>NC_141685.1:201171368-202548743 GCF_964263255.1 Lissotriton vulgaris | reverse complement strand
TGCTGTACATTATTAACGGGTGGTACGGGTACATTGGTATATGCTGGAGCTACGTCATCTAAGTAGGAAGAAAGGAAAATGTCTGCTGCGGTCTGTTTGTGACGGAGTTTAGTCGGAACCAATGGTGGTGGCAAGTTACGGGGTACTTCCGGGGTCGCCTTGGGCAGGCCCTCGGCAAGAACTGGATACATGCCTGTAATGAGTGCATTTCTTTGACGGTCTAATTGTTCTAATCTAACTTGTTCTCCTTCTAGTAACTCTTTTTCTCTAGCTTTTTCGGATTCCTCTCTACTTTTCTCTGCTTTTCTGATTTCTTTCTCTGTTCTTCTACGCGATTCTTTACGCCACAATTCTATGGCATCTTTCTGAGATTGTCTGGCTTTCTTTTTCCACAATGCTTCTTCTACTCTCATGATGCAGTCAGCATCCCATGTCCCTGAGACAGGCCATCTATACTTCTCTTCCAGATCCTTGGTGTAGTCCACCCACAAATCTAAATACAGCACGGCATCTAAGCCATGCTTGTGGTACATAAAATATCCTGGAGTGTCCCTAGGCGGGACGGGAACTGCTTCTTCGAGTATCCCTTTCCTAGTACCTATCTGACGTAATTTCGAGAACAGTGGCATGATTGGAGTGATTCGGACGTGAACACAATAAACACAGTAATAAACAGTAAACAATCATTCACCCCACGACAAAAAAAAAAACACATTAAAACATTTCAGACTGAAACCTGGTACATAGAGAACACATATTCTGGAAATCTTGAGATAATACTGAATAACTAGATGCACTGCTAAAACAGTACAGACAATACCGGTCCCATAAAGAGACACGTCGGACCGTATTCACCTAAGTGAACACGTCAGGACCAGGTCTGTGTACCCAGACCTGTCTTGACCGGGCACAAATTAATGAACCCGTCTAGATGCGTTCCCAACAACGGTACTCACCGGGAAGCAAGAAACTGAAGGCCTCGGAAACTGGACTGGACTGGACTGCTACGACATCTGACTGCCACGCATCACGCTACCACGCATGCGCTTCGGAACAGGTGGGCCTCCGGACACCTCGGACCTTGCTCTCTCGACTAGGGCTCTGGTCGGGATCCTCCGCATTCCTCACCGCCTCGTCTGGACGTCGGACCGCAGTCTCCGTCTCCCCCGTGGGCCCGAGGGAAGATAGCAGGAAAACCCGCAAACGTGCACGGTTTCCGTCGCGGCTGTAGAAGGGGTCAAAGCCTGCGTGACTTCGCCGGCGAGTGGGGAAGGGGGGGGTCCCTGTTCGGGCGCCAAATTATGTGGTAAATTAATTTTACCTAATCATTTTTTCCATATAATTATCAATACAAGACAGCTCATTAAAATGAGAGGCAGAGTCCGTGGAATCTGAGTCATACGGGTTTTAATAATAAATCCTCGAGGATTGGATATCATGTTCCATCACCACTAAGGTTCAGGAAGGGACATTCAAAGTTTTATTAGCATTACACATTATATATAGCAAAATGGTACAATTGAATCCAATACAGTAGGCGTAACAGGTGAAAAGAGAGAGATAAGAACACATGTGCGTAACAGGAGGCTTGTAAAAAGGCGTACACATGGGCGTGCACTGTACATGTCAGAGAAACGTCACAAGAAACGTCACATGTGGGTGGAAGCATAGAGTAAGTTGCAGGATCAGCAGAAACCTATGACCTGAATGCGCGCGCAACTAAGCATGACGTGGAACTGGGGAGAACTGGGGGCTTTGACTTGATCACTAGTAGAGGAGACTGGTGTCTGGGATGTCAGGGCAACCTGTACCTATAACATATCTGGTATCTTATGTTTGGAAGATGTAGTGTCTGAAGTCAAAGGTCTCTCGGGCAGAGGCTGTTCAATACTGAATGCTAGTGCGTGCATACGTGTCTTGGTGCGACGTGCGGAGCCAAGGGCCTACCATGGTAACGGGTTCAGTAAATCACTTGCAAGGAGGACTAGAAGGCCGGGCCCTTTGCTCTGTAGCCGGGAATATGTTTACCTATTTCACTAGACTGGAATGTGTTTTCGAGGAGGCTGAGCAGATAACTATAGGCAAAACATGATTTTGGCAGGCAGGCAGGCCGAGCCGGGCACCGCTTCGTTGGCAGGAAGTAAGGCAGGGGTCAGGGATGCATACAGCTTTCGGAGACAGGAGAGATGAGGCTCGGGGCCTCGTTTAAGGGCCTAGCTCGACTGGGCCAGAAAACATGGAGAGAAACGTGTGCGAAATTTAAAAGTGCACCATGTAAAGACGTTGGCACCATATGCCTAGGAGCCTAATTAATGGGGTTTCTTTGCATGACTCGATAGTTAACATGTTAAGGATGGACGCAAATGTATTTGCGTCTTTCTAGCATGTACGGAACAGAAGTTACACAACATACAAGGAACATGGGTGCATGGATAGGGTGCGAGTGGGGGACACATTAGCTACCTGAAAATTTCTATTACCTCAGGGGTCCTGGTGGCCTGTAGAGGAGGGTGCCTCTAAGTGTGGTTTTGGGGTCGGTGTGGATCTGGAAGTGAAGGTGTTCTGCGCTAGCGAGGTTGACGTCTGAGCTGGTTGAGATGCGGATGGAATTCTTATGGACGATAGCGATGCCTCCTCCTGTTTGGTCGGTGCGGTCCTTACGGATGATCTTGTAGTCTTCCGGGATGGCAATGGTGATGTCTGGGGCAGAAGAGGCGTTCATCCATGTTTCTGTTAGGAAGGCGACGTCTGGGGAGATGGTGTCTAGTAGGTTCTAGAGGTCGATGGCGTGTCTGTGGACTGAGCGGGTGTTGAGTAGGATGCAATTAAGGTGGTTGGTGTCAGATCTCTGTTGTGTGTTCGTGGATGAGGAGTTGTTCTTTGAGCCGTCGAACTTGCAGGAGTTGCAAGAGAAGGGTCCATGGGTGTGTCCAGGAGCGGCTTGGACGCAGTTGGGGGGACGGCCGGGGTTAAGGGCTAGGAGGGTGGTGGCATCGTATGTAGTGCGTGTGGGGTGGGAGGTACGGGGGCCAGGGGGTCTGGCGCTGGGCGCGGTCCAGGCGCGGACGCACCTTCGGCGCGACTGGGGCGCGATCGCTGCGCGTGAACGCTGCACGTATGGACATGTGGCATAAAAGGAGAGTGGAGGGGGCGGAGCGTGGGAGGGTCCGCTGGGAGGCGGGGAGCGGGGAGGAGACACGGGCAGAAGAAAATAAACACAAAGATGTCCGCCCGGTAGCAAAAACGAAACTGGGGCACAGCCGGAGTTGTAATGTTCCTCAAACAAAGTAAACTGTGATGCCTATTGTGCAAATGCAGTAAGTCGATCTACAACAGTATCAATGCGCAAAGACAATGCCAGATAGAGACGATGACGAGCGCGAGCAAAGTAGCTAGTACAGCAAGTAAAGTTCGATATGAATGTACGATACCAAGCGCTGTAAAGTGAGCAACAAAGCGCTATGTCAGGGCAGGCAAGCAGGCAGCAGAACTCAGTGCAGGCAGGCAGCGAGGAGCAAAGCGTCCGATGTTCGAGCAGAGTGCTTGGTGAGCGACCACCAAGGAGGGAATCCAGATAGCAAAGGCAGATCAAGGCAGTGATGGGTTGGGAAAGGCGGCGCTTTAAGAAAAATCATTTTTAATGGCCTAGAAGCCAAAGGGACCAAGTCTCAAACTCAGGATTTAGGAATACTCCTACAGCCGCCCACTACAGGGTACGTTGTCGAGAAGCAGACTGTGGGGCAGGGTATAGAGAGGGCAGACTGTGGGGCAGAGTATAGAGAAGGCAGACTGTGGGCAGGGTATAGAGAAGGTAGACTGCGGGGCAGGGTATAGAAAAGGCAGACTGTGGGGCAGGGTATAGAGAGGGCAGACTGCGAGGCAGGGTTTGGAGAAGGCAGACTGTGGGCAGGGTATAGAGAAGGCAGACTGTGGGGCAGGGTATAGAGAGGGCAGACTGTGAGGCAGGGTATAGAGAAGGCAGACTGTGGGCAGGGTATAGAGAAGGCAGACTGCAGGGCAGGGTATAGAGAAGGCAGACTGCTGGTCAGGGTATAGGGAAGGAAGACTGCGGGGCAGGGTATAGAGAAGGCAGACTGCTGGTCAGGGTAGAGAGAAGGCAGACTGCGGGGCAGGGTATAGGGAAGGAGGACTGCGGGGCAGGGTATAGAGAAGGCAGACTGCTGGTCAGGGTATAGAGAGGGCAGACTGCGGGGCAGGGTATAGAGAAGGCAGACTGTGGGCAGGGTATAGAGAAGGCAGACTGCGGGGCAGGGTATAAAGAAGGCAGACTGCGGGGCACGGTATAGAGAAGGCAGACTGCAGGTCAGGGTATAGAGAGGGCAGACAGCGGGGCAGGGTATAGAGAAGGCTGACTGTGGGCAGGGTGTAGAGAGGGCAGACTGTAGGGCAGGGTATAGAGAAGGCAGACTGCGTGGCAGGGTATAGAGAAGGAAGACTGCAGGGCAGGGCATAGAGAAGGCATACTGCGGGGCAGGGTATTGAGAGGGCATACTGCGGGGCAGGGAATAGAGAGGGCAGACTGTGGGGCAGGGTATAGAGAAGGCAGACTGTGGGGCAGGGTATAGAGAAGGCAGACTGTGGGGCAGGGTATAGAGAAGGCAGACTGCAGGGCAGGGTATAGAGAAGGCAGACTGCAGGGCAGGGTACAGAGAAGGCAGACTGCGGGGCTGGGTATAGAGAGGGCAGACTGCGGGGCAGGGTATAGAAAAGGAAGACTGCAGGGCAGGGTATAGAGAAGGCAGACTGCAGGGCAGGGTATAGAGAAGGCAGACTGCGGGGCAGGGTATGGAGAAGGCAGACTGCGGGGCAGGGTATAGAGAGGGCAGACTGCGGGGCAGGGTATAGAGAGGGCAGACTGCGGGGCATGGTATACAGAGGGCAGGGTATAGAGAAAGCAGACTGTGGGCAGGGTATAGAGAAGGCAGACTGCGGGGCAGGGTATAGAGAAGGTAGACTGCGGGGCAGGGTATAGAGAAGGAAGACTGCAGGGCAGGGTATAGAGAAGGCAGACTGCGGAGCAGGGTATAGAGAAGGCAGACTGCAGGTCAGGGTATAGAGGGGGCAGACTGCGGGGCAGGGTGTAGAGAGGGCAGACTATAGGGTAGGGTGTAGAGAGGGCAGATTGCGGGGCATGGTATAGAGAAGGCAGACTGCTGGTCAGGGTATAGAGAGGGCAGACTGCGGGGCAGGGTATAGAGAAGGCAGATTGTGGGCAGGGAATAGAGAAGATAGACTGCGGGCAGGGTATAGAGAAGGCAGACAGCGGGGCAGGGTATAGAGAAGGCAGACTGCGGGGCAGGGTATAGAGAAGGCAGACTGCAGGTCAGGGTAGAGAGAGGGCAGACTGCGGGGCAGGGTATACAGAGGGCAGGGTATAGAGAAGGCAGACTGTGGGCAGGGTATAGAGAAGGCAGACTGCAGGGCAGGGTATAGAGAAGTAAGACTGCAGGGCAGGGTATAGAGAAGGCAGACTGCGGGGCAGGGTATAGAGAAGGCAGACTGCAGGTCAGGGTATAGAAGGGGCAGACTGCGGGGCAGGGTGTAGAGAGGGCAGACTGTAGGGTAGGGTGTAGAGCGGGCAGACTGTAGGGTAGGGTATAGAGAGGGCAGGCTGTGGGGCAGTGTATAGAGAAAGCAGATGGCAGGGCAGGATATAGAGAATGTAGATTATGGGGAAGGGCATAGAGAAGGCAGACTGTGGGACAGGGTATAGAGAAGGCAGGCTGTGGGGCAGGCTATAAAGAAGGCAGGCTGTCGGGCAGTGAATAGAGAAACAGATGGCAGGGCAGGATATAGAGAATGTAGATTGTAGGGCAGGGTATAGAGAAGGCAGACTGCGGGGCAGGGTATAGAGGGGGCAGGTTGCAGGGCAGGATATAGAGAAGGCAGACTGCGGGGCAAGGTATAGAGAAGGCAGACTGCCGGACAGGATATAGAGAAGGCCGACTGCGGGGCAAGGTATAGAGAAGGCAGACTGCTGGCCAGGGAAAAGAGAGGGCAGACTGCGGGGCAGGGTGTAGAGAGGGCAGACTGTAGGGTCAGATATAGAGAAGGCAGACTGTGGGCAGAGTACACAAAAGGCAGTGTGCGGGGCAGGGTATAGAGAGGGCAGACTGCGGGACAGGGTATAGAGAAGGAAGACTGCGGGGCAAGGTATAGAGAAGACAGACTGCTGGCCAGGGTATAGAGAGGGCAGACTGCGGGCAGGGTGTAGAGAGCGCAGACTGCGGGGCAGGGTATAGAGAGGGCAGACTGCAGGGCAGGGTATAGAGAGGGCAGGCTGAGGGGCAGGGTATAGAGAAGGCAGCCTGCGGGACAGGGTATCACTGGTATATATACCGAATGCCGCTTTGACTTCAAATATATTACATTGCGTGGATGATCACTATTCCAGATATAGATAGTGGAACGATACAACGGTTAGGGTGAAGTCTTTCTATTATCAAGACCATTACCGGGGACTCCAACCTCCGATTGAAATCTAAGTCCTGGCACTCATCCCCACCATACACTTGCTAGGCTCCTGTTTTTAAAGCCATATTCTTACATAGACAAGACCTCGACGCATCTGTTGGCAATTGTGCCTGTCAAAACTTGAGAAAGTCATTGTACCAACTGATGGTTCTGACGAAACACGTGTCGGCTGTTTTTGTTGAATCTACATAACTTCAAATAAAGAAAAGTTACAATATGAACTTTTGGTTCTGTTATCCTGTCTGACAAGGAAGATCTCAAGATATCTAATTGGACTGACGTGTTTGTATTTTGTGACTAACAGGTCATTAATTCCTATTGGTTCTTAAGGATTGTGCTCTTCTTGACCCCTATTTATAGCTAATGATATAAGATCAAGTTTGTTCCTGTTCCACCTACGACTCTATGCAGGAAGAATATCTAAGAGGAGCAATAAAATGTTGTCTTACCCATATGGAAGCCTCGGGACTAATGTGGGGGCAATGTGGGGTGGTAAAAGGGGTGCAAGAATGGATCATCACAAGGATCTAGCCAGGAGAAACTTGGGAACAAAGACGTGATGTCCTTGTGGTGCAACTTTTAACAGGCCCTGTCTGTCAATGTCCTCACAGGGGACATCTCTGAAGAGTTTCCCAAGACAGGGCTGGCACCGATGAAAGAAGGGGCCTCCAACCCTGAAACAAGCTCAAAACTCTCCCTGCGAACCTGGAGCAGGAAACTCCAAGCCTTGGTATCCAAAAATGGCCCCTGCCAGGATCCAATCACCAGCAACACGGACAACCAGTCTGTATTTTGCATCAAGCCTGGTTGCCGAGGTTGTTGATATGGACTCTGCTGCCATCTAGTGGCTATGTTGACAAACCAGAGTTCGCTATTCAGAGCACAAAAAGTAAAACAATTAAAAGACAGTAAAGTCAAGGGACTGCAGCTATTTTGCTTAGAAGTTCAGGAAAATAATCCGGAACAGGTAAGTTATAAAGCCAACGCTGAAATTCAGTCGAAAAAATCCAGCTCGCCTGTTTATTAAATGACCTTCCTAGTTTGTAATGCAACTATCTTTCTCTGTTGAATAGTAACTCTTCCGCTGCTCTTTGACATTTAAAGGTGTGGTGTTATGGTGTACATTATTACATTAGAGTGTGGAGTTAGAGAAATTAAGGGTTAGAAATTATAGATACCTGTTGCCAGTGGGACTTCAGTGGAACTCTCGCAGGGGAAAAAAAAGTCAAAACGTGCATTCTGATTGGTCGGGTCGTTGAGACTACAACGGGACCGAACAATCTGATTGGCAGCCGCAACATGAAGAAATATAGACTTTTCAGGGCAGATTTACAAGCCCTGTGCCACTTTTGCGCCGCTGTTGCGTCACTTCTGTGACGCAGCGGCGACGTGAAACTAGCGCCATGCTGTGACGGATTTACAACATGACGCATCTAGGGAGATGCGTCACGTTGTAAAGCCCTGTGCCACATTAAATCTGCATCAGGTTTAATGTATGCAGGGCGGGCGTTCCAGCGAAAAAAACCTTGGAAAAGTGACGCAGTGAAATTTACTAGATTTCACAGAGTCACTTTTCCGACGCTGCTGCGTCAAAATCCTGCGCCTGCTTGAACCAGGCGTAACGCGTGACGCACCATGTTAAGTATGGGCAGCACCTGAGCAATGCTGGAGTTGTGTCGCACTTACGACACGACTCCAGCAATGCGCCGCCCTTACGCCATTAGATACGTCATGCATCTGTTTATCCTTGCGCCACAATGTGCCGCATTGTAAATGCGGCGCATCTGTGGTGGCGCATGGGTAAACTTGCGTGACGCATCTTACCTGGCGCATCCCTGCTGATATGCAGGGATGCGCTAGCCCTTGTAAATCTGCCCCTATAAGTTTAGTGTCACTGAACTCACAATTTAAAATCACAACTTATGGTGAAGTTGGATTTTGAATTCCAGTTTAGCAAATGCCCTTTTGTAAAGTTAAAATCACAACAGGTGGCCAGTACTGACATATGAACACAATCCACACAAATATTCGCAAGACCACTCTATTCAATAATGGTGGTCGCTATTTTTACTTTATAATGAAAATACCTAACTTTATTTTTTTCCTATTGACACTCACAGAAGGAACAATCAAAAATGAAAATTCACTAATTCACATTGTACCACCCACCGTATATACAAAACATATACATACATTCAAATTGGACTGATCACATGAAAGCCATTTGTACAATTCACATATACATAAAACAACAATCTACATAAATATGAAACAGTTCTGAATTAACCAAGCCCAAGGTGATGACAATAATTTGCAGCAACTCAATCTAGATTCCTTTGATCCCGTAACCAACGGGCACCGCAATCTAACAATGCTCTACTAGTGCCACCAGGAGAGTCCATAAAAACTTTCCGTATTTGACCCTGGTTGCATTGTAGTCCAATATTGCTCGTTAGTTGTGCTAATAATGATGTGTTTCGAACCCGTACATCTCTTTGTGGGTTCTCTCCAGGACTAAGAACTGCAAAAGAAACAAAAACCACAAGGGACACCGTTGCATCACAAGATACAGTGGTGGCTGTATATTGTGCAGCTCCGTCACATCAATTAAAAAAAGATCATACCTTAATACAACTCAGCATATGATATGGGGACAAGAGGGGACAGGGGACAGAATCCAAAGTCATCTTTCCTCCGTATGCCTAAAGAAAATAGAAAATATTTATAAAATCATAAAACTAAACTAGTGCATAGTTTTTTTGTGGTGTTTTCACTGTGTTACTGTGTGTTGTATGCACACATACTTGACACATTGCCTCTTAGTTAAGCCCGACTGCTCTGTGCCAAGCTACCAGAGGGTGAGAACAGGTTAATTTAGGGTGTGTTACTGACTTTACCTGACTAGGATTGAAGTTCCTACTTGGACAGGGTGCATATGTCTGCCAACCAAGAACCCAATTTCTAACACGGCACATTAAGGAAGTTATTATATGAGAAAATATATTTCTACTGCGAAGTGCAAACTATAACAGGAGTGTGTAAACTGGCAATCCAGTACTGGAAACATCCATCAGGGAAGAACATAGTTGCCAGATTGTCAGTTTGCTTACGTGTGACATTTCCATGGTCTCAGTTTACTTATGAGTGACACTTAATGACCAAATATATGACTCTTAGAGCAACACTTTCTCATGAGTACAACCAAGCAATGAAGTGCAAGGAAAGAGATAAATATCAGAAATTACACCGTTCTGAGCACAGAGAAGCTTTAAAGATCTTACAGCTGCTGCAAAGACCCTGAAGTGGACGGTCACTAACCTCCTACCCCTTTGTAAGGTGATCAGTTCTTAGCACCACTTGACACACAGACGCCCCCCTGTGCCACAAATGTCAGCTCATGAGTAACTTACGGCCTCTTTCCCACCATGAGGATAACAACCTCTAGGGCTGGACTGGCCACACTACCAACTGGGCTAGCAAAGCGCTCTGCACTTATAAGAATCAATCAATCATACCATTTATAAAGCCCATTGCTGACCCGTGAGGGTCTCAAGGCGCTGGGGGAGGTAGGGTGCTGCTCCTGCTCATACAGCCAGGTATTGAGAAGCCTCCTGAAGGTAAGTAGGTCCTGTGTCTGCCGCAGGTCGATAGGGAGGGTGTGCCAGGTCTTTGCGTCGAGGTAGGAGAACGATCTATCGCCGGTGGCCGCTCTTTGGATGCGGGGGATGGTGGCAAGGGCGAGGTCGGATGAGCGGAATTGGCGGTTCGGGGTGTAGAAGGTGAGTCGTCTGTTGAGGTACGTTAGTCCGGTGTTGTGAAGTGCCTTGTGTGCGTGGGTGAGGAGCTTGAAGGTGATCCTTTTGTTGACGGGGAGCCAGTGCAGGTCTCTCAGGTGGGGTGTGATGTGGCTGTGGCGAGGGATGTCGAGGATCAGGTGTGCCGAGGTGTTCTGGATGCGTTGTAGTCGTTTCAGGAGTTTGGCCAGGGCTCTCTTGTAGAGGGTGTTTCCATAGTCCAGTCTGCTGCTGACGAGGGTCTGGGTGACCGTTCTTCTTGTTTCGATGGGGATCCATGTGTAGATCTTGTGGAGCATGCGAAGGGTGTTGAACCAGGAGGATGAGACGGCATTGACCTGCTTAGTCATGGAGAGGGTGAGTCGAGGATGACCCCCAGGTTGCGTACGTGGTTGGTGGGTGTCGGTGCTGCTCCCAGAGAGGTCGGCCACCAGGAGTCGTCCCAGGCTGAGGGAGTGGAGCAGAGGATGAGGACCTCTGTCTTGTCAGTGTTCAGCTTCAGACGGCTGTTCTTCATCCATTCAGCGACGTCCTTCATTCCTTCGTTTTGGCGGTAACAGGGTCCTTCGTGTAGGAGAGGGTCAGCTGGGAGTCGTCGGCGTAGGAGATGATGTTGAGATTGTGCAGTTGGGCTACGTGGGCCAGAGGTGCCATGTAGACATTGAACAGTGTCGGGCTGAGAGAAGATCCTTGGGGTACTCCGCAGATGATCTTGGAGGCTTTGGATCTGAAAGGCGTTAGGCGGACACTCTGGGTTCTGTCGGAGAGGAAGGAGGTGGTCCATTCCAGGGCCTTGTTGTAGATCCCTGTGTTGTGGAGGTGGGTGCGTAGGGTGCGGTGGAAAACTAAGTCGAAGGCGGCTGAGAGGTCCTGGAGGATGAGGGCCGCGGTTTCACCGCTGTCCAACGGGGCTCTGATGTCGTCGGTTGCGGCGAAGAGGGAAGTTTCGGTACTGTGGTTGGTGCGGAATCCGACTGGGATGGGTCCAGGATGTTGTTCTCCTCGAGGTGGCAGGTCAGTTGTCCATTGACGATCTTCTCGATTACCTTTGATGGGAATGGGAGCAGGGAGATGGGCCGGAAGTTCTTGAGGTCTTCCGGATCCGCTTTGAGTTTCTTGAGTAGGGCGTTGATCTTAGCGTGCTTCCAGCTCTCTGGGAAGGTTGCGGTCTCAAAAGAGGTGTTGATTACCTCGTGAAGATGGAATGCGATGGTGGCGCTGGCTTTGTTGAAGATGTGGTAAGGGCAGGGGTCTGACAGGGAGCCAGAGTGGATGGTGCTCATAATTTTGAATTTGTCATCGTCGTTCACGTTGGTCCAGGCGAGCAGGGGTTTGATGTGGATGTTGGCTGGGCGATCTGAGGTGTCGGTGGCTGTCAGGGCGGTTTCCTTGTTGAAGCGGTCATGGATGTCTGCGATCTTGCAGTGTAAGAAGGTGGCTAGGGAGTTGCACCGTGTGATGACCACAAGAACTCCTCGGGATCTGGGCGATGCTTAAAGGGGTCCACCTCCTGACATCCCCAACTCTGACTGAAACATATCCAGAGTATTGAGGGAATCAAGCGAGTGAAAGGGTTAGGGTAGGTGCAGCGTGGGAATAGGGATACCTGTAACAAAATAAACATAGAATTAATAATCATACACAAGTCTAACTACACTCACTATGTTCTCGCTAATGTCACTCCCATACCATAAATAGCTCTTACCTCACTGTAAGGAAGCCTCTCTGTAGTGAGATGCGTCTCTCAACTTGGAACCAATGAATAGGAAACTAGAAACCAAACACAAGCCCATTAATAATTGACCACCTTGATGAAGTGAGTAAATCACTCAGATCTCTAGTCACATACATACCCTATTCCATGCTCCCAAAAGAACAGAAGAAATAAGGCAGCCAACTTCAGAAAATAAGCAATGTCAGTGGCCAATGACAATCAGGTAAGGACCTTCACTAACAATCTAGTAGGTTTCACCAATGTCCCTCTTCTCTCATAGGATATTCGGAATAAACAAAAATATAACTATTAGCTCTGTAGTTCCTTGGAAAAGAATCCAACCAAAACGAGGTGTGTCCCTCTGCAGCCATAGGCAGGGAAAAACCGGCTTGCGAAAACATGCGCTTGTCTGCGCTGACTATTTCCCACAGAAATGAGGATCGAAGGGAATTATGGCAATGTGGCGTCTCCCTCTGCACCTGCAGGAAGGGAAAACTGGAATATAGGAACAAGCGCTCGTCCTCGCTGAATGCTCCTCATGAACTGAAGACCAATGGAGGTGTCTCCCATCGCAGCCGCAAGCGGGAGAAACGTAGTTCAACTATCGACGCTCGCGTCCAGAGCGGAACCCCAGGCACCGACGACCCACTGCTTCCAACAGGAGTTGTGGTCACCGGAATTTCACAAGGTACGAAGAGTCGGCGCCTCAGCAGAGAGCGCAGAAACCAAACTTCCCGGAAGAAATAAACTCCAGCAACATGCAGAGCGGCCGCTCTGCAATAGTACTTCCTAGTACAATCGAGAATCACGTACGACGCTACCTGCGTAGTACGTGGTTTTAATGAGCAACTCTCCTCCCAGAAGGACGGCCTTCTGGGAGTTGTAGTTTGGCTGACCTCAGGTAGGCGTATGGCAATTCAAGGCCTGACACACAGGTCTTGCGAGGGTGGGATATCGTTGGTGTTGGAGCTGGGGTTGGACAGTTCTTTCACGATGTTGAAGAGCTCTTTGCCGTTGTGTGCGTTGTTGACGAGGCAGTCCTTGAAGGAGGCTCTTTTGGAGGATCAGATGAGGTGATGGTGTCTGTGGATGGCATTCTTGTGGGCTGCATAGCTGTCCAGTGTTTGTTTGTGGTGCCATTCCTTCTCGAATTTTCGGCAGTTTCGCTTGGAGGCCGGAGGTCCGTGGTGAACCAGCTGGCTTTCTTGTCCGTGTGTCTGTTGGAGGGTTTCGTGATCGGGGCGAGGGTGTTGGCGCAGTCGTCGATCCATCGCGTGAGTTCGCGGCGGTGGTGTCGGTGGGGTCAGCAGGTGAGCTTCAGACAAGGGTGGTGTTGAGCTGGCTGGTCTTCGGTGACTTTGCTCCAGCTGCGGCGGGGGATCTGTTCAGTGCAGTGGTGCGTGGTGGGTTTCCGGAGGTGAAGTGGATGCTGCAATGGTCTGTCCAGTGGAGTTCGGTGGTGTGGCTGAAGGGGACGTGGGAGCTTGCAGAGAAGATGTGGGTCGAGCGCGTGGCCGGCGGAGTGGGCGGGTGTTGTGACAAGCTGTCTGAGTCATAGGTTGGCGAGGTTGTCGATCAGGGCGGTGGAGTTGCTGTCGTTGTTGTTCTCGGGGTGAAAGTTCAGGTCTCCAAGGAGAATGTAGTCTGTGGAGGTGAGGGCGTGCGTGCTGATGAAGTCGACGATGGAGTCGCTGAACTGTGGACTGGGGCCGTGGGGCTGTAGACGAGCGTCCCTCTGAGGGTGGTGGTGGGGTCAGTGTGGATCTGGAAGTGCAGGTGTTGGGCAGTTCTGAGGGTGTTATCGGTGCTGGTCGAAACCCTGAGGGTGTTCCTGTGGACGATGGAGATTCCTCCTCCCGCTCCATTGGCACGGTCCCTGAGGGTGATCTTGTAGCTGTCCGGGATGGTTTTGGCGATGTCCGGCCCCAAGGAGGCGTTCTTCCAGGTCTCTGTCAGGAAGGCGACGTCCGGGGAGGATGAGTCGAGCAGGTCCCAGAGTTTGACGGCGTGTTTGCGTGCGAAGCGGGTGTTGAGTAGTAGGCATCTGAGGTGGTTGTGTCCTGTCTCGATGGGCAGGTTGGTGGTTTGGAGACAGGTGAATCTGCAGCTCCGGCAGGAGAAGGATCCCTGGGTGCGCTTCGGGGTGGCCTGGAAGCAGGTGTGGGATCGTCCGGTGTTAAGAGCGTGGAGGGTGCTGGTGTCATAGTGGTGTTGGTCGTCACCGTGGCGGTCGCAGGGACCAGGGTGTATGGCGTTGGGCGTGGTCCAGGTGCGGACGGGTGCAGAAGGGCTTGCATTAGGCGCAATTTGGCGCACCACTGGTGCGGCTGCGCTGTGGCCGTCATAAGGGGAGGTGGGAGGGAGGAGCCGCTGGGAGGAAGGAGTGGGTAACGAATGGGCGTGCAGGGGGCGGGGCCGCAGGGGGCACAGCGGCAGTAGAACGTGCAATGACAAAGGCACAGGGGTCTCAGAGGCTTAAACAAGGGGGCACAGAAAAACAGAGGAGAAAATGGAGGAGGGAAAAATACACAACAGGCAGCAATACAAATAAAAATACATCAGTACCAGACTACCAAGGCGGAGGGGCCTCGAACCTGCAGCAGCGGCGGTGTCAGACAGCAGAGGGGCACAGTCTTACTGGTAGCTGTGCAGCGTGGTGGAGCAACCTGCCTGAAGACAGGTCCTCTCCTCTCCACCACAGTTATTATAATGAGAACATCCAAACGAGGCCTGTACTGGTCAGAAACTGGGCTAGCCAAAGGTTTCACCTATCATACTCCCTCCCCCCACAATAATAGGGCCAGTGAGGCCCGGTCTGGACTGACCACTTTGGATTCTAGCCTTTGACCACTTAACACAGCTGTGCTCATCTCTACTAACTTGGATTCTTGCTGGTGCGGGCATCGCACTGGTGCTGTAGGCAGGCAGAGGCTCTCTCTGAGGGGCTCCCTCAGTGCTGCACAGCAGGTGGATGGTCGGCGTCCAGCAGGGAGGGTGGCATGCAGCTGTCTGCTGATGATGATGCTCTGGTCCTCAGTGGCAACATCGCGCGGACTGTGGCCGGTAGAGGCTGACCGTTCCCTGCTGCTCAGTACAGCTATCGGTCGGCCTGGAGCAGGGCTGAGATGGGGTCCACCATGATGTTCCATGTAGTGCTGGTTCCCGTCTCTGTCGGTTCACAGTTGAGCGCGACCAGACATAAGTGTTGCCAGAGAGTGCCCCACCCGGAGACTGGTGAGGTGGTGCTTTCATCATGCCGGGGCCCCAGACGCACAGGATGCAGGGATGTCTACAGGGCCTGGGGCAGCTGATGTGCAGGGAGCAGAGTGCAGGGCCAGACTGGCTGTACCGGGCATTGGGCATTTCCCCAGGAGGCTGGAAGGGTGGGGGCTAGTTTTGCAGTGGAGGGGGCCGGTTTTGTTACTGGGGGCCGGTTTTATAGCAGTCCTGCAATATCTGACTCTAGCAAGAAAAGCAGCAAGCACGCATTATCAGCCTCCCAGGCCGGGGTTCATCAGGAGCTGGTTCGAAAAAAAATGCCAGGGCTGCTTTGGGTTCCCAAACATGAAAAAAGGAAACCTGGGCAAGGTTGATTACATTAGTTATGGGCAACACAATTTCAATGCGACTAAACCATTAACTATCACTCTTCACATATTATATTAAAAAATAGATATTTATTTAGCAAATAGACATATAAAAAACTTTTTTTCACCATACAAATATATGTTTTTTGTTATTATTTCACTTTTTATAGTCAAGTTAATTGATCCATTAAGTAATCATTTGTTATAAAACTTGATGATTTTGACAGAAATTATTTTTTTGAAAAAAGACATTCAGTAAGTTAACATATAAGACAATTTCACAAACAAAACATTAATGAAAAAATACATTCTCAATTATAAAACACATTGTTTACAGATAGACGCAATGATCAGGAACTGACGGTGTGTGCTTGAACTACGCGCGTTTCGGCACAGTCACAGTCTGTATAGTCGATGTTATATACTATAAATGGAGGGTATCTTTCTTTTAAATCTCTTCTGATTAAGCTTCAAGATTTTTTTCCCATTAAAAAAGTAGGAGAGGGCGGCAATGTTAAAATGCTATTGATGTCCCCTGAGTTTCTTATTCTTTTTGGACGAATGCTGCCACCCAAGAAGTTTTCAAACATATATCCCTGCTAGGCAGTGTCGATGTATTATATCCTGGACTTTATATGGCCCCAAAATCCTGGCGTATATATAATGATCTGTTGTATCCTAAATACGCGTGTCCCACAATGTGAATATGATTTAAGAGAAACCAATATGGTGACTTGATATGAGAAATCGGTGTCCTTTCAGCTTTACAAAACCTTTGCATGCTGCCCCCTTGCCATTTGTACAGTTTCGGTTCGTCTTTAAAAAAAAAAAAGGAAATTAATTAAGCCGTCGTATGGGTTATGACGATAGTAGCACAGTGCTACGTTGTCAGCGACTATCCCCTCTTGATTATAATATATTCAAGGTGATCCTTCTGGGTCGTATTTTAGTCATGTCCCTCCATAATGGATTGGGTTCCCAGTCTGGCCCTGGCAGCGCAGGACTTGGAAAACATTGTGCCTACCAGCAAGTGGGACCATCTCCATGGTCACGCGCGGCACAAATGTGCCACTGTGCTGCAAGAGAGTCGGTGGGCGAGGAAATACAAAGCTGCTACCCTCCACCCAAGCTCCTCTGGGTCCACCAAATCTGCGTGGTCACAGTGGGGCAAGAAAACAACAGGAGACAAGGTGCTGGGCGGCAAGGGGGCTGTGGATGGAGGGTTGGTTTCTCTCCATTGAGGGGAGCCAGATTTGCATTCCAAAGGCGGCGGCTCCTTTGAAGCTCGCTAGCCAAAGAAGGCTAATTAGCAGGTCATTCTGTGGGAGGGGTTGTTACACCTTCTTCCGAGACAGGTTTTAGTTCTGGGACTCCTGAGAACAAAGGCCCTCACCCTAGAAGGTCAGAACAGTGTCTCAGGTGGCAGTCTGGCAGAAACCAGTCAGCAAGTACAGCAAAGGTTGGTAGGTTTTCAGAGGCACCTCTTAGGTGCCCTCTGGGTGCATATATCAGTACATCCGACACTGGCATCAGTGTGGGATTATCAAAAAAACAATGTGTTGGAGGGTCAGAGGGGAAACAATTATTTAAAGGCCAACTTGCATTCTATCCCCCAATCTAACTATCAACAAAAACACAGGGAATGCTAAGCGTTTGGGAAACAAACTACAATGATCTGAACACTCATAAGTAGTGTGATAGAGTAGTTAATGTGAGGAGAGAAGAAGAATACCCATCAGCCCACCCATTGGCAGAATCTCGTCATCTGGGTTTGTTGAAAAGTGGTATCTGCTAGGTACCTCTATGGTCATATGTAGAGGAATCCTAGTGTCAGATCCACCAGTGAGAGAAAACCAACAGGATGTATTAGTGGGTTGGATGGAAAGAGAAAGTTGCAGTGCTCAAAAACAAGATGTGTGTAGAATAGTGAAAACCGTGGTGATTAAGATTACCTAATATGATGCCAAGGAAAAAGACTTTATTGCGGGGGTCATCATATTGGTAAGATTAAAAGTAGAGTGAAAATAGCATGTTAAACAAATACTACTATCAGGTGTCAAAGCGATGTGGTCAACATGTTTCAGCCTAACAAGGCTTTCATCAGGACCTGTAATTTTACACTACTGCAACATTGAAATAGGTGTTTAAAGCGAGCAAGACAAATGAACCTACCGGTAGTAGTTTACTATATGGTAGTCTCACATCATGATGAAAAAATCTCTCCCATAAAGTTTATGGAGATAGCCTCACCTCACCTGGCACTCGCTCAGGTCAAAAAAGAGAGGCCCCGCTCTGTCCGTCGGTGCCTCCGGCTTTAATCTGAGCCGAGGGGAAGGTGACCTGAGCGAGTGCCAGGTGAGGTGAGGCTATCTCCATAAACTTTATGGGAGAGATTTTTTTTTGGTAATGGAAATGTCAGTAAAAATTTGAAAATTATCCAGGGTCAATATTTGCCCCTGATTCTTTGCCTCCATCTCCTGGGGGCTATTGTCTACATCATTATTGCCTGTGGGACGAAGAGTGCCGACAATCTTGACTATTTTTTCATCAAAATAGACGGCGATCTCGTCGCACAATCTTTGTGTGGCCACCACATTATTACTAAGGGAAGTTGATGAGGAAAGCTCCTTCACTATCTTAAATGGGGCTTGTGTCCCATTTGACGCCTGGATAATAGAGTTGGCATAGAAGTCTGCTTTAGCCTTAGTAATTAGTTCCTTATATTTCAGTTGTATTATTTTCAACTCATTTTTGTCTGATGGCAGCTACTTCTTCTTCCATTTCCTCTCCGCTTATTTACAGGACAGGCGTAGCTATTTCAAACCTTCATTGTACCATGGAGCTGAAACTCTCTTGCTAATCTTTAATTTCTCTACAGGAACTGCCTGGTCCAAAATATTAGTTATATAGGTACAGTAGGTATCGTGGTTTTCCTCAACTTTATCAGTGGGATTAAAGTAGGTTACACCCAGGGGAGCTTCAACATTCTTAATTTTCTCAAGTTTAGACCATTCTCTCCCTCTCCGGTAGGTAGCTGGACAGTTGGCTTTGTCTCCACAGCAGAATTGTGTAATCTTAAAGAGAATTAAAAAGTGATCGGTCCAGCTTTGAGGGGTAATATTGAGGACTTCAGCCTCATCTTGATTAGCAAACAAAAGATCAAGCATATGAACTCCCTGATGGGTGGGATGATTTATCAATTGCTGTAGGTTAAGATTCCCACACATTTTTCAGATCTCTAAAATGGTTACACAGTATCCCGTCGTCTCTCAGATTAGAATCACCCAAGATTATCATCTTAGAATGAGAGAGCGTAAGGTTTGTGATACCAAACGTCTCTATTTTCAGTGCAGCCATCATGAAGCTGGGGAACTTGTTTTCACCAGTGTTCAACGCATGTCTTGAGATGGCTTCTTTGGTCACTAGCAGTAATAGTTCCAACCAACACAGGGGCGTATCTGCTCATACAGGTATGCCCCCACATGTAATATTCAGCACCCTACCCTACCTTAGGGCTGTCAGGCCTGCTGTAGGGGTGACTTACAGCTCCGGTAAGGAAGAACCGATGCCTAAGGCACCCCTGCATCCATTGGCCCTGGTCCTTGGATATGAGAACCAAGAATGTCCCCCCATATCCAAGCATCGCTAGGCCGGAGACCACTTGCTGGTTCAGCCGACAGGCCTCCTGGACAGGTCTTGTAGACCTATCTCCATTGAAACACATTGGGCTGTTTTGCACCCTGCAACTGGCCACCCTCGTGCCACTAGGGGTGTTGTGTTGGATCGACCTTGAACCTTGCCCACCACTCACCTTAACTCCTAGAGGTTGATCTTCTTATACTGCATGTAGAAAATGAAGAAGGCCCACTCATGTCAATACAAGCATCAGCAGAAAGACCAATCAATCAATCAATCAATCATAGCACTTGTATAGCGCACTACTCACCCGGGAGGGTCTCAAGGCGCAAAGGGGAAGGGGTATGCTACTGCTCGAACAACCAGGTCTTGAGTTGTCTCCTGAAGGAGAGATGGTCCTGGGTCAGCCGAAGGTGGATGGGGAGGGAGTTCCATGTCTTGGCAGCCAGGTAGGAGAAGGATCTTCCTCCGGCGGTGGCTCTTCGGATGTGTGGTACGGCGGCGAGGCTGGTGGACCGAAGCTGGCGGGTGGGCGTGTAGAAGGTCAGGCGGTCGTTGAGGTACTTGGGGCCCAGGTCGTGGATAGACTTGTGTGCGTGGGTGAGGAGCCAGAACGTGATCCTCTTGTTGATGGGGAGCCAGTGCAGGTCTTTCAGGTGGCCGGAGATGTGACTGTGTCGGGAGATGTCCAGGATGAGTCGTGCGGAGGCATTCTGGATGCGTTTGAGTTTTTTCTGTAGCTTGGCTGTGGTTCCGGCGTAGAGGGTGTTTCCGTAGTCTAGTCGGCCCCGGTTGACGAGTGCTTGGGTGACCGTCTTCCTGGTTTCGGTCGGGATCCATCGGAGGATCTTTCGGAGCATGCGCAGGGTGTTGAAGCACGATGAGGAGACGGCGTTGACTTGTCTGGTCATGGAGAGGGAGGAGTCCAGGATGAAACAGAGGTTGCGTGCGTGGTCGGTTGGTTTGGGTGCGGTGCCCAGGGCGGGGGACCACCAGGAGTCGTCCCAGGCGGAGGGCGATGGTCCCAGGATGAGGACTTCCGTCTTGTCTGAGTTCAGTTTCAGGCGGCTGTTCTTCATCCACTCGGTGATGTCTTTCATCCCTTCGTGCAGGCAGGTTCTGGCGGTGTCGGGGTCTCTGGTGAGGGAGAGGATCCGCTGGGTGTCGTCGGCGTACGAGATGATGTTGAGGTTGTGTTGGCGTGCGATGGCTGCAAGAGGTCTCATGTAGACGTTGAAGAGGGTGGGGCTGAGTGAAGATCCTTGCGGAACGCCGCAGATGACTTCGGTAGCCTCGGATCGAAACGGGGGGAGGCGGACTCTGTGTTCTTCCGTCAAGGAACGAGGTGATCCACTCCAGTGCCTTTACTATATTTATTTTATTTATTTTCAAAGTTTTATATAGCGCGAACAAGATCTTTGCAGATATCAGAGTGCTTTACAGACAGAAGGGGTAAGGGAAACAAGAGGGTGATTAAGCAGACTTTTTGTTACAATAATGGTAAAAGGTAGTACGTGAATAACAAAATAAGATCGCAGTCAGATAAAAGCATAATACATGTAGATAATCAAATAAACAGCTAATACAGAGTCGGTGTAAAGTCTTAGATCGGACCAAAATAGAGTTCAAGTGAATTTAGCCATTAGGGTGGCTTTTACTTCTTTCTTAAAAAATGCAGTGGAGGAGATCAGCCTCATTTCGGGAGGGAGTGCATTCCAGATCCTGGGTGCCATTCCTGAGAATGAGCGTTTGTATGTTTTTTCCTTCCAGAATCTTCGAGGTTTCAGGAGGAGATTTTTTGAGCTTCTATTGGTTCTCGAGCCTCCTGATACAGTCAGCTTTTGGGTGAGGTAGTTGGGTGACTTGTGGTGTACAGCCATGTGTGTCATGCAGGCAATTTTCAACTGTATTCTGATTTCAAAAGGCAGCCAGTTCAGGGATCTTTAGTCAGGGGAAATATGCAAATGTTTTCTTGATCCAGTGATCAGTCTCACTGCAGCGTTCAAGGAGGCTCTTAGTGGTGCGGTTGTAGATAGGGGGAGTCCGCTGAGAGCCACAATTCCGTAGTCTATGCGTGGGATGACTAGGGCTTGTACTGCGGTTTGGAAGTTCTTAGGTGGGAAGAAGAGTTTAAGTTTCCGCAAAGTGTTGATTTGGAAATTAGCTCCCTTAGTTGCTTTGCTGATATGCTGCTGCATGTTGAGATTGGCGTCAAGTGTGATGACTAAGGATTTTGCTGAGTCCACGATGGTGGTTTGGATATTGAGTGCGGTTAGGTGCTTGAGCCAGGATTGGGTGGTGGAGATCTCTTGGATGCCGATGTTGCTGAGGCGTTGAACTAGGGTGCGGTGGCAGACAGTGTCGAACGCTGCAGAGATGTCCAGGAGGATGAGTGCCGCCGTTTCCCCATTGTCGAGCAGGGCTCGGATGTCGTCGGTGGCTGCGATGAGGGCGGTCTCGGTGCTGTGGTTGGCTCTGAAACCGGACTGCAAGGGGTCGAGGGATCCGTTCGTCTCGAGGAAGGCGGCAAGCTGTTTGTTGACGATCTTCTCGATGACTTTAGCAGGAAAAGGGAGGAGCGAGATGGGGCGGAAGTTTTTGAGGTCGGTGGGGTCCGCTGTAGGTTTCTTCAGAAGGGCGCTGAGCTCGGCGGGCTTCCAGCTCTCCGGGAAGGTGGCGGTGTTGAAGGAGGTGTTGATGATGTTCCGGAGTTGGGGTGCGATGGTGGAGTCGGCCCTGTTGAAGACGTGGTGTGGGCAGGGGTCGGTCGGTGATCCGGAGTGGATGGTGTTCATCGTGCGGGCTGTGTCCTCGGTGGTCACCGCGGTCCAGGTGCGGAGGGTGGGGGCGTTGGTTCGGCGGTGGGGTGCGTGGGTGGTGCGCTGAAGCTGTTGTGGATGTCGGCGATCTTGCGGTGGAAGAACGAGGCGAGGGAGTCGCAGAGGTCTTGTGACAGAGTGATGTTGTTGTTGCCGGTGCTGGGGTTGGAGAACTCCTTGACAATGCTGAAGAGTTCCTTGCTGTCGTGGGCGTTGTTGTCCAGTCGTTCCTTCAGGGATTTCTTTTTTGTGGTGCGGATCAGCTGGTGGCGTGTTTGAGGGCGGTCATGTTGTCGGTGGTCTGGTCGAGGAGCCAGGCTTTCTCGAGGGTGCGGCAGGCCTTCTTGGAGTCCTTGATATTTGTCGGTGAACCAGGATGCCTTCTTGCTTCTGGGTCTGCTGGGAGGGTTCTTCAGTGGTGCGAGGTAGTCGGCGCAGGCGGTCAGCCACTGTGTGAAGTTGCGGGCTGCTTCGTTGGGGTCCGTTGCGTTGGCGGGTGGGTTCTGGCTGAGGGAGGTGGTGAGCTGGTCGGTGGTGATCTTGTTCCAGCTTCTGTGGGGACCTGAGGCGGGTCGTGGTTCTTCTGAAGCTGAAGTGGACACAGCAGTGGTCGGTCCAGTGGAGTCCTGTGGAGTGGCTGAAGGTGATGTGCTTGCTGGATGAGAAGACTGGGTCAAGCGTGTGGCCGGCGTAGTGGGTGGGGGTGAAGACCAATTGCTTGAGTCTGAGGTTGGCGAGGTTGTCCAGCAGGGCGGCGGTATTGCGGTCCTTGTTGTTCTCCAGGTGGAAGTTGAGGTCTCAGAGGAGGATGTAGTCAGCAGAGGGGAGGGCGTGTGGGCTGATAAAGTCTGTGATGTCTTCGCTGAATTGTGTGCGGGGTCCCGGGGGTCTGTAGATGAGGGTGCCTCTAAGGGTCGACTTTGGGTCGGTGTGAATCTGGAAGTGGAGGTGCTCTGCTGCGGCGAAGGTGTCGTTGGAGTCGGTCGTGATGCGGATGGTATTCCTGTGGACGATGGCGATGCCTCCTCCGGTCTGGTTGACACGGTCCTTCCTGATGATCTTGTACCCGTCCGGGATGGCGATGGCGATGTCGGGGGCTGAGGAGACGTTCATCCAGGTTTCCGTGAGGAAGTAGACGTCTGGTGATGCGTTGTAGCAGGGTTTCCGTTCTCCCACAGAACTGTGCACAGAGATCAAGAACCTCAGTGAATTAGGGTGACCCAAAACCCACCTTAGTATACAAAATCCACTTACCGAACTAGCTACAGTGTCTCATTGGTCATAACAAACTCCCAATGACTTAGACAAACCAGAACATGAACTTGGGTTACCTCAGGTATCGTGGAACACATGAACACTCTTTCGCTCTATAATCATCATTTCAAACCACAACGGGGAGTAAAAGAACACATGTGCAAGTTTGAAATATTTATTTTTCAATGCAAGGTTCTCAAACGCAGTATCTTATATAATACCAGCATACATATTATAAAAATCAGAGTTATCAGCATAGTCACTAATCCATAGTAAGCGAACGGTGATAGCATATTATAATGCAAAAATCAATAGAAATCTGTATCACCTATATTTCGTGCACCCTATTTAGCATATTATATTATATCTAAGAAGGTCTCATTTGGGTTTTAGCAGGGCGGGCCCATACCTCTAAATGTCAGTAGGAGAAGATCACATCATCAGCTACCAGCTCTCTGCATGCGAAACACCATCAAGTGTGTTTTTGCATTCTCGGTAACTCTATCTTAAACCCGCTTAGAGCCCAATGTTGGCAGCAACAATATTTGTGTTATGTCTAATGTGGTGCGAGGATCAGGCCTTCCAGCAACCTTGTGTTAGGTTATTCTTAAAGGGTGCAGTTCTCAGTGTGCAGACAGTGTACCAAGTGTACCAAGCACAACTGATATCAGAGCAATAACATATTATTCTCAAATAAATCACATCTTTCGTCTAGGTTGAAAGCTACAATAACAATTATGTGTCGTGTGCAAACTGAAGCCGAAGGAAAATATGTCGTTTAAACCTTTAATAAACTCATGCTAACTTAACACAATATATAGAAAAGCAGTAACTATATGACACCCCCCCAATGATCCGAGGACGGTCAAAAAAGAACAAACCAATATTATAATAAAGGCATAACATGAAAGCAGAGTTCAACAATATTGAGCCAAGCTAAATGTATGTAGATGTATATAAAAATTAACAATACAAAATATGTATGAATGCCTATAGTGGCCAAACAAAAATGTAATAAAAGTCTTGAACTTGAGGCCAAATATAAAATCATAGGCCTAGAACATATAAAAGTCCGTAAGAGAAAAGGCACCATTCAGAATTACTAAAAAGTCACGTGCCAGTATAGTGAAAGTCTCCAAAGCCACTCATGGGTGGATAGAATATGCAAAATAGGTAGCCACAGCTTCCAACATGAAATCACTGTCATCATCCGAAAACAGTTCAGCCATCCAATTAAGCAATGGGAAAGAACATACGTGCTCCTCCAGCACCGGACCCTCTAGCAACATCAGAGGACAACTCGGTGGGTTCTCAAGAACGCTATGTGCCAGAAACTCATGCGCCGCTGCGGGGATGTCCCACTGACCCATTAGTCCATGCATCGCTGCCAAGGCCATAATCCTTTCGCCAGAACAAACCAACTCGTGAGCAACTACGGGGCCCATCAGGTGATTAAAATCGACTTCAGGAGATAACGGCAAGCAGAGACACAAATCAATGGCCCAGTCAAAATCGCAGCTCAGGCAATGAAACACAGGCTGGACACATGTGAAATAGGAAAATCGAAACGATAATCCAAATGCCGTGCTTAAAGTCGCAAGCGGCAGAGTGCCATAGTAATCAAGCATCCGGTTGCGAAACAGTGTCAGAAGGGGCTGAGCGGCTTCTTGCGCAGGATGGGCATCCATGTTTTAGGAAGCAGAATAATATCAAAACGCCTGCAGCTAAAGCCAGCAAAACAGGGAATCCGCCAAACAAACTCGAAAATATTGAATGGAAGAAAGTGGGGATAACACCAAAAATCTTTTCAAAGGTAGTCACGAGACCACTGCTAACCAATTTAAAAAAATGAGCTAAGCCAGACGTGGGGGAGGCATTAAAGACTTGATGAACTAATTCGCAGAAATGAAACAGCAAGTCAGTATTTAAAAGTGCCTGCACCTCTGTGCGTGTGTTAGCTATGTGAAGGACATAAGTTTCACGGGCCGAGCTCAGGGCCACTTCCTTTTGAGACAAAAGAGCCCTTATTCTGCTCATACCATTGAACTCCGCTTTCAAGGTTGGGATGCGCGGCCAGATGGAAACATCTGAATTCCCATGCGTGGGTGGATAGAACACGTTCTTGCAACACACCACACGTTCTGATACAGTAACCACATAAGCCGATACCGACCATTAACCCACAACACTCCTCGTTATTCAAAAGCAAATAACTACCGTTTGTCAATAAAGTGAATGTGGGAACTATTGCAGGAACTGGTGTGCCTTTTAAAACAGGCTAAATTAGGCCGGTCCTGATTACAAGAACCATGCCACTGGATGTGTCTGCATATCAGTGAACGGTCACGCGACTGTGTGCATTCTTCACCATTCAGATTCACTTCCTTTCCATCCTTCAGGCATCTGTACGTGTATGGTAAAGACCATGCCTCATGTAGGAAAGCACTGCCTAGTGGTTCATATCTCCCTATTGCAATATATCGCATACAATTAGTAAATTTGTACAAAGCAAATGGTAACGTAATAAAACCATGGATAGGCCATGTAGCAGCAGCTGCCTCAGCTACAGAAAAAGGAAAAGATTCTAACTTTTCAATGTGTAACATAGAAAATGATGCATCTCGCATGGAAAGCATGCGCTGCTTGTCAGTCAAATTAAATGGGGCAAATAGGGATGACACGTTCATGTAACTCCAGGGCACGCGACCCGCCTTAAGAGTCTGTAGTGTCCATGCAAACTGCATATCAGAACGCAATTGATTTTGTCCATGGTACAATACAGACACTTCATCATTCACAATGTCAACCACAGAAGAGTCAATATTGCTCAACGTGTAAATTCGGGTAGAAAGCATGTTAATACTGCTATCGACAACTGCAAGCACTTTTTCCAAATTTGCTTGGTCAATCGCCCTTAGGTGCTTAGCAGCCTCAATTTGCGAAAATTTCCAAATTTCATTGTAAACTGCATAAATCCACCGTTTAGACCTACCCATAGCCGGGCCTTTTATAAAATCATTTAAATCCACATTATCAGTCAACTGAGACAGATGGAGTTTAACTGCAGCTAAAGTGGAATGTTGTAACCAATTCTGACACAATTTCCCCACAGAGTAAGTGGTGACAGTATAATCAGTTTCAAAACGGGGATCAGGCCTGACTTGTGTGAACCCTTCAGCCAAACCCAGAAAACGACGTTGGCAAGAATCAGCACTTCTTTGCCACATCAGCCAACCCTTTGGATCCAAACTGGATACATTAAAGGATGAATTGTGTAATAGAGTCTGTAACTCACGAATAGACAATTCAGAAAAATTACCCCAACCTGAATATTCTTCCAATTCGGGGATAATTGGTGTATTTAATTTTTTAGAAGTAGCCAATCCAAAGCATGTTGTTTGGGAAATAGTAGAATTTAGAAACAACATGTGATTCAGGATGAGACATGCACGGTGCAAAGCCTCAGTGCCTTGTACCTGCCAATCTTTGGTACCCCAAACCGATTTAAGGTCAATTATTCCTTTCCAGAATTCGTAGCCAACTACAGCTAATTTGTCTAGAAAGGACTTCGAATACAGCAATTTTGTATTGGTAAGTCTAACTTTGGACATGGGCTTTTGTGTCATTTTGAAATAAAATGACTCAGGATTTGATTGATTAAAGTCTGTAAAATAAGTGTATTTTTTCAGAAATGTACTGGAGCTGCCTATTAATGGAGCTGGGCAGTATTCCCACTGTGTGTAATTCACAGCAACCCTCCTGGAATTCGTCTTATGCAGAAAGAGCTGTCCTGATCCTACTTGATTTATCCGCGGCGTTCAACACGGTGTCCCACGATATTCTACTTCATCGCCGGAGTAGCGCAGGCATAGGGGGCACCGTGTTGAAATGGTTCACCAACTTTCTCAGACAAAGAAAACAAACCATCATCCTAGGGCCATATCACTCTGAGGCCAGGGAAGTTCAATCTGGGGTACCTCAGGGCTCTAGCTTAAGCCCTATATTGTTCAACCTGTATATGGTCCCATTAATGAAATTCATCTCCTCCTTTGCTATCAGCTCAATAGCATACGCCGATGACACAACTAGTTTTAATTCTAGATGAGGATGCGGCAATTGCCGAACGCTCCCTTAGGGACTGTCTGGAAGCCACCTTTAAGTGGATGAACATAAACCACCTGAGATGTAACACCGCAAAGACCGAAATTCTACCCTTCGGGAAAAATAACTTGTTCTCCCCCCAAACCTGCTGGCCACCCAATGCCGAAGCCCCGCCAAGCACTATAAAGAGTGCCCGTAACCTAGGCATCAAATTTGATGAGGCATTATCATTCAAACAACAGACCATTGAAGTGGCTGGATCATGTTTTAATGTCATCAAGAGCCTTCGGAAATTCTTTGATTTCCTTCCCCTATCAGCCAAGAAAACAGTAGCGGTGGCATTAATCACATCCAGGCTAGACTATTGTAATGGTCTATATGTAGGGGCCAACAAAGCCTTACTACATAAGCTGCAAATGGTACAAAACGCTGCAGCAAGATTAGTGCTAAAACATCGAGAAAGTCCTCGGCATCGGCAGCACTAGATATTCTCCACTGGCTTCCCATTCAAAAGAGAATACTTCAGGGCATTCCACAAAACAGGTCCAACTTACCTGTACAACAAATTCAACCGCTACCACCCCGGACGTCACCTAAGATCTGCCACGGCCAACCTAATGATCATCCCAAAGTTCCGACTGTCCACTAGAGGGGGAAAGTCTCTGACGGTCAAAGGATCAAGAGCATGGAACAAACTCCCTCCTCAAATCCGGGAAATCTCATGCGAAAGTAGATTCAGGAAAGCCATCAAAACCTGGATCTACAATCAAACAGCCACCACCTGCAAAGCCCTGGTCTAACTCTGAAACGTCTCTAGGGGTTATTATATCTCTTACCTCTCTTTTGATCCACACAAATCACATCTAGCGCCAAGATGCTCCTCGGAGCGATAGAGCGCTATATAAAAACCCGAATCAAATCAAATAATGTTGGAAGCAAAACAAAACACCATAATTAACAGAATCTAAATATAAATCCTCAGCATCAAAAGCTGCATAATATTTCAAATCAGAGAATAATGCTTCTACGGCCTGAATATCCCAATCATCAGAACGTATATTTTGTTTAATCACATCCCCCATGATTACTCTAAGCACATTCGGAACATTAATCACTTCAGTGGGCCCATGTATTTGAAATCTAACCGCATCCCACACTATCCCATCAAGGACAGGCCAAGCAGTAATGTTGATTGTATTCAAGTCTCGTTTCAGTCTGTGTGCTGAATGTGAAGAGGAAAGAGGGGCCAATGTTCCATTAAGGTACCGAATTCCTGTTCTTTCTTTAACATAGTGGCCATCGATCAGGTGGAAAAAATAAAACACAAAACCAATTGACATAAAAAGGTAAAATGAAAATAGAATCAACCAAATGTATGTCCAAGGGGGAATTAAAAAATGTTTTTTAAATAGAGTGGCATATTTTGCAATAGTTGAGGGTTTCTTTGAAAGCTCCGAAACAGAGTCAAAAGAGAATCTGGACTGGTCGGCCAAACGAGTCTGCAAATCTGGCATAGATAAATCAGCAGGATAGGTGTAGATCAGCTCATCAATGTTAGTAACAGGAATAGTATTTAATAAAGGACTGGATATAGCAGGCATCTCGAGGGACACCTCCGGTTCTGCACCAGAAGTAATAGCCAGCACAGAATGCCTCACCATGGAAGGACAGGATACAGCCGGTGTCATGCTATGAAGAATCGGCCACCCTGTGTGTCTTGACATTGTCAATAGAGATAAATCTGTTTTCCTTACGACCTGGAAGTGGTGGTAATATGACTGTTCTCGTGCCCTTCACTCCAAGAACTCGAACCGGTGCACGATATGAGGGACCAAACTCTTTCTTGGGATCTGCAACGCATCATCTGATGTTGAGGGCAAATGTTCCTTTGCTAGACTGTCTCTGGTCTTTTGTAGATCCTGTAAAACATTGCAATGTTCATCTACGTCAAAGGCCGTGGCCTGGGCCTTGCAGTCTAGACCGTTGAGGTCAGGGATGTACATCTTGATACCAAAGAGCATTTCGTATGGGGTCCGCCCACCCAGAGACCTTCTAGGGAGATTATTAAGCGCACGCTGCACGCCATTGAGGTGGGCTAACCAGTTTCTGCCAGTGCCTATAACTCGAGCTGTCAAAGATTGCTTTAAGTCACGGTTCATTCGTTCCACTACACTGTTTCACTCGGGTCTGTACGGAGACGAAAACTTGACTTGGACCCCCAATGAAACCATAGCATCCTTATACGCCTTAGAGGCGAAAGCCGGACCCTGGTCCGAATGGAAGGTACCGCAGGCAAAAATCCCTACAAAGACTCGCAAATCCTTAATGACAGTCCGTGAATCAGCGCTCCGATGGGGCCATACCCACACAAAGCGTGTGCATGAATCAACTGCTACTAAGATGTACTTATATGCAGTATCAGAAGAAAAAGGACCGCAGTGATCTAAATAAACACATCCTAGTGGTTTATTAGAAATGTACAACTGTGTCTGAGGCGGCCGCGCAGCAGTTGAAGGTTTAATCTGCTGACAAATGTCACATTGAAGGACATAATCGCGCGTCTGTTTGTACAGTCCCCGCCACCAGAACCTCTGTTGTAGCTGAGTTACAGTGGCTGAGACGCCCGCATGCGCAGACACCACACCTTCATGAGCCGCTGTAACCAAAGCAGCCCTGCGATCCGAGTTGGGAATTAAACGTTCGCCAACTTCAGGAATTTTCACATAAGGAACCTTATCGGGACTTAAGTGGTATGTGTACTTCGAAGGGAACCCCGAAGGATATTTACCTCCCTTCTCAGTGGCAGCAACAGCCGCCAAGATGTCATCATCTATCTTACTTTTGGACCTCGTGACTGCTGCAACTAAGTATTTTGATACTGCTGACTTCGCTGCTTCATCAGCAAGCGAATTACCGACAGCGTGGACTCCCACGCGCTGATGGCCAAGAGTATGAATCACAAACACGAGTGGCAACTTTTCTTTGAGTTCCGCCACCCGGACCCAGATCATTTTATGTTTTATTGTGCTACCTTTGGAATCACGAAATTCATTCTGAATCCAAAAGAACAAGTTCTCATTGTAAGACTGGACACAGTAGTAAGAGTCACTTACGATTAAAGTCGTCACACTAGGATCCGCGTACCCCAATGGAAGCATCAGAGCACGAAGCTCTGCCAATTGCGCGGTGCAGTCTCCAAGCGTCTGCGTGTGCACGACACTGGACTTGAACTCATCGTTCACCATGGCACCGACCACAATGGCGCAAGCGGAAACGTAGGCATGTTTAGAGCCATGCGCAACCTGCGCCGAACCATCAGTGTAAATGATGCAATGGAAATCCTCCAACGGCCGCATTGCTAAAGGAGCAGGATGAACAAATTCATACTGTAAGTACTCCTGCGACCGCAAAGTGGTGTAAAAAATAAACGTGACATCCTGGGATGACAAGGATGCAGCCCATTGAATCCACCGAGGGTGCAAAGCTTTAGAATTTGGTACACTGGCTTTCGTAACTGCCTCCAAGGCAGGACACGGGGTTACAACCAACATGCGTTTTCCCTGTGACAGGGCACTTTCCTTGAGAATTGCCATCTGCACAGCCGTCAAAACTTTCTCCACAGTGGAAAAGCGCATTTCAGCCGAAGTGTACAAGTGTGACTTGTAAGCCATAGGTACTGTATCTCCTTCATTAAAAGTTAGGTACGTGAAACCTACCGTCCCTGGGACAATTCTTATCCACAGGTTGGTCTGGTTATCACGAGTCTGTAAGTATTCAGAAGCGAGCAAATCAGCTTGCAAAGACTGCAGAATAGCTGAATGCTCAGGCAGCCAGCAAGATTTGGAAAAAGATGGTTGTATCAAAGAATACAAAGGCTTGATAGGCTGGGCATATTCCGGAATGTATGTTCTTCTGAAATTCAAAAAGCCCAGTAAAGACTGTAATTTTTTCAGTGTTGTCGGAGCGCGCAACTGTGCGCATTTCTTCAGGAAGTGAGGAGCCAAGCCTTTTCCTTCATTAGTTAGTTCATAGCCTAGAAACAACACTGTGTACTCTGCAATGTGCGATTTTGCAAAATTAAACTTATAACCCATGTCTGCGAAGTTACAAATAATACTGTTCACTCGACACAGATGATCCCAAAGTTCGTTGTCTGTGAGATAGATATCATCCACATAGGAACAAGCATCTGGGTCGACCCTCTCCAACAGAGAGACAATGCGGGCGGAAAATACTCCAGGACTATCCTTATAGCCCATTGGGAGACGCCGAAACATTTTTTGGACCCCGCCGCATGTGAAAGAAGTCCATTGGGAACTTAGACTGTCCAATGAATGGGCATAAAAACCATTGGAAATGTCAAGCATGGATTTGAACCGCTTATGCACAAGACTATTTACAAGGGCCGAGTTGAGTATTCTGTACTGCACAGTTACGGCAATGTGAGTTTAAATGCCGGTAATCCAAAACCAAACGGTAAGAGCCGTCCGGCTTGTTTACAGTAAAAAGGGGGTTATTCATCGGTGACACACACGTTTCAATTACACCTTGATATTCCAATTGTTCAAGGATCGCTGCGACTGAAACTTTGGCTGCACGTCGTATGGGATGTTGAGGCTGCGGCTGAGACCGTAAAGGAATCTCGTGGCTTGGGGACAATTTATCCCAGCCACACTGATTGCGGTACACAGCCGGTGCAAGCGCCAAAGCCCACTCTTCTGCAAAGTGCAGCGCTTCCACTCTCGAAACAGTGTTCGCAAAACTGGGGAGGATCACCTCCTCCCCACGTGGAGCTGCGAGCACAAAAGGTGGGGGCCAGTCAGCCTCCGAAAGCAAAATGTCATACGTAGACGAAAGATTTTCCCAAAATACCCCTTTTATGGTACGCTGTATGTCACCTTCAATTAACAGGACAATTTCAAAAAGTCTATCAGGGGGAGCAACTCTTGTATCAGCTGTTTCAATCACCACATAAGTGTCAGTCGCTGTCACCTTCAGTAGTGGACGGAGGGCCTCTCTCACTATGGTAATCTCCGCCGCTCTGTCCAGCAAGGTCAGAGCCCAAGTCAGATTCCGAAGCCGCGTTCTCACAATCTGGGGCATATCGATGCACCGTCAAGGCTGCGACTTTCTTCTTGGCAAACTGCGGTCTCTGAGGTGTAGAGCCCTCCTGCTTGTCTGCACCGTTGCGCGGGCGGGGCTGACCACGTCCTTGCTGGCCACCCCGGCCCCTGCCGCCCCCTCCACCACCGGTAGACGGAGCCAATGAGTCCTGAAAGGAACGAGGAGAGCGTTGGTCAGAAGCCTGAAATCGTTCAGGTGACTTAATCATTGCGCGGTCGCGCAAATCATAAACCCGTTCTGACTGCGCAGGCAACGGAGACGCAGGGCGCGAAACCTGTGTTTGTTGTTGTTGCGGTTGCTTACCCTGATTCTGTTTTTCAGGCCAATTTTGTTTCTTGGACTTGGGCTGAACGTCAGTTTCCGAAGCTTGTCCCTGGGGCTGCTTCTTCTTAGTAGAAAAAGGCTTATTACCCTTTCTATTGCGACCCACGGTTTTATAAGCCGCCACAATTATCCTTGCTAACTGTCGGGGTTTCTCGGCATTGGGAACCAGCGCCAAAGCATTAGCCACCTGAAAGTTCACTGCATCCCCCTTGACATTCGCAAGGATCAGATCGCAAACCACATCAAACCCAACTCAACAGCCGATTCCGGCCCGTGATCATCTTGAACACGTTTAATGACCGTAGACAGATTGGACACAGACGGGGAGCCGAAGCACCTCGGATATACAGCCGCAAAAGTCTTACCCCAGGTCTCACAATCAACAAGCTCAGGGGCCAAATCTTTCGGCAAACTAAGCGCAAGAATCCAGTGTTTTTCACCAGGAGTCATATTAGGAAACACCGCCTCCAGCTGGTCAAATTTCTCGGCAAGCCAGAAAGGAAAATCATCCTTATCCTGGGGCTTCTTGCCCATAACGGAATTCACCATGACAGGACTGATTTTCAAACCAGCCTGCCCTGCCGGAAGGGCTGCACCTCTAGGGGCTGCCCCTTGAACATTACGACTTGTGTAATGCACAAGGGCTCTAATCACGGCAATGGCGACTACATGAAGACGCCTAAGGTCACCCACGTTACAAGTGGCGTGATTAGGGTGAGACGTAAATCCAGCCAAAGCGGGCCAATTTGCGCCCGGAATGGACAAAGGACCTTAACTCGGGGCGGTTAAAGAGTGGGGTAGGGCGCCACCAAACCAAACTCCATGCTGCCAAACATCAATAGGTACTTCCTGTGCTCTGTACGGAGCATATTCAGCAGGTACAGGTGACGCAGTGTACGAGTGGAAGACACCAGAATTTGCGTCCACAGCCGGAAATGTCACCCACGAATAAAACAGTTCGTACGGGTAAGCATGTTCCGCACTCACCACCAGAACCACAGCCAAGCCTTCCAAAGGTACATCATAAGTCCGCAAATGATCACGCACCGCAATGCGACTATGCAGCGGGATGTCCACGGCTTGTGCCATGACTGCACAGGAACGTGAAAAAACAAAGATTACTTTGTAGCACAACTGGGTAATAATTCAAGGAAACGGTTTTAGATAGATTCAAGCTTGAAAAGACCGATTTCAAAAATAGGTAGGTTTTGCCGACACCACCATTTTCCGGAAACGGGAATGCAGGAGTTAAGGTTTGAATGATATACTACTCGAGTGTCATGATATAAGGCCCCACGTTGGGCGCCATGTAGCAGAGTTTCCGTTCTCCCACAGAACTGTGCACAGAGATCAAGAACCTCGGTGAATTAGGGTGACCCAAAACCCACCTTAGTATACAAAATCCCCTTACCGAACTAGCTACAGTGTCTCATTGGTCATAACAAACTCCCAATGACTTAGGCAAACCAGAACATGAACTTGGGTTACCTCAGGTATCGTGGAACACATGAACACTCTTTCGCTCTATAATCATTTCAAACCACAACGGGGAGTAAAAGAACACACGTGCAAGTTTGAAATATTTATTTTTCAATGCAAGGTTCTCAAACGCAGTATCTTATATAATACCAGCATACATATTATAAAAATCAGAGTTATCAGCATAGTCACTAATCCATAGTAAGCGAACGGTGATAGCATATTATAATGCAAAAATCAATAGAAATCTGTATTACCTATATTTCGCGCACCCTATTTAGCATATTATATTATATCTAAGAAGGTCTCATTTGGGTTTTAGCAGGGCGGGCCCATACCTCTAAATGTCAGTAGGAGAAGATCACATCATCAGCTACCAGCTCTCTGCATGCGAAGCACCATCAAGTGTGTTTTTGCATTCTCGGTAACTTTCTTAAACCCGCTTAGAGCCCAATGTTGGCAGCAACATTATTTGTGTTATGTCTAATGTGGTGCGAGGATCAGGCCTTCCAGCAACCTTGTTTTAGGTTATTCTTGGAGGGTGCAGTTCTCAGTGTGAAGACAGTGTACCAAGTGTACCAAGCACAACTGATATCAGAGCAATAACATATTATTCTCAAATAAATCACATCTTTCGTCTAGGTTGAAAGCTACAATAACAATTATGTGTCGTGTGCAAACTGAAGCCGAAGGAAAATATGTAGTTTAAACCTTTAATAAACTCATGCTAACTTAACACAATATATAGAAAAGCAGTAACTATATGACAGCGTCGAGGAGGTTCCAGAGTTCCACGGCGTGTCTGTGGACGGAGCGGGTGTTGAGTAGGATGCACTTCAGGTGGTTGCTGCTGGTGCTTGGCGGGTGCGGTGCAGGTTTGCAAGCAGGTACATTTGCAGGCTTTGCAGGTGAAGGGTCCGTGGATGCGTCTCGGGGTGGCTCGGCAGCAGGCGGAGTTCCGGCCGGCATTGAGTGCGTTGAGGGTGGCGGCGTCGTAGGCCCGTCGGGTCGTCTTGCGTCGGTGGGGGCCAGGGGTCCTGGCACTGGGCGCGGACGGGCGCAGACGGGCTTACCTTTGGCGCGCCTTCGGCGCACAATCGGCGCGCCCGCTGCGCATCAACGCTGTGCGTGCGTGGGGGCGTCATAAGAAGGGAGCTGGGAGGGAGGGTCCGCTGTGTGGCGGGAGCGTGGGATCCAATCGGCTGTCGGGGGGGCGGGGCCGCAGGGAGGCAGCAGCGCGAAAATTGAGTGCGGGCTGGCGGCGGCTCAGCGGCGGCTGGGGTGCCTGAAGGAGATGCGGTCAGCGTGGAGAAGCGGAAACCAGGTAGCAGGGGCAAGAGGAGCGTGGGGCGACCAGGCCTGTTAAAGGCGCAGTGGTCGCTCCAGAGATGGTGGCAGGTTCCCCTTAAGAAGGGAGCCGGGAGGGAGGGTCCGCTGGGTGGCGGGAGCGTGGGATCCAATCTGCTGTCAGGGGGGGGGGGGGGCGCAGGGAGGCAGCGGCGGGAAAATCGAGTGCTGGATGGCGGCGGCTCAGCGGCGGCTGGGGCGCCTGAAGGAGATGCGGTCAGCGTGGAGAAGCGGCAACCAGGTAGCAGGGGCAAGAGGAGTGTGGGGCGACCAGGCCTGTTAAAGGCGCAGTGGTCGTGTAGAGATGTGTGTGTTAAAGGAAAAATACAGGCTTGAGCTGTCTTCAACATTAGATTCGAAAGCACAAACAGAGTCAGGACCAGGGGGGTAAGTAGACACAAGCTTTAGTAGAATAAGGAAATATATTTAGGCACAGCAGAAATAGAAGGCCCCAGGCCAGCATACAAGACTGTGGTTCTGAGAAAATATGCAGCTAAAGCAGCACAGAAGCACAGAATAGGTGGGAGGTTAGTATAGTATTGATAGGCTTCAAAGACGAAACAAGCCAAGGACACGGGTAATGCAGTTATGGTGTGGAAATGTTAAAGTAGCATATATACATGAATCACATTCCATAAACGTGTGATTTGTTGTTATGCAGAAAGTATTACTTTTTGATATAATGTTGTGCTTGAACAAATGTTGATTTAATATGCAAATGTATGACGTATTTGCAGTTACAAAGGTATAAAATAAACTTCTGCCACATTGTAAGTAAAAACTCAGATTCCAGTTCCACAGAGCTGACTGACCTTCCGTGCGCTCTTTATATACTCTATGCCAGTGTTCTTCAATCTGTGTGGCGCGCCCCGTCAAGGGGGCACAACACCATCCCAGGGGGGGGCGCACACCCACTCCAATCTGACCTTTGTTCCCTGCAAGTCTTCTTGGAGGACTCCGGTGTGTGGAAGGGGGAGGGAGGGGAGATCGATGAGGCACGAGGTGCCTGTACTTTTGTCTTGTTAACTGTCCCAGGAGGGGGTTAATTCACAGAGCTGACCGCTTCAGCTGCAGTGGGAGGCGAGGGGTCTCCTTTTCTAAAACAAACAGACACACTTTCGGTTTTAGCAGAGGAGAATCCTTGCCTCCCACTGCAGCTGAAGCTGTCCGCTCTATGAATTAACCCCCTCCTGGGAGAGTTAGCTCTTCCCAGAACGGAGACAAAGTCTCCATAGAAGGCAGTTCTTAAGGCATGGACAAAGTGGGCTCTGGCCCAGGGCCCCAGTAGTTGGCTGAGTATGCATCTTGAGGCATGGAAGCATGCCGAACTCAGCGGCGCCCTCCTGAAAAAACCATCAGCAGACCCCACCGACCTCAAGAACTACCGCCCCATCTCGCTCCTCCCGTTTCCTGCTAAAGTCATCGAGAAGACCGTCAACCGACAGCTTGCAGCCTTCCTCGAGATGAACGGATCCCTCGACCCCTTGCAGTCCGAGCCAACCACAGCACCGAAACCGCCCTCATCGCAGCCACTGACGACATCAGAGCCCTGCTCGACAACGGGGAAACAGCGGCCCTCATCCTCCTGGACCTCTCCGCAGCGTTCGACACTGTCTTCCACCACACCCTAGTTCAACGCCTCAGCAACATCGGAATCCAAGAGAAGGCACTGGAGTGGATCATCTCGTTCCTCGCCGGAAGAACCCAGAGAGTCCGCCTACCCCGTTCAGATCCGAGGCCAACGAAGTCATCTGCGGCGTACCACAAGGATCATCTATCAGCCCCACCCTCTTCAACATCTACATGATCCCCCTCGCGGCCATCGCACACCAACACAACCTCAACATCATCTCCTACGCCGACGACACTCAGCTGATCCTCTCCCTCACAAACGACCCAGCCACCGCCAGAACCAACCTTCACGAAGGGATGAAAGAAGTAGCCGAGTGGATGAAGAACAGCCGTTTGAAACTCAACTCAGACAAGACGGAAGTCCTCATCCTGGGACCATCTTCCTCCGCCTGGGACGACTCCTGGTGGCCCCCTGCCCTGGGCAGCGCACCCAACCCAACGGACCACACACGCAACCTGGGCTTCATCCTGGACTACTCCCTCTCAATGACCAGACAAGTCAACGCCATCTCGTCCTCATGCTTCAACATCCTACGCATGCTCCGGAAGATCTTCCGATGGATCCTCACCGAAATCAGAAAGACGGTCACACAGGCACTCGTCACCAGCCGACTGGACTACGGAAACACCCTCTACACCGGAACCACAGCCAAACTACAGAAGAGACTCCAACTCATCCAGAACGCCTCCGCACAACTCTTCCTGGACATCCCCCGTCACAGCCACATCTCCGGACACCTGAGAGTCCTGCACTGGCTCCCCGTTAACAAGAGAATCACGTTCAGACTCCTCACCCACGCACACAAGGCCCTCCACGACCTGGGCCCAAGGTACCTGAACAACCACCTGACCTTCTACACTCCCACCCACCAACTTCGTTCAACCAGCCACGCCCTCGCTGCCGTTCCACGCATCCGATGAGCCACCATGGGAGGAAGATCCTTCTCCTACCTGGCAGCCAAGACATGGAACTTCCTCCCCATCCACCTCCGTCAGACCCAAGACCACCTCTCCTTCTGGAAGAAACTCAAGACCTGGCTGTTCGTGCAGTAGCAGACCCCCCTCCCCCAAGCGCCTTGAGACCCTCCGGGTGAGTAGCGTGCTATATAAATTTCTTGATTGATTGAGGTAAATTAAATTGCTGTGTACCATGTGTTAACTTATGTGCACACTCGTTCATGCACAATATATTCAAACACTTAGGGCAGGATTGACAAAGCTGCCGCTGGGTCTATCTCTTATTTTATGGTGTTCTTCAGCATGTTTTCTTACGTGTTGGAGGAGATGGACTTAAGAAGCTACAAAATGCCTTCGTTGGGTTGAAATAACCCCGCTTGTGTATCGCAGCCCGCTCTTTGCTGTCCTCTTCACTGTTTAATTAAGAAAACATTGATTCAAGTTGCAGCTGGCAGCCGCTATGTTTGGCCTTTTGGTGTTGTTCCAGCTCTTCCAACCCCCTTGGTACCGCCACCATTGCAGTGGGTGAGGAATAGGCCCTTTCATTATCCAGGGAGCGAAGTGGCACAGTGAGTTGATTATTACATTCCTCCTTAGTCCTTTTCGGTGTCATAACTCGAGCTCACTTCCATATTATTCCCCTGCTTCTGGCTGCCACAATGAAAGGAAATTCTTTTGCTGGCGGCAACATCAGTTTGCATGATTGTCTGGCTAGATTGAGACTCATCAGACAGTGGTAAGATTGAATATTTATTGGTAGCTGGTTTCTGTCATTACTTGTTTTTTAATGTATCAAAAGTTGGTTTTTTCAATTACTTTGCTTTTTTTGTTTTGGGCAAAGTTTGTCCGGACTTCATCAGGGGTGGAGTTTGAACAATGTATTTGTCACATGGATCATAAACAAAATGCTGAAACTACTCTTAATAATGTCTCTGAAGGCCTTCATCAAGTAAATGTGAACATTTAAGAGATTTTTTTTTTGAATGACAGTTTCTCAAACGTTTGAACCGTAGCAGAAAACATAGGCATAGAAACCCTGCAAAGTAATACGTTTGTTAATGTCAGGAGTGCACAGACTTTTATAATGCCAATAACCTTTTGACTGCAAATAAACAGCTTAGAAATTGCTAAATATGGTTATAAATGAGAAGTATGTATTCATTTGTAATGTTAACGAGCTCCCGGTCTCCCCTTCATTTTGCTGATTCATTTGTAATGTGACTTTTCTATCTTTGTTCCCTTTTATTATCAGTCAAGGATCACTCATGCAGCTCTAGAAAACAATAAAACGTTCTATTTATATTTGCTGTTCAAAGTCTGCACAGACAAGTGCTGAAAATACAGCTTTAGGTGACTGCTTATTTTTATACCTTCTGTGACATCAAAATAATGAGCTGGCAACCCTAATCATAGGACTGGAAGTTTGTTGAGGGATCAGCACATTATTTATTTCCTCCACCCTGATCCCTGGTTACGGCCATAATATCAATAGTTTAACACATTTGAAACCCTACGCTGCCGTCAATAACATGCTGAGTTACTTCAAGTGTCTGGGAATGCACCCTGCATTCAGACCACTCACTCCTCATTCTCGCCCTTCACTTTCACACTTACCCAGGACTCATACTGATCCCGATGCACTCACACCATTCACCCACTCACACTGATCACCATGTTCTCACACCATTCACCCACTTACCCTCCACTGACAGTGATCACTCTGCACTCACAATGCACTTGAGATGTTCACCCTGTACCTCACCCTGCAATCACACGAGCACACTACTCAACCTGCACTTGTGAAACTTCACTCACCTGTCCCCCTCCCTGTTCAATCTGCAATCTCACTCCAATAAGCCCACCACTAACCATACATTTATTCGTCCCACTCTGCACTAACATGCGCACCCAAATTCATATGGTCGCCTCACTCACCCCTGTACACAAGTATGGGCAAGTCACGCCCCATTAAGGTTTACGTCCTAAATTACAAAAGGAGACATCTAAATGCACTACATTCTAGCCTTCCAGGGGCACCTTGATAGAGACAGTTCTGTTTTTGCCCTGATGGACTGGAATAAATCCTAAACAGATTCTTGCAAATACAGTTTTGTTTAATTTCTTTTTGATGTAATTGATGTGAGGGAGTCTATTACTATTTGCAGAGAAATGTTTGTTTCATGCAACAACCATAAAAAAGTTAGATCCAAGCGGGTCCTCACATATGAGAAATTGGAGGATATCGCAGATATTATTCACTGTAAAATTAGAGGGCGGCTTCTTTGTTACAACAGTGAAAACAATCACTATCTCTGGATATTAGCTGTAAACGCTTTTAGAATTTTGACTACAGCATCTGTTCACTGTTAGTAGCCTGGCTAAATAGGGTATGGCAGAGCTGAAAATAAATCATTTAAACCTAAACCTGTACTGAACAGGTGCCCCCAAAATAGTTTTGGCCCAGGGCACCCAAAATCCTTAACATGTCCCTGCCATCACAAAGTCTATCAGACAACATTAATCTGAAGTAAACTAGACAATATCATTAATTTATTATTAGTTCTATTTTTTTTTAAACATAAGCCTGACGTGTCCCAAACCCCCACTACTGCAGGCAAGCAACTTATCATACCACTAAGGAATTCTCAAGGAGGTGTTTGTTCAGCGCCTTCTCTGTGGACTTTCAACTGTTTTCAGATCCATAACTAGTTGGTGGGCAATTATCCCATTATAATGCTAACTAAAATGTTTGTCAATGATTTCTAGAGAAGATTTGTTTCTCGTGTACCAGCTCTGAGCTAGGAAGTGCTCGAAACATCTGACAACACTGTCTCCCTTACAGTCCCCGTCTTAGCTGAAAATGTCTGCAGAATATTCAGCTTTGGGAGAAACTGCTATCAAAACTCTCTTACCTTTCAGCTCGTCCTATTTATGTGAGATTGGGTTCTCAGCACTTGCGGTATTAAAGACTAAGTACCGTTCAAGACTGGATGTGGAGCACAACCTGAGGATGGCAGTAGCAAAAATCCTTCCTCAGTTTGACCGTCTCTGAAAAACAGGCACACCTGTCACATTTATGTTGGTGGTGTTATCAATCCATGTCATGTGTACAAACAAAGCATCCTAGTAAAAACAATTTGCACACGTTTTATCTTGGAAAGTGGTATTTTGAACAGTGTAATAAGCCTCTGTCATTTCACCACACCCACTCACAAACCTGCAGTTTACTAAACACTCTTATTGTATTGAATGTTATTAGCTGAATATGCCCGGAATGTGCGCATGGCATCGAGTCCAGAAATTTCTGTCAGGTTGTGGGGGAGCTCCAACATCTAAAAAAAAATGCAGTTGGGGGGGCTCAAACTACAAAAGTTTGAAGACCTCTGCTCTATGCTATATTACCAACAGAAATTGTGTTGTCTTATTCTTTCATCCGGCAACAGTCTTGTAAGTCGCTGTACTACACTTGTTTGTAGAACTTGTTCTTCCTTCCACAGGATAACATTGCAGAACTGAGAAATTGCACTGTGTCTACTTTTTAAAGTGAGAAGAATGTGTACTTACCTGAACCATTTTTCTATGATGTCAAAACATATAATAAGATGCTTGCTATTTTTTTAGGTCGCGACCTAAAGCATTGCTTTAGCAATTTTGTTTGGCGAGATTCTAGTAAGTGGTCCGAAAACTACCAAAACTGGAGATTAGCCACAGTTCATGTGAGACAGGCACGTGCACAAACCAGCCACGTCACAAACGACCATTTGTCTGTGCCTCGCTTCAGACTTCAAAGCTGCCGCTCCCCCGCTCTACCGAATCATACTTCAAAAGATGCCGCTCCCTTGCCCGCCACATCAGACTTCCAAGGAATGCCCCTCTCGCCCTATACAGTGTCTTTCCCTGCTCTCGCATTGGTCTGGCCGTGTCTCGCGTCTCCAGCCCCCTCCTCCCACACCCGATCTAGTTTTCTTTTTGTCAGTTAACTCTTTGACAGCAAAATTGTGGGCACTTTTTAGATGGTGGGCAGTAATTCACATCTGCGTGGTGGCACAAGCTCACTGTGTCCTTAAGTATCATATAATCCAAGTGTTTCACAGAATTCGTTTCCATCACCCAAATAATAACAAGCATTTGCAATGCAACAGGTCTCGTGTTTACGCAAGTATGAGCTATTGGCATTATAAATAACAATGCATTTTATGTTTTGGTTTTTAAAACATAAATAAAAGGCATTGTCATTTACAATGCCAATAGCTTAAACTTGTGTATATGCAAGACCTATTGCAATGCAAATGCTTGTTTATTACTTAGCCACGGAAGAAAGTTCTTTTCAGAATACTTAGTCTAAACCTGTGACTTTGGGGAATCATTTGAAGAGTACTACCAAACAACTTCTCGTTTTTGTAAGTATATTGTCCGAATATTTTATTTCATGCGAGTTGTTTACTTAACTAACTTTAGGAAAATGCAGTTTTCATTACTGTAATTCTGATGTACATAACTATTACCAGTGTGATTTTTTTAATGCCCGCCAAAGGTGTGTTGTTTAACACAAAGGCCCACCATTCTCAGTTAATATTTAGCCCGTTTGGCTAATCACTGTGACGGGGTGATATAATACACCTGAAATTGCCTATATTTACGGCTTTGTCGAAATTGCAAAGCTCCACAGAGCTTTTTTTGAGGTATGGAATTTACCGAGCTCTGAAAATTAACTTTGTGAATCCGGCCTCTAAACTTAATACAACTGTATTTCCAAGAGGGGGGGGGGGGGGGTCAGATGGGTGTTAAGGTGGGGGAGCTTGGCCTACAGGCAGACAGCCGGGAGCCGGGCCATCCGTCCCTCATGGGGCGGCAGCTTTTTATCAGCAGAAGGGAGAGGGGGCAGTGCTGGTATGTACTTTCACTGTGTTCAGGCACAATGGCTCCCTTTTACCTACAAGAGCAGTTTAAGGCACTGCTGTGCAAAGGCATTGTACCCTCTTCAGCCACCACCGGCGGCTACACAGCTGTTATTTAGTAATGAGCGTGCATTTCACACATTGTGTGTGTCCTGGGCACCCTGTTGGATCAGACCCAGGCCGACCTCAGCACTCCTTGTGTGTGAGACAGCACCCCTTGCGCGCAAGGGTATACGCGGAGTGGGGGGGGGATGCTGGCGGGCCACAGAGTGTGCAGGGGTGAAGGCGAGCCTCTCAGGGTCACCGACCTCCTAAGGCGCACAGGCTGAAACTAGAGCTGTCAGGCCCTCATGTTTACAAAGCTCACCCATTGACTTTGCGACTATATTATGTGGGAAGGAACACCCATGCTGTGTGCAGAAAAGCAACCAGCACCATTGTACCATTTACACATGCATACTCCATGCCATTGAAAAGAAGTTTAACCCAATGATATGTTATTTGGTGGAAGGGTAGTGATCTAGAGATTTATTACTACAGAGCAAAGCAGACATTCCTATGACGACTTTCTCCTTCGCTTGATCATCACCGCTTACCCATGCGCTTATGCAAAGAGACTGTGCGCTGGGCCTACTTACATACCTATTTTTCTTACTACTCAACATCAGAGAACAGCGGGTTTATAAAGGTAGATGCATTACAATTGATCGGGGAGGGGCGTCGAGATGACCCACCCAAGACTTCATTGTTTAAAGAGGACTACAGCCAAAGTACTTTCAGTTTTGGAAAAATATATATTTTTTACAAAGAGTAAAGGATTGAAGATAAGTTTAAAGGATATAGACCGTTTACACTCATTGTTTTAGGTCTGGGTGATCTTACTTTAGAGGAATGCTGAGTCTTTACATGTTGTGAGCATCCTTTTGAAAGAATTGGGCTACATTATTTGAAAAGAAATACCAATGGATCAATGTATGTATATTTGTTTGTATATATTTGTGTAAAAAGTAATATATATATATATTTGTTCGTTCACACTTTTGCAATGGGTTTAAAAATTACATAAGCCTAAATCTAAATCTGTTTCAAATGAATTGAAAAATAAATAAGAAAAATAGTATGTTGTGTGCTTGGTTTGGAGGTCGGAAGTTCGATAAAAATAAATATTGAAATGGATTCTGTTTGAGAATATATTTTTCTTAGGAGGAGCCAATTTAGTTATCTCACCTATTACTAAGAGTGTGTTAATTGTGTCCTAGGCATCATTTGCTTTACATGCCACTCGAGACTTCGGGCCTCTCATGAGCAACAGTCCCTCCCAGGCTCATCAATGGCAGTAAATAGCAAAGAAGGCTCCGCACATCTATATACATACGGTACTTTACAGGTGTCACCACATTAGAAATTCTATGGTTTGTACAAAACGGTTCCTATAAATATATAGGGCATGCATCTACATACAGCTGTCTGGGCTGTGCCCCTCCACGGTTTGTGCTACCTGTAACATGCTGAAGTTAGCGGATGAGAGCAAAAAATGTTATTTCGGGGTAAATAAAAAGGTGAATTTGCATTTGTTCCCTCTAGCCCTCCACACCCTCACACAAGCTGGTTTGACAGGGATTCATGCTTTCATAATGGCTTTGTTTGGAGTATCACTTGCACGACTCACATCTGTCCCGATTTGAGGAACACAAAAGGACTAAGAAAAGAGGCATTAGGTGAAAAAGCCCAGTTCCTACACCACAGAAGTTCAGGTCCAGTGAAAAGTTGAAGTAGTGGCATGCTTTCCAAGCCTTCCACTGTGTTTGGCCAAGGGTCTAAATCCAAGTCTGGTGGTGCCAATGCAAACATCACCCAGGTGGCACTGGCAGCTTGATCTCTGGTCTATGGAACCAGCGCTCTATAGTTGTCTTTACAGACCCTACAACTCCTTCACTAATGCGAGGCACCGGCAGGTCAAGCTTCACATTCACGACCCCAGGCCCGGAGAAATTCTATCAAGTGCCTAGACGCAATTAAGTTACACCGTACACCCTATACAAACAGGATAAAAATAAAAGTCAGTTTCAAGACGAGTGAAATGCGAGCCTAGCTTTGCGCGCCCACCAGTGTTAGCGCACTTGGCTAGAAGCAAAATAAGTGTGATTTACTTGTCCTGGCACAGAATAGAAATACTAGTACATATAATAAATGGCTGTATAGAGCTTGCTCCTACAGGCAGACCGATTCAATCACTATAATTAGGCACCTGCTCAGTTTAAGCTCATCGTGAACGAGGCAAGGCTGAGCTAGCGCTTGTGCCTGGATTTCAAGTTGCGACTGATGGCCTGCCACGTGTGCCCACAGCTAGTGCTGAACTGACTAAGCTATCTCGCAGAGTTCAGTGGGGGGAGGGTGGGGGGTGTCACTTAAAAGTTCTGGTCGGGCTGGTATATCACAATTCTGGCAGTGGTGAAGAGTGCGCTCCTGAAACAGATGTTTTTTTCTAAAAACTCACTCGTTCCTCAGTATTTCCAGGTTCCTGGAGACCAAGGTGACCCCTGAACGATCCCCCACTGACAACCCAGGGTCTGTATCACCGCTCCACCGCGAGGCTTCCAACGCTGTGTGACCTGCGGCACATCGCAGCGCATTTAGCCTTCACATAGAATAAGAGTGAAGTGAAGTCAGTATTCTTTTCTCTGCACGCACTTTCAATTACCCGACATGAGCATTTGCACCCCTCTTACCTCACCCCCTTTCAGTTTTCTTCAAGAGACACAATTATTTACATCACCACCCGGACGTGTTTTCTGCTACGCAAAAACACGATGAAGCCAGTGCCAGACCAAAAAATATTTACACACAGTTGGCCAGCGAATGAAAATCTAATTCACTATCCATCTTAAGCAGCGTGAAAGCTGTTCTAATAAAGAATTCCAAAGCCAATGTCCAGGTTCTTGAAGGGGAGGGAAAGTGTGCAATGCGCGCACTGTGCTGCCGGTTTCTCTGCTGAAGGGAGACCGGAGGTGGCACGAACAGACAGGTGTGCACGCGTAAGGAGTGCACATCTCCTGTCCGCGCTTGCCACCTACTGTCTCCCTTCGCACACCACAGCAATAGTATTGGCTAGCGAAGCAGCTGCGCTACATTCGCTAGCGAGACCTAAAAATGGGGCAGGTTAGTGTTGAACTGTCCTTTCAGCCTGCAGTGGCAGCCATGTTATACCGGCTCATGCTCATAGTGGAATAACGAGATATGTAGTCCACGAGAGACTAACTCATTCATTATACTGGGGGACTTCAGGCCCTAGTCTACTCATGGTACCCAAAAATAATGGCTCAGGACAGAGTAAAGGAGCCAGAATCGTGGATACTGCTGAACTGCCCAAGAGCTGCCCCACTCAATGGGACAGACCACTTCCTTAAGAAAATAGCAAAGTGTTTTTTTTTTTTAAACAGACCATCACCGAAAACTGGCTCTACTGCCCCTGCTCCTTCAGCAATGTGAGGGACCACACACCCCACTTGTTTATTCTACCACACAAAATGGAAATTTGGACAGGGTCTTTTATTTTCTTGGCTAGCATTACGGTCCCAGTCGCCCACGCTGTGCAGGTACAGAGTTAAATAAAAATGTATATAGGAGGCAAGATTTCCATGGCTGGAAAAAGGGGGTTAATCGAAAGTTAACCTCCACCAAGACTCCTGCCTTAATCTGATCTGTGACTTCATGGACTGGCAGTCCATGCCATGGGACGCTGCAGTATGGTACCACAAAGCTAGCATCAGTCTAGGAGGCAATATCTGAATGCCATCAGTGCCAGGAGACGTAAAAGCCACACTGCTTCCAGGAAAGACTGCTCTGAGCATTGGTCCAGCACTCAAGGACACTTAACCCTAAGGGCTAACCAGCTCCATGACAATCGACTCCAATTCAGAGGGTTGAGACCCTATGGTAGTTGAAAGGCTTTGGTAAGACTTGCCTTACCAGCGTTTGTTCCATTTTTTATGCTCAGCAGTTTGGCAACCGGCCTGATGTGACCTGAAACATGATCTTGATTACCAGCTACTGCCGGTCTTCCTAGTTTAAGGCTCAACAAGCTTGGGCTCCTACTTTCCCTTTCAAGATTTAAAGCCAGGGCATTTGGCCTATGAGAACGTACTGCTCAAGGTGGAGTTTGTGAGGGGTAGCGCCACTCTGAAGAGAAAGCTTCACATCTGCATTCAAAATAAGTGAACTGCTTTGAAAGTTCCAGATTGTCTGACACCAGGTGTTCTGCAGGCTTAAGCAGCCAACAAGACATGCCATCTATTATGTACCTTGCATACAAATTTAAACTGGTAAGTGAAAAAAATAAAATCACATTGGAACCATCGAACAATGTCTCAACCTAAATCTAATTGTCAGGAAATATACTATTGCACGGAGAACCCCCATCTACATGGCTTTTATGGATCTGTCCACAGCTTTTGACCTAGTGAATAGGTCAAAGCTGTGGGCAATTCTTTTGACAGGAGGGTTGGATGAAACATTGGTAAATTTCTTTGCGTATTTACATAGAGACCTCCAGGCTTAATTAAGGATTGGCATGGGAGGTGAGGTTCCAGGGACCATTGATATTGGTAGGGGGGGGGGGGGGGGGGGGGGGGGGTCAGACAAGGTTGCGTGTTGGCCCCCCCTGCTTTTCATTATATATATTAACGGGCTGAATAGCGCTTTGAAAATGGCTACTTGAGATGTCCCATACATTAATAAGAAGCCCATCCATCCCTGTGCTCCTAACGCAGACGATGCAATTTAACAATTATATGAAGGAGTTAGATCTGCGGGTAAATTTTAATAAATCTTTTTTAATGTGTAGTGGGCCAGGGAAGCATGAAATAGGCTTGATCACAATAGATAGTCAAAAAATGACCTCTGTAAGATCTTTTGTTTACTTAAAGCTGGCCTTTGCTGCGAACGGCTCCTGGAGTGAGCATTTAGTTCACACCAGGAGCAAATTCTCAAAGGCCACCAATTCGATCTTAAGCTTATGTCGCCCTAAGACCACTGGGGCTCTTTCAGCAGTTCAGAAAATATACAAACCCAGGTGGATACATAGGGTGCCGAGTTTTGGGGAACAGCTAATTCCTTAGTTATCCAGCAGGAAGAAAATAGGTTTTGCAGGAAGCTACTAAGCACCCCAATCTCAAACCCCCAATATATAGGTCACAAAGAGCTCAATATCCATTTTATAACTGATTTTATTCGCGCACGACCGTCACTTTTGTGGGCATCAGTGTGGAAGAACAAAGCGGCATCCCGGACAGCAGATTATTATGGATTGTTTACATTGCGATAAAGGCTTAGAAATCCCATGGCTAAGTGGTGTGCTCCAAAGTTGGCGCAGTGTAAAAAGAGAAAACATTTTCCTGGACCCCATATTAGCAGAATCCGTTCCAAAAAAGGAACTGCAAAATGCTCTGTACTCCCTATATAACAACGAGCGGGATGTGGTGGAGTCTAGGAAAACAATTGTGTGCAACTACATGGCCATTGAACAGCACTGTTATCCGCTCCACATGTATTTGACCTTACCGATGAGCCGTTGGGAAAGGAGCCTTTTGTTTAGATCAAGAGCTGACACAATCCAATTTGCACTTTGTTTTACACTGGTTAAAGCCCAAATTTTAACCAAAATTTGTGCTCCTGTGATGGGAGGTGTGAGCAATCTATTATGCACTTTATATTCTTCTGTAAATATTATCTTAATTACTTTAAGCAGTTTTTTATCCATATTTTAACAAGAGAAGACCAAATCACCTTGGATGCAGCATATCGGCGCATATTAGATTTAGATGTTGAACTGATTCTCCGCCCAGGCACTTTTTTTAAGACTGCGATAATGGCGCGTAGGTCTATGATGGACCCTTGATTTTATGTGACAACTTGAAAATTGTTTTAACCATTATATGTTAAAATGATGGCTTCTCTGTACTAGGCATTTCGGATATATGAACATGGAATTTCAATCTTTGTAATAATTATTGTGATGTATTTATGTTTGTGCTTTTATGGGTAGCATTGTATCCGAATAAAGTGGAACTGAAAATCACATTACATTCATACCACTAGTTTAGAAGGTTAAAAACCAGAGTGCTAGATGGACATTTATAAGATTTATTCAAGCATAAAAAAAATCTTGCCAGCAGTTAGCCACACCTAATTAAGGCAACAGATTGAAAAAGCAGAGGATGAAATAGAGGATAAAAGACTTGCCTATAGATTAAAAACCTTCAAAAACTATTCACAATTAAGGAGTCATTTGAGAGAACCAGAACTTTTATTCACAAAAGCCATCTTCCAGTGACCAAGAAACTGCATTTCAACTTCTTGTGGTTTGTTTCTACGTCTTAAAAGCAGCCTCACACGTAGTATCCTTCAAGGCAAAGTCCTGTTCATGCACAACGGACCTTCTGGCACGGCGGTCATTGCTGTCTTGGCCATCTCGAAGCAGTTTTGCAGCCTGAGCGGGTTGGTTCGTCTGCAAGAAGAAGCACTCTGTAAATTGTCAAATGTAGTTAGAAGCTCAAAAAGATAAAACCCACAACAACAAAAAAAACAGACTGGTTCTGGAGCAGGACAACCCATCAATCCCAGACATTTCTGATAACTAGACACCAAGAGGGGGGCTTGGAGAAGAGTCCAGAGACCCCCTATGTATAAAAAAAAACACTAATCCCTGGCACCTTGTGGTTATCTGACCCCCGGTGGCAGATGTGGGGACACTGCCCCATCTGCCTCCTGGGAGAGGGGAAGAAAGTCTGGTATTTTGCATGCACATTCTGGGCAGCCCCACCCGGGATGGTTTTTATATAGTTCATGGCTGTCTAGACTGCTTTCTGCATCCCCCACCCCCTGGAAGGTGCAGAAAGACTTAATATGCCCATTTCAAAATGGGAGTAAAGGTCAAGGGGCTGCCCCCTCCCTGGGGACTAGAGGTGGATTGGTGGGGTAGTAAATCACCCTCCTTTGGGGGACTGCCACTCACGTTAGTGTGCCCCAGACCCATTAGACCTACATACTTAGATCCTAACTAGTCAAGGACCTTAGTGACGACTACTTAATAGTAGGTTGTTGGGTATATAGATTATACAGAATCCCATAAGCATGTGCACACGTTTGTCCTTGGTCACTTAATTTTTGGATTCTGTATCAATAGGTGCAGTTCCTGTCATTGGTTCATTTTTAATCTGATTTTAATAAGATGAAGTAATTAAAACCGAGAAGGCATGGACCTTACCTGTAAAGCACCAGGACCCTGCAAAGAGCCTGTGTGCGTGCTACATGTATATACTGCTCTTCCATACAGTACTGAATTGTGCCTTTGCTGAGTCCTATAAAAACTCTGGCATTCCACAAAGTGAAGTTCAGCACAGGATTCTGATTTTTAGCACCAGAAGCGTGTTACATGCTGTAAAACCAGCATGAACAGCACAATGTAGTATGAAAGGCCACTGCTAATTTCTACTCTAACTTTCTCAAAGCAGACAGTGGCGCCTAGCTGCAACTGCCCGCATTAAAAAACTAGATCCAGGACATCCTAGCACCCTCAATTATGAGGCCGAGGAGCCACGTGTGAGGAAAAACCATTACCATGCAGCAGTTGGCCGAGTTTTCCCCAGAACTTAAGCATATCAGAGTTTAACACCTGCCCCTATAGAGGAAGTACTCCATCTACTCCAAGCTTACAGCCTCCATCACTCTAAGGAGGCGAGTACCCAAAGAATACAAACTCCAAACCTTACATCACAGAAGGCGAGTACCCAAAGAATACAAACTCCAAACCTTACATCACAGAAATCATCAAGTCACGAACACTTCACACATGGCTTGTTAGTCAGACAGCACTTACCAGCTCAAGACTGCAGCGTGTCCCTGGATGCGTCCTGTAACAGAAAACAGGCATCAGATCGGAGCCAGACTAACATATGGACTCATCATGCATGGCCCGAGCAGTCAGTGCGCTGCGAGTTGTCTTCACAGGAAGTCAGAAACTCTAGTCTGAGAGCTCATCATTTATGCTCGGTGTGTACATGTAAACCTGCCACCTCGATAAGTCTGCGCCTAGCAATGAACACTAGAGTACGGAGGGGAAACTACCAATTGGAAACTTTCAGTCTAAGCAAACGGATGACAAACTGCCCTAAAACGATATAGATGCATTGGGGGACCTCAAACAGTTTAATAAATCATGAATGCTTCACTAAACAGGGTAAGTGCCTTCTGCCAGGGTCACAGCATGAACATGGAAACAAAGCAGTTAACAGGGAGGTCAGACGTACCTTCAGGTCTGGGAGAGAATCTGTAGTCACTGCTGTGCCACAGAGCTCTGCAATGCCCAGAATTAGGATGGGGGATCTGTAAAGGTAAATAGGGACACGTTAGACTCTACCAAAGAAACGACCACGCAGCAGGGTACTGTGAGTGCATCAGTGCGCTGCGAGGTAGCTTCATTAGCAATCAGAAACCTGTTAAAATATCATCATGTACACTCCACCAAGGGTAATGGATCAAAAGGTACAGTCTACATACCATGTGCAACACCTCGGCTGGCAATGGTTGGTTCCATGCAGGACTGATCCTCCAGGAGGTGGTTTGTTCGGAGCTTAATAAGGAAGAGAACCAAAGGCGTCAGGCGCGATCGAGAAACTGAAAAGGGACATTTATGCCTGCACCAAATCCTTAAACTCTGCCAACAGGATAAGAACATAGTAACGACTGCCCTATTAAACGAATAAACGTTCAGTGCTCTAGTTAAGGTTCACTAGATCTTCACCTGGCGAGCTCTGGACTTTGTTCCCTTTCGCACACCTCAGAGATTGTGTAACCAGGCCACTAAACCTAGATCATGCTGCAAGTAGTCTCCCTAGAGGCACTTGTCTAGAACTTTTCCCAATGGACTCAAGTTAGTACTATGACAGGAGTCTCCTATTAGAGGTGCTAGTATGGAAATTTTGAAAGGCTGCCATAAATAGTTTGCAAACCGGACTCTGACAAACCCACACTAAAACAATCAGTTGGTCAGTCAGCTGGAGCTACAAAGGAGGTCTGCTCAGCGCATACAATGTAATCACTATGTATCAGGTGAAACACGGACTATGCAGAATGCTCATCACGGCACGGCCCCCTCAGGCACAAAAATAAATATCCAAATTCTATGAGCCTTCTGGGACAACAAATCTTTCTTTATCAAGGGCAGTCACAGTTGTAGACTAACCTGCCCCTGACCAGATGTCCACCACAGCAAAAGAACGTCACTTGGGGTTATGGCAAGGAGGGAAAGGGATCAGTCGCCTGCAGCCCTGCAAGGGGAGGAGAAAGAGCGTTGTATCACTGGTGCTTCAGACAAGGAACGTCACTGAGGAGAACAGTCTGCTCAGAATATACTTTATCATCAAGAATCAATAACACGGAAAATCATCACTGCAGGCCACGTAAGTAGCAAAGCAACAAGACAACCATACAAGCCTGGCATTACTGGCTGGATAGAGAGCTACCTTTAATGTCGAAGCCAACTGCAGGCACATCCATGCTGCGCAGGTCTCATGGGGGAGGGAAGCAAGCAATGTTTTAAAGGACTGTTCCACTAAAAAAAAAACAAAAAAAAAAACACAAGTGTAGCATGTTTGAGTGCCATCAGGAAAGGCTTTGCAGATGCACCTCTATCTTCAGGGTCAGGATTAACCGGAGCACCTAGTGTCGGAGGTACACTAGCTATATACAGGGCAAGCTAGTTACTTTGTTCCCCTTTGCACACTTCAGATCCCACATGGCCAGGCCACTAAACAAAGGGCCCTATTCAGCTGTTCTGAAGGCCTCCAAATCACATTCGGCTTTCCCGGACCCATAGCCCTTGTTTCCGACCGAATCGTACACAGGTCAGAACCACCTAGTATGCGCCGACTGAATAGTTTCCAATCCCATCTGTATGACTCGCTAGTAGCCGAATCGTGCCACGCCATGGAGCCAGATTCAGAGAGTCCAATGCACAATTGGGACAGTTGCAGCGACTGTCTTGGCAAGACTGCTGTCGGAAATTGTTCTGTAGAAGGCACCCCTTTACCCAGGGACCTCTGAATCAGTCACTGGGTGCCATGGGTCCTCCTGATCCAAGTATGTAGTGTGGCAGGCAAAATGGGGTGCCCAACAGTGTGTATGCTTTTCTGCACCCACCCCTTTTTAAGTCTTGCGACCTATCAATGCGCGCAAGCGCATTGAGCGGAGAGAGAATTCATGTCCTCAAAACGCTCGTGAAACCAAGGGTTTCGTGCGTGCGGCTTTCTTTAAGTTCACGTGAATCACGTGACCAAACAAGCACGCGCATCAGCCTCCCTCCCTCCCTCCTTTCACGGCCGCACAACACATCAAAGGGCTTCTCCCAGCGTGTGCTGTGCGACTTCTCCTCCCCTATGCCTGTTTATCTGCACTTCTCCTCCCCTTTCTTCGCTTCATGCGGTCATATCCCTCCCCGCCCGCCTCATCCTCTCTACCCCTCTCCTAGCGTCTTTCTACATTCTTCTCTGCCGGCCGTACTTTGTTTCCAGGCAGATTGTCCCTCGCACCATTATTTTAATGACCGAATACACGAAACGGCAACACCCCATCTAGCTTGATGGGAACTTTGCCTTGTTGGCCTTTGTGAGGCATCAAACGTTATATTAGTCCTTCCTTCATGTGTTTTCATTTTATATCAATACATTCGAAGCAGGGGCCACACGGTAAATATGTGCAAAAAGTGACAAATGTAGTTCTGCAACCTAGTCCTGTTGTAGTAAGGTTTACAAATGAAAACACGTTTTATTACGCGTTAGCTTATTCGAGTAGTACAGCTGTAAACATTTCTACACATAAAAAATATGTAGGAAATCACAGTTAAAGGTAATTTTAATAAATCCAGTCTTTATTGCTCTGACAACAGTTTTCCCTTTCTCTTATTATCTGTAGCAATGGGGGGTTATATAGTTAAAATCAAGTGAGTTCTTGACTTTTTTTTCTTTACAGTCATTCTGACTGCCACACATCCTCGTTTGTTTTGTTTGCAAGCTGCCTGTTAAAAATGAATCTTAAACCTTAGCCCCAGTGCTTCTTTTTGAAGTCTAATGAATCCCAGCCCTTCTGTCCCGCTGCACCCCCTGACGCCTACATTCAACCCCCCAGTAACCTGCCACACCCTCAAGCAGAACTCTCCTCGGTATGTCACACGCTCCCCATCCCCTGCACCCCTCAAAGCCGCTGGAAGCAAACTCCTGGGCCGCACGCCTCACCTCCGCCCCTCACACTCCCACCCCTCTCACCGGGGGCCGACTGACAAGTTCTGGGGAGGGGGCGAGAGGGGGAGCAGGCCAATGTACAAAACACGTGCTTGCAGAGTCAGGGATTCTTTTCTCTCGTGACATTTTTGTAGGTTTCTTCAGGGCTGTGCGGCCAGGAGAGAGCAGAACACGTTTTCCTCCTCAAACTTTCCACTGTCTTTTTTGAAACAACTAGACTGCACGAACAGTCGAACACATCAGAGGGAGAGAGACACATGTGCCTGATGAGAGAGTACCCTGCTATTGTTTAACACATGTCCAGGCTCTTACACCGTGAATGTTGTTGGTGTGCAATCTCTGTAGCGCTTAACTGTCAGGTGTCCAGGAGCCTGCCTGCGGTTTATCCAGGGTGTCATATTTAAGATGTAGGGCTGGCCTGTGTTTATTTTTGCTCTCTTATGTATGTAAATGTTTAAAATATGCTGATTGTGAGACTGGCTTCGTTTATTTTTTTATTGCCTTAAGTGTGTAACTGTTTAAGTTGTGCTGATTGTGGAGCTCGTTGGCGTTTATTTTTGTTAGGGCCTCTTGTGATTTCCCGAAGATGTGCATTTTAAGTCGTTTTTCTTTAAAACCTGTGACTCGTGTATTACGTCCCGTGTGCAGGACCACTCTGTACGTCTCTGAATCACTGTAACTTTAGTATAGGCACGCATTCAGCTTTAGGCAGCAAAGACAGAATAAAAGCCATCATTTCGCATTTTGACCTCCTGCGGCACACATTTCCCCTCGACCACCTATAAGCTTTCTTTGTTTGGTTTTCTTTTCTCTCTCTCTCTCTCCCTTTCCTTTGCTGTTTTTGAAAACAGCCTCTTCCGCCAAGGTTTTCTGATGTCCTTAGCTCTGCTCCTCAACATCTGGCAACCATTAGGTGCCAGTGGAGGCTTAACTGGCTTGTGAAATTTGTTTGGCATCCTATCCTCGAGATCCACTGGCTGGAAAATATTTGTTCTTTACATCTGCTGCAGCTGAAAAGAAGGGAAACCAGCACTGGCGTTGCCAATAGGTCTCGCAGTAGGAAAGTTGGAGCTATTGGTTTTGTAAATGACAAAGCCCTTTATGGTTTTAAAATGAAAACAAAAATAAAAGGCATAGTTATTTGCAATTGTAATCGCTCCAACTTTCCTACTGCGAGATCTATTGGCAACGCCAGTGCTTGTTTTGCTATGAAGCCTTACACAAGCATCCATAGAGTGCAATGCGAGTCCATAACCATGCAATTGCATCGGACTTGCACAGTGGTGCTTGCTAAGAAAGTCCTGCAGTTTCAATTCGTACAGAGGACTTTCCTATAGATAAGGAATTGGGCCCCAAGTTAGTCCTGTACAGTGGTCTCTGATAGAGGTGCTAAACTAGAAATTCTGGCAATACTGTGCCATGGACAGAGGAGTCTCCTACCTGGAGAAGGTAGTCTAGAGTAGTGGTTCCCAAACGCAAGGCTCTTTAGGACCCCAACGGAGTCAATACTGGAAGTAACAAGACAACCATACACGTCAGGCATCACTGGCTAGGTAGTTACCTTTAAGGTCATGAAGCCAATGACAGGCACATCTGACATGCGCAGGTCTCCTGGGGGAAGAAACAACTCAAAAGAAAGCTCCATTTAAGAGTAAAATAGTGTAATAGAGTGCCATCAGGACAGACTAAGGTTAAGGCACGAATAACCAAAGCATCCAGTGTTTAAGGTTCACTAGCTATTTACCAAGCGAAAACTTGACGGTTCCCTTTCACACTTCAGAAGCATGTGGCCAGGCTACTAAACCTTGCTAGTACTGTACAGTGGTCTCCTCCCTATAGGCGCTAGTCTAGAGGGGATATATAGCAAGTTAGTACAGTGGAGTCTCCTCCCAGAGGTACAAGCCTAGAGCTACTTTGGGACGCTGCCACAAGTGTTCCCTAACGGGACCATAAGTGACCAACCCACATTAAAGTGGTCTGTCAGGCATCTGGAGCTTTACTCCGGGCATACAATGTTGTGAGAAATACATTTAAATAAACACAATTTGACTTGCACACTGTATTAGGAGGTCACCTTAGAATGCCTCCAAGTCTTTGTTAGAAACGTTGCATAATCCCATGTAGGAAAATGCACCTGCTTTAAACGTACAACACTCACTTTTAGAAGGCAGTTTCTCTTATGCACTCTTTTTAAAGTTAATCATACATAGGGACATGTGCTTGGTTTAAGTTTGTAGGGAAAATAAGTAGGCAGAAAAAAGTGTAATAGGCTATCAACGTGCTTCTGTGACTAGCCCCAAGCCATTTTTCTTTTGACTCTGGCTCACAGTTAAATGGACATTTAGTATTTTGCCTACCACCAGGGTGTGCTACCTTTATTGAACGTAGCTATTAGAATGGAGGGAAGTTCTAAAGAGCATATTTTACCCATGTGTGAAACACTGAAATTACTTTGTACCAGCATGAATTTTTACCATGGTAATCCAAAACAGCAGATAACGTCACCATCGGATTAGCGGTTTCCACGGACTGATCCCATTATAAACCCCATTTGAAATACAGTGCGCATTTTTATATCATAAAAATGTGTTGAGAGCTAGAGAGGGAATTAAGATTCATCCATCATTTTACTTCCCCTGTCCCTAGAAGCTACTGCAAAACCGTGACTTTACACTTTTTGTTCAGACTTATTTTGAGCAGTGCTTCAGCAACAACCAGCAATCACTTCTCTATCAAAGATTTATTTTAATGATTGCTGCTCAGCTGTGGGAACTGATGAGCTTCCATGTTGAGTTCTTGACTTTAGAAAAGAGCAAGATTTTCTGCGCTCCTAAATACCTCTTAATGGGTTCTTTAATTAGGATTAGGCTCTATTAGCTAGTCAGTGGCAAATCTTTAGGGAACACGTTGATTCATGCTGTTACTAATCAATCTTCTATTTCACCTTTCCGTTACCTGGACTAACGGAAATAAAGATAACAAAAACCATACGAATCCAAAAGATTAAGGGGTTGGAAACTTCAGCATGGACTGAAAATAGAGAACCTGACTGCTGATATTTATGACCTAAGCTGTTTTTGGTGTTTGGTTTAAGACTATTCCTTGGGAGCCAAGCATGTAATCGCTATATTAGGAGAAACAGGAATACTTTATCAGGGACGGTCACAGTTAACTACTCACCTGCTACTGACGACATCCACCACAACTTAAGAACGTCACTTGGGGTTATGGCAAGGAGGGAAAGGGATCAGTCGCCGTCAGCCCTGCAAGGGGAGGAGAAGCAGTGTTGTATCACTGGTGCTTCAGACAAGGAACGCCACTGGGGAGAACAGTCTGCTCAGAATATACTTTATCATCAAGAATCAATAACACGGAAAATCATCACTGCAGGCCACGTAAGTAGCAATTCAGAAAAGGGGGTGGTGATGAACAGAGTGTCTGAATTAAGCAGACCACTCTTACCCAGTCCAAAGATCAGGGCTTGATCCATCACCGTTTTTTATCTCACTGCACCATCCCAGCTCAGAACCTGGCTATATGCAAATCAGTCTGTCCCTGGCCCAGTGCATCATGGGAACAGGACAGACTAAACTACCAAGCCAATTCATCATCAGAAAGGAGACAAGCTACCGGGGACCGGTTTCTGGCATTTCAGCCGTCTTCGGCCCGGCTTGCTTGAATCCTGATGGTGCCGTGAGAAAGGGACTCATGTCTGAGTATACCCTGCCCTGCCCTGATCTTTGGACTGGGTAAGAGTGGTCTGCTTAATTCAGACACTCTGTTCATCACCACCCCTTTTTCTGAATCATTTTTGTCCACCATAAGCGTGGAAGGGTATACTCAGATGTGAGTCCCTAGCTCATTGCACCATCAGGATTCAAGCAAGCCGGGCCGAAGACGGCTGAAATGCCAGAAACCGGTCCCCGGTAGCTTGTTTCCTTCCCAGTATAAGAATTGGCTTGGTAGTTTGGTCTGCCCTGTTCCCATGATGCACTGGGCCAGGGTCAGACTAATTTGCATATAGCCAAGTTCTGAGCTGGGATGGTGCAGTGAGCTAAAAAACGGTGATGGATCAAGCCCTGATCTTTGGACTGGGTAAGAGTGGTCTGCTTATTTCAGACTGTTCATCACCACCCCTTTTTCTGAATCACGCAAGTAGCAAAGCAACAAGACAACCATACAAGTTAGACATCACTGGCTGGGTAAATATTTACCTTCAATGTCATGAAGCCAACTTCAGGCACATCCGCCCTGCGCACGTTTCCTGGGGGAAGAAACAACATTTTAATAGGGTGCCCCTTTGAAGGATACACTGTCCTAGTGGCAACCAATTACACACTACACTATAACCGGTGCACCCCAATACCACCTCCGCATAAAAAAGTAGGCCCCAACCTGGACACGAGTATACAAAACCGGCACTGGCAAAGCAAATGTGTGCCGTGTGTGTTTTGCGCCTCTTTATCTCGCTCTCATACCCACGTGATTATGAGCGTTCATCACGGACCCCGTGCGGCTGGAATTATCGCCTCCTGCTATGTCGAGCAGATAAACTTTGCCGCATATTGATTCCCCACAAAGAAGATGCCATGTCCCTGCTCAGCACCCTTTATCGGAATGGGCCAGGGAGATGTTGGGGAGCAGGGGAGAAGACTCCAGAGAAAGGCGCGTTATCTTCCCTGGCAGAGGAAAACAACGCGAGATATGAAAGGAGAGGCGTGGGAGATGAGGAGAGAGAGAGAGGGGACGAGAGAGGTAGAGGAGGATAGATACGAGGGGAAGATGGGAAAAGATAAGGAGAGCAGAAAGGGGCCGGTGAGGGAGAGGAGGCATCGATGGGTGAGAGGGCAAGTACAGAAAGGAAACAAGAGCTCAAGCTCGGACTGCAGACATTCTTTTAGTTGTAATCTGAGTCGATCTACTAGTCCTCATTTCCTGAATAATCATGTAAATGTTTTTTACAGTTAACCTCTTACAGGGTATTACAGCGACTGGGTTACCATCTCCATGTTAGCCCTCCTGTCTCTATCAAGGAAAATCCCCTTGTTTATGAATACTAGAAATGCGAGATGCAGATTATGTGACTGATGTTTGTATTTTACTTTTTGGTATTATTACTTGTTCACTGTCTATAAACGTATTTTATGTACCTTAAATATTTATAGAGAACATTTCTATACACCCACAGCTTATTTTAAAGCAGCATGTTGTTTAAATAAAAAATAGTGTAGGAATGACACCTTGGATCAGAGAAATGAGATCCTTTTCTCTTTTTTAGGTCTCGCCTGTCGATGCGCATGCGCATCGAGCTTGCGAGACTATGGGGGCTTAAACAGTCTTTAACCAACTTGCAAGGAATCGTGGCGATTCCTTGCAGTGCCCGTGAAATTCAAGCTCAATGCGCATGCGCATTGAGCTTAAAAGCGCGTGCACATGCCCCCAGCCGCCTGCCTTGCATGTATTTTCCCTCAGGCGCACTCCTCCCACACCCCCTCCCCTGCCTGCCGTGTCGCATTTCTTAAGTTCCCTCAGCCGCACTCCAGGCCCCTGCTGCTTTCACACCCTCTCCCCGCTCCGCCCCCTCCCCTGCCCGCAGTGTCGCATTTCTCCTCCCCCCTCCCCTTCTCTGCCTTCCCTCCAACTTTTTTTTTTTACCCGCTCCGCCCCCTCCCCTGCCCGCCGTGTCGCATTTCTCCTCCCCCCTCCCCTTCTCTCTCTTCCCTTTTAAACTTGATTGATGAAGTTGGCAGGTCTTCTTTTACACTTCTTGCACTTCTGCACGGTTAGCTCAGCTCTGCTCTTTTAGTAGCCACAGCCCACGACAGTTCATGCTCACCACAAGTGGGCAGCTCCTCCTATCGGCTACCACCCGCCCACTTGCTCGCCTGCCTGCCTCCCGGCAACAGCTCTAGCGCCTCCGCTTTGACTCTGTTTTGAGATCGGGGATCACACCAAGAGCTAACGGATTGGGCTTCTTAGGCGCTTTCTTTGCCGTTCTCGGCGGTCCTCTTGACGAGGCACAGCGCGGATCAACTAATCTCAAGGAGCAGGTCGCTTGCCTATCCGTTGCTTCTACCTCCAATCCCAGCGTACTCGCAATATGTCACTTTTGGTGCCCAAAGTCTTTAGTAGGAACTAAGGACCTACTCTTAGGCAAGAAGTACAGTAAAAACAGTTCGCTTTACGTACAGTGGTTCCAATATAAACACGTCTACAAAATGTAACCATTTACAATACGACAAGAATGTTTCTTGATTACATGAAAAACAAAGGATGCACGATTGGAGACGGTTTTCAAAATAAAATGTACCCAAACAAAATGTGTAGCTTGAAAAAAAGAAGTAAGAAAATTACAGGATGTTTTCTCGTAATTATTGCGCAATTATAATTTTAATAACCATTTCTCTAAGGCATCAGTTATTAAAAACATGTTCAATACATGCCATTATTTTAAAAAAAAATAACTAAAATTCAGTGTTAAACTATTATTGGTCACATGCAGATATAGATATGGGCAATATTCTTAAAGATATATGTACGAAAAAGATGCCTTCCCACTAGACGGAAGCATTTTTCCTGTATATTACATCTGAATCCACTGTGTGTAAATGGAAATATCACACTCGACATTTAATGTTTTTTTTTTAAATATGTTCCAATAATTTATACACAGATAGGTCAGAGCACACTAAGTTAAAGAACATTGCTTGACATGAGTTGTGCAAAAAATGTCACCCTAAACAAAGTGCAAAGCTAATCCATCAGGTAAGCCCATGAGCCCTTAAGTTAGTAATAGTGCATGATAATTCACAGATGCAAGAATTCCAATCCTCACCGTCACACACCCCAAAAATCTCACACACCCTCAATCACCCTCACACAACATCACCCTCGCACACCATCACAACCTCATACCCCCTCACTCACACATCACACGCCCTCAGCCTCAAACACCCTCACTCACCCTCACACACACTCACAAACAATCACCCTCACACACCCTCGCTCCCCTCTCACACCCGTCACAACGCTCACACTCACTACACCTAACACCCTCACCCTCACACACTCACCCCCCTCAACCTCACAATCTCTCACCATCAACAGCCCTCACCCTCAGACACCCTTAACCTCAAAGCCTCACCCTAACACACCTTCAGTCACCCTCACACCCTCACCCACCCTAAATCTCACCCTCACACTCACACACCCACAAACTCCCTCAATCACACTCACACACCCTCACACTCACACACCGTCACACACACACACACGCTCACACCCCCACACTCACCCTCACTCACAATCACTCACCCTCAGCCTAAAACGCCCTCACTCAACCTCACTCACCGTCACACATCCTCACCCTCACACACCCACTCACCCCCACTCTCACACACCCACTCACCCCCACTCACACACACCCCCTCACACCCCTCATAACAATCTCACACTCACTACACCTCACACACTCTCAGCCGCACACCCTCACACACACCCACCCCCTCACACCCACACACCCTCACTGCCCTCACAACACTCTAACACTCACTACAACTCATACCCTCACCCACACACACTCAGCCACCCTCAGCCTCACAACTTCTCACCATCAACACCCCTCACCCTCACACACCCTTACCCTCATCCCCTCACACTCATTCACCCTCACACATCCTCACCCTCACACCGTCACACACCCATACACTCACACTCCCTCACTCAACATCAAACACCCTCACTCACCCTCACACCCCCTCACTCAACCTCACCATCACACACACTCACACCCCCTCACCCTTACACCCCTTCACCCTCACACCCCTCACCCTCACACCCCTCACCCTCACACTGTTGCGTGTTTATCTAGGTTCCTGATCGATACTGTGACCTTATGCCCCTATTCAGCTATAAATCCATTTATTCCCTATATTGGCATAACCGTTCAAGTGCGATTTTCTGAAAAGTCATCTCTGGCCTCACACGAACAGAGCCACATTCCAGCATAGTTCTCTCTGCCACTTCCTTTGCGACCAATTAGTGCAATGACAGAGCAGTAGTCACTATCTGATATTCCTAGATAACACTCCGAGTTCTTCAACAAGATAAAAACTCAGCAAACCTGGAAATCCCCGCTTGCTATGTTTTGATTAGTAATGGAACTCTAATGAGCAACTGATAACTATCACTTCCTAGTGACATCTTTAATTGACGTCTTATGTCCAGCAAACTTGTGTCAAACCCGGCACCTGTCAGGTATAAATATTACCAACGTTGCCTTAAGCAATGTGAGCTGCAAGCTACTGTTGCTGATGCTGGCTGCCTGCAAGACCCCGTGTTGGTAAATCTAGCACTCTGTCGCTGCAGCCTGCTATCCTGTGGTGGTGAAGCTGCTGATACCATTATCGCCGCTAAAGCGCGAACTATGGTGCAGTACGCTTAAGGAGCTGAACAGCCGTCCCTCTGCGAAGACATCCAGCAGATTCCAGCTGCCCGCTGACGCTGTCCCCCCTCCTTCCGACGCGCTGAAGAGAAGCCGCTGCCTTTCTCGTGCAGAGAAATCCAGCCACGGCGTTTCCGGTTTACCCTCGCGGGTGACTGGGATATCGAGAGAGACCCCTGAAGGAGATACCAATCCTCCATCATTCTATTCAGAGGTATGGTGTTGACTAAACCCTTAGACGAGAATTCTTGAAACAAACCTTGGCAAAACCAACTTAACTTAAAGCTACTTACTAACTCCCCTTTCACGTGTTAGGCTTAGGTCAGGCACACTGGGGTAGGCTTAGTTAGAAGCACCAGTTGAGTATGTTAGCCTAATGTATATATGACTGTATATATGTTTTATTACTTTTAAACCATTGTATGGCTAAGAAACCATATCAATGCTTTTACAGTTCTATTTCGCAATACTTATCTTACTGTACGTACTTTTTATAATAACAATTATTTCAATTGTGGCAATACATTTCTCTTGTACGAGAAGAAAGACTGTTCAATAAATGTTAACCCTTTATTGATAAACGCCCGTCTCTCTATTCTCTACATCTCGTGAAAGTAAACTGCACTAGACTGACTGAGTGAAATACATGTCTATTGTTTCACACGACCCTAGAGATTGACTCTTGATCTGAGGAGCAAAGTTGTCATGTTGCACGGTTGTTGGAAAGCTGAATCCCTTCTTGTCTGTGCCAAGGAAGCTGATCACTTCCTATGCAGAGAAGAAAGTTTCCAGTGACCTCTGAGCTAGTTGGTAACAGAACCCAATTAAGTTTAGCATAGTCAGTGGAGGCCTGGAATATCCGCAGTTCCACGTCGATACTACTGTTTATGTTATTCCAATGCGCAGGGCCTAGTGGGAAACTAGGAACTACACTACATGGCGCCCTAACGTTTGGTAAGGCGATAAACTAACGCAAGACGTTAGAGTAACTCAGTCGTGCATATTTCACACAGACCCCTTTCTCCCGTAAATACTCCAATAGACGTTTGGAGTGGGTGAAAGGTTAAAATCCGCCCGAACTCAGTAGGAAGAGATTCCTATGTAAAGCTCTGGTTTATTCAACGTTGAAGGATACAGTGTTCCAAAATATTGTGCACCTAATCTTTGTCTCCTTGGAGACCTACTCTGCAAACCTCGCATTTTTACAATGCCAGAAAACGGAACCTCTGGGGCCGCAGCAGATGCGACTCAGCAAGGTCCCGAATACACAGACCCGGATGCTATTATCATCCCGGTACACTTAAGATCTATAACGTTAAAACTTATAGAAAACGGACTGACACCTCAAGGTGGTACAGTAATTTTCGTGATAGAGGCTCACGAATATCGGCAAACAGAGGTATTCTATTCATGGATAAACTTTCCAGCGGTAAACGCTATAACAAAAGAGTTTCACTATTACAAAATAGAGAAACCTCCGGAAGAGTACGCTCCTTTCGAGGAGATTGAAATTCCACTTAAATTTCAAGAGCACCTGCTCTGGTTTAATGGCGCCCTAAAACACACTGATCAAATAACTAGGCTCGGTCCACTAGGTAGACCAGGAGCCACGTGGCCGGTTCTAGCCAGCTACACACCACATCCTGACATTGTAAAAATGTCTAGAGAAGAGCTGTTAGTACAGCTAAACACATTAATAAAAATACATAGGCAATTAGTCCAATAAGTAATGCGGACTGCAACAGTCCAGCCAGCTGTTAATGTACCACAGCTGACCCCTCATCAGGGGAACACAAATAAAATTACACCACAGAACATACAGTCATGTCTTGGTAAAACACCCGTAAAACGGGAACAAATTCCTTTCTGGTTAGCCCAGAAAATCACTCAAATAGAGGCAGTATTTCCTGATACTACCCCTATTGAGAAAAACAGAATCTTGACCATCTGCCTTCCTATGGGATTCGCACCACACGTGGAGGACTGCGACACTTGGGGTACAGTCTTTGCTTCCATTTACACAAAAACACACGGTGTTCCGTCTATGGCGGTAATACCAGAAGTGCTAAAACAGATTCAAAATGAATTCGGTCCAGAGCCCGCTTTAAATCTAGGTATGAAATTACTGAAAGACTTCAAGCAGGTCACGGCTATATTATTAGCCAACATTAGAGGAGAAGCAGCATCTGTGGCGATCCGCCAGAAGTTGAAGGAAACAGATATAAAAGATCCTGTTGAGCTTGCAAAAATCATAGAAAAGTACTATGAAGAATTAGGTAGAGACAGCTTGGGTGGAAAACCAGTTAAGCCCCAACTGCTCGAAAATACTGAAAAATTATTTATTAAAAATTATTTAAATACTCCTAAAAAGAGCTGGGATGGAAATAAACAATCCACTCCCAAGGAAAAAGTTTTCCAGTCCAGAGGAAGGTCTCCTCGACGGAGGGAAAGAACTCCGACTCGAGAACGCCAGTCTCCCCAGAGGGAGCCCTCTGAGAAAAGATATAACCTTAGAAATAGGGATAATCTGAAAAAACCTGATAGATAAAGTATGGATACACGTCCCTCTCGATCTTTTCCACAGAATTCGGAAAGAAGAGGACGGTCAGACCCAGGAGAGCACACCAAGTCCAAAGACAAGGAACCTGCTCAGAGTAAAAAATCTCAATTTCAGAAAAAGAAGGTAGCCAGTATTAGGGTAATCAACCATGCCGAGGACACAGTTGAAAAACGGGGAGTGGGCATTGACAATGTTGGACAGTGCAGCAGAAATCAGTATAGCGCGTGTGAGAAGGTGGCCTGATATGCAGTGCTCACTATTCTAGTGAACACTATGTATCAGTCCAGCAACCCTTATTGATGATTGGTTGTAAGTCAACCTTATAGACCAGCTATCCTAGTAGCGTGGATACGAGCAGTATAAGGCTAAAGACTCGAGAGGGCGTGTTAAGCCAGCTGTTTACCACACATATACCCCTTGAACACCAAGTGAAAGGACACCACACAAGTGTTATGAAAATAAACAGTTATTTATTAAGAATCACAACAGCCCTGTACTCTTTATGAGGACAGGGTACTAAGCACAAACCAAAACTCTTATAAAAATACTTAAGTTAGCACAGTATATACAAATGCCTGAGGGGCACGGAAAACCATATACTTGAAGTGGAATGCGAAATTACTAGCAGGTAAGTACAGTACTAATAGGCTTCGGAATCGCTAGGACTTGACTATAGAACCTTCAGATTACTTATAGGAGACCCAGGGGACTCGGGTGCAGTGTGTGCACTCTCACGCGAGATGCGGGACAAAGTCTATGGTAGCTAGGAATTGCAAAGTTAGTGTTCTCGGGCGAACCCGACCTGGTAGGAGGAAAACGAAAGTGGATTCTGACCCTTGGATAGTGAGGCTATGCTGGGGCACCGAAATGCCGAAGTTACCTAGCCCAGGGGCTGCAGCTGCATAGGACTCAAAGGACGTCGGGAATCCTCGTAGACGGACCAGGAGCCTGGAAGAAAGAAGTTGCTGGCAGGCGACCAGTGAAGAAAGTTCGGTGGATCCAAGCCTGGATCGATGGAAGATGACACCTGAAAGCAGAGGGGACCAAGTTCGAGACTACTAGCCAGTAGTCAGTGGGCACCAGGAGGGCACCTGATGGTAGCCACATCGACTAGGCGAGTGGGTGACGCTGTGCTCGGAGATCTCACGGACCAGGAGGCGTTGTCGGCGACCAGGATGGAGGAGCGAGCTGTCCCACGAAGATAGAAGCTGTCGGCGTCGCTGGACCCAGGATTGGGCAACAAAGCCTTGGCAAATTCAAGCCCACGCGGTGGACCTAAAATGGCGTCTGGAGTGGACCAGGAGGGTCCGGGGTGACTCTCTTGAAGAAGGAAGCAAGGGCCAGTCTGGAGCAACCAGACCAGCAGCAGTGATGTCGTCGGGCGTCGTGAAGAAGGCCACAAGCCAGCCGGCTAGTAGCCACACAGCGCGGTGAGCACGCAAAAGCAGAAGGGCCCCACGCAGATCGTGGAGATGCTGGAGGGCCGATCTTCGGTGCTGGAGCTGCTCAGGGTTGGGGCTTCTCGGACCCCAAAGCACTCACCAGTGGAAGACTCGGTGGGCTTGTTACAAGGAAGTCGTGCAGTCTTGGCGATCGTCGGTCCCTCGAGGTCTCGTCGCACTCACGGTTCTCAGCTTTGCTGTAGAGGTGAGTAGAGGTCAGAGGTGCCAGGGAAGCCGGGTCTCGTCGAGCTGGGTCGTCTGATTCGTGAAGAAGGACTTGCAGCAGACCGCAGTGTTCTTAGGATGGTGCCCGCTTGATGCAGGGTGACTACTCCTTAGCCACAAGGGAGAATCTTGAAGAAGAAATCGTGATGTCCTTCCGAAGAAAGTCGTGTCTTGATTCCAAAGATGATCTAATTTGAACAGGGAGCCCGCTCCTATCTTTATACTAAAAAAGGGGGCTGACCCGGTGACTAGGTCCTGCCTATGGGTGGGACTAGGAGGGGGGTGGTTACACCCCTCTGCCATGCCGGACTTTCCCCAGGCCAGGGGCTGGTGTGCCCCTGGAACTGGTTCTGACCGGCCTATGCGTAGTGAGCACCGGGGTGCCACTCAGCAGTCACCTTCCTGAAAAGCCCTGCCTACCCAGGATACACAAAACCATGTCTGGGACGGTGCTAGCACCGCCCCGGACAGGAAACCCTTTGTCCAAGCCTCCCTCGCTGGAAGGACTCCCAGCAGCAGGAGGTCAGACTCGTGTCTGTGGTGGCAGCATCCATTTTGTGGAGCTGAGGCTTTAGTTAACTTTAACCGGGGTTCACAGTTACATACATGTCGTGTCCCTCTAGCAGGGTGGAATGCTAACCCCGTCGCCAGAATTGGCGAGGGGTTAGTATTCCAATTCGTATGACACCTTACTCGACATGTTTTGATAAAGCAATACCAAAGTTAGCATTTAACCGCGAGGATTATAATGCACTTAAGAGTATATGGTATGCGATATCATGGAACAGCTATTAGGACTTGGTTCCGCAAGCTGCAGACAGGCTCAGCTCAGGCCAGAGCACCATCTCACACGATTCCAAGCACTCTGCCTTCAGGATTGTCAAGGCCTGCCATAGGAGTGACTGACAGGAATCTGTGTGTCCATTTTAGGGTTAGGTATAGGTATACTACACCTACAGCAAAGGGTGATTACACGACTTTGCCCCAGCTGTCATGCAGCCAGTTGTGTCAAATTTAGGAGGCCAGCCAGGGGTGGCATAATACATGCTTCAGCCCCTGGCAGCCCTGGGTACACCCATGCCCTGAGTTACAGGGTCTGATAGGGTGGCCCAGTACCAATTGGAAATGCACCTAGGGTACATGGAATCCATTTTAAAGAGAGAGCAGTAGGCCTGGGGTCCTGATTGGCAGGATCCCAGGTCGACTATGTCAAAAACCAGCTAAAACACAGGGCAAAAAGTTGGGGGCAACCATAGTCAGGAGGTACCTTCCTACAGCGCGCAAGATCTTGATGAGTCATCTGGAGACAGTGGACACGAATGAATTCATTCAGGTTGAAACTGCCGACGCCAGACTTAGCGAGCCCCATAAAATATACGAAATAACATTGCGTATAGAGGGTGATAAGACTAGGAAAATTAAGGGTCTATTTTGGGATAAGCTCTCAAAAGGCTATGATATTCTGTTAGCTGAAAAAGATTGGCCCCCGGAGTTTGTCAGGGAGTGCCCTCGTGGCGAAGAAGTAATTATGCCTGCCTTCTCGAATCACATTACGATTCACAAAAAATATACATATGCAAGGAAATGGGCAGTGGCCCAGGCACCTGCATTATATAAAAATCATGTAGGATGGGATGAGGATTCACCGCCTCACAAAATCCAATTAAAAAGTGAACCAACTGCCCAACGGCAGTATCCCATAAAGCAAGAAGCTAAAAAACAAGTCAGGGAGATCTTAGATCAACTTGAGTACCAGGGGGTGATTGAAACATGCACCTCTCAAATGAACAATCCTTTGTTTCCTGTCTCCAAGCCAGACAATTCATATCGTCTAGTTTTGGACTACAGACATCTTAATACTTGTTGCTAAACTTTTGCAGTACAAAACTCGCATAGTGCAGCCCTAATGAATAACAGTTAGGAAAAAATATAAAACGACATTAGACATTTCTAATGGTTTCTTTTGTAAACATTGCACCAGAAAGCAGATATTTGACCGCTTTCTCTGCATTTGGGTCGCAGAAAAATTCTGTCGACTCCCACAGGGGTTCAAGAACAGCCCAGGACTATTCTCAGCTAGGGTAACAGAGTTATCACAAATCTATGATGATGAAGCATTATCTTACGTAGATGATATTTATCTCACAGACGACGACTTGGATACTCACTTGAAAAGAGTGAACACCATTATACTTGGGTTCGCAGCAGAGGGTTACAAATTCAACTTTAAAAAGTCTCGAATTGCCCATCTGACAGTACTGTTTTTAGGGTACGAATTATCAAGTGAAGGGAAAAGCCTAGCGGACAACTTCTTAGAGAAGTGCGCTGTACTCCAAGCTCCAAAGACGCTGAAGAATTTACAATCCATTCTAGGTTTTCTGAATTTCGGAAGAACTTTCATTATAAATTACGCAGAGAGGGTTAACCCTCTCTACGAACTAATTAAACCTGATTTTAAACAAATCAATTGGACTCAAAAACACAGAAATTTTGAGATCACTGCAAACAGACATGTTAGCAAAAACTAAATTAGATACACGTGACAACACACGTGATCTTGTAATCCGAGTCATCCCAGGAAGATGCGGATTCACATACCTAACCTCTAATGAGGGAGAAAAGGTACCAATAGCTTACAAATCACATTTGTACACAAAGGCTGAAATAAAATTCAGTTCAACGTAGAAAATTCTAACTGCGGTTCAGACTGCTGTAGCGAAAGAAAGGCCCCTAGCACAAGGTAAACGAATAATCGTAACTCCTATACCGGCTGTAGAAGCGGTAACTAAAGCAAGCATTCCTAATGCTAAAGCTTTGCATCCGAGATGGATTCAGTGGGTTAATTCTCTTGCTGCAACAGACGTAGTTTACGAATTTGATCCTAACTTAAAAACACAGGAATTTTTACAATATGAATATGAATGTCCTCTGCCAATTGAAATCCTGCCTCTCGAAGAATACGGAAGTATTATATATACCGACGGATCAGCACAACCCGCAGTTGGGGGTAAGCAAGCTTACAGTGCTGCATGCGCGATTGTAAAAGGTCGCTGGCACAAAGGAAAATTCAGACCACTGGTCACTAAAACTCAATCTCTAGGAGATTGCTCGGCTCAACGAGCTGAATTAGCAGCATTTAAGATGACGCTAGAAAATACCGATCGCGAATTCCCCACACTAATAGTGTGCGATTCTTTTTATTGCGTACAATCTTATAATGAATACTTGCAGAATTGGGTGGAAAATGGTTTCAAAGATGCAAAAGGTGGCACAATAAAGCATAAAATGCTTTGGGAACAGGTAGTTCTTTTACAGAAAGAACTACAAAAGACACACGTGATACATACACTGAGTCATCAACGTGATGGCGTTCACGCGACAGGGAATTCATTGGCTGATGAAGCCGCGAAGGCAGCTGTGCAAACGGCTTCCGTAGCTGCGATAACTCGGTCACAATCAAAAATAGACAGCGATATTCTACAAGCTGTCAGTGCGTCAGTAAATAATGATAAGTAAACACTCCCAAAAGGCTTTCCTGAAAAGTACTTGTACTTAACGGATACAAATAATGTTCCTTTTGCTCGAATCCCTGGAGTGGGGGATAGAGTAATTCCAAACAGGGAACACAGACTAGGACTAATCAAAGCGGCACACGAAGGGATTGCTTCTGCACATGCTGGCGTTTCCGCAACAATATCACTATTAAAACAGAGATATTGGTGGCCTCGCTTGAGAATACAAACTAAAAAGTATGTATTAGAATGCGACATATGCCAAAGGATAAAAGTATCAACAGTAAAACGACCAGCGCAGACACCCCTTCTCATCTCGGATAAACCATTTGCATGCGTTTACCTGGACCACTGTGGTCCCCTACAAAGGGACGGCAACTATAGATATATCATGGTAGCAGTGGATTCCTGTACGAGGTTCATATGGATGTGGCCCCAGCGCTCGGCTGACGCTAGAACGGTTATAAAAGATTTGCGAGTCTTTATCGGCACATACGCAATTACCACGTTCCATTCTGACCAGGGTCCTGCTTTCAGCTCTCGAGCTTATAAGGAGGCCATGGCTAGCATGGGAATTGGGTTGCGGTATTCTTGTCCGTCGCACCCCGAAGGGAATAGTGTGGTAGAAAGAAAAAACCGTGACATAAAGCAATCTATAACCGCGAAGGTATTAGGTTCAGGCGCTGGGTGGGTCAAACATTTAATAAGTGTCCAGACTAGTCTTAACAACATGCCAAGAAATTCTCTAAAAGGTTTCAGCCCATACGAACTATTGTTCGGAATTAGAATGCGAGTTCAGGACCTCGATAGTCAGATGTCAGTGGTACAAGAAGAAACAACGCACTTTGATGTAAAGGATCGTTTGGCTGTTTTACAAGAACTGAATGAAACAAGAAAATCATTAAGCAACATAAAGTTAAAGCAACAGCCAAGTACCACTGACGAGGCACCACCTGCAACAGCCCCAGCAAGGCCTGTCTGGATTCCAAAGATTGGGGATCTAGTCAGAGAAAAGATCGCGGTTAAGAAGGAATTTGGGCCTTCTTACAGAAAAGCAGTACCTGTCTTAGCAGTCACCGGAACAAGATCAGTTGTGCTACCGCCCCTTGCTGGTAAAAAGGAGAACAGAGTCGTGTCTATCGATCTGGTAAAACCACAAGCATGTGGCCTATAATCAACAGTAGGCCCAGAGGACTCCCAAGAAACAACAGAATACCCAAACTTGCAACAATCCAAGAGGTTCAAACTGAAAGACTAATCACATTCGATCAGCCTGCAGTGCACAATGAAGGACTATGCAATAAAGCCATGGAACTCGTGCCTCTTGAAACACAGATTGAAACAGTTCGTCAAGAAACAACACCAGTCTACAATGATGTGGCATCAGAAAGTGCTACCGAGAGACAGATTGAAAGAACAATCCCATCAATTGACAGAACTGCCTCTGGTTATTTCATCAACTTCGACAACTTCTTTGAAGATTTAAACGACCCCGAAGTGATGCCAGAAACAAACAAGCATTTGCAATGCAATGGTCTCGGCATCATTAAAGGTAGAGCTATTGGCATTGCTCATGACATTTTTTTTCTTTAAATCAAAAATAAATGGCCATTGTCATTAACATTGCCTGCACTCTGCACTTATCCACCGTTCCCCTCGCCCCCCACCCACCCCCTCAATTAACTGCGCATGTTGCATACAAACTGCACAGAGCAGACGTACTTTTTCGTCGGGCCAAATGCTTCCATTGTAGTTATGAGTTAGACTTCAGCATGATTGCAAAACGCTAAAATAAGTATAAATTGAAGTGTGCAGAGGTCCTGAGGCACTATGGGTGGGGTGTCGAGCACAGCAGGCCCGGGGGCGGATCTAGTCCAAACTTTAAACATAAAAGGCCACTCGCACAACAGGTTGGTTGTATGTGCCTTAAGTGGACAGCGTTAAAATGCAGCCTGCATCCCGCTCTCCTGGGCTTGTGTTGGACACGCCACAAAGGGTCACGGCTACGTGAATATTCGCCATGCCTTTCCCACGCTCAACGCCGTTTTAAATTCACCCCTAAACTAACTGGCACACGTGGTGCAGAACGTGGGAAAACACAGAAGCCCTTGTTCAAAGGTGTGAGAGAAGGAATATTTTACAGGAACTAGTTTTTCACATGGACAAAAGCATTAAATGTGCTGGAGAAATACCTTAACGCATTTTAATGTGACGCAAAATGCTCAAGGGTTTTAAAGAAAAAAAATCCCGACAAGTTTTTAAAGAGAAATTCCCAATAGGCCATACGTTTTCCATGAATTAATATAGTTAGTAAATGTCTAAAATAAATTATTGTGGCTGCAATTTTTTAATTTTTTTTGGTGTGGGGGCAGATAAGTGAAAGCCCTGCTTAAGCCCAACCTGTTTGCAGTTTTCTTTTGCTTGATATTAATTACAGGCCACACACTGTTAACTAAGACCGTCTTTGCAACAATGCATAATGTGGGTGTCTCGGGTTACCTAATGGAGATGACCAACGTGTCTGGAGTTGTGAAACACTTTTAACTAGGAAAGAAGCCACGTCAGTATCGCGGCCGCCCCGGAAGTCAGGCACGGTCGCCTGTGACGGGGGCGGGGCCACGTTCACACCGGAAGAAGAGGCAGGCGGAGTCGTAGCGTCTCGCGGCCCGGGGCTCCTGTGAGCGGTGTAGAGCCCCGGGGCCGCGCCAGCAGGAGGTTGGGCGACGCGTGCTGAGGTAAGGTAGGTGCACGTGTGTGTGTGTGTGTGTGTGTGTGTATGCTCGTGTGTGTATGTATGTGTGCGACGGTGACGGCGGGGGAGGGTGAGGGGGGGGCCTCGGTGCACGTGTGTGTGCGTGCGTGTGTGTATGAGTCAGGGGTGGTGTCTCTGTATGTATGTGCGTGCGTGCATGGGCGCTGTGTGTGTGTGTATGCGCATGCGTGTGTGGTGCTTGCGCTTCCCAGGAGACAGCGCCTGGCCACAGCGCGCGTTCCAGTTACAAATCGCCTGGAAGGATGCGCGTGGCCAGGACTGTCTCCTGGGAATGAAAGTCGCTGACAAAAGATCTCGGCGGAGACGCGCTTCCGCGCGTTGACGCCGAGACCTAAAAAGTCTTTTAAAGAAAAAGCAACGGAACTCTTTCATCAACTGAAGGAAATCTACTTTATTTCCCCTTGGCTAGAGTTCTGGTTCGGTCTAGGTGTATTTTTCCTCTTGCTTTGGCTCATCATGGTACTGTGTTTGGGAAAATTCATTGAAGGAAAATATATTACAATGGACACAGCAAGTCAGAACATCAACCTAGTCCTGAAACCACACAGATCATCCCACGTGAAGAAAAGAGAACTGTCAACAGTAAATGTCACAGCAATTCCGATACCTGGTGGGGTAGTATGGGAGAAAACAGACTGAGATCTATGGTCCGGTCGAAATCCTGAAGTATCCTCATCAACTAAAGGTTTCCTTAAGTGACTTTGTGACACCTAGTACATTCTCTGATGATTGGGACTTTAACAGTATTAATGACATGATGTCTGATTTAGTAATGTCAGCTAGATTCACAGATCATGATTATTTACAAGGTTCATCTAGTTATGAGCAGTTATTCTGTTACACCCATTATGGGAATCATTACTTGCATAAATCTGCACAGCCTAGGAATGCTTTTATTTATGAATCAATGGGAACATTGTTCTACACCACCTAAAAGCATTTTTTGAGAAATTCAAATACTTCTCAGGGTTTAACACCAGTGATGCAGAAACGTTATTACAAACTGTTAGATAAAACCGGAATGAAAACAATGCTGACAAATTCTAAATTGATATATTCAGAAGCATTTTATGACAAAATGATGACATTTGGTTTTGATTATTGGAAAAATAATATTGAAACGAAAACAATTTGGGGTACAAAAGATTGGCAGGTGCAAGGCATTGAAGCACTATTTAGAACCTGCATGATACCAGAACAAATGTTATTTTTAAATGACACAATACACCAAACATCTTGTCTTGGCCTAGCTAAGATCAAAGACCTTAAAACACCGTCTATACCGAAGCCAATACCTGAGAATACAACCACAGATATTGAGTTAGACGTGTCACAAATTTTACATTTCAACAGAACACATCCTGATTGGAAAAAGTGGTTAATCTGGCCTACAGACACAAATAGCTGTCCTGAATAAAACACAGGGGTTAAAAATGACCAGATTAGACCCTAGATACTCCCAGAGACAACATCCAGGGATTATAACAACATACAGTGTAGGGAAACTCTGCCTTGAATGGCTAACTTCGTCCACACTGGCTGAAATTAAGCAACACTTGTCTTTACTAAAAGATGGTGCTGATTTGCGCGATTTCATTCTTGGACCACGCAAACAGTGTCAAAAGCGTTTCATAGCGACCAGTATCTATGTTGCTTACAACGAGGCTTGGAAAGTAAAGCAAATCTAAACTGCTGAAAAAACACGAGAAATTGATCGTATTAATTTAGAGAAATCACTTTCTGTGGTAGACAATGGGTTAAAGACTGTCTTCCAGAATATATTCTTTGGACAATATTGTATCCTCTGCCTTTGATGTGATAGACAGAGATTTGCTAATGTTACAACATGGCCAATCTCAATTACGCTCTATTATAGAATTAGGCTGGACGCTGCAAAATCTTCGTTCAGGCTATGTGCCTTGGCGTTTAATCAACACGACGTCATTATTTTCCAGTTTTAACCTTACTGATAAACAGATCAGTTTGGCACAGAAAAGAGCAGACTATACAATCCTGAGCATCGAAAAACTCGAGAGATTACCATTGACAATGTCAGAGAGTCCTGTCATTGAATGGATAATACACGGAATTATCACAATTCCGATAACAACTTTCCGATTTAAAAAGTGCCTTGAGTACATACCTGCTGGCCAATATGAACAATTGGGTAAAGGATATGTAAAATCCGAATGGAAATTACCATACACTCATTCTTGCTATAGTGACAGTGACAAAAATGTATTTCTTAGTGGTGAAAATTGTAAACATTCACTAAGCGGTATACTTTTGTGTCAGGGTATTAATTTACACGGAGCATGTGATGGAAATTCAAACAACCTTTCATGCCACCAGCTAGTCACACCTGCAACTCAGATAGAGCCCTTCTTTATGCAACTTTCGAACGGGAGTTACATTCTTAGAACGGATCACAGATGTTGTGGCCTCGTGCCAGGGAAAAGTTATCTAGTAGAAGTAACATCGATGGTCAAATGCTGCATGCAAGCATTGTTTCCGAGTGGGCCTCCAGACATAGTGACTCCCATCTGGCCTCGTCTGAATCTCTATTCTATACGAATTGATACATTAAGCAAAATGAAATCTGTACTTTTACAGACAACAGTGCCTATAACGTCATCTAAAGAGACGTATGATCTTCTAGTTGCAAGGACAGCTACTGAAGTTCATGACCTTTTATCAACAAATTGCCCCGTGCATTTCGTAGAAATGTTCAGCCAACTCCTTAACAGGTCTAGTGCAACAAGCATCCCAGGCATATTTAAGACAGTCTTTACGGGACTGCTAACACCCTTCCAGGCAATTTTGGGAATCTTTCCTAATTTTGTGCACTCCATTTTTGGCGGCATACCATTATTTTTGGGACTCGTCGCAGGGATTCTGTTTTTGACCCTCCTGCTACGTTATGGCAAGCCTCGGCTCAGACATAGCTCCCATGGGAATGGAAGAGACAATCCTAGCAATGCGCTACCGGGACAGGATAACTAACGTCCTTGGATTGGCCAGGCTGAGAGATCTAAACATGACCTGGTTCCTTTCATTCAGACCGATATGGCAAAATTGCATTTTACCTGTGCTACGGTGTATGCTTTGCGGCGATGAATGTGTGTTGGACATCTGTCTTTCACTTCCATCAGCAGTACCAATGGACGTCGATACTTTGCTCAGTCCAATAACGGCTCACGCATTGTGTTGTCCCCAGCGGCTACCAATCCTGATGACGGCATTCGTGGAGACTCCTGTACTACAGCCAAGTGGTAACAGTGGAGCGAGTGACAAAAGCAACATCATCCAGGTACAACGTTCTGTGAGCATTGCTGGTCCTGCCTTCGATGACAGCAATCATTCTCACACCTGCCAAGTTACAGCGCTATCTAATTTGGTTGAACTATCACCTGATTTTGTAGACCAATTCTTTGAGAGCCTGTCTGATACGATGTTCTCACCCGTACAGAAACAATAACTTTTGAGAAGCTTTCCGACACACAGCGTTCCCATGAACTCTGAATTCGGCCTTCAGTTTTGATCAACAAAAACTGCCAAGAGCTTTGGAAATCTATTTTCTTTGAATTGGACAATTTTTCTAATATTGACCTTTTTTGGCACGAACAATTCTTTGCTTAACGTAAAAACTATTCTTAGAGAACAGAAGCTTCACACTTCTATTTCTAAACACATCTAGAGACATAACAACATTACACCAGCCTCAAGCACACATATTACAATGCATTTTTATGTGAGGATTTATCTCGCCTTTTCTTCTGTCAGAGATACTTCATGTGTAATTCCTTTTGCATAATCGTTCATTGATTTCATATGCAATAATTTTTAGAATGATTACTATGCTTTAAAAAAACGTACAGTACCTAAAATTCATGTATTACAAGTACGCCTATTTCGAATGCATTTATGTATTTTGGGGTGGGCAATGTTACACATGCACCTAATTGCTTTAGTTTTAGTAATTTTGATGGACATTAACCCGTGGAGTGGGTGTTGCGTGTTTATCTAGGTTCCTGATCGATACTGTGACCTTATGCCCCTATTCGGCTATAAATCCATTTATTCCCTATATTGGCATAACCGTTCAAGTGCGATTTTCTGAAAAGTCATCTCTGGCCTCACACGAACAGAGCCACATTCCAGCATAGTTCTCTCTGCCACTTCCTTTGCGACCAATTAGTGCAATGACAGAGCAGTAGTCACTATCTGATATTCCTAGATAACACTCCGAGTTCTTCAACAAGATAAAAACTCAGCAAACCTGGAAATCCCTGCTTGCTATGTTTTGATTAGTAATGGAACTCTAATGAGCAACTGATAACTATCACTTCCTAGTGACATCTTTAATTGACGTCTTCTGTCCAGCAAACTTGCGTCAAACCCGGCACCTGTCAGGTATAAATATTACCAACGTTGCCTTAAGCAATGTGAGCTGCAAGCTACTGTTGCTGATGCTGGCTGCCTGCAAGACCCCGTGTTGGTAAATCTAGCACTCTGTCGCTGCAACCTGCTATCCTGTGGTGGTGAAGCTGCTGATACCATTATCGCCGCTAAAGCGCGAACTATGGTGCAGTACGCTTAAGGAGCTGAACAGCCGTCCCTCTGCGAAGACATCCAGCAGATTCCAGCTGCCCGCGGACGCTGTCCCCCCTCCTTCCTCGACGCGCTGAAGAGAAGCCGCTGCCTTTCTCGTGCAGAGAAATCCAGCCACGGCGTTTCCGGTTTACACTCGCGGGTGACTGGGATATCGAGTGACCCCTGAAGGAGATACCAATCCTCCATAATTCTATTCAGAGGTATGGTGTTGACTAAACCCTTAGACGAGAATTCTTGAAACAAACCTTGGCAAAACCAACTTAACTTAAAGCTACTTACTAACTCCCCTTTCACGTGTTAGGCTTATGTCAGGCACACTGGGGTAGGCTTAGTTAGAAGCACCAGTTGAGTATGTTAGCCTAATGTATATATGACTGTATATATGTTTTATTACTTTTAAACCATTGTATGGCTAAGAAACCATATCAATGCTTTTACAGTTCTATTTCGCAATACTTATCTTACTGTACGTACTTTTTATAATAATTATTGCAATTGTGGCAATACATTTCTCTTGTACGAAAAGAAAGACTGTTCAATAAATGTTAACCCTTTATTGATAAACGCCCGTCTCTCTATTCTCTACATCTCGTGAAAGTAAACTGCACTAGACTGACTGAGTGAAATACATGTCTATTGTTTCACACGACCCTAGAGATTGACTCTTGATCTGAGGAGCAAAGTTGTCATGTTGCACGGTTGTTGGAAAGCTGAATCCCTTCTTGTCTGTGCCAAGGAAGCTGATCACTTCCTATGCAGAGAAGAAAGTTTCCAGTGACCTCTGAGCTAGTTGGTAACACAACCCAATTAAGTTTAGCATAGTCAGTGGAGGCCTGGAATATCCGCAGTTCCACGTCGATACTACTGTTTATGTTATTCCAATGCGCAGGGCCTAGTGGGAAACTAGGAACTACACTACAACACCACTCAAGCCACAGATGGGTGTGCGATGGGAGGAGTGTGCTTCTTCCCCTGCTGCACTCTCCTGCTCTCTAGAGATGTGGCATAACAACAAAAGCTGCCATCAAAGTCACATAAATACATGTTGCATTCCAAATGCTACAGGTGTCACATTCACAAAAGTTAAAACTATTGGCGTTGTGAATGACAAAGCTATCAATTTAGCTATTTCACAAATAAACACATACAAAAAAAAACATTAACAAGACCAATAGCTCCTACTTTTCTAATGCGAGACCTATTGCATTTCCAATGCTTGTATTTTAACAGTGGGCGTTTCGTGTCATGAAGTTAAAGGTCTGCATCATCTCAGTCTAAACACCACCCGAGGGGCCAGCACCGCGAGGTGTTAGATTCCCTGCTGTTCACGCTCAATCATCTAAAACACAGCACGGACAAGCCAGGAGTCACACTGCTCCGTCATCAAATGCCATCTACTGAATCCTTTTCAGGAGTCAAGTTTTGTGATTTCACACATTTCCCTTCAAAGCAACTATTCAGGTTTACATTCCGTTTTATTGTTATTATTTTGTAAAACAGTGTTTCACGGTTTAAGTGGTTCATTTTATAGCAAATGGGGACAATCACGCAGGAAGAGAATGGATATAGAGAAGCAAGGTATAAAACAAGGCAAATTAGAGTAATATACATTTAACATAGCTACTAGATGCGACTGAACAGGTCAGACCCCCCCCTTGTCACAAAAAAAATGTTGCTACAGCAGAACTCATGCGCCTTTTTAAAATTAATCCGCTCCTAGCACCCCTCAAAGTGAAACATGTTTAATAAAATAAGCAAAGGCGTGTAGTAGACAGTACGGCCCGGGTATAAAACCCTGTGCAGCCAGTTCACAAAGGTTTTTTACAAGCTTAAATCAGGCTTGCACCTGAAGAAATGTTAAACTTAAGTTTATGTCTGCATGAGAAAGTAGGAAAGAGGCTTAAATGCATGTGATGTCCTTGTGCCTGGTGTAGCAGCTCATGCTAACTCTAGGCACTTGTTCATAAACACTTTTTAATGTAGTTTGTCTTACTTTATCTCTGTCATTTATAAGAGTTTTTAAGTAAGAGGTGGTATTCTTCTCCAATTTAAAGCCATTTATTTCACCAACCTCGGTATGATGGAAAGCTGAGTTTGCCTTTCCGAGTTTCAGACCTGTGACCTGCAATTAATTGAAGTGCTCTGACGGGGCAGCAGGAGAGTGGAAGTAGCTTCGACATGGGATTGGTGTGGGAGGCAGGAGCAAGTCAGGAGAGGGAGGAGGGGGAACTGCTCTTTTATTTACTTTTTGAGCAATCGTGGCACCGCGCTTTAGATTAAGATCTTAACTGTTAAAGCGCGAGTGCTCCTATTTAAACCAAGATAAATAAAGCGAAAAAAAGGCATATTTGGCAATGCAACTAACCACATCGCCATTCCATTGCGGGAATAAAAAGAATCATTTGAAGGCACGAACGGGGAGGGGCGGGTGAGCAAGAAGGCATCGGGATGCAGGAGGGAAGAGAGGACGGAAGAAATTGATTCGCTCAATATATACACACGGCGCTGGTAAAGTATCCTGCTGCCGCATCCAAGCATGAGAAAAGTGGAAATTAATAGCCGCTATTATTTGACAAAAAGGGTCAAATGCGTCCGTCTTGGCGCGGGGAGAGCCTCCTGTGTCTTCGAACGTGGGAGTGCCGTGAATCAACCTCTGAGCGGGGTGGGGAGACATAATGGAAGCATTGGCGGCCGCAAGAAAAAGAAAATCTACCGCGAAATGAAAAAACAAGGGAGCATTGGAGTCGCACAAAAGCACTCGTTAGAGCCCAGCAGTAAATGGATGCTGCCAGGCCAGAGAAAAACAAGGCAGCGCTGGGAGGGGGGCTAGGCACGAAGGAAGGAGAAATGTGAGTCACGGCGGCCGTGAAGTGTGAAGCAGATCCCTTTGAAGCTCTCGGAGGCAGGAGCAAATGGTAAGGGGAGGAGAAATGCTGCTGGGGTGAATGCCTGAGGCCAAATCCGGATCGTCAAAGTCAGCTTTTGGGTGGACAGCAATAGGTTCGAGTAAACTCGACCTAAAAACGGCTGGTTCTGGAGCAGGACAACCCATCAATCTCAGACATTTCTGATCACTAGACACCAGGAGGGGGGCTGGGAGAAGAGTCCAGAGACCCCCTATGTATAAAAAAAAAACCCTAATCCCTGGCACCTAATGTGTTTTCTGACCCCCGGTGGCGGATGTGGGGCCATAGCCCCATCTGCCTCCTGGGAGATGAGGGGTAGAAGGACTGGTATTTTGCATGCACATTCTGGGCAGCCCCACCCGGGATAGTTTGTATATAGTTCATGGCTGTCTAGAGTGCTTTCTGCATCCCCAATCCCCCACCCCCCTGGGAGGTGCAGAAAGACTGAATATGCCCATTTCAAAATGGGAGTAAAGGCCAAGGAGCTGTCCCCTCCCTGGGGACTAGAGGTGGATACCTGCTGGGGGTTGGTGGGGTAGTAAATCACCCTCCTGTGGGAGACTGCCACTCACGTTAGGGTGACCCAGACCCATTAGACATACATACTTAGATCCCAACTAGCCAAGGACCTTAGTGAGGACTACTTAATAGTAGGTTGTTGGGTATATAGATTATACATAATCGTATAAGCATGTGCACACTGTATCAATAGGTGCAGTTCCTGTCATTGGTTCATTTTAAATCTGATTTAAATAAGATGAAGTAATCAAAACCAAGAAGGCATGGACCTTACCTGTAAAGCACCAGGACCCCGCAAAGAGCCTGTGTGTGTGTGTGCTACAAGCATATACTGCTCTTCCATACAGGACTGAATTGTGCCTTTGCTGAGTCCTATAAAAACTCTGGAATTCCACAAAGTGAAGTTCAGCCCAGGATTCTGATTTTTAGCACCAGAAGCTTGTTACATGCTGTAAAACGAGCATGAACAGCACAATGTAGTACGAAAGGCCACTGCTAATTTCTACTCTAGCTTTCTCAAAGCAGACAGTGGTGCCTATCTGCAACTGCCCACATTAGGAAACTAGATCCAGGACATCCTAGCACCCTCAATTATGAGGCCGAGGAGCCACGTGTGAGGAAAAACCATTACCATGCAGCAGTTGGCAGAGTTTTCCCCAGAACTTCAGGCATATCAGAGTTTAACACCTGCCCCTATACAGGCAGTACTCCATCTACTCCAAGCTTACAGCCTCCATCACTCTAAGGAGGCGAGTACCCAAAGAATACAAACTCCAAACCTTACATCACAGAAGGCGAGTACCCAAATAATACAAACTCCAAACCTTACATCACAGAAATCATTAAGTCACGAACACTTCACACATGGCTTGTTAGTCAGACAGCACTTACCAGCTCAAGACTGCAGCGTGTCCCTGGATGCGTCCTGTAACAGAAAACAGGCATCAGATCGGAGCCAGACTAACATATGGACTCATCATGCATGGCCCAAGCAGTCAGTGCGCTGCGAGTTGTCTTCACAGGAAGTCAGAAACTCTAGTCTGTGAGAGCTCATCATTTATGCTCGGTGTTTACATGTAAACCTGCCACCTCGATAAGTCTGCGCCTGGCAATAAACACTAGAGTACGGAGGGGAAACTACCAATTGGAAACTTTCAGTCTAAGCAAACGGATGACAAACTGCCCTAAAACGATATAGATGCATTGGGGGACCTCAAACAGTTTAATAAATCATGAATGCTTCACTAAACAGGGTAAGTGCCTTCTGCCAGGGTCACAGCATGAATATGGAAACAAAGCAGTTAACAGGGAGGTCAGACGTACCTTCAGGTCTGGGAGAGAATCTGTAGTCACTGCTGTGCCACAGAGCTCTGCAATGCCCAGAATTAGGATGGGGGATCTGTAAAGGTAAATAGGGACACGTAAGACTCTACCAAATAAACGACCACGCAGCAGGGTACTGTGAGTGCATCAGTGCGCTGCGAGGTAGCTTCATTAGCAATCAGAAACCTGTTAAAATATCATCATGTACACTCCACCAAGGGTAATGGATCAAAAGGTACAGTCTACATACCATGTGCAACACCTCGGCTGGCAATGGTTGGTTCCATGCAGGACTGATCCTCCAGGAGGTGGTTTGTTCGGAGCTTAATAAGGAAGAGAACCAAAGGCGTCAGGCGCGATCGAGAAACTGAAAAGGGACATTTATGCCTGCACCAAATCCTTAAACTCTGCCAACAGGATAAGAACATAGTAACGACTGCCCTATTAAACGAATAAACGTTCAGTGCTCTTGTTAAGGTTCACTAGATCTTCACCTGGCGAGCTCTGGACTTTGTTCCCTTTCGCACACCTCAGAGATTGTGTAACCAGGCCACTAAACCAAGATCATGCTGCAAGTAGTCTCCCTAGAGGCACTTGTCTAAAACTTTTCCCAATGGACTCAAGTTAGTACTATGACAGGAGTCTCCTATTAGAGGTGCTAGTATGGAAATTTTGAAAGGCTGCCATAAATAGTTTGCAACCCGGACTCCGACCAACCCACATTACAGCAATCAGTTGGTCAGTCACCTGGAGCTACAAAGGAGGTCTGCTCAGGGCATACAATGTAATCACTATGTATCAGGTGAAACACGGACTATGCAGAATGCTCATCACGGCACGGCCCCCTCAGGCACAAACATAAATATCCAAATTCTATGAGCCTTCTGGGACAACAAATCTTTCTTTATCAAGGGCAGTCACAGTTGTAGACTAACCTGCCCCTGACCAGATGTCCACCACAGCAAAAGAACGTCACTTGGGGTTATGGCAAGGAGGGAAAGGGATCAGTCGCCTTCAGCCCTGCAAGGGGAGGAGAAAGAGCGTTGTATCACTGGTGTTTCAGACGAGGAACGTCACTGAGGAGAACAGTCTGCTCAGAATATACTTTATCATCAAGAATCAATAACACGGAAAATCATCACTGCAGGCCACGTAAGTAGCAAAGCAACAAGACCACCATACAAGACTGGCATTACTGGCTGGATAGAGAGCTACCTTTAATGTCGAAGCCAACTGCCGGCACATCCATGCTGCGCAGGTCTCCTGGGGAAGGAAGCAAGCAACGTTTTAAAGGACTGTTCCATAAAAAAAAAAAAACACAAATGTAGCATGTTTGAGTGCCATCAGGACAGGCTTTGCAGATGCACCTCTATCTTCAGGGTCAGGAATAACCTGAGCACCCAGTGTCGTAGTTACACTAGCTATATACAAGGCAAGCTAGTTACTTTGTTCCCCTTCGCACACTTTAGATCCCACGTGGCCAGGCCACTAAACGAAGGGCCCTATTCAGCTGTTCTGAAGGCCTCCAATTCAGATTCGGCTTTCCCGGACCCATAGCCCTTGTTTCCGACCGAATCGTACACCGGTCAGAACCACCAAGTATGCGCCGACTGAATAGTTTCCAATCCCATCCGTATGACTAGCTAGTAGCCGAATCGTGCCACGCCATGGAGCCAGAGTCGGAGAGTTTAATGCACAATTCGGACAGTTGCAACGACTGTCTTGGCAAGACTGCTGTCTGAAATTGTTCTGTAGAAGGCACCCCTTCACCCAGCGACCTCTGAATCAGTCACTGGGTGCCATGGGTCCTCCTGATCCAAGTATGTAGTGTGGCAGGCAAAATGGGGTGCCCAACAGTGTGCATGATTTTCTGCACCCACCCCTTTTTTTGCTATGAACCCTTACACAAGCATCCATAGAGTGCAATGAGAGTCCATAACCATGCAATTGCATCGGACTTGCACAGTGGTGCTTGCTAAGAAAGTCCTGCAGTTCCAATTCGTACAGAGGACTTTCCAATAGATAAGGAATCGGGCCCCAAGTTAGTCCTGTACAGTGGTCTCTGATAGAGGTGCGAAACTAGAAATTCTGGCAATACTGTGCCATGGACAGAGGAGTCTCCTACCTGGAGAAGGTAGTCTAGAGTAGTGGTTCCCAAACGCAAGGCTGTTTAGGACTCCAACGGAGTCAATACAGGAAGTAACAAGACAACCATACACGTCAGGCATCACTGGCATGAAGCCAACGACAGGCACATCTGACATGCGCAGGTCTCCTGGGGGAAGAAACAACTCAAAAGAAAGCTCCATTTAAGGGTACAATAGTGTAATAGAGTGCCATCAGGACAGACTATGCAGATGCAACTCAACCTTAAAGGGCACGAATAACCAGAGCATCCAGTGTTTAAGGTTCACTAGCTATTTACCAAGCGAAAACTTGACGGTTCCCTTTCACACTTCAGAAGCATGTGGCCAGGCTACTAAACCTTGCTAGTACTGTACAGTGGTCTCCTCCCTAGAAGCGCTAGTCTAGAGAGGATATATAGCAAGTTAGTACAGTGGAGTCTCCTCCCAGAGGTACAAGCCTAGAGCTACTTTGGGACGCTGCCACAAGTGTTCCCTAACGGGACCATAAGTGACCAACCCACATTAAAGTGGTCTGTCAGGCATCTGGAGCTTTACTCCGGGCATACAATGTTGTGAGAAATACATTTAAATAAACACAATTTGACTTGCACACTGTATTAGGAGGTCACCTTAGAATGCCTCCAAGTCTTTGTTAGAAACGTTGCATAATCCCATGTAGGAAAATGCACCTGCTTTAAACGTACAACACTCACTTTTAGAAGGCAGTTTCTCTTATGCACTCTTTTTAAAGTTAATCATACATAGGGACATGTGCTTGGTTTAAGTTTGTAGGGAAAATAAGTAGGCAGAAAAAAGTGTAATAGGCTATCAACGTGCTTCTGTGACTAGCCCCAAGCCATTTTTCTTTTGACTCTGGCTCAGTTAAATGGACATTTAGTATTTTGCCTACCACCAGGGTGTGCTACCTTTATTGAACGTAGCTATTAGAATGGAGGGAAGTTCTAAAGAGCATATTTTACCCATGTGTGAAACACTGAAATTACTTTGTACCAGCATGAATTTTTACCATGGTAATCGAAAACAGCAGATAACGTCACCATCGGATTAGCGGTTTCCACTGACTGATCCCATTATAAACCCTATTTGAAATACAGTGCGCATTTTTATATCATAAAAATGTGTTGAGAGCTAGAGAGGGAATTAAGATTCATCCATCATTTTACTTCCCCTGTCCCTAGAAGCTACTGCAAAACCGTGACTTTACACTTTTTGTTCAGACTTATTTTGAGCAGTGCTTCAGCAACAACCAGCAATCACTTCTCTATCAAAGATTTATTTTAATGATTGCTGCTCAGCTGTGGGAACTGATGAGCTTCCATGTTGAGTTCTTGACTTTAGAAAAGAGCAAGATTTTCTGCGCTCCTAAATACCTCTTAATGGGTTCTTTAATTAGGATTAGGCTCTATTAGCTAGTCAGTGGCAAATCTTTAGGGAACACGTTGATTCATGCTGTTACTAATCAATCTTCTATTTCACCTTTCCGTTACCTGGACTAACGGAAATAAAGATAACAAAAACCATACGAATCCAAAAGATTAAGGGGTTGGAAACTTCAGCATGGACTGAAAATAGAGAACCTGACTGCTGATATTTATGACCTAAGCTGTTTTTGGTGTTTGGTTTAAGACTATTCCTTGGGAGCCAAGCATGTAATCGCTATATTAGGAGAAACAGGAATACTTTATCAGGGACGGTCACAGTTAACTACTCACCTGCTACTGACGACATCCACCACAACTTAAGAACGTCACTTGGGGTTATGGCAAGGAGGGAAAGGGATCAGTCGCCGTCAGCCCTGCAAGGGGAGGAGAAGCAGTGTTGTATCACTGGTGCTTCAGACAAGGAATGCCACTGGGGAGAACAGTCTGCTCAGAATATACTTTATCATCAAGAATCAATAACACGGAAAATCATCACTGCAGGCCACGTAAGTAGCAAAGCAACAAGACAACCATACAAGTTAGGCATCACTGGCTGGGTAAACATTTACCTTCAATGTCATGAAGCCAACTTCAGGCACATCCGGCCTGCGCACGTTTCCTGGGGGAAGAAACAACATTTTAATAGGGTGCCCCTTTGAAGGATACACTGTCCTAGTGACAACCAATTACACACTACACTATAACCGGTGCACCCCAATACCACCTCCGCATAAAAAAAAGTAGGCCCCAACCTGGACAGGAGTATACAAAACCGGCACTGGCAAAGCAAATGGGTTTCACTTTCAGGGTCTACAAGTGTAGAGGAGACCGGACCCTCTTCAGAGGACAGTATCATAAATAATGCATATACAGAAGTACCACTGGCTCGATTCTTCCATTTTTAACTACACTTATGCAGCAGTAAACCTTTGCCGTAGTGAAGACTATGGCACAAGAAACTCCTTAAATTTTGACTGCCACGGAGGGTCAATGTTGGTAAAGAGGTCAACATCAGAACTCTGCTATAAGAGCCTTGGTACCCTTTGAGATGGTACCTTACCATGAGGTAAAGTACTGTGAGCAGAAAAGCTGGTCCTCAGTGCACATGAAGTAATCAGGTGGTCAGGATCACGGACTATGCAAGATTATCACAACACAGCTTTCACATAGGACTCACTTGTACGTGGAGGCCATTGAAAAATATGGCCAACATACGTAGGCCGTCAGAAGTGCCAGCTCAGTTACATGCACAACAAAAGGTGAATGCGCTAAGTAATCTCTACAGAAACCTACCATAGGATTTGAAGAAGTTAACATGGCGAAGACTCCAAACCGAATTCTTCAGGTCAACACCTGCCAGCATAACTGTCCGATACTGAAATAGCAAATCAGCATAAAGGGATAAAACAGCGCCCATAGGGATCTTTGCCGACTTCCATTTGTAGCACAGAATGTTATCCAATATGGTGCCAACTCAGACCTTTAGTGCATATGCGAGTTGAGCTGAAACTAAACGCAGCCCATTAGGACTGCTTGGAGGTGACTGTTTTTTGTGGTTCAATAGATTGAGCGTCCTCCCAGGGGCGGGGCCCTCTGATGTTCTGCCACTCAGAAAAACTTGAGTCTTTCAGTTTGTCGTACTCCGATTCTATAGAAACACTCTTCTTTCTGACTTTCTCTTCCAGCGCCGGGGCAAGCTTTCCTCGCAGCTTCTGGGCATCATTTCTTATCTGAGTGAACTCCCGAAGGCCAAAGGAGCCACCAACGATGAGTAAGAACATAGGAAGACCATATCGAAGCGTCTTATTCTTTTGAAGAGCGCGCCGCACCCCAGCAAACATGTCTGCCAGCTAATTAGGCTTCCAGGGAGACGAGAGGAACACCTCGTAAGCCAAATTGAGATCCCAAGTCCACAACCTATATAAAAAGTTAGGAAAATATATATTTAAAAAATGACAACACAACTAAAACGGGTATTGCAAGATTCATTGGGAGGGAGTGCATCAGTGCGCTGCGAGCTAGCTTCATAGGAAAATCAGAAATTCTACTCTGTTGAAGTGTCATCATACTCACTCCCGAACAAGCATTTGCAATGCAATAGGTCTCGCATTAGGAAAGTTTGATGTTTTGGTATTGTAAATGATATAAATTTTTATTTATGTTTTTTAATAGTGAAAATATAGGAATAGTTTTGTATTTTACAATGCCAATAGTTTTAATTTTTTTAATGTGACATCTTTTATTATAATACAATATGTGTTGTTTGTATGTGACTTATATGTATTGATATTACAAATAACAATAGCTTCTAATGAAATGTATGAATTAATTTTAAAATAAAAGTTATTGTAATGTATAATGGTAATTGGTAAAATTTTTGCAAATAACTTGGTGGACTTGTATTTGGAGGGTGGAGTTTGATTGTGGTTTTGTTTTTTGAGTCTGTTTGATGGTGGATTTGGAGGGTGGAGTGCTGAGTGGTGGTGCCGAGTGATGCAGGGGTGGTGGTGCCGAGTGATGCAGGGGTGGTGGTGCCGAGTGATGCAGGGGTGGTGGCGCCGAGTGATGCAGGGGTGGTGGCGCCGAGTGATGCAGGGGTGGTGGCGCCGAGTGATGCAGGGGTGGTGGCGCCGAGTGATGCAGGGGTGGTGGCGCCGAGTCATGCAGGGGTGGTGGCGCCGAGTCATGCAGGGGTGGTGGCGCCGAGTCATGCAGGGGTGGTGGCGCCGAGTCATGCAGGGGTGGTGGCGCCGAGTCATGCAGGGGTGGTGGCGCCGAGTCATGCAGGGGTGGTGGCGCCGAGTCATGCAGGGGTGGTGGCGCCGAGTGATGCAGGGGTGGTGGCGTCGAGTGATGCAGGGGTGGTGGCGTCGAGTGATGCAGGGGTGGTGGCGCCGAGTGATGCAGGGGTGGTGGCGCCGAGTGATGCAGGGGTGGTGGCGCCGAGTGATGCAGGGGTGGTGGCGCCGAGTGATGCAGGGGTTGCAAGGGGACAAAAAACGGGTCTAACAGAGGGCAGAAAAACAAGGGAAACAAGCGAACCATAAATAAACAATGCTATATAAACCTGCAACTTAATAAAAGCCCTAGCATTCGATGTGTTACAAATTAAGCACTAGGAAAGGATCTGTTAATGAGACGTTATAGGGAGTGCAGCAATTTAATTAGTCTCTATCCGTTGTGCTGGTGCTTAAAATGCAAATTACCACTGTTTGGCAGGCCCCTCTGTCCTGCGCATCTTTGTGTCACTGCATGTACTGCACAACTAATGCATACGCATACGCATACATCTGAAGTCAGAACCATGCCCATGCTGTTAATAGGATCTCTGCTAACATTCTAGTGCACATTTTCAAGCCTTCAACCCAGTCATAAAAACAAAGAAGCACTGTGCTAGAGCAAAGACAAACTTGTGGCTATACATGTAGGCAATGCTTAGGTTCACAGCTTTCAAAATGTGCTCGAGTCCCCTGCCCGCATCCGTACAAGGTGCGCGCAGCCAATTAGACATTTCCCGTGAATTTTAAATGATTCAAAATGTATCTAGGACTCCAGACCTAGAAGCAGATAAATAAAATCAAGCGATCACCGTACTTAAAAAAAGCACCGACCCATGAACACTGCAACAGCAGCATTTGCAGTTTTAGCTTCAAAACATTGCCTCCACATTTCCATAGTTTGAATCGCACTGTGAAATAATTTAACCGCCCAAAATACACTGTAAAAAGCTGCCTTCCTATAAGAGCCCCTGCACCACTGTAGCTACAAATTAAGCACTATAAAAGCAGGTGAAATAAAGCCAGTATTTGGTTGTTGTTTAACACAATATTATTACAATGTTAATTTAAATCAAGCCACATTGTGTATACTTTATCTGCTTTCTGTAACATTAACTAACAGAAGGAATATAAGCCATAAAGCTGCATACACTACGTTAACCTGCGAAATAATAAAAACACAGGTACTTTTTTTGGGTTTACAAAAACACCACTACTAAAAAAAACTGGAGCTACATATTTAAATGTACAGAATATTATAAGTGGTACCTTTTTTTAAAAACAATTATGTTTTAGACAATACGGTTTAAACTTTTTATAAAATTAATTTGTGTACACGTTTATTTTGTAACTGAAATAACATTGTAATGTAATATTAAATTCAGATGAAGCACACAGACCGAAAGTCTTCTATAGTGTGAAACAATAACATGTTTTCACCAGTTGGAAAGGAAACCAGGCCAAGCTAATTAAGTGTGTTAAACCTTGCAGTAAAGATTGTAATCTATTGGCGCACATCATCTGTGAAATGCAAATTAACTATCAGCAGGATGCTAAGCTCCTTAAAAAACAAGCATTGGAAATACAATAGGTCTTGCATTAGAAAAGTTGGAGCTATTGGTCTAGTAAATGTTATAATTTGTTAACTTATGTTTATGTTTTTATAATAGCAAATGTATTAATTTTGTTATTGTAAATGCCAATATTTATAGATTTTGCAAATGTGACACCTATAGCATTATTAAAGCTACATGTTTATTTTTTCACTGACATACATGTATTGATATGACAAATCCTAGTGGCTTTTAAATGTTATAAATATTTAATAATTACATAAAATGTTTGTAATGTATAATGGCACTACCTTAAAAAAAAATTGAGAAGATTGTGTAGCGTATTGTAATTTTTTTAAATGAAGATTAAAAGTGTAATAATTTTTTTTTGTACTGTTGTAATAAAGTTTTAAACATTGATACATTGCATTTTTGCTGAGAACTGGGACTTGGGGAGAACCCTTGACAGCATATTTCACACGTTAAATATTTCACAATGGCACGAAACCCCATATTCATAAAAAGGGTGTCAGCTGTGAGCCGTAGCGAGGTTAGATAAAGGTTTGATGGGAAAGGTCTCTGGAGAAATCGCATTTTTAATCAGGATTTAATGATGGTGCAACGGAACACTTTCTTGCAGACGGACCAGTTAACCTCTTTAGAGCCAGCAGGTCTGCATTTAGCACGTCGCCTGGGGCCACAGAAACGGGCAGAAGCGGGAAAACGAGAAAGAACACTGGAATAACAAAGAAACAAGTCTGATGATGCGAGGCACAAATGAATAGAAAAGGCTCGATGCGTAGGCAGAGAGTAGGCAGGCGCTGGAGAGGGAGGGGGTGGGATGCCTGCAGCTCGAGCGACCATATGGAGGTGGAGGGGAGTGGGCTGCCTACTGAGACGTGGCGGGGGAGAGGAAGGGATTGCTTTGAGGTGTGATGCTGAGGCTCCAATGGGAGCAAGAGGCACAAAGCTCTTGGCATTGCTGTGTGGGGGGCTCAGTTTCCCATCAAACACCTTCATTAAAGCCACTGACTGGAGTTTAGCTTCCTAAAGAGATTCCATAGTCTATGTCTGGTTTTTATGGAGTGATGTCACAGGAGCCGGGATACTCACCACTCCAGCTGACGCAGCTTCAGTTTCTGTCCGCCAATCGAATAAAGCATTTCTTGTACCAGCCAATCTTCACCATTAAAAGGAAACACTTCACACAAAATCCATGTCAAATGCTAGACCTCACAGACTTTGAATGCGTCAAATGCTGAGAATGGTTTCCAACATGCTAAGATGCTGGGAGCCAGCCGTGAACAGCATATCTTTAAACAGAAGCAATTGCTTTAGCCAAGCAATCAAAGAAAAGTTAGTCAAGCGGAAAAAAGAGAACAGTTCTAACCATGAGAAGACAGTAATGCACGGGTGGCGACTGGGCTTGGGATTTTTCGGATTCTGCCTAAAACTCTGTGCAATTCAAAACCAGCTGTTAACGAGAGTGAGCAAGGCAACCTCGAAAATATAAAGCGGCATAGCGTACAGGTGTGGAGCAGCACAGGGACATACAAATCCCAGGCGAAATGAGAAGCGCGGCCTTCGTGTCACGACGATAAAGCATCATTATTCTACCCACGAAGACAGCATTGCAATGGGCTACTCTTCTAAAAATAGAAATGTAAATTAACGTTTGGAGGTTATTAAATAAAACACTACCTAGATAGCAATCAAACCGCTAGTCCATTTTTAAACTTAATCAGCACAGTTCTGAAAAAACACGGGAAACGGGTGACATTTGAACATAAATTAACAGAATTCAGCTGCACCGGGCACTATGTGCATTTATGCTATAAATCTAAGCAGGCGCAGATCATTCTTCTGTTAAAATACGTAAGCAACACCTCAGATTATTACCCGTACATCTCCTGGAAAACAAGTACTTACTTAAAGCGCGGACAACAGAATAGGCACGATGTAAGCAGGATCAGAGAGAGAAAGGGTGAGAAGTGAGAACGAAGACATGGAGTGAAAAGGGTGAAGGCAAGAAGTTTAGAGGGAGAAAGAGGGTGCGAGAAAAGATGGAAAGAAAGAATGAGAAGTGGAAACGCGAGACACGCCCTGGCGGCCGTGAAAGTGAAAGTACGGCCGCCCTGTCGTGGGCAGTGAATAAATTAGGGGAGGAGAAATGCCTGAGGCAGAGCGCACGCTGGGGGAAGCTTGTGGGAGGGAGGCTGGTGGCTTTGATGTGCATTCTGCACGCGCTATTTTCACGGGCACAGCATCAAATCGCTGCCGAAGGCTTACTTATTGCAAAGAGGGAGCTAACTAGAGGGTGGAAATCAAGGGCGGCGCCGACACACAGAAGATGGCTGAACGAGTTCCTGAAATGGGCTGCGGCGGAGAGCACAATTAGGTACCAACTGGCCCGACGTAGATCAGATGAGAAAGCTCAGGAAGCAGCAATGGCATGGGAAATCCTGGTTCAGGCTCTCAGAGATAATGTAGTGGAGAGTGAAGAGCAGGAAGAGGCTGTAGAACCAGGGACCCTGGGGGAGGCGGTCCCGAGCCCAGCGCCAACACCGAACACATGAACACATCAATAGACTTGAGACTCCTGGAGCTCCCAATACAGCTGGATCTTCCGACACCAGACACAGGTACAGACACCAAGAGGGGGGGGGGGGGGGAGGAAGAGAGGAGAGAGGAGAATCACAGCGATAATGGAGGACAAAATAAGCATCTCATGATTGTTGGGGGAGGGGGGGCGAAAAATTAAAAGCAGGGAGCGGTAGACCACTTGTGTTGCCAGCACTAACCAATAGAGTTTACAAGATGCTATTAATGCGAGAAACGCCGCCCGGCCTCCGGGATGTGGGTTGTACGGATGTGTGCACGATAACCGGATGGAGCCTACGGACCGAAGGTCCTGCAACAAAATAATGCAAGTATGTTGTTCTACTTACATTGAACTCTGCAATAAAAATTGTTTTACAAAAAAAAAAAAAAAAAAAAAAAAAATCAAATCGCTGCCGATGGTTAAGCTCTGGTTAAGCCCCAATATCTCTTGCAAGCTCAATGCGCAAGCGCATTGACAGGCTCGACCTAAAAATGGTAGGTCACTGCAAAGTAAGAGGTAAAAACACAACATCCCCTTCGCATTTGCATACTTTTAAATACACGCAAAATGCTATTACCTTATTGTAGTCGATAAATAAGAATAGTTCATGCTTCCCCAAATTTAACAAAAACTACAGACCCAGGAGACTCCGTCATATAACTAAAAATAAAACCAAGCAAGTAGTGTGCTAAAAATGAAAGCCCTGCAACCATGTATGTTAAAACACTAGCATTACTGACAATATATTTTTTTGTGCAGATAAACGTGTTATTATAAATCAATAGTTAGTAGCTAACTTACAAACAAAAAACAAAACATACATGCTGCTTCTAATATAAAAAGCAGTGAAAGCTGCTGGATGATAAAACCCTGGCACCACCTTTAATACAAATTAAGCACTATAAAAGCGGCAACACAAACAACATGCTGCTAATAGCGTGCTAGAGAGAAGGGGGGGGGGGTGATAAGCGTGAGGCGAGAGACCGCCTGGCGGCCATCAAAGTTAAAGCAGGGGGCAGTGAATAAATTAGGGGAGGAAAAATGCCTGAGGCACAGCGCACGCTGGGTGATGCCTGTGGGAGGGAGGCTGGTGGCTTTGATGTGCATGCGCTTTTTAGGTCAATGCGCTTGCTTTTCACGGGGACAGCATCAAATCGCCCGACGGTTAAGCCCCAATATCTCTTGCAAGCAGGCTCGAACTAAAAACTGGTCCATAGTGCAGAAGTTTACATACCATGAGCAGTAAGTCAAATTGAGATCTCCGGTCCGCAACCTATATAAAACAAGCATTTGAAATGCAATAGGTCTCGCATTTACACAAGTTCTATTGCCATTGTAAAATGACAATACCTTTAAGTTAGGTTTTAAAAAACAAAAATAAAAGGCATGGTCATTTGCAATGACAGTAGCTCAAACTTGCGTAAATGCGAGACCTATTGCATTGCAAATGCTTGTTTTTCTTGTTACAGAAACCTACCCTCTTCCTCCTCCTTTTTCTAAGGTACCCAGTGTGTGTCGGGAAGCCTTCGATTTTTTTGTTACACTGAACACCTATTTAGGGTTTCATTTTGCCACAGAAGAATGGGAAATTTGACAGTTGGTTTTAATGCCACGTTCGCTTCATTTCATATTTTTAACACTTTTTTTTTCACTGTTTAATTTAAATTGTGCGTTTATATTGGTCTGTATGCCAAGATTGCTGTATTTTTAAAAGTAGGTTTTCCCCAACTGTTTGATAGTGAGCGCATAAAATGCAGATATATACTGCATATAATTCAAAGTGATGGTGGCATAATGGAAATCTAGTCAGTTTATCAACTGGGCGGGTGCCTCTGAAAGTCTGATGGGTCTCCCATGTCAGATTAATTACATACGCGTGACTCACCGCAGCCCATTTGGCCTTTCAACAAATCACAGATCAGTTTATGTGCCAGTGTGGCTGTGAGTACATCTATACAGGATACTGCGGAGTTTACAGCATGAGGACGGACCATACCAAAGAAAGCTGTCTTCAAGTAGAACATCAGTGTCTCCACAAAAGATGTTCCTCGCCATAAAGGAGTTTGTCAAGAGAGAATGATTTGCTTGAGGGCTGTCAACAAAAAAAACGCCTGAATTAGCCATCTCCTTCTAGCCTCTTTGCAGTGATGAAGCTGCATCGCTCTTGGCAACCACCATTGCATATGCCATAAAGCTCTCACATTTAAGTGAAGGGAGGGTTGCGGAAGATTCACAGATTAATGGATTTTGTTTAGATCAATGCTGGAACCCCAAAAGGAATCCTACAGAGTTGTAGGCACTATGGTGTGATTAAAGGAAAACTCCTGGAAATTTTTAAATATGTGCCTTTATCTGGAACAGGGTTTTGCATTCTAAATACAAGTGTCACTCCACTGATACGTACCACTTAAGGATAGTCCTTCCTATAGTATGTATATAGCAAACCAGTAGCATGCATAAGATTTATTAGAACAATTCAACCTCTAATGCTATTTTTTGCAAAGCACCCAGCAAAAACCTCATCAATGCCTGCATATCGAAGATCCTATTAATTTTCATGTTGGCAGCTTGTTAAATGGCATAGATGTGACCGTTCAATGAAAATTATTGGCAAAGTCAACCGGTCTCGCCTATGTGAGATCTATTGACTGTCATTTTTTAGCCATACTGTGCAGCAACGCCATCTTCAGTGCAGGGATGTTGAAAGGGAAAATAAAGTGCTGTGAAACATAGTGCTGTGACGCATTCAGCACTTGCTGTATCATACAGCTTTTTGTCTTTACTATTAGCCAAGTTGCAACCTGGCTAAACAAAATTGGTAAAGACAACAGATCTCACATGGGAGAGACCTACTGGATTAGCCATTGCTTTTTCTATAAAACCCAATACCTCCCATTTCTTTATACACAACTGTATGCACTATTTAGGTTTCGCCTCTGTTGTCGGTGAAAAGGACAAAATAAAATCAGGCTTAGAACCTACCCATTACTTACCATTGGTTGGTTTCCTTGTCATTCTTGAATCCCTGCTTCTTACTGGTCAGGCCTCCCGCTTCCTCCTGTCCCTGCTGTGGAGCATGGACCTAGCACAGCTTCCAGTTTGCGGTCAGTGTCCTTCCACTGTCTGTGCGCTCCGCCAGGCACTTAAATACTTTTTTCCATGCAGAGCACTGGATGGTCTCTCCCCCCGCCCAGGGTTAATTCTCTCTCCTGTAACTGCAACTCTCAAGTAGCTTGCTCCCCTCCAACCCCCTGAAACCTGTTGGCCCTGCCAATGCTGGTTTTCAAGTCTAAATGCAGTTTACTCGGTACAGTACAGATTACCACACTAGTCTTTAGCAAACATCTGTCTTCACTGTGTGTATTATGTCCAAGCTAAAGGCAATATTTATCAATGATTCAGTACACACACATGTAAGGATGCAATGTATAAGAAACCAATACAATTCAGAGATTAACTTTGTTTGCCTTTTATAAAATAATTATATATATATATATATATATATATATATATATATATATATATATATATATATATATATATATATATATATATATATATATATATATACACACACATATATACATATACACACACACACAAGAAGAAGAAGAGAAGTGTGGCTCACTGGTTAGAGCAGGCAGATCCGGAAGCAGAGGTCAGACCCGGGACCAGGGTTCAATTCCCGACGTGGCAGGGTCTTGAGCTCAAATGTCCATGGACTCGATAATTCTCGCTTCGGTGCCTGACCTAATCATGGGTTCACACTCTGCAACTCTGGGCATTAAGCTTGCTTAATCTCCACAACGGCCCCCCGCGGCGGGATGCCTGGCTTTCACCTTGGGGATGCCCTGTAGGGGCTATCTTACAGGGAAAAGCCAGGACGGGTTCCCAAGGCAAGCGCGGAGATACCCCTTCGGGGGTCGATTCTGGCGCTATATAAGAAACATAATAATAATATTATTATTATTAATAATAACACATACACAAGCACAAGTTCTTTGATAGAATTGACACCGTTTACAATAGTTGAGTAATGTATTCCATATATTCCTTGTGCACTGGCATCAGCAGAAGTCAGGTATGATTCAAACTTCAGAAGAGTCCAAAGAAAAATAATTAAATAATTCTACCCTAATCATCAAATACAACATTGTCACCTTCTCCCCCACACAAACGTCACACATTTTCTCTGACGATTTCGCTTTTTCAGGAAAATTGTCAAAACATGTCTAATAAAATTCTGTATGGCAAAAGAACGACACCAATTGTTTTCTATTTGCACGGCTGCTTTCTCAATGGTCTTCATTTGATTAATGTTGACATCATTACTACTGCAGAAATGACAGGGCGCAGATTTGCATTTTTTGCTCCTTAGAGATTGTGGGGCTGTTTTATGGTCAACTTGATCTGATTTATACTTTTGTTTATGATATTTCAAAACTTCCAACATGTTACCGAAACTGAAGTAGTGTTCCCTCTCATTAGTGCTACAAATTATCTCAAAAACACACTGCACATAGTTGATTTTCAAACAGATTATTCTCTATGAACTGTAAGACTGCAAAAGGTCTAGCTAACTCAAAATGCCTGTTTTATATTTGAAGACACTGTCGCCTGTGAATGGTCACTTGTTAATTCAAGGGCGATTTACATTTTCTTTGCGTCAATAAATTATTTTTCCAGTGAAACTTTAAAACTAAAAATCATTTTTATATCCAAATATGTCTCATTATAGGAAGCGGTACAAAAGGGGGTGGTGATGGACGGAGCATCTGAATCAATCACTCACACCCAGTCAAAAGATCTGGGTTTAATCCATCACCGTTCTTTAGCCCACTCTTCCACCCCAGTTTAGACAAGGCTATATGCAAATCAGTCTGACCAAGTGCCTCATGGGAACAGTCCAGCCCGAACTGCCAAGCCATGTCTTCCCTGGCCCGGAAACAAGCTTCCGTCCATCACCCCCCCCTTTTGAACCTCATTATATGAAGAGCTCATCTGCTCGATTAAAATCACAAACATTTCTTTGTATGTTTTAACACAAACATATAGCCACCGTGTTTAGACAATAGCATTTTTTAGTTGCACAGGTTTTAAAATATATATATATATATCCGCAGAACTAGATAGCTAAGGTCAAACGTATTGGCTTTGACAATGCTCGTTTGCATGACCATCCTCAGTACGGTAATCTTTCTCCTTGGGGCAAAAAGTGAAGGATTACTCATAATGCACCTGGTGGAAGTTCTCAACATTCCGCCTGCGGGTTCTCTCGTGTGGAAGGTGCAAGTCTCTACTATGGGGTCTGGCCTGCGATGCAGATGGGCTCAAAGGGGTACTTTTGGTATCTTAAAGTGAGCTCCCCCCCCCCTTATGTACACGAGCTGTACTGAACCGCTAGTTCCTAGCTTTCACCCACCCACAGCTAGCAGAGCGGTGTGTTTCTGGAGGTCTAGCCCCACATACACCTTGTAATAAATGATGCACTCCAGAAAAGGCGTGCCGAGTGTCTGACAAAGTTAACGTCTATAAATTGGGTTGGTTTAAGTTTGCACTGTGTGTGGTCTGTGGGAAACCTGTTTGCGGGGCTCCCGCTGGTTCTTAAGGGGAGGGGCAGTGTCTCAATTCCTAACCTTTTAGTGGAGGACCGCAGGGTGGGGTCTTAACCTGGCAGCTCTACACGTAGCACTGCTAGTACTTTGGACTTCCGCTGTCCTTACCTCTGCCAAAGCTTCCCGCGAAATTTGGGACCCAGGCGGCTCCATTGCCCCCGGCGTCTGGGAAGAGTGAAGCCATGTCGTGAGGCATTCTGGGAATGACATAACCACGCAATCGCCACGTTCCCGTACATCAGACGCCGACGTTGGGGAATAATAAAAGATCGAAAAGTAAAGTGAAAAGTAAAGACACAAAAGAAGGACGAATCCCTAGTTCGCGAATCAGACTGTATACCGGCCATCTTAAAGTGATGCTAATGTTTACTCAGGAACAAGAACCCAAGGCTGCGGAAATAACAAAACAATACATTGTAATTTAACATAACTTTAAAGCTCCGGCCTTTTGACGATACAATTTACTCGGCTACCTTTTATAACTATATGTGTTAAATTCGATAAATACAAGGTTACTCTAGGATTCCTATATCATTTCTTTAGAAATCGTTATTTGTTTGTAAAACAATTTTTAACCGCTGTGGTTTTAGGCGGAAAGACGCCTGCATTGCTCATGATATGAATACTTCTACTTCGAAATGGCCACTGATGCTTGTCTACGAAGACTGACAAGTCGATGCCACTTTTGCCCCTCTTTTATTTCTTTCAGGGAAAGTTCTTAGAAGATGGGTGTTGTGCAGATCGCGTTCCAATGAACTTCAGGGAGCATTTCTGATTGGCTTAGAAGCACCGATCGTGACATTGTCCCGAGAAATGGATTTAACAGTTTTTTTCTTTAATAACTACTTCTTCCCGAATTTCACAGGTAACGAGTATCGCAATGTCTTCGAACGTTACACGTTTATGGAAAACTTTCCTCAATTCCACACGATTATTTCAAACTTATTACACGATGACCATTTATAGCAATTTTCTCTTTTATTATTGGATTAAACCAGCACCGCCTCTCCCCTACCTCCTCCACCACCGAGGAATGCGCAGGAATGACTGCAAAAATGCAAAACAAATAAATAAATAGCCGGAAACACGATAATGAATCCCGCCCCTCCCGGACTGGTGACCTGACTCATGGTTGCCATGCGATATTTTAGAAAATACGCTTGCGACACCATAAGTCACGTTTCCCAGTCCTCGGGGAGCGGGAGCACAACCGGACAAATCATCTGAACACAGGCTATGTTCAGTGTCAAGCCTCCGTTTGGCGAGGCCGGTCAATGGAAGAAGGGGCGTGGTTTCATGCCCCTTCTTGCTAACAAGAACTCTTGCCTGCGACAGCGCATGCGCTGCAACCAGAGGCGCAACTAGAGCCAAATTTCGGGGGGAGCTAAGAAAATATTTCGGGGGGATTGAACCTTTAATCAGTAGGCATAGAGGAGCTGCAGGGGCTCTTAGAAGGGGTGAAACAACTGCAAGGCCAAATTAACATTCAAATGGTCTTTTAAAGACCTGTGAAACGTTCGGGTGCAGCTGTTTGTGTGCCCGGGATCTGTCTCATCCCGGGCTGCCACACACGACAGGGGAGGGGGGGGGTGGCTGAAGCCCGCTGAGTCCAATGGGTGTTCCGCGCCTGGCTGCAATGCAGGCTTCGACCTAAAAATCTGAGTACTCATGCTATTAGACTCAAGTCAAAAGATTATCGTATACCCTTTCTTTTCATGTACCTCTTCTACATCCTCGGAGCCTTTCTTCTATTATGTGGTCTATTATAGCTGAAGCATTGTGGTAAGAAGTGTTTTATACAATCAGAAAGACTGAAACAACGGGTGAGTGTTTGTAATGCGAACAGTAGATTTAAAACGGTGTATCATGTCTCCCTTTCAGCCTTTAAGCCTCCTGAGATCAGTATGTTTTTTTTCACTCTGCAACGCATTCTCAACTATACTTCTTAAAATAACAGAAAAACTACTACTTCACCTTGCAGAATTGCCCCCCCCGGTCGCACCCTGTGACATCCATTTCTGGGGCAGCTCAAGTCCTTTAGATTAACATGCCAGAGGAGCAGCAGCTTCTATTTCGACAAATCTGCGCGCCGCCACTCTTTCAAAGTTGTATCCGAGTATGCGCCATGGCTCGCGTAGACGCGTTTCCGTCACATAACCCAGGTAATTTGCAGCATAGCACATGGTGTAGCCATTTTATGCCTAATTTCATAGAATTTAATACACTGGTGTTGAAAAACAGACCGACGCAGGAGGAAGATGAAATGTATTTTATTTAAGAATCTGCAAAGGTTCACAGGAAGCCAACAGGAATGTATCAGCGCACAGCATAACGGAATGGCGAATGCCAACATTGAGTGTGACGTCACATAAATACCTACTTACAACGTTCTAAGATGGAACCATGAGCTCGCGCTACAGTAGACATAGAAAACATATGCAAACACAGCAGTAAAAGAATAAAAGAATTACAATTTCAACATCTCCCTTTCTCATACAAACAAAGGAAAAAATCATTCTAGTACAAAGTTGTCAAAACGTTTTGGCATACATATTTCTCTCCCTGACCTTGTTTGAGTGTGCATGGCATATTGCCTATTGTCAATAACATTTTCACTCCTTGTGTACAGATCCCTGCCTCTAGGTTCTTGCTGGTTACTGTCACATGACTTTGTTTGTATTGTTGTTTTCCACTCCGGTTCTCATATCTCTCTCATCCTCCCTGGTAGATGTATTTAAACTGTCATAACCTCTTTGATCACTTTGATTTACTAGTACATCCTCCCATTCAAGAATACTGTCATCAAGACTACTTTCATTTCCATTCTTTCCTCTCATTATGATCTTTTCTTGCCCTTTTTTCAATTTGACCACATCACCTTTGCTGCGCCATCCTTTGCCTTCCAGATATACAGCACCTTTTGATGTACTGCATACTTGTTCAGGATCACTAAAAATGGACTCTCCTTTGTTAACCTTGAACGGTTTCTTTACTAGTATCCAATCTCCTCTCACTATTTCTTTCTCCTTGACTTTGTTGGTCTCATCTGAATATCTTTTTGTTTTCATTTGTTTAGCCACAATGTTTTCTTTTACCTTGAGTGCACTCTCCCTAATAGGTTCAGTTGACACATTATCCTTGTACCATTTCTGAAACTTGGGTGTAAGTTCATTGTTGCAGTTTCTTCCTCTCATCAAGTAAAACAGTGTGAATTTAGTGGTTTCATTGGGTGTGCTATTATATGTGTTTATGTTGTCACTTATGTATTCTTTCACACTCAACTTGGATGCCCTCCTTTATAAATTTGTTCATTCGTTCAACCTGTCCGTTACATTTGGGGCCGTATAGTGGCGTCTTATCTTGCCTGACACTTATTTTTTCCCAAAATTCTGTCATTTGTCTCAACACTAATTGAGTACCATTATCAGAGACAATGATTTTAGGCTGTCCCTCTACAGCAAAAATGTTCCTGAGAAATTGTATTACATTTTCTGTTGTCACATTTCTTACAGATTTATAATGCACCCACTTTGAGTAATAGTCTGTTAGTACAATTATATACCTGCAATTCTCTTGTAGAATGTTGAATGGTCCTGCAAAATCTATTGCGACTTTCGACCAAGGCCCATTTGGTATTTCCACCATCTGTAATTCCCCTTTACTAATTTTCCAATGCTTGTCTGCTTTTAGACACTGCTCGCACTTGTCAATGTAGTCGCATACATCATTGTCCATTCCTTGCCACCAGTAGTGCATTCTCAAGATGTTTTTTGTCGCACTGCTACCAGGATGACCCTGTGAGCCAGTGTTATTAATTTAGATCTTAATCTTGCTGGTGGTACAAATAGATCACATCTTTTCAAAAACCCACTCTCTATAGTTAGTTCGTCTCCAATTTATTGGAAGCTCCTCACTTCCGTTTGCAGATTTCTAATAGGTAGCCAGTAAGTTCTTATGTGACTGTTGCGGGGGTGGTGGGGGTGAAGTAAGGGCACGGAGACCAGATCTTGGAACGTAGGGTTTTATTTTTATGAAGGTTTTCTTTTTTATTTGGGACACTCTTTCTCGGGCTAATATCGCTGGGTTGACTCCTCTTGTGACTGCATGGGATCTTCTTTCTTGGGGTCCTCAGCTGCCCACTCCTCCTCCTCGGTTACTCCACCGTGGGACATGCGTGGGGAGAAATGAGGACCAGTTTCGGTTTTGACCTTGTTATGCATTTCACCTGGGGACCCCGGGGTATTTAGGGCACCGTGATTCATGTATTTACAATGCTAGTTACATTAGGTGAGGGGAAACGTGGGGGTAGATGGTGTAGGAACTCAGGATAGGTTAGGGCAGGGCACACAGAGCAATAGCAGAACGTTGCAACCGGCCAACTCTGTACGCAGCGTATTTACAAATCGCTACAACCGGCCAACTATGCAGCCCGCTTTCTCACTCCTGCGAGGCACCTCCCCTCCTCCTAAGCCAGCCTGAGACGTGCTGCCGTACTGGTGAAGCCACACTCCCTGGTGAATGTGACTGGGCGATTCACGGGGATAGTGGCCTCCTGGCTTAGAGACTTCCTCCTGCAGCTTGTCTCCTTCTCTTACCGCTTCTTCCTTTGGACGCTCTTCCTCTCTCGACTCTTCTCCCTGCCGCGCTTCTTCTTCCTCTCCTCCCGACACTCGATTCTCCATGAAACTCGCTCTCCCGGTGACGTCACACCCCGGCCTCGGGGTTTCCTGGATATGTACCCATCCCGCGATGTACACGTCATTTGGGGGTGTGAGGTTCCGTGACGATTTGAACCCGTGTTTTCAATATTGTCGGAAATACATAATATTGGTATCAGCGAACCGCAAATGATCCATTTAGCATATCCTGGTGTTTTCGCTACGCTACGAGCAAGAGTACTCCTGTTACAAACACATTTCTGATCTACCCATGGCATCCATCTTAGATCATGGCAGCCATTTTTTGTTTCTTGCCCTCACATATGCAATAACCTCTGATCACTTCATTTCGATTAAGGACACGTAGGCTTAGCCGGCGATTCACCTCTTTAGTGACACGTACACCTTGGAACAGAACACGCTGTAGCTGCATGACTCGACAAAGGCTGCCTCCTCTGCCCGAGGCCAGCCCTGCTGAACTGGTTCTCGTGTCCATTGTCCCGATCATGATTAGGCGGCCGAAGCCGGTAGCCTTGCCCATTTACAACCCACAAACATCCCTTATCCCACTTTCCTATCTTCCACACCTGGCTCCGTTCCTTTCTTTCTGAATCTTTATTAGGGGGAGGTAACGAAATTTACGATGAGGCGGTCCGGCTCTTGAATGCAATATTGACAAGGGATTGTGATGAACTAGTGGGAACCCCTCTTCGTAATGTTTGGCATCAGATATTATCGACAGTTCCTGTGTAACGCCAAATATTTATTGTTTAGGACACAAAGGTTTGGGAATGTACTAACATGTAAAGAATTTGCCTCAAGCTCAAATTTTAGTATATAAGGAGCAACCCTCTTTGTACAAATCGAACAGGCTCCTAGAATCTGCCCGTGTGTAGTTTCTGTGACTTCTGTGTCCCTGCAGTAATAAACCTTTGGTCTTTGACGCCACCATCGAGAAGCCCGTGTTTCTGTTTATTTGTGCACCAAGGCAGGTGGAACTCCGGGGTCTTCGGGTGTTGTTCCCTGACACCTCTGGACGGAACCAAAAAGTCCAGAACTCCAATTGGCGCCCAACGTGGGGCGACGTCATTCGGTACCGGTCCAAAAGCCTGAAGAGTTCGAGAAGCTTCGTGTGAAGTTTCCTGAGGGAGGCGCCCCACTTCATCGATCCCGGCATATCGCAAAAGTGGCCCGAAGTTCTTTTCCACGAGGGTTCCCGTTCAGGACGGCTGCAGTGGGCCGTTGCCTTGACCGTCACCCTGTCTTGGACCCGAGGTGCAGTCCTTAGTATGGCGAAACGTGACGGGTTTCTCCTTGGTGACGTCTCCAGTGCCTCAGTTAAGTATTTAGTGGTTGCTAGTTGGTTACTTCGTGAGGGTTGTTAAAATCCTTTTTGGTTCTTGGTTTGGTTTGGTTTTCGTAAGATTATCACTGGTTGTTCTGGTTACGATAATCTATTTGGTTTAGTTTGGGTATCGATACATCAGTTCGCTTTTGGTAGGCCTAAGTTCTTGGTTCAGGTGCACATATCTGTTTCGTGTTTTGTTTGTTCTGTGTTCCGGATTGCAAAATGGTAAGTCGGAGAAATTGTATGTTCTCATGTTTTGGTTGCAACAGTGATTCGCGATTGGAGGACTCATGTCTGGTTCCTCCGATTGGGACTCCCTTATACGATCTGTACTGCAAACATGGTGTGGGTCCTATATCTTATAATGAGATGTGGGTCCGCTATACGAAAAAGGATGGTGTCCTTAGTTGGCCACTGCATGGTAGTTTTGAACCCGAAATCCTTGATAATTTAGAAGCGAAATTGTTTAGGAAGAAAGCCCGGCCGGCAATGTTTGATTCTTTCCGTTACTGGCGAAAAGAATCTAAACAGAGAGAAATTAAAAGGTTAAAGAAAGAACAGAAAGAGCAAGAAGAATTGACTCTAGAGCAAGCGGCTAAGCAGCTGCAAGTCAACGAGTCTGAGAAGGCCATAGAGGTGGCCATTAGAGAGCATAATTTAGCGATTGACAAGTGCTATCCTGCCTTGCCATCGAAAACAACTAAGATACTGGAGGACCCCGAAAACGATCCTCTGTTGTCTTATCTGTTAAGGTCACCTCCACCGTATGCACAGGGTGCTACGGCTCCACCTTTACCGAATATTCAACTGCCGGTTGCTGGACAACCTGGTATTCCTGCTCCTGCCCCTCAGAATCAAGCTCCTGTACCTCCTGTGGTCAATGTGAATATTCCTACGGCACCTCCTCCTCCTGGATTGCCGACTTCTATACCTGTATCTGTATCACTTACACCTACTGTTCCACAAACTATCTTCCTCGATACTCCTACTGTTCCACTATCTGTTCCTACTTCTACTGTGTTCTCTGCGTCTGCTAGTGTGTTGACTCCACTTTCTGTTCGTCGAAGAATCACTGATTCTGTTTCTAGCATTCTGTCTCCCCTCTATAAAACTTTAATCAAGACTTCTACTTCTGACTCTGTTCAAAGACGTAGTCAGCTTCCGAGTACTGAGGAACGGGGAATTTTAGATTCCACGGCTCTCAGATGGATTTCGAAGAGTAGGAGATATAGCACGAGAGATGTACTAGATACATTTATGCAATGGAATGAACCAACGCAACGGTATGTCTTCGACGAGATGTGCTCGCTGTTACGTGAGGAAGTAGAAGAAGATGATGTTGAATCGAATTTAGAAGACTTAATTAAGGTTCAGAAAGAGTTTGCTGCAGGAATGATAGTAGGTCAAAATATAAAAGAAGCGATGGAGCTGATTTTAAGTTATAGAAATGATCCATCACTTCGTTCACCAAGAGACTTAGAGAAAAGTAGTATGAAGCTAAATCGCCAATATCCAATGAGGGAGGTTCCTCCAATTTGGCGTGATGCTGTGCAAGCTGATTTGGCGAATGGTATTGCAGCCGCTCCGGCCCAATTCCAAAGAGTGTGGATACACATTCCATGGAAACGAGCCGAAGTACTAGCAGTGAAGCAGGCCTTGCCAGACCCGCGTAAGAATCCTGCCGGATACTATAAGGAATTAACACAGACAGTTGAGGCTTGTGTAATGAATCTGGCAGACATTGATATGTTATTTGGTAATGTAGTTCCGCAACCAATTTGGGCTAAAATTCGTAAAGAGAATCATCCAGTTGCCCTAGGTGGTGATTGGGCAGCTATCATTGCAGCGGATGGTCAGCAAATAGGTGGTTCCAAACCCGAACCCCTAATTGCTAATCTTCCAGGTAGAATAATCGACTTAATGAAGACTCTGATGCCCGCATTTCGTGTTAATTGGGACAAGTTGTCCGCATGCAGGCAAAAGAAAGATGAAAGTGTCTCCGACTTTTTCACAAGGTTCGAAGAGACTTTTGTAGATCATAGTGGTCAGGATATGAGCACAGAAGGAGGACAGAGACTGTTTGTCGATAAATTCGTACATAATTTGTTACCTGAGCTATGCAACAAATTAAAAGATTCCGAGAGTGCGTGGGCTGTTTCTACAACTGCGCAAATACTTGCAACTGCACAGTATTATGAAAATAGGGATAAAGAGGAGAAAGAAAAATCAGATAAGAAAACGAAAGACTTAAAGACTAAAGTTCTCTTGCAACAGGCGTATCCGCCTCGTACGAGTCAGACTAATCCGCAACAAGGGTCATATCAAAGGACAGATTATAGTTCACCTAGGCCTCAATATCAGTGGAATCAGTGTGCGTACTGTAAGAAAGAAGGTCACTACAAAAATGTGTGTCCAGTCTTAGCGCAAAATAACGCAGCAGCAGCTCAGAGAGGTCGTGGTGGTTTTGTGCAAAATTCTAGAGGTCGAGGGCGAAGTGCTATGCCTCCACAGACGAATGATCGCCCTTCCAATCACTTTGATCAACGAAATGGACAGTCTGCCCAACAAAATAGATCTCAACAGTATCTTGTTGAAGACTATTGTGAAGTGGATGAGGGATTTCAGCAAAATGGGTACTAGGACAGCCATGGACAGAGAGAGGGAGTAGTATCAGTTCCAGTGGATCAGAGTGGGCCGTATGTCGCAGTAGCAACATCAGGTGTAGTCGAACCGTTTCTGTTGGATACTGGTGCCGCAAAAAGTTCTATCATTCATGCAAAACTCCCTGGCGCACCTTTGTCCGGCTCAACAAATGTTTCTGTAGGTTTTTCAGGCGCCCCTGTTTACAACCCCATATCTGGTCCTTTGTCTATTTCTGTTGGACCGTGTCAATTGAAAGCACCCCTGATTTTGACGACGGGTTGTAATGAAAATCTGCTTGGTTTAGACTTGTTGAAACGCCTATATGCGACATTGTACTGTTCTCCGGAAGGAGTACAGCTTACATTGGGCAAAAGAATCACCTCTCCGATGTACTTGTCAATGGATGCACTCCCGCCAGAGCTGCGTTCGCTCCCCAATACTCTTTGGGCGACTGGTCCTAATGATGTAGGCCTTTTGGAAATACCACCATACGTAGTCACTTTGAAAGCAAATGTAAAATTTCCAAGAATTCCTCAATACAAAATATCTAGTGAAGGTGAACGTGCACTTTTATTGATTGTACAAGATTTGATTAAAAAAGGTGTGGTTGAAGAAACTAGAGGAAATGTTTGTAACAGTCCTGTATTACCGATTTTGAAACGAACTGATCCTACTAAGCCTCCAGTGTATAGGTTTGTCATTGACCTTAGAGAAGTTAATAAGATTGTGGTCCCGCAGTTTCCTGTAATTCCAGACATTACTGCCTTGTTAACATTGATTCCTGCTACAGCCACATGGTTTTCAGTCATTGACTTGAAGAATGCCTTTTTCAGCATTCCGATAGCCGAGGAAAGCAGAGATATTTTCGGCTTCTGTCTAGGAGGTCGAAGCTTCAGGTTTAAACGCGCTCCACAAGGCTATTGTGAGAGCCCATCCATTTACAGTCAGGCATTAAAAAGTCAGTTAGATTCCTTTGTCCTTCCTCCAGGCTCTGCTCTAGTGCAGTATGTAGACGATCTTTTAGTGGCTGCCGATGACAAGGAAACTTGCAAAGCAGCTACGATTTCGTTATTGCATCATTTGTCCAATTTGAATCACAAGGTATCACCTTCAAAAATGCAATACTGCTGCCAAGAAGTGACCTATCTAGGTCATCTCTTGTCAAAGGAGGGAAGGAAGTTGACCCCAGAGAGAATAAAAGCAATTACGCAGATGAGTGTTCCCCGCACGCAGAGAGAAGTACGTGCCTTTTTAGGTATTACCTCTTACTGTAGGCAGTGGATCCCAAATTTTTCTCTTTTAGCAAAACCGTTGGTAGCTTTGACTGGGAAAAATGTTCCGAGTCCGGTGCCATGGTCTGATGAATGTCAGGAGAGTTTTTCTGAGTTACGAAAAGCATTGTGTTCAGCTCCTGTATTGGGTACACCTGATTACAGCAAGCCATTCACGCTCTACGTTCACGAGAGAGAAGGTTGCGCGTTGAGTGTTCTGACACAGACATTTGGTGATAAACAACGCCCTTGTGCGTATTTTTCATCAACATTAGATCCAGTAGCTAGAGCATTACCTAGTTGTTTGAGAGCTACAGCGGCAGCTGCGGCTTCCATTCGACAATCTGCTGGTTTAGTGATGAACAACATGCTAGTGGTTATGGTTCCTCATGCTGTGGATACACTCATGAATCGAACCAAGACACAACACCTTACCAGTGCGAGATTATCTGGTTACGAGCTGACATTACTAGCAAGTCATATTCAGATCAAAAGATGTAATGTATTGAATCCAGCAACGCTGTTGCCGGCTAATCAAGAGTCGAGTGATTCCGAGCCCCATGATTGTTGTTTTAGAACGGAGGAAGAGACAAAAGGACGAATTGATTTAAAAGACACTCCATTGTCAGATCCAGATGGCACGCTGTATGTGGATGGGTCATGTTTTAAATTGGAGAATGGTGATGTGACTGCTACCTACGGAGTGACAACTTTGAAAACGATTGTGGAGACTGCAAGAGTGAGTCAGAATTCTGCCCAAGCTGCAGAATTAATAGCTCTAACAAGAGCGTGTGTTTTAGCTAAGGGAAAGAGAGTGAATGTGTTCACAGATAGTCAGTACGCATTTGGCGTGGCCCATAGTTTTGGCCGTTTGTGGAAAGAAAGAGGTTTCATTACGTCCCATGGGACTAAGATTCAACATGGTCAGCTAGTTAACGACTTGTTGGAATCTCTAACCTTGCCGACTGAAGTTGCAATTGTGAAATGCAGTGCTCATAAAGCAATCACGGATGATGTTGGTCGTGGGAATGCTTTTGCTGATGAAACTGCTAAACAGACAACTAGAGATATGATGAGTAGAATGTATGTTGCTACGTCTGCAAGATGGATTTCTGAGTCTGGGATGTGTGAGGATACAGTGGAAAGTGTGAAAGAGATTCAGAAAGAGGCAACTGAAGAGGAAAAACGTGTATGGAGAGAAAGTACGGGCAAGTTGGATTCGAGTGGGTGTTGGATTGACTTGTCGGAACAACAGCGTTGGATGTTGCCTGATGCGTATGTGCTTGCAGTGGTGACGATGGCGCATGGAGTAGCGCATATAAGTTCTAAAGGAATCTGTAAGATGTTGGCTCCAGTCTGGAAGAATGATGGGATCAGTAAATGTGCAGAGAGAGTGGTGAAAAATTGTATGGTATGCCTGATGCATAATCCTGGCAAGGGAACTCCAACTCCTGCTGGTCACTTCGCTCCACCTTCCTGCCCCTTTGAAGTGATTCAGTTAGACTTCATTCACATGGATCGATGTAATAATTTGAAATACGTCCTGGTGGTAGTCTGTGCTTTTTCCAGATGGATCGAAGCATATCCACTAAAGGACAATACTGCCCTATCAACTGCCAAAATTCTTCTCAAAGAATATTTCCCTAGGTTCGGAATGCCATGGATTGTATGGTCAGATAACGGAAGTGAGTTTATAGGGAAAGTTATGCAGAGTGTGTGTGCCGGTTTGGGCATCAAACAGAAGTTCCACAGTGCAAACCATCCCCAGTCTGCTGGTTTAGTTGAGGGTTACAATGGCACCCTCAAACTAAAACTAGCTAAAATACAGGCATCCACGGGTTTATCCTGGCCAGACGCACTACCCTTGGCTTTGTTATCAACAAGAGCAACTGTACATTCTAGAGTAGGGCTTAGTCCCTATGAAATTGTTTTTGGCCGTCCGACAAATGTGTGGCGAGTGCCTAGGCCGAAGGAGTTTTGTTCTCTGGAATATCCTATGTTGATCGATTACCTTTACGACTTGACTGCTAAATTGAGTCTTATTCACCAACAGGTTTTCAATGCATTGCCAAAGCCTCCGGAGAGTCCAGGGCATCAGCTGAAACCCGGCGACCAAGTTGTGATCAGAAACTTCGCGAGGACGAAGAACCTTCAGCCAAGATTCGTCGGCCACCTTCCGAGTACTGCTTGCGACAAGAACCGCTGTTCGTGTAGCTGGTCGCAAGCACTGGGTACATGCGTCCCATGTTAAACGTGTGCCTCTACCACTTCCTTACGACGACTGGGTGAAGAAGGGAATTGGTGCCTCCGAATTTGAACAAACGCCAAAGTTCATCCCTTTCAGCGATGCCGAATTGATTACTGACACTCCGAACTTTGACTCTCCTCCTGAAAAGACTCCTTTGAACTCTGAACATTTGTCCTCTGCACCAGAAAAAACTCTGTCATCTGCGAACCTGAACACTGCAACAGCTACTAGTGATACGTTATTTGCCGATCAAACAGTTCCTGCAAAGCAAAGATATAACCTACGACCTCGTAATATGGACAAATAAAGCAGGCAACTGCCTATTGTGATATTTTGAAATTTTGAACTTTTTGCCTTCAGCCAGGAAGTTTGCTATTGTTTTATTGTTTTTAAAAATTGCCTTGCCGTCTGGGTAGCCGTAGGGTCGTGGCTGTGTGCCTAGTTGAATCTGCGGGGGTCTGACACAAGGTCGATCTTTCTGTTGGTTCTGGGAACTCCCAGGGCTGATAGAGGCATTTTCATCTACGTACACATCATCAGTGGTCGCGAGCGGATTGTAGAAGATGGAGCTTCCTGCGCTGCAACGAGAAAATGTGATTTATGTTCGCAGAAATAGACTTTACAGAATTATTCACAGCAAATGCTTTTTGATACAATGTGCCATTACATTTTTGATTGTTTTGATAACGTTGGTGGGTGGAATCGTCTTTGGTATGGGTTTGATTTTTATGCCAGTAACCACAGTACCTCCCCTTGATCCTGCTACTTCTACTGTTTCTTCTATACACTCTTTTCACTCATTTCCTGAACATGAGCAAGCTCGACGCTCAGAATTCATTAATAACACTTTTGTACAGCTCTCGCACCAACACCAACTGGTAGTTAACACTACAGACTGCTGGGTGTGTGGCTTGATACCCCACACTATGGATAAAGGTATTCCCTATCTGGTTTTGCCTTTTAGCTACAATGGATCATTTCAGGCCCTTCAAACCATCTTTGCTTATGCCCTTGAAACCTATCCTCCACGTCCACCACGTTCCACTAAATATAACTCTGCCAACAAAGCTTTAGTCCAGGGAATTATTGACATGATCAAGGACGTCAATAATACTCCATCTTACCCTAGAGACGAATTGCGAGTATATTTAAGTTGGAACTCTTCAGAGTATCGCCTTAGTTTGGGAGAAAGCAAGCGCAAAAGCTCAACTCCAATCTGGGTCGTACCTCACCGAGGTCAGGTCTGTTTGCAAGGTAATGGGAGAAATCCGAGAGCTCAGCTAGGGAGGAGTGAGTGCGTAGAGACTTACGTGTTTCCGTCTAACTCTTCCCCTGCTTTTCTTACTGCTAGGGGTACCTACTTCATTTGTCGAGACAGAGCTTATACATGGTTGCCTGCCGACTTTTCAGGTTCATGTTATATTGCTCGATTATTGCCTCCAACATACACTGCTTCATCCGATTATCACAAGACCAGAGTAGCAAGAGGTGTCTTCAGCAAGGAAGATACCGCTGGTCAGTGTTAGGACCCGTAGCTCTTAGGGGGAATCTAGGCCTTCAAGTCTTGTGCCAAGTGTGTTGTAATGTGCTTTTTTCCTACCAGGGACTACATGTCCCAGAATGCCTTGAGGCGGGATATGGAAACCCTGCCTCCTTTGCACCAATCAGCTGCTGCCTGGGAGGTTCATATGTCTCCTCCCTCTTCTTGGCGGTGCTTGGTTTTCGTTCTTGGATTCCTGCCTGGTGCCCGACCAGAGTATTCTCTGATTCTGTTCCTGTGTTCCCCGTGAACTGTGGTCGTGTGTCTCCCCTCTTTCCCCATCCCGGAGAAGTCTCTCCTCGAGACCGCGTGGGCTCACGCGGTCCCTTTCAAGATCCTCTACGGAGTTTGTTTCAAGTCTCCTGCATTTTCTCTTTCCCGACGTGGAGATTGGATTTACCCCGCCTCCCCCCTAAACGGCTCACAGGTGTGCCGCATGGAATCACTGCCTGGTGCCGTCAGTTTCTCTTCGGCTCCCCGGTGCCTCCGCACCTACTCGCTGCAATATTCTGATAAGAACTCTCTGCCTTTGTTTTGCGGACATTTCTTCGCGTAGTTCTTTTTGATGCACTGAGACCCGCCGCGAAGTTTGCGAGTTGGATAGTCTCTCGGTGAACATTTTGCACGCATTTATGAACGGTGTATTTTTTGCCTACACAGAGAGGATTAACTTGTACCTACCTTTATCTATTATTGGATATACCTATTGGGAAGTGACTCAAGACTATTATTGATCCCAAGGAATTCTTATCCTTTTGTTTTGGAGAGACCAACGTATGCACCCATCTTTTGGTTCGTATTTACCTTTTCTTTCCTGGAAACCTTTTTGGGTTCTCTGCACTCCAAGGGCAGGTAAGAGCATTGCAGCACACTTGGTACATACACATATTGTCTCCTTAGTTTGGGTGTCCTTTTTTTGAATTCGCTAAGACCCTGTTGTATGTGTTGTTTTCTCTCTCCTCTGCAGGTTACTGCGTACTCTTCGCTTATCCTTCCCAAGTGCCCTATCTGTTATTCAGGAGACCTATGGGTTTTGGTCTCCCTCTTTTCTAACGACCACTCAGACCTGTGTGTGTTCTATTTCACTGGGTGCGTGGTGTCGTTTGTAACAGAGAGAGACACTGTCTACACTTCTGAGGAAGCTGGTTTCTGCCTGGAACCTGTTGTGAGTCCGACAGAAAACCAAGCCCACGTTTTATTTTCCTCCCGAGTGTAGACAGTCATGGATGACGCAGCCATGCTAGGCGAGACAGATGAGGTAACATTAAGAGAGTTAGCAACCACTGTGGTGAATCTGCAAACGGAACTAAAACTAATCAGAAATGATAACCAAAGGTTACTAGCAGAAAACGCCCGATTAATAGAAGCCAGTAAAAACCCTGAAGTACAAGCTAGACATAGAAAAAGTTATATACAACCCTCTCACTTTCCAGCGTCTAGCGTTAGCTCCTCGGGAGCCTCTCAGGACCCTACCACTCCTGTACAGGTTACTGTAGTTACTCCACCTCAAACTCCCTTAGCAATGCCCGAAAGATTTAGCGGAGATAGTCAGAAATTCAAAGTCTTTCTGAATCAATGCCACCTGATTTTTCTGTGTAAAGCTGCCTCATTCCCGGATGACGCGGCTAAGGTCGCCTTTATCATTTCCTATTTAAGCGGGAATGCTGCCTCGTGGGCAGTGGCTTTGGTAGAAAATGATGATCCAGTGCTATATAACCTTAACCTATTTAAAGACAGAATGAAAAATCTATTTTCTAGGCACACCTATATGCAGGCAAGTGATAACGAGCTGCTGAACTTAAAACAGGGGTCAAAGGATTTATTGACATATATCACTGCCTTCAATAGATTAGTGACAGAGACCCACTGGCCGGATGATAAGAGAACGTCTATATTTTATAGAGGTCTGCGAGACGAACTAAAAGACATCTTATCACAAATCGTGGATCCTCCTGAAAACTGTGCTGAATTCATTGACCTGGTGGTCAAATTAGACCACAGACTGGCTGAAAGAAAGGGAGAAAAATCTCGTAGTGACCTCCCTAAATTCTTACTAACGAAGCAGGTGAAGAGTGATCCCAAAGACACAAGCGAACCCATGCAAATAGGGGGTATTCGTGGCCCATTAACTCCAGAAGAAAAGGAAAAAAGGCGAAAGCTAAATCTTTGCCTATATTGTGGAAAGGCTGGCCATTTTGCCCGTGAATGTCCTGTGAAGCCCAAAACTTCCTTGAGTGGAGGGTTACCGAAATACTCTAAGACTATGCCTTCGGAAAACTAGTTGACTTGGGGAGTACTGAGGTCGCTCTTCCAAGTCCCTCTTTGTCTCAGACCTCTAAATATGTGGCTAACACATATTCATCCATTCCCAAACCTTTTACCATTTCAGTGGTATTAGTGTTGCCTTCACAGGGAAGACATTCTATGGCTCTTCTTTTGGACTCAGGGGCAACCGGTAACTTCCTGGATATCACTCTAGCTAAATCCTTGGGTATGCAGTTCATAAAAAAGGACGTACCTGAAAACGTCAGAGCAGTAGACGGATCCGCCCTATCATCTGGGATGTTGAAATACCATACCCCTGACATTCTTGTGTTATGCGACAATGGTCATAGTGAGAGCATATCCTTTGACCTAATTGATACCCCCAATTTCGGGGCTATCTTGGGTGTACCCTGGCTTCAGACTCATAATCCCCATATAGATTGGGTAGCCAGAACTGTTACCCTACGCTCAGCCCACTGTCTTACTCATTGTTATAGAGACATCAACCACTGGCATACTCCCGTGTATTGTGCCTCTACCACTATTGACGGGGCTACATTGCCTTTTGAATATAGACAATTTGCTGACGTATTTGATGTTGTAAAAGCAGTGGCCTTACCGCCACATCGTTCCTACGATTGTAGGATAGATTTAATACCAGGCGCTGATTTACCTGTTAGTCGCATATATGCGCTTACGGAAACAGAGACTAAATACCTGCAAGAATATTTACAAGACATGTTGGCCAAAGGTTTCATCAGTCATTCCACCTCGCCAGTGTCATCCCCCCTTTTTTTTATTCCTAAACGGGAAGGGGGACTCAGAGCTTGCCTAGACTACAGAGTATTGAATAAAGCCACTATAAAAAACAAATATCCTCTTCCCCTCATTTCCACGCTGCTTGATCAGGTTAGAAAGGCCACTATTTTTACCAAACTTGACTTAAGAGGAGCCTATCACCTGATCAGAGTTAAAAGAGGGGATGAATGGAAGACTGCCTTCCGAACGAAATTTGGGCTCTATGAGTACAATGTCATGCCCTTCGGGCTGTGTAATGCTCCCGCAGCGTTTCAGTTTTTTATAAACGAGATACTGCGGGAGTATCTGGACATTTTTGTCATCGTGTATATCGATGATATACTAATTTATTCCTCTCACGAGTCTGAACATGTGTCCCATGTACAAGCCATATTGGGAAAACTACAAGAACATCACCTATTTGCAAAACTTGACAAGTGCATCTTCCATACCCGCAGCGTAGCCTTTTTAGGATTTGTTATTTCCTCCAAGGGGATACATATGGATCCTGCAAAAATTTCTGCCATCATAGAGTGGGCCAGTCCCACTTCCGTAAAGGAGATTCAATCCTTCCTAGGATTTGCCAACTTTTATAGAAGGTTTGTGGACCATTTTTCTGACCTGGTAGCTCCCATCACTCGCCTGCTTAAAAAAGGGGTTGAGTTTATCTGGGATGTGGAAGCCGAAAAAGCCTTTCAGGCTCTTAAGGTCAGTTTCACTTCCGATCCCATTATGAAACATGCAGACGAAACGCAACCCTACTTCTTGGAAGTGGATGCTTCACAATACGCGGTGGGTGGCGTGTTATCGCAACGTGACAGCATCAAAGGTACCCTCCATCCTATTGCGTATTTTTCAAAAACCTTGACACAATCAGAACAAAATTATACTATCGGGGAAAGGGAACTCCTTGCAATCAAGCGAGCCTTCCAAGAATGGCGTCACTACCTTTTAGGTTCCCCTCATGTGATCACTGTTTATTCTGATCATCAGAACTTACAATACTTTCGAACAGCTAAAGCCCTGACACCGAGACAGCTACGGTGGGTTGCATTTTTTGGGGAATATGATTTTTTGATTCATTTCAGGCCAGGAATAAGACAGGGTAAGGCGGATGCTTTATCCAGACTGGGTAAGGAGAACAAGTGGGTTCAGGAGAAGCCGTTGCCTCTTATGCCTGAGAGTAGACTAGTGGCTCTAGGGGAAAGAATTCCTGATTCACGTACCTTCTTGGAGCACTTAGAACAGGCCTATGCCCCTTTAGATCCGCTCAACTGGTTACAAGATTCAAAAAACACCATCGTGGACAATCTGTGGTATCATGACAATAAAATCTTTTTACCTACTACAGAATTGCACCACCTTGTTTTACAATGGTGTCACAATATGCCCTTAGCAGGTCATCCGGGGGAAAACAAAACTAAGAGTCTCTGTCAACGATGGTTTTGGTGGCCACAACTATCGCATGATGTTAAGCATCATGTCAAGACCTGTCCCACATGTGCCCGCCAAAAGGCCTCACATTCCGTACCTGTGGGATTACTACAGCCCCTTCCTGTTCCCAACTGTCCCTGGACCACCCTTAGCATGGACTTCATAACGGATTTACCCAACACTCATGGATATACCACCATCCTGGTGGTAGTGGATCTATTGTCCAAAATGGCCCATTTTGTACCCCTAAAAAAGATCCCCTCAGCCGTGGAGTTAGCAGAGGTGTTTATCCGAGAAATTGTCCGGTTACATGGATTGCCTTCTGTTATAGTATCAGACAGGGGTCCCCAATTTGTTTCTAGATTCTGGCAAGGGTTATGCAAATCTCTCTACATCGATCATAGGTTATCCTCAGCCTATCACCCCCAGACAGACGGGCAAACAGAGAGGACAAATCAAACCTTAGAGCAGTATCTCAGGTGTTTGATAACCACCTCATGTCAGGATTGGGTACAAGCACTACCTCTAGCAGAATTTGCGTACAATAATTCTACACACACTGCTTCTAAGATTTCTCCGTTCTTTTTCACCACTGGTTATCACCCCAAAATACTCCCCCTTGAGGTACTCCCCTCTGATACGTTAAACCCTGCGGTTCTCGATCATCACCAAACCCTGTTAAAGATATGGGAAAAAGCCAAATCAGAACTAACCCTGGCGAAAGAGCAAATGAAGGCCCAAGAAGACAAACATAGAAGACCTGCTCCCGTTTATTCAGTAGGCGATAGGCTTTGGTTATCATCTAAGAACTTGAGACTCGAAGGGCCTCGTAAATTACAACCACGCTATCTAGGGCCCTTTGAAATACAAAAAGTCATATCCCCGGTGGTTCTCAAATTGGTCCTGCCCCCTGATATGCTGATACATCCTGTTTTTCATACATCCCTTCTGAAACCTTATGTGGCCCCTCTACTCCCAGAACCTCCTCCCCCCCCTGTCATGGTTGAGGGAGACATAGAATACGAGGTGCGAAGAGTTCTAGACTCACGCAGGCATAGGGGTAGACTCCAGTATTTAATTGACTGGGTGGGTTACCCTCCAGAAGACAGGACCTGGGAACCAGCTGATAACATTCATGCCCCTAGACTGATACGTAGGTTCCATGCTCTTCATCCCTCCAAACCTCGACCTGTGCGTAGGCCTTTAGGGGGGGTACTGTTAGGACCCGTAGCTCTTAGGGGGAATCTAGGCCTTCAAGTCTTGTGCCAAGTGTGTTGTAATGTGCTTTTTTCCTACCAGGGACTACATGTCCCAGAATGCCTTGAGGCGGGATATGGAAACCCTGCCTCCTTTGCACCAATCAGCTGCTGCCTGGGAGGTTCATATGTCTCCTCCCTCTTCTTGGCGGTGCTTGGTTTTCGTTCTTGGATTCCTGCCTGGTGCCCGACCAGAGTATTCTCTGATTCTGTTCCTGTGTTCCCCGTGAACTGTGGTCGTGTGTCTCCCCTCTTTCCCCATCCCGGAGAAGTCTCTGCTCGAGACCGCGTGGGCTCACGCGGTCCCTTTCAAGATCCTCTACGGAGTTTGTTTCAAGTCTCCTGCATTTTCTCTTTCCCGACGTGGAGATTGGATTTACCCCGCCTCACCCCTAAACGGCTCACAGGTGTGCCGCATGGAATCACTGCCTGGTGCCGTCAGTTTCTCTTCGGCTCCCCGGTGCCTCCGCACCTACTCGCTGCAATATTCTGATAAGAACTCTCTGCCTTTGTTTTGCGGACATTTCTCCGCGTAGTTCTTTTTGATGCACTGAGACCCGCCGCGAAGTTTGCGAGTTGGATAGTCTCTCGGTGAACATTTTGCACGCATTTATGAACGGTGTATTTTTTGCCTACACAGAGAGGATTAACTTGTACCTACCTTTATCTATTATTGGATATACCTATTGGGAAGTGACTCAAGACTATTATTGATCCCAAGGAATTCTTATCCTTTTGTTTTGGAGAGACCAACGTATGCACCCATCTTTTGGTTCGTATTTACCTTTTCTTTCCTGGAAACCTTTTTGGGTTCTCTGCACTCCAAGGGCAGGTAAGAGCATTGCAGCACACTTGGTACATACACATATTGTCTCCTTAGTTTGGGTGTCCTTTTTTTGAATTCGCTAAGACCCTGTTGTATGTGTTGTTTTCTCTCTCCTCTGCAGGTTACTGCGTACTCTTCGCTTATCCTTCCCAAGTGCCCTATCTGTTATTCAGGAGACCTATGGGTTTTGGTCTCTCTCTTTTCTAACGACCACTCAGACCTGTGTGTGTTCTATTTCACTGGGTGCGTGGTGTCGTTTGTAACAGAGAGAGACACTGTCTACACTTCTGAGGAAGCTGGTTTCTGCCTGGAACCTGTTGTGAGTCCGACAGTCAGGAAGCTGGAGACTTCTTCAAAGGCTTCCTTCCGTTCTGGGGGCCTATGGCCAATAGTAGAAACATACGTCAGCTAACACGGGTAGTTGAATCTACTATCACCGAAACTGCTGGTGCCCTTAGCAATTTGACAGCTGAGCTTCAGGCGGATAGACTCATGACGTTGCAGAACCGTATGGTTCTAGACGTAATACTAGCAGATCGAGGTGGGGTATGCAGAATGATCCAATCGAGCTGCTGTGTCTTTATTCCTAATAATGCTCCAACAGTCTATGAGGCGATCTCGAAGCTACACAAGATTTCCGACTCTATTCATGTAGACAAGGGAAACTGGTCCTTCATGGAGTGGTTTTGGACTCTGATATCAGCGTGGGGATGGAAGGTTCTGATGGTCATTGGTGTCATCTTAGTACTCCTATTCTCATGCTGCCTGATTATCCAGTGTGGTCCTGCTCTGTGTAGTCTTTGTGCTGCAACCTGTTTTAGGAAACCACCTGCGTTTGGAGAAAAGGCGCGAGAAAGGATGATGATACAACAGCATGTCACTGACCTGATGAGCATAGAATTAGACTCTGACATAGACTGAGTAATTGCCTATGTAAGGGCAAAAGGAGGGTCTGAGGTTCCGTGACGATTTGAACCCGTGTTTTCAATATTGTCGGAAATACATAATATTGGTATCAGCGAACCGCAAATGATCCATTTAGCATATCCTGGTGTTTTCGCTACGCTACGAGCAAGAGTACTCCTGTTACAAACACATTTCTGATCTACCCATGGCATCCATCTTAGATCATGGCAGCCATTTTTTGTTTCTTGCCCTCACATATGCAATAACCTCTGATCACTTCATTTCGATTAAGGACACGTAGGCTTAGCCGGCGATTCACCTCTTTAGTGACAAGTACACCTTGGAACAGAACACGCTGTAGCTGCATGACTCGACAAAGGCTGCCTCCTCTGCCCGAGGCCAGCCCTGCTGAACTGGTTCTCGTGTCCATTGTCCCGATCATGATTAGGCGGCCGAAGCCGGTAGCCTTGCCCATTTACAACCCACAAACATCCCTTATCCCACTTTCCTATCTTCCACACCTGGCTCCGTTCCTTTCTTTCTGAATCTTTATTAGGAGGAGGTAACGAAATTTACGATGAGGCGGTCCGGCTCTTGAATGCAATATTGACAAGGGATTGTGATGAACTAGTGGGAACCCCTCTTCGTAATGTTTGGCATCAGATATTATCGACAGTTCCTGTGTAACGCCAAATATTTATTGTTTAGGACACAAAGGTTTGGGAATGTACTAACATGTAAAGAATTTGCCTCAAGCTCAAATTTTAGTATATAAGGAGCAACCCTCTGTACAAATCGAACAGGCTCCTAGAATCTGCCCGTGTGTAGTTTCTGTGACTTCTGTGTCCCTGCAGTAATAAACCTTTGGTCTTTGACGCCACCATCGAGAAGCCCGTGTTTCTGTTTATTTGTGCACCAAGGCAGGTGGAACTCCGGGGTCTTCGGGTGTTGTTCCCTGACACCTCTGGACGGAACCAAAAAGTCCAGAACTCCAGGTGTGTCTTCCTCCTCTACATACGCCAAGTTAAAGGGCCCGTCTTGACGCTCCTCGGGAAGGTCTTTCCACAGCGACTGGTCATCTGATCTCCACTCGTCCTGGTTTGAGGGAAAAGAGGGAGGGGCAGTCCAGTCATTGTCCCACCAGTCCACAGCAGGAGTCACCCCTTCAGCCGGTAAGTGTTCCCCGCATTACTTTTTCCATTACTTTGTCATCATTCTGACAATTCAGCCATTCCTCCTCCGTTATGGATCCACTACACATTTCTGTGGCGTCTACCCAAGCTACACCACACTCAGTATCATCCAATGTATTTTCAGATGGACTATTCACAGGTAGGCGTGACAGGCAATCAGCCCTGCAGTTCATTCCACCCTTTATGTGACGTATGCTAAAAGTATACTCCTGTAATTTTGATAAGTCTTATCAATCTTGAGCTTGCTCTTCCATTTCCACGCCCTTCTCCATCCATCATATATACCAAAGGTTTGTGGTCTGTGACAATTTCAAAACTTTTGCCCCATAGGTAGTTCTTGAGTTTCTGCACAGCCCAAACACATGCGAGTGTCTCGTGTTCAATGGTACTATAGTTTGTTTCCGTTTCATTTAGTCTTCTTGATATGAATGCTATTGTGTTCTCTTTCTTGCGTTGCTTTTGACCGAATACCGCACCTATGCCTTTTGCACTGGCGTCTACTGTGATTACATTTTCCAAATCGGGGTCATACGGTTTTAAAGCTGGTGCTTCAGAAATATCCTTTATTATTGTGATGAAAGATTTATTTTGTTCTTCTGTCCAATTGTTACTCACATTTTTCCGTAAAAGTTTTCTCAATGGCTCAACTTTGGCTGCATATGCTTGTATAAACTTTGAATAATACTCGCTTAACCCTAGAAATGATTTTAATGTTTCTTTGTCTTTTGGTTGTGGTGCATCTCTGACTGCTTCCACTAAATCATCCTTTGGTGTTATACCTTCTAAGGTCAGCACGTGGCCTAGATACTCAATTTTGTTTTCCATAAATTTGCACTTGTCCTTTGACACAGTCATTCCCCTTTTCTCCAGTATACTCAATACTTTGTCGACTAATGTAGTATACTTGTAGTATACAAGATGGTCTTGTTTACTTTTGGAGTGTATTAAAATATCGTCCTGGAATGCCTCGACACCGTTTACTTCACCAAACAGGATATCCATAAGTTTTTGGAACACTCCAGGATGACGAGGCAAGACCAAATGGGAGTCTGATGTATCTGTATGCACCAAACGGTGTTATGATAGTGGTCAGTTTCTTTGATTCTTCTGACAAACAGACTTGGTGGTAAGCTGCTTTTAAGTCAATTAATGTAAAATATCTTGACCCTGCAATAGACTGTAGTATTTCTTTTATTTTAGGAAGTGGATGACAGTTAATGAGAATGTTCCTGTTTAGTGATCTGAGGTCTACACACAGTCTTATATCACCTGTCTTCTTTTTCTTGGAAACTACAATCGCTGACACCCACTCTGATGCATCAGTTTCCTCTATCACACCCTCTTTTCTCAATTTTTCCAACACTTCTTTTAACTCATTTTTGATTGACAGTGGCACAGATCTCACTTTGTGTTTGGTAGGCACAGCACCTTCCTTCAATTTGATTTCATGTGTAAAACCTTTCACACACCATATTTCATTTCTGAAAACATCTTTGTACTTGTTCAATACTTCTTCTACCTCATCTTCTTTTTCTTCAAGACATACGTTGTTTACAAATTCCTCTCTTAGCTTTATAGGATTTTTTGCTCCTGGTTGTTGAATTACCCATAACCATGCTAGGTCCTTCCAGACCACCAATATTCTACCTTTTTAGCTACATATATTTTGGTATTGATCACTCTCCCTTTGAATGTCAATGTGTCACAGAAATAACCCACCATATCAATATTCTACTCGACCTCAGCTCAGCGTTTGACACCATCTCCCACGACATACTGCTCGCTTCCCTCTCCAACATGGGCATAAAAGGAAAGGCACTAGACTGGATTGCATCGTTCCTGACTCTCAGGACATTTCAAATCTCTTCCAGTAATGCGGCTTCCAATGTCCATTTCTCCCCGTACGGAGTTCCACAGGGATCAGTATTAAGCCCCCTGCTTTTTAACCTCTACGCAGCCCCGCTGGCCCAGATCGCTGAATCAGCTGGTCTTAATATGTTCACATACGCTGACGACTCTCAAATCGTTTTCTTACTATCAAACGATAACCTTGACTTCCCTTCGCGCCTACATTCAGGCATTAGGAAGATTTCCTCCTGGATGAACAAAAACATGCTTAAACTTAATGGAAGCAAAACCGAGGTCCTGATAGTAGGTCCCAATCAAAACCTCTGGAATTCCAGACACTGGCCATCCGAAATGGGCCCTTTCCCAACTCTATCGCATCAAGTCCGTAATCTAGGCATTACCATTGATTACGGCCTAACCATGGAGCCCGAGGTGAACAATCTCACAGCTACCTGCTTCACAATCCTTAGATGGCTCAGAAAAATCATATGGATGCTCCCGGACGACACTCAAAAGACAGTGATCAATGCACTAATTACCTCCCGCTTAGACTATGGGAATGTCCTTTATCTGGGGGCATCTCAGGCAGTCATGAGGCGCCTCCAACTGGTACAGAATGCTGCAGCTAGTCTGCTTTGTAAATGCAACAGGAGAGATCGTATGTCCAGTCACCTAAAGGCGCTCCACTGGCTAAAAATCGGCAACCGGGTCAAATTTAAGACTCTCAGCCTCATGCATAGGATAAAGTGGGGCAATGCACCCAGATATCTTCAAACCCTCGTACACACCTACACGCCTGCCCGATGCCTGAGATCTGCCACTCAAGGTCTTTTCTTTTTTGTGTCCCGAAAACATACCGTGCGAGGATGGGAGGTAGATCCTTCTCTCTCCTAGGCCCGAAGCTTTGGAACTCCCTCCCGCAATCTCTCCGTCTAGAAACTCGGTACACCCACTTCCGCAAAGCCATTAAGACCTGGCTTTTCAATCAGTGACCTGCTCAGGTTTTCATCCTATAACTCTTTCCTGTCTCTCTGGTTCAGTACTCTGTCATAGCGCCGGGAAGCCCTTTTTGGGTATCTATCGCGCTCAATAAGCCCAATAAATAAATATCTTGTTCCCCAAATGCCTTGGGGTTTATGTCAGTTTCGTTTAACTTCACATTTCCCCACTTTTCCTCAAGCAAATTGTCAGATATTATTGTTATTGGAGAACCAGAGTATGCAGTGAACTGTAATTCTACATTTCCTATCATAACTTCACCTATTGGTCCTTTTATTTTACCATCTACAACTTCCACATGTAGTACAATATTGGCACACATTTCTTCATCAAAGTCTCCTACTGCATTTACTTCAACATTTTCTGTTACTTTCTTTGTTTTGCATAAAGTAGTGTAGTGACCATATTTTTTACATTTCATACATTTGTTCCCAAGTGCAGGACATGTCTTATAATCTGTTAAATGCTCTTGTAAACCACATCTAAAACAATTTATATTTCTTCCTCCTACCTTTTTATCATTCGAGTTTCTTTCATTACCTTTACGTTCACTTTTCCTTTTATCCTGTAAATAAAATACATTAGAATTACTACTAGAACAAGCCAACTCTTTCGTCGATATCAATAACCTTTCTATTCCTTTAGCAATGTCCACTACTTCTTGCAATGTGGGTTCCCGACAAGCTAGCAATCTTTCTTGTACTTTCTTAGAGTAATTGTAAAACACCACTTGGTCTCTTATATAAGTATCAGTTAAATCCTCAAATTCACAATCCCTTGCTATTACTCTTAGGCAGACAATGTATTCTTCAACTGTCTCTCCTTCCTCCTGCTTTCTTAACGCAAACTTGTGCCTTCCCACCATAATATTGCTCTCTTCATCATATTGTTTTTCGAGTCTCTTTATAGCCTCCTGATATTCATTCATTGGTATGAAAACTCCTGGTGGGTATTCATATTCTGGCAGGCTGTCGAATATTTCCTGACCTGCTTTTCCTAACAGACCAAATAAAAGTGATTTCTTCCTTTCTGTGTCGTAACTTTTGCCATCTATTAATATTATGTAGTTTTCAAACGCTCTTAACTAACTCTTACACTTTATAGCAGGTTTCACTGGCTCTTCAAGAAAAAGTGGGGGCACACATATATTGTTACTTTGTGCCATTTTACTTGCTTTGTTTTAACTTACTCTTTTTGATGGTTAGCCTGTATGTCTTGTTTTATTCACCTCGCTTATTTTAGACTTATGATGCCCTTCTGTACTTGTATTCCACACAAGGTTACCAGTATTTATTATGCCCACATTTGGTTTATTGAACTTTCTCTCCGCATCTAATATCCTTGTCTTGCTTTTATTTTTTCATTACGCATATGCTACACTTTAGAAATGCGCATTATTTATTTACTTTATTCTGTGCCGATTTTTCCTTAATCATGCCTTGTTCCGCTTACAAAACGCTGTTTGCACAGTTCCTGACTAGATTTCCTCAAATTGCATCCAATATGGCTGCACGCACGCTGTGGGGGTGACGTATTGAGCTCTTAACCAATTAATATTGGCTAACACGCTTACGTCATTCCCAGCAAGCATCACGCGTGCCTCTGACAGGAATCCTTCGCGCAGCCACCAAGAACTTCACAGCTTGCGCGCGTTCCCTCCAACACTTACTTTGTTTCCTTTAAACATAAGTCCTTTACCGGTAGTTGGTTCACGCCTAAAACGTTGTGTTGTAACACTCCTTCGTCAATTTTACATGCATCACTTTCCTAGTGAGCCCTCGTCTTCAAAACGCTGTCCATCACCCTCGTCGCCAATTGTTGAAAGACAGGCCGATGCAGGAGGAAGATGAGATGTATTTTATTTAAGAATCTACAAAGGCTCACAGGAAGGCAACAGGAATGTATCAGCGTACAGCATAACGGAATGGCGAATGCCAACAGTGAGTGTGACATCACATAAATACCTACTTACAACGTTCTAAGATGGAACCATGAGCTCGCGCTACAGTAGACATGTATGTATATGTATTTATGTATGTTATGTTATCGGATTCTTCTATAGCGCAACGGCTACTCCAGTAGGAGTGTCCCGGCGCTTTGGCGAAGAAGTCCTTTAGGGCGAGGAGACATAACTACAGAACATAAGGAGCAGTGAAGTTAACTGGTAAAAAGCCAGGTTTTTAAAGCCTTTCTAAAAGAGATCAGACTAGGGGCCTGTCTGAGAGAAATGGGAAGCTCATTCCAAGCGCGCGGGGCCAGGTAATGAAAAGAGCGCCCCCCTTGTCTAGTCCGCTTAATGGACGGAACAACCATTTTGGACAGGGAGGCAGATCGCAAGGCTCTGTTCGGTTTGTACAGAACAAGACGTTTCCTAATGTACCTAGGGCCTGAGTCATGAAGGGCCTTGTAAGTCAGCGTCAGGATTTTGAAAAGAACCCTCTTGGCTATGGGAAGCCAGTGCAGTTCTTTTAACAAGTCAGCAGCACTAGCTCGTCTAGGGAGTCCATAAATAGCCCTGGCAGCTGAATTTTGGACTACTTGAAGTCTCCTCACAAGATATTTAGGGAGTCCTAGATAGAGGGCATTAGCGTAGTCTAAACGCGACCCAACAAGTGCTTGGACAATGACCCTTCGATGGTTAAACGAAATCAAGGGGAGAAATTTCCTAAGCATCCGGAGGATCCCGAAGCATTTCCCCGAAAGACAGGCTATTTGAGGCCCAAAGGTTAACTCATTGTCAACAATGATACCAAGATTTTTAGCCTTGGTACTTGCGTTTGCAGGTGGAAACAGGTCTTGTGGCCACCAACTTTTCCAGTTTGGTTCAGAGACACATCCAAAACAAGCATTTACAATGCAATGGTTTCACCTTTGGAAAAGTTAGAGTTATTGGCATTGTATATGCCAAAATTTGTATTTATGTTTTTGTTTCGAAAACAGATAAGTAAATGGCATTGTCATTTACATTGCCATTACCTTTTTTTTTGCAGTCACTTGGCACTCTCTAGCACTCCCTAGTACTCTTTATGCACTCTGCATTTCTTATGCACTCTGCATTTCATATGCACTCCCTGTGCACTCTGCACTCCCTATGCAGCACTCTGTATGCACTCTGTACTCTATATGCACCCTGCACGCTCCACTTCCTATGCACTCTGCACTTTTTATGCAGCACTCTGTATGCACTGTGCACTTTGTATGCACTCCACACTTCCTATGCACTCTGCACTCCCTATGCACTCTGCACTTATCATGCACTCCCTATGCAGCACTTTGCATAGAGAGTGCAGAGTGCATAGAGAGTGCAGAGTGCATAGAGAGTGCAGAGTGCCTAAAGAGTGCAGAGTGCACTCCCTATGCACTCTGCACTGTCTATGCACTCTGCACTCCCTATGCACTCTGCACTCCCTATGCACTCTGCACTCCCTACGCACTCTGCACTCCCTATGCACTCCCTACGCACTCTGCACTCCCTATGCACTCTGCACTCCCTATGCACTCTGTATGCATTCTGCATTACCTATGCACTGTGCACTGTCTATGCACTGTGCACTCTGCACTTCTTATGCACTCTGCACTCCCTATGCACTCTCTGCATTCCTTATGCACTCTGCACTTCCTATGCACTTTGCACTCTCTATACACTCTGCACTCCCTATGTACTCTCTCTGCACTTTGCACTGTCTATGCACTCCCTATGCACTCTGCATTACCTATGCACTCTCTATGCACTTTGCACTCCTTATGCACTCTGCACTCTCTATACATTCTGCACTTTTTATGCACTCTCTCTCTGCACTCCTTATGCACTCTGCACTCCTTATTCACTCCCTATGCACTCTGCATTCCCTATGCACTCTGCACTTTGTATACATTCCCTATGCACTTTGTATGCACTCTTTATGCACTCTCTCTGGACTCTGCATTCCCTATGTACTCTGCACTGCCTATGCACTTTGCACCCTCTATGCACTCTGCACGCACTCTGCACTCTATGCACTCTGCACTCCCCCTGCTCTATGCACTCCCTACTCTGCACTCCCTTTGTTAAAGTTTGAGCTTTTGATAAATGGTGTTTTGTATCTTCATTGAATTATGTGTAAAACGTTGATGTGTTTTACTTTACACAGAAATCTGGAGTGCATTTATAATGCAATTATTTGCAGAGAGAGGGAAGGGATGAAAGAGGCCAGGAGTAAGAAAGCTCAAAAGGAAGCGAGTGCAGGATAGAGAGGGAGGGCAGGAGGGAAGGAATAGACGCAGGAGAGAGGGAGGGCATAAAGGAGTGTGAGGGCATGAGGGAAGGTAGGAAAGTGTGAGAAAGGCAGAAAGGAGAGGGCGGCAGGTAAGAGAGGGAGGGCGGAAAGGAGAAGGAGGGCTAGAGGAGGAGAGAGAGGGAGATGGAGGACAGGAAGGTGAAAGAAAGAGGTGGAAAAGGGAGGGCAGTCGAGACTAAGAAGGCAGAAGAGAGAGATAACAGAAGAGTGGCATTGTAAATGGAGAGGGAGATGGAGGACAGGAAGGTGAAAGAAAGAGGTGGAAAGGGAGGGCAGTCGAGACTAAGAAGGCAGAAGAGAGAGATAACAGAAGAGTGGCATTGTAAATGGCAATGTCTTTTCGCCATGTGTTATGGAGTGTATGCATGTGGTGTGTAGTAGAATTATGTGGGTATGATTGGAATTGTAGCAATGGTGGCATGCTGCGCTTTAGATGAAAATGTTTAAAAGTAAAGTGTGCCATACTGCGATGCTCCAATAGTTAATTGTGGATGCATTAACAATTGATGTGTGTACTGATCGCTGGTGGTGTGTGTGCCTGTAGAAATTGTGCACTGATGGCTGGTGGTGTGTGCGCCTGGTGGAAGCGTGCACTGCCGGCTGGAGGTGTGTGTGCCTGGTGGAAGCGTGCACTGACAACTGGTGGTGTGTGTGCCTGGTGAAAGCGTGCACAAACGTCTGGTGGTGTGTGTGCCTGGTGAAAGCGTGCAATGACGGCTGGTATTGTATGTGCTTAATGAAAGCGTGCACTGACAGCTGGTGGTGTGTGTGTGGGTGTGTGTTGGTGTTCCTGGCGAAAGCGTGCAGTGACGACTGGTGTTGTGTGTGCCTGTTGAAAGTGTGCACTGACGGCTGGGTGTGTGTGTGTGTGTGTGTGTGGTTGTGTGCCTGGTGAGTGTGTGTGGGGTGTTTGTGTGGTGTGTGTGTGGTCTTATGTATGTGGTGTTGTGTGATCCTCTGTGAGATACCGGGGTCTGTCGTCTGGAATGGAAGCTTTGGTCAGATGGGGGGAGCATGGAAATGTTGTGCTCCTGTGAAAGAGCTGGTAGGTGATTGGGGTCCCCCTTAGGAGCCAAAGACTCTGAAAGCAGTGCCCCTGTCTTTAACACCACCACTCCAGTGTGCCTCAAGTAACATGTGCCAGGTCTTCTACAACGCAGGGGCAGAGAGGAGAGGCAGGACAACGCAGGGGCAGAGAGGAGAGGCAGGACACAACGCAGGGGCAAAGAGGAGAGGCAGGTGACAACGCAGGGGCAGAGAGGAGCGGCAGGACACAACGCAGGGGCAGAGAGGAGCGGCAGGACATGGGGCAGAGAGGAGCGGCAGGTGACAAGGCAGGGGCAGAGAGGAGCGGCAGGACACAACGCAGGGGCAGAGAGGAGAGGCAGGACACAACGCAGAGAGGAGAGGCAGGACACAACGCACGGGAAGAGAGGAGAGGAGAGGCAGGACACAACGCAATTGCAGAGAAGAGAGGAGAGGCAGGAAAACGCAGGGGCAGAGAGGAGAGGCAGGACACACTGCAGAGAGGAGAGGAGAGGCAGGATACAACGCAGGAGAGGAGAGGCAGGGGCGGAGAGGAGAGGCAGGAAACAACGCAGGGGCAGAGAGGAGAGGCAGGACACAACGCAGGGACAGAGAGGAGAGGCAGGACACAACACAGGGGCAGAGAGGAGAGGCAGGCGACAATGCAAGGGCAGAGAGGAGAGGCAGGTGACAACACTGGGGCAGAGAGGAGAGGCAGGTGACTACGCAGGGGCAGAGAGGAGAGGCAGGACACAACGCAGGGGCAGAGAGGAGAGGCAGGTGACAACGCAAGGGCAGAGAGGAGAGGCAGGTGACAACGCTGAGGCAGAGAGGAGAGGCAGAGGACAACGCAGGGCCAAAGAGGAGTTTGGAACATAGCTCGCTGTCCACATAAGGAGGGATGCTGGGTTCTGTTGGACAGGCCACACGAAGGGCCCCTCTCCCCCGGCTCGACCCGGCCCGAGCCCGGTCACACAAGCACCCCACACCACCATTGTACGTCCTCCGTCCCCTCAGGGACCCCTGCCCTCGAGCATGTCGACCTCGTGGGCCCGATCCACTGCCGGCCCACGCGCCCAGCCCGGGCCGCCATCTTGGACACTTCACCACGTGGCCGCCTGGCCCCCGGCCGACCTCAACCCTGGGCCTGGCCAGGCCTCAGACATCCCGGCACCACCATCCACCCAGGAGGTGAGCGGGCTACTTGGCAAGTCAATGGGAGAAGGAGGTGTCGATGGCTCTCCCCCACCAAGTGCCGCTCGCCCATCGCCTCCCCGGGCGCTGGCTCCACCCCCCTACTGGGTGTCTGGACTCCCTCATCCCGGACCTCCCGACCTCCAAGTGCGAGGGTCCGGACATCAAAGCACGCCAGCCCTATAACTGGGGCAGCTCCAGAGCAGGAAGGCAGTTGTATCTTGGAGTCGAGAGACGTAAAGAGGAACTCATCCTGGACGGACTACTGGCGCTGCCGTAGCTCTGTCCTGTGCACCATCGTCCTGCCTGTTGGCGCTGCCACAGCCGTCGTAACCTTCACCCTTCATCGTCGTCCGGATCTGCTGGCGTGGCCGCGGACCGTTGTAACCGTCATCTTTCACCGGGACCTGCAGGCTCCGCCGCGGACCGTCGTCCTTCCTTCATCCATCTCGGGACCTGCTTGGCTCCTCCACGGCCCGAACATCAAGAACGCCGAGCTCGAGGATTGAGAGCTATTTTGAACTCACTGGTAACTAAGACTGTCCCGCTACCCCTTTCCTCAACCAAAGACTCGAATCGAGGGGACCCCTGAGTCCAGACCTCCTTGTATCATACCAACGTAACCTAAGAATTGCATATAAAGTCTCGTTAACCTTCACTCCTGTGTGGTGTCTGTCTGTGGGGGGGAAGTTACTTATCTGTACAGTCGTTGGAGACGGCTCTCCCTGGAGACCTCTCCCCGTAATCTCGGCCGACCCTCCCGGTCCGTCTAACATTGGTGGCCAGCGGCGCGATCCGAATCACCGCATACGTACAGAGAGTAGCTCACCCCACAACGAACCACAATGACAACTAAAGAGAGCGGATCAACTGAGAAGTTCCAAATGGAAAAACTAGAGGAGTACAGCCATCGTGAACTAAAGCAGTTCTGCATTGAACTAGGTATCGCTACCACCGGACTAAGCACCAAGGACGATTTTAAGCATGCCCTAGAATCTTGGGCAGAGACCGGGGATACCGAAGCTCCTGAGCAAAGCACCGCGAAAAAAAGCAACACGGCCCCTGAAGGGCAAAGAACCGGTCTCTCGCCAGACGAGATCCAAGAAAGAGAAAAAACCCGACTACACGAGCTAGAAATGGCCCGACTCAAGATGGACGCAGAACTCAAGTTGGCCGAACAAAAGATAAACTTAGAGCACCTACGTATCCGAGAAGAAAGAGAGGAGAAACAGAGACAAAGGGAGCTCGAGGAAAAGAAACTAGCGTACGAGCACGAACGGAACCTAGCCGAGATCAACCTACGCAAGCAGAATAAAGAGTTGGGGGTGCCCGAGAGACCACACACCCCCGGGACCACGGAGAAAAAAGTACATATCCCCAAGGATGTTGTCCGAGAATATTTTCGAGAGGACGATATCCAGCAATGGTTTAAGGCGTATGAAATCGCTATGACTGCGCACCGGATCGATAGAAACGATTGGGGAGCCGGCCTATGGGGCAGATTTCTCAATGAGGGCCGCGATACCCTGTTACAGCTCCCAGACCACCAGATGACCTCCTACGACCATATGAAAGCAGCCCTTCTCACCCGCTATGGCCTCACGCCCGAGATGTACCGTCAGAGGTTCAGAGACTGCACACGCATCCCGGGTACAACTTGGGTGGACTATGTAACGTACTTTAGCCGAGCTTTCGAAGGCTGGATCAAAGGGAACAACGTCACGACCTACGAGCAACTGTTCAATCTGATGGTATGGGAGCATCTGTCCAACAATTGCTTCATTGAACTACGCCAACACCTCCTCGACAGCAAGTTAACCGATCCCCGGCAGCTCGCAGCCGAAGCTGACCGGTGGGAGATCACCAGAGTGGGCCGGAATGGGTCCTACGAGCAAAACAGGAACAACAATGGTCACCACCGACCCAGAGGAGGAGGAGGCCCAGGGCGGGGAAGAGACAACACTCCGGCCGCCCCCGTTACCAGCACCACCCCCCCGGCCAACCGGGGCAGCACCCCGGCGCGACCAGGGTACAGAGCAAACGTCACGTGTCACCGATGCCAACGAGTCGGCCACTATGCAAACGACCCAAACTGCCCGCAGTATCAGAGTCCAAAACCCCGCCAGGTGGCCGCCGCAGCACTAGGGGAAGAACAGATCTCCGAGGAACCAGAAACAGACGAACAAGAGTATCCAGAGTGGGAGCCAGCCGCCATGACTCTCGCGTGCTTAGGGGGAAGAGACATGGTCCCGCGGGTCCCCCTACCCGCTAACACCCAGAAGTACAGCCAATGGGTGAGCATCAATGGACAACGGGCCGAGGCCCTTCGGGACACCGGGGCCAGTGTGACAGCCGTCCGCTGCCACCTGGTGACCCCAGAACAATATCTACCGAACATTCTCTGCCCTGTACGCTCAGCCGACAACTCGGAAAGTCTGTGTCGGATGGCCTGCGTCCCTTTTGAGTGGGGAGGGGTCTCCGGCATGTTGAAGGTGACGGTCCGAGACGACGCCCCCGTGGACTGCCTCCTCGGGAATGACCTGGAGAGCTCCCCGTGGGCCGCTGTGGAGCGAAAAGAACACTTGGGGATGTTGGGCGTCCCGGACTGGGCGTGCGTCACCACCCGGTCCATGGCCGCCCGTGCCAACCATCACCCGGAAGAACCAGAATGGCCGGCGCCACCGCCTCCGGTCGCCCCAGCCGAAATCCCCGACCAGGACACCCCCCTCGAACCGGCTCACCCTTCCGACCTCGCTAACCTTGACCAGTGGGCCCAAGAGGGGGGACCCACACAAGAACAATTTCGCCAGGAACAGAAGACCTGTCCCTCCCTGGAGGGACTCCGCCAACAAGCGCTCGCCCAAAGCGCAGGGGACACCTCCGGAACTCATTGGGTCTACTGGGACAATGATCTGTTATACAGCGAGCAACGAATCGCCGAACTGGGGGCCAACCGAGTACTAGTAGTGCCCCTCTGCTTTAGAGACTTCCTGTTAAACCTGGCCCACGATGTCCCCCTAGCAGGGCACCTAGGACAAGATAAAACTTACAGTCGCCTAGTGACCCACTTCTTCTGGCCCAAAATGAGGAACGATGTGCACCAGCATTGCCGATCTTGCCCCACGTGCCAAGCCAGTGGGAAGAGCGGCCGCAAACTAAAAGCCCCCTTGCAACCTTTTCCAGTAGTCACGACCCCGTTTGAGAGGGTCGGAATAGACATTGTGGGACCCCTGGACCCGCGTACAAAACAAGGACATCGCTTCATTCTGGTGCTAGTGGACCACGCCACCCGCTACCCTGAGGCTGTTCCTCTCCGGACCGTGACAGCCCCAGTGGTCGGCCGGGCCCTGATGGGGATCTTCTCCCGTGTGGGGTTCCCCCGAGAAGTCGTCAGCGACAGAGGCACGAACTTTATCTCTAAATACATGAAATCTCTCTGGCAACAGTGTGGGGTCACCTACCGCTTCACGACCCCCTATCACCCCCAAGGGAACGGACTTGTTGAGCGGTTCAACCGCACGCTGAAAGGAATGATCGGGGGATTGGAAGAGCCCCTCCGTCGCCAGTGGGACGTGCTGCTGCCGTGCCTCCTCTTCGCCTACCGAGAGGTCCCACAAAAATCCCTAGGCTTCAGCCCATTCGAACTGCTCTATGGGCACCCAGTGCGGGGGCCGCTCAGCCTGATCAAAGAAGGCTGGGAGATGCCTCCGACCAAGAACCCTCCGGATGTCTTCCGGTATCTCCTCACCCTCCGCAACCAGTCCCGGCGGTTCAGAGACCTAGCAAAAGCCAACCTAGAGGCCAGTCAAGAGGACATGAAAAAATGGTATGACCAGAACGCCTCATCCATTGAATTCGAACCGGGACAACAGGTATGGGTCATGTCCCCCACGGAGCCCTGCGCTCTCCAAGACAAATGGACGGGGCCCTTCAAGGTGATCGAGCGCAAGGGTCCTGCCACCTATCTGATCGATATGGAGTCCTCCCGGAACCCCCTCCGAGTCCTCCACACCAACAGACTGAAACCCCACTTTGCACGAACAGAACTCGGTCCGTCTAACAGGTTCATAGCCAGGAGCACAGCTTGCTGCCTTCAAGGAGAGATGGAGAGCTGGTGCATGGCAGCTAATGTGGACTCCCGCTGCAGGGTATGGAGAGACCTAAAGTGAGACTGTCAATATATTAAACAGCATCCCCCCCTCCACCTCCCCCACAGGAAGCAAAACAATCTTGAAGCACCGCGATGTACAGACCCCAAAGCCAGGGCAGACGGAGCGAGTCTTCAGCCCCCCGAGCCAGGCGTCCACAACCCTCATAGGAGACAGCCACAGACCTCAGAGCAAGGGTGCACCACCCACCGCGTGGGGCACACCAGAGTCCATAGGGTAGAGTGATCCACTGTCCTCATAGCACGGGCTGGTTACCCTATGAAAGCAGGAGTCCACAGACCGGAGGGGACGGGCCCACAGTCCTCAAAGCGTGCCGATGCACTGTCCTTAAAACGGGACCCTACAGACCTTAAAGTAGGGGATTCGCAGACCCTATAGCTGAGAGTCCACAGTCCTCACCGCAGGTGGTCCGATGACAACACAACAACTGGTCCACCTCCCTCAGAGCAGCATGTCCACGGACCTCAGTGCAGGAAAATCCATAGTCCCGATAGAAGGGGGGCCTGCTGTCCTCTGTAGAGAGGAACCCACAGTCTTCGGAGCCAGGAAAACCCTGTTCTCAAAGCATGAGTTAAATGTCACGGAGCACAGAGTCCTCGGAGGTCCGCTGAAACCACAAACCAGGGAGCAGACGATGTAATGACCACAGGTCAGGGGAATCCACAGTCATCACAACAGGAGGAGAGGAGGGGTGACCAGGGTCTTCTGTGCACGGAGACGCACATAACTCAGACGGGGGGTCCTCTGTACAGTAAGATGACACCCCTCATGCATGGACTGGGCCACACTTCTGGGAGATCCGCAGCCCTTAGGGAAGGACGGTCCAGCGCGCCTCCCCTGACTTGCACACAGCGCCTGGTCAGGTAGAGGAGGAGGTCAAGGCGCTAGCCTGAGCTCGCGTGAGGCACAAGGTTGTGCAGCCGGGGCCTGCCGAGGAAGAGGAGGGTCCAGGTGCTTTGAGTGAAAGAAGCGCAGCAGAGGTGCTGCTGAGACCCCCGGCCTTGGTGCCCGCAGGACACAGCGTGGCTGGGGAGGACGGAGGCGGGGGCCACAGGAGGTGGCGTTAAGAGAGGGGTGGGGGTCCTCGTGCAGTCCGGTGGCTGAAGCGGGGCGCAGGACAAAGCGCGGCTGGGGAGAATGGAGGCGGGGGCTGCAGGAGGTGGCATGAAGAGAGGGGTGAGGGTCCTTGTGTAGTCCGGGGGCTGAAGGGGCCAGCCTCGGGAGCGGAGAAGAAGGCGGCCGGCCAGGATGCTGCAGACACGGAGGCAGGCTCAGCCTATCCGATGCGAGCCTGGGGTAGCGGAAGTGCAATTACATTCCACTTGACCTTCACTTACACATACATATTTATACATATACAAACACACACTCTGCCTACTCATTTACACTCTTACATAAACACACTTAAAACTGCCAGCACGCACACAACCTACATATATCTAAAAGCATTTTTCCCCTTACCTCAGCTGCGAGGGAAAAGCATTCGCCAGCTATGTAGCCGGGTGACTAATCTTCCGTCGTGGGACCCAAAAACAAGAATCAATGCTAGCGTTTTGTAATTTAAACGCTCTTAAATGAGCAAAGAAACAATGCCAGCGTTTAAATGATATGCCAACACGAGGAATAGGCCCCCAGCGACATTCAATCCGAGGTAGGTGAGCACAAAATTCCATCAAGACTATCACTATCCAACAACCACGGCACTGGCATTGGCCACCATTCAGTAACACAACTGGACAAGGGGTGCAACTCACGCCCAATAAATAACATTTGATGCATGACGCATCTGCGTTTCTCACTTACCACGGACCGTCGTTGTACAGTAAAACACGTTTAAAATGTTTCTAAAACGTTCTACTGTAACATTTTTGTTTTCATTCGCACCGGAATCTTACGGTTCCACTGTAGTTTCTAGAATCGTGAGAAGCAGCGTGGACAGCCGGTGGCTTTGGGCCGGGGATGGGAGTGGAGCCGTACGCTGTTGTCATGGAAACGAAGCAGCAGCAGCGCCGCTGCAGGATGTGAGGCGGGTCATGTGCTAAGGCAAGATGGCTGCCCGGAGTCCGGAGGATGCTGTCTGAGCGCATGTGCAAGCCTCAGCCCGAGAGTGATTGCCTGACCCCGGCCACCGTGACCGCACCGCTCCAGGCGCTTACAGTATCCCGAGTCTGCCCCTGACGCTGCCGCCATGAGGACCGGCTTCCCGTGGCACAGCTGAGCGTGCGGTGCTTACAGTCAAGAGCACGCCTTTGTGGGCTGACTTGCCCTTAACTTTGTGTTGGTGCAGCATTTCCTGCGGAGACCGCTTTTTTGCGCATTGGCAGCTGGTCTTCACGCGCTGAACCTAAAGCCTTACCATGGCACTGACTATGTTTGGTAAGTCTGATGCACAATTTATACTTATCGTATCTGAAGTGGCTATATGCCGTTGTGACTGATTCGGAGACGGTGACAGTCTGAGATACAGTGCGTGTGTCTGCCGCCTGAGACAGTATGACTGTCTGAGGAGAGCTCCTTCCCATTGTTTCCTCGGGCAGAGCCCATGGGCGTGTACTCCTGCTAATTTTAGCTCCGCTACGGCTAGTCCACTGAATCTTAATAAAGATTTGGCTGTAGGAGTGCTCCATTTCCAGCCGTTGATGATTTTATTATGCACAGCTGTTTAACTGTCCCGACATTTACCTGTATTTCACATTCCCATTGCATGCGCGTTTTATACAAGAAAGTCGGCCAGTGGTTAAATCGATCCTTTTAGCCTCCAGCTGTTTTTCAAACACGTGAAAGTAGAATGACGTTTTCACTGCCATAAGTTAACCCTCTGCCCTGCCACAATCGCAGGCCCACCATCTGAAACAATTTCAGCAACCCATGCACTTCAGCGCTCGTCATTTATTTTAACACGCTGGCCTCTCTGCTCTCTTTCGTCAAGACGTTTGGGACGGCAGGCCGGGGACACAGGGGCACTCACGGTCTCCTCGGCGGGGATGGGTCTCCTCCGGGAGGCTCTTCGTCGTGCTTCAGGTGCAGCTCCTCCGCCGATTGCCCAATCAGGTCGCTGCTTTGCAGGCGAGCCCTCACAACCACCCGGGAGTCAGCCAATGGCAGTGCGGCTCCCGGGGCAACCCACGATGACGAACCTTGAGCGGCCAATCCCTGCACAGCTTCAGTAGTGACGCGACGGCGCACGGGCCAATCCCGTCGCGGCGTCAGTGAGGGGGCTCGACTCCTGTGGCCAATGGGAGCGCGGCGGCTTCGATCTCAGCTACCGCAGATCGCGGTCAGCCTGCTTCCTCGCCAGCAGATCGACACGGGGGATTATAAGGCACAGGGAAACACCACGGGTCTCCCCTCACCCCTGAATCTGTGCCGATGAGCACAGCGATCGGGCCAGCTCTTCTCGGGGGCGTTCCCGGCTTTTGGCTGACGTATCATGACGTAGCCAAAAGCCAAAGATTCTCGGGAACGCCCCCGTGTCTGGTCCGGCATTGACGGACGCCTCTCTGTTCCAATGGCTAGCCTCCATTTATGGAGCTAGCCAATGAAGCAGAGAGGCGTGTTCAAGTCACCCATACTAGAAACTACAGATTTCTCTGGAGGAGGAGCCTAACGGCTCCGCCCCCCAGCGAAACCTAAAAAAGCAGCTCCGATTTATCGGAGTTGCATTTTAAGCCGTGTCGTTTGAACCAATCAAAGACTGCTTCTAGGCAGCCTCTGATGCGGATCCCATCTAACACCTCATTCTTGTCATATGTGAACAAGAGCTGGGTGTCGTCAGCGTAAGACACGATCTGAGCGCCAAACGACTCCGCAACCTCTGCAAGGGGGGCCAGGAAGATGTTAAAGAGCAGGGGGCTAAGAATAGACCCCTGAGGGACCCCCACTTCCAGAGGTGCCATAGCTGCGGAGTGAGGTGGCGCCCAGATCGTTTGTCGACGGCTGGCTAGAAATGATTTAAGCCAGTTCCACACCGTCCCCCGAAGACCACAATCCCAGAGTTGAATTAGGAGGGTATCATGGGGAACGGTGTCGAACGCCGCCGACAGGTCCAACATAACCAGCATGGCCTTTCCTCCCGTATCCAAGACCTCTCTGATGGCGGTGGTGACTTCAAGTAGCGCGGTCTCTGTGCTGTAATTCGCACGAAACCCAGATTGAGTATTGCGCAACAGATTGTTTTTCTCGATGAAGTCAGAGATTGACCTGTGCACATGACTCTCCGCCACCTTCGCCAGAGCGGGGAGGAGAGAGATAGGCCTGTAGTTGGCATGTACGATGGGATCCAAAGCTGGTTTTTTTATGAGTGGAAGGATGAGAGCACTCTTCCAAGCCTGGGGGACTATGCCAGAAGACAGTGAGGAATTAAGAATGGAATTGATGGGTCCATTTAGCGCAGGGGCTATTTTGTTGAGACAAGACACCGGGCAGGGATCTAGAGGAGAGCCCGACTTCAATCCTGTCAGATGGTCTAATGAGGCAGCAAGGCTCAGCTGAGGGAATTCCCAGAGGGTGGGTTGTGAAGAGGAGAGGGCACCAAGAGAAGCAACCTGAGGCAGTTTAGAGTAAATAGCAAGGGAGGCTTGAATAGCTGTTATCTTATTTACAAAATAATGTGCCAGTTCAATCAGCCAGGGTTCGGAGTGAGACTGTATGTATGTATAAACCGTTTTGTAACGCGCTCCGTTACTTGGGAGTATCCTGGCGCGGGTTTGGGAGAGACGGGTACACTAAACAGCAGAAAGAAAAAACAGCTTAGATTACACTCTTGAATAGATGGGTTTTCAGATTTTTCTTGAATAACGTCACAGTTTGCATAGAGCGAAGCTGGAGAGGAAGAGCGTTCCAGGCCCGAGCCACGATCACGGAGATCGACTGACCGCCGAGTCTGGCTCGTTTAAAGCGAGGAAGAGACAATTTAAACAGAGTAGATGATCTGAGGGTGCGGGCGGGGGCATAGCAAGTGAATCTCTTTCTTAAATACAGGGGGCCTTGATCATGAATAGCTCGAAACGCAAGCACCAGGGATTTGAACAGAATGCGCTGTGCAACGGGAAGCCAATGAAGTGTGAAGATCAGAGCGCACACTCTTCCATCTCGGGATGTTAAATAAAAGACGGACAGCAGCATTCTGAATGATTTGCAAACGTTTCACCAGGTAGGCCGGAATGCCACTGAACAGTGCATTCGCGTAATCCAGCCTTGCCAGTATGAGAGCTCGAGCAACCGTCTCCTTGGCATCCCTTGGGAGCAAAGGGAAGAATTTGCGAAGCATTCTCAGCGTGGCAAAGCAGGTACCCGTCAGCCTTTTAATATGGTCCTCAAATCTAAGGTCCTCTGCAAACCAAATGCCAAAGTTTTTCGCAGGTCTCCCCATCTCTTTCGGGCTAGGAATGTTTGGGGGCCATAGCGTCTTCCTGAACGAGGGGGGGAAAGGAACCATAAAAGAGCACCTCAGATTTGTCCTTATTGCACTTCAGCTGGGCCTGAGTTAACCAGCGAAATACCGAGGACAAACACAGATGGACTGCCGACGTGTCCAGATTATCATCTGGCCAGGTAAACAGTAGTTGGGTATCATCTGCATACCCTATAATCTTAGCCCCATACTGTTCCGCTAGATAAACCAGGGGGTGATATAAATGTTGAACAGTAGGGGACTAAGAGTGGATCCCTGAGGGACCCCTGTGAGAAGAGGTTTAGGCTCAGAGGCGTGGGGTGGCATCCAGACCTGCTGTGTCCTATCAGAGAGAAAAGAGGACAACCAGACCAGAACAACCCCCTCAATACCAATAGCAGACAGCCTGGCGAGGAGGAGCTCGTAGGGGACGGTATTGAACGCGGCAGAGAGGTCCAATAAAATCAGGACCGCTCTGCCGCCTCCGTCTAAACACTCCCGAATTGCCTCAGTCATCTCCACCAGCGCAGTCTCAGTGCTATAGGCCACCCTAAAACCCGATTGGGCAGGATGAAGGGCATTGGAAGATTCTACAAAACTCTCCAATTGTTGAAGAACCACTTTCTCACAGATTTTAGCGAGTGCTGGCAAAAGGGATATGGGACGATAATTCCCGGGGACCGAGGCGTCCAGTCCCGGTTTTTTCAAGAGCGGCAGAAGTTTGGCTCGTTTCCAATCGAGAGGCACTTTGCCTGAAGCCAGGGAGAGATTCACTATCTGCGTGATCTCACTACAGACCGTTTCAGCCACCTCTGAAAGCACACGGGCTGGGCAAGGGTCAGCGGGGGAGCCGGATTTCAGGGATTGGAGAAGAGGCAGAACAATACACTCCTCAACTTGCACAAAGTGCGTAAGCTGCTGTTCGGAGTGGGGGCATGCTGTAAGACCCGCGTCGGCCGCTAAACAGTCCGCAGGCAGAGCCGCTAGTAGGTCCTGCTGAATCCTGGCTATTTTGCTGATAAAGAAGGTGGACAAGTCTTCGCACCATTGCGCAGAGGACGGAAGAGTGACAGCATCAGCAACAGGGGATACAAAGCTCCTAACAATAGAAAAGATCTCTCTACTATTGTTATCAGCTTTAGCGATACGTCCTGCATAGTAGTTCCCTTTAGCAACCTTAATGGCTGCATAATAATCTTTTTGGGCTAGACGTAGAGCAGATTTGGCCTCAGAGCAATACCCACATCTCCACGCTCGTTTTAGTTTTTTACAGCCCAGTTTCATCTCCCTCAGCTCAGGGGAGAACCAGGGTTGGGAGGGAGAGTGCCGGTGTCTAGACACGGTGGTGTGTTTAGTGGATATAGTAGCCGCCTGCAACACTCACTCATTGAACCCGCAGACCGCCTCATCCAGGAGCCTCAAGGATCTTGGGCGGGCTCCTGACAGGGCCTGTTTAAACGAGGGCAGGTTAATCTTTTGGGTGTGGCGCATGGGGGGTGTTAAACCGGATTCCACCATTTCCCACGCGAACCTAACCAGGTCATGATCGGACCAGGTTATTTTTTCAACGCTAACAGTCTGAATGGGGAAGTTGGAGCAAACTAGATCAAGTAGATGGCCTCCCGTATGCGTCGGGGAAGTCACCCATTGCTTGAGCTGTGCGAGGTCGAGAATTTCACCAAGCCTACGGGCTTCAGGTGAGTCAGGAACATCCATATGAATATTTAGGTCGCCGACCAGAAAAAATTTAGGAAAACTTACGGCCCGCGGCACTATATATTCTTCTAAAGAGTCAAAAAAGTGATTGGCCTGGCCCGGGGGCCTGTAGATCAAGGACCCTCCTAAAATGAAATGGGGGGAAATTATAATGGAAAAGTGCAAAACCTCGCCCCCAACACTCGCAACCAGTGGCTCAGAGGCGAAATGACACTCATCCTTGAAAATAACGGCTAGTCCGCCCCCTCTTCCCAGGGGTCTGTCTACCCTAGCAATCTTGAAACCTCTGGGAACAGCAAGTTCCACGCTGGGAGCGGATGTGCTGGTCATCCATGTCTCCGTGACGAACAGCACCTCCAACTGGCCATCCACTAGTAATTCGAAAACATCGGCGGCATGTCTCACCACGGATCTAGCATTAATCAGACCCGCCCTAATGGCAGTAGCTGCGGCGTGAGTTACTGGGCGTGGGGGTAAAGAAGGCTGGGGAAGAAAGCCACAGCTAGGGCATTTCACCAGAACGCAGTCTAGGTCTGCGCGCAAACAAGGCAATCTTCCACCGGGGTGGGCAAGACTCATGAGATCGTGACGAGAATACTTGCGTGTCTCAGAGCTGGCCTTCCCGGGGGGTCGCCGAGCAAAGTGGCTGGCCCTGGGCACAGACGGGCCCTCCTTTGGCGCTCCTTCGGCGCGCAGACGGCGCGCCCGCTGCGCGCGACCGCTGCGCGCCCTATGGGATATCATTATTTATCGCCCAAGCCCCTCGACCGCTACCTCCCGACCAGCCAGGGACCGGGCCTCACTAAAGATGGCGCCGCCCGACCTGGCCCTCCACTACAATCGGCACAGAGCAGCCGCGGTGGAACAGGGCACAGGGGAACCGGGAAACAGCACAAGAGTTCAAAACAGGTACAATTGTTTAAAAAACATACATTACAATTCTTGATCAATTGAATGTAGAAATCGAATTTAATTATAAAATTGCGCTAAAAAAAGAGCGTGCTGAAAAGCAAGTGGGCAGAAGAGAAAAATCTCGCAGTCTGCCAGTCTTTCCCCAGCGGAATCTCAGAGTGCTGCCACCACCATGATCAACCACGCATAGAAAACATATGCAAACACAGCAGTAAAAGAATAAAAGAATTACAATTTCAACAACTGGCATACATACAATGTGGGGTAACACATCAATTTATAAAACAGGCAACACTTTTCTAAAGGAGTGTAATATTGTATATACTTTGTCACTAAATATTAGGTATGCAAGTTTGTACTTTTTTTTTGTACTAAGTAGCCGTATAATAATAAAACAAATTTAAAATTGATAAAAGAATACATGAAGTGGGAATATTTGAGTGGTTTTCTTCAGTGTTAGCCCAATTAAGACGAAAAATGTTTCTTCTTAAAATGGCGCTGGCATCTGCACGGCTTTACTGTAGTGACGAGGACGTACTGGTGTAGTCCTATGTTTATGTCTAGAGTTACTGGCTACTGATCTGCTGCTCAACCCTGTAGACTTACCCACACCACGTTAATCCCAGGCGCGGACTGGCCGTTGAGGGCACCGGGCAATCCCCCGGTGGGCCGCATGGTTGGGGGCCGGTTTTGGGCCCCTGGGGCCGTTTTTAGGTCTCGCCTGGAAATAGCATCCGAAGGATGCGTCCAGGCTGGAGACTTATAGCTAGCTGACACGGGGGAATGAGGGACAAGAAACTGTCACGAGCTTATCCTTGGCTGGATTGAGCTGCGTGCACGAGCTTTCTGCCTTCAGTTTCTTTTACAATGTTTCTTTTTCTTTGTGTGAGCTTGCCTTAACTGACAATGTTTCTTTCTTGGTGTGATCGTTGTTTCACTTTCGTTTCCCGTGTTAGACCGTTTTGTTTCTCGTCTCAGACTAGAGTGTGTTTGTTCTGAACACGAAATATGGGGCACAAGGCACACATTCACTTGACACGAAGCAATCAAACAGCAAAGAGCACATTTTAAATACAGCCGTCCGACTGCGTGCAATCAAACAGCACAGAGCACATTTTAAATACAGGGTCACTTTTCAACACGAAATAAATAGAATATCATGTGTCTTTAACGCATGCCTGCCTGCCTCAGGGATCACGCCAGCAACTCCCCGGGCGGCGGCGCCACACCTCCAACTCCCGGCGCAGCCCAGGCAGCAAAGCAACAGAGGCTGTCCCGGTGTGTGCATGAATGGCGGTGGCAGTCTTCAGGGCGTCGGGGCAGCTCCTAGACCAAGCCTGCCTCAGCTCGAGCCGCCCGTCTCAGGGTTCCTGCCTCAGGGGAAGGTCCGGTCCGGGAAGGTGCTGTGTCGACGGGAGTCGCAGCACACGCGCCCCAGCGCCTGCTCGCACATCCGGCCATCGACACTCAAAACAGGGGGGGTGATCCTCCGCAATGTTCGACCACCCTAACCCACACACCAGGCGATCACTCCGCTACCCCAGCCAGGGCCATCCTCACCGCTATTTCGCCATCAGCCGGGATCCTGTCTCCGCAATCTCTCGGCGGGGCAGGGCGCCCCCGGGTGCGCAGCCCTCACGCCGCGAGTCCGCTCACCAGCGCAGGCAGGATTGTAGGGACACCCAGGTCTGACCGGCGACTTCCGGTCTCGGCTTCCGGCACCAGTGATGATCTCGTGCTTGCCCTCTGCCTCCCGCTACTATCTCTGCTGCCACTGCTGATACCGTGATCCTCAGAGCCCCAGGGATTTTCTGCGATGCCTCTTGCAGTACGCGGTTAGTGGGTGAGCTCCGTACCTCAGGTTCCTTGGTAGCAGCTCGCGGCCGCCTCTCGCCTCTCAACGCTGCCGCATGCATGCACACGCATTTACACTTACACGCAGGCACCCAGACAGGCAACCCCCCACAGTCACACACACACACACACGCATACACACAGACTCCAAGACACAGACACACACACACACACGCACGCTCACACACATGCACAGCCCGTCGCCGCACGCGCGCGCGCGCACACACACACGCCCCCCCCCAACAAGGCGAAGCCCAACTCACCGGCTTCCTCGGCTCTCACCGGCAGCAGGACTCTTCCTTCCTTCTTCGGCACCGGGGCGCAGGGTAGCCTCCTGCCTGCTCCGGTGCTCAAAACAATCGCGGGCTTCCTCGGCTCTCACCGGCAGCAGGACTCTTCCTTCCTTCTTCGGCACCGGGGCGCAGGGTAGGCTCCTGCCTGCTCCGGTGCTCAAAACAATCGCGGGCTTCCTCGGCTCTCACCGGCAGCAGGACTCTTCCTTCCTTCTTCGGCACCGGGGCGCAGGGTAGGCTCCTGCCTGCTCCGGTGCTCAAAACAATCGCGGCTCTTCCGTGGGAGGCGTGGTAGGCTCCCGCCCTCCTACTTCCTGTTTCCGGTTGTCCCGCCCGGCCTGCCTGACTTCCTGGTCGCAGGCTGGCGGCGGACTGCAGCACGCGCCATGCTTGTTCCAAGGAGAGGCCGGCGGCTTGAGCAGGGGGATGGGCAGTTTGGTGTTTGCGTGGTATAGGGAGGTGAGAGCCCAGCAGGAGGACGACAACTTGGAGTTTGTTCTCATTTCATTATATTTAATTAGTGTTCTGTGTATTTGTCAGCCTTTTTAAGACTTTCCAGTGCGGACTTCCAGCGCTGTTACGATTCATTGGATGATGAACTTGAACGTTCTCCGCCTTAGTTCCTGAAAACGCCAGGGGCACGTTTTACTTTTCCTTTCACCTTGTTGAAGGTATTAGTTACAGAACGCATCCATCCATTCAGCAGGCAGGATGGTCTTTAGGGGAACCTCCAGCGCCCTTTATATAGAACAAAACTAGAAATTCCCGTTGGTGTATTTGGCTCATCTTTCGTCCCTCTTTTATCAGTGCCCCGTCTCACTCGCTTTCTCTTTTCTAGCGCCAGCCAGACAGCAGATGTCCGCCTGCTCGAGGTTTTTTGTTTGTTGCTGATTGTATCGCACGCTAATCTTTGAAAAGAAGTATGGTGACTCCTTGCAGCAGACAAATGCAGAGTGCAGAGTGACAGTAAGTGCAGAGTGCGTGCAGAGTGAGTGCAGAGTGCGTGCAGAGTGACAGTGAGTGCAGAGTGAGTGCAGAGTGAGTGCAGAGTGACAGTGAGTGCGGAGTGACAGTGAGTGCAGAGTGAGTGCAGAGTGAGTGCAGAGTGACAGTGAGTGCGGAGTGACAGTGAGTGCGGAGTGACAGTGAGTGCGGAGTGACAGTGAGTGCGGAGTGACAGTGAGTGCAGAGTGACAGTGAGTGCAGAGTGACAGTGAGTGCAGAGTGACAGTGAGTGCAGAGTGACAGTGAGTGCAGAGTGCGTGCAGAAACAGTGAGTGCAGAGTGCGTGCAGAGTGACAGTGAGTGCAGAGTGCGTGCAGAGTGACAGTGAGTGCAGAGTGACAGTGAGTGCAGAGTGAGTGCAGGGTGAGTGCAGAGTGACAGTGAGTGCAGAGTGACAGTGAGTGCAGAGTGACAGTGAGTGCAGAGTGAGTGCGGAGTGACAGTGAGTGCGGAGTGACAGTGAGTGCGGAGTGACAGTGAGTGCAGAGTGAGTGCAGAGTGACAGTGAGTGCGGAGTGACAGTGAGTGCAGAGTGAGTGCAGAGTGAGTGCAGAGTGACAGTGAGTGCAGAGTGACAGTGAGTGCAGAGTGCGTGCAGAAACAGTGAGTGCAGAGTGCGTGCAGAGTGACAGTGAGTGCAGAGTGCGTGCAGAGTGACAGTGAGTGCAGAGTGACAGTGAGTGCAGAGTGAGTGCAGAGTGCAGGGTGAGTGCAGAGTGACAGTGAGTGCAGAGTGACAGTGAGTGCAGAGTGACAGTGAGTGCAGAGTGAGTGCGGAGTGACAGTGAGTGCGGAGTGACAGTGAGTGCGGAGTGACAGTGAGTGCAGAGTGAGTGCAGAGTGACAGTGAGTGCGGAGTGACAGTGAGTGCAGAGTGAGTGCAGAGTGAGTGCAGAGTGACAGTGAGTGCGGAGTGACAGTGAGTGCAGAGTGACAGTGAGTGCAGAGTGACAGTGAGTGCAGAGTGACAGTGAGTGCGGAGTGACAGTGAGTGCAGAGTGCGTGCAGAAACAGTGAGTGCAGAGTGCGTGCAGAGTGACAGTGAGTGCAGAGTGCGTGCAGAGTGACAGTGCGTGCAGGGTGAGTGCAGAGTGCAGGGTGAGTGCAGAGTGACAGTGAGTGCGGAGTGACAGTGAGTGCGGAGTGACAGTGAGTGCGGAGTGACAGTGAGTGCAGAGTGACAGTGAGTGCAGAGTGACAGTGAGTGCAGAGTGACAGTGAGTGCAGAGTGACAGTGAGTGCAGAGTGTGTGCAGAGTGACAGTGAGTGCAGAGTGCGTGCAGAGTGACAGTGAGTGCAGAGTGACAGTGAGTACAGTCACTCAGCACCACCACATTATCACTCAGAACCACCACAGCACCACTCAGAACCACCACAGCACCACTCAGCACCACCACAGCATCACTCAGCATCACTCAGCACCACCACAGCACCACCACAGCACCACCACAGCACCACCATAGCACCACTCAGCACCACCACAGCATCACTCAGCATCACCACAGCCCCATTCAGCACCACCACAGCATCACTCAGCACCACCACAGCACAAATATGTTCTCTCAATGTTTCGAGCTTTATTACAAATGTCACAAAAAGATGTTAATATTTCACTTCTGTTCTTGGATTTCGTTACAATAAAATACACTGAACATAATCTTCACAAAAGTTATTTACAAAAGTTTAAGCTATTGCCATTATAAATTACAATCACTTTTATTAAGTATTAAAAAAAATTAAAAGCCATTGTTATTTGTAATATCAATACATCTAAGTCACGTAAATACAAATGTTGCATTACAAATGCTATAGGTGTCACATTTGCGAAAGTTATAACTATTGGCATTGTAAATGACAAAGCTATTAATTTAGCTATTTTCAAAACCAACACATAAATGAACATTTGGTGAATTACCATTAACATATTTGACTTTTTTACTAAGATATTATTGTACTCTTTTATGCAAACAAAATTTAGATACTGCATAAATAAGTTTAATAAAACATATTTTATATGTAGCTTTTTATGTAAAAAAAAACTATAGCACAAAGCAAAAAACAATTGCCATTTACAATGCTAATAGCTCAAACTTAAATAATGCGAGACCTATTGCATTGCAAATGCTTGTTGTTACAGGGCCGTTTTGCTGCAAAAACGGCCCTGTAACAAAAACGGCCGAAAACCGGCCCTGTCACAGAGCGCGGTCGCACCTCTCCCCCCTCCCCTCTCTTCCCGGAGGGGGGGGAGGGGGGGGGGGGGGGCTGGCCGAGCACTTTGCCAGGGCCGGTTCTGGTTCCCAGTCCGGCACTGGTTAATCCTGGAAGGTTCGAGGGTATACCGTGCTCCTTTAGCACTCGAGGAGGGTCTGTACACATAATGCTCTATTTATTACTCAGCCTGTACACTACATTATAGACCTGTCAGTTCACCCTAATTAGTGAGCGTCACCCTCCTCGCTCATATTCACCCTTTCTAACCAGCAAAATGTCTCCATAGGCTTTAATTGGGACCAATTTAAACTTCTGACTTTACCCTCATTTCAGTGTCAACATCAGCGCGTCTGTGCACGTCCTATTCTTTTGCCCCTCACCCTATTTCCATCTGTCCAGAATCACAATCTTCGCTTCCCAGTCCCATTTGGTCTTATCATCTCCGTTCGCCCCCCCCGTTCTTTCTAATCGCTCTGCTAGTTCGACCCCTCACTTTCCACTTCTGATCGTCTCTCTCCCACCCCACCAGTCCCCCACAGTCAGCTCGCCAATTGCAAGACTGTCAAACCCCCACTTCAATCTTTTTCTCACCGTCACCTTCTACCCACTTCCCTCATGGTTGTACGGAATGCATGCATAGTGCTTACTACCCCTAACAAGTCCCTAAAGCGAACCGCAGCCCCCCCTCGCTTCACCGTGCAGCAATCCCACCCTGCGGGTGCCACCTTCCTCTACATAAGCCCGGTATTTGTAAACCTCACCCTCACAACCCTTTCACCCTCTCACCCTCACCCCCTCACTCTCACACCCCCTCACCCTCACACCCCCTCACCCTCACATACCCTCACACCCTCCCACCCCCTCTCACCCCCTCACCCTCACACACACCCTCACCCCCACATCCCCAAACCCTCACGCCCCCTCACCCTCACATCCTCTCACCCTCCCTCACACCCTCACCCTCACACCCCCTCACCCTCACATACCCCCTCACCCTCACCCACCCCCTCACCCTCACTCACCCTCTCACTCACCCTCTCACCCTCCCCCTCACCCTCCCCCACCCCCTCCCCCCCTCACCCTCACACCCCCTCACCCACCCCCGCACCCACCCCTCACCCTCACACACCCTCTCACTCACCCTCTCACCCACCCGCACCCTCACACACCCTCTCACCCACCCTCACCCTCACACACCCTCAAACACCCTCACCCTCCCTCTCCCTCACTCTCACACCCCCTCACCCTCACACACCCCCTCACCCTTACACCCCCTCACTCTCACACACCCTCACACTCACACACCCTCAGACTCACACACCCTCACCCTCACACACCCTCACCCTCTCAGAAACCCTCACCCTCTCACACACCCTTTAACTCCCTGTTCTCTTCTCTTCTCTTCTTCTGTGCTGATCTGCTACTCTCTTCCACCCCACCACCTTCTTTAACTCCCTGTTCTCTTCTCTTCTCCTGTGCTGATCTCCTGCTCTCTTCCACCGCCTCCTTCTTTAACTCCCTGTTCTGTTCTCCCATGCTGATCTGCTGATCTGCTGCTCTCTTCCACCATGCCCCCTTCTCCAACTCTTTGTTCTCTTCTCCCGTGCTGATCTGCTGTTCCCTTCCACCGCCTCATTCTCTAACTCCTTGTTGCCTTCTCCTGTGATAATCTACTGCTCTCTTCCATCCGTTTCCTTCTTTGACTCCATGATCTCTTCTCCTGTGCTGATCTGTGCTCTCTTCCACCCCACCACCTTCTTTAACTCCCTGTTCTCTTCTCTTCTCCTGTGATGATCTGCTGCTCTCTTCCACCGCCTCCTTCTTTAACTCCCTGTTCTGTTCTCCCATGCTGATCTGCTGCTCTCTTCCACCACTCCCCTTTCTCAAAATCTTTGTTCTCTTCTCCCGTGCTGATCTGCTGTTCCCTTCCACCGCCTCCTTCTCTAACTCCCTGTTCTCTTCTCCGGTGCTGATCTGCTGCTCTCTTTCACCCGCCTCCTTCTTTAACTCCCTGTTCTCTTTTGCTGGGCTGATCTGCTGCTCTCTTCCACCCACCTCCTTCTCTAATTCCCTGTTCTCTTCTATTCTCCCGTACTGATCTGCTGCTCTCTTCCACCGCCTCCTTCTCTAGCTCCCTGTTCTCTTCTCTTCTCCTGTGCCAATCTGCTGTTCTCTTCCACCCGCCTCCTTCTTTAACTCCCTGTTCTCTTCTCCTGTGCTGATCTGCTGCTCTCTTCCACCCCACCTCCTTCTTTAACTCCCTGTTCTCTTCTCCTGTGCTGATCTGCTGCTCTCTTCCACCACTCCTCTTTCTCTAACTCCCTGTTCTCTTCTCCTGTGCTAATCTGCTGTTCTCTTCCACCCGCCTCTTTCTCTAACTCCCTGTTCTCTTCTCCTGTGCCGATCTGCTGTTCTCTTCCACCTGCCTCCTTCTCTAACTCCCTGTTCTCTTCTCCTGTGCTGATCTGCTGTTCTCTTCCACCCGCCTCCTTCTTTAACTCCCTGTTCTCTTCTCCTGTGCTGATCTGCTGCTCTCTTCCACCCGCATCCTTTTTAGGTCTCGCCTGTCAATGCGCATGCACATTGAGCTTGCGAGACTATGGGGGCTTAAGCAGACTTTAACCAACTTGCGATTCCATGGCGATTCCTTGCAGTGCCCGTGAAATTCAAGCTCAATGCGCAAGCGCATTGACATTTAAAGCGCGTGCACATGAAAGCGACAAGGCTCCCTCCCACGGCTATCCCCAGGATGCGCTGTGCCTCAGGCATTTCTCCTCCCCTAATTTATTCACTGCCACGGCTTTCGCTTTGACGGGCACCGGGCCGTCTCTCCCCTCCTGGCCGCCTCTCCCCTTTCTCTCCAGCACGCTCATCCAGTCCAAAAAAAAACATGCAAACGACTTCAAACTGAAATCGCCGCCGGGCAGTCTCTCCCCTCCTGGCCGCCTCTCAGCATACATTGGATACATTCATACTCTAGGCTCGAGGTTTGCATCAGAAGCTATCAACTTCGAGTCACTGTAGGGATGGCTAGCTTTCATTACAAACTACTTGTGTAGAATAAAATTAAACACATCCACTCACTCCCATTCATCATGCCTAGTCTTTTACCCCCTCCCTCTACAGCGTGCTAGGGACCCCCTCCCTCTACAGCGTGCTAGGGGATCACTGAGGCCACAGCCTCACCTTACACTTATAACACGATTAACACACACACACATAAAATTCTACTGCATACTAAACGCAAACACTCTCCAGCATGCGCTCATCACTCTCCAATTCATTTCACATAAACACACTCACCACAGCCTTACAGCCTCACCTTACACTTATAACACGATTAACACACACAAACATAAAATTCTGCTGCATACTAAACGCAAACACTCTCCAGCATGCGCTCATCACTCTCCAATTCATTTCACATAAACACACTCACCACAGCCTTACTTACAAACAGACTTGTGTACAAACTAAATGAAACTCACAGACACACTCCCATTCACCTTTCATACTCTTTCGACTCACTCCCATTCAGCTTTCCTACTCTTTCCCCCCTCCTCCCTCTCCAGCGTCCGATGGATATTGTTGGGATTTTATCTAGAGTCTTGCAAATAAAAATTAATTACTATGTCGGCGTCATTAAATTAACGTTTGTATAACATTTCGGATGCTTTGCAACAAGAACTGCATGCAAAATTTTACACTATGTCTTTTAGGTCATAAGGGAGCGTGATTTTTACAAACAAAACAACCACAGAGCTTCTCTCCCATCCAGTTTACACTATGTCTTTTAGGTCATAAGGGAGCGTGATTTTTACTAACAAAACAACCACAGAGCTTCTCTCCCATCCAGTTGACTAAACGCTCCCCGCGCCCCACCCCCCAACAATCCATCTGTACCGCTCGGCCTACTCTTCTATTCACAGACTAAGTCTTGTGAAAACGAAACTACAGGATGCTAGAGTGCTTTAAGCACCGTTGTCAAGATTCTAATCAGTTGTGAAGTTGCATTTGGGATATGCTAATTTGTACAGCAGGATGCGAGGCAGTTGTTAGCCCTAGAAAAAAAAAAGCCGGACTACAACACACATCCCCCTGACAATAAATAACAGGCACTGGAAATGTTACGCTTTTTTTTACAAAGCAACAATAGTGCACATTTTTCACACAGACTTGAAGCTTATAACTTAGTACTTACGTTTTGTTACGGTACATACAGCCTCTCTCACATTCTGCAGCATACATTCTTGACATTCAGACTCGAGGCTCTATGCTGGCATCATACCACTTCGCCACACCGCAAGCACAAATTAGGTCACAAGTTAAAGTCGCAGGAGGGATGGCTAGCTTTCATTAAAAACACATACTTGACTACAAATACAATTAAACACACAGACTCACTCCTATTCATCATGCCTACCATTTAGACACAACTGTATGTACATGTAGGACTTTAAACACAAATCATCCAGCCTCGCTCACATTCAGCTGCATACATCAGCTCATACCATTTCGCCACACCTTTGTCTACATTTAGGTCTTACACAAGAAATCACCCATCCTCTCTTCCATTCAGCAGCATACATTGGATACATTCAGACTCTAGACTCAAACATACAGCCTAAACAAAGAAAAGAAGACGTGCAAACTACTTTAAATCCTAATCAGTCAGCCTCTCTCCCATTCAGCAGCATACATCAGCTCATACCATTTCGCCACACCTCTCTATCTATATCACACTCACTATCTATCTATCTATTGATCACCCTCACTCTATCTATCTACCGCCCTCTGTATATCTCACTATCTCTCTAGCTCCCTCACTCTGTCTAGCTATCTATCTATCTATCTATCTATTGCCCTCACTCTACCTATCTATCTATCGATTCATTAACAAGCAAAAGAATTCACAAGCAACACATCCAATAGCAACAAACATACACAAACATCTAACATACACAAGCATCACTAAGCAAGCTCGATTATGCTACAGTGGTGCACAGTGATGCTGTTGTGCTAATAAGTGATACTGTACTGGTGTTAAGTAATGCTGTTGTGGTGCAAAATTTTCCTGTAATCCTGTTAAGTGATGCCGAGGTGATGAAGAGTGAGAATATGGTATGAATGAGTGATGCTGGTGTGTTGCTAAGTGTTGCTAGGGTGGTGGGGAGTCATCCTGCATGTGTTGCATAGTCATGCTGGTGTTGCTATGACTGATGCTGCTGTTGCACTAAGTGTTTTGGTGGTGCTAAGTGCACCACCACAGGAACACCGTGCACCAAAACAGCATCACTCAGCATCAACATAGCACAACTCACCAACACAACAGCAACACTAACCACCACCACAACACCACTCATCAGCACAACAGTATCACTCAGCAACACCACATTAACACAATGCACCAACACAACACCACTCAGCACATTAACATTATCACTCTGCAACACTAAAACATCGCTCAGCACCACCCCAACATCACTCTCCAGCACCACATCATCACTCGCAAACACCACATTAACACTATACAGCACCACACCAACACTCCAAAAAACAACAGTACTCAGCACCATCACAACACCACTCAGCATCACCACATAAACATTCAGCAACACCACAATGATCCTATGGTTTAATAAGTGATGCTGGTGTGTTGGTAAGTGTTGCTAGGGTGGTGGTAAGTGATGCTGCATGTGTTGTATAGTGATGCTGGTGTTCCTATGACTGATGCTGCGATTGCACATAGTGTTTGGGGGGGCTAATTGCACCACCACAGTAACACCATGCACCAAAACAGCATCAATCTGCATCAACATAGCAAGACTCACCACTATCACTGTTTTCTTTCTCCTTTTCAAGTTTAAACGTGGATTAGTCATGCAATAATACACTTTTAACACAATCATTCCTTGCACTCTGGCCCTTACATACCTAATTAATGTTCGCAATAGCCTGTAAATGCATATATAAAATACACATAAGCAGCATACTTTCATATTGTAAAAAGCAGGACAGATAACACCAGCAAGCAACACATTTACATAAGTATATCACATCGGCTAACAAAAAAATAATTTTATACACAAAGGTTGCAAATTATTATTGAACATTGTTACAAAATAACAACAACATCTATAAAATAGATAATTATTTCACATAATTAAGTATTGAGTATTAAAGTTTAAACTTACCTGTCAAACGACGCAGGAACAAGACCGGGAGAACAACGCGGCTTTCCCACGCAACTGTTCACGAACATCTAGGAAAGCCCAAAAAGAAAAAACATCCAACCACGTATCCCCTTATGCCCATAAATAGGAAGCAACACCCTTATGCCCACTATTGCATACATCAAAGATAGTTGGCATACACTTTATTATCTAACACATAGAAAGCAGACCACCAATAAACACGTTTCAATAATAACATAGACTGCATATACTACTACAAAGTCACACATACTCTGGAAATGGGCTGCTACATATTCCGTCCATGACTAAACAAAAAATTCTAAAAAATGGCAAACACATTCGCAAAATAATATATATTGTATTACAATTTAGACTTAACTGTCAAACGACGCAGGAACAATACCGGAAGAACAACGCGCCTTTTCCACGCGATGGTTCACGAACATCTACCAAAGTCACCGTTTACGGACGTCAAACGCAACGCTAGGTCACAAAACGTAGCGTGGCGATTGGCTCAAAATTACGTCATACCTCAACTAATAACAAAATCTCAACAAAAACTAGAACGCTAAAACAACAATGTAACAAATGTAAAGGGCACACATCGCGTCCGCCATTTTAAAAAACAAAAAACTTTATTAAAAACGTTACAACACTATACATTAACACACTGTGCAAATACGTACATATAAAAAATACACAAACACGTTCAAACTCAAAAAAACATGCAACACACTCACACTCACATGTATATTCCTAGTCCATCTGTTCTAATTTTCAACACACCATGTCGATTTTTTCACAAACAAATGTGCTCTTTACAAGGTATAATTGTCCCAAACACCTGCTGGATACACTTATTATCTATCCTCATCTTCCTGTATTGGGTCACCCGTGTTTCACATTCTCTGCCTTACTTTCCTATCCCTATCTCTCTTTCACTTCCCTTTTCGGATCTCATGCTACATATGCTTCCTTGTCCCTGTGCTTTGCTGTTCTAATGCCTGTATGTCTCTGTGACAATATTCATGGATAAAAAATAATCACTTAAAAGCATCATCACAACAACTCACACTCACACCCTCACCCACCCTCATCCTCAGCCTCACACACCCTCACTCATCTTCACCCTACCTAACACCCTCACACACACTCACAACCTTACACACCCTCACACCCTCAATCACACTCACACCCTCACACACCATCACTTACCAACACACTCTCAACCTCACTCACAACCTCAACTCCATCACCCGCACACACCCTCACTCACCCTCACACACCCTCACTCACCCTCACACCCTCACACACCCTCACACACCCTCACACCCTCACACACCATCACTCAACATCACCTCCTCACCCTCACACACCCTCACCCTCAGAAACCCTCACCCTCACCCACAATCACACACTCAACCTTCAAACTCGCACACCCTCACTCACCTTCACACCCTCACAACACTCACACTCAAACTCTCAGCCTCAATCACCAACACCTATCATCACACACTCTCACACCCCCATACCCTCAACCCCTCATCCTCACACACCCTCACAACACTCACACCCTCACTCATACTAAAACCGTCACCCTCAATCACCCTCACACACCCTCACACCCCCGGACCCTCACATCCACTCACCCTCACACTCACAACGTCCAAGTCCACCCTCCAACTACACCCTATAACTACAATACCACCCTACAACTCTACCCTCCAACTACAACTCCACCCTCCAACTCCACACATAAATAGAGTAAGGCAACATTTATTTTAATAAGTAAAAATCGGATTACACACTTCTAGCTATTCAAAAATTAAAACTTAATGCATCGCGAGGACAGTGCAGCAATTAATACACAAAAATGCAGAAAGGGATTCTAAAATAAAACATTTTTTTAACAAAAAAGATAAATGCACACAAAATAGGGAAACATCTGAATACACAGCAAATAATACAACAATTTAAAAGTGGACAAAGCCATCTAAAGGAGATAAATTCACAACATAAAGCACTTACTAAAGTAAGGGAAAATAAACCATTAAACAATGCCGGAAAAAATCCAAAACACAAACAAAGTGCGTAATCACAAAAGCACGAGACTTCACAGCCTAATTGCAATTCTTTCAAAGCTACAATAAAGTATTCCACTCAAAATAACCCTTAAAAATCTAACCAATTAATAAAGGTGGCTTCATACGTATAGTTGACCATTAATTAACATACATACTACTTTAAAGTCATTCAAATGGTATTGAAAACATAACATTTCTTTTTGATAAAAAAAATACAGGTTTTGAAAAGTACAAGCTTACACTCCATAAGTATTGCTTTAAAATTTTATAGTACTTACAAAAACATACATAAGGAATTGCTGCTCAAAAGCAGCAAAACATGTAGGTTTCAAAATATACAGCAAATATAGCTTTTACGTACCATTACAATAAATATAAATATTTAAAGGTGGGCGAAATTCAGAAAGTATATGGAAAACAAAACAAAAAAGAAAACATAAATACAATTTAATCAACACCAAAACACAAGGAACAATAAAAGAAATTACCGTCTAAATAACACATTGTCAACTAAACAAATATAGCAACATGTATAAAGAGTACATCCCAAAACGTTTTATTTATAACATACATTACATGAAAGTTAGCAAAAATACATTAACTAAGGGAAATTAGAAACATTCCATAAAAGTACAATAGGTACATACACAAGCCAAGAACGATCGCAAAGTAAATTCTCTAAAAAACATTACTAAACATTAAAAAACTTAATAAATATATATATAGTAACGAAACACTAGGTAAACAACACTAAAAAAAGATTAGATTGACAACTTACCTGTCAAACGACGCGGCTACAACGCGGGAAGCACGACACTCCTTACACATACGCCGGTTCCTGAAGATCTGGAAGTTTCCCAATTAACGTGACGCAATTGCAACGCTACGTAAGAAAACGTTGCAATTTTATTGGACGAAATACACGTCAATCAAAATCCAAGGAAAATCTGCAAAATAAACTAGAACGCTAACCTAAATAACATAGGTAGCGTTATGGCACAGGGTATCGTCCGCCATTTTTACACTCGAAAAAAAAAAGGGGGAAAAGGGACTAATTCTAGGACTAGGCAAAATTCCATAATCAAAACGCACACACATACAAACTCACACAACCACACACACACAAGCTCACAACAACACAACAACACACACTCATACAACACACTTACAGTCACCCCCACTCACTCACCTTCACTCCCTCAATCACCCTCACACAATTACCCTCACACACCATCACTCACCATCACACCATCACCCTCACACCCCATCACCCTCACACCCCATCACCCTCACACAACACTTACCCTCACACACCATCAATCACTCACACAATAACCATCACACAAAACCACTTACCCTCACCCAATTACCCTCACACACAATCACTCACCATCACCCCATCACCCTCACACCCCATCACCCTCACACACCTCACTCAATGCCACAGCGTTACTCACCACTGCAACACTCAATGCAACAGAACCACTCAATGCCACAGCATCACTCAGCGCCACAAAATCACTCAGCAACACAAAATGCCACAACACACTACAACGCCACTGCACCACTCAACGCCACAGCACCACTCAATGCACAGCATCCATCAACGCCAAAAAAACCAAAAAAACAGCGTCACTCAATGTCACTGAAACAACAAAAAAACAGCATCAATCAAAGCAACAGCATTGCGCCACACCACAGCATCACTCAATGCCACTGCATCACTCAAAAGGACAGCATCACTCAGCACCACCACAGCATCACTCAACACCACCAGAGCATCACTCAACACCACCACAGCATCACTCAACACCACCACAACATCAAATAGCACCACCACAGCACCACTCAGCACCACCACAGCATCACTCAGCACCAGTACAGCATCACTCAGCACAACAACAGCATCACTCAGCGCAACAGCATCACTCAACACAACAACAGGATCACTCAGCGCAACCACAGCATAACTCAGCATCGCCACAGCTTCGCTGGTTCAAATATGTTCTCTCAATGTTTCAAACTTTATTACAAATGTCAACAAAGATGTGAAAATTTCACTTCTGTTCTTGGATTTTCGTCCCACTAAAATACACTGAACATAATATTCACTACAGTTATTTACAAAAAATTAAACTATTGCCAGTATAAATTACAATCACTTTTATTTAACTATTAATTATTTTAACAAAAACAAAACTAATTACAATATCAATACATCTAAGTCACGTACACACAAAAAACAATCACCATCAAACCATCGGCCTAACACCCCATCACACTCTCACACCATCACCCTCACACACCACTCACCTTCACACACCATCAAGCACTCACACACCGTCAAACACTCACACACCTCACCCTCACATCCTCATAACACCTCAGCCTTACACCCTCACCAATTCTCACTCACCCTCACTCTCACACATCCTCACTCACCCTCACACACTAAAAACACTCTAGCGCACTCACACTCACACATCATAAACAACACAAACACTAATTTCCTCAAAAACTCACTCAAACACTCACACTCACCTACCCTCACACCCACAAACTCCATCACGCATCCTCACTCACATTCAAACCTTCACTCATTCACACCCTCACACCCTCAACACCTCATCCTCACACACCCTCACTCACCATATACACTCAACCTCACCCTCACACATCCTAACTCACACACTAACAACGCAATAGCACACTCACCATCACACATCCTAAACAACACAAACACTCATTTCCTCAACTCACCAACAACAACTACATCCTCCAAATACACCCTCAAACACAACACCCTAACGCCACAGCACCACTCAATGCCACAGCACCTCTAAATGCCACAGCAACACTAAATAACACTACACCACACAATGCCACAGCATTACTCAATGCTACAACATCAATCAATGCCACAGCATCACTTAATATAACAGCATCACTCTATGCCACAGCAACACTCAATAGCACAGCATCACTCAATGCCACAAACAAAAACAACGCCACAGCATCACTCAGCACCAATCAACGCCACAACTACAGTCAACGCAACAAAACAATTAAATAGCACAGCACCACTCAATACCACATCAACACTCAGCGTCACTCAGCGCCATAGCGTCATATAACGCTATAGCATCACTCAACGCCACAGCATCACTCAGCGCAACAGCATCACTCAGCACCACAGCATCACTCAGCGCCAATACAGCATCAATAGTTCAGATATGTTTTGTGTTAGAATTGGGGGTCTCTGGTTGGCGCAAGTAGATACTTGGGACAAGCAGGGACCCTCTCCTCTAAGTCAGGGCGAAGGATGACCCCTTAGAAGTACCCTTTGCTCATCCTCTAGGTGCGTGGCGTGAGCAGCCAAGGCTATTCTTCAGGCGTTATTCAGTTAAGCATTTGTAATCACACACACAGTAAAATATACCAATCCCCCCACAAATGGACACCAGGCGGTGAGTATATAAAAATACGCTTCTTTATGTAAAAATTATATATACTCTTTAGAACAGACTTATCACAAGATCAAATAACGTTTCTGTATGCCCACAGGTTGTAAATAGGCCAGCTCTCTTTTAGTTGTAGTTCAAAATGCACTGTTCTTATCTCAAGTTGTATTCCACAGTGTTCCCTTAATTCCTTGTTCGTTTCTGCCCAGATTGTGCACTTTTCCACCCCTCTAGGCCCTATGGGGTTTGGTTATGCACTCTGCCGCGCTTCGCGGCGCCTCAGACGGGTGATCTCCCGACCCCCTCCCAAGTCTCACGCTTCTTGCGTGGGGCGCGATCGGCCCGGCCGGGTCTCGTGGAGCGGATGGCCCCCCCTGGTCTGCGGGACCCACACGGGGGGGAAACACTGACCTCAGAGCTGTCCAGGAGGAGGGAAGGCCCAAGGACCCAGCGCAGCCCCAGTCACTCAGGCAGGGGCTCAGATTGCAGCCTCTGCTTCCCGACAGCTAAAGGATTCCAGCGGGAGGGGCTGGAGCGCTCTCGCAGCGCGGAGCTGCAGGCAGGCACACAGAGAGCGGTGCGAGTCAGCTGGAAAGGGCGGCTCGCACCACAGCTGATCTTTAGGCCGGGGGGTACTTATGAACAGAGCAGTGGGCAGAAAACAAAGGGGGTCAAGTAACGTTGCGGGCCACGAGCCCGATGACAGTCTCGGTGGCGCTTTTTCTCTGTTGGCGGATGCGAGGTGCCCAGCGGCTCTCAGGCACAGCGAGGCTGGCACCCGCGGCGTCCGGACAGCGGGGGTCTGTCCCCTGGGTCTGTTTTAGTCCGGAAAAGGATTTCTGGCGGGAGGGTGAGGCACCGCAGCGAGCCTTCCCAGGCCGTCGACACAGCGATCCCCTCAGCGGGGGAAGAGCGGCTCAACGGAGCGGAGCTCTTCCTCGGCGGGGACAAGAGGACACAGTCGGTCATGGCCTGAGGGAGGGGCTGGGGGGCACCACAGCAGCGAGCCTTCCCAGGCGGTCAACACAGCGATCTCCTCAGCGGGGGGAGAGCGGCTCAACGGAGCGGAGCTCTTCCTCGGCGGGGACGAGGAGACACAGTCGGTCACGGCCTCAGGGAGGGGCTGGGGGGCACCAAGGTCACAGCTCCGGCAGTAGTAGATATCCCGGTTAATTACCGGCAGACGAGCAGAGGGCAGGTTGAGCCAGATGGTCCTGTGGCTCAGGTCAGTGGGCAAGCTCAGTCAAGCCCTTGGAGAATGTTTAAGCACAAAGCAGCAAAGTCTTTTCTTATCAAGTCTTTTCCTCTCCTTTCTCAGCAAGGCAAGCAGCAGGCCAGTTCTCCCAGCGTCTCTTCTCCTTCTAGGCGGGCAGAGGTCCTTCGTGGTAAAACAGGATTCTGATTTACAAGGAGCAGGGCTCCTACTTTTATACTGCATTTCTTTTGTTCTTACAAGCCAGGGGGGCCTTTGCATAGCCACTTTCAGTCTCTGAGTACTTTGTTGGGGGTACTCTGACTTCTGCTTTCAGTGTGAGGGGCAGGCACATCAGACGCTCCACAGGAGGTGGAGCCAGCATTGTATGGACAGGGGCAGCCAGGAGTACCTTGTTGATGGGGCTTCGCCCTTCCTGGGCCAGGTGCAGGCTGAGTCATCAGTCACTCCCCAGGGGGGCGGAGCCAGCATTGTGGTGGCAGAGCACAGCCAGATTAAGAGTCAAGGGGCACTCCTACCTCCCACTAAGGTGTAATCCTTGCATTCACCACCTGTCATCCCCCAGCCCTGTCACTCACACATCCCAGACAGTCAGATACACATACTGCAGAGGCGGGCTGAAATGGTTAGGCAAGCAAATGCTAACTTTCTAAAAGTAGCATTTGCAAACACAGGATATTAAAATAAACTTTACTAAAAGAAGTATTTTATTATTCTGAGTTCAGGCATACTAAACATTAATTTCTACTGTGTTCCCTGAGCCTGCTGGGATTATAGGGTGTAATAATTCCAGCAGCCCATCTTGGCCTAAAGTGAGCAGGTAGCCTTACACAGTGAAAAACGAATTTGGCTGTAATTCACTATTAGGACATGCCACACACATCAGGGCTTGTCCTACCTTACACTTACAATACACCCTGCCCTAGGGCCTACCATAGGGGTGACTAATATGAAGTTAAGGGAAGGTTTAGGGGCTGGCAAGTGTGCGCACTTGCCCAGCCAGCATGACAGTACCAGACTGCACGCAGGTTCTGCAATGGCAGACCCTAGACACATTTTAAGGCTGCTTCTGTGGGTGGCGCAACCAGCGCTGCAGGCCCACTAGCAGTATTGGCATTTACAAGCCCTGGCACTCCTGGTGCACTTTACTGGGGACTGACAGTAAATCCAATGAACCAATCATGTATACCAAACACAGTTACACTTTATACAGGGAGAGCATATGCACGTTAGCACTGGTCAGCAGTGGTAAAGTGCCCAGAGTCATTAAACCAACAAAAACAGGTCAGAGAGAGTATTGGAGGAAGGCAAAAAGTTTAGGGATGACCCTGCCAAGAGGCCCAGGTCCAACATAACCCCCTTCCAGCCAAAACGCAGGGTAGACCAATCACCACTGTGATGGGCTTCCCTGCTTTGGGCGATAGAACCTGGACCTGGCCCGCAACAACAGGGGCACATTCCAGTTCTACGCCAATCTGAACCTATTTCAAATCCTCTGTCCATACTCTCAGGGTTCACCCAGCTAATCCCTTGGGCACCCTTCTCTTTCTCTGTGGACACCACCTGTGCAGCCTCTAACCTTAACTGGCTCACAGGTGTGTCCCAACAGACAGTCATCAAATCACAGTGGCCACTGACAGTAGTCAGGGCTGAGACCCAGGCCTCATGCCTCTCAGAGCTCTCAAACCTCTGTGGCCTCAGAGAGCGGGGGGCAGTAGCCCCAGGTGCTTGGCACCCTGTGTCCACTCTCCCTCCTGTCCGGTCAGGTATGTCGTCCTGGCACTGACCCACCAGCCCCAGGCCTGTACCTGGCGGCTGGACCAAACACAGGGGTGGCCTCTCCCACACCCGGTCCTCCTCCTTGGGGCTCTGTACCCTCCCACCTGGAGTGGTACCCCCTTCCAGAATTGTCAGGGCACCTGTGGCAGGTGACCTGCACAATTCGCCCACCAGTTCAGGGGTGCTATCCTGCAACTGGGGCACCCGGTCAGGGGGGACACCCTGCACCTGGCCCTCTATCCTAGGGTCTAAACCCTCAAACTGCACCGGGGTCAGAGGCAAGGACTCCCTCCCTCTGCACCCCCTTCCAGAGTACTGCCCACTCCCCACTGGAGTGGTACCCCTAGAAGTGACAATGGTCAGGACACTGATTACAGTGGTCCCACCATCCAGGTCAGACAACACCTGAACCTGGCTCTCCAACTCAGGGACCCAACCCTGCAGTTGAACACTTGCCTGGCGCACCAGGACTTCCCGGGGAGCACGCATGCCCCCCCTGAGGGTGGCCCATAGCTTATGTGCCGTGCGACAGTCTGCCTGGCGCAGATCTCCCAGCCTCTGTCCCTCTGACAGTGCGGGAAGATCCCCCAGGACAGAAGTGGTGTCCCCATGGTCATTCACTGGGGACGCAGCCCTGCTGGCTGGCCCCTGACCCACTGGTTCTTCCACTGGGGACTCTTTCCCCCTCTCGCCCCTCCATCTGGACCTCTGCACCCTCCCAACTGGAGCGGTACTGCCAGATACCAGAACTACTGGACCTCTGTTTACAGAGCCTCCACGTTCTCTAGCCACTGGGGGATCCCCCTCAGAGGGTGACTCCTCCGGACAGCCTAGGCTCCCCACCTGGTGTTCCCTTAAAGAACTATCCAGGCTCTGAGACTGAGGTTGGGCACTACTGGGACAAAACCCATTCTCACTCCTTCCCCTCAAGGACAGGACGTGAGGCCCTACACCCCTCTCACTACTACAGGACCTAGCTGGGCTACTCTGCGCCACTTCCACCACTCTGGGCTGGAAGATACCTGAGCCACTCCCCACAGGATCACACCCCAATGCCTCTCCAGACCCTCTGGAATCCATCACAAGGTCTGCCTCCAATGTGAGCTCCCTGGGGTCAGAGAACTCACTCTCGAACAGGTGTTGGCATAGCTCTGGAAAACTGGGACTTAAAGTATGCTCTCCCACAATTGGATTACACAGCCCCCTAGCAGGGTTAACCAAACTATCCTTCACCTCACCATCCAGCGCCTCACACACATACTCCAAACCATTCTCCTGAGACTGGCCAGACAGTAGCGGACTGTCTCTGTCACACAACCCACACTCTTCAGGGCGGTCCTTACACTCACCCACCAGGACCTCAACCATGGGGGAATCCCTCCCACCACTGGGACCATGAACTCCTACGCCAGCCACCCTATTCCCTTCAGGGACGCTGCGCACTACTGGAGCTACCTCATGCCCTTGAACCTCCTGGTGTAAGTTAACCCCCCCCAAGTCAGGTGCCATATCTCTAGGTGCGCGCACTATGCTGTCAGCACTAGATACCTGAATGTTGCTGCCACCAGCTGAGCTGGACTTCACCTCCGACTCAGCAAAGCTCAATCTGCGAGCTACACAAATCTCTGGATGTTGGGCTGAAGCCCTCCTGGCTTCAAGCTCCAAATCAAGTTCTCTCATCCTCAAGTAGTGAGCTCTTTGGCGTTTTTGCGCCTCCATGGCTAATTTTTGGCTTTCCATTGCCAATTTGTGCTTGTCCATTTCCAATTGTCCTTTTAATCTCGCCATCTCCATTTCATGTGCCCTGGTTGCTGCCCTGTCTGCCAACTCCTCTGGCGACAGGCATCTGGTTGCTGCCTTTTCCATCCTCACTGAACCAGGCATGACGTTTCACCAGCACATGGAGATCTCCCAGCAAAATTAAACAAAACAATAAAATCTGTGGCTGCGTTATAGATCTGCTCTCACTATGTGGTGATCAGTAATTCACTGTATGTAAACTACAAATGCAAATTCGCAAATCCTCACCGCTGCGTCCAATGTTATAATTGGGGGTCTCTGGTTGGCGCAAGTAGATACTCTAAGTCAGGGCGAAGGATGACCCCTTAGAAGCCCCCTTTGCTCATCCTCTAGGTGCGTGGCGTGAGCAGCCAAGGCTATTCTTCAGGCGTTATTCAGTTAAGCATTTGTAATCACACACACAGTAAAATACACGAATCCCCCCACAAATGGACACCAGGCGGTGAGTATATAAAAATACGCTTCTTTATGTAAAAATTATATATACTCTTTAGAACAGACTTATCACAAGATCAAATAATGTTTCTGTATGCCCACAGGTTGTAAATAGGCCAGCTCTCTTTTAGTTGTAGTTCAAAATGCACTGTTCTTATCTCAAGTTGTATTCCACAGTGTTCCCTTAATTCCTTGTTCGTTTCTGCCCAGATTGTGCACTTTTCCACCCCTCTAGGCCCTATGGGGTTTGGTTATGCACTCTGCCGCGCTTCGCGGCGCCTCAGACGGGTGATCTCCCGACCCCCTCCCAAGTCTCACGCTTCTTGCGTGGGGCGCGATCGGCCCGGCCGGGTCTCGTGGAGCGGATGGCCCCCCCTGGTCTGCGGGACCCACACGGGGGGGAAACACCGACCTCAGAGCTGTCCAGGAGGAGGGAAGGCCCAAGGACCCAGCGCAACCCCAGTCACTCGGGCAGGGGCTCAGATTGCAGCCTCTGCTTCCCGACAGCTAAAGGATTCCAGCGGGAGGGGCTGGAGCGCTCTCGCAGCGCGGAGCTGCAGGCAGGCACACAGAGAGCGGTGCGAGTCAGCTGGAAAGGGCGGCTCGCACCACAGCTGATCTTTAGGCCGGGGGGTACTTATGAACAGAGCAGTGGGCAGAAAACAAAGGGGGTCAAGTAACGTTGCGGGCCACGAGCCCGATGACAGTCTCGGTGGCGCTTTTTCTCTGTCGGCGGATGCGAGGTGCCCAGCGGCTCTCAGGCAGAGCGAGGCTGGCACCCGCGGCGTCCGGACAGCGGGGTCTGTCCCCTGGGTCTGTTTTAGTCCGGCAAAGGATTTCTGGCGGGAGGGTGAGGCACCGCAGCAAGCCTTCCCAGGCGGTCGACACAGCGATCCCCTCAGCGGGGGAAGAGCGGCTCAACGGAGCGGAGCTCTTCCTCGGCGGGGACAAGAGGACACAGTCGGTCACGGCCTGAGGGAGGGGCTGGGGGGCACCACAGCAGCGAGCCTTCCCAGGCGGTCAACACAGCGATCTCCTCAGTGGGGGGAGAGCGGCTCAACGGAGCGGAGCTCTTCCTCGGCGGGGACGAGGAGACACATCCGGTCACGGCCTCAGGGAGGGGCTGGGGGGCACCAAGGTCACAGCTCCGGCAGTAGTAGATATCCCGGTTAATTACCGGCAGACGAGCAGAGGGCAGGTTGAGCCAGATGGTCCTGTGGCTCAGGTCAGGGGGCAAGCTCAGTCAAGCCCTTGGAGAATGTTTAAGCACAAAGCAGCAAAGTCTTTTCTTATCAAGTCTTTTCCTCTCCTTTCTCAGCAAGGCAAGCAGCAGGCCAGTTCTCCCAGCGTCTCTTCTCCTTCTAGGCGGGCAGAGGTCCTTCGTGGTAAAACAGGATTCTGATTTACAAGGAGCAGGGCTCCTACTTTTATACTGCATTTCTTTTGTTCTTACAGGCCAGGGGGGCCTTTGCATAGCCACTTTCAGTCTCTGAGTACTTTGTTGGGGGTACTCTGACTTCTGCTTTCAGTGTGAGGGGCAGGCACATCAGACGCTCCACAGGAGGTGAAGCCAGCATTGTGTGGACAGGGGCAGCCAGGAGTACCTTGTTGATGGGGCTTCGCCCTTCCTGGGCCAGGTGCAGGCTGAGTCATCAGTCACTCCCCAGGGGGGCGGAGCCAGCATTGTGGTGGCAGAGCACAGCCAGATTAAGAGTCAAGGGGCACTCCTACCTCCCACTAAGGTGTAATCCTTGCATTCACTACCTGTCATCCCCCAGCCCTGTCACTCACACATCCCAGACAGTCAGATACACATACTGCAGAGGCGGGCTGAAATGGTTAGGCAAGCAAATGCTAACTTTCTAAAAGTAGCATTTGCAAACACAGGATATTAAAATAAACTTTACTAAAAGAAGTATTTTATTATTCTGAGTTCAGGCATACTAAACATTAATTTCTACCGTGTTCCCTGAGCCTGCTGGGACTATAGGGTGTAATAATTCCAGCAGCCCATCTTGGCCTAAAGGGAGCAGGTAGCCTTACACAGTGAAAAACGAATTTGGCTGTAATTCACTATTAGGACATGCCACACACATCAGGGCTTGTCCTACCTTACACTTACAATGCACCCTGCCCTAGGGCCTACCATAGGGGTGACTAATATGAAGTTAAGGGAAGGTTTAGGGGCTGGCAAGTGTGTGCACTTGCCCAGCCAGCATGACAGTACCAGACTGCACGCAGGTTCTGCAATGGCAGACCCTAGACACATTTTAAGGCTGCTTCTGTGGGTGGCGCAACCAGCGCTGCAGGCCCACTAGCAGTATTGGCATTTACAAGCCCTGGCACTCCTGGTGCACTTTACTGGGGACTGACAGTAAATCCAATGAACCAATCATGTATACCAAACACAGTTACACTTTATACAGGGAGATCATATGCACTTTAGCACTGGCCAGCAGTGGTAAAGTGCCCAGAGTCATTAAACCAACAAAAACAGGTCAGAGAGAGTATTGTAAAAATAGCATATGTACACGAATCACATTCCATAAACGTGTGATTTGTTGTTATGCAGAAAGTATTCATTTTTGATATAATGTTGTGCTTGTGCAAATGCTGGTTTAATATGCAAATGTATGACGTATTTGCAGTTACAAAGGTATAAAATAAACTTCTGCCACATTGTAAGTAAAAACTCAGATTCCAGTTCCACAGAGCTGACTGACCTTCCGTGCGCTCTTTATATACTCTATGCTATATTACCAACAGAAGTTGTGTTGTCTTTTTCTGTCATCCGGCAACGGTCTTGTAAGTCGCTGTACTATACTTGTTTGTAGAACGTGTTCTTCCTTCCACAGGATAACATTGCAGAACTGAGAAATTGCACTGTGTCCACTTTTTAAAGTGAAAATACTTACCTGAACCATTTTTCTATGATGTCGAAACTTATATAAATATGCTTGCTATTTTTAGGTTTCGACCTGGCGAGGGGCAAAGCCCCTCCCAGTTCGAAAACTTTTGTTTTCAGTAGGGACGTCGGCCCCGCCTCTGCCTCTCATTGGCTAGCTCCATAAATGGAGGCTAGCCATTGGGAGACAGAGGCTGTCAATCGCGCTTTCTCTTGAAAACGCGATTCGGGGGCGTTTCTGGTGCTTTTTTTAAGCCCCGCCCCTTTGTCCCGGGCCGCGCTGCGATTGGCTGCCGGCCCGGGACACCCCCGTGACGTCATTCCCGGGCCGTGCTGTGATTGGCTGCCGGCCCGGGACACCCCCGTGACGTCAGCCAATCAGAGCGCGGCCCGGGACCTGACTTGTTTTTTTCGTCGCCTGAATACATTCGGGTTTGAAAAGGCGCCGTTCAGATGTTTCCTCGCTCAGTCCACAGGCTGACCTTCCGAAACTGGCGCTGAGGCAGAAATAACCCTTCCTGCTTTATTGAAGATATGAATTCAAGGCAGACTCCTTAGCTGGGCGTATGCAGAGGAAACCACAGCACAGGGAGATGTACCATGAGCGGGAGATGGCTTACTTCTGGGTATCACTGACCCGCTCTGCACATTTTAGAGCGGGTCAGTGATACCCAATGCACAAACGATAACCCCTGAACTGGTGTATCCTGTCCACCAGCCAGCAAGTGCGGTGACTGATTACAGACTACAAAGTTAACCGGAAGAACTAGTCCTGCCACCACTGGCCCCATTATGTGCCCCACGACTGTCAGTTGTCTGCCACCAACCATTAACTGGGGCATGCCCTGGGCATGAAGACCGCGGTCACCTGTGATGACAGTAGGACTACTTTGGGTAGATCTGTACAGTCGAGAACTCTGTGCGGAAGCAACATACTGAATGTTTAAAGCGTCTCTTACCCACGGGTCCTTTGCAGAGGAACACTTCCCGCCTCGCCCAACAATGTGAAATGAGACTCGGCGCTACGTGCTAATAGCTCCAAAGGCTGTCACCTGTAAGCTGGCCTTTACAGCGCCTTCATTTGTTTGAGACCGGCATGCTTTAATCACAGTGGCTCCCAAGCGGAAAAGTGATACAAAGGTCTGTTTTCTGTAGAAAGGGAAAGTTTATCACGGTCGTAGTTGAGCGTGCCATCTAGATTCTAAACCAGGACCGGCCGTGTTTGCCGAGTCCATTTGCTGCAAAGTACTGCTCATTTTCAGTATTCAGTGCCTTTTCTGGCAGCACCTAAATCGGAATATTTATTTTTCCTACATATCCCCCCTTCTGTGTAATCGCTGGTTTGAATTAAACTCGAGGCACGTAGACCAGTGTGGTTCTTAACTCGTGGGGATTTTGTGCACATCTTAAAGCTGTTCTGTGTGCAGTGTAAAATAATATCGCACGTTACGTTTTCCAGCAGCCTGCTATGTGTTGTCTAGTTTTATAGCTTGCTCCGTTTGTGTTATTTTATGGCTAGTTTTGTGCAGAAGGTACTGAGTTTGAAGTGTAAATGTGATAACCTTCTGGCCGGGTCTACATCGAGCAGTGGTTCATATCCCCCCTGAGAACTACGTGTTAATTAGTAGCATACAACACATAGCAAGCCGTTTGTGTTTGTCCGCACTATGTGTGTTGCCTTCGCAATAGAGCAGTGGGGCTCTTGGGTCCGTTTTTCAAGGAGGGAACTTGGACGACCCCAGTGATTCGAACAGGTTTTTTTGCTGTACATTTCTTTGCACAATCGACGGGAGGGGGGGCGCCATCAGTCATACGCTCTGAAAGCTGGTTCTTTTCTGCTTATTTTAACTCGATTTTTTTTACTGCCATCACCAGAGACCGCGAATAATGTTTTTTGTCTCGTACTTCTCCTGCTCAAACTGCAAATGTAAGTATGATCGACGGCGACATGAAAGCGGGAAGGGAAACGGCCGTAGGAGATAATGTTTAACTTCAATATTTTTTTTTGTTTTTAATTGTTTGATTATGGAACATGAGCAATGCGCACAAAACACACAATCTGAAAGCTAAATAAGTTGCTGTCTGTGTCAGGGGGCTCCCTAATGAATATGCCATCCCTGCGTCAGGGGGTGCAATTAAATGAAATTCGCCTGCACTGGAGTTAACAAATCGGAGTGTAGCAGTTGCTCAATAAATTATGTGTGATAATTTAGGATGTACTTCTTGCTACATGTGCCTGTGACAGCTTTAGACTAATTGCAACCCGGGATGGCATGCGCCTTCTAGAAGTGTTTTGTTTATCTGAGCGCTGCCACGGAGCCCAGGACTCCCCGGCTGCTCTTTCTCCTTCACATCCGATTCATCATGATCAGCCAGTTTGTTAAATAACTGCCCTTCCCCGACATAAATCATCTCCAAAAAAGAGAAAAATATATATTTATACGCATCCTTTGGCTCTGAGGAGATTTCACCTGGCTCTGCTTGCAGGAGATAAGCACTTCCATCTTCAGAGATTTATTGTGCTTTGATGGGCCACAGACCCAGGCATCATTAGCTGCTTAAGCAGATTCCCACTCCTTCATTTTGTGTGGATTGATTAAAAATGGCGGCTCCGCTGTCCCACGGGGACGTCCCCTGCAGTCCTAGGCTGAAGTGTGGGATGTCAGTTATTGCTTTATATTGGCTTCGGTGAGGGCAGGTTAGCAGTGTTTTTACAAGCAGGCCCTGTCAGGCCTAGACTACCCACACATCTTATTTATATTTTTTAAGACAGTCCTTTGTCACCCCTCAGCCCGATGGCCATACTTTTAAGTGGCGGTAACCCGTCCAATATTAGTTAAAAGGAAACTAAATCAGCGATATGATCATTTATCAAGACAGGAGCAGAAGGAGGACCTCGAGCAGGCTGCTCGGTACACAACCACAGTTTTAGAGAGCTGAGATCAGAACATAAGGTAACAAATGCTGTGCAGTTTGACACAGTGTTACCTAAACAGTTACCTGCGTTTTTAGTCCTCTGTGTTGCTTCCTGTGGTCTTGACAATTTTCTACTGTGTGTGTGTGTGTGTGTGACTGCTCCTGGGTGTGTGTGTGTGTGTGTGTGACTGCTCCTGGGTGTGTGTGTGTGTGACTGCTCCTGGGTGTGTGTGTGTGTGACTGCTCCTGGGTGTGTGTGACTGCTCCTGGGTGTGTGTGTGTGTGTGTGACTGCTCCTGGGTGTGTGTGTGTGTGACTTCTCCTGGGTGTGTGTGTGTATGTGACTGCTCCTGAGTGTGTGTGTGTGTGTGTATGTGACTGCTCCAGAGTGTGTGTGTGTATATGTGACTGCTCCAGTGTGTGTGTATATGTGACTGCTCCAGTGTGTGTGTGTGTGTGACTGCTCAAGTGTGTGTGTGGGTGACTGCTCCAGTGTGTGTGTGTGTGGGGGGGCTCTGGGTGTGTGGGTCTGGGTGCGTGTGTGGTAGTAATTGCTGTCTGCTGAGCTCGTCCGTAGGGTACAATAGTTCTCACATTAGCGGGATATTAAGCTATTGGCAATGTAAATGACAATGCCATTTATTTATCAGTTTTCAAAACCAACACATAAATACAAATTTTGTCATTTGCAATGCCAATAGCTCTAACTTCTCCAAAGGCGAAACCGTTGCATTGTAAATGCTTGTTTATAAATTGGTGTGGATCTCCTTCTTGAAGTGTGCACATAATTTATTGACTATTGTGTGTATTTGCAGATGTCTAACACCCTTCTCTGATAAGCCTAAGGCTGTTCGACCACACTACCACCTAAAAGAGCACCTTGGGATTGCTAGAGCAAGCCCCTGTCAACTCATATGGCAACCCCTGGACTCTTTATACTGTACATCAAATTATTGATATCCATACTAATATTATAAAGAGAGAGCCCAAACCTTTGAGGCGGGTAATCTCAGTAACCACAACACCCAATACAGAGTTGGAAAGGGCAGTTGCAGTAGAAGGACATAGGCTATGCAGACGGCCACCATATACATTTAAAAGGTAAAAGAACCGTGCCAGCAAAGTAGTCCCTTGTGGGCGAGTCTGTGTTGTGCTGTGCGTGTGCTGGGGGCGTGACAAATGCTGGGGGCGTGTGGTACGTTCCGCCCTTCATGCCATGTCTCATATCGTGTGCTGTGGGAGTGTGCTGGGGGCGTGGGCGTGTGCGTGGCGCTGGATTACAAAGAAAAAAAAAGCGAGCATTGTGCCCAATATTTCATTCTTTTTTCTTCAAAGGTTCTGAATATTCCAGCTCCGGGTGTGCTTGCCCCGCGCTCCCAGTGACGTGCACCTGCTTTACTGTATGTAGGTCTGGCATGGCGCTATTCCCAAGGGCCGGAAGGAGCGCAAACAGGGGCCATTGTGCAGGAAATCTAATCTCGCATTAACTTCCGGTGACGCCTGAAGCGCACACTCGAGTCCACTACTGTTGCGCACAGGCCTCGCGCCACACACATCCGGACACAAGGCCCGCCTCCACGGAAATAGCAAGAAAGGGACTATCCCTCCCCCGTAAGTACATTGGTGGCACGGCAGACCACAACTCCAGCAACATACTCATATTTTTTCACCACCCATTTAAAAAATGCACAGGTCTCTCTCACTGATGGCCAGCACCGACATGCACTTTTAGACACACCTCCCGCCAGAAGTTCTACAATTGCAAACTTTAGAGCTGGGGAGCTAGGTTCGAATGCCTACCACAAATGAATGTGTTCTTGTGTAATGTAAATTGTGCTCATGCCATGTTGTCGAGTTCACGCTAAATAATATTGCAAGACAAAATAAAGTAGGGAAACTCGAGTTCACACACTACTGACCGCTGCTAAAAAAACCTTCCTTAGACCCAGCTGAATTGGCCAACTACCGACCTATTTCCCTTCTTCCAGGGACCAGCAAGGTTGCAGAGAAACTGGTGAATAAGAAACTTTCCCAGTTTCTTGAATCTAATAATCTGCTAAAAAACTCGCAGACAGGCTTTCGCCCAGGACAAGGCACCGACATCGCCCTCCTGGCTGCAGTGGAGGAGGCCAGAGCGCTCTTAGACGAAGGAGGATCAGTGGCAGTGATCCTTCTCGACCTAAGCGCGGCCTTCGACACCGTCAACCACCAACTTCTGGTTAAACGGCTTAAGAAGGTAGGAGTAGAAGGCACCGCTCTATCCTGGCTTTCCTCCTTCCTGGCCCAACGTTCCTTCCAGATCTGGGAAAACAACACCTGCTCCCCCGATACTCCCCTCCAATGTGGGGTGCCTCAGGGCTCCTCCCTGAGCCCCACATTGTTTAACATCTATATGTCCACATTGGAGGAGGTCGTCATCCCATTCGGGGTGAGCATTGTCAGCTACGCGGATGACACACAGCTAGTTGTCTCCCTCTCCCACCCCAGTCAACAACCAGCGGATCTATTCAACTGCTTAACACAGATCCAAGGGTGGATGAATAATTCAGCCTTAAAACTGAATGGATCGAAAACTGACATTCTCCTTCTGGGTCAGAAAGGTTGCACCTTCCCTCTGAACACCTGGCCACCCTGTCTAGGCCCCCCCCCCTGCTCCCAAACAGGAAGTAAAAAGCCTCGGAGTATGGATTGAAACCGATCTCTCTTTCACTACACAGGCCAAGAGAGTAGCAGGCACCTGCTTCGGCCTACTTAAAGCGATGAGAAAGATTCTGCCCCTCCTTCCACCTACATCGCAGAGACTTCTCATCCAGGGCCTCATCCTGTCCAGGCTTGACTATAGCAATGCTATATACCTGGGCGCACCCGAGGCAACCTTGAATAAACTGCAGAAAATACAAAATGCTGCCGCCCGGATTCTCACACATACCCCTGCCAGAGCGTCAGCTAAACCTGCTCTGAAGCTCCTTCACTGGCTCCCAGTGAGAGAACGAATAACATTCAAAGCCTTAAGCTTGGCTCACAGGCTAGTGCAGAATCAGGGCCCCCCCATTCTGAGGAAATTCATACAACCCTACAAAGCCCCTAGATCTCTCCGATCGGACAGGGAGTCCCTCATCATCGTGCCCAGGTTCAAAAAATCCCGCACAGGCGGAAGACGTTTCTCGATTCACACAGCGCGCCTATGGAACGCTCTTCCCCGAGACCTGAGGAAAGAATCAAACTATTTACGATTCAGGAAACAACTTAAAACCCACCTGTTTCCTTAAAACTGCTTTTAACCACTTCTTTTTTCTTCTTTTGCTCTATTTAAAACCGCCCCTTTCAAAAAATTGCTGTACTCCCCCTCCCCCCCCCCCTTACTGGTTAGGGTTTTGTTTCAGCGCTGGGATACCTACGGGTGACTACGCGCTCTATAAAAATTTTTAATAATAATAATAATCAGCAGTGCACTGTGAATCTGAGCGTTTCACAGGCCTGTCACAGATGAGAAATGCTATCAAAACAAAATCCCCCCCAAAGAATATACTACTGCTACAAAACAGGTGGTTTCCTGGGTCCTTCCAACGCACTCTGGACTGGCGACCTCCAGAGATAGAAACAACTCTCCTGCAGATTATGGAGGGCGCTCACATATTAGGATTTAGGCATTTGTAATGGTCATTTTTATTGGGCAATATTTCCTCTTCAGGGGGCGTGGACAATGGGCGCCGCAATCAGCAAGGGGTGTGATCAATGGGCGTGACAATCGGCCGGCAGAAATTCATACCCGGACAACGTCGGGACGGGCTGCTAGTATCATATAAAGAGCTTGCTTCCTACACACTCTTTAGTTCTCTCTTCATGGTGACATTTCCCACAGATGCCCAAAGAACCCTCCTGTTAGACCTGTCAGCCTTAGGCTGATCTTCCCAAATGTTATGCCTCCCCCTTCTGTTTTCTGAATTATATTTTGTTGGCCTTATGACTTGTGTGCACTTTACCACTGCTAACCAGTGCTAAAGTGCTTGTGCTTACTCCTTAAAGCCAGGTTCTGAGCTGGGATGGGGCAGTGAGATAAATAACGGTGATGGATCAAGCCCTGATCTTTGGACTGGGTAAGAGTGGTCTGCTTAATTCAGACACTCTGTTCATCACCACCCCCTTTTCTGTATCGTTGACACCTGATTGGCACCTTTAATTTACTTATAAGTCCCTAGTAAAGTGGTATACTCTATACCCAGGGCCTGTAAATGGAATTCTGTTAGTGAACCTTAAAGTGCTGCGGCAACAAATGATGGACAGAATGCCAAATAAATCAAACATTCTCCCCCAGTCAAGAGAACTGGGTTAAATCCGTCATTCTGTTGCTCACTACGCCACCCCAGTTTGGACCCAGTCATATGCAAATCAGTTTTGACCCTGTGCCTCATGGGAACAGTCTAGACCGAACAGCCAAGCCGGGTCCGCCCTGACTGGAAACAAGACTCCTGGGACTGGTTTTGAGGTACACCATCCCTCATCAGCCAGGCTAGCTTGAATCCAATGGCACAGTGAGGAAGGGACCAACATCTGGACATAACCATCCTACTTCGGGCCAAAAGTGCTGCAGCAACAAATAATAGACGGAATGCTGCATAAATCAAACATTCTCCCCCAGTCAAGAGATCCGGGTTTACTCCATCGTTCTTTTCCTCACCATGCCACCCCAGTTTCGACTCAACCATATGCAAATCAGTCTAGACCCTGCTCCTCATGAGAACAGTCCAGCCCGAACTGCCAAGCAGGGTCCTCTGTGGACCAGAAACAAGCATCCTGGGACTGGTTTCGGGGTATATCACCCCTCACCAGCTAGGCTATCTTGAATCTAGTGGCACAGCGAGAAACTGACCCACATCTTGGCATACCCATCCCATTTAGGGCAAGCAGTGTAGTGGCAACAAATGATGGACGGAATGCTGAATAAATCAAACATTCTCCCCTAGTAAAGAAATCTGTGTTAAATCCATTATTCTTTTGCTCACTACGCCAACCCAGTTTGGACCGAGCCAGATGCATATCAGCCACCTGCTCCCCCTGCGAGCAAGGGGCCCAGGTCTGAGCATACGCATCCCACTTAGGTAAAAAGTGCTACAGCAAGAAATGATGGATCGAATGATGAATAAAGGAAACATTCTCCCCCAGTCATGAGATCTGGGTAAAATCCATTGTTCTTTTGCTCACTACGCCATCCTAGTTTGGACCCAGCCATATGCAAATCAGCCTCAACTCGGCTCCTCATGGGAACAGCCCAGCCTGAACTGCCAGACCAGAAACCAGCATGTTGAGCCGGTTTCAGTGTACATCACCCCTCACCAGCCAGGCCAGCTTGAACCCTGTGGCATAGCAAGCAAGGAACCCACGTCTGGGCATACCCATCCCACTTAGAGCATAAAGTGCTGCGTTAACAAATTATGAACGTAGTGCTGAATAAATCAAATATTCTCCCCAGTCAAGAGATCTGGGTGTGAGAAGTTGCCCTGGCATATGCTGTCCACTAGCTATAGTGAGCACCTTGCACCAGTCCAAACAACCCTTCTTGATGATAGGTTTAAGACAACCTTTATTGAAAGCTATCCTAGTGGTAGCTATGGAGAGCAGCCTTCAGGCTAAGTCTTGAAGGAGTGTAACCTATTTAAACAACAAGGGGACCCCAATTAGTATCAGCGAGGGACCTCGGGGAGCTCAATTATAAAGAAACAACAATGGTCCCTGGCAAGGAAACACGTGAAAGCAGAATAAATATAGACTCAGTCAGTTCTATATTGTTGAAGACATGCCCAGCCGGGCAGTGGTCCTCAAAATTTATATTTAGATCAAAGTATATAAAAAGCAGTAATACCTTCAACAATTCACACACGGGGGGCACAAGCCTGTACCCAGCCACACAAATATACAGACAAGGACATACATAAAGGGCTTGCAAGGCAAAAACAATCTCTGCAAAATCCCAATTTCACACAGAGAATTTCTTATAGGTACCATTACACAGTATTGTATAGTCAAACATTTCTACAGGTATATGGTACACAGTAGGTCGACGACGTTTCGGACCCCCTTACTACATGATGGGGTCCATCATCAGGACAAACAAATAATTGCCTTAAAGATAATACGCCTCTTTTAGCCAAGGGGCATATGGTATGCGGGCTTACATCAGAGCGCGCTGGTAGGTAGATGGGACAGGACCGGGTTGACCACGTTTTCCAAATGGGTTGGTCAGTTACTCAAAATTTTTTTGTCCAAGATTCCAAGGGCGGGGGAGGTTAGTATCCGTTTCCGCAGTACCTTGTTCGCCGGAGAATGCCGGAGGGCGCAGTAGCGCATTGGGGTCCTGGAACCAGGATAGCCGGGTCAGTCGGCAACACGCGATTTCCTGGTTGAGTGTAAAGCAGCTTGGTATACCAGAGTATAACCTCCTGAATGACCAAATGAAAGGAGAACCACACAAGGCATATATAAAATATATGTATTTATTACTAAACACTCTACAGTAATCTCTTTATGAGCTTACAGAGCAAGGGACACAATAGAACTTCAGTAAATAGTACAATATACAATGGGCCCCACGGGGAGACCAAACCATATATTAAGAACGTGGTATAAGGACCACAACTTAACTAGACACAAGACCTAGAGCACAGAGAATCGTGGGGGCCACAAGGAACCACCCAAGGTAGTGACACAGAGGACCCATGGGGGAGGCGTGCAGTGTGAGAACACAGCCGCGAGCACCGTTAGCTTCTATAGGGAAAGTCGGGTTGGAATTTTTTAAGTTTAAGGACACTTAGTAGAGGACTTTGAGCAAAACCCTTTACACTTAGGGGGTTCTAGGGCCAACACCCATGGGAGCACCGGAGTACTTGTGTTACCTCACCCAGGGAATCCAGGTTCATAGGCGTCAAATGGTGTTGGGAATCGGAGAATCCCTGGGGCCACAAGGAACCACCCAAGGTAGGGACACATGGGACCCATGGGGAGGCGTGCAGTGTGAGAACACAGCCGCGAACACCGTTAGCTTCTATAGGGAAAGTCGGGTTGGAATTTTTTAAGTTTAAGGACACTTAGTAGAGGACTTTGAGCAAACCCCTTTAGACTTAGGGGGTTCTAGGGCCAACACCCATGGGGGCACCGGAGTACTCGTGTTACCTAACACAGGGAAGCCAGGGTCATAGGGGTCAAATGGTGTTGGGAATCGTCGTCGTTTTCAATGGTGACCTGCTGCAAAGTGCTGCTGCCGTGAAGAAGAAAAGTGTCCGGTGTGATCCAAGCCTGGATCAAAGATGGGAAGAACCTGAAAGCAGAGGGGACAGAGTCTGGGTCACTTGCCAGTTACTAGGGGCATGATAGACAAATACACACCGATGTCGGTTGCTTCAGGTGCGAAGAGTTGAAGCTTGACTCTGCAGCCACGAGGACCAGGAGGCGTTGACAGCGACCAGGAGCTGGATTCGAACTGTCCCACAAAGGATGTCAAGTGCTGCGGTGTTTTGGTGAGGACCAGCAAGGTCAAGGGCACTCCCCAAGCAAGGGAGAGTCAGGGCACATCTGGAGCAACCAGGGAAGCCCAAGGAAAGTTAAAGTTGCCTTCTCAGGGACCCACAGGTTGACGGACCAGGGATTGCATAGGGATCTCAAGAGAAAACACAAAGGGCCAGCTCACGGAACACTCATGGAGTGTAGGCCGGCAATCTTCAGTGAGTTTCTGCTCGGGGTCTGGCTAGAAGTAACCCAAAGCACAGCCTCAAGGATCACCAAGAAGCATATGCACTTGCAAATGTGCACAGTGTCCAGGGGTTCCGGTTCCACGGTCGCCACGAGGGTTACGGGTCTCAGCTTTGCTGGGAGCTCGGGTCAGCCTCTGGGAAGTCTGGGACCCCAACTCTTGTGTTGCAAATTCTTCGGAGTCCGGCTGGAGCTTTGGAGATGCAAACCGGTCATATGCGTCTTTGGTGCCTGCCACGCAGGGGAGTAACTCCTTTACCCCAAGGGAGATTCTTCAGTCATCTAGCGCCTTGTAGATCATCGAAGTTCCAGGATTATGTATGAGTTTCGTCCAGGTAAATCTAAAGTCCTGTTGTCAGGGTTTTCTACTTTATACCCAAGAAGGGGTGGGACAAACTCTGGGGACCCACCTATGGGAGGGTCAGGTAAGAGGGGTGGCTACACCCATTTCCTTTGTCTAGTTTTGCACCAGAGCAGGGGCTGGCAGCCCCTGCAAATGGTTTGAACTGGGCTATGCACAGGGACACCAAATGTGCCCCCAGTGCAGACTTCAAAGCACTCTTGGAGTGCACCCACCCAACCCCAGCCAGTCTGGGAGGTGGTTACACCTCCGTGTGACAGGAAACCTATTGTCCAGGTCTCCCCTGCCATAGTTTCATCCAGCAGCAGGAGGCCAGAGTCATGTCTGTAGCTGCAGCATCCATTTTGTGTTGCCATGGTTAAGGAAAGCTGGTACCGGGTAGCCCGGTGCGGCACACTAGTGGTTCTGCCATGGAGGGAGCATACCTCCCACACCAGTTACTGGTGTGGAGATATGATTGCAAGGTGTTTGACACCAAACACGACATGGGTCTGTGCAGCCGTTTTAAAGTTAGCATTTACGACGAGGTTATAATGCACTTAAAGAGTATATGGTCTAGGCTGCATCACTAACAACCCCGGAGGATAGATTCCGAAGGCGGCAGAGGGGCTCTGCTCATGCATGGGCACCCTCTCACACAAAACACAGCACCCTGCCTTCAGGATTGATAAGGTCTGCTATTTGGGTGACTGATAGGTTCATATGTGTAGTGATAAGGTAGATATAGGAAACCTATATCTGAGTAAGGGGTGCATACACCACCTTACACAGGCTGCTGTAGCAGACCTGTTGTGTCAGTTTAGGTTGCCTCTCAGGGGTGGCATAATACATGCTGCAGCCCCTGTGAGGCCTCTGGGGTACCTTTGCCCTGGGTACATAGTATACCATATACTAAGGACTTATAAGGGTACCCAGGAATCCAAACTGAAGTGTACCTAAAGTACATGAACAACCAATTTAGGGAGAAAGCAGATGGGCTGGGGTCCTGAATAGCAGGATCCCAGCCAAACTAAGTTGATAACCAGCAAACCACCAGGAAAAAAGTGGGGGTAACCATGCAGTCAGATTCCACCTTCCTAAACTGGGTTAAACCAATTGTTCTTTTGCTCACGTCACCACCCCAGTTTGGACCCAGCCATATGCAAATCAGTCTTGATCCTGCTTTTCATGGGAACAATGCAGCCCAAACTGCAAAGCTGGGTCCTCCCTGAACTGGAAACAAGAATCCTGGGACAAGTTTTGGGGTATATCAACCCTCATCAGCCATGCTAGCTTGAATCAACTGGCACAGCGAGCAAGGGACCCACATCTGGGCAGCACTTATTGTGTCACGCACTTAAGTAGCACTTTAAAACATGTCTCAGGTCTACCATTGCAGTCTGCTAGCAGTTTTAAACTGCCAATGCAACTTGTAAAAATAACACCATTTGCTAGGCATGAACTCCCTTTTTAATACACATAAGTCACCCATAGAACATGCCCTAAATAGATCCTAGGGCAGTGTGCATTGTATTTAAAAAGCTGGATGTGTACTTTTATTATTATTGTGCCAATCACTTAAGTAGCCATATAAACAAGTCCCAGGCATGCCATTGCAGCATGTGTGCCGTTTTAAACTGCCATTCCAACCAGTCAAAATAAACCTTATGAAAGGCCTTAGTATCCATTTTTAATACATATAAGTCATCCCTAGTGTAGGTCCTAAACAGCACATAGGGAAGGGTGCATTGTTTTTAAAAAGTTGGACATGCATTTATAAGTTTTACATGTCCGGGTAGTGAAATACTCACAAATTCGCTTTTCACTATTGTGAGGCCTACCTGTCCTTTAGGATAACAATGGGCTACCTTATTACAGTTAATAAGTGATAACTTTTGCATGAGAGGATGTAGAAATGCCATGTTTGGCATCTACTGAACTGTAATTAATATATATTAGTGGTAAACTCCGATTTTAAGTCAGAATTCTGAAATGCGACTTTTAAAAATTTGTATTTACTTGTCCTAACCATTTGTTTCTGCAGCCTGTGCCCTGGGTCACATGACTAGGTGAAGTTGGCAGTTGGCCTTTGTGTATTCCTCGCAGACATTATCATAAAGGAGGGATTAATATTGGCAGGATGGGTAATCCTGACAGGATGAGAGGGGCGGAGCTGTGCCCAACCCCACTTACACTTCAAACACGCTGCCTCAGCACATACACAAATAACGTCACAGTAGCCTTTTGTAACTCAAGACATCCGGGACCAGGCAGAAAATTCCACAGCCATCTGTGGAGAGAACAATCCAGACATTTCTTCAACTTCAAAGCTGCCACCAGATATAAAAATAGGACTCTCAGACGAAATGTTCAGTTCACTTCTAGACCTACGTAAGACTTTTGTAGGACTGACCTGCTATTGGTGTCCTTCAGAGGACTGCCTTGCTGCTCCCAGAGGACTGCTTTGCTGCCTGAAGCCTGCCCTGTGTCCTCATAGGACTGTTCTGCTGCTTGAGACCTGCTTTTCTGGTTGAACCTAGGACTATCAGAGAGAATCCAAGGACTAGTTGGCTGGCCCTCTGTTTAGAGCCACTGGGACAGAAAAGGTTCCAACTGAGTAAGTCCTGGCCCTCCAAGTGATGCCCACCCAATTCTGAGCCATTGGAAGTAGTGCCAAAGGTGCCAAAACAACCAAATGGCCAAACTTGGGACTTGGACATTTTTCAGCCCAAACATTCTCTGAGAACAAACAGTAGACTGGGGCCTACCTGCTCACAGATCATCAAAGGTGCATCTCTGATCGCCTGACGTCCTTGGTGTTCCTACTACATTCTTCTCTGCAGCATTAAATCCTGTTCAGTGGCTCCTCTCAGAATGGGTATCCAGCCTTGTGGAGCCTTCATCAGCGACAGCCTGCAGCTTGGTCCCGCTGGAGATTTTCAACTTCCATAAAAGATATTAAGTCCGAACATAGAAATCTTCCCACCGACTTCGTCCAGTGGCTTCCCGATAATAACAACCTCTCTTCCAACACCGCCGGCTGCCTTCTCCCACTGAATTCTACCTTCTCAGATATTTTTTTTCAAAATTTCTTCTAACTCCGAAGGTAAGCCAAGACTGGATCCAATACCCTCCTTATATCAGTACAGCTATCCATCATTGCCGAACATAACTTTCAGCTTTGCCCGGTTTCACGCGACCGGATACCCACGTTTGGCACTTTGTTCATTTAGGTGCTATTTTTCACTTTAACTTTAAAAATGTTTGACGCCAGTTATACTTGTTTGGTTTTTGTAATTTTGGTGTCAAATAAGTTAGCCTTTTTTTTATTTTAAAAATAGCACGCAAATGGAGCAAAGGACGGCGCAAGTCCTGACTTTGCTCTGCCCACGTCCCACCGGTGTCTGTTACGCACATCAGTGTGGCACAGACAACAGGCTCTTTCACCCCCGCTCATCTATGGTGCATGCGCACCACTGGTTACACACCCCCCTGCCTGCCTGTGCGTGTGTAATCTGGCGGTCCCATAAAATGCGCCCGTGGTAAAGCCTGGCTGTCCACGGCTGCAGAGCCCACCGTGGGGCTTCAGGCAGCTGCGGCCTGTGGAGGGAGTACCGGTGGGGAAGAAAGGCGGGGTGGAGGGGGGGGCAAGATAGGGATGCTAAAAACCGGAATATGGATCATTGGAGGTAAGTAAACAATTTAATTTATAAAACGAATTTCGTAGCGCGTGCTGCATCGCATTTTGCGATGCACAGCTAAGCAGGTCTCGCAAGTTTGAGCTATTGGTATTGCTAATAACAATGCAACACCGATAGCTCAAACATTCAGTAATGCGAGACCTATTGCATTGTAAATTCTTGTTTAAGTTTACAGTTTTCATTGGATGATATTCACCGCTTCAATACATATCACTGTGGGCTCACCACTAGTGTTTCACCATTCTGTTCAGCATGGTGGTAAATGAAATTACACTACAAAGTGGCACAGTATGGTTAGGTGTTCAAACGTGCACTCGTGCATACTGAGCACTCCTAATTCTTTCTCATATTTCTTTCTCTTGTTCTTGTTCTTTTTCTTGTTCTGTTGGACATGGGACCCTCCGCTACACTTTAATCTTGTTGAATATAAGGTATTAGTTGTCAAATATATTGACAATTCCTCTGTTTACAGAATACTACCCCTGAGGAAGGGACCTGTGAGTTCCGCAATGCATTGGGCTTCGGGCTTTGTGACATCTACGGGCCAGTTGAAAGCTATGCATGGAATGAGATGGGAATTGTGACACTTGGAAACACTGTATTGTAAAATTGCATTGTACAATACGAAACTTCATTTCAGAACTAAGGTTTTTTTTGTTAAAGTGAATTATGTTGTTATCAGATGAAAGTGTAAAAGTACGCTGATAAATGAATGAATTGCTTTACACTTTTTGATTTATTGTTGAATAATAAGTTTTGAAAAAAAAGAACATTGATTGAGAACATTTTTATATTGAAAAGAATAAGTTTATTATAAGAGAGCGTCCTCTCAGTAGGAACAGTGCTCCCTACAATCAGGGTTTTCCCTGTAAGGTTTTCAGTGGCCTTTGTTTGATCTCATGGCAACAGGTTCCCATCCCAGTGGGTTCACACCGCCTTTTAACCTTCTGGGGTCGATAAAATGAACAGTATTGAGTTGAATAGCAATGTTAATTAGTTTCACTGTATCCTCCTGAGTGAAAACACACTTTATAAATGAGTGATAGATGAAAACACAGACAGAAGGCCTGATTTAGGGTTTCTGTTCACCAGGGTAGTGGAGGACAATATGTCCACCAGTCTGATGGACAGACAACTGTCATATATAGAGACCACCGCCAGCCCAACAATGATCTCTGCACTTTCAGAGGAACCACTGTCACAGCGGTTCCTCTGAAGGTACTAAAAAGATTGGTGATCGGCTGCCATCCAACAAACTTTTATTTTCTTCAAGCAAACTTCCAAAGTGGGAGCTTTAAAAAAAAAATTGTTACTAATGACCCCCACACCCATGGAGTTTTTACCTGGGTATGGAGGTCATTATTTTATTTTTTCTGCTGGGTCCCGCAAGGGTAACAGAGACATTAAAAAGACATCAGACCATCTCAGGTCGTCAGAGTCAGCTTTCCGTCAATGGAGCTAACAGCGCCACCACCAACAGAAAGCTGATGGTCTGCACAACTTACAATGTAAATGTGTAAATGTAAATGTGTTGTATTTGTATAGCGCAAACAGTGACCCGGAGGCATCCCGGCGCTTGTACTCCTACCACAAGGGAACCCCTCCTGGCTTTTCCTTGTGAGGTGTCCACTCCTGGGCATCCCATGGTGAAACCAGGCATCCCTTGTGTATCAGGGAGCCTAAGGGTTTGGCAGGCAGGGTATTCTGTCATGTTTGTGATGGCGTACCCTTTTGGCCAAACTCTAAATCTGCCCCATAATTCATTGGACCTTGACTTGCTCTTTTTTAATCTGATGTCAAGATTTTGTGTCCCCTCTTTCAGATCTGCTTTCTTTCTTCATAACCACCCTTCCTTCTGAGGTCCTCCCTCACTTTCTATTATACCTATTCTTAAAATGGAGCCACTGCGCTCTGCACCCTTCCATGTCCTATCAGCCTGAGAGAGGTGCAGGTGCCCTGACGCTGTGCACAGCTGAAGTGCTTCCCTTCGTGAGTGTGCAAAAGCAGCGGTCCAGTCTCGGTCTTGGAAGATGGCGAACTGGGCGTGACTACGGGAGTGCAACATTTTCACAGCAGCAAAATGTTCAATGTTTCCGGGTATAAGTTCTGCCACGTTGCTCTATGAATTGCAACATCATTTTCACTGCCAATTCGACCTGGAAAAATAAACTTTTTTGTCAGGCCTAAGCATCCCTTTTTAATACATAAAAGTCACCCCTAGGGCAGGTCCTAAACAGCACCAAGCGACAAACTGCAGGATAAATTATGTTCAACTCAAACAATGTCAGATGCTGGCAAAGTTTACCTCTGTAAATTTACCTTTTGCAATAAATGTTCACCAAAGTCATAATTTCAGCAGAAATATAGGGAAAGAATACATCTTTCATACTTCATGAAGTTTGTTGGACAGGCCACATGAAAGGCCACTCTCCCCCGGCCCGACCAGGCCTGAGCCCGGTCACGCAGGTACTACACACCACCCTTGCACGTCCTCCGTCCCCTCAGGGACCCCTGCCCTCGAGCATGTCAACCTCGTGGGTCCGATCCACTGCCAGCCCACGCGCCCATCCTGGGGCGCCATCTTGGACACTCCCCCACGTGGCCGCCTGGCCCCCGGCCGACCTCAACCCTGGGCCTGGCCAGGCCTCAGACATCCCGGCACCACCATCCACCCAGGAGGTGAGCGGGCTACTTGGCAAGTCAATGGGAGAAGGAGGTGTCGATGGCTCTCCACCACCAAGTGCCGCTCGCCCATCGCCTCCCCGGGCGTTGGCTCCACCCCCCTGCTGGGTGTCTGGACTCCCTCATCCCGGACCTCCCGACCTCCAAGTGCGAGGGTCCGGACATCAAAGCACACCAGCCCTATAACTGGGGCAGCTCCAGAACAGGAAGGCAGTTGTATCTTGGAGTCGAGAGACGTAAAGAGGAACTCATCCTAGGCGGACTACTGGCGCTGCCGTAGCTCTGTCTTGTGCACCATCGTCCTGCCTGTTGGCGCTGCCACAGCCTTCGCAACCTTCATCTCCTTCATCGTCGTCGGGACCAGCTGGCGTGGCCGCGGACCGTTGTAACCGTCATCTTCACCGGGACCTGCAGGCTCCGCCGCGGACCGTCGTTTTTCCTTCGTCCATCTCGGGACCTGCTGGCTCCGCCGCGGCCCGATCATCTAGAACGCCGAGCTCGAGGATTGAGAGCTATTTTCCACTCATTGGTAACAGGACTGTCCCGCTACCCCTTTTCCTAATCCAGAGACCAGAACCGAGGGGACCCCTGAGTCCAGACCTCCTTGTATCATATCATCGTAACCTAAGAATTGCATATAAAGCCTCGTTAAACTTCAACCTTGTGTGGTGTCCGTCTGTGGGGGGGGAAGTTACTTGTCTGTACAGTCGTTGGAGACGGCTCTCCCCGGAGACCTCTCCCCGTAGTCTCGGCCGACCCTCCCGGTCCGTCTAACATTGGTGGCCAGCGGCGCGATCCGAATCACCGCATAACGTACAGAGAGCAGCTCACCCCACGACGAAATCACAATGACAACTAAAGAAAGCGGATCAACCGAGAAGTTCCAAATGGAGAAATTAGAGGAGTACAGCCATCGTGAACTAAAACAATTCTGCATCGAACTGGGTATCGCTACCACCGGACTAAGCACCAAAGACGATTTTAAGCATGCCCTAGAATCTTGGGCAGAGACCGGGGCTGCCGGAACCCCCGATCAAAGCACCGCAGAAAAAACCACCACGGCCCCTGAAGGGCAAAGAACGGGTCTCTCGCAAGACGAGATCCAGGAAAGAGAAAGAACCCGACTACACGAGCTAGAAATGGCCCGGCTCAAAATGGACGTTGAACTTAAGTTGGCCGAACAAAAAATCAACTTAGAGCACCTGCGTCTCCGAGAAGAAAGAGAGGAGAAACAGAGACAAAGGGAGCTCGAGGAAAAGAAACTGGCGTACGAACACGAACGGAACCTAGCCGAGATCAACCTGCGCAAGCAGAATAAAGAAGTAGGGGTGCCCGAGCGACCCCACACCTCAGGGGCCACAGAGAAAAAGGTACACATCCCCAAGGATGTTGTCCGAGAATATTTCCGAGAGGACGACATCCAGCAATGGTTTAAGGCCTATGAAATCGCTATGACTGCACACCGGATCGATAGAAGCGATTGGGGAGCCGGTCTATGGGGGAGATTCCTCAATGAGGGCCGCGATACCCTGCTACAGCTCCCGGACCACCAGATGACCTCCTATGACCATATGAAAGCGGCACTCCTCACCCGCTATGGCCTCACACCCGAGATGTACCGTCAGAGGTTCCGAGACTGCACCCGCATCCCGGGTACAACTTGGGTGGACTATGTAACCTACTTTAGCCGAGCCTTCGAGGGCTGGATCAGAGGAAGCAACGTCACGACCTACGAACAACTGTTCAATCTGATGGTATGGGAGCATCTGTCGAACAATTGCTTCATTGAACTCCGCCAGCACCTCCTCGACAGCAAGTTAACGGATCCCCGGCAGCTCGCAGCCGAAGCTGACCGGTGGGAGATCACCAGAGTGGGCCGGAATGGGTCCTACGAACAGAACCGGAACAACAATGGTCAGCACCGACCCAGAGGAGGAGGAGGGGGCCAAGGACGAGGAAGAGACAACGCTCCGGTCGCCCCCGCTACCAGCACCACCCCCCCGGCCAACCGGGGCAGCACCCCGGCGCGACCGGGGTACAGAGCCAATGTCACGTGTCACCGATGCCAACGGGTCGGCCACTATGCAAACGACCCAAATTGCCCGCAGTACCAGAGCCCAAGACCCCGCCAAGTGGCCGCTGCGGCCCTAGGGGAAGAACAGATCTCCGAGGAGCAGGAAGAATACGAACAAGAGCATCAAGCGTGGGAGCCAGCCGCCATGGCTCTAGCATGCTTAGGGGGGAAAGACATGGTCCCGCGGGTCCCCCTACCCGCTAACACCCAGAAGTACAGCCAATGGGTGAGCATCAATGGACGCCGGGCCGAAGCCCTTCGTGACACCGGGGCCAGTGTAACAGCCGTCCGCTGTCACCTGGTGACCCCAGAACAGTATCTACCGAACATTCTCTGCCCTGTACGATCAGCCGATAACTCGGAAAGTCTGTGTCGGATGGCCTGCGTCCCTTTCGAATGGGGAGGGGTCTCCGGCATGTTGAAAGTAACGGTCCGAGACGATGCCCCCGTAGACTGCCTCCTGGGAAATGACCTTGAAAACTCTCCGTGGGCAGCCGTGGAGCGAAGAGAACACCTGGGGATGTTAGGCGTCCCGGACTGGGCGTGCGTCACCACCCGGTCCATGGCCGCCCGTGCCAACCACCGCCCAGAAGAACCCGAATGGCCGGCACCACCGCCCCCGGTCGCCCCAGCCGAAACCACCGACCGTGACATCCCCCCCGAACCAGCTCAACCCTCCGACCTCGCTAACCTCGACCAGTGGCCTCAAGAGGGGGGGCCCACGCAAGAACAATTTCGCCAAGAACAGAAGACCTGTCCCTCCCTCGAGGGACTCCGCCAGCAAGCGCTCGCCCAAAGCGCAGGAGATACCTCCGGAACTCATTGGGTCTACTGGGACAATGATCTGCTGTACAGCGAGCAAAGAATCGCCGAGCTGGGGGCCAACCGAGTATTAGTGGTGCCCCTCCGTTTTAGAGACTTTCTGCTCAACCTGGCCCACGATGTCCCCCTGGCAGGACACCTGGGACAAGATAAAACCTACAGTCGCCTAGTGACCCACTTCTTCTGGCCCAAAATGAGGAACGATGTGCACCAGCATTGCCGATCTTGCCCCACGTGCCAAGCCAGTGGAAAGAGCGGCCGCAAACTAAAGGCTCCCCTGCAACCTTTTCCTGTGGTCACTACCCCGTTTGAGAGGGTCGGAATAGACATTGTGGGGCCCCTGGACCCGCGCACAAAACAAGGCCATCGATTCATCTTGGTGCTAGTGGACCACGCCACCCGCTACCCTGAGGCTGTCCCTCTGCGGACTGTGACAGCCCCGGTAGTCGGCCGGGCTCTGATGGGGATCTTCTCCCGTGTGGGCTTCCCCCGAGAAGTCGTCAGCGACAGAGGCACGAACTTTATTTCTAAATACATGAAATCCCTCTGGCAACAGTGCGGGGTCACCTACCGATTCACGACCCCCTATCACCCTCAAGGGAACGGACTCGTTGAGCGGTTCAACCGCACGCTAAAGGGGATGATCGGGGGGTTGGAAGAGCCCCTCCGTCGCCAGTGGGATGTGCTGCTGCCGTGCCTCCTCTTCGCTTATCGAGAGGTCCCCCAGAAATCCCTGGGCTTCAGCCCATTTGAACTGCTATATGGACACCCAGTGCGGGGGCCGCTCAGCCTAGTCAAAGAAGGCTGGGAGATGCCTCCGTTAAAGAACCCTCCAGATATCTTCCGGTATCCCTTAACCCTCCGCAACCAGACCCGGCGGTTCCGGGAACTGGCAAAAACCAACCTAGAGGCCAGTCAAGAGGACATGAAAAAGTGGTATGACCGGAACGCCTCATCCATTGAATTTGAACCTGGCCAACAGGTATGGGTGATGTCCCCCACCGAACCATGCGCCCTACAAGACAAATGGACGGGGCCCTTCAAAGTAATCGAGCGCAAGGGCCCTGCCACCTATCTCATCGACATGGAATCCTCCCGGAACCCACTCCGGGTCCTCCACGCTAACAGACTAAAGCCCCACTTTGTGCGTACAGAACTCAGCCTCCTGATGGCCACAGACACTGGGGCTGAAGAAGACTCCGAGCCCCTCCCTGACCTCCTACGGACTCGGGAGCAAGACGGCTCCGTGGATGGGGTCCGACTCTCGGAGGCCCTCACCAGAGAGCAACGCCAGGAATGTCAAGCCCTCCTATCACAGTTCGCCAGCCTGTTCTCCCTCACCCCAGGTGTCACTTCCTGGTGTGTGCACGATGTGGACACGGGGGACAGCCCCCCTATCCGCCACCGGGCCTACCGCGTGCCAGATCGGGTACGGGCCTGCATCCAGGAAGAAGTAGCCAAGATGCTCACACTCGGGGTCATCGAGGCCTCAGACAGCCCCTGGGCCAGTCCTGTAGTACTGGTCCCCAAAGCAGCTGCCCCCGGCACCACACCAGAACTCCGGTTCTGCGTCGACTACCGGGGCTTGAATGCGGTCACCCGAACAGACGCACATCCCATCCCCCGGGCAGATGAACTGATCGACCGCATGGGAGCTGCCCGCTACCTCAGTATCTTCGACCTGACAGCGGGCTACTGGCAGATCGGCCTCACACCCCGGGCGCAAGAACGTTCTGCCTTTTCCACACCCGATGGCCATTACCATTTCACCGTCATGCCCTTCGGCATGAAGAACGCCCCAGCGACATTCCAACGGCTCGTCAATCAGGTCCTGGCGGGGCTCGAAGGATTCAGCGCCGCCTACCTAGACGACATCGCTGTGTACAGCCACCATTGGTCCGAGCACCTCCACCACCTCCGAGCAGTGCTGCAAGCCCTACAGCGGGCTGGCCTCACGATCAAGGCCAGCAAATGTCAAATTGGGCAAGGGTCTGTAACCTACCTCGGGCACCAGGTGGGAAGCGGCCTGGTGGCCCCTCTGCAGCTAAAAATTGCCGCCATCCAGTCCTGGCAGTCCCCCATCACCCAGACCGAGGTACGAGCCTTCCTGGGCCTCACAGGCTACTACCGAAGGTTCGTGAAAGACTATGGGACTATAGTGGGGCCCCTCACAGAACTCACGTCGAAAAACCAGCCCAAGAAAGTCAACTGGACCCCAGAGTGTCAAGCTGCCTTTGAACAATTGAAAGCCGCCATGTGTTCCGCCCCTGTGCTCCAGGCCCCCGACTACAGCCGGGAGTTCGTCGTTCAGACGGATGCCTCCGACCATGGCATTGGGGCAGTCCTGTCTCAAGTGAACACCGACGGCCTTGATCAACCGGTGGCCTTCATTAGCCGGCGACTCCTACCACGGGAACAGCGCTGGAGCACCATAGAGAGGGAGGCCTTCGCTGTGGTATGGGCCCTCAAGAAGCTCCGGCCCTACCTTTTTGGCACACACTTTCGGGTACAGACCGACCACCGACCCCTGCAATGGCTGATGCAGATGCGGGGGGAAAACCCGAAGTTACTACGCTGGTCCATCTCCCTACAAGGTATGGACTTCACAGTCGAACACCGGCCTGGGCCAGATCACGCCAACGCGGATGGCCTGTCCCGGTTCTTCCGCCTCGACGAGGAGAGTCCCCAAGAGGATGGGTAACTCTCCCTGCCTTCAGCTGGGGGGGACGCATGTTGGACAGGCCACATGAAAGGCCACTCTCTCCCGGCCCGACCAGGCCTGAGCCCGGTCACGCAGGTACTACACACCACCCTTGCACGTCCTCCGTCCCCTCAGGGACCCCTGCCCTCGAGCATGTCAACCTCGTGGGTCCGATCCACTGCCAGCCCACGCGCCCATCCTGGGGCGCCATCTTGGACACTCCCCCACGTGGCCGCCTGGCCCCCGGCCGACCTCAACCCTGGGCCTGGCCAGGCCTCAGACATCCCGGCACCACCATCCACCCAGGAGGTGAGCGGGCTACTTGGCAAGTCAATGGGAGAAGGAGGTGTCGATGGCTCTCCACCACCAAGTGCCGCTCGCCCATCGCCTCCCCGGGCGTTGGCTCCACCCCCCTGCTGGGTGTCTGGACTCCCTCATCCCGGACCTCCCGACCTCCAAGTGCGAGGGTCCGGACATCAAAGCACACCAGCCCTATAACTGGGGCAGCTCCAGAACAGGAAGGCAGTTGTATCTTGGAGTCGAGAGACGTAAAGAGGAACTCATCCTAGGCGGACTACTGGCGCTGCCGTAGCTCTGTCTTGTGCACCATCGTCCTGCCTGTTGGCGCTGCCACAGCCTTCGCAACCTTCATCTCCTTCATCGTCGTCGGGACCTGCTGGCGTGGCCGCGGACCGTTGTAACCGTCATCTTCACCGGGACCTGCAGGCTCCGCCGCGGACCGTCGTTTTTCCTTCGTCCATCTCGGGACCTGCTGGCTCCGCCGCGGCCCGATCATCTAGAACGCCGAGCTCGAGGATTGAGAGCTATTTTCCACTCATTGGTAACAGGACTGTCCCGCTACCCCTTTTCCTAATCCAGAGACCAGAACCGAGGGGACCCCTGAGTCCAGACCTCCTTGTATCATATCATCGTAACCTAAGAATTGCATATAAAGCCTCGTTAAACTTCAACCTTGTGTGGTGTCCGTCTGTGGGGGGGGAAGTTACTTGTCTGTACAGTCGTTGGAGACGGCTCTCCCCGGAGACCTCTCCCCGTAGTCTCGGCCGACCCTCCCGGTCCGTCTAACAAAGTTGCATTGCTTTCCATAGACTTTTGAAAACTTGTGAGAAAACTCTTCGCCACTCGCACACCCCTAGTCGCGCCTGCCTGATTGAGCTGTGTCTATGATCTAGTTGTAGGCTGAGACAGAATAGCAACACCTGACGTCAGTGAGGCCGCAGACCAACCGTGTGATACTGGTGCTAATTGTGAGAAGTTAGCCTGGCATATGATGTCCACTATTCTAGTGGGCACCTTGTACCAGTCTAAACGACCCTTATTGATGGTGGTAGTAAAGTCAACCTTATAGACAAGCTATCCTAGTGGTAGCATGGACCAGCAGTCTTAGGCTAAACTCCAAAGAGCATGTGAAGCAAGCTGTTTTACCAATTATAATCCCTTGAATACCAAATGAAAGGACACCACACAAGGTATATATCAAATATATATGTATTTATTTCTAACGCAACCCCTCTGAACTCTTTATGAGGTCAGAGATCGAAGTACTTCACAAGTTACTCAATTAGCATATGATAACTTGCACAAATACAGTTTTACCCTAAGGGCCTCACAAACCATATACTAAGTAAGTGCTATAAGAACCACTTCAGAAATAGTGAATAGGCCTAGGGCCTAGGGAATCGCAGGGGCATCACTAGACAACCAAAGATTAGGAAGTAGGAGACCCACGGGAGACGCCTGCAGTGTCTAAACACAGTCGCGAGTTACCATTGACTTATAATAGAGAACGAAGAAGTTACAAAGTTACTGTTTAAGGGCACTTCCGGATGGACTAAGACAAAACCCCTTTAAACTAGGACACTTGTAGAGTCAATACCCATGGGAGCACCAGAGTATTCGAGTTACCTCACCCAGGGAAGCCGGGTGCATAGGTGTCTTTTCGTGTCGGGTTTCGTCGATGCTTTCAATGGAGATCTGCAAAAGAAGTGCTGCAGGCGGCCAGTGGAAGAGTGTCCCGGTGTATCCAAGGATGGATCGAAGAAGTGAAGAACCTGAAAGCAGAGGGGACAGAGTCTGGGTCACTAGCCAGTGACCCGGAAGGAACCAGGAAGGAACCAGGCGATGTTGCGATGATCTCAGGTGAAGAGGTAAAGCTTGTCTCTGCAGCCACGAGGACCAGGAGGCGTTGACGACAACCTGGAGCTGGATTCGAGCTGTCCCACAAAGGATCTGGTTGACTGCGGTGTCGGACCCAACAAGCCTTGGCAAACGCAATCCACGCAGGAAGTGAAGATTGGCTTCGGGTTAGATCAGCAAGGTCTGAGGGGCTTCTCCTTTGCAGGGAAGCTGGAGCAAGCCTGGCGCAACTAGGAAAGCAGTTTGGTTTCAAAGGTTTGTCTTCAGGGGGCTCACTAGCCAGCGGGCTAGCAACCGGGAAGATGTGTTGAGCTGAAATGCAAGAGCGGGCCCCACGCGGCACTCGTGGAGGGTGGAGGGCTGAGCTTTGGTGCAAATAGCGCTCGGGTCTGGGGCTTCTCGTACCCCAATGCACAACTGCGAGGGTACCTCGGTAGTTAAGCTGTTAGCAAAATGCAGGATGTCCAGGGTGTCCGGTCCCACGTCTCTCGTGTCCGCCACGGATCTCAGCTTTCCTGTGGATGTGGGTCGGATTCAGAGAGGTCTGAGAGTCCAGTTCCTGCATCGCTGAGTCTTCGGGGTGCGACGGGAGCATCGATAAAGCAGACCAGCAAGTTACTAGTGGTGCCTGTTTGTACAGGGTGGTCACTCCTTCACCACAAGGGAGATTTCTTCAGTCTTCTAGTCAGGATAGAGCGTTGAAGGTCCAAGAGTTTCATATCAATCAATCAATCAATCAATCAGGGTACTTGTAAAGCGCGCTACTTACCCGTGAGGGTCTCAAGGCGCTATGGGGAGGGGGGTGCTGCTACTGCTTGACGAGCCAGATCTTGAGGAGTCTTCTGAAGGCGAGTAGGTCTTAGGTCGGCCATATGTGGGTAGGGAGGCTGTTCCAGTGTAGCCGGGGCAGGGGGGCTAGGGATACTCACAGTGGTAACAACAGGTGGCTCAACAGACACTTGACCAGTATATCGTTTCAAACTGGGTTTTATTTTTAGGGTTCTCTTGGTACGGAATGTAAGTCTCTCCCTCGCAAACTCAATATTATCCGTGGTGGTGGACTTCGGGGCACGCAGGATTACAGTTCAAAGGACTCCCCAATTCCAGGGTGCGCAAGATGGCTCAGCGTCGTTAATGCTCCAGGAAGGCTACGGGCTTTGGGTGTTTCTCGTCTCCCGGTCCAGCAACATGAAAAAGAATGGACAGAGGGAGGCCGTTAGTTGCTATGTCTGATACGCGCTTGCACCCAAGGGATTCCCGTGTTTGTGAGGGACACCAGTGTATATACAAACACTCCAGTGTGAAATACGTGGATGAACAAGGAGAGGAGTGAGGTACGAAGGAAAGGTACGGCAATAGAATCGGGAAGCGGGAAGAGGTAGGGAGGATGGGAACACATAGGATTAGAACGTACAGGGGCTTTTTACACTATACACTCGGGGCACTCTTTCTCCCCACCCAAGCCGCCCAACGCCGCCGTACCTGGCTAAGCCACACTCCTCCCTCGGGAGTGTGGCACGGCGAATCACAGGACTGTTGGCGTCCTGGCTTTCCGTCTTCTTCTCGTCCTCGGTTTTCTCCCACGTCTTCTTCCTCCGGTCGGTGTGCCTCGCGTCCTCTGTCCTCCGGCTCGCCGATGACGTCACACGCCGCGTACAGGGCTTCCCCTGCTTTCAACCATCCAGGATTGTCGACGTCAGTAGAAGGCGGGGCTTCTTGGAAGTCGTCAAACTCCCACTTAAAGGGACCAGTGTACGTTTCTTCGGTTTGATCCACGTCCCAATCATTCTTCCGAGTCGCAGTCTGAAGATTAGAAGGGTCACAATCAGGGTTCCACCATTCCACACGACCACCCATCCCGACCCTGTTACACTGCTCCCCCCTAGGATTCTCCCGATCGGGGAGAATGGGTGTTCTCGACAGGTAGTCTGCATTACCATTCTGGACTCCTTTCCGATGCACTATGTGGAATGAGAACGGCTGAAGAAACAGAAACCACCTCAACACCCTGGAGTTGTGTGACATGTTTTTTTTGCATCCACTGTAGCGGAGCATGGTCCGAAAACAGAGTAAAAGGTTTCCCTTCCAGATAGTACCTCAATTTGTCCACAGACCAGCGGATCGCCAGACATTCCTTTTCCACCGTTGGGTATTTACATTCCCTCGGGTGTAACTTTCGACTGATGAAGAGAATGGGGTGTTCAATCCCATCGTCACCGGTTTGCGACAATATTGCCCCTATTCCTACATCAGAGGCATCGGTAGCCAACGAGAAGGGTTTTTCAAAGTCTGGTGGAATCAGGACAGGACTTGATGTAATGGCTGCTTTTAAGTTTTCAAAAGCTACGTTAGCCTCTTTGGAAGGGCATTTCCCTAGGTTGTTTTTGGAGGTGTTTTTCAGAAGGTCAGTTAAAGGAGCTGCAGTCTCTGCAAAATTCATTATGAACCTCCTATAGTAGCCTATCAATCCCAGGAAAGCACGAAGTTCTTTTTTTGTGGATGGAAAAGGGGTACCTGTGATGGCTCTTATTTTCTCCTCTTGAGGAGCGATGACCCCCTCTCCTAGCATGAACCCCAAATACTTCACTCTGGGAAAGGCCGCTCGTGATTTTTTTGAATTTATGTGCAGTCCTGCATTTTGTAGGTCCTGAAGTATACTGGCAATATGATCTAGATGATCCTTCCACGTCCTGCTGAAGATGACGATATCATCTAGATATACCGAACTATACTTGGTATGAGGAGCCAATACCGTGTTCATGAGTCTCTGGAAAGTGGCCGGGGCTCCATGGAGCCCGAAGTGTAATACGGTAAACTCGAACAACCCATCATCCGTGGCAAAAGCTGTTTTATGCCTGTCTTTTTCTCGAAGCGGAACCTGCCAGTACCCTTTGGTCAGGTCTAGGGTTGTTATATACCTGGACTCTCCGATTCTTTCAATCAATTCGTCAACTCGGGGTATTGGAAAGGCATCAAATGATGAAATAGCATTTAATGCGCGGAAATCCATACAAAACCGGGTGGACCCATCCGGTTTTGGTACCATCACTATGGGCGAAGCCCAGTTGCTGCGTGATGGTCTAATGACCCCTAGTCGAAGCATGTCTGTTACTTCCTTTTTTACATCGGCTCTCCTAGCAGCCGGAATACGGTAGGCCCTTTGCTTCACTACCTTGCCAGGTTCAGTGTCGATACAGTGCTCAGCTAAATGAGTGTGTCCAGGCACATCCGAAAACATAGGAGCGAACTTTTGTAGGGTGTGCAAAAGTTCTTTTCTTTCGGGTTCAGTCAGATCAGGGTTTATAGGAAGTTTATCGAGAGTAGTACTCGTGTCTTTTGATGGTAAGGTTAAATTTGCTGATTTGGGTGGTGGCCCTATCCATTTTTTCAACAGATTTATATGGAAGGTTTGTTGCCTTCCCGGGGTGATTTGCAACCTATAGGTTGTTTTGCCAATAGTTTCCACCACCTCGTAGGGACCCTTCCACTCGCTCCTGAACTTTTGGCTGGACGACGGAAGGAGCACTAGTGCCCAATCTCCTTTGTTCAGCGTCCTCCATTTTTTCCCTTTATCATACTGATGTCTCTGATTCACTTGGGCTCTTTCTAGATTGGAATACGCTAGGTCCCTGAGTTTACCTAGCCGAGATTTCAACTGATTGGTGTATTCCAGTAGTGACCTCTGTTCTGTCTCCTCTTCCTTTTCCCAGGCCTCTTTGGTGATCTCTAAGAGTGACCTCGGTTGTCGACCATACAACAACTCGAACGGGGAGTACCCTAAACTACTCTGTACTTGGGCCCGCAACACGTAGAGAGCCAGGGGTAACAGTTTGTCCCAGTCTTTGTTTTCGGCGGTTAGCATTTTTTTTAACGTGGACTTGAGAGTTCGATTGTATCTCTCAACCAATCCATCCGTCTGTGGATGGTAGGCCGAGGTGCGTATGTGCCTCAGTTCCAGGGTCTTACATACTTCCGCCATCATTTTTGAAACAAAGGGTGTCCCCTGATCTGTGAGGATTTCCCTAGGAAACCCCACCCTCGAAAACAATTCAATTAATTTGTCGGCTACATTCCGTGTTGTTGGAGCACTGAGAGCAAAGGCCTCGGGGAACCTGGTGTTATAATCCACCACAACGAGTGCATAGGTATGCCCTCTAGATGTACGTGGAAGGGGGCCAATAAGGTCCATCCCTACTCTTTCGAAGGGATTACCAATGATAGGTAATGGTTGGAGAGGTACTGCTGGCGGTCTGCTCATGTTTTTCTTTTGGCATACTTCACACTGTCGACAGTATTCCTCAGATGTTTTATAAATGCCTGGCCAAAAGAACAGTTTTGTTATGTTCTGTAGTGTCTTTTCAGCTCCGCTATGTCCTGCTGTTAAATGTGTATGGGCATAGAATAGTATCTGTTCTCTAAAGTCTTTGGGAACGACTAACTGAGGAGAGTCGCCTGCTTTTCCTTCCCTATACAATAGGTAGTTTATGATTCTGAACTTGGGAAATACTGAGGTCGGTGTTGTTTCGTTTACATGGGCTGCCTCCCATGCGTTCAAGAGTGTAGGGTCGTTACTTTGTGCAAACTTGAAACTCCGGTCTAACACCCAGGGATCTGTAGTGAGTAACGCTTCTTTTGGTCGTTCCAATTTTTTTCTGAAGAGACTCAGGAAGTCGGGGTTATCCACCCCCAAAATCAGATCCTCGGGTAAAGACTCTACTACCCCTACCCTCACTACACATGGTTCTCCACCCATGGGTTTGAGAATAAGTTGGGCTACCGGGTACGGTTTCACATCCCCGTGTACACATCTTATGTGTACGACTGAACCAGGACCCAACTGGGAGGGAAGTACGTGCTGTTTTTTTATGACTGACTGTTTACAACCAGAGTCTAAAAGAGCTTTTATACATTTACTGTTCACAAGTACCCTTGCGTAAAAGGATGGTCCCATCTCCGCTGTGTACATCACGGCCTTAGGAATGTAGCCAACCTCCATAGGTTCTTCGGGCGGTCGTTTCCGGGGACACATTCTGGCTATGTGTCCCCACTCTCCACAGTCAAAGCACTGCGGACCTCTTTGTGATGGTGGTTCAAATCTTAAGGGCCGTGTTTTCACCTGCTCTGCTGCTGGTTTGGGTTTGTTTTCTTGTTTCACCAACCCTGTGGGTCCTTTGGGGCCTTTGTCCGTATCCCAAGGGAAGGTTCGTGGCATAGCTTTATTAAAGTTTGAAGCCATTTCAATTGCCTGTTCAGCAGTAAGACCTGAATGCTGTCTTAGCCAACGCTGTGTGCTGTATGGTAGGGCTTCCATAAATTGTTCCAGATATATACTGGTCATCACGTCTTCTTTGCTTCTACTCTCTGGTTTTAACCACTTGTCGGCGGCCATCTTTACCGCAAGTATAATGTTTTGGGGTGTTCCCCCTCTATTCCCTTTTCTTTCCTGAACCGGAGTCTATAGGCCTCTGCATCTAGTCCCAGATGGTCCAATATTACTGCTTTAATAGCAGCATATGGCGTTACTCCTGCATGGTTAGCTACCTGGTAAGCTGCTTGGGCCTCCCCGGAAAGTAAGGGAGCCAAAAAAAAGGGCCACTTGTCCTCGGGCCAACCGCAAGCTCTGGCCGCCCGTTCGAAATTGAGAAGGAATGCATCGGGATCTTCCCCCGGTACGTATTTCTATAGTTGCATTCCTGAAGGGTGAGGTCCGAAAGCTCTTCTCTCGGTTACTGTGGGTACCCCGGGGCTCTGTACTACCTTGTGTAATCCTTCAAGTTGGGCGGTAATGGTGTTTTTAAACATGTCCCGATCAGCGTCTGCAGCCGACATTTGCTGGCTGATAGCCCATTCTAATTTCTGTTGGCCTTCAATAAGTTGTTGTACCACTTGTTCCATGTCTGCTGTTGGTATGGAGGGACTCAATCCCACTTCTGACACCACTGTAGCCGGGGCAGGGGGGCTAGGGATACTCACAGTGGTAACAACAGGTGGCTCAACAGACACTTGACCAGTATATCGTTTCAAACTGGGTTTTATTTTTAGGGTTCTCTTGGTACGGAATGTAAGTCTCTCCCTCGCAAACTCAATATTATCCGTGGTGGTGGACTTCGGGGCACGCAGGATTACAGTTCAAAGGACTCCCCGATTCCAGGGTGCGCAAGATGGCTCAGCGTCGTTAATGCTCCAGGAAGGCTACGGGCTTTGGGTGTTTCTCGTCTCCCGGTCCAGCAACATGAAAAAGAATGGACAGAGGGAGGCCGTTAGTTGCTATGTCTGATACGCGCTTGCACCCAAGGGATTCCCGTGTTTGTGAGGGACACCAGTGTATATACAAACACTCCAGTGTGAAATACGTGGATGAACAAGGAGAGGAGTGAGGTACGAAGGAAAGGTACGGCAATAGAATCGGGAAGCGGGAAGAGGTAGGGAGGATGGGAACACATAGGATTAGAACGTACAGGGGCTTTTTACACTATACACTCGGGGCACTCTTTCTCCCCACCCAAGCCGCCCAACGCCGCCGTACCTGGCTAAGCCACACTCCTCCCTCGGGAGTGTGGCACGGCGAATCACAGGACCGTTGGCCTCCTGGCTTTCCGTCTTCTTCTCGTCCTCGGTTTTCTCCCACGTCTTCTTCCTCCGGTCGGTGTGCCTCGCGTCCTCTGTCCTCCGGCTCGCCGATGACGTCACACGCCGCGTACAGGGCTTCCCCTGCTTTCAACCATCCAGGATTGTCGACGTCAGTAGAAGGCGGGGCTTCTTGGAAGTCGTCAAACTCCCACTTAAAGGGACCCGTGTACGTTTCTTCGGATTGATCCACGTCCCAATCATTCTTCCGAGTCGCAGTCTGAAGATTAGAAGGGTCACAATCAGGGTTCCACCATTCCACACGACCACCCATCCCGACCCTGTTACATCCAGGTCTTGGCGGAGAGGTAGGAGAAGGATCTGTCACCGGAGGTCGTTCGTTGGATGCGGGGGACAACGGCGAGGGCGAGGCTGGCGGAGCGGAGCTGGTGGGTGGGGGTGTAGAAGCTGAGTCTGCTGTTCAGGTAGGCTGGTCCGGCGTTGTGGAGTGCTTTGTGTGCGTGGGTGAGGAGCTTGAAGGTGATCCTCTTGTCGATGGGGAGCCAGTGTAGGTCTCTCAGGTGAGAGGTGATGTGGCTTCGGCGGGGGACGTTGACGATCAGTCGGGCGGAGGCGTTTTGAATGCGTTGTAGTCGTCGTAGGTGTTTGGCTGGGATTCCTGCGGAGAGTGCGTTGCCGTAGTCCAGTCTTGTGCTGACGAGGGCCTGTGTCACCATTCTTCTTTTTTCGGTCGGGATACACTTGTAGATCCTGCGGAGCATGCGGAGGATGTTGTAGCAGGAGGAGGAGATGGCGTGTATCTGCTTAGACATGGAGAGGGAGAGGGAGGGGTTTCGTTCCAGGATAATCTAAAGTCTGTGGACACAGCTCCTATCTTTATACTAAGAAAATGGGCTGGATTACCTGATAGGTCCCTCCTATGGGTGGATCTGGGAAGGGGGTGGTTACACCCCTTTCCCTTTTTCCAGTTTCATGCCAGAGCGGGGCTGGAGTGCCCCAGCAACTGGTTTGAAGCGGACTATGCATGGAGCACCTTGTTTGCCCCAGGCAGTGTCTGAAAAAGCATCTTTCCATTCAACCCACCCTGCCCCAATACACTACAGGCTGTCTGGGGAGGTGTGAGCGGAAATCTATTGCCCAGGCCTCCCTTGCTGGAGTTTCCCCCAGCAGCAGGAGGTCAGACTTGTGTCTGGGGCAGCAGCATCCATTTTGTGATGCTGAGGCTCTGTTTAATTTTCACCGGGTAAAGCAGTAACATACATGTATTTTCCCTCTAGAAGGGTGGAATGCTACCCCCACCACCAGAACTGGTAGGGTGGGTAGTATTCCAAAGTGTTTGACACCTTACACGAAATGTTTTGATAAAGCCAAACCAAAGTTAGTATTAACCGCGAGGATTATAATGCACTTAAGAGTATATGGTATGGCTATATCATAGAACAGCTATAAGGAGATGGTTCTGAAAGCTGCAGAGTGGCTCAGCTCATGCTAGGGCACCCTCTCACATAAAACCAAGCACTCTGCTTCCAAGATTGTTAAGGCCTGCCATAGGAGTGACTTATAGGTTACTATGTGTCTATATATAAGGTAGATATCGGTATACTATATCTAAGTAAGGGGTGATTACACCACTTTACCCAAGCTGAGTGATCAGCCTGTGGTGTCAGTTTGGATGGCCAGCCAGGGGTGCATGAAGCATGCTGCAGCCCCTGGTAAGCATTGGGTGAACCTATGCCCTGGGTACCTATGGTACACAATACAGGGGCTCACAAAGGTGACCCAATACCAAGGTATGTACCTAAAGTACATGGTATCAATTTAGAGAGAGAACAGCTGGGCTGTGGGTCTGATTAGCAGGCCCACAGCCACACTAAAGTCGAAAAACCAGAATATCACAGCAAAAAGTGGGGGTGACCATAGGAAGCAGACCCTACTCTCCTACACGAATGCCTCTGCTGTGCTTCCCCTCCCCTCAAGAGGACCCTAGGAGTGTGTGCAGGGTGCATTCGGCTGTGGCTGAGTGGTGCAATGGGTGAGTCGCTCGCTGCATTATCTCCAGAGTAGCATGATGCAGTAGTTTCTACCTCTGGTAATAATGGACGCCACACTTATAAGATTTGCAAAGGGCATCTACCAAACTCACACGATTGTACCCACCACTGAAGACAAAGCAAATGTCTGTTCTTAGCAACACCAATGCCATCACCATCAAGGTGGTCAGCAGACCTACATTTACCTACATCTGCCCAGCCTGAAGTGACTACAGAAAAGGCACTGAATATATCTCCCCGATGGGACAGCGAGGGTAGTGCCTTGTTTCACAAGAGCTGCAGGCCTGAAAGGACAGCTGTGTGTCACTGTGGAAGGCAATCACCTCCTGAAAGCCAACAGCAAATTCTACTAAGAATCAGATCAAAATGTAGAGCCACTAACCACAAAAGAGCAGATTTTACCCCAAACCCATTTGACCTCCACCCATGGCCCATCCTAGTGCTGACCCTGTAAAAAAACAGAACTAAGATAACATAGCAGAGAATCAAAAGTAAGCCAATGGCAGCTCAGAGACAACCTGCAAGCCTGGAGTCATGGCACACCAGCCTAGGTATGCAGAATCACCATCGCCCGGCGATATCTACCAGCCAGAACTAATAGAGTGTAATGACATCTACTAGCCAGAACTGATAAGGAACCTGCTTGTTCATACATACCCAATTTACCCGATGCAGGTGGGAGACTCAAGATTTTTGAAGCACAAATGGCTATATTTTGGCTGTCTCCCGTCTGAAATTGCCTCTGCTTCAATAGAAGTGAAACGAGAAAATGCATTCTCTAGATTTTTTGATTTTTTTTTATATCACACTTTTTTTTTAGGTTGAGCCTAGTGCAGTTCGCATATGCTCCTCTATGGGGAGGATTCTTGTAAGCACTCCAAACTTCCCAGAGACTTCTCCGTGTGGGTCGGGCAACTCCCACACATTCCATTGGTCTTTGCGTGTGGCTTTCAATATTGAAAGTACGCAATTGGCCAAAGACGGGTGCATGTCCTGCCTTTCCTGTGAACGCTCACTCCCACGGCGTTTGGGTCTCGGGAGAAGTGTGGCAGCTGCATTCCTCCCTTGTCATGGATAATTAAACACAGTGCGGTCGCTTTCACTTTCGCGTCCACGCCGGATGTATGACGTTACAACGCATACTTTTACTCCGCATACCATTACAACGCGGTATTCACAACGCATACCACTACAACGCATAGCGCTTTGGGGTGCTGGATAGTGGTAAGTGTAATTTACTATTCTAACTCCAGTCCCCGTGGACCCTAGGGACTATTCTTGACTGTTAAGAATACCCATTTCTAAGCGTGTTGGCTTCTTGGCCAATAGGAAATGCTGCCCCCTCAGTGAACCATCAGTTGTTTAAACCTCTTGAGGTTTCTAAGATCATGCCGCTTCTATTGATTTTGGTTGCCACGATGTTCACACGTCCACGTTCTGTTTGTACTTGGATATCTATGTATGCTAAATGTTGCAATTTAGAGCTAAGGCAGTACTCAAACGCATGTTTAGGAGAGATGGAGAAATTACAAACATCGTTTTTGCTAGTTTCTCGCATTAGGAGTATTAAAACGCCAAAACTAAACTTGTGTTACACGACTCTAAGCACACTTTCAACACTATGAGCATAGTTTGAAAATAATTTTCGATGCAAATCGTTTCTAAAAATCTGGCAAAGATTTGCAGTCGGCACAGACCAGACGCAACGCCGCCTCCTCCTCCGAGGCATAATCCTGCAGAAGAGGGTAAAAATAGCACTGGCATTTCATCATCAGTTCGAGGCAGCTCACGCGCTATTAACCAGTGAAAGGGCTGATCTTTAAAACCACGCTGGGTTTATAGGAGATGTATTTTAGCCTATACTCTGTTTTATATTTTAAATAGCTGCACTTTCCAACAAACGAGTTGTGTCTTTTTTTTTATTCTTCGTCAGTCATTTTTTTAATTTAGCCTTTAAAAAAACGCAGGCATAAAATATGCTTTCATGAAACACTATTGGGGTGTAACTATCAACAGCTCAGCAGGTTCAGTGCAAAGGGCTCAAAAGGTGCAAGGGGCCACCTCATTATGGCTGTCTTCTAAAATTCAGCATGATATTTTGTGTGCTGGAGGCCGGAGGCATTTTTCTTGCTTGCATTAAGATCCAAGGTAATTTGTATGCGTCTCTGGTTTTGTTTTCTGTAAGCTATAATATTGATTCAAACTAGTTCAGGTATATAAGACATTAACCCCTGTGTTATTTGTTTTTTTTATGTTGTTTGACTTACCATATGATTCCGTGTCATGAGAACCTTACATTTCAGCCCTGGACTATCATTTTTCATATCTTTGTTCTCACGTGTGGTCTTTCGATGTGTTCAATTGAACAACTAAGCCACAACTACAATACCCAGAATGCACTTTTGCAGCAAAGAAAAACTTACGGTTGGATACGAATTGTTCATGTGGAATGCACAGTAGCTCTATTTCCGACCCAGAACCCCCTTTTGCAGGTCTTGGTTTTGTCCAGTTAAGTTTTGAGCGCCAAGATCATCTTCTTCACTACGAGAAGGGAAGACACTGCAAATTTAAACTCATTTGACCGGAGCCCCCAGGATTTCTATATCCGTCGATGAGTATGTCATTTAGTCTAGGTTTTTGCTTTGCATTCTGGAACTTCTAGTTATGATTGCATAACGGGCTAAACTGGACTACAACCCCCAGAAAGCGATGGTAAAACCTTGACTATTTTCTTTTATTTATTTATAGCGCAAACATTACCCGAAGGTGTCAGAGCGCTTTACATAAGAACCAGTTGCAATACATAAGGATTTAGGATTACATGAGGTACATAAAAGATACAAACAGAAAAATTGCAAATGTACAAGTTGTAAAGTCACACAAGGAAGAGATACAAACAGAAAATAATTGCAAATGTAGGTGGACCAAGGACAAGAGCAACAACAGGAGACGGTCCCAAAATGGCGGGCACACGCGTGTTTCCAGCCCAAAAGGAACGAGTGCCAAGTCCAAAGGAAACCAGGGAGCCGAACCAACGGAGGAAGAACAAGAAGGGGAAGGTAACCAGACAGACAAAAGGGGGGTAGGTGGTCTCCGAAGCACAGCTGTGCCGTTCATGTGCACAGGCAGCGGTGGCAACAGTGTCCAATCCATTCTCCCAGGTTGGAGGGAGATCGACACAGGCTCCAGGGCAGCTGTCTAGAGAACGGGACGCCGCAGAGTCCGAGCCAGAGGGGGCGCCTCACTTGTAGGGATGGAAACAACCAGGCTCAGAAAATCCCGGAGAGCAGCACCACAGTTTCCACCCCCGCCAAAGCCTCATGCGAGGCAGGCGGGCCAGCTGTAGCGGTAGCGAAAAGCAGCGGCCGTAGAAATCAGGAGGTTCAGGAGGGGAGAGCCCCAGCCCGGCTCATCCGCGGCCATCCAGAGAAAGCACAGAGGCATCGGCAACGTCGCAAAAGGACCCGCCGAACGCCCGTCACCAGGGGAACCCAGAGAAGAGGAGGAAAACTATTCAGGCACACACACAATTTCTTTCGCAATATCTCTGGCTAAACACTTATAAGATCCCAAAGGCGAGACCTATTGGCTATGCCAATGCTTGTTTATAAAATGTTAGCATGTGTGCCTTTCCTATCAGGCTTGGATGCTAAAGTTACCCGCGTGGAGTAGGTGTCATCTGTGGCACTGAGAAGAACCAGACACAGTAATCGAGAGATCATAGACGAATGTGCATGGATTGGCTAGAAGAATTTTATCAACAAGCATTGGCAATGCCCTGCTACACTGAATGAAAACTGAATAAATGGTCGTTGATTTACTCTCCAGAAACTGTCACTTGAAGTGAAACACATGTGACAGTAAATTGTCACTCATAGCCAGACTGAATCAATAGAAACGCCACATTCAAGCGATAAAAAACATGGGCAGCCACAGGGTGTGTCTCCCACCCACGGTGATACACGCGGCCCGCGAGCCGAGGGGCCCTGACTCCAGGAGCAGGTCTCAGGTGAGCCACCTGAACTGGGGCGGGGCCTCCTTGCTTACACCGGATGTTATTTTTCGGTGGAGGTCACCTGCTTCCGCCCCGCATTGATGTCGTTCACTTCTGCCCCGCAGTGACGTCACCAGACCGTTGGAGGCTCTTCCGTGGCTGCCATTGGTGGATTCTTTAAAGGCCCTCTCTCTGATTGGCTGTCTCTAATGCCGGCTTTTTTGAAAGTGCTTCTTGTTGGAGTTGCTGCTGCTGTTCGAGGAGAGCCTGACAGCAAACACCAGGGCCCGGAGCAGCAGCAGCGGAGTAGATCCAGAGTCGGGACCGCAGCGCCTGCCACCCGGCCTCTCCATCTGAGCACCTCCTGGACCCCAGCGCAGTCAGCAGGTGAGACTCTTGGCAGGCTATCCGCGGAGCAGGCAGTGAGAGGCGCTCGGTTCACCTGTGTGCGGGGTGTCGGGCTCACTGGATGCGGCCATCTGTGCCTCACTGGGTGGGGGGCTTCTCAGATGAGTGGTAGGTTTCTCACTCTAGGGTTATGAGAAGGCTGTTGTCCCTCTAAGGGGGGCAGGGTCTGCTCAGGTGATTTGTTCCACCCCTCCTCTCCATATCCCAGCTCTTTATTCACCTGCTAGCGGCTTCCCATGCTCGCTCCCACACTCACCTGGCCGTACAGCTCAAGTTACCCCTGCTCACAGACCAGGAGCCGCCAACCATATGTTATGTCTTTGCATTCTGGGTCTTGTAGTCCTCGGTTTTCCATTGGGAGCTGGGTGGCCTCGTCACTCCTCACCTGGACCCCCTGAGATCGTGAACTCTGCCCCTCGCCCGTCCTGGTAGCTGACGAGGACTCCACGCGCTTGAGCGAGATGCAGCTTGTGTAGGAAGCTCTCTGCATGTGTCCAGGTTGACATCCTTCTGGTTCGTTTCCATGCTCTCAAACCCTACACTTCTCTACCCTAGACACGCCGCACGCACCACCACAGGACAATGAATATCGATGCCAGGAATCTCCGTACACGCTTCCATATCACCGGTGAAGCAACACCTAAAGTGGCTCAAACCTACCTCGTGCAGCGCCCTCCTGCGCCAGAAGGTCTCCACTGCACGGTGTCCGCTTCAGCACAGGGCAGGGGGGTTTCTGAGGCCAGTTAATGCCTACTTAAGGGTATCCACATGGGGTCCACTTGAATACAAGCCTCAGAATGGGAGTGTTTTAGTGGGTGATTGTCCTGGAATTCTGCCCTCTTAGAGCAATGCTGGACACCCCTGGGAGTGGAGTACAGGATCCACAGCCTCCCTGATTGCTGTGGCCCCCTCCTTCTACTGCTGCCTGTCCTCCGTGTCTTTTTTCGCGTCTGGTGTTTGTCGAAGGGTGGTAGTTAATGTGATATTCCCCAGTCACAGGTCCGAGTGTTTGTAACATAAAGGGTCTGTGGTGGTGGATGCAGACTGGTGGGTGACGGAAGGACTCACTGCTCAGGTGAGCAGTTGCATCACGTCACACGCATGATTGTGCCTGTTATGCATAGTGTAAGTGGCGATGGGGTCTGAGGTGACCGCGTTCTCAGTGTCTGATGGGTCTTGCACAAGTGCGTGACCAGCTGCACTTTAAGCTCAGATTGGGGGGGAGGGGGGCGACGTGCCCCCGAGTTTGTGAGGGCGAACACTCCAGAAAAGTGACCCAGCTGCCAGTTTGCTTACATGTGACATTTCCATGTTTTCACAGTAATTACATGTGACACTCGTGAGCGGCACTTTCTACTGAATGGTAACAATCTATATATCACACGGTCTAGTGACTTGAATAATCAACTCAACCGAGCTGTAGGGTGCTTGCCCCATAAATGTCTCCATATGTGTGATCTTAGGCAAATATTTTATTTCACAGTTGCCTCTTTTTTCACTATCTCATATGAGCGCACCTTCAAATATGTGGTTTCAACACTTCTGCTGTGCAAAACTCGTCTGCTCGATTTAATAGACTAAAATATTTTCTCCATGTATACCAGTGGTTCCTAAACTTTTTTGACCCGTGGCTCCCTTGACCTAATTGGCAGTCCACCTCCGCCTTGCACCCTTTTCTGCCTTGCACCCTTCTCCCCTCTACCATGCACCCTTCTCTGCCTTGCACCCTTCTCTTCTCTGCCTTGCACCCTTCTCCTCTCTGCCTTGCACCCTTCTCCTCTCTGCCTTGCACCCTTCTCCTCTCTGCCTTGCACCCTTCTCCTCTCTGCCTTGCACCCTTCTCCCCTCTGCCTTGCACCCTTCTCCCCTCTGCCTTGCACCCTTCTCCCCTCTGCCTTGCACCCTTCTCCCCTCTGCCTTGCACCCTTCTCCCCTCTGCCTTGCACCCTTCTCCTCTCTGCCTTGCACCCTTCTCCTCTCTGCCTTGCACCCTTCTCCTCTCTGCCTTGCACCCTTTTCCTCTCTGCCTTGCACCCTTTTCCTCTCTGCCTTGCACCCTTTTCCCCTCTGCCTTGCACCCTTTTCCCCTCTGCCTTGCACCCTTTTCCCCTCTGCCTTGCACCCTTTTCCCCTCTGCCTTGCACCCTTTTCCCCTCTGCCTTGCACCCTTTTCCCCTCTGCCTTGCACCCTTTTCCCCTCTGCCTTGCACCCTTTTCCCCTCTGCCTTGCACCCTTTTCCCCTCTGCCTTGCACCCTTTTCCCCTCTGCCTTGCACCCTTTTCCCCTCTGCCTTGCACCCTTCTCGGCCACCTCCTTGCACCCTTCCCACCCAATGGAGGGGGCTGCCACCTGGAACAATGGCACCATTTCAAAAGAACGATGGTCTCCCCATGCCTAAAAATGAATGTGTCCGTCTGCAATGCGACTGGTGCTAATGTAAAGCGCTCTGATGCCTTCGGGTGGAGTTTGCGCCATATAAAACTGCAAAAAAATACTTGGTAGGGGGCCTTGTGCTGCTTTTGGGGAGCTTTGAATCAGATGACGTAGTAAACGCCTGTAACCCTGCCCCCACCCACCCAACGCTCTCCACCAGGACCCTGCACCCACCCACCCAAAGCTCCCCACCAGGCCTCTCACCCTGCACCCACCCAATGCTCTCCACCAGGACCTGACCCTGCACCCACCCACTCGGCGCTCTCCACCAGGCCCCTGACCATGCACCCACCCAATGCTCTCCACCAGGACCTGACCCTGCACCCACCCACCTAACGCTCTCCACCAGGCCCCTGACCCTGCACCCACCCACCCAAAGCTCTCCACCAGGACCTGACCCTGCACCCACCCACTCAACGCTCTCCACCAGGCCCCTGACCATGCACCCACCCAGCGCTCTCCACCAGGCCCCTCACCCTGCACCCACAGTACCAAAAGCTACTAAGTAACCATAGTGCACCGACTCTGTCAGACTCTATTGGGTATAATATGACTTTGTGGGGTCCTCCCCAGAGTGATGCAAATAAGCAACATAACATTATAGGACAGCCTAAATCAACAAAGAAAAAACAGAAAGTCCGGTTCCACTTAGATTCTAAGTTATTTTCTAAAGGCATATGTTTCTCTTACTTGGCATCTATCTAGGTTTTGGTTTTTTAAAGATCCTTCGATTCTCTCTCCAACCCCTAGGTCGCTCTCACTCTTTCTCTGTCACTCTGTTACTCTCACTCCCATCTACTCATATGGTGGCCTTTGCACAGAATCCAGATGGAAAACTATGTCCTGCCATCTACATAGCACTTAACCCTAATATCCATCTACCCTGCACTGCACCTTTCAGGTCTTTCACCTTTCCTTATTCATTTATGTCAAACTTTTTTCTCTCTCCCCTTGTGCCCTACTTTTCCCTCATCAATCTTTCCTTTTCACTCGAGTCGGGAGAGGCGATCGACGCAATGATAAAGAAGAGCAGAGGTGCGGTGCAGTACAACAGAGAACCACGCCTTTGCTAACAAGCAAGAGTAGGGCAGGGAGGGACAGAGACGGCATGTGGTGGAGAGGGCGGAGGACGGTGTGTGATGGAGAGGACAGGGTGTGATGGAGAAGGACAGAGACGGCGTGTGATGGAGAGGGCGGAGGACGGTGTGTGATGGAGAGGGCAGAGGACAGGGTGTGATGGAGAAGGACAGAGATGGAGAGGGACAGAGACGGCAGGTCTCCCCAAGGTAATGCAATCCTTCCGTGTGCGCGCTAGGCTTCTGTAACTGCAGTATGGCCCATTGTCATTCTGTGTGAGAGAATCGCCACAGACAGAATGACAATGGGGCTAATTGACAGACTGCAGGTCTGGGAGGAGCTGTTGAAGCCTCTTCAGCACTTCAAAGAAATGTGAGATGGCCTCCAACAGCGAGTGCTGCTGACGGCATTTCTCCCCAGTATGTAGCGCTGCCCTGCACTTTCCCACATCGTGCCGCGGCGCCCCTGGCTCCTCATAACGGCGCACCAGGGCGCCGCAGCGCACAGTTTGGGAATCACTGATGTATACTAATAACCTAGGTCCCATATAGGGTATACATGGGGTTGCCGCCTTTCCAAGAGAACTACTGGCCATTCGATGTTGTTGTGAGACTGCAAAGGCCTGGAGTTGATGGACTTTGAACCGCATTATGTATTCATGTGCAGCATGGCTTTCTGACTTAGTTTATTTGAATTATTAGCCGGGGATCGTTAATGCCACTATAGAACACATTTAAATGTGCTTTTCTATTTATATTTGCTGTTTGAAGTATCTACATATATGGGCTTAAAATGCCAACTTTAGGTGAATTTGTTTATTTTTGTACCGGTAGGGACAGGGTTGCCAGTAGAACAAGTATTTACAATGCAATGGTCTCTGCATTATTAAAGGTAGAGCTATTGGCATTGCTCATTACATTACATTTTTTTTAAAATCATAAATAAATGGCATTGCCACTTACATTGTCAATAGCTTAATCATTAAATACATGGCATTGTCATTTACAATGCCAATAGCTTAATAGCTCGCAAATGTATGACCTATTGCATACAGAGCCACGCCCACCCACAGAGCCACGCCCACCCACACAGAGCCACGCCCACAGACCCAGAGCCGCCACTCACACACCCAGGGGAGCAAGCACAGCCAGGGGGCAGCTACCAGCAGAGGTTCGTTTGGCCAGAGATCTCCCGCTCTGGCTCTGTGAAAGGCCTAATATCTGGCAGAAGATCTACTTGATCTCATGGAACTCAACAAGTCTGCATTCCCGACAGCGAACCTACCCAGACATCCAACTGCACCAATGCGAAGTACTACAACTAAGGCTACCTCATCCGCCCAGAACCTCAAGATTCATAAAAGCGGTCCAACATGTTTTTGCTTTAGATCATCAATCCAAGCACACAAGTGGATAAACCGCAAATGACACACTATCTATCTCAGAATGATCACTTTGACACACAAGCGCCAGCTGCCAACAACCTAGTCACCGTGTTCAACAATAAACTATCCCCATCTTCATGCCAAAACCACAAGCCTTGAAACAGCATACATGGAAAATCGCAAAACCTTGTGTGCACAACACTGTCCGTAATTAATGTAAACTGGAGTTGCCAAGCTATTAAGACAGAAGCACATGTCCCGTAGTAGACAATATTACCCAAACAGAAGAATACGTTTTATAATTGTGTTCCTGATTGACACTTCTGCTAGCCGAACTTGTTGTTGGCTTGTCAGGGAAGGTGCACATTATCAAACAGATCAAGATTTGTGGAGTTATGAGGGAGAGAGTATCTTTAGCTCTCTCTCTCTCTGAGTTTTGGTGTGTATGTGTGTGGCTGTTTTTTTCATATGATTGCTGTTCGAATAATGAGGGTGAGAGGAATGTGAGGGAAACAGTTCGAGGAAAAAATGGATGAATCATAGCAGAAATTTAGGCCACAAGAAATGTATGGCAACGGAGGACCGACCACCTTGTGTGGCAGGATGAACTAAATTATGTGGCATGCCACTGGCAGCATCATGTGTGGCACTTTTCTTTTTTTATTTTAACTTTAAATCTGTGAGTAAGAAACAACGTTTTTGGTTATGATCTGCAAATTAAGCCATTGGGGGTTAATGCTGTGCTCAATCTGGCCCCTTATTTATTTTTATGACGCAGGAATGTCAGAGTCCTGCCACAACAAAATGTTCCTGTTGTGGTCAGCCAATCAGGCTGACTTTTCCCCTTTAAATTAGACAATTCTGAGCATATCTGGACAAAAAGAATTCTCAAAAACAGCAGAAAAGATTTTCCCAATATCTCAAAAAGCACATTAAGTAAAGGTCTAACATTGTGTCAAATCAGGATCAGCCATTTTTTCTGTACCAGAGAGTGAAGTTTCCTATTGAAATCAGCATGGGAAATAGCACTTTTTTAATCCCCCCCCCTCACCCCGGCTCCCACTTGACGATTTAGCATGAAACTTTCCATTAAAGAGCCAGAGGTGGGTGAACTTTTTTTGTGCACATTTGTGAAAGGGTGGCTAAGTTATTAGCAAAAGAGAAAAAACTCTTCCTATAGAAACTAACCTGACTAATTGCACAGTCGCAACTGCCACTATGTGTGTATATATGAGTAAGCAAGCAGATGTGCAGGGCCCCCCCTCTTACTCACATACACAGTGTAAGAACCGGGTCCACCAGCTCTCCAGGGGGTAGCATGGCTCGAGCAGGAAGGCAGCCAGGGGCTTGCGTGTAAAGGTGACATGAAGTGGGCGCAATAATGGACACCAAACCAGTAGTTGTATTTGTAAATAAAGTTCTTTTATATAGACTTTGGATCAAGCAAGTAATGCATTAGCAAATCATTAGTATTTCATTAAAATGTTTCAGTAGGCAATTGCAGAAAGACTTGTCATTAAAATAATAACCAGCTCATCTAAGCAGTGAAACATTAAATAACACAGACTGCCGCAACACCCTCTTCAGCAGGCAAAGAGGGTACTTTCATAAACCTGGAGGATCCTACAAGAAGCGACCATAGCATTGCATTACAGTACCACATTAAACCTCCTGTGGTTGCCTTCTAAACTGTACTTCATAGAAAGTGATAAAACATTTCATCAAGTACTTTCAGTACAACAGATAACTTTAAAGAACACAGCCACAAGCTTTTCTTCTTGTGAATACTGATCGTTTTGCGACCCCAGGATCAGATCAGAATACCATTAGGATGAATCAATACACATCGCAGTTTGATCCCTTCAGGAGCTGTAGAAGCCCGCCCCTGTAAGAAATTCAGTGTAATGAAGTAAATCACCATTCCCTTAATAGGCTTGTAAATAGGGTGTAACCATGAACATTTCAGGCTGGATACCTGCATGCAAAACGATATAGGGGGGAAAGTGTCTATCCCCAGACCTCCTAGTTCTCGAGGCACAATGGAGGGGGGCAAACGGGGCCCAGTCTTAGTTCACCCCGGGGGAGGGGCGACCTCGGGCCTCCTCGGGCCTACCGCCCTCCTCCCCGGGGGTTACCTGATGTTCTTCGGCCCTCCGGGGCCCTTGTGAAGTCTTCGCTTTCAGGGAGGGGTCTGCGACCCTCTGGGGGTCTCGCTCGGCGCGGTGCAGGGCGGCGTCTGGGCACCGGGACCCGGGCAAGGGCGAGATGTGGGGCTGAAAGGAGGGGGCACTCAGGCTCCACGGCCCGCTCCGTGTGGTTTATGGGTCGTCTCGGGGCCCACCGGCCAGGTTCTGAGGCCGGGGCCGGGAGGATCGTGGCCGGGGCGGCTCCAGCCAACCGCGTAGCCCGCCTTGACGCGCGCCTGCCTGAGCCAATGGCAGCGCGGCGCCCGGGGGCGGAGCGGAGGAGCTCCCCGGGCACGTGACACAGGCACAGCTTGGCTTCGGGCCTACCGCGGCCCAACGTGTGGAGAACGGCGGCCCTCTCCTCACATACGGGGGGCCGCCGCGGGGGCAATTGAAGCTGGCGCAGGTCACCATAGGGGTGTCGCGTGGGCCGCAACGAACGCCAGACCTCCTCAGGTGCCTCGGACGGCACTGCAGCCCCGGGCTGCGGCGGTGAGTGGGGATAACAGTGCCTCGCTGCGGCGATGACAGGCTCCGCAGCGCTACTGGAGCCCAAATCAGTCAGCTCAGGAGAGCGCTAGGTGTTCCAGGCAGTTAGGAACCAGCGCTTGACGGTGAGGGGAATCAGGCAACAGCGCGGGGGGAGAATTCCAGTCAGGGATGCCACTTGCTCAGTCAGAACAGCGCTCTGGCACAAAGGGAGTAGATTATAGCGCTTCCTACACAGCTTGGCAAGAACTGTAGGCTGGATGGGTAGTAAAGCAGTTCAGTCAGGGGGAGACCAGGGGGGGCAAGGTGGGTCCACTGCAGGCAGGGGGTGCGCAGGGCAACACAGTCCAGTACCTAGTCGATCCCCCAGCAGTCTCTGGTCACAGGAAAGCAGTTTTCTTGGTGCTTGGATGGTTCTGCGCCCTTAGTTGCTTGTTTCTTGAAGTTGCTGAGGAAAGGGGGGGGGTTGAGTTGAAGGCCTGAAGAGTGTCTCCTCAGTCACTGCAGATGGACCCTGGGGTTCCCTACCACTGGGCCAGATCAGGGGGCTAGCTTGGGACACCTCACCCAGCTTAAGAGGCAGCACCTAAATCCTGTCACTCCCAGTAGCATAGGTTCCTCACTAGGCCCTCCCGCCTAAAGCTCCTGCGTGGGTTCCCCAGGTCAGTGATGCCCCAACTGACTAGAAAAAGTTCCCTCCCTTGCTTATATATGCCCAGGTCAGGTGACCACTCTCTAAGGCGCGAAAAGTCAGGTCCGCCTTCCTTCTGGAAGGTTCCAGGAGCTTCCCCACTCTACCTATGGACAGGGGCTGGGTGGCTGGTATTGCAACATTGTATGGGGATCCAGCCTGCTCCTGGCAGCTAGGGTGCTACACTAAAAGACCACGCCGCAGTAGCAGGGCCCAGTGGCAGCCATGTTGGAAGTAGAGAGCACCTGCGCCGTAACACAGATTAGCTATGAAAAGGGTGCCCAAAGACCTATGGGCCAACAAAAAGTAGGTGGGAAAAATGAGGCAAGGGCAAAAAGTCACAGGGAAAGGCCACCCTAGGGCTGACGGGTCTAACACACAGCATGGCCTACTACTGGACATAGGCGCTAGCGACCTATCTTCTCACATCCGGGCTGCACGTATGCTGTCACTGCAGCACTTCTCTCCCATAGCTCCTCCAGGCAAAGCTACACAGACCGTTTCAAATGCCCAGAGCAACTCTCATCCACCTCGCTGCTTTCTGCGTGCACTGCTAGGTTTGCTGCAATCATAGTCGTTTGAGGCATGGGCAAAGTGGACTCTGACCTAGGGCCCCAGTCATTCAGGGGGACCCCAGATAAAGCTAGCTTTGTTCTGTGGGGATTCTTGCCCTGATGACACTGAATAAGTCTCAAACAGATTATTTTAAATGCTGTGGACATGAAAGAGCTGAAATTCAAAATTGTCTCGAACAGGGGCCCATAAAATGACTTTGGCCCAGGGTCCCCAAAATCCTTAAGATGTCCCTGGTTGCAATAATGCGCTACTCTTACATATAGTTAGGTCAGTATTTTCAGAAGTGCACGCCCCTACCTGGAAGTACGAGGCTGAGCCTACGTCAGCAGACCAGCGCGCATTCTGCAAAATTGTGCATGGGCAGATGAGCAGAAGTGCCCCCCTTCCCCACCCTCACACCTCAGCTTGCCTATACATGCAGGGCCTGCCGCTGACGTAAGCCCCACCCAAGTTCAGCTCCGCGAGCAGCTTCCGGTATCCCCCTCCAATGCTGGCCGGACCTGCTCCTGGGGGTACCGCTGAGGACATGCACACACACCTGCTCCCGTCATCGACGCACTGTGCTGGGCGCTCTGCTAAGGGCACGGCCGCTCTCTGACCCTGGGTGTCCAGTCGGCCTGCTACGACGGATGTGCACAGTTCTCACAGCTCGGGGTGGCACTGCAGCACGGTTGCTGAAGCTCTCCTGGTGCGACCCACCCCTGTATTTTGTTGGACGGTCGGTATACAAGCAGACATCCCCGCCGCCTCATCTCCCGCCAAGACGGATGTTGAGGCCCGGGCCGCCGCCCCCCCATCTTATCTCATGCCAAGACAGATGTTGAGGGCCGAGGTTACATAGCCCCCACCCCTCCCTCGGGCTAATTTCTCTCTTCTGCAGTAAAACATACAATGTTTGGAACACTCCTGCAGTTATGCACCCCCACACTGACATCCAAACATGTAATGCTCGGTATGCTCCTGCAGATGTAGTGCTCAGAATGGTCCTTCAGTTATGCACCCTAAACCACCCCCACATCCAAACGTGTAATGCACAGAGCTGCTGCAGATACGCCCAACGCTCTAACCTGGAAGACTCGGCCTTGTGCAGACGCTATGCACTCCACCCCTCAGCTGATACGAGAACATGCAATGATGGGTCTGATAAGATATGCACTCGGGCAGATTCTACGGATGGGCACTGCCCTGTGCCATATTGAGTTTCTCGAGTGTGTAAATGTGCACTGACACCTCCCCCCCCCCCCCCCCCCCCACCCCCACCCAGCTGTAGCGTGTGCTGCCGGGCCTGCTGTCGCAGACGCCCCCGGTCCCAACCCGCACTGACTTCTGCAAGCATCGCTGAGCCTGCTGCAGAGCGGCCACAGATATGCACTCTCTCCACTGCCTAGGCCGGCCACCGCATGCACCGCTAACTATGCTCTGCAGATACGAACCTCCACAGGAATCCTCTAAGCGCACTGCTCAGCCTGCGGCTACAGATGTTCATACACACTACTATCCAGGTCAGCTACCGCATGCACTGCTTGCACTACCGCAGACTAACCACAACAGACATTCTGTACGTGCTCAGCTGAGCCTGCGGCCACAGATGTGCGTACACACTACAACCCAGGCCAGCAACCGCACGCACTGCGTGTACTAGGATATCGCCATCCCATATCCTCTATGTGCACAGCTGGGCCAGCGGCCACAGATGTGCAATCTCTCCACTGTCTAGGCCAGCTTGCACTACCGCAGACATGGACCACACATTCATTCTCTACGTGCACAGCTGAACCTGCAGCTATACCACAGCCTAGGCCAGCAACCGCACGCACTGCTAGCTATGCTCTGCAGATACAAACCACAGGCATCCTCTAAGTGCACAGCATAGCCTGCGGCTACAGATGTGCAGACACTACTACATACACCAGCTACTGCACGCACTGCTGGACTACCGCAGATTCGCACCACCCCACACACCCTCTGTGTCTACTGGCTTTGCCTTGTAGATATGAACCGCCACAGACCTATGCTGGAAGCTGGGCCTGCTGCTACAGATGTGCACATTCGCCACTGCCGAGGCCAGCTACTGCACGCACCGCTGGCTATACTTCTGCCGTAATGCACCACCCCACACCCCTTGTACGTGGACAGCTGGGCCTGCTGCAATTCTTCGGGACTCTGCCCCTCACTGCTTCGCAGTGAGAAGCGACAGGTCTCTAGACCTAAAAACAGCCGGTGCAACCCGAGGTATACGTAACTCCTGACTTGCTTCTTAGTTCACTAATCGCATTGTCGTCATGTTGGGGTTAGGAATGGTCCTCACTTTGTTAAAACTCACTTTTAATTTAATATCACTGCATGATGTGACCGCACACTCTCATTAACTGTAAAGCATACAAATGATGTGTGAAAATTGGCTTTCAGCAAACATTTCCTGGAGATGTGCAAATAAGTATCGTTTTTGTTCCTATTAAAATATTTGTTTCCATCACACTTTAAGTCCCAAAAAAAATCATACCTGCTCATATGTTTTGAAATGTTTGTACATTTAATGTACACGCTTCTTAAATGTAGGGGAGGATGGAACCTGAAGTCTCACAGCGGAATTCTGCTGGTGACATAAACGCTCCGATTCTGCCGAAATCCGTGAACGGAATGTTGCGCTGCTTTTTAGCAATGGGAGCGTGTTCCACGCTGCCAAATCTGCGCGAGCTGCACCATTCGGCACGCCAGAGGCCACAGTTTTTTTGCTAAAGCTCCAGTAGATTTTCTGCTTGAAGGGCATCTTTCTTGTCGCGGACATTCACCCTTGTTGAGAAAATCTTGGCGGTGCTGTTCTGGAATGAACATTTTCGCTCGCCAATGGAACATTGGCACACCACGTGTGAGGAAAAAACTCAACCGTGTGGTGGCTGGAGGAGTTTTGACAAAACTCTGCATAGCACGAAGCAGGAAAAGCTTCTCCAGCGGAGATGATTTTATCGGTACTCTCTACTCCCTCCCCTCCCCCCACCCCCCTCAGCCCCCCCAGCACTTAAATGCTGTTATAGGAGAAAAAAACTGATGTCACTTTACAAAATGCTTTAACTTCATAGTCCAATCTCTGAGATGAAATAAGCAATAATTTGTAAGCAGACACATGCTGGCATTTGACTTCTGTCCTTAAACCAGCTAATGTGACAATATAAAAAACAAGATTTATAGGCGTATTTATTGCTTATTCAGACACCCAGGATATAGCGGCATGGATTAGCAGATTTAGCGGCATAAAAATGGAAATTTAGCGGCACAAACATGGAAATTTAGCGGCAATTTTGCATCATTTTATTTCGCCCGCTCAGAACTAAGCTTCTAAGACTTTCATCTTGCATTGTTCTCTGTAGGACGTGGACCAAGTGCAACCTCAGATTTAATACAGTGAATCCCTTTATGACAGAGTTATTGGCTCTTGAGATAGCCGTAGGGGCGTAGCCCCACCAGGCACATGGACCCGCATCGCGGCAATCCTTTAACAATATGTACAAGTGTGTACATTACAACAAGTCAGCCGCCGGGACACACCCGGCGAATTCGGAGTGCGCAGGGGGTTGGGGTGGCCTGCTGCAGCTTGAGTCACGTGACAGACAGTCCAGTCCACACACTCAGGCTGCAGCAGACAGACCGTAGTGCGCAAGTGCAATTTGACTTGCAACTTGCCCAATCATGCGCACTGTAAGTTCCCCAGCGGGACGGTGGGGTACTTGTCAGCCTGCCGTAGCCCGGGTTTACAAGGGGCGACAGGGCGAGCGGCAAATGTGCCCCCCTTAGCCAATCCTGGCGCTGCATGCAGTACCAGGATTGGCTGGTCCACCGCGCAGCATCATTGGATGCCGCGCTTGGGGGGTGACACACACTGCCTCAGCCACAACTTAATGGCCAATCACTGCGTGGCTTCACACAGTGAATCCATGCATTGATTGGCCAATTCACCAGGATGCGTGCGTTTACGCGCTGCTGTGACGTCGCCGTCGGTTCCCTCATCCAGAGACGACCGTGTGTGAGTAAGCTAGTTGAATTATTACAGATTATCACTTAAATATTTATATTGCAGTTGCACACTGTATATTGGTGTAAATCGCATGCGATTGCGACTGCTTTTTTAACTTTTAGAAGTGTTGTATAAGTGACAGGCGGGCATTTTAGTGGTATTCATTTTATCTGAAGTGTTATCTGACGTGTTAGGATGACCGGTCGTTTTAGTGCATGCAGAATGCAGATTCAACTGTAAGGTGCCCCCGTCTCCCAAATACAAACATACCTAAATAAAGAAAGTATTTAACCTACAGTGCAAAGGGTGGCTGCCACATAGAATTGAAAATTCATTCGAAGGTAGTTACATTAAAATATATATATTTCTATCGTAGAGACCACTAACAATGCATGTGTTCGGTATATCCCTGTGAATTCTTCTTTGTATTTAGGCAGAGTTTATTTTTGGGTCCCTTGCAAACCTGTGGGCAACTCCAAGCTATTGATCCAAGCATGTAGACTTCCATGAAGCTCGAACCTGGCCACAGGTTTACACAGAAAGGGAAAGCAGGGGCACTTTGCCACCATCTCTAGTATGGAGAGCCAAACACAAATCATTGCACCCTGACTCTTTATATGGACCGTTGTGCCAGCCCAGCAGACATATTTTGGAATATGTATATTTTTAATGAAGGTGAAAGTCTCACATTAAGTTGTTTAAAAATGAAATCAATCACTGACCAGTATTAACTTGCTGTTCCCGCAGCATCTTTCAAAATATTTTTGTCAGATTTTAAAATATTTAATTTTAGACCTTATTGGAAAAGACAGTAAATTCTTCTACCCTACCACCCACACTAATCAGCACCTCCAACTGGGCCTGTGGATTCCTCATCACCAAATACATCAAACCAGGTCCAACCTGCTTTCTACTCGCCACCATCTTCTCAGTCTTTCCTCATTTATTCTCTTTTGTGTCCTTCCTATCCTCACCTGTTTCTCTATTTTATCCCTCTTTTTCTTTCTCCTTTTCTCACCTCGTCTCTTCTCTCCTCTTCCACCTTCCCAATCACCTTTTCTTTTGCACCATTGCACCCCTCTCTATTCTGTTCAATTTTCCTTCTCCCCTCATCCAGCCACACTTAGTCTTTTGCTCTTCAAACTTTAGTTTCCCTGGTTATACCTGTCCCCTGTTTCTCCTCCTCCTTTTTCGGTCGAGGACCGGAAATGCTGGCTTGCCAGCATTTCCGGGAGGAGATCGTATGATACTTAGTAGGGATCTGGAACCCGCCTCCCTCGGCCGTCTCACCTCAATTGGCTGGCTTCCTAAAAGGAGGCCAGCCATTGGAGGAGAGAGCCGTCCCTCCAAATAAGCTCCGACTTTTTCGGATTCGGGGGCGTGATTTTTTGCATTCTTTAGCCCTGTGACGTCGTCTGTCACTCAGGGCGCAAAAAACACGCCCCCGAATCGGAAAATGGCGGCACTTTTCTTTAGGCCATTTCTCGACAACAGCCGCCCCAAGAAGTCGCAGCCTCCTCCACCTGGCAGTCTCTGTGTGTACACATCGGCCCGTCTCGTTTTTTGTGGGCAGACAGGCATTGGGGGCACCACAGGGAGCCGCGGAGCGCACTCTGCAAAGCCGCCCTGCCGCTCTTATCTTGGAGAAGCACGTCCCCAGCCGAAGCCCAGCAGCCCTGCCCGTGGCAGGGAGGAACCGCCGCCTCTCTGAACAGCCGGTGAGTGCCGTCTTCCCCCCCCCACCTTCCCTCTGCCCGCAGCTCTCCTTCGTCTCTCGTCGCACCCCCCCCGCCCCCCTTCGTCTGCGGAGTGCTGTGCAGGAACTCGCCTTTCTACAGTCGAGAAGTCTCTTGCCCCTGGTCACCTCATTGTGAGTGCCGTCACTGGTGCAAGGCACCACGGAACCTACTGCGTTATCTTTGGTGCTGGCGCATCCACGGATACAGATGGAGCGGCAGTAATAGGATTCCTTGGTGAGGTCTTTTATTCATGGTGGTTCATAAGAATCTAGGAACGTGTCTAGAGAGTTCCATAGTGTCCTGGCTGACGGTTTCCATGGGAGTTTTGTAACGCTATGTTGTCAGCCCCTCTGAGGTGGATGGTGCAGTTTAACCAGCTAACAAAATAAAAAATTGTTTTGAGCTAAAACTGATCCAAAATTAATAAATATGTGGTGACAAGTGTGTGTGCAATGGAAAGCCCTCCTCAAATGTTAACTAGTAATCTTTTCGTTGCTTATTTCTGTATTTGGTTGTCAAACTGGTGCTCGTGAGGTAAAATATTTGGCCAAACAGCATTACCATGTGTCAAAATTACAAAATAATTAAGTAAATACCATCAACAAATTATGCTGCATAATTTTTCCTTTTCTTGTTGCATAATTTAGTCAAACCTGCCGAATAATGTATTGCTCCTCTGCCGTATAATTTCAGTGGCCCTGCTTGCCGGTTTCATTCTTGGGCAGGGCCACTCAGCCGTTCATCCTTCTTAAGCTGATAACTAAGTACCACCGGGCAGATACAACACTAAAGCATCAACATGCGTAGTCCATATTCTCACACTCTGCCAGAAAGATAATATTCACGTGTATAATAAGTATAACTACCTAAGTGCCATTTTAGGCCCAGGTCACGGGAGACGGAGTCTCGCCCTATTATTTATTGTCTGAGCTCCTCCTCAAGTCCTTGCCTTTGAATACTTGCATTGTCTCGGTCTTCAGCCCAACAGGAAAAGCAGGACCTGCACCTGTGTCATACAGCTAAACAAGCATCCTCGTGACAGACAGGCGGAAGTAACAAGCGCCAAAGCAGTGTCCTGATGCGCGAGGGATGACATTCCAGACAGAGCCCTCGTGCGTTTTACTCGCTGTAACATTAAAGGAGCCCATAGAAAAGGGGATTGGGATATATAACACAAGCGCAGGGAGGCACATTTTCCGCATATTCACTGAGTGATGCCAAAATGCTTGCTGAGTTGGCGATTGTCTAGACTGCCGAGGGTTGATCCCCCCCTTTAACACGCCCTCTTTCTTCCCATTCCTGTATCTTTATGTCTCGTTTGCAAGTTCCCTTTCATTCCTGCATTTTTCTTTTGGCTCAGTTCTCCTATCTGTTTTCTATCCTTCGTCCTCCGTGTTTTGCTTCTCTCTCTCTTGCTCTGGGTACATACAGTCTGATGAGGAAAAATAAGAGACACCCAAAAAGTGTTCCCGTGCATCCACCTGCAACCGCCGGCACAAATTAAGCACGGATACTCTCAACTGGTACACGTGAGAAACAGGCTCAGGCCCGTGTTCTGTGGATCATGGAAGGGAAAGCGGGTTACCTAGCTGGCCGCTATACTTTCCAGGAGGAAAACAAATAGTACAGAAGTGAAATGTTAGGCTTGTGCTAAATTGAAATTACGCGCTCCTAATACCAGTCATTTGGGGAATTTCGTGGTATGCTTGTTACATGGAGTTTCCAAAACGATGCCATTACGCCACGTCCTGTAATTACGCGCCATTCCGGTCAAAGTCAAAGTTTTTTTATTTGCTTTGGTACTCAACTGAGGACCACAAATTTAAAAACAGTTTACAAAATATAAGCATAATCAATATAGTTTTAGAAAAGATTTTAAAATGTTATAAAAATTATAGCAAACCCATTCGTCGGTCGGTCGAGGCGTTAATTCAGAGTAGGGAGTGCAGGGTGCAGAGCTGTGGGTGCAGAGCTGTGAGTGCAGGGTGCAGAGCTGTGAGTGCGCGCAGGTGCAGAGCTGTGAGTGTGTGCAGAGTGGTGTGTGCAGAGTGGTGTGTGCAGAGTGGTGTGTGCAGAGTGGTGTGTGCAGAGTGGTGTGTGCAGGTGCAGAGTGGTGTGTGCAGAGTGGTGTGTGCAGGTGCAGAGTGGTGTGTGCAGGTGCAGAGTGGTGTGTGCAGAGCTGTGAGTGCAGGTGCAGAGTGGTGTGTGCTGTTGAGTGCAGAGCTGTGAGTGTGTGCTGTTGAGTGCAGAGCTGTGAGTGTGTGCAGAGTGGTGTGTGCAGCGTGGTGTGTGCTGTTGAGTGCAGAGCTGTGAGTGTGTGCAGAGTGGTGTGTGCAGCGTGGTGTGTGCTGTTGAGTGCAGACCTGTGAGCGCAGGTGCAGAGTGGTGTGTGATGTTGAGTGCAGAGCTGTGAGCGCAGGTGCAGAGTGGTGTGTGCTGTTGAGTGCAGAGCTGTGAGCGCAGGTGCAGAGTGGTGTGTGCTGTTGAGTGCAGAGCGGTCAGTGCAGGTGCAGAGCGGTCAGTGCAGGTGCAGAGTGGTGTGTGCTGTTGAGTGCAGAGCTGTGAGTGCAGGTGCAGAGTGGTGTGTGCTGTTGAGTGCAGAGCTGTGAGTGCAGGTGCAGAGTGCTGTGTATTGGCAATGTAAATGACAATGCCATTTATTTATGATTTAAAGAAAAAAAAAGAAATGTCATGAGCAATGCCAATAGCTCTACCTTTAATGATGCCGAGACCATTGCATTGTAAATGCTTGTTGTCATCTCTCCTTCAGTCAGTTATGTTTATATATCTCCCTCTTTCCGCCCCCTTCTATCTCCTCTCCCTCATTGTCTTCACTTCAAATATTCTTGCCTCTTTTTCTCTTTCCCCTTTCTCACCTTTCGGCCTTTCCCCTTTGTGCCCATTTTTCTTCTCGCTTCAGGGGTTCGCTTTTGAGAGGTAGCCATCCACGCATACTGTGCAATACACATCTACGCCATGTATGACAGCCTCCACAGACCACTTCTGGAGCTGCTCCTGCATACTGTAAAATATTCTTACATTTCTATCCATTCCTATTATGCTGCATTATGAAAATGTATGAAGCATCTTTTCTGGCCACATGCGTCTTGTGTTAAATGTCGTATCCCATCTTGAGAGGGTGCATAAAATCAATTTGTGTCCTGAGAAACAATCTTTTTGGTATGAAAAGCCTCAAGGTAGAGGGTAAGAGTGACTTAGACCACTCCCTGCTGTTCCCTCGGATGACTGAGAAGAGATCAAATTACTGATCACTGCTACCCTCTATCTAGGATGTCCTGATGCAGTGTCAAGACCCCCTCCCCCAGTAGACCCTGCTGCACTGTTCTTGTGAGTGAGTTTAACCTGCTGATCCTAAGGTACTGTGATCGGTCCTGTGCATCATGGCTGACGTCCAGGTGTATTGTTGTGGGCACTGTCGGGGGTGATGTTCTTGATTATGCCTCAGGAAGTCTACTCTTGGACATTCCTTACTGCTTGCTCTTACCATCTGACCATCTTCCTCTAGGAAAGAAGACTCCTTCCAAGATGTTGGCTCCACAGCTGTCTGCGGAGGTCCAGTGCAGTGCCACCATTGAACACCTCAATGCTGCTGGGCAGTCCACCAAGCGTAAAGTGATGCGCAGTGCTGTGCTCACCCTCGGCCGCAACGAGTTCCGGGAGATTGTCCTGCAAGTGAACGATGGAAAGCTACCCCAGAACTTTGTGCTGAGGCAGATCAAGCTCTTCTCGCGCTTCCTGCAGGACGGGAAGGGCACCATCTTGCTGGTGCCAGAGAACATCCAGGTGCTGATCGCCAACTGCCCACCCAGCAAACTAAAGCTGTTCATGAAGACCTTGATGGTGAAGCATGAAGTGGATCAGAATGTGACCAAGCCGGTCAGTGACCGCACGCGCCTGCTCTCCGGCCTCCCGCGCACTTTTGAGACCATCAGTCCAATCCAGGCCAAGGATGTGCAACAGGCCAACGAGCAGCGGGCCAAGGCCAACGAGACCCCGGTGAAGGCCAAGGGACTTGGAAACAGAGGTGCCAACGGTCAACAGAAGCGAGCAAGAACTGTGTCCTCAGAAACTTGTGCAGTAAGAGCCTCGCCACAGGAAGGAGGGGAAATGTGTGCACTGTGATTGGCTTGTGAGATGTGTGGCGCTTTGATTGGTCTTTGACATTTGAGTTGTGGGCTTTGTAGTGAACAGGTGTTTACAGCATTGTCTACTTATGGAGCATTTGGAACAGAAGTGCTGTATATACTGAAACAGAAGCAGTATCACACTGGTAGCCATATAAGTAGCAAGGATGGCGGTGTGAGACACCTGTGTGTGTATGTCACCCATTATTTGTATATGGTTTGTTGTGCAGCCAGGGGCTTGCCTTGAACAGTGTGTGTCCCTTGAAGGGTGCCCTATTACAGGCCTCGTATCCTGGGTGGTAAAAGTATCCACATACCATGTCGATCGATTCCAACACCACCTGAAACTATCTGATTTTAAGAGCCTTTTTATAGTAAGCAAATGACCAGTTCTGACGTCTCGGTTCTTCATGCGGACTGTGGGGCAGGATGAGGCCTGCAGGGGCGGCTAAGGTTCTAGCATGGCGAGTGATACCATGATGAAGGAACAGTTCAGATCAATAGCATGGAGTTTTGTATTTCCATTCGGGGAACCTGATTAGAATGTGCAGGGTTTCACTGACTTTGACTAGCAGCCTGTATTTTGGCGTGGTCATGAAAAGTTGACTTTGAACCCAATCATGTGGCATTCGTTGTTGTAAGCTTTGGGCTGTGTATACTGGTGGTGCCAATTGTCTTGTGTAAAGTAGCCTCCCTGGGAATGGCAGCCCCATTGGTTTATACTAAAGTTAGGACTCGCCATCTGAAGAGATGGCTTTACTGGTCAGCTGGCAAGGCAAATTCCATGGGCCTTTATTAGTGTTGGTTGCCCATCAAAGGCAATCTTCTCCCTGACGAGCGACTGAGGTGTCATTTGGGCTGGATCTTCTGAGGCTAAACTACGCCTTTGTTGCATCTCGGCTAGTAGAAATTTGTGGTGTAAAGGCAAGATCTAGAATGTATGCTTACCATTCTTCTGACAGCCGTAGAAGATTTTGAGGCTTGTTATCAAAAGTGCTTCTGCTGTTCTAGAACATGTCCTTGAAGGCTCTTATATTTACACTTTACTTTCCAGGCAGCATGTGCTTGGTGGAGGGAGCTGCAGGCCCAGGACCCATGTGTGACCGAGTACTTGGGAGGTGGTTCTGCGATTCTCATGTATCTGTTGGAAGCAGTGTATGGACTGTGCTTCGGGTGAACCTGTCAATGCTTGTCCTGTGTCTCAGGGCTATCTTTCATCTTTGCTTTATTTGGGTGGTTTGTGATAGGTTTGTTTGCAGTGGTGGATTCAACTGTAGTGTGCATAGCCTGTACTGCTTACAGGTATGGATGTTTTTGGTGTCTTATTGTGGTGTGTTGATGTATGGTGGGGTGTACAGTCCTAGTTCAGACACTCTCGGTGTTGGCTGCTTTAGTACCCGACGCTCAGAGTTGTAATTGTCTCCCGCACAACTGTGTGCAGTTGTGTTGGATCTAAGAATGACCATTATAACTTTAAATAAGTGTTTTTGGGGTCTTTTGAGTTCTTTGAATCCTGGTTCTTTTAGTGCTTGGCTCGATCTCTTTATGATTTTTTTTTTCCTCCTTGTTTTCCCTTCTTGAGGTCGCCAACCTGCGTCCCCCAAAAAAGCCCACCCTGACGATGCCTTCGAGGGTTCAGCTATCCAGTGAGCAGATGCTGGTCTTGAGCACGGTGCTCAGTGGCAAGAACGTCTTCTTTACGGGCAGTGCTGGTAAGAGTGTGACTTTCACCCACATGTTTCGGCCCAGAGCCTTCCCTGGAGTCTGAAGTCTTGTCTTCGTCTTGCATTGAAGGAACTGGGAAGTCCTACCTTCTGAAGAGGATTGTGGGTTCCCTGCCACCCAAAAGCACCTATGCCACCGCCAGCACCGGGGTGGCCGCCTGCCACATCGGTGGCACCACGCTGCACGCCTTTGCAGGTAAGCCCAGGTTTCTTGGGGAGGGGACAGGTGAGGGGGGCTACAGCAGTACACATTACAGTGGGATGGTGTCTAAAGAGGGGGAGGGTAGGGGCACTGGACACTTGATGATTTGCAGGTGGGAGCTGCAGTCCCACACAGTACTGTGGGAATGTGTGCATAAGGAGGGAGAGGGAGGAGATTTGAGCTGTGTCCATGATCTGACTGAAGGGAGGAAGCAGGGGTTGTTTCCTGGGTGCTCCAGGAGTATGTTAAGCCGCATCTATAATTTGCTAAAAGATCTAAACCACCAGAAAATGTTTTGGATGGAGGAAACCTAATGCTCTTAAGACAGTTATTGAGACAGGAGCTAAGCCACTGAGAGGCGCAGGCTGTGAAGTGTCAGCAGTTTCCTCTTGGGTCTCTGTAAAGGTTGAACATAGTATTCAGAAGGTAAATCCCTTAGTAGAAGTTGGTTTGAAGGGTTGAACCAGGGTACTAAGATCAGGGTTGTAGACTGGTCAGTAGGACGGGGGGCATCACATTTTCTGACAATCCTGCTATAATGTCATCTTATTCATGATATGCGAAGAAGTGAATGAGTGGGCATAAGGGCCAGTGGAAAAGGAAAGAGATTGTGGAGGATGGTTAAAACACAGTATTTTGTAAATCACCATGTTTTTACATCCTCAAAACCGAGACAAGTGTATGTGTGTTTTTAGTCTGAGAGCGTATTTAAAAACCCCAGGTGAAACCCGAAAGACACCTTACCATATCCGACTCAAATCTCCTGTACCAAACTGTTTATTAAATAATACATTTATTAGGCGGTGTAACACCCACCCCTCCTCTCCCCCCAAAAGCCCCGGACTAAGATTCTGAACCCAGCTGCCTACCTGATGTTGCTTCAGCCTTCACCTGAAGAAGTTGGCTGCTTGGAACACTAGCCGTACAAAAGGGGGTGGTGATGGACGGAGCATCTGAACCAATGAAACACTCGCACCCATTCAACAGATCTGGGTTTAATCTATCACTGTTCTTTAGCCCACTCTGCCACCCCAGTTCAGACATGGCCATATGCAAATCAGTCTGACCCAGTGTCTCATGGGAACAGTCCAGCCCGAACTGCTCCATCCATCACCACCCCCTTTGTACCACTTTGGAACACTAGCCTAGTAGGATTTTTCAGCCTCTGGGTGAAGACCAGAATAAGGTGTGACCTCACCAGCAGGGTCCATCAATCTGGGGCAAAATCAGCACGCTTGCTCGTGTGTTAATATTGTGCTGTCTTTTTTTGGGGGGGGCTTGCCTACTAGACCTCAGTCATTTGTGCGGCATATTGTGGCTTACCAAAAACATAAAGGGCTTGGTGCCTGCCCATGGCCTACCATGGCTTCCATTACTTCACTTTTTCACAAGCTTTTTATTTGTGACCGGTTTGTCCCTCCCCACAAGCTTTGCCTCTTTACAACCATTTGTTGGCTGCCACCTTCTTCCACTAGTTGCTTTCAAGCACTGCTTTTTTCTTGTGTTAAGCATGATTTATCAGTACAACCTTTTACCTGGTTCTGTTTGCAGTTTGGATGACTGGTTCCATATCTCTTTGGATTTACAGCCATCTGTGTTTTTGAAGAGCTGCTGACTGTCATTTCAGGTTGCCAACCAGTGACTCTTAATCTGACTTTAGAACTGTGTCCGCTTTAGGCCTTCCTTCTGAAAGGAAGGGAAATATTCTGTCTTTAGAGGGTGGAAGGTCTGGTCCAGGCAAGCTGAAGAGATTTATATTATATATCTCAATGTCCTAAAAAAGAACATTGTCACCATGTGGCAGCAACGTGCTTGCAATAGAACTCTAAAATGAATCAGTGCATAAACTTTTAATAGAGCAGAATTGGCACTTTTTAGCATACAGGTGTACAACGCATATGAATAATAAAAAAATAAAGAATGAACAATGCAGGAGAAATCATTGGCAAAGTAGATAGTTAGCCTTCAATGCAAGACGGCCAGAAGCTGAAGTGGGCTCACCCATTGTTCCCCATTTATATGCTGTGGTGGGACGACGCAAAATATGAGACTCCAAACCCAACAGGCGAAGCAGGCTGACCCACGGTGTAGGAGAGTAGGGTCTGCTTCCTATGGTCACCCCCACTTTTTGCTGTGATTTTCAGGTTTTTCGACTTGTGTGGCTGTGGGCCTGCTAATCAGACCCACAGCCCAGCTGTTCTCTCTCTAAATTGATACAATGTACTTTAGGTGCATACCAGATTGGGTATTGGGTCACCTTTGTGAGTCCCTGTATAGTGTACCAGAGGTACCCAGGGCATAGGTGCATCCAAGGCCAACCAGGGGCTGCAGCGTGTATTGTGCCACCCCTGGCTGGCCATCTCAACTGACACCACAGGCTGATCACTCAGCTTGGGTAAGGTGGTGTAATCACCCCTTACTTAGATATCTATATCTACCATATATAAACATATATGCACCTATAAGTCACTCCTATGGGAGGCCTTAACAATCCTGGAGGCAGAGTGCTTGGTTTTATGTGAGAGGGTGCCCTAGCATGAGCTGAGCCCCTCTGCAGCTTTCGGAACCACCTCCTTATAGCGGTTCTATGATATAGCCATACCATATACTCTTAAGTGCATTATAATCCTCGCAGTTAATGCCAACTTTTGGTTAGGCTTTATTAAAACATGTTGTGTAAGGGATCAAACACTTTGAAATACTACCCCCCACCAGTCCTGGTGGCGGGGGTAGCATTTCACCCTTCTGGAGGGTGAAGACATGTAAGTACTGCTTTACAAGTTAAACAGAGCCTCCATCACAAAATGGATGCTGCTGCCACAGACACTAGTCTGACCTGCTGCTGGAGGAAACTCTGTCAGGGGAGGCCTGGACAATAGGTTTCCTGTCCAGGGAGGTGCCCCATGCATAGCCCAGTTCAAACCAGTTGCTGGGGCACTCCAGCCCTCCTCTGGCGTGAAACTGGGCAAAGGGAAAAGAGTCCTCCCATAGAAGGGACCTAGCAGGTAATCCAGCCCCTTTTCTTAGTAGAAGTATAGGAGCTGTGTCCCCAGGACTTTAGATTATCCTGGACTGAAACTTTGATACAGAACTCTTGGACCGTTAGTCTTCTAGTCGGTATAGGACTTCGAAGACCTCTCCCTTGTTGTCAAGGAGTGACCACCCTGTGCAAAGAGGCACCACCAGTAACTTGCCGGTCTGCTTTGTCAACGCTCCTGCCGGAACCCGAAGACTCAGCAACACAGGAACTGGACTTCCAGACTTCTTTGACTCCGACCCACAGCTAAGCTGAGACCCGGAGGGGGGGGGGGGGGGGGGGGCACGAGACGTCGGACTGGACATCCTGCATTTTGCTAACTGCATCGACTCCTGAGGTAACTCGCAGTTGTGCACTGGAGTACAGAGAAGCCCCAGACCCGAGCACCATTTGCACCGAAGCTCAGCCCTCCACACTCCACGAGCGCCGCGTGGGGCCTGCTCTTGCATTTCCGCTTGACGCGTCTTCTTGGTTCCTAGTTCATTGGCTAGTGAGCCCCCTGAAGACTTTCTTTTGAATCTACATTACTGGCCTGGTTGCTCCAGGCTTGCTCCAGCTTCCCTCCAAAGGAGAAGCGCCCCAGACCTTGCTGGTCTGACTCTAAGCCAATCTTCACTTCCTGCGTGGATTGCGTTTGCCAACGCTTGTTGGGTCCAATCCAGATACCGACACCACAGTCCACTAGATCCTTTGTGGGACAGCTCAAATCCAGCTTCTGGTCGTCGTCGACGCCTCCTGGTCCTCGTGGCTGCAGAGACCAGCTTCACATCTTCACCTGAAATCACCAGACATCGCCTGGTTCTGTCCTGGTTATTTCCTGGCCACTGGCTAGTGACCCAGATTCTGTCCCCTCCGCTTTCAGGTTCTTCAGAACTTCGATCCACCCTTGGATCCTCCGGTACCCTTTTCCTCTGGTCGCCCGCAGCACTTCTATGCAGATCTCCATAGAAAACTACACGAAACCAGACACAAAGACACCTATGCACCCGGCTTCCCTGGGTGAGGTAACATGAGTATTCCGGTGCTCCCGTGGGTCTTGACTCTCGAAGTGTCCTAGTTTTAAAAGGGTTCCATCCAAGTCCATCCGGAAGTGTCCTTAAATTGTACTTTTGTAACTTCTTCGTTCTCCATTATAAGTCAATGGTAACTTGCAACTGTGTTTAGACACTGCACGCGTCTCCAGTGGGTCTCCTACTTCCTAACCCTTGGTTGTTTAGTGTAGCCCCAGCAATTTTCTAGGCCCTAGGCCTATTCACTATTCATGTAGTGGCTCTTATACCACTATTTTAGTATATGGTTTGAGGCCCCTAGGGCAAAACTGTATTTGTGCAACTTATAGTATGCTAATTACGTAACTTGTAATGTACTTTTGCCTCGGACCTCCTAAAGAGTTCAGCGGGGTTGTTAGAAATACATACATATTTGTTATATACCTTTTGTGGTGTCCTTTCATTTGTTATTTAAGGGATAATAATTGGTAAAACAAATAGCTTCACATGCTCTTTGGAGTTTAGCCTAAGACTGCTGGTCCATCCTCCCACCAGGATAGCTTGTCTATGAGTTTGACTTTACAAGCACCATCAATAAGGGTCGCTTTAGACTGGTGCAAGGTGCCACTAGAACTAGTGACATCATATGCCAGGCTAACTTCTCACACACAGTACCTGCATGACTCTGTTAAGCGTTGATTAATTGCTTGTAATTTGTGTCTTTTGAACCCTGTCTGCTTTGAAGGACTTGAGACACCAGGATGATCTTGGCTTTCGTTGTCTCTGCAGGGATCGGCTCTGGGAAGGCCCCTCTCGATCAGTGTATTGAACTGGCACAGAGACCCGGGGTGCGTCAGCATTGGATCAGCTGCCAGCACCTGATTATCGATGAAGTCTCCATGGTGGAGGGGGAGTTCTTTGACAAGTTGGAGGCTGTCGCCCGGTAAGTTTCCACACAGACCAGATAGCTAGCGTGTCTAGAGGTCTGTGACCACAACAGAGCCGATGTATGTTACTGCTACTTTCATCCAACCATTGTATTGGGGCTATTACCATGATTTTATAAACCATAAATTTCAAGCTCAATTTTTACAGCCCAGCCTACCAAGCAGTGTAAAGTTGGTGGTGACCCCTAGTTGGGTTTAAAGGGAAAATTATTCAATCACTTTGTTTTGTGAGATTTTTCTTGTTCTTGTACAATGTGAAGTCTATCTCTTCTAGATGTACTCAGTGTCTGGCACCTATAGGAAGGATCCAAGATGCGGACAGAAGTTGATTAACGCGGTACTTTCTGTGTGGTAGAGGGGTCTGGTGGTCTCCAAAGGCAGGCGTGAATCTTTTAATTCTACCCTTGACCCTGGGCTTACCCTGCCTTTTGTTCTGCAGCATCCGCTATGCTCTGGAGTTGCATGTTTTAATATGCTTATATGGGTGATTGACACTTCTCAATTCCATTCTCTTCCTAATATGGACCGAATCCTATTTTGATTTCATTTTTTTATCCGTGACTCCTAAAGAGCGCGTCAAAGGTTTATGGATAAAAAAAAAGGCGATGCACTGAGCTGTCTAAATATTTTCCTTCCAAAGAGGAATTGCGGGGTTGGAGCAGCTGGCTTCTGATGATTGAAGAGCAAATGTTGATGATGTTACTAATGTGGTTTCCATTGTTGTAGCGCTGTGCGCAGAAAGGATGAGCCGTTTGGTGGTATCCAGCTGATCATATGCGGGGATTTCCTCCAGTTGCCCCCAGTCACCAAAGCATCAGAACGAACCACGTTCTGCTTCCAGGTGAGACATTGTTGGTCTGCATGAGGAATGACCGCTGACCAATCCAATCATGATTGCACTTGCCTGGCTGCAGATTTATGACCGGCCTATGGCTTGGAACTGCCCGACCAGTGAAGTGTGAGGCTTTCATGGGAGCATCATGTGAATGCTGCCAGAGGACGCTCATGAAGGTGATGATGTATGAGGGTTTGCTGATTTCACACAAAGGCAACTGGGCAAAATAAGAAAAAGGGAAATTTAAAAAAAATGGAGGTAGATGGGTAGGGTCCAGAAAGGATACTACTTCCTGGGTATCCAAAGATATTGAAATGGACACCTCACTCACTTTATCGTGACGTGCTTCATCTTTTACCCATATCCACACCCTGGAAGATTGATCCCACAAGGGCGGACTCAACCAAAAAAAGATGGGAGTTCTTAGATAAATTCGTGCAGGCTAAGCAGGGATCCAGAAGAAAACAGAGAATCTAAAAATACCTCTAGGTATACCCAAAGAATGTATTTATTCGTAGGGTACTTGGGGGTATAGGTTAAAAAATGTATACTTAGGTTATTTGAACAAATGTAATTTAGAAAAAACCCTAGTATATTGAAGCTAACATGTTTCAACCCACGCTAAGTGCTTCTGTGTCTGGTTTACTTAATATGCACTTCACTTCCTTCCTTTTGACACTTTTTCTCTCTAGCTTTCCTCCAATGGGGGAAGATGCAACACTGGTGAGAGCATTAATCCTCGCATATGTGCATAGAAGGCATGAATATCATCGCAGGGACAGAATATACAGAGCCTGAACAAAGACCCAAGACACAGAAGGGCTCTCAGTGTGGGTCAAAACATGTGGTTTTGGCAACTCCTGAAATGAGGAAATACTCCTTGTGTATAAACACCACCACAGAGGAACTTTATTAACATACCCCTATGTTTACTTGTCATTTGCTCAGAGACGTTTTTGCAAATATTAATAAACAGTTTCTCGCCTAGGTCTTTTCTCTGGCAACTTAATACCGCAAATGCAAAATATCTGGTTCAACAAAAGCAATTGAAGTTAAATCTGCAGAATGGAAACTAGGTGCTCTTCCACTATTGAGCGAAGTAGACACTGCGGAGTGAAGTGTTATCCGCCCTGTTTGAAGTGGAGATTAAAACTGCACACCATTATTTTTATAGCATAGTCGGATGTTTCCAGAGTGTCTATGCATCAGTCAATTGAGTACTATATTCATCCCAACACAAAAAAGACAGGGAGGAGGGTGGTGGGGTGGGCAGAGAGGCAACCCAGGGAAGGATGAAGGGGTGGACACGAAAACAACACAGAGGCGTGAAAGCAAAATGGAGAGCGTAGGAGGTGGGTTGGCAAAGGGGAGAAGTGCCCAGCTCTGTTCAACAGGGAAGAGGTGTGCACGAGCCAGACAGCTCAAAAACAAATTCGCTCTCCTTAAGTCTTCAATAGAGAGGATATGGGTTAACATCCAGAGCTGCCAACTCGGGAAACTGGTTCGAGGCTCTGCTCTCAGTGCCTACAAAAAAATATTGCAGACATTCCAATCAGATCAAATCATGGCAAAAGCACAAAAAAATGCAGATTGGACACCAAATACGGACTAGAAACAAAATGGCACATGCAGATACGTAAGTTTATTAGCACTTTACGGCCATCGTTGCTGACCTCCAGTCAGGTGGCATACAGGAAGAAAAGCTGACATTTCAAAAACACAGTTTGACATAGATAAAATATGTGTGGGAAAACTACCAGTTAACGACTTGGTTGTTTCCACTTAAAGTGGGGTCAACATGTTTCTGCCAATCTATGTTTCTTTTACTGGGCTTTCGTCAAGACCGTCAATGTAACTCAGTGGTATAGGCACACTAAGGCCCACCCTTACCAGAGGACGTGAAAGTTAAAAGCAGGTGTAGAAAAATAAGTGCAAAAAACAAACCATAAGTGATGGGATACCTTCAAGTTAGAGGTACCTGTACAGTTTGTGATTTACAAGATCCACACCCCATGGGTCTCGGGAGGGGGTGGAGGCGACAATGGCACACCGGCCGCAACGCCTGTCACCCGTTAAGCACCTAGCGTCTCCTGCTACCAGACCCCGCTAGGTGCTAATAAAATAAAATCAGTCCGTTTTTTTTCTCTTCTATGTGAAGTAGTGTAAAACTCAGAAGTGAGGGGTCCTTCGTAAAGGTGAACTGGTTATCTTTCATTTACTTATCTGCATTTTGTTGTTGGACCTCTACTAATGAGGTGAAATCTGTATTCAGACAATATTATGTTTAAGGAAATAAAATTACAAAAAAAAGTAATACTATGACAAAATGTGCCACATGATGCCACATAATTTACCTTTTCTTGCCACATAATTTAGTCCATGCTGTGCCGCATAATTTGGGGCTCTGCTGCCGTATAATTACAGTGACACTGCCTTTAGGGTATTTATTTCTGTCCCACTGAAGTGCGTGGAATACCCCCATGCCTTGTGTGCATCGGCTCCTCTGTGTCTGACATCTTGTCAGTTTTCACATTGATGAAATTGATGCACTTTAAACCTGGGCCATCTCTATCCTTTGACCCTTATCCCAACCTACCCACTCATAGTGAGGGTGAGGTTGGAGTCTTCCTGCTGATCTAAGATATTCTGCCTAAACTGGGTTAGTCTCATTTTGATCTGTTTGTCTCTGCTCCTTTATCCCCAGGCCAAGAGCTGGCAGAAGTGCATCCATCTGAACATGGAGCTGACTGCGGTCCGCAGACAGACGGACAAGACCTTCATCTCTCTCCTGCAGGCAGTCCGGCTGGGGAGGTGAGCTCTCCATTCTGTAGTGTCTGATCATCTGTAGGGGTGAGAGGGCGTAGGGTCAGTCAATCAATCAGCATTTTTTAAGCGTGACTACTCACCCATAAGGGTCTCAAGGCACTGGTGGAGGAGGAAGGGAGGGGTGGGCGGGTGCAGGTTCCAGCCCATCAAGGAGGGGGGTCTGTCGAAGAGCCAGGTTTTGAAGTTTCTCGTGAAGATTGGGAGTAATGTGTGTCTGAGGTGGAGCCGAAGGGTGTTTAAGGCTCTGGCTGCAAGGAAGGAGAAGGAGTGGCCACACGATCTTGTCTTTCTGGTACGGGGATCACAGCGTGGGAGAGCTGGGCCAATCAAATGGTCCTTCAGGGTGCGTGGAATTTGAGTCGGTTGTTCAGGTATGCTGGTCCGGTGTCGAGAAGGCCCTTGTGTGCTCTGGGTATCTTGAAGGTGATTCTGGCCCCAATGGGAAGCCATTGGAGTGCGCAGGTGCTGGGAGATGTGGCAGTGTCTTGGCAGGTTGAGGACCAGTCTTGCAGCGGTGTTCTGGATGTTTTGTAGCTTTCGGGTGAGGCTTTTGTTCATTCCGGTATAGAGTGCGTTGCCATAGTCTAGTCTGCTGGTGACTAGGGCCTGAGTGACGGTCTTTCTGTGCTCGAGGGGGATCCATTTGAAGGTCTTGCGTAGGAGGTGGAAGCAGGAGGATGCAAAGGAGTTGATCTGGTGGTACATTTTGAGCTTGGAGTCCAGGATGATTCCAAGGTTGTGAGAGTGGGTGTGCTTCCGAGGGCGGGGGGCCACCAGGTGTTGTCCAAGGCATCAGGATTTGGGCTCATGAGGAGTACTTCTGTTTTGTCGGTGTTGCGTTGTAGGCAGCTGCTGTTCATCCATTTGGAAGGTGAAGTGGACGCATCAGTGTGTTCGGTGGTGTGGCTGAAAGTGATGGAGTTTTCTGTTATGAAGAGGGAGTCGAGGGTGAGTCTAATGTTGAGGTTGTCTAGGAGGGATGCTGTGTTTGGGTCTAGTTGTCTGTGGGTGGAATTTGAGGTCTCCCAGTAGGGTGTAGTTGGTGGATGCGATGGCATGCGGGGAGATGATGTTCGTGATGGAGTTGGTGGAAAGTCTATGGGGTTCAGGGGGTCGGTGGATGAGGGTTCCTCAGAGGGTGGTGGTAGGGCTGGCCAGTATCTTGAAGTGAAGGTGTTTCATCAGGTCTGTGGGCTCGTCGGGGAGTTTGCTCAGGCGGAGGGTGGATTTATGGATGATGGCGATTCCTCCTCCTCCCATGCGGTTGGGGCGGTCCTTCCTGGAGATCTTGTATCCTTGGGGGATTGCAATGGCGATGTCCGTCCCGAGGTGGTGTTGGTCCAGACTTCAGTGAAGAACGCTCCATCCGGGGTGGTGCAGCCGAGGAGGTCCCAGATTTCGGTGGTGTTTGTGGAGTGATCTGACATTGAGGAGGATGCATTGCAGGGTATTCGGTTCGGGTGTGCTGTTGCGGGCTGGTTGTGCTGGGTCCGTGTTCCTGGTAGTACTGCAGTGGTGACAGCTGAAGGGTTTGTGGGTGTCAGCTGGTGATGCTAGCTTGTAGTTGTTGCGGCCTGGGTTGAGTGCATGGAGTGCTGCGGGGTCGTAGCGTTGGTGGTGTGAAGGTCCAGGGTTCCTGGCGACTGGCTCCGACTGGTTGCCATTAAGTAGGGAGGGCTGGACAGCTGGGAGGCTGGAGCGGGGAGGGGAACTGGCTCTTGCTGGTCGCGGTGCGGGGAGGGGCAGCAGGAGAAACAGTAGAAGCAAGCAAAAGAAGGGAAAAAATTAAAGAGGAACTAGGGTGAAAAAGTATAGAGAAAGATATAAGTGGTGAAACAAAGCAGAAGAGAAACTGCGGTAAAGAGTGAAGGGGTGAAAAGCTAAAAGGGTGAAAAACTGCGAGGAGAGGGTGAAAAACGGAGCAGAGAGGAGAGGGTGTGACTGGATAGAACTGAGGGGGTGAAGGGGGCAGAAAGTGGAGCGAAAGAGGGAGTCAGAGGTCCACTGGACCACCAGGGATGAGGCACGGGGATAACCTGCGGGTGGAGGAGTGCCTCGAACACCTCACACTACGGGAGTGCAGGGGCTCGTCAGGGCCTCCCTTACTGATGGAGCTGCGAGGGTGGGAGAGCAGTTTCAATGACAATGAGTGTCTGTAGTGTCTGACCCTACTCCTCTCAATCCTACAGCTTTCTCTCTCCATGCTGTAGTGTCTGACTGACCCTGCTCCCTCCCAACCCTAGGTGCACAGAGGAAGTGACGGACCAACTCACGCGCACCGTCACCCACCGGATAGAGCGGGACGGCATCTTAGCGACACGACTGTGCACGCACAAGGATGACGTGGAGGTTACCAACGAGAGCCGATTGGCGCAGCTGCCAGGTGAGCGTGGCACAATGGCCACCTTCCTTCTCTTTATTTGTGATAATTTATTCCACCGCTGACTGTGTCCAGTTGTCGAGAAACCGTTGCAGACTTGAACCTACTTACCTCTTCCCACAGAGATTGATGGAAAAAAAATCAATTATGTTATTGGACTATTTTGTTATGAAATATCCCTGAAATATTTTAGAGTACGGTCGTGACATCTCAATGATTTTTCAATTGTTGTCCCTCCGATCTCTTGTCTGCTGTAACCCCAAATATTTCCTAATGTGGGGCTGTACGATGCGTATGTCCTCTGGTGCCCAGGAGTCGGTGTAAGGCTAGTATTAACCCAAAGGTGCACGTGCTTGGGTCACATACTCCCCTCCTTCAAGTCTTGCTTTTATATAGCATGGGATACTTGTCTCCAGTGCTGTCAGGGGTCTTTGAAGCACTTCATGGAGGTGTGTGGTGTACCTGTACTGTGCAGCTGCTCTTTGGAGGTCCTTTTTGGGGGGCCTACTTTCTGGGTTGTCTGGTATTGTGAATTCTTCTGTCCTGGCTGCTTCTTCTGTGAGTAAACTCCTGATCCGAAGCCAGGGAGGTTCCTCTCTTCTTCGGATGCAAAAGGGGCGGATATTTTAGTTTGCTACTCACCCGGCACATGGTCTCTTTCTAAAGGGGCTAGGAGGAGTGAATACTCCTTCTCCTCGTCTTCGATACAAAATGTTAACCTTCAACCTTCGTGTTTTTAAAAGTTTGTCTTCAGTTTTATAGGATTTGGAGCCTGGTTACATTTTTTTTTTTATATAAAATATGATCCAAGACATCGTAATATTGCGCTTTCAGTTTTTGGGAATGTTGGGATTTTTGATCTGAGATTATTTAGCTGCACACTTGCTGAATCCTATGGTGCTAAGGAGTGAATGGACACATACAGAGAATTGAGTGCTCAAGCTTTATCTGTACTGGTGCTCGGATAGGGCGGGGGACATTTGGAATGGTTATGGGGTGATGGTCTGGATGGGGTTCATTTTAATGTATAATTTTGAACCGTTTTTATGTACCCCATGTTTTGAAGACCAGTGTCTAAACATTAATGACCTTGAACAAGCCGGCAGCACCTCAGTGAAGTGGTTACAGACTTCAACCGCAATCAGTCCACTTCAGCCGTTCATCCACCCAATGTCGATAAAATGAATGGTTGTATTCTATAATATGTGGTGCTTTAGAAGGACTCAAGCAGCTGTCCTGTTCTCTCAAGCAGGCAGCAATTCTGTTCCATCCAGGGTGGTAAACTGGGTCTACGTATACAAATGCCCCTCTTTCCCCTGTCCCCTCCCCAGCACACACCCCTACATCATCACTCTTATGAAGAGGCCAGATCCAACTGGAAGCCAATCTGGAGCAACTTCCGCTTGAATGAAAACCAATGCCACAAAATGCCTAAAACTGACTCCTTTAAATGAATGGTGAAGTCTTACTGTTTCAGGGAGGCGACACTTAGCTTCATTCACAGGTGGTCAAAACACACTGGGAAGATCCCATGATTTAGAAAGAGGTGCATCGGTGCTGGCGAGTCTCTTGAGTCCTGGCCTTCAAAGGTTGTGTCCGGCGGACGCAGGGGATCTGTGCTCTTTGATGCTTGGCCTCTGGAAGGTCCCTGCTCTTCTCCTGTGGTGATTGTCCTGGAATCTTCTCCTCAGCCTCCATGTTTGTCTGTACAAATGATGGTTCACAATGCAAGGCAGACACCTGATCTGTCCACCTCTTGTCTCTATCACAGGAGAGATGCGGAGCTTTGAGGCGTTGGACAGCGACCCGATGCTGGTGAAAACCATCAATGCGCAGTGCCCCGTTGGACGCCTTATCCAGCTGAAGGAAGGTGCCCAGGTGATGGAGGGGGCTGAGGTTCATGGGACTTGTCCTAAGGGCTCAGGGCATCGAAGGGAGGGAGGGCTGGGGTGGGAGATGCAGGAAGAGGGGTGCTGGGATTATGACACGAGCCATGAAGGATACATCTATGTATGCCTTTCTGCACAATGATTCTCCCTGGAACACATTCAATTTTCTGGTTGCACTTGAGCTGCGAGATATCAACCAAACTACAAATAGATGACCTTAAAAGGTCATCCGAGGTATGTCCGCCCCGCGAGAGCCCTTAAAGGAGACTCCTTTATAGGGCAGCTGTCTCAGCTCCTGGGGGATCACTCTGAAACAGTTTTTGGTTCTGTCAGGCATGGCCAGGGTTCGCACGTGAAGTTTCACCTGTGTGCACTGCGTGGGCCTTACCAACCTAAGTGGATTCTGGTCCTGCCTGAAGGAGTGTCCGGTTTCCAAATGTTAGAACAGGCGCATTACCCACAATATTATTCCAGTTGATGATGTAAGCCTCTCCTCTGAACACTTCTGCTTTGGTGTTTAGAAAAGGGGCCGGATTGTGGTCGCTGTGGGCCACCATCCTTCTTGAAGTATACGCTCTTCCTAATCCCCCGGCCCCAAGTTTGGATCACACTGCAGAAGTCGTGGTTTGGTTCAGGCATGGGAGGATTCTACACCTGGCCTTAGGCTGTGTTCTGGAGAACAATTCCAGAAAACCTAAGAGCGGGTTTTCTAGAGTCCCAGCACGGAGGACTTGCCCCAATAAACCAATATGAGACTGAGAACCTGATGGACTGCAACCCACCAAGCATTACTGGAGTCCAATGTGCATCATGTAAGGATCAGGCCTGTAGTAGGTCGCATCTAAACCCTCTATTATCCTTAATAGATGCACCCAAGAACACTAGGAAAGCAGGGATATATTTAAGATTTATTAAAATCCTAACCTAGTGCACACAGTAGGAGTAGTAGTTATTATAAAAAGTAAACCAGCTAGTGCCAATGATCTTTGTCAACGGGCAGATCAGGGGAACATGTTGTAACAATATGATGGAGCTTCCAGGCTTCTCTACATTGATCACCCAGCCCCTCCCTTCCCTCGGCTAACTATACTGGTCTTGGCAGAAAAAGGACCCTACTCCAGTTTCATAGATGGCCTGCACCCGCATCCCTTTTCTGTACAACAGAAGATGTGCTTAGTGCTGCTTTTCTTGTCTCTGCAGTTCAGCTCTTCTGTTGTCCTTAAACAGTCTAAACACTCTGTGCCTGTCTCTAGCCTTCAACAAAGAAAGGTGTTGAGAGCGACTGCATGATCCCCCATTGGTCGCAGTTCCTCAGTATTTATTAATGCTTCGTTACAGTTTATATACTGTCTGAACATTGTTGTTCATTTTTAAAATAACCACTTCTAGTCTTTCACCTACTTTAAATTTGTCAACCCTTATTTAATGTTAAAAACAATACTGGAAAATTAAGATCTCAAAATAATGAAACCTTCAGGGATAATAAATCAAAGTATCAAGGCATGCTAAGAATAGACAATCGACACGCGCAAGTTAAATGATCACATTGTAATGAATTTGATACATCAACAGGTAATTTTAAAACTGAATATAACTTATAAAAGATCCATACTGAAAATCAAAAATCTATGTAGATTTTATCACATGCTCTCCCCTCAACAGTCCCCAGCTTTCCCAAAAGGACTAACTCTACTTTAAGAACTCTGCATGTGTGGACATTGGCATGTACAAAAAAGACCCTGACTCGGTGCCCAATTGAGTCCTACTGGCAGCAGTAAGGCATTCTGCTGCTAAACCAGCTACTCTTACAGCCTCATGGCCCAGACACAGGTGCTGGATGAACTAGACGCCTGCATATGGAATTGCATCCAATGGCTGATGGCGATTTCACTGGGGTTGAGATGTTTGCCACTTGCGATTTTAGCTCGAAGTCCTTTCAAACGAACCACACACTATACCAGATAGGGTAGTACCCTTGCAACAGTAATTAATATGATCTAGATATCTAATACCACCTTGCTGCCTTCCCCTTGGTGTCATCTGTGGGGTGTTTGCTATCGTGTGACTGCGTGTCCTTCACTAAGACCAGACTGGCATGTCCTGAAGGTGTTTTCTCTCTTGCAGGTGATGCTGGCTAAGAACCTGGATGTGGGCCGGGGCCTTGTGAACGGTGCTCGAGGGGTGGTGGTTGGCTTTCAAGCTGAATCGAAAGGTATGTTATGGACTCTGCAGCTGAACCTGATGTTTTGAGTGGCTGGTTGTGATTGAAGGTGAATGCACCCAGGTCACCTTACCAGACAATGTTCCATTTTTTTTTGTGTATTTTTAAATTTCGGATGGCAGCCAAATTCTATGTAGAGATGAGCCTGAGGGCTGTACAATTATAAATAAGAGGCTAGTTATAAAGAATCTATTTCATCCTACTTATGTAACAGTTGGTGACGTCCAGTACCTTCCAGACACCGCACATGGAGGTTCCACAACCCATTTCATCTCCATGTAGTCACTTGGACTACGACAAACTCTTTCTAACGTATAAGGGCTTTTTAGTCCTTCCCATTTGTGACCACCAAATCGCTTCTCCTACTGGAGGGTTTGCTCTCGATGAGCGCTCCTCCCTGCAGTGTGGCGCATAGTTTGCCCAGCTGTGCCACTCTGACTGCACTCGCAGTGGTAGCCAGGTCCAGTACAAAACCTGGGGGGGTGGAAGTCTGCTGCATAATCTGAGCACTTTACACCCACTGCAACACATTCACGGACTCGCCACCTCCCCACCAATTTCCTTCCACATGCCCAGCTTAGCTTGCCTCTGCTGGACACCTGAAGCTGTACAAAGTTCATAGAGGAGGAACAAGATGGCACAACATGAATGAGGGAAACACACCTGTGTGTCCATTCCTTTATCCCTGAGGCCTAAAACTCTTACAAAAGCCTCAAACAACCCCCCACCCTGCCCCATAGTTTCTTATGTTGCCCCCAACCACTGGGACAGGTGAGCAGCATGAGACTGGCCGGCTGCAGTCATTGGGGCCTTTCAAGGAATGGTGTCCTACCTTGAAATAATGGTTGGATCCGGGATGGCAATCTTTCCTCCGGTCTTAGTCTGTCCACAGCAAGGGGTCGAAGGGAGACCTACCAAGGTATTTCAAGAGTAACCGAGCCGGTGATGCCATTTAAGAACAAAGTATACTTCGATTGGAGGTTAATGTGTTGAGCCACACCAGGTCCACTCTGAGGAACCAGGAATTTAGGAAGGTATCTTTGGGTGCTTCCCGCCCCCCAACCTCCATACCCCCTTAACCAAAATGTTTTTAGATGAGACTAAACCCATGACTTAAAGTACCCTGTGTTCCTGTTTTAGCAGTGTTTGTATTAGCCATTTCTGTTCTCATTGGAAGTCTTCCGGAACTCATGGGTGGACTGTTCTTTATTCTTTGCAGGTTTGCCCAAAGTCCGGTTCCTTTGTGGAGTTACCGAAGTCATCAAGATGGAGCGCTGGGTGTTCAAAGCGCATGGAGGGATTTTTCTAACGCGTCAGCAGCTCCCTCTGAAGTTGGCGTGGGCCATTTCCATCCACAAGAGTCAGGTACAGGGAAGTGCCAGGGGCTCCATGACGGAGCAGAGCTCCTTGTATCTATGGGATTTCCTCTGCATGCTTCCTTCCCAAGGCTCCATGGATTTCACTCGATGGGTGGGCCCATGTCCCAGAGCACTGAAGTGAGCTAGAGCGCATGTGCAGCCTGCACTACCCTGATTCAACCCACTTGTGGTTCCCCCCTCCCTGCTTTCCTCTGCGCCTTAAAACCTCTGTATGCTTTTTTCATTTTGATTAGACTTATTTTGCTGTTGTGTGTTTTCATGCTCTGCATGTTGTGGTTCCCTGCTCTGCTGTAAGGCCCCTGATTCCTACCTGCAGCATCTCACCTCCTTCTGAAGAGAGATCTTGGAAGCAGCCTTGTATCAGTGGCAGCCATGGGGACTGTTTTGGGAGGGGTTGAGTCCTCTTCACTGAACACAGTTTAAGATGCAGCCTGCCCCTTTGCTGATCTGCGGTACCATATGGTAGTTGTTTACACTACAATTGTGCAAACCAGGGATTGTCTCCTGTTGCTACGGGGTAGTGCCTCCCTGTTGGGAACCGGAGTACTGAGGCCCCCTTTCACCATCTCGGTGTACTGTGGATTCCTACTCCCTTCCGCCACTGCTGAGGGACCTGCCTACTGGGTACGCGAGGAGGCTTAAAGAGGTTTTTGTGCTATTTTCTCCAACGTGGCCTAACAAATACTTTAAAGCCACATGGAAGATGTCTTATGGTTTCTGTTATGCAGGCGAGCGCATATGTATGTTTGTGCCAGCACCTAGATAGCCCTAGGGGTGACCGTGTTGCGCTTTGCAAATGCTGTTTGATTGTGAATCCAAAGGCTTTTGCGTTCTTCCACCCCATTATTTTCTTTGCTCTTGCTTGAGTAGCCCTTTGCGCCCCTCCTTCGTGTGAGCCTTTAGTGAATCTTCAAATGAGCCATTGTGGAGGGTGTCTTTCTTTTAGCAGTTCTTGCAAAACTTGAGCAAAAGAATGGATACGTATCTTTACGCTTTTTCTGAGCAGACCAATTTTAGTGGATTTATTTGCTTATGTGGACAAATACTGTTGTCACCCTTATGCATCTTGAATGATCTGGAGTTTCCAGTGGCTCTGCAATGCCCTTAAACTGGAACTATACATTGCACAATGTGTTTTACACCCACTTGTCCCCACCACCTTGATGCAACAGAGTTCTTAAGGCAAGTGAGGTGTTTGAGGAGGAGTAGTTGGTGCTTCATCCATCTCTCATCTCGGTTCCTGAGCTTCACCACATGCTGCACGAGGCACTGGTCTTCAGCTCCCTTGCACTCTCTCCACGGATGCTAGCCTCCAGGCTTGCCCTAGGTTTAACCTGTCCACAAAAGGCGGCAGAGCATTTTCATCCTTGACCCCGTCCATCTAGAACAACTTACCAGAGAGTCTGCGGAAGGAACACGACCTCCTTCCATTCAGGAAAAAATTTAAAACTGTCCTGTTTGCAGAAGCGTGGATATAACCCACTCTCTTGGTTAGGTAAGATCTCTCTGCCAGCGCTTAGAGACCTGTAGGTGATAATGTGCTTAACAAATGCCAACTAACATAACACTGTCTAAAAAATATAAACATCCTCTTCGTGACCAACGCAAGGCTGTGCAAGATCTCTTCAACTGGACATGGACATAACATCCACATTTTTTGCCACTGCATGCTTAGGAAAAAGGAGGTAAACCTCCCTTCTCCGTCGTTCTTTGTACAGTGTGCTCTTGTGCCCCTTGGCCCCCATTTCACTAGTTGATCTAGAATGTTGTGTTCGTTCAACCCGGCCAACTATTTGTACCCACATTACCCAGTAAACCATAACCAGGGTCATGATGGCTGCCTCTGCGCTCTTCCTTCTGGTTAACTCCTTTAGTGTTAAGCTCCAAATGCAGTCCAGCTCACAACCTTTGCGCCTTCTAAGGATAATGTGGTCCAGAAGTAACATGTATTCCTATCTGAAGTTGTTTTTCTAATGTAAAAAAATGCAGCGGGGGGGGGGGGGGTCTACCCAAGCTGTACCGGGGTCTTAAGCTGAGTCCCCCCTCCACAGTCAGGAGGTGACTTCAGTTTTATTTGGAAAATAAAAAAAACATCCATTTTGCAGATATAGAGGCCATAGGGAGAGCATTTCTGCCGCTGAGAAGACTGCTGAGGCCCCTGTGGTGGGATGTGTAGGGTGTAGGGTGGGAGGATGTCTTGTACCTAGTCTTTGCTCAAGTTCTCTTCCTCCAAGGCTAGGCCACTCACACCCTGGTGCACACTCTCTTGTCCTCCTAGGGAATGTCGCTGGACTGCGTGGAGATCTCCCTGGCTCGAGTGTTTGAGAGCGGCCAGGCCTATGTAGCGCTGTCCAGAGCTCGCAGCCTCGAAGGGCTACGGGTGATGGACTTTGACCCCAAGGCTGTGCGTGCTAATCCCCACGTCTTGCAGTTCTATTCTCGACTTCGGAAGGAACGAGCTCTCACACAGGTAAGCTCTTCAGTGGTTTGAGGGGACAGTGGGAAGCTTTGTCGGTCTTTCTGGCACAACTTTGTGGACTCCCTCCTGAGTGCTGTGGGATTTGCAATCAGATAATGCAGAGCTGTTGAAGTGCTTTGCAGGAAATAATTTACTGTGCTACAAAAGTTGTTAAAGGGTACAAAACCTAAATATTGAAGTATAGATCGATGCTTTTAGTCTGGGGTGTTGCACCTGTAAGCTTGAGAGGAATGGAGACTGAGACGTGCATCTAACACCTGAACTCAAAGTGTGAGTTCCTCGACCACAAAAGAACGTTTCCACTGGGCAACATGGCTCTCTATTGTAGCAGGGGTTTGACCCAATTGAAATTGTGTTCATATAGCACTTGTATACCCAGACGAGGCATCGAAGCGCTTTTCGGCGAGTAGCATGCTACTTCGGAACTCAAAAAGGATTAGTGGTGAATTAGTATATGGATGAGCTGTGGACATGTGAGTCTGTTAGTTGGATTGAAAAGGAAAATGGAGGATTCCTTCTGCACTGCAAGGGAGTCTACACTGGCCAGTGTGCCCCTGCACCAGAGCAGTGATTGGACACTGGCCCTTGTGGGTAGGGGCTGCATTACTGCGGAATTTAGGCATCTGGATGCAAAAGGTTTGTTATCCTTGCCATTTCTGTGTTGTGGTGGTCCGCTCCCTGTCCTAATTTCTACTTGAAAACGAGTTGAGGTATTTGGCTAACACTAGACAGAGTTTCCCCCTGGACGACGTCTTAGCTATGAGGGCATTTTGTTGGCATACGGTGTGGACTGGCAGATCAGGGCTCCTTGAAATGAAGAAAGGTCAGGAACATGGTCCTATGTGGAATGTATGCACAAGGAAACTGTGTGGAGGCCTTGGCAGAGTGGCTGCACCGATGGGTGGGTGTGTGACCTACAGATTAAGGGTATAGTGCACAAACATCTGGAGTGATTATCCTTCTGGTGTCTGAGTGGTCTGTAAAGTGTTGACTGTTTTTTTTTCAGACTTCTATTCAGCAATACATGGAAGGAGGCGACAAGGAAAACAATCGGCCCAACTGGTAGCTCATCATTCGCAATTCCTGACCACAGGCGAGAACTGCCTCTATCCAGCACTGACCAAACCTTGTATATTACTGTACAGATTTTATTTATTTTTCAATAAATATGCACTTTTTAAAACCATTGTGTCGGATTTTCGATTTGGAGGCAGGAGCAGCCCCAGACCATACACTGCCATAAATGCTCCATATGGCTGAACCTCTCTGCCCTCTGTTTGGACCACTGGTAAGACCCCACAGGGAAGGAATGGAATGAGAGAAAGATGCAGAGATGGGTGGATGTGGGTTTAGCAAAGCATCAGTCGGCACACACAGTATCCCTGCCTCACCCCCCCCTTAGCGGCCTCACATAGCGTTGGTTCCCTCCTAATGTTCACAACAGATGCCACTCTGACACTTTGCTGCATCACTTCCTTTATTTTTGGAAATTCTTTTTTTCTTTTTTTTTTCCCCTTCTGTTTGAGCAAGAGGCTCGCGTGCATTACAAATGTTCACTGTCCAGGCATGTGATGTCTGAATATGGTTAATGTTAACTTATCCGTCCCATGTTGATCTGAGTGAATGGAAAAAATACACAATTCGGTGCTGATGGGGAATCGCCCACTGAATAAAGGCACAGAAGCTACGGCTCTCAGTGGCTGCACATCAATGAGGGGACCCTCCTGCCCCCTCCAAGGTCCTCCCAGCACTCTGCCGGAAAGGGAATCTTTCCCTCACAGCTCCACGATGCTAGTCCTTATAACTGCTCCCTTCCACAGAGCAGGAGTGTGAGCCCTGAGACTGAAACCAGCTGTGCGCAGCCAATCTGCTACAACGTTTGAGATTACCAGGCAGCCAATGAGGGGGATGGCTTTGAAATCTACTCATGTCTTCCCCAATCCCTGCCTGATGGCCTTCGGATTCTTTCTACTCTGTGCCATGGCAACAGAATCCATGAGGTGAGCTGCTCCCCTGACTTGATTACAAGATCCACTGGCTGCATTTGAACAGAGCAGCACATCTGGTGACCAGATGTGTTCCCGAGTTGTTACTCTCTACCATCTCATGAACAGGCTAAGACTAGGCTGGGCATTGGAGCTTGGCTAGCGGGGCGGTGCAGACATTGTATCTATCCATGTGTATCCCAGTGGGCAGACTACAGGCTCTCCATGCCTGTTTAAATCTGTGCCCTTACCCTACAGCCAGAGAGTTGTGCTGAATGCATGAGGGGTGGGTGTACCCCAGCTTGGTGAAGGCCAAAGGTTGTAAGGTGGTGATAAGAGACCTGGCGTGTCCTTTACCCTCCAGCACTCGCTGCACTGCTCCCCTTCCCCTCCAAACCCAAGCTGCAGCCACATCTCAGCAGAACCTTTCCACCCTCTCAGCCAGTCCGGCTCGGCGGCGGCCTTGTGTCCACAATTCCAGGCAGCAGCTGTACTGTTAGGTTTGGTTTGCTGGAGGGTGGTCTGTGCAGGGTATGCCTTCTCAGCCAGAAGTATGCAGGGTATGCACCTCTTCAGATGTTTGTGTCCGTCTGCCGGGTGTCTGTGTGGCAACAAAAAGAGGGTGAAGTCATGAAAAGCAGTCTGTCAAGGGGGGGTCGCGCAGCTCCTAGTTGTGCCCATGTGCAGAGTGTGACCACCCGCGAGGGGGGTGTTCGGCCTGTTAAGTGTGTCCAGTGAGTGTGTCTGCAGAAGGCTCGCCTGAAGAAAGCTTGAAGTAGAGTTGTATGCACAGGCGTGAAATACTGCAGCTGGACTACGAGTTTGATGCCGCATGTCTACAGACCCTCTTGTTTCCTGTGCTCGGTGTGAAATGTATCCTTCAGTCCATACCTGGAGCCGTAGGACCTGGCAGTGGCCAGCAGAGGGCGCTCCTCGCATTCTGAAACTATTGAGACACGGCATGAAATGAAGCAGGGGTTCCTCTTCCGGGTCAGCGGTGGCAGAGACAGCACAAGAAGCCGATGCCTCCTGGCTTTTTCCTGGTTGCCTATCCTGCTGCTGTGGAATTAGGACCCCCCCCCTTGTCTTTGCAGTTCTCTTTATTATAAAACCCTCACAGACCAGCCCCCCCTCCCTCATACCCCAGATCTGCCCCCCAGCCCCAGGGTGAGGAGAGAGCCTGGACATGTCTGCTCAGGTAGGAGATTGTCAGCACCTTCTGCTGTGTTTATATAGAAATTGACTGAATAATCCTGGAGGGAACCTCTGCAGGAGCTGGGCTCTTCTATCCAGGGGCCCCTGGGGCTGAGCTGGGCTCTTCTATCCAGGGCCCCTGGGGCTGAGCTGGGCTCTTCTATCTGGGGCTGAGCTGAGCTCTTCTATCGGGGGCCCTGGGGCTGGGCTCTTCTATCCTGGGGCTGAGCTGGGCTCTTCTATCCGGGGGGCCCCTGGGGTTGAGCTGGGCTCTTCTATCCGGGGGGTCCCTGGGGCTGAGCTTGGCTCTTCTATCTGGGGGCCCCTGGGGCTGAGCTTGGCTCTTCTATCTTGGGGGCCCCTGGGGCTGAGCTGGGCTCTTCTTTCTGATAGATACATCTGCCGTGTGGATTCGTCACCTTGTGAATATCCCTCTTGCGTCAGCAGCATTCGGAAATTGTTTTGTAGCCTCGCGCCGACGTGGACACGGACGTCATAGTCACGACTTCGCCCGCGACTCCGCTGACGTCACCGACTCCTACAATAGGCCCATGCCGGCGTGATGACATCAGTTCCCTTTTTTCCACATCGTCGACGCTAACGGTTTTTGGGATACTCTGTAGCTTCCAGTTACTCTGTAGCTCTATTTCTTCGTTGTTTCCAGTTCTCTTGTCACTTTGTTCGTTAGAATGTCGACAAAGAAGACAGGTTTTAAGCCCTGCAGGAAATGTGGAAAAATGATGTCCGTTACGGACCCGCACCAGGACTGTATTTGGTGCTTGAGCTCTGACCACGACGTGGATGGGTGTTCGTTGTGTCAAAAAATGAATCCTAAGGCCCTCCGAGAAAGGAAGTCTAAGCTTCTTGTTGCTAAACTGAAGGCCGATAAAGAAAGAAAATCTTCGAAGTCCCATTCGAAGAAGTCGAGATCGAGGTCTCGGGAGGCGTCAGCTTCGAAGTCTTCCTCGGATCATGCTTCGAGGTCGCGAAGGAAGCACAAGAAGAGGAGACATGAGTCTCGACGTCATTCAGGTGATCAGTCTGGCTCGAGGTCGAGATCACCCAAGAAGATAAGATCCAAGGTAATTCCTCCACAAGAGGTTTCGGATCAGGAGGGCGAGGCTTCGCCTTCGGAGTCGCCTGTTCATTCACCGGCTCCGGCACCCGATCCGACTCCGGCTCCGGCCCAGGAAGAGGAAGAGGAAGAGGAAGAGGAGGTTCCTGAAGAAGTTGAGGGTTCGACTCCTGTTGAGACAGATTCGAATCTACCTCGAGGTCGACCTGAGCATCCACCATTTCCAGCTCCAGGTCAGGATCCTTCAGCGTTTCTTAACGCTATGTATGATGTCTTCTCTATGTCTTGGTACCCCTCTGGAGCGCCTTCGGGTCCTATGGGTCCAATGGCATTTAATTTGGGGGTGCCTCATTCATATGCCCCGGCACCTTTCATGCCGTTTTTGCCGGCTCCGACCCCGCTGTGGCAGCACCAGGCTCCACCGAGGTCGACGCCAATGTCGACGCCGGCTTGTCCGAAGTTGACGACTCCGGCACCGGCGTCGCCCGCTCCAAGCAAGTCAATGGAACATCCTTCTAAGCCTTCGGGTTCGATTCCGACGTCGGCTCCGGCGCAGTCTGAGTCGACAGTGGATCCGGCTGCACTCCGAGTTAAGCAGAGGTCAAGAAGGGAGGCTCAGCGTCTGCTAGAAGAGCAGAGGTATGGTGAGTCTCATTCTGACTCGGAAGAAGGTGAGCTGGATGAAAATTATTTTGAGGATCTAGCAGAGGCTAGTGGACTTGAGTTTTCTCCTGAGTGGGTCTTGCAATCAGGCTCTGATGCGCCGTCTAAGGATGTTCAACCATACTACGTGGTAATGAGAAAAGCAGCGGGTCTTTTAGGCTTAAAATTGCCTACTGTTGAGTTCAAATCTAATCTGCTTACTGAGGTCCTTCATTCTCCGAGCTCGGCAGTGGAGCCCTTGCTCCCTTTTAATGATGCTTTGACTGATCCCATTATGGAGGTATGAAAGAAGCCTCTTTCTGCTCCTGCGGTCTCGAAAGGTGTGGCTCGGAGTTATAGAGTGGCTCCTGAGGACCCTGCCTTTTTGTCGACACACCCTTCACCTGAGAGTTTGGTGATCCAAGCGGCATGTTCCAAGAAGTCAGTGGGTGCTTTTCCCCAAGTTCCTGGTGACAAGGAGGCTAAAAAGCAGGATCAGGTGGCCAAAAAGACTTTCTCTTCCGCTAGTATGGCGTTGAAATCCACAAATGCCACTTGCCTTATCAGAAGATATATCCATGCTCTAATGGACTCAGTTCGTACTTTGATCCCAAAGGTTCCTGAAGACTGTAGAGGTGACTTTGAGGAGGCTTTATCTGACACTCAGGCAGCAGCTCGTCAGGTTATTCAGAGCGGCCTTGATACTGCGGATTCTGTGGCGAGGATCATGGGCACTGCTGTTGCCACAAGGCTTTCAGCATGGTTGAAATCCTCTGATTTTTCTGCTGATGTGCAGTCTGCTTTGCTAGATCTGCCGTTTAATGGAGAGGGACTCTTTGGCAAAAAAGCGGATTCGGCCTTGGAGAGGTTTAAGGACAGCAGGGCGACTGCTAGATCTCTTGGTCTACAAGTAAGAGGGTCTACGGCCAGGAAATTCAGAGGCTTTGGTCGCTCTTCCTTTCGTACATTTAGACTAGGACAGCAGCAGCAGCAGTCAAACACCTTGTATAAGTCGTACAGGGGAAGGCAAAGGGCGCGTCCTAGAGGGCGTCAGACCTCTTCCTCCTCCACCTCCTCCAACCCCCCCAGCCACAGAAAAGCAGCCCTAGATCCGACATCCAGGATCATGTGGGTCCGGTGGGGGGGTCGGCTTACTCACTTTCTACGGGATTGGGAATCGGTTACATCAGATCTTTGGGTTCTCAATCTCGTAGAAAATGGGTATGCCCGTCCCTTTCGGGAATTCCCTCCCAATTACCCTCCTTGCCAGGGATATTGCTCAGAGGAACATCTGCTACTCCTGCAGGAGGAAGTTCAAACTCTGTTAAGGAAGGGTGCGATAGAGGTGGTCCCGGAGCAGGAAAAAGGTCAGGGATGCTACTCCCGGTATTTTCTGATTCCCAAGAAGGATGGCAGGCTTAGTCCGATTTTGGATCTCAGGATCTTGAATTTTTATCTAAAGCAGGAGAAATTCAAGATGCTCACCCTTGCTCAGGTTCTTCAGGCTCTGCTGGAAGAAGACTGGATCGTGTCGCTCGACTTGCAGGATGCATACTTTCACATCCCTATCCTCAAGTCTCACAGGAAGTATCTCCGATTTACGGTGGGTTCGCAGCACTATCAGTTTGCGGTCCTCCCGTTTGGGATTACTACTGCGCCTCGAGTCTTCACCAAGGTGATGGCAGTGGTGGCGGCGCATCTCAGGGCGGGGATTCCAGTTTTCCCTTATCTGGACGACTGGCTGATCAAAGCAGAGTCGGCCGAGAAAGCGCTCCATCACCTGCAGGAGACAACCCAGTTGTTGTTCAGGTTGGGTTTTTCAATAAATGTGCCCAAATCACACCTGGTGCCCTTCCAGCGCAACCTGTTCATAGGTGCAGTACTGGATACAACTGTATGTCGTGCATTCCCTCCTCCTCAAAGGATTCGCAACATACAGGGTATCATTCCTTTATTCTACAATGGAGCGGTCGTTCCAGTCCTGAAGGTCCTTCGCCTGCTCGGTCTGATGGCTTCTTGCATTCTGTTGGTCAACCATGCATGCTGGCACATGAGGGCGCTCCAGTTGTGCCTCCGCAGGCAGTGGTATCAGCACAACGGAGATCTCAGGGAGTCAGTGAGGATCTCCAGAGAAGCTGCGGCGGATGTGTCTTGGTGGGGCGTGGAAGGCAACCTGTCTCAGGGGAAGCCTTTTCAGCTACCTCCTCCGGTGGCCACAGTGATTTTGGATGCATCCACTCTAGGGTGGGGTGCTCATCTGGAGGCCAAAGGTCTTTGGTCTCCAGAGGAAAGGTTGCTTCACATCAACCTTCTGGAATTGCGGGCGATACGTCTGGCGCTCAAGGCCTTCCTCCCTTCTCTTCGCGGTCAGTCGGTCCAAGTCATGACAGACAACACGACTGCGATGCAGTACATCAACAAGCAGGGAGGAGTGGGGTCGCAGTGTCTCTGCAGAGAGGCTCTGCGTCTTTGGTCCTGGGTTCAGGGCCACCAGATTTGTCTGATGGCAAATCATCTTGCCGGAGTTCAGAACGTTCGTGCAGACGTTCTCAGTCGACAGTTCTCTGCCGATCACGAGTGGAGGCTTTACCCAGAGGTGGTGCGCATGTCTTTCGGACGTGGGGGACTCCTCAGGTGGACCTGTTCGCTACTCGCGAGAATGCTCACTGCCCGTCTTTCTGCAGTCTCCAGTATCCAATGCAGGGAGCCTTGGGGGACGCGTTTCAGTTGAGTTGGGGAAATCGACTTCTTTACGAGTTTCCTCCCATACCCTTGATTCCTCGGGTTCTGAGGAAGATCCGCCAAGACCGGGCCCAAGTCATAATGTTCGCCCCGGACTGGCCAAGAAGGTTGTGGTATACAGATCTACTCCACCTCTCCTCTCACCTGCCGCTCCGTCTCCCTCTCAGGGCAGACCTCCTCTCTCAGATGGAGGGGCAGGTTCTACATCCCCACCTCCAGACATTGCACCTTCATGCCTGGAGATTGAACGGGGCAACCTGATTTCCTTTTCCCTCACACCTGACGTGGTGGATGTCATCTTGTCTGCCAGGCGTGACTCCACTAAATCGGTCTATTCGTATAGATGGTCTAAATTTGTCAGTTGGTGTGGTGGGGATTCTATTGACCCTTTTGAGAGCCGTTTGTCTGATGTTCTCCGTTTTGCTCTTTCTCTGGCGCAGCAGGGACTTGCTGTTGCTACGGTTAAGGGTTATCTTTCGGCACTGTCTGCTTTTCTTTGTTTGCCTGACCAGCCGTCTCTTTTTAAGTCTCCAGTAGTTTTAAGGTTTTTGAAGGGTCTCACGAATATGTTCCCTCCTACTCCTTTTATTGTGCCTCAGTGGGACTTAAAATCTTGTCTTGACTTTTCTGATGGGTGCTCCTTTTGAGCCTCTTCATAAATGTCCTATGAGGCTTTTGACTCTTAAGGCAGTCTTCCTCGTTGCAATAACCTCGGCAAGGAGGGTAAGTGAGCTTCAGGCTCTTACTTCCAAGCCCCCTTTCTTGACCATTCATGCTCATCGGATGGTTCTTAGGACCAGGGCTGCTTTTCTTCCTAAGGTGGTGACTCCTTTCCACCTTGGTCAATCCATTACCCTCCCTACCTTTTATCCTCCCCCGCACCCTTCCAAGGAGGAGGAGAGGTTGCACCGTCTGGACCCCAAAAGGGTGGTGTCTTTTTATTTAGACAGAACTAAGGACTGTCGGTTGGATGATCAGCTCTTCATTGGCTTTGCTGGCTGCAAGAAAGGAAGAGCAGTCCATAAAAGGACTTTATCGAGATGGATCGTCCTCTGCATAAAGATCTGCTACTCTTTGGCCGGTAAGGAACCTCCAGAGGGTATAAGGGCTCATTCTACAAGGGCTAAGTCGTCTACCTCTGCTTTGGCTAGAGGTGTTCCTGTGGAGGACATTTGTAGGGCGGCAACTTGGTCCTCCCTCCACACGTTCGCAAAGCATTACTGCTTGGACACTGAGGTGAGGAGGGACGGCCACTTCGCGCGCTCTGTCCTTCAGGATTTCCTGGTTTAGAAGAGTGGACACCCTCCTCCGGGAGTGTGGGACTGCTGTGGGACTCTATTCACAAGGTGAGGAATCCACACGGCAGATGTATCTATCAGAAGAACAAGTTACTTACCTCCGGTAACGCTTTTCCTGGCTATTCTATGTACACCTTGAATAGGTTGTCCAGAGGTGGGGGTATAGCTTTAGTAGTAAGGTCCACCTATTCCTGTGTCTGGAGTGCCCTAAATATCCCTGGGTGCGAAAGTGCCCTGTTCAAGGTCTGTCAGCCCCGAGTTTACGCTTTCCGGGATGGTCGTTTATCGTCCGCCCGGCAGCGATGTGGTGTTTAGAAATGCTTTCCCCGACATTGTTGGCCCTTTGGTCGCAGACTGTGCCAACTTTTCCATCATGGGCGATTTGAATCTGCATTTCGACACCCTCTCAGGCCTGACAGTGCGCTCCATCTCCTCTGACCTAGAGGCCTTTCAACTTCCCCAGATGGTCTCCCAGCCTACCCATTCGGGGGGACATATTTTAGATCCCTTGTTTACCAATCTGCCGGGGACTAAAATCACTCCTATCTTGCCGGTGGAATGGACAGACCACTTCTTGGTGTCCATCCTTTGCCCTGTCTCAGCCACCCCTTCCATCTCTTCGGCTAGACGGGTTCAGAAGAGGGCCTGGAAGAAGCTTAGGTTAGAAGACTTCCATCGTCTTCTACTAGAGGAGCCACTGGGCCCTTTGACGGATGTAGAAAAGGGGTATGACCTCTTCTGTTCCTGGATCACTAGGGCCTTGGACTCTCTGATACCCATTGCATCGACTAAAATCAACTCTAGAGTCGAGTCCCTGGTACGATGGCGCCCTTCGGGCCCTGAAGGGTGCCTGTAGACTGGCTGAGAGGGCCTGGAGGAAGACCTATGGGGCTGATTTAAAAGCTGCATATGCCAGGTCCGTTAAGCTCTACCATCGGGCTATCTGTCGAGCTCGAGCGGCTTTTTATGCCGCAGAATTCTGGAACAGTGCTAATCCGTCAAAAGCCATTTTTAAGGCTGTAAAAGATCTTATGGCAAAGCGGACTACCTCTACGACCGTAAGCTCCCTTTCCCACTGTGAATCCCTTGCCTCTTATTTCCTGGGGAAAGTCCAAGCTATCTATCGGACATTCCCTAGCGTAGGGTCCGGTCGGGAAAGCACCAGTGGGACCCACCATCAGACTACTCTGCTTGTCTTCCGCCCCCCACCCCCACCCCCTCACCTTGGACGGGTTTGATAAACTTGCGCAGCAAGTCAAATCTGGATCTCCATCCGATCCAGTAAGGCCTGCTCTCTTTCGAGATCAGGCTTTTATGGGACGTTCAGCTGTATGTTCCCTTGTCAACCTTTCCTTGGAAACGGGAGTAGTTCCAGCTAAGTGGAAGCAAGCTGTGGTGTCCCCAATTATCAAAAAGCCCTCTTTGGACCCGTCCAAGCCTGAAAGTTATCGCCCCATTTCGCTGCTACCCTGGCCAGCCAAGATCAGAGGCCCATGTCAATCTGGCCCTGTCTGAACATCTTGTACGGACCAATGCCCTCGACCCCACACAAAACGGATTCCGTGCCGGCCACAGCACAGAAACCGCGTTACTTGTGATGGCGGAACATCTCCGTGCAAGGTTGGATGCTGGTCAAACGGCGGCGCTTATATTGTTAGACCTTAGCGCCGCCTTTGACACGGTAGACCACAGCATACTCCTGCATCGGCTCGAGGAGACTGGCATTGGCGGTCAGGTGTTGCAATGGTTCCGCTCCTTTCTAGATGATCGCTCCTTCTGTGTTGCCATCCCTCCCTTCAAGTCCAATTTCCAACCGCTGGCCATGGGGGTTCCGCAAGGGTCCTCGCTGAGTCCCACGTTGTTCAATCTTTACGTGAGACCGCTGGCTGATGTCGCTAGGCAGTGGGGCCTAACTCTGGTCTCATATGCCGACGACACACAGCTGGCGGTTACTCTCAGCGGGGTTGCGGAGATTGAGGCCCCCAGGTTTCAGTCTGGACTGAAGGCGGTGGCTAGCTGGTTGACAGGCAACTGCCTCCAGCTAAATGCCACAAAAACGGAGGTGATGGTTGTCGGTAAGGGAGTGGAGCTGTGGGGTGACCAATGGTGGCCCTCTGAGCTGGGACCAACTCCGACCCCGATATCGGAGGTGAAAAACCTGGGGGTCTGGCTGGATGCGGGCCTCTCCTTTGTAGGGCACACTAAAAAAAACTGCGGCCTGTTGTTTCGGACTGCTAAGGGGCTTGAGACCTGTTCTCAAGTTCTTTGACGCCCCGACCAGGCAGCTGGTGATCCAGGCAACTATCATCTCTCGCCTGGATTATGCCAGCTCCCTTCTGGCTGGGGCCAGCCAGGCCGAGTTAACCCGTTTGCAGCGGGTTCAGAATGCTGCGGCGAGGGCGATTGTCGGCCTGCCCAGATTCAGCTCGGTGGCAAGTGTCCTTCGTTCCCTACATTGGCTCCCTGTAAGGAAGTGCATCCTCTTTAAGGTTCTGTGTCTTGCCTTTAAGATTCTGAGAGGTATTGGCCCGGAAATCTTATCTAGCTGTCTCTCCTTTTACGTTCCCACCCGTACTCTGTTCCCAGGGCTTGGCCCTTGCTGTGGTTCCCAGATTCAGGCTCAGTCGCATGGGAGGCCGCTCGTTTAGTGTAAAGGCCGCGTCAGCATAGAACTCCCTTCCTGTTGAAATCCGTCTGATGGAGGACCTCTTGACTTTCCGGAGGGCTATAAAAACATTCCTGTTTTAGCTGCTTTTATGTTTTTCATTTTCCTGTTGTGTTATGTTCGACCTTGTCTCTGCGCCGGGACGCTCCTTGGCTGGAGTATCTGTGCGCATAATAAATTAATATAACATAACAGATACTATATCTGCCTGTGGATTCCTCACTGACCCACCCGCCTCCCCGTTATCCACTCTTCTTTACCAGAGTTACTGAAATGTATTGTATATTGTATTGTTAAGGAGTTGTTTTGATTGCATTTGCTTCATACTGTGTGTGTTTTTCTCCTTGATTATTGTGTATTATGTATACTATGTCTATTTCTGCTAACATTGGTCCGTCCGTGTGCCTCGATGGCATGGAAAAAAGGGCGGAACTGATGTCATCACGCCGGCGTGGGCCTATTGTAGGCGTCGGTGACGTCAGCGGAGTTGCGGGCGAAGTCGTGACTCTATGACGTCAGTGTCCACGTCGGCGCGAGGCTACAAAAGAATTTCCGAATGCTGCTGACGCAAGGGGGATAGTCACAAGGTGAGGAATCCACAGGCAGATGTATCTACCAGAAAAAGCGTTACCGAAGGTAAGTAACTTGTTCATCTGGGGCCCCTGGGGCTGAGCTGGGCTCTTCTATCTGGGGCCCCTGGGGCTGAGCTGGGCTCTTCTATCTGGGGCCCCTGGGGCTGAGCTGGGCTCTTCTATCTGGGGCCCCTGGGGCTGAGCTGGGCTCTTCTATCTGGGGCCCCTGGGGCTGAGCTGGGCTCTTCCATCTGGGGCCCCTGGGGCTGAGCTGGGCTCTTCTATCTGGGGCCCCTGGGGCTGAGCTGGGCTCTTCTATCTGGGGCCCCTGGGGCTGAGCTGGGCTCTTCTATCTGGGGCCCCTGGGGCTGAGCTGGGCTCTTCTATCTGGGGCCCCTGGGGCTGAGCTGGGCTCTTCTATCTGGGGCCCCTGGGGCTGAGCTGGGCTCTTCTATCCTGGGGCTGAGCTTGGCTCTTCTATCTGGGGGGCCCTGGGGCTGAGCTGGGCTCTTCTATCTGGGGGGCCCTGGGGCTGAGCTGGGCTCTTTTATCCTGGGGGCCCCTGGGGCTGAGCTGGGCTCTTCTATCCTGGGGCTGAGCTGGGCTCTTCTATCCTGGGGCTGAGCTGGGCTCTTCTATCCTGGGGCTGAGCTGGGCTCTTCTATCCTGGGGCTGAGCTGGGCTCTTCTATCCTGGGGCTGAGCTGGGCTCTTCTATCCTGGGGCTGAGCTGGGCTCTTCTATCCTGGGGCTGAGCTGGGCTCTTCTATCCTGGGGCTGAGCTGGGCTCTTCTATCCTGGGGCTGAGCTGGGCTCTTCTATCCTGGGGCTGAGCTGGGCTCTTCTATCCTGGGGCTGAGCTGGGCTCTTCTATCCTGGGGCTGAGCTGGGCTCTTCTATCCTGGGTCCTCTGGGGCTGAGCTGGGCTCTTCTATCCTGGGCCCAAGGGGCTGAGCTGGGCTCTTCTATCCTGGGCCCAAGGGGCTGAGCTGGGCTCTTCTATCCTGGGCCCAAGGGGCTGAGCTGGGCTCTTCTATCCTGGGCCCAAGGGGCTGAGCTGGGCTCTTCTATCCGGGGGCCCCTGGGGCTGAGCTGGGCTCTTCTATCCGGGGGGGGCCTGAGGCTGAGCTTGGCTCTTCTATCTGGGGGCCCCTGGTGCTGAGCTTGGCTCTTCTATCTTGGGGGCCCCTGGGGCTGAGCTGGGCTCTTCTATCCAGGGGCCCCTGGGGCTGAGCTGGGCTCTTCTATCTGGGGCCCTGGGGCTGAGCTGGGCTCTTCTTTCTGATAGATACATCTGCCGTGTGGATTCCTCACCTTGTGAATATCCCCCTTGCGTCAGCAGCATTCGGAAATTCTTTTGTAGCCTCGCGCCGACGTGGACACGGACGTCATAGAGTCACGACTTCGCCCGCGACTCCACTGACGTCACCGATGCCTACAATAGGCCCACGCCGGCGTGATGACATCAGTTCCCTTTTTTCCACATCGTCGACGCTAACGGTTTTTGGGATACTCTGTAGCTTCCAGTTACTCTGTAGCTCTATTTCTTCGTTGTTTCCAGTTCTCTTGTCACTTTGTTCGTTAGAATGTCAACAAAGAAGACGGGTTTTAAGCTCTGCAGGAAATGTGGAAAAATTATGTCCATTACGGACCCGCACCAGGACTGTATTTGGTGCTTGAGCTCTGACCATGACGTGGATGGGTGTTCGTTGTGTCAAAAAATGAATCCTAAGGCCATCCGAGAAAGGAAGTCTAAGCTTCTTGTTGCTAAACTGAAGGCCGATAAAGAAAGAAAATCTTCGAAGTCCCATTCGAAGAAGTCGAGATCGAGGTCTCGGGAGGCGTCGGCTTCGAAGTCTTCCTCGGATCATGCTTCGAGGTCGCGAAGGAAGCACAAGAAGAGGAGACATGAGTCTCGACGTCATTCAGGTGATCAGTCTGGCTCGAGGTCGAGATCACCCAAGAAGATAAGATCCAAGGTAATTCCTCCACAAGACGTTTCGGAAAAGTAGGGCGAGGCTTCGCCTTCGGAGTCGCCTGTTCATTCACCGGCTCCGGCACCCGATCCGACTCCGTCTCCGTCTCCGGCCCAGGAAGAGGAAGAGGAGGTTCCTGAAGAAGTTGAGGGTTGGACTCCTGTTGAGACAGATTTGAATGTACCTCGAGGTCGACCTGAGCATCCACCATTTCCAGCTCCAGGTCAGGATCCTTCAGCGTTTCTTAACGCTATGTATGATGTCTTCTCTAAGTCTTGGTACCCCTCTGGAGCGCCTTCGGGTCCTATGGGTCCAATGGCATTTAATTTGGGGGTGCCTCATTCATATGCCCTGGCACCTTTCATGCCGTTTTTGCCGGCTCCGACCCCGCTGTGGCAGTACCAGGCTCCACCGAGGTCGACGCCGATGTCGACGCCGGCTCGTCCGAAGTTGACGACTCCGGCACCGGCGTCGCCCGCTCCAAGCAAGTCAATGGAACATCCTTCGGGTTCGATTCCGACGTCGGCTCCGGCACCGTCGGAGTCAACAGTGGATCCGGCTGCACTCCGAGTTAAGCAGAGGTCAAGAAGGGAGGCTCAGCATCTGCTAGAAGAGCAGAGATATGGTGAGTCTCATTCTGACTTGGAAGAAGGTGAGCTGGATGAAAATTATTTCGAGGATCTAGCAGAGGCTAGTGGACTTGAGTTTTCTCCTGAGTGGGTCTTGCAATCAGGCTCTGATGCGCCGTCTAAGGATGTTCAACCATACCACGTGGTAATGAGAAAAGCAGCGGGTCTTTTAGGCTTAAAATTGCCTACTGTTGAGTTCAAATCTAATCTGCTTACTGAGGTCCTTCATTCTCCGAGCTCGGCAGTGGAGCCCTTGCTCCCTTTTAATGATGCTTTGACTGATCCCATTATGGAGGTATGAAAGAAGCCTCTTTCTGCTCCTGCGGTCTCGAAAGGTGTGGCTCAGAGGTATAGAGTGGCTCCTGAGGACCCTGCCTTTTTGTCGACACACCCTTCACCTGAGAGTTTGGTGATCCAAGCGGCATGTTCCAAGAAGTCAGTGGGTGCTTTTCCCCAAGTTCCTGGTGACAAGGAGGCTAAAAAGCAGGATCAGGTGGCCAAAAAGACTTTCTCTTCCGCTAGTATGGCGTTGAAATCCACAAATGCCACTTGCCTTATCAGAAGATATATCCATGCTCTAATGGACTCAGTTCGTACTTTGATCCCAAAGGTTCCTGAAGACTGTAGAGGTGACTTTGAGGAGGCTTTTTCTGACACTCAGGCAGCAGCTCGGCAGGTTATTCAGAGCGGCCTTGATACTGCGGATTCTGTGGCGAGGATCATGGGCACTGCTGTTGCCACAAGGCGTTCAGCATGGTTGAAATCCTCTGATTTTTCTGCTGATGTGCAGTCTGCTTTGCTAGATCTGCCTTTTGATGGAGAGGGACTCTTTGGCAAAAAAGCGGATTCGGCCTTGGAGAGGTTTAAGGACAGCAGGGCGACTGCTAGATCTCTTGGTCTACAAGTAAGAGGCTCTACGGCCAGGAAATTCAGAGGCTTTGGTCGCTCTTCCTTTCGTACATTTAGACAAGGACAGCATCAGCAGCAGCAGCAGTCAAACACCTTGTATAAGTCGTACAGGGGAAGACAAAGGGCGCGTCCTAGAGGGCGTCAGACCTCTTCCTCCTCCACCTCCTCCAACCCGCCCCCCCCGCCACAGAAAAGCAGCCCTAGATCCGACATCCAGGATCATGTGGGTCCGGTGGGGGGTCGGCTTACTCACTTTCTACGGGATTGGGAATCGGTTACATCAGATCTTTGGGTTCTCAATCTCGTAGAAAATGGGTATGCCCTTCCCTTTCGGGAATTCCCTCCCAATTACCCTCCTTGCCAGGGATATTGCTCAGAGGAACATCTGCTACTCCTGCAGGAGGAAGTTCAAACTCTGTTAAGGAAGGGTGCGATAGAGGTGGTCCCGGAGCAGGAAAAAGGGCAGGGATGCTACTCCCGGTATTTTCTGATTCCCAAGAAGGATGGCAGGCTTCGTCCGATTTTGGATCTCAGGATCTTGAATTTTTATCTAAAGCAGGAGAAATTCAAGATGCTCACCCTTGCTCAGGTTCTTCAGGCTCTGCTGGAAGAAGACTGGATGGTGTCGCTCGACTTGCAGGATGCGTACTTTCACATCTCTATCCTCAAGTCTCATAGGAAGTATCTCCGATTTACGGTGGGTTCGCAGCACTATCAGTTTGCGGTCCTCCCATTTGGGATTACTACTGCGCCTCGAGTCTTCACCAAGGTGATGGCAGTGGTGGCGGCGCATCTCAGAAGGGCGGGGATTCCAGTTTTCCCTTATCTGGACGACTGGCTGATCAAAGCAAAGTCGGCCGAGAAAGCGCCCCATCACCTGCAGGAGACAACCCAGTTGTTGTTCAGGTTGGTTTTTTCAATAAATGTGCCCAAATCTCACCTGGTGCCCTTCCAGCGCAACCTGTTCATAGGTGCAGTACTGGATACAACTGTATGTCGTGCATTCCCTCCTCCTCAAAGGATTCGCGACATACAGGATATGATTCCTTTATTCTACAATGGAGCGGTCGTTCCAGTCCTGAAGGTCCTTCGCCTGCTCGGTCTGATGGCTTCTTGCATTCTGTTGGTCAACCATGCACGCTGGGGCAGTGGCTAGAGGAGCGCCCTATCCTGAATAGTAGAGAGGCGGCGGGCAGCGCTCGACCGGTCACTGCGAGAACGACCGGCATGGGAGAGGCCGAGGCCACAGCGTCGAAGACTGAGGAGGACGCAGAACAAGACGCCGGGGACTCCATACAGGACGAGGAACCTGCAGGACAGGAGACGAGGCAGATCGGCGTCACCGGGTACCGACTCAGTGGCGGGCTCGAGAATTGGTAGCCTGAGAAATGGAATCCGCTCCGAAGAAGATGTGGAGGAATCGGAAGGCCGAGCATCCGGGGAGGAGGAGGAAGATACAAGGAGTGATTCGTTGCACCCTCTGGCTAAAGAAATCCAGCAACTGGAACAAGACTCTACAGGCCATGAGGGACAAGTGGACACACAAGACTCACACTCGTGAACTGTGGTATACTGGGAGCGGGAAAGGATGGCGGCTCGGCGATGCGGAGCAAGCAAGTTGGCAAACCCCCACTACTGTTTTCTGTGTTCTTAACACTGGTTACTGTTGATTGAGGGTGGGATGTGTGGGAGGGCGACAGGCCTTCTCCCCCGGATAGTTGAGACCCGGATTGGGATGCAACTGGAAGGGGAGGGAGGTGGGGAGGGGGGTGCGGGATGGGGTTTGGTTACAGTTTACCTCATGTTGGGGTGTTGGGACGTTGGGGAGGGAGGGAGACAGATGTGCATGAAGCAGCAAGTTCGAGAAAGTTTACCCTTGGTACCATCCCGGCCCTGGGGCCCGGTACTCGATAGTCCTCATGTAATACAATGGCGAGTACACTAGCTGCACCAAACGGTGAAGGCGCCGGGGTTAAGGCGCTAACCTGGAATGTGAACGGACTGGGTTCCAAAATTAAGAGGAGCCTGGTTAATGCATATATTAAGCGAGTAGCACCTGACATCATCTTCCTTCAGGAAACACATTTGAGGGGGGAAACCGCTGTGCTTTTCTAGCCCGCGGGCAATACATAGTCCTGGCACACGCGGGATACACCATGGACTCACGGGGCACGGCAATACTCGTTAGGAAAACGACACCTTTCACAGTAACACGTACATGGTTGGACCCACAGGGCTCATTTGCCGGGGTGCAGGGGACATGGAGGAGGCGCAGGTACACTCTGCTGTCGGTCTATGCTCCACCCAAATTACAAACACGAACAATGCAGGAGATCACGACCATTCTGCTAGACACGGCTGACACGGTACAGATTGTGGGGGGGGATTTCAATGACGTGATGTGCACGACGCGCAATCGATCCGGGAACCCCCACACAGTGGCTGCAGAGACTGCTTTGGCGCGTAGAATGGACATGATCGGTCTCACCGCCGTTTGGCGGTGGCTCCATCCTACGCAAGAAGCTTACTCCTTTTACTCTGGGGCCCACAAGGTCTTCTCTAGGCTAGATTACATATTCACTTCGAGACAGGAACTCTCGGCGGGGGACTCGGCAGACTACAGGGCGAGGGGTATCTCGGACCATTCCCCGCTGTTCGTACACATAGGACGGGGAAGGGGGAGAGGTCAGGCACAGTGGCATATGTCGCCATGGGATTTACAGACTCCTGAAATTCTAGGGGGCATAAGAACGGATATCAGAGTCTTTATGGTGGAAAACGAGGGATCGGTACAGTCCGGGGTGACACTATGGGAATCCATGAAAACTGTGTTGAGGGACCGCTTCCAATCCAGGGTAGGGGAGGCCAGAAGGAAACGCACTGAAGCCATAGCGAAGGAGGAGGCAAACATCTTGACCCGAGAGGCTGAATATCACAGAACGAAGGAGGAGGTAGATCTCAGAATACTGCTAGACACTCAAAGGCTGTATAGAGAGCTAATCACGGACGAGGCGCGTACAGGTGCTGGCCACCCTACATCGCCTGTACGATGTCGGCGACAAATCCGGGAAACTCATGGCATGGCTGAGCAGGCGGGAGCGAGCTGCCAGGTGGGTGGATTGGGTTGAGCTCCCTGGTAAGGCGCGGGCGTCCACGGACGGCACTATAGCAGAGGCCTTTGCGACCTATTTCGAAGACTTTTACAGGGCGAGGGACCTAGGGGACCGCGAGGTGGTGCAGTCGTTCCTGGATAGCATGGAAGTTCCGCAGTTGACCCCCGAAGATAGTGAGGCTTTGGAAGCCGACCTGTCCCTAGATGAAATTGCAGAGGCGATGGCTGCCCTGAAACCGGGGAAGGCCCCAGGACCAAATGGTTTCCCGGCGGAGTTCTTCAAACGAACGGGGGACCTCCTTTCACGTCACTTGAAGTCATTATATGCGGGTGCGTTCGCCTCCGGAAGCCTCCCGCCGGACCTGGCCCTAGCTACCATAATCCCGATCCACAAGGAAGGCAAGCCCCGTGGAGACTGTTCCTCCTATCGCCCAATCTCCCTGCTAAATATTGAGACTAAAATCCTGGCAAGGCGCCTACGACAGGTAATAACGGGCCTGGTCCACCCAGACCAGTCCGTGTTCCAGCTGGACAGGGCCACCAAACTCAACCTGCGGCGCACCCACAACTGGCTCCAGGAAGTCTGTGACAGAAGTGAGCCACATTGGTTCCTCTCCTTGGACGCAGAGAAAGCATTCGATGCGGTCCACTGGCCTTTCCTAATGGGGACCCTTGAACGGTTTGGGTTTGGGCCCAAGTTCCAGCACTGGGTGCGACTTCTATACTCGAAACCTAGGGCTAGAGTGCGAATAAACAGGCGAATGTCGAGAGAGTTCGCGATAGAGCGGGGGACGCGACAGGGGTGTCCGCTATCTCCACTCCTTTTTACCCTCCCGATTGAGATCCTTGCGATCCGTATCCGGCTTAATCGAGATGTGACTGGCTTCCACTGGGGGAAATCGGCCACTGAACAGGAGAAGATCTCCCTATACGCCGATGATGTGCTGTTGTACGTGACCGACCCGGCTAGGACAATACCGGCCTTATTCAAGGAACTAGGCGACTTTGGGGCGGTGGCCGGACATACTATAAACTGGCATAAGTCGGTCCTCTGCGACCCACAAGGTGCCCCGCGAGGGGAGGAACTGCCTGAGCTGCTCGTCCACACCACGGTAGGCTTCCGGTACTTGGGGGTCTTTATCACCTGAGATAAGCGGCGCTCCTACACAGACAATGTCGACAGAGTTTTGGTGGCAGCAAAGGTGGAGATGGATAGGTGGAGGCCGCTCCCGCTCACCATTTTGGGCAGGGCCGCCCTGTATAAAATGATCCTACTACCGAAGTTTTTATACGCCCTCCAAAATGAGTACTATCCCTTACCGGCTCTGACATTGCGGAAAATCCATACCGATCTCCGCTCTTTCTTGTGGCTGGGGAAGCAGTCCCGGGTGGCACTCACGACTCTGCAGCGCCACCAATATAGTGGGGGACTCTCACTGCCTAATCTTGAGGCCTATTACTGGGCGGAACACCTTACTCCGATCAACGATTGGATACACGCCCCAGCTGATCACCCCACCTATGCACTAGAGAGATCTAAATGGGGCAATAGGACGGTGTTACACTTCTTATATGGGGGTAGAGGGGGCCGCCAGCTCCTCCCTGCGACTAAGATTACCCTGTTGGCGTGGCGCAGAGCGACGGTTAGAATGGGCTGGCATGAAAGGCCTCCTGCCAAACACCCCTATGGTCATGTAGGTGGCTGACTGAACTGAACAAGCTGCGAGGGTTTCAAAGATGGGATGACATTGGCATCTCCACAGTTGGGGATGTCATAGCAAGGGGGGAACTTAAAACCTTCCAGGCGCTGCAGCAGGAATTTGGACTCCAGAGAACCCAATACTACAAATACATACAGCTGCGACATGCATGGGGAGCACAAAACATATCTCTCACAGACATACCCCAGTTTGCACCACTCCAGGGCCGCCTACTGCAAGAACAGATACAGAGGGGGGCGGTATCCATGACCTACAAAACACTGACAAATAACATGTTGGGTGATCTACAGGCTCTCAGGGAGAGGTGGGAGGCAGATGTGGGCACGCTGGAGAACCTGGATTGGGAACTCATACTCATGCACCCTCGAAGTGGCCATAAAATCGAGGCTTCACCTCATTCAGTTTAAGGTCCTTCATCGGGCCTACTTTGACAGAGTGAGGCTTTTCCGGATGGGGAGGGTTACCGACACCACTTGTCTATGATGCCAGCACCAAACAGGCGATTTCTTCCACATCATTTGGGTGTGCACAGTGATACAGGAATATTGGGACGAGGTTTTCAATGAATTGAGTGCGATACTGGAGGTAGAGATACCTAAGGACCCCAAACTGGCGCTTTTGGGAATGTCCACGGAGGTGGATATCACGCGATACTTACTCATTTTTCTGCTGCTGGCCCTGGTAGTCGCAAAAAGAGATATTGCAAGATTGTGGGGGGCGCCTGGGAAACCCAATCTCGAGGAATGGAGAAGAGGTCTAGATATGTATATGGCAGCTGAACGAGTTACATATAAAGCTAGAGGGTGCCCACGAAAATTTCGAAAAATATGGGCTAAGTGGAGGCACTACCATGGATTGGAGTAGGAGGGTGGGACCGATGGGGGAAGTGGGCGGATGGTAGGGTGGATCACAGGGATGGTGCGTATGTCGCTGATTCCAGAATTTGTACCCTTGAAGGTTTCGGGCCATGGGGATTGCTTATACTCAATGTCACACAACTTAGAGGGCCGAGGGAGTCACGAGGGTCGGGGGAGGGGGGGGTCGTTGAGAAGGGTGTCACGCTGCTTGGGGGTGGGAGGTGGAGGGCGGGAAGGGGGGCTTCGAGGAGAGGTCTCTCAGTTAATGCCTTTACTTATAGTTGATGGGGGGGGGGGGGAGTTCGGGGTGAAAATGAAAAATAAGTTCGTCAGGATGAATGCTATGTAACTGACTATTTCAAAAGTTGCGTAGTGGCGGGTAGAGCGGAATGTTGATGCTCCCCCGCGATGTCTTGTTTCTTGTACTTATGATTCGCCTGATGCAACAATAAAAAGAATTTATATAAAAAAAAAAACATGCACGCTGGCACATGAGGACGCTCCAGTGGTGCCTCCACAGGCAGTGGTATCAGCACAACGGAGATCTCAGGGAGTCAGTGAGGATCTCCAGAGAAGCTGCGGCGGATGTGTCTTGGTGGGGCGTGGAAGGCAACCTGTCTCAGGGGAAGCCTTTTCAGCTACCTCCTCCGGTGGCCACAGTGATTTCGGATGCATCCACTCTAGGGTGGGGTGCTCATCTGGAGGTCAAAGGTCTTTGGTCTCCAGAGGAAAGCTTGCTTCACATCAACCTTCTGGAATTGCGGGCGATACGTCTGGCGCTCAAGGCCTTCCTCCCTTCCCTTCGCGGTCAGTCGGTCCAAGTCCTGACGGACAACACAACTGCGATGTAGTACATCAACAAGCAGGGAGGAGTGGGGTCGCAGTGTCTCTGCAGAGAGGCTCTGCGTCTCTGGTCCTGGGTTCAGGGCCACCAGATTTGTCTGATGGCAAATCATCTGGCCGGAGTTCAGAACGTTCGTGCAGACGTTCTCAGTCGACAGTTCTCTGCCGATCACGAGTGGAGGCTTCACCCAGAGGTGGTGCGTCATGTCTTTCGGACGTGGGGGACTCCTCAGGTGGGCCTGTTCGCTACTCGCGAGAATGCTCACTGCCCGTCTTTCTGCAGTCTCCAGTATCCGATGCAGGGAGCCTTGGGGGACGCGTTTCAGTTGAGTTGGGGAAATCGACTTCTTTACGCGTTTCCTCCCATACCCTTGATTCCTCGGGTTCTGAGGAAGATCCGCCAAGACCGGGCCCAAGTCATAATGTTCGCCCCGGACTGGCCAAGAAGGGTGTGGTATACAGATCTACTCCACCTCTCCTCTCACCCGCCGCTCCGTCTCCCTCTCAGGGCAGACCTCCTCTCTCAGATGGAGGGGCAAGTTCTACACCCCCACCTCCAGACATTGCACCTTCATGCCTGGAGATTAAACGGGGCAACCTGATTTCCTTTTCCCTCACACCTGACGTGGTGGATGTCATCTTGTCTGCCAGGCGTGACTCCACTAAATCTGTCTATTCGTATAGATGGTCTAAATTTGTCAGTTGGTGTGGTGGGGATTCTATTGACCCTTTGAGAGCCCGTTTGTCTGACGTTCTCCGTTTTGCTCTTTCTCTGGCGCAGCAGGGACTTGCTGTTGCTACGGTTAAGGGTTATCTTTCGGCACTGTCTGCTTTTCTTTGTTTGCCTGACCAGCCGTCTCTTTTTAAGTCTCCAGTAGTTTTAAGGTTTTTGAAGGGTCTCACGAATATGTTCCCTCCTACTCCTTTTATTGTGCCTCAGTGGGACTTAAAATCTTGTCTTGACTTTTCTGATGGGTGCTCCTTTTGAGCCTCTTCATAAATGTCCTATGAGGCTTTTGACTCTTAAGGCAGTCTTCCTCGTTGCAATAACCTCGGCAAGGAGGGTAAGTGAGCTTCAGGCTCTTAGTTCCAAGCCCCCTTTCTTGACCATTCATGCTCATCGGATGGTTCTTAGGACCAGGGCTGCTTTTCTTCCTAAGGTGGTGACTCCTTTCCACCTTGGTCAATCCATTACCCTCCCTACCTTTTATCCTCCCCCGCACCCTTCCAAGGAGGAGGAGAGGTTGCACCATCTGGACCCCAAAAGGGTGGTGTCTTTTTATTTAGACAGAACTAAAGACTGTCGGTTGGATGATCAGCTCTTCATTGGCTTTGCTGGCTGCAAGAAAGGAAGAGCGGTCCATAAAAGGACTTTATCGAGATGGATCGTCCTCTGCATAAATATTTGCTACTCTTTGGCCGGTAAGGAACCTCCAGAGGGTATAAGGGCTCATTCTACAAGGGCTAAGTCGTCTACCTCTGCTTTGGCTAGAGGTGTTCCTGTGGAGGACATTTGTAGGGCGGCAACTTGGTCCTCCCTCCACACGTTCGCAAAGCATTACTGCTTGGACACTGAGTTGAGGAGGGACGGCCACTTCGCGCGCTCTGTCCTTCAGGATTTCCTGGTTTAGAAGAGTGGACACCCTCCTCCGGGAGTGTGGGACTGCTGTGGGACTCTATTCACAAGGTGAGGAATCCACACAGCAGATGTATCTATCAGAAGAACAAGTTACTTACCTTCGGTAACGCTTTTTCTGGTAGATACTATATCTGCCTGTGGATTCCTCACTGACCCACCCGCCTCCCCGTTATCCACTCTTCTTTACCAGAGTTACTGAAATGTATTGTATATTGTATTGTTAAGGAGTTGTTTTGATTGCATTTGCTTCACACTGTGTGTGTTTTTCTCCTTGATTATTGTGTATTATGTATACTATGTATATTTCTGCTAACATTGGTCCGTCCGTGTGCCTCGATGGCACGGAAAAAAGGGCGGAACTGATGTCATCACGCCGGCGTGGGCCTATTGTTGGCGTCGGTGACGTCAGCGGAGTTGCGGGCGAAGTCGTGACTCTATGACGTCCGTGTCCACGTCGGCGCGAGGCTACAAAAGAATTTCCGAATGCTGCTGACGCAAGGGGGATATTCACAAGGTGAGGAATCCACAGGCAGATGTATCTACCAGAAAAAGCGTTACCGAAGGTAAGTAACTTGTTCATCTGGGGCCCCTGGGGCTGAGCTGGGCTCTTCTATCTGGGGCCCCTGGGGCTGAGCTGGGCTGGGCTCTTCTATCTGGGGCCCCTGGGGCTGAGCTGGGCTCTTCTATCTGGGGCCCCTGGGGCTGAGCTGGGCTCTTCTATCTGGGGCCCCTGGGGCTGAGCTGGGCTCTTCTATCTGGGGCTGAGCTGGGCTCTTCTATCTGGGGCCCCTGGGGCTGAGCTGGGCTCTTCTATCTGGGGCCCCTGGGGCTGAGCTTGGCTCTTCTATCCGGGGGCCCTGGGTATGGACTGTTCTATCCTGGGGCTGAGCTGGGCTCTTCTATCCTGGGGCTGAGCTGGGCTCTTCTATCTGGGGGGTCCTGGGGCTGAGCTGGGCTCTTTTATCTGGGGCCCCTGGGGCTGAGCTGGGCTCTTATATCCTGGGGCCCCTGGGGTTGAGCTGGGCTCTTATATCCTGGGGCCCCTGGGGTTGAGCTGGGCTCTTCTATCTGGGGGGGCCCCTGAGGCTGAGTTCGGCTCTTTTATCTGGGGGCCCCTGGGGCTGAGCTTGGCTCTTCTATCTGGGGGCCCCTGGGGCTGAGCTTGGCTCTTCTATCTGGGGGCCCCTGGGGCTGAGCTGGGCTCTTCTATCTGGGGGCCCCTGGGGCTGAGCTGAGCTCTTCTATCCGGGGGCCCCTGGGGCTGAGCTGGGCTCTTCTATCCAGGGGCCCTGAGGCTGAGCTGGGCTCTTCTATCCAGGACCCCTGGGGCTGATCTGGGCTCTTCTATCCAGGACCCCTGGGGCTGAGCTGGTCTCTTCGATCCAGGGCTCCTGGGGCTGAGTTAGGCTCTTCGATCCTGGGTCCTCTGGGGCTGAGCTGGGCTCTTCTATCCTGGGGCCCAAGGGGCTGAGCTTGGCTCTTCTATCCGGGGGGCCACTGAGGCTGAGCTTGGCTCTTCTATCCGGGGGGCCCCTGAGACTGAGCTTGGCTCTTCTATCCGGGGGGCCCCTGAGACTGAGCTTGGCTCTTCTATCTGGGGGGTCCTGGGGCTGAGCTGGGCTCTTTTATCTGGGGCCCCTGGGCTGAGCTGGGCTTTTATATCCTGGGGCCCCTGGGGTTGAGCTGGGCTCTTATATCCTGGGGCCCCTGGGGTTGAGCTGGGCTCTTCTATCCGGGGGGCCCCTGAGGCTGAGCTTGGCTCTTCTATCCGGGGGGGCCCCTGAGGCTGAGCTTGGCTCTTCTATCCGGGGGGGCCCCTGAGGCTGAGCTTGGCTCTTCTATCCGGGGCCCCTGGGGCTGAGCTGGGCTCTTCTATCTGGGGCCCCTGGGGCTGAGCTGGGCTCTTCTATCAGGGGGCCCCTGGGGCTGAGCTGGGCTCTTCTATCCGGGGGCCCCTGGGGCTGAGCTGGGCTCTTCTATCCGGGGGCCCCTGGGGCTGAGCTGGGCTCTTCTATCCGGGGGCCCCTGGGGCTGAGCTGGGCTCTTCTATCCGGGGGCCCCTGGGGCTGAGCTGGGCTCTTCGATCCTGGGTCCTCTGGGGCTGAGCTGGGCTCTTCTATCCTGGGGCTGAGCTAGGCTCTTCTATCCTGGGGCTGAGCTGGGCTCTTCTATCCTGGGGCCCAAGGGGCTGAGCTGGGCTCTTCTATCTGGGGCCCCTGGGGCTGAGCTGGGCTCTTCTATCCGCGGGCCCCTGGAGCTGAGCTGGGCTCTTCTATCCGGGGGCCCTGGCGCTGAGCTGGGCTCTTCTATCCAGGGAGCCCTGGGGCTGAGCTGGGCTCTTCTATCCAGGGAGCCCTGGGGCTGAGCTGGGCTCTTCTATCCGGGGGCCCGATGGGGCTGAGCTGGGCTCTTCTATCCGAGGGCCCCTGAGGCTGAGCTGGGCTCTTCTATCCGAGGACCCCTGAGGCTGAGCTGGGCTCTACTATCCGAGGGCCCCTGAGGCTGAGCTGGGCTCTTCTATCCGAGGGCCCCTGAGGCTGAGCTGGGCTCTTCTATCCGGGGCTGAGCTGGGCTCTTCTATCCAGGGGCCTCTTGGGGTGGGGGGCTTTTCTTCCACCCTGGAGGTGTTTGTGGGCATCATTTGTCATAGAGGGTATCTGTGCACTGCACTGCACCTTACTGCACTGAGTGTGTGCACCTCACCTTAATGCACTATATGGGATCAGTGCACCCAGCACAGCATCTTACTGCACTGTGAGGAATCTATACACCCTGCACTGCATCTTACTGCACTGATGAGTCTGTCCACACTGCGTCTTACTGCACTTTGAGCAATCTGTGCACGCAGCCCTGCATCTGACTGCACTATGAGAAATCTGTTTACATTGCAGTGCATCTTGCAACACTGAGGAATCTGTCCACCCTGCACTGTATCTGATTGCATTGTGAGGAATCTATGCCACTGTTCTACATCTTACTGCACTATAAGAAATCAGTGCACGCTGCACTTTACTGTAGTGTGAGAAATATGTGCTCACTCCACTGCATCTTGCTGCACTATGAAAAATGTGTGCATACTGAACTGCTGTTCAATGCACTATGAGAAATCCATGAACACTGCATCTTACTGCACTGAGAAATGTGTACACACTGCACTGCACCTTACTGCGCTGAGAAATGTGTACACACTGCACTGCATCTTACTGTACTAGGAAACCTCTTCATTGTTTTGTAAAATGAAGAATCTCTGAACCTTGCACTGCTTTTTACTGAACAATCTGTGCACACTACACTGCTTTTTACTACACTATGAGAAATCTGTGTACACTGTACTGTTTACAACACTATTAGGGATGTTTGCAGGGGAAATTTGGTCATGCTGCACTGTTTTACTGCACAGAGATCTGTGGACATTGGATTGCTTTTTTCTGCACTATGAGAAATGTGTACGGCACTGCTTTGTACTGCTCTGTGGGAAATATGTGCACACTGCACTGCTTTATACTACTGTATGATAAATGTGTGCATGCTGCAGTCCTGTTTACTGAACTCTAAGGAGCCTGCACACTACAGAGATGTATAATATGCTATGAGGAATCCTTGGATGCTGTGCTGCGGTTTACTACACTGTCTGTGGCACAGAAAATCTGTGTATTCCATACCGCTGTTGACTACACTGTGGCCCAGTATTTGGGTGGTAAGGGTAACTCCAGGGGTGTGGAAAATAATGCTGATTACAAGTTGAGCCACTAAGAAATGAGGAATCAGTAATTCCAACAGATATATTCCACACCCTTCATTTTCCTTCATCCTCTCCAACTGACGCACCCACTTTGGCTGGTACTAAAATACATATATTGTTTGCGGATGATACTCTACACCCCTGAGGAGTTCTGCAGAGCATGAGGTCTAGAGATCAATGCTGCAAAAACAAAGTGCATGTCATTTAAGCAGCAGAGTTCCTATAAGGGAAGAGTGATGTTTGGGGACATGCCACTTGAAAGGGCCGTTGTTTTTAATTATCTTGGTGTCGCCTTCACTCTGAACATGTCATGGAAGCCGCATGTGGACACTGTACATAAAAATGAAGATCACCGGGACCCCATAGTGAAGGGACACAGTTGCTCTTTCTCCAAACCAATTGGCCCAGCCATGTAGGTGTATGAGGCCAAAGCTCTGGGTACAGCTCCTTATGGCTCAGTACTTTGGGGCTTTTCTAATGTCTCCGCTGTAACTCTTTCGGGGAAGTTTCTGAGAAGTTTGACCCGCCTCCCTTCTAGTTCCCAGCTGCTACCTTTAATGCTCGACTTGAGTAAGAAATCATTAACTTTCAAAGCCAGATTATGCCCATTAATATTCTGGAGAAGGCTATGGGTCACCCACGAACAAGCTAAGAGACCTTGTAGAGACAGACAGATTTCACCAAATAAAGTGGCTTCAATATATCAAAATATCAATAATTGACATGGGTTTGAGGGAGTTCTGGGAAAATCTATACTGTAATCCCATTCCATCAGAAGTGGTGGAGAACCACTGCTGGTCATGGATTTTCCAATGTGAGGCACATGTGCCGGAGAGCTGGTCTTTAAAGGGTAGGTTCCTAGATTTTAAATGTCACCGTTCTTGGAACCCTACTGGGACACCATTACGGTGCCACTAGACCAAAAGCTTTATTTTCAATTCAGGGTTGGTTCCAGGGCACAAGTCCTAAATAAAGAAGTAGGGGGGGGGGAAGCTGACGTCACAACAGGAAGTGACATCACGAAAGGTGACTTGTACCATCCGACTCATTGCCTCCCCTCTCACCCCTTAGATGCAATTGCATCAGAGAAGCCAGCGCGTGAGCAGCGTTCTGAATGAGTTCCGATCTTGCCCCAGAGAGGCCAAAGAGTGAATGTGGGGCACCATTTGCTCAAATTATCGAGCTCCCGGTAAAATAAGTGGGGGGCCCTCCATCCGACTCGAGCCCTGGTTGGTTCTCTTCCAACGAAAGCCTTTAACAACAAATGGGCATCAGGCGCAGGTACACTGTTCCTGGCCTGTAATGGTTCCACTGAATCTGATGCTTATGTCCTGTTTGCTTGCCCAGTGTATGTGGGTTCCCGTAGGCAATGGGTCAAACCTCTTTGTAAGACACAGGGGACAAGAAGTAGCACAGACGCACTCCGAATCTTAAGATCTTTCCCCTACCACTGCTGGCAAGTGCAGTTGCCAAGTTTTTGGGTTGTCTGTGGACACTAAGATGAAGGTTGTCCTCCCCTGCAGTGGCGGCTCCCCCATAGTGGCATGGGGGCATCGCCCCACTGCTTTCTCGCAGTAATAACTACCATTTTATGTTTCTGCCTTCTCGCAATGCGAGAAAGCAGAAGTGCGTGATTGGGGATGGGCAGTCCTACTCGAGGGCAGGAGGGAGCCTGAGCCTGCCCAAACAGTCGGTATGCACAACATTGGGCAAGCCACTCCCCCCTGCCCTCGAGCAGGACCGCCCACTCTCCCTTCTTTCTCTATGTAGGCTGTGCATGCAGCGGCCTACAGAGAGAAAATGGCCCAGGTGGGGTGCACTCCGCTGCGCCTGCAGCATTATGATTGGCGGAGGGGCTGGAGGGAGGCTGCCTTGATGACGAGAGCTGCAGGCCAGGAATTGAAAATTGCAGGACGGCGGGAGCGGGAGTCTAGAGCTATTGAAGTGCGGGACGGTAAGTTTTATATTTTTTCTTTAATTAAAGCCCTCCTGCCTCCTTCCCCTCTCCTCTCCTCTCCCCTCCGCGAACACCCCCATTTCCACCCCCCCCGCCGAGTGCAGGCTGTGTGGTGCTGTAAATTAAACATCGGGCACACTAGTAATGGCCTGGTGTGGAACTGCCTATGCACAGTAGTGCCAGTTTATTGTAACCCCTGGCTACGTGACCGCGGGTGACCTGTGAGCCTGTTAGTGGAATCGTGCTTTAGTGTGAGCCGCTATATTCCTAGCATTATGTTTTTAATCTTATTTCTCTGAGCCTCTATACATCAAAAGGTCCAAGGGTGCTGCTAGACTTGCCAATTTCCAAAGAACCCTTTGCTGGAAGGTAGGCAGCGGTGATAGAGGGAAATTAGGGGCACATGCATCAAAGGAAATTGCATTCCCAAATGGTGCGAATCGCAAAATTCGACCGTTTGAGAATGCAATTCCCATTTTTGAGATGCATTAACATTTTTGTAATTTTCGCAATTTAAGAAATCGCAAAATTGTGATTTCTTAAATTGCGATTGCATTTAAGGAATCTTACATTGAGATTCCTCTACTCTAAAAATTTGCGAATTCGCAAATAAGGGGAGCAAATTACCATGAAGTTGACCTTCATGGTAATTTGCGAAAACTTTGAAAAATGCACTAAAGTGCATTTTTCAAAGTTCCATTTTACACACACACACACACACATACCCCTTGGGGCATGTGTGTGCAAAATGTACTTCTAAGCAGATTTCAGGGGTGCAACAGGGTGTCCTTTGGACACTCCTGCACCCTTGAAATTGCATTCTTAATTTGCGAGTTTCTAATGGTGAATTGCAAATTAAGAATGTCTATGTATTCATTCCTATGGGCCTCTTGGCCCATAGGAATGGATGGGGAGGTATTCCTTAATTGTGATTCTCAATTAGAGAATCGCAATTAAGGAATTTTAAGAAATCGCTATTTTTATAGCAATTTCTTGATGCATTGCAGTTTGCAATTCCTTAATTGCAATTCCTTATTTTTCGCAATTAAGGAATTGCAAAATGCAATATTGATGCATGTGCCCCTTAATGAATAACGAGGCAAAACAGCGGTGCTTCCTCCAAAGGATAAATTAAAGATTCATTTATTTCCTTTGTTCGTCCAATGCTTGATCTGTGCCGATTCATCTTCACTTTTGTAGTTTTTTCAAAGAAGCCTGTGACTCGCCCAAATACTGGAAGCGTGATCTGCAATGTATAACAAAACGTTCAGTGAATGCTGCTTTCGTGCCGAGGGCCTTGTGTGCCACAGCATTCTAGTATGCCTTGCGCAGTATTCAGAGCTCTGTGTTTACTGTCCGCTTTCATAGTTGTGATTGAAGCAAACCGCGGCGGTGCAGGCGTGGGTGACCGACACAGAATTAATGCTTCTGCCGCTGTAGTTACCATGTTGTGTCTGTCTCGTACAGCAGAAAGCACCTTTCTGTTCATGGGGCATCTGAAAGGAGGTTTCATTGCAAAAGCCTGTTAGGTGGTAGGGTGTGGGTGCGACACCACCTTCTTCCTACACACTGCATGTGCCCCTTGGTAGAGAACTATACCCAGTCCTGCAGTGGCGTCAAAATGCACTTTATTGTGGAGATATAGCTGCCAAATCTTCAGTTTGCTTTTGTGCAACCTATTGATAGTTTCATTTCCACAGTACTTACATCATACAAGTGGCTCACTACACTAACTGTTTAATATATTTAAGGCAGTAAGATATGGGGGTAGGTTTTGATGTGTTTAAATATTTCATCACTGCACTTTCACAATTGCTTTATAAACCTTTCTTACTCAAAGGTTTCTCCCCAAACATGAAATAACACTTCTAACCAACCTTTACGCCCACCACTTTCAAATGTCACCAGCCGCCACTGCTCCCCTAGTATGTGATTCTGGCTCCCCTGAGGCGCCCATCTCTGCCTGGTGATTTTGCTACAGCCTCATGCACAGTCTGATATTCAAAACACCAGTTTCAGAAGCCTCGTGGTGACACTGGTACCTCCTTAATGATACTAGAGGTACTGTCCAGACCCCTAGTACAGAGACATCACCGATAACCCTTCCTGCGGGTGGCTCCATGCTCTTCCACTATTTTAACTAAACATTGGCGTACTTCGTTGTAATGTTAATATTGAGTATTTTATATGAAAACTGGGCGATGAACTGTGCTCTGTTAACCGTGTACATGATCGTGTGCTGCTTCTGCTCTCGTACAAGGAGCAATTTGTATGTTTTTATGGATTGTTTTAACCGCATCGTATTTATTTACAAACTTGCTTTTATGACACGAGAGCTCGAAATAACGCGTATGGGGTGGCATCCTAGATGAAGGTAGGTCTACATAGGCAGTGCTGAAATAATGAGGAGTCTTAAGTGTGATTGCAAGCATCCTTTGCGTACTCATGGGCTCCTTTATCCTTATGCTAGATGAAGAAATCCGCGCAGGAGCGTGCTGTTGACAGTCAGTATGCCCCCTGATCAGTGCTGCGGTGTTTCTCCTCCTCTTCCAGTTTCCTTCAGATTTACAATCTCTGATCCTCTTCCATCTGGGTCTGTTGTAGAGGAGTAAAAGGCCAAGTGCAAAATTACTTCAGGATCCTTGTAGTTCATTAGGTAGAACGGAGGTACTCGGACACGTTCCTTCTACAGCAAACCGAAGAGGACAATAGACACTCCGCCTGTTCTGTAGACCATCTGCCTTGCTTCACGCCTGACCTTCAGAGTCCATCGACCAGTGTTCTGCCAAGAGGAGCTTCATCAGACAGAGTCTGTTCAATGGGACAGAGACTTCAGTGGGTGTCTGCTGTGTGGGATCAGGGAGCTAAGTACAGAAGTACTTCTGGATCTTTGGTGCACCCGAGATGGAGGAAAGGTACTCTGACACAATGAAACCTGTGCCCGCTGTCCAGTCCACCACAGTCCGTCTCCAGTGCTAAGAAAGAAGATCTGAGTCCTCCTGCCATATCCTGTGCTGCTCATAAGTGTACCGTCTGCCACTCATCAAGTCTAAGGCATTCAGATTCCATGGAGGCCATGTGTACTGCCTGAACTGTCTCCGGTGCCGTCTCGTAAAGACTGCGATCAATGTGAATTTCCATCGTCGCCGAGAGGCCTGGGTCTTTCTTTATCCCTCCCCCCCACCTGGGTCCAGACCATCTGAGGTTAGTATCACTGTCTACACACCTGCCCCAGAGACATTCCAAGTTCAGTTCTGTCTTTTAGGTCCTTTCAGTGGACAACGACACAAGCCAATGAAAAATCTGGGCGGGGAGTATAGACCTGGTCCCTTGATCTGAGTCCCCAACTCCCTGCATTTAGGGTTGTTTAGCATGGAAATTAACAACCTGGCTCCAGTCCCACTTGGCTGGATGGTCCCGCTATGACATTTGTTTTGACTTATTCTTAATCTCTTATGTATGAGCTAATTACACATTCACAGCCTCGTTATGTAACTCATGTCTTATTTTAGCTTAAAGTTTTTTTATGCATGAGTTGTATTGTACATTGTACTTTTATGGTCGTATGACCTAAATAAAGTTTTTGGGAAGTGAGTGCCCAGCTCTGTGCATTTGGTATCCTGGCTTTTTATTTTGGCCCTAACATCATGCTAATCTCAGCATGTGTGCTGAGGTCACCGACTTTTCCAGACAAAGTAGGCTGTAGAGTTGTCCAGTGACCTGGATTGGTGCACCAAGCGTGCCCTTATTGCCCTTGTTGTGGGTTTAGCATGCAGAGCGGTGGTGAGGTGACAGCATGCCATGTTTTAAGGATCAGTAGTGTGACCAGACCTTTTTAGGTCTTGCCAACGCAGCGTGCATGCTCTGCATAGGAAAAAGACCCTTTGTGATCAATTCGCTTTTGAGGCCAAAAACGTGCACGCGTTGCATTGCTTTCAATGGCAACGAGTGCACGTTCGGTGATTCCCTTGTGGGAGCGAGCTTTGGCGCCATGTGTTAGCAATTATTGTTCCTGGCGCTGCTCGCCCCGCAAGGGAAACGCTTTCACTTTTGCCGCAACTTTTTTTTTTTTACTTTTAGCGTGAGGCGCGTGCGTTTTAGCACTTCCGTATTTAGCTCGAACATACATTACCTCTTTAAGAGTGGCCGCTATTTCACATGTGCAGTCCCACACAGCAGGGGCATGGCAGTGCGCTCTGCATCTGGCACCAGGCATCCATTGCAGTCTCTGCCAACCAATATTAAAGGCTGCATTTTTACTTTAGTGTCCATTACTTTCCATCAGTAGTTTCCACTTTCCCTCTCTATCCCACCTTCCCCTCAACAGTTCCAGCTCTTCCTTATTTTTACATTCCTGCCCCTCTCACTTACTCCCACAGCAGTTCCTTTACCCCTATAGTTTCCAAAAGCAGCGGCTGCGCTCACGGTTTGTCTGCTGGGTTTCACGCTCTCCCTGTTATGACGTCACAGTTGTGACTCTCCTGCTACTTCCTCCAGTGGTCCTTTCCGGTGCCCACTCTCTTTGAAAATCTCTGCTTTCCCTGCTTTTTTCCCAGTAATCCGTGATCTGGTACTCCGCAGCCCCTGCATGCCCCCTTCTCCTGTTCCGTTATGGGATGTTGTGGAATGGAGGAAGGACATCTGCAGCAGTCGTTGATAGTGGACTATGACCCTTTGGGTCCCTCTGCCCAACGGTTTCTACGTCACTGGTTAAGATATATCCCGATCCAGTGTAGTGTGCCACCGCCAACCACTGGTGGTGGATAATCTTTGCCAGGCAAATATAACACATCTTTTAATGGCACTTTTATTGGACGCTGAAATGCAGTAGGGAGGGGACCAATGTTTCCCACATCTTGGCCCTCGAACCTCAATTAAATGCACATCAGGAGGCAATCTCTGACATTATTTCAGACAGATGCATATTTGCTGTTACAAAAATGGCCAAATCAAATCTGTTGCGTATGGCCAAGCAGAAAAAGAGAGTGGTAGTAACACTTACATTTTAACACCATGGCCAGTGTTCTGGTTAGTCCTTGCTCATCGTTGCTTAGCGGTCAGGCCACGCGGAGTGGTAGAACAGGATTATCAATTGCTTCACACTCTAGTCTTGCATTGCTGTAGTGTCACTTAGAAAGGCTATACTGGTTCAAAATTTGGCAGGTTTTAAGTATTATGTGCATAGAACAAATACCATCATTCAGGCAAGTCGCTTTGCATTTCTATCTCTTCTGGTTTAATTGCCTCTTCCTAAACCAGCGCGCAGAATCGCACCTACATCGAAGAAGAGGAGAAGAGTTGCTGTTGGATAAAATTCGAAGCAAGTTCTGTGTTCTGCCTTCTTTTATAGTTGTTTGTTGTTTACCACCATTGGCTTTGCAGATGCTTGTATTATTTGCTCTGGCAAAGGCAAAAGCCAGGGCTAATCTGACTGACTGTTTTCAATCCGTGCCATGCATGCAGCCAGGGTGGGCCGCCTTTCTAGCTGACTCTTGCTCCTGTCTTTGAATGAAATAGAGTACTGCCAGTGTGCCTTGCTGTCCAAAGGGGGTTTCTTCCTCTGCAGATTTAGTTCCCATAGCTGGGTGGATGTTTCACCAGCAGTTGCCATGGCCTGGGGTAACAGAGAGAGGGCAAAGAGATGCCTTGTAGCTGTATATGGTCGTGTGCATTTGTCTGTGTGCACCTTTTATTGGTTTACCTTCATGGGTAAGTGTTCTGTTGCGTGCCAGGTGTGACTGCTTTTGTTCCTCCATCAGGGCTCTCTATAGCCTGATTATACGCTGCACGGTTCTGAGGGAATGGTACAATTCGATGAGTTTACGATTTCAGGGCTGTAAATCTGAATGCGTAGTGTGCAAATATGAGCTTAACTCGATGGAATGGGCAGTTACCATGTGCTTCTTGATCGCTCCGCCTCGTTTGACACGGTCGACCACACCATCTTGGTCGACCGGGTCATAGACACAGGAATCCAAGGACTAGCTCTCAAATGGATAAGCTCCTTCCTAAACAACCGCTATCAAGCGGTCTGTTTGGGAAACTTCACAACTTCCAAAATCAAAAACACATGTGGCGTCCCCCAAGGCTCTTCTCTTTCCCTCCACTTATCCACTTATTCAACCTATACCTTCTCCCACTCATCCATGCACTTAAGGAAAGGAAAATTCAAACCTTTAACTACGCCGACGATTTTCAGTTAATCTTCCCAATTAACAACTCCCCCACTACTGTTTATGAATTCCAGACAACTATGCTGTGCATCCGGGACTGGATGAACAGCAACCATCTTAAATTGAATCTGGATAAAATGGAGGTCATCCTCACAGGTGGCCTAACGAACCCCTGGAGCCCTCTTTTCTGGCCAAAGATCTGGGACAATCCCCTACCCCTTCTACCTCTGCCAAAACCTTGGGGGTAATAATAAACAGTGATCCCACCATGAATAAATGGAGAAGTGTGGCTCACGGGTTAGAGGAGGCAGACCTGGAAGCAGAGGTCAGCCCGGGACCAGGGTTCAATTCCCGGCTCGGTGGGATCTTGAGTCCAAAATGTCCACAGACTCGACAATTCTCGCTCCGGTGCCTACTCGATTCATGGGTTCACACTCTGGGCAATAGCTTGCTTAATCTCCACAACGGCCCCTCGCGGTGGGATGCCTGGCTTTCACCTTGTGGATACCCTGCTGGGGTTATCTCACAGGGGAATACCAGGACGGGTTCCCTATGCAAGCGCTTAGATACCGGGTCGGTGATTTGCGCTATATAAATACATGTACAGTACAAACAAATTGGAGCTGTGGTCTCCACTTGCTGCTTCCACCTAAGGAAAATTAGTAGATTCCTTAGCCAGGAAGCAAAGATCCAGGCAGTCCTTGCGATGGTAATATCCCACATCGATTACGCCAATTCTCTATACTTTGGCATCCCGACCTACCTTACCAACCGCCTTCAAATGATCCAAAATCAGCGGCCAGGCTGTTCCTCCAAGCAAATAGGCGCGAACATACCACCCCTTTGCTGAAAAGCTACACTGGCTCCCTATAATCCAGAGATGCGCCTTCAAAGTGGGATGTATCATCTTTAAACCCCTGAACAATAAGAATCCTAAATTCATCGATAACTTGATAAACAGATACACTCCCACTCGCAACCTGCGATCTGCCCATCTGCACCTTCTGGTCATACCTCCCTTCAGGCTAAAACGTGCTGGAGGATCAAGATTCGCCACCTTAGGCTCAAACCGTGGAACTCTTTACCTTTGGAAGCCAGAGCATGCACAGACCTCATGCGATTCCGCAAACTACTAAAAACTTGGCTATTCAAGCAGGCATTCTGTTAACATCTCAGTCTGCTCAAGCTGCTTTACCTTTTTATCTCAGCCTAATTACTATAGAACAGCGCAAAGAAACCAACCTGGTGTACGTGCGCTTAACAAATAAAGATTAACATAACCATGTGGAGGCGATTCTTCTGGGCTGGCGAGTAAAATACAGATCAGACATATACATTGCAAGTGATACGTAATCCACTAGGAAAGAACATACAGAGGTACACAGAATGGGACTTAAACCGAGCTTCTAATACAGTAAGTAATTCATGTGCATCTTCAGTAGTGGTTTATAATGACCCAGGTGGCAGGGTGCAACAGCTCAGTGCTTTTGTGAAAAGGTAAGGTGCATAGTCAAAGGTGATTCTGTTACAATAGGCTTCCCACAAAATGAGATATTATGTCATCATTTAAGTATATTGTAGTTTCAGTTTAACTCAGATAGATATTTAATACTAGGGTTGGGTGTAGTTCGCGAAGTAGCGCTACGCGTAGCTACGCAAAGTGCACTTCGCACTACGCGAGGTACGTGTAGCACTACGCGAACTGCGTAGTAGCATGTTCGCACTGTGCAAGATGTCGTTTTCAAGGATTGCACAGTGCGGACAAGCATCCGGCACTGTGCAATCATTGAAAAAGGCATCTTGCACAGTGCGAGCTGTACTTTTCCGCCGCTCAAGTAGATTTTAACTCGAGCTGCAGCTTTCTCAACGCGGATTGGTAGTTTCTCATCGCGAGGGGTCGCGAGCATGCGCGACCACTCGCAATGAGAAACCTGACCTCCCCGCGTTGAGAATCTCGCCGGGAGGTTTATTTTCCATGCTCGCGATCGGCAACTTGATGTTGCTGATCGCGAACAAGGAAAAAGTCTTGCGAGGATGTCATTCTGCTTGCTCGCGGTCGCCAACTTGACGATGAGGACCGCGAGCAAGCAAAAAATGACCGCTGCACTACGCTACGCATGTTTGCACTGTGCTACGTGCAGTTCGTGTAGTGCGAAGTTGCGTAAACTTTGCAACCTACGCGAGCGTAGTGCTTTGCTCAGGGTTATTTAATACCACTATTTGAACTGTCCGTATTTTATAGAAGGTTGATGTTTCAGCCCCTGTGTTTTCTATAACAATTGCCATCATCAACTACCAATCAGAAAGAACAAGGAAACAAAAAATTGAGTACATCATGGGTGATGTGGCACCTGCCAAAGCGGCCAGGTGCCACATCCCTCTCTCAATGATGTTGCACCTTATTTCTACCACTTAGTTTTCAGCCCCTCACTGGCAATGCTTCTTTGTATTCACTTAGCCACTAGTTTTATCTCTCGGATGGGTTTTACAATGTTATTCATTTATTTCACCTCTTGATTCTTTTCATACACAGTGGTTTCCCGACAATTGGCATTGTCTACCTGTTGCCTCTATCTCTTACCCATATTGATGATTTTGTCTCCTTGCAATTTGTCTTTGAAGGAATTGGTTACCTCTGCTCCTCATCTATTGGCGGACTCTACGCCCTCAGTCTCATTTCCATGCCCTCTAATCCTGCTTTATCACTTCCCTACTGTGGCTCCTTCTGCTTCTTCTAGGTGATTAGTTCTCTATCTTTTGTTTTCTTGTTCTTTCAAGTTGCTTCTCCACTTGTTTCTTAACACTGTCCCGATGATGACCCTGGTCAAACAAACCAGAGGGGTTGAAACATCAACCTTCTGTAAACATGGAGTGCTTACACATTGATATAAAATATGTATCTGAATTATAGATGTACTTAAGCTACAATGTGCCCAAATTATGAAATGTGGCATTTCATGTCGTGGACAGACTATTGTAAAAGAATTTCCTTTGCACCTTACTTTTCCACAAACGCACTGTACCGTTGCACTGTTACATGTGTCATTATTAATTTATCGAGTTTTGTATAGTGCAAACTTGACCCAAAGGTGTGGAGTGGTGTGGCTCACTGGTTAGAGGCGGCAGACCCGAGAGCAGAGGACGGCCCGGGACCAGGGTTCTATTCCCGACGCGGCAGGGTCGTGGACCAGGGTCAGCGGACTCGATAATTCTCACCTCGGTGCCTACTCTAACCAGGGATCACACTCGGCAACTCTGGGCATTAGTTTGCATCATCTCCACAACGGCCCCCCACAATCGCTGGGGATGCCTGGTTTCACCTTGGACATACCCAGTAGGGACCATCTCACAGGGAAAGCCAGGACGGGTTCCCCAGCGGTCTACTGTGCAGAGATACTCCTTCGGGAGTCGATTCTAGCGCATTACAAATCCACAATGAATTAATCCGATTGCTTTACAGAGTTTGCATAGCAGCAGACAAGTGAGTTACATTTGAAGTACGTATAAATACATAGTGACAGTATGTAAACAAAATATATGAAGGCATTAGGATAAGTTCCCAATACAGTTGTAGATGCAACACATATATATGCTCTATATACCCTTGAGGGACTCCTAGTGCTTTACAGAGCACAACAGCAGATTACACGTGGAGAATATAAAAAGTACATAGTAACAGTATATAATGGGAAGTTACAGCGGACAGTAGAATAGATGGACAATATAGTTCGTAGGTAGGGTAGGACCTGGTGCTGGCGAGGAGAGTAAGCCCCAGTTTTCCCAAAGGTAGTGGTGCTCAGATTTATTTAGAGAGTGCCGGTGGGAACAAACTGGCCAGTCGGAAGCGTTAAAGGAGTGGTTTCAGATATTTTTTGGAGATAAGTTGTTTCCATTTCTTCTTGAAGTGAGGGAAAGATTGACTGTCATATAAGTACTGGGGCAGCGCATTCCAGATTCTAGGAGCGTTCCCAGAGAAGGAGCGGGTACAAGATTTCGCTTTCTTAAATTTGAGAGGAATCAGGAGTAGACTGTTAGAGCTTCATAGAGGTCTCTGTTGACCAGCTTTTGAAAGCTTATTTGTGAGATAGGCTGCTTTTTTTCATGTAGAAAGCTTTGTGAGTTATGCTAGCAGTGTTGAGTATAGCTCTTGCCTTGATTGGAAGCCAGTTTCGCTGCTTGAGGGTGGGAGTGACAGAAGTCTAGCCGATGCGTTGAATGTTACTTTCAAAGTTTCTAGGTATGTTATTTGCGTGCCCGTAATCATTGCGTAACTGTAGTCCAGCTTGGGGAGGACTAGAGTTTGCACCACAGTCTTTAACACCTTCAATGCTAAAGGTATTTTCCCAAGGTGCTGCATGCCCCTATTTCCCAATGTTCATGACGAGCTCAGCTCGTCATGAGCACAGGAGCCACTGTACTGCATGACGAGCTGAGCTCGTCATGAGCATGGAGGGGGTTAAGTCTTTGATGGGGATGACGGGTTTCACTTTTTTTCAGGTGTTTCACTGTGTAAAAGGCTCTTTTCGCAGAGGCATTAATACGCTCTTTCATGCTCAAGTGACTGTCAAGTGTGATCCCCAGGGATTTAAAAGCATTGGAGATTGATAGTTGCAGTTTAAAGCAGGGAAGTTGTTGAGCCTCATATCAATGGGAAATGATTTTTCTTTAGGTTGGATGAAAGGAGTTCCGTTTTGTTGGAGTTGAGTTTAAGATGGTTGCTTGTCAGCCAGGCTTGAACTGTGTAGAGAATGCCTTTGAGAGAGTGTCACTGATTGACGAGATTTTTGTGTAGAGGTGGGTGTCATCTGCATAGAGATGGTAGGCAATTCTAGCTAGCTTCAAAATCAGGGCAAGGGGTTCGATATAGAGGTTGAAGAAGGCAGGAGATAGTATTGACCCATGAGGGACTCCATGTGAGACTGGCGTTGCTTTTGAGGTTAGTTGTTTAGTTTAATTAGCTCTGAGCATAGGGTTAGGAACAAGGCGAACCACCGAAGGACAGTTCCACTGTTGCCTGCACGCTGCAAGAGGGTGTTTAGGATGATGTCATGGGTGACAGTATCAAAGGCAGCCCAGAGGTCCAGGAGGCAGAATTCTAAATCACAAAAAGGGAGGGTGCACCCAATCATCTTGCCATAGACCTAATTCCCTGCAGATGCTTCCTAAGAGCTCCGTTTACAAACACGTAGAGCCCACTCAGTCACATTAGGTGGTCTGGGTGTGGGTCCAATGATGAAGCAAGTCACAGGTGGTACCTGTGGGTGAGGACCCCAAAACATATATAAAAACATATATCCAATAAATGTGGCACGGGCACTAATGTACCTGTGTGCTATCCGCACACTCGCTTGTGATATTCGAACAGTATATATGAACTGAATTTGAATTGAATAGACACTTGTAAAGCGCATGGCTACCAAAGGCCTCCCTGTGCTAAAGACCAAGCCTAACCGCATAAGTAGGGAAAATCAGGAGAACAGCAAAGTCTTAAGACATTTGCGGAATAAGAGGTGATTGGCCTCGAGCCGAATACCATCTGGTAACTGATACCAGCATTTCACACTGATAACAGAAAATAGACTGCCCCCGCTCTGAGTATGATTGACTTTGGGAACAATAGCAAGATGTTTCTTCTCAGAGCAAAGTGGTCTATTAGGGAAGTATGGGGAAATGATAGATTGGAGAATCGGTAGAGCACTAGCTGCCAAGGATTTATGAGCAATACACAAGGCCGTAAATTGAATTCTTTTGGCCACTGGCAGCCAATGCAAAGCGTTAATATGTGGTTTAGCAGACTCCCTGTTAAGGAGTCGTGCCGCACAATTTTGTACCGTTTGTAGTTTTTTTATGGTCGAGCAGGGGGAACGAAGGTAGAGCATGTTAGCATAATTAAGCCTCGAAAAAAATCAGTGCTTGTACCAGCAGTTGCCTGGCATTAAAAGGCAGAAGGGGCAAAATCCTCCTGATCATTTTAAGAATGCCTTAACAGGTACCTGCTACCCTGGACGCCTGTGTCTTAAAGTTCAGGTTATGGTCCAACCAAACTCCGAGACTTTTTATTTGGTTTTTGGGGATGGCATGGCCCCCAGACATTTGGGCCAGAGAGTGCTGATCTCCAAGTTGGTAGTCTTTCCTAGAAACATTAATTCAGTTTTAGCAGCATTCAGCTTTAGGAAAGAAGAGTCCGTCCAAGCCGAAACCTTTTCCAAGCAATTAGCCAAAATTGACTTATTGTTGTCTAAAAGATTGAGGGACACATTAAGCTGAGTATTGTCAGCGTACGTAATGATCTTAACCTCAAAGGGCTGGACAATCTCTGTCAAGGGGCGCATTTAAAAATGAAAAAGTGTGGGACTCAGAGAGGAGCCCTGAGGCACCCCACACTGCAACGGCATCCATTTAGAGGCGGCATTGTTCTCAAAGACTGAAAAGGAGCGATCTGAGAGGAAGGACTCAAGCCATTTGAGTAGCTTACCAGTCACCCCACTCTCTCTAAGTCTTGCTAACAGTAGTTGACGATTAACTGTGTCGAAGGCTGCGCTGAGATCAAGTAAAATGATGGCAACGGACCCTCCGACATCCAGAATTTTCCTAAATTCTTCAATAACGGCTAGCTGGGCAGTTTCGGTACCTTGCTGGGGCCTGAAGCTTGTTTGTGAGGGATGTAGGCATTCATTCTCTTCTAAAAAAGCTGAGAGAACAGAATTAACATACTTTTCGCTCATTTTGGCAATTCCAGGAAGTAGCAAAATTGGACGATAATTAGCAAGGACCTCAGGATCCAAGGTAGGCTTCTTCAAAAAGGCTCTAACCATTGCCCGTTTCCATAGGGAGGGGACAGTCCCAGAAGAGAAAGATCTGTTAAACAGCTCAAGAATAACAGCGGTGACCTAGTCAAATACCTGGTTAAGAATGAGAGGGGGTGCCGCGTCACTGGGGGAGCCAGATTTCAAGCAATCAAAGTGCGTTTTTAAGATATCCATAAGTGGAATGGATTCAATAAAAGGTTTTAAGGGAAGGGATGGTCCCTGATCGAAGTCTAGGGGGGATTTGCCACACCTATCAAAGCAGAAAGGGGGGTGGAAAGGCAGAATAAATGTCTTGAATTTTCTTATAGGAGAAATGAGCCAGTTCATTGCACCGTCCTGGGGCGCCTTTACGGGGCTAATAAGGCTCAGGAGGTTGCAAGAGCGTTTTGGTGATTTAAAAAATTTCACGTGGGGAGTTGGAGGCTAGTAGGATTTTCTTTGCGTAATACCCGGATTGGGCAGTTCTAATTTCTGCCTTATAGGCCTTAACAGTATCTCTATATTTAATTTTTTCAGACATGGAGAAATCCTTTCTCCAACTTCTCTCATGGCGCTTACATAGCTGTTTCAGCTCCCTTACTTTAGGGGAATACCATGCTGCACCGTGACCAACTTTTTAACTAGTTGACTAATTTTTAGGAATTAGAATATCTACTGACGTCTCAAGCCAATGATTGACTTTGATAATATCAGATTCAGGGTCATTACCTAGCACAGGTCTCATACTATCAAGAGTGGAAGCCCATGCGTCAATAGAGAGTTTAGATCAATTCTGGTTCCAAGATTTTCCCCTTTCCCTTGGCTGTCCGCCCTCCTGTGGGGTCCAAGCAAAAGGGACCATGTAATGGTCTGTCCAAGGTAGTGGAATGGGTTTTTCTAGTACGAGGCTATTAATATTGGAGAAGAGCGGGTCCAGAAGATGTCCTTTTTGATGGGTGGATCTGAACACTTTTAGCTTTAAGGGCAGTGCATCCAAGTTATAAGTTAGAGCCTCGGAATCACAGAAAGAGGCCTGAAAAATTGATATTTAAGTCACCTAAAACAGAAAAATGAGAGGAGGAGCTCATTGATTTGGCTATAGTATCTGGGAGTTCTCTACTGAAATTACCCCTAGGGCCTGGTTGCCGATAAATGAGCGCACCAGAAAAGGTACATGTCAGGGAAAAGCCAAGCATGAAGAAACAGCTCTCACAATCAGGGATCAGACTGGCTGTGATTTGACATTTAAAATTATCTTTATATATGATAGCTAGCCCGCCGCCTCTACTTACTACACAATCTTGTATCTGGATTAAGTATCCCGGAGGATACCATGATACAATGGGTGGTATAGAGGACTGATTGAGTGCACCCTTTCTGTTTTGTGATTTAGAATATAGAATTTGGGAAGTTGAGGGCCCACCAGGACAAAAAGCCTTCTCACTTCTTCAAGGTTTTTGATGGACTAAGAGGTAGGCCTGGCCTTCACCCAGAGATCTGTGCAGGTCGTCTACATTGTTCGGTATAGCAGTCTCTGTACTGCAGCCTTTCCTGAACCACGATTGGAACGAGTCATGCAGATTGTATCTTTCAATGTGGATGTTAATTTGTGCAAGAACACATTTCTTGATGGGTTTGGCAAGGAGTGGGAGGTTGGTTATAGGTCTGTAGTTATTGAAGTCTGTCTGGTCGGCATCCGTATTTTTTGATGAGTGGGTGACTTAACCGATTTTGAGGGGGGCCAGCGTGGAGCTCCTCGAAAGGGAGGAGTTGTTTATTTTTGTCCATACAGGAGTGGAGATGTGGCTTAGGGGTAGAAGATGTGTGATGTTAGCTTCATGCTAGCGAGTAATTTGAAGACGACTTCTTCATGGATATGGTTGAATTCAGACCAGGTGCATTGTTTTTCAATTTCAAGGGGTTGAAGTTGTTGACCTGTGCTGTAGAGAGGGGGAGACACATGTCTGGGCATACCCTGCCAACATAGCACACACAAGGAGATGATGGAGGAGTGCTGAAACTTTTCAGACACTCAACCCCTGTCTCAGATCTGGGTTTAATCCATCATCGCTCTGTAGCTCACTTTGTCACCCCTGTTCTTACCCAGCCATGTGGAAATCAGTCTTGACCCTGTTCCTCATGTACAAGACAAATAACTCAAACTTTCCTATTGCAAATGCTTGTTTAAAAAGAGAGAGAGGGGGGAAATGACTGCTTTTACATCCTCCCAAACAGTTACCCCTACACTTAGGAATATAGCGGCTATAACATTGTAAATGTAATTTGTACTTGTAAAGCGCACTAATACCCCAACTGGGGTGTCCTGGCGTTGTAACGCATACCGCTGTGGAACCCTTCCTGGCTTTTCCCTGTGAAATGTCCACTCCTGGGCACCCCTAAGGTGAAGCCAGGCATCCCAGCGCTGTTGGGGCCATTGTGGAGATTAAGGAACCTATTGCCCAGAGTTGCAGAGTGGGACCCATGATTAGAATAGGCACTGAGGCAAGAATTATCAAGTCCGAGGAAATTGAGCCCAAGACTCACCGAGGCGGGAATTGAACCCTGGTCCCGGGCTAGACCTCTGCATCAGGGTCTGCCACTCTAACCATTTAGCCACACTTCTCCACATTCAACTTCAAATGTTATAATGTGGAAGCCTAAATGAAATAAAAGCAATCAGCACATATGATAGAGAAAATTTATTATAGAAGACAAGATAACACAAATACGTGCAGCACAGTGACAGACAGCATAGCCGCTGAGTGTCCGAAGATGTGATGTTTCTGACAGGTTTTACTGACACAAACCACAGAGGAAACAGCATCATAATGCACGTAGCACATATTAAGCATTGAATATTTGTCAAATCAGGAAAGGCCTAGACTGCGTTATACCATTTATGATCCGAAATATATTGTTGCTGACCACGTGTCCTGAGTATATGACAGCTTTGGGACTTTCCATTGTAATGCAATGTATTAGCTTTGTACTTTTCCATAGAAATAATTGCGATATAAGGCGTACCAGAAACATTTCTAAATGTGATATGTTGAAATGCAAACGGCTAAGCTAGTATCCTGCTTTGTTCTCGTATCTTTCTCGCGTAAGCCTTGCATTACAAAATCAGCTTTACTTCTGAACTGTAGAAAAGTATGAGCATTTATCTGATGATCTTATGTAAACTAAACAGGGCCAGAAATCTTAGACATATGGTATCACTAAAAAAAGATTGTCTCCACAATATAAGATAATCGAGAAGTAACCATGCTTCATCATAGGGTTCCCCCCCCTGAACAGGACTGTCTGTCGCCTGCCCAGGTGTACCTTATCTGTGCGCTCTAATGTACCTCATATTGTTACGTTATGTTACTGGGCACTTGTAGAGCGCGTGGCTACTCCCAGGAGTGTCTTGGTGCTAGAAAAACGAGAAACCAGTGACAAAGCGATGCCAGCACACATATATGTGCTGCTTATTGTGAAAAGAACCGAGGGCCATATTATCAAGAAAGGGCGATACATTATCGCCGCTTTAATCGGCAGGAAACTAGTTCTAAAGCGGCGATAATGGTCTTGATAATATGCCCTTGTGAATACCCATAGCAGCCCAGGTTAACACCAGAACCTGGGCTGCTATGGGAATTCACAAGGACATATTATCAAGCCCATTTTCGTCGCTTTAGCAGCAGTTTCCTGGCGATAATGTATCGCCCTTTCTTGATTATATGGCCCCAGGTTTTTAAGCCACGTCTAAAGCTGAGAAGATCCTGAAAGGAACGTCTGCCCATACGGGACCGGGAAAACCTCGAAACAGTCGAGAGCTGCTGTATGGACGATCTCAGATTTCTAGATGGAGCATACTGCTGTATTTGGTCCCTCAAGTATGAAGCCCCCGTATTGTAAAAGGCCTTATAGGCCAATGTCAGGGCTTTAAAATGTGTCATCTTTCGCACTGGAAGCCAATGAAGAGACTTCAGGTGCGAAGTCATGTGTGTCCGGGGGCCAACCATCAGTATGGCTCTTGTCGCTGCGTTTTGCACCACCTCTAATCGACCCAAAAGACAGTCAGGAAGGCCTAAGTACAGGACATTCACATAATCAAGGTGGGAGATAATCAATGCTTAGACCACTGTTTTCCTATGAGGGACTGGGAGAAGTGGAAGAAAATCCTGCATTTTCAGTAGCCAAAGCAAGTGCCAGCCACTGCTTGAACCAGAGACTTCATGAACATGTCAGGAGTCCAGTTTCACTCCAAGATTTTTGACGGTGGTAGCTAAATTAGCAGGGGGAGACATTCTGTGGCCACCAATTGCACCATTCTGGTTTCCTGGTACGATAGTCAGAAACAGAAGTTTAAAAGTACCCAGGTAAAGCTGCAAGGACCCTTATTAATGGAGTCCCTGGTGAAATTAAAAACCCACCTGTACAGTTAATGTGAGAGCTGCATCAGTGTAGGCGTTGGAAAAGCAGTGTTTTGAGTTTGCATCTGAATATCATGAGAGGTGGTTTTGCGGTTGTCTCAACAGTGGATCTTCTGTCACCTCAGCTCTTGTTGTATGATGATGAGGATCATGTTTTAGCATGCACAGCATGCAGGGCAGGATGAGTTATGTAACTTCATTTTAGCTGGGATAGTAAATTGCCATCTTTTTAGAAGTAAAACAGATGTAATGTTACACAGAAGTTAGGCATCCGAGTACAGTTCAGTGTGTTTGTAAGATTGTTTTAGTTGTATGGAAGGCATCAGCCAGGGGTTGTTTGGTATTCATCCTACAGCTATCCAAAAGTTATTTTTATTTCTTTAAGGATTTTTAGTTGCTGGAAGATGCAAACATCGCAATACCATAGATGCCTACTGTTTGGTGAATTAATGGGCATAAGAAATGGGGTGCAAACAAATAGTCACTTTGCTGATGGGTTTTGCTTCTTCCGTTCGAAATATTTTTATGTTAGCAAACTATTTTGACTTCTGGTTGTATTTGTATTTTGTTTTGTTAATGCTTTGTTGAGGTATTATTTTTAATGCAAGAAAACCCCATTGCTAATGTTGAAAGTTTACAAGAAAAGAATATAGTTTATAACCAGTTATAAACTTAATGACATCTACTGTTTTCATACTGCATAAGAGACATTTATTAAAAGTTTGCATTTTCTCTTTTTAGTCCATATATCCTGTACATTTACTGTGCTCAAATCTCTTTACATCTAACAGAGAGTGGACTCCAAAATACAGAACAGGCATGTGAATAATGGAGATAATGTTTAAAGCTGTCAGTAATCTGCTTAGACGTGGCAGAAAAAAAACATCCTGCATCCAGATAAACAATGCAGTAAGAGACTGACAAGCCTGCGAACAAAGTGAGAGGCACGGCAAGAAGCTGAGCAGGGGCCATTCGTGCCACAAGACTAAAAAGAGACCAATCAAAATTCAAGCCAAGGCTATGTTCCCAAGACACCGTTTCATGTTTAAATGAGTGTCCAGTACCTACCATTGTCCCAATAATTGCGCAATCTATTTGCAGCGGTTTTCTCTATTTGAATTGATAACAGACCATCAAGGAGTAGAGTGTTACCTCACCACCAAGTCGCAGCAACCAGAGAACAGTAGAAAGATGCAGAAAAGACAGCTGCACGGAAGAGCAAAGTGGAGTTCTGCTACATACAGTAGCAAGCACAGTCCCTGCTTGGACTGACTCAAACTAAAGCTCATTCTTCATGCTTATGAGTACAAAAGGTAACCCTCTTTAAAACAGAACCCCCCAACAAGGAAGCCAACTGTATGCTGAGCGTGGAAAGAGTTTAATACCATTCAAAGTACACACATCCCCATTGTTAAATTAGTCACTGAGTGTGTGTGGATTCTATCTCGTGTGCTCTCTCCACAATGTTAGCCCATCAACAGACTCAGTCATGGGAAGGACACAACCATGTAACCAGCCAGGAAACACTAACACACAGAGAAAAACCATATACATGCAGCGAATATAAGAGGACCTTCACTTTCTCATCACAAACCAGGTACCACCAACAAACACACACAGCGGAAAAGCCATACTGGTGCACTGAATGTGGATGTAATTTTAGTGAATACTCAACACTAAAGAGCCATCAACAAATACACCAAGAAGAAAACAACTATAAGTACACTGAATGTGGGAAGACCTTTTATCGTTCTAAACCACTAACAAGCCATCAGCAAAAAGAGGCTAGGGAAAAACCTTTCAAATGCATTGAATGTGGGAAAAGCTTTCGTTTTGCATCAGGCTTGAGTATGCATAAGCGAACACATTTTCAGGAAAAACAAAACTTTCCATGCACAAACTAGTCAAAAAGTAGCACTTTTTTGGAGCGTTTCGTGGAGATTCGTCAAACAGCGATAAAGTTATCAGCAACACAAAAAGGCACTGAATGGAAATATGATCCTAACTATAACTACCCAATGGCAACCGCAAAATGTATATATATGAAAATATGTATATATGTTTGTGTGTGTATATACATAAATACACACACACACACACACACACATATATATATATATATATATATATATATATAATTATTCCACACTTCTTTCGTTTTCACCAAAGAATTCGGGCGCACACCTGCTAGTTTCCACAATAGGGTTTTTATTTCGATCTTATTAGCATGAAAAAACACTTTTATCTGGACAAAGATTAAGCTTTCTGTCAAATTTGTTGTAAATCAGTTCAGTGGTTTGGGCTGTAGCGGTGTCTAAAGTCCTTATAGGAAAATGCATATTTCTCCTCTCCTGCTTGACAAATGTAAATGTAAATGTACATTTATTTATATAGCGCAAACCGCCCACATCGCAGGCATCTATGCGCTTGCTTAGGGAACCCGTCCTGGTATTCCCCTGTGAGATACCCCGGCAGGGTATCCACAAGGTGAAAGCCAGGCATCCCGCCGCGAAGGGCCGTTGTGGAGATTAAGCAAGCTATTGCCCAGAGTCGTAGAGTGTGAACCCGTGAGTCAAGTAGGCACCGGAGTGAGAATTATCGAGTCCGTGGAATTATTGAGCCCAACCCCCGTCGGGGCGGGGAATTGAACCCTGGTCCAGGGCCGATCTCAGCTTCCGGGTCTGCCGCCTCTAACCCCTGAGCCACACTTCTCCAGACACCGCTACAGCCCAAACCACTGAACTGATTTACAACAAATTTGACAGAAAGCTTAATCTTTGTCCAGATAAAAGTGTTTTTTTGTGATTCGGTGTAAATCCGTTTGATAGTTTTTGAGCAATGAATGTTGAAAAACTTTGCATATCTATGGACACGGGGCCTCCACGGCTACAACAGCTCTCAAGCTGAGATCTAATTGGCTGCCACATCAACCAAAAAGTGATGGAAGCTATCTAGGATTCAGGGCCTAGTCCTGAATCCTCAGAAAAGAAGGTAAAAAAAGACAAGGGGGAGAGCAGGGATACCATGACCCCGTTGGGCTGTTGTTTGAGCCCCGGTCTAGGGTCAAAAACTTTTTTAATTAACTTTGCCACAAATTTGCAGATCTGCAGCAGTTTACGAAAAAACAGGTGGGCCGTGGGTGACAATAAATGTATATTTTGGGTAGGCTGTGTGTGGCCCACTCTTCAAGCCTTCTCAGGCCCCGGGAAGCCCAGGACCACAGGTGGGATCCACAGTGCCCACCCTGGACACCCACAAATAAGATGTTGGGGTGAACTGAGGGTGCCCATTTCGGTCCCCAAGGGTTGGGGTCACCAGGGCCTATGAAGGCTCATGGAGGAGGGCCGTGTGGCTTCTCACCCATTTTTAGTTTAATTTGGGGCACCTACCAATAACTTAAAAAGGCACCAGAGATGGGATCCACAGAGATAAATTAGGGTCGGTGAGGAGGGCCTTGAGGCTTTGCACAGCATGGGGTCGGAAGACTCTGCCAACCCCTGTTGGCTCTCCATGGCAGGAGGTTGGCTTTACGTATGGTAATAAAATTTTACTTTACATTAAAAAAATCTAGAATTTCACTGGAAAAAGCAAAGGAATAAGTAACGTTATACTTCGGTGAAATGTTCAGTAACAATGTAACATTGTAAACTAAAAAAAAAAAACTCAGAAATACACTGGTTATAGTTATCTAAAGTAACTATAACTTGCGCCCTCACCATGCACCATTTTTGTTTAGGATAATGTGCAAATATTTAAAATGTATTTTATGGAACACTGTCATTATAAGGCAATTTTTGAATGTAAAGTATATTGAAAGGAAATTAAAAACATTTATTATAAAAATGTGTTTTTTCTTTTGTAGAACAATGGCACTACAGAGTATGCTTAAATAAACATACATAAAAAAAGGAAAGTGAAGTGAAATGCGAGACAGTCCGAATTTTTGCTGACAGAATTCTGTGTTCCATACATGTGTCGCATGCCTAAGGAAGCACGCAGGGCTTCACCTAACAGGTCGTTTGACAGCGCAAAACAGCGCCACCTAAAGTCCTCGCAGGGAGATAAATAAATGCACTTTGGCAAGTTGCCTACTAAGTGGGCAATCAAATAGAGATATAAGTGTTGCTAACCCTTAATAAAGATTAAGAATGACAGTAGGCAGTGTGAATAGGAGTTAAGAAAAAAACAAACGACTTAACTGATTAGCAATTGAGACAGAGGATAACAAAGGGAAGGCACCGATATCTATACAAGAGACTGTACTATGATTGTAGGACTGTTTCTATGGGTCCCAAAGTTTGCTCATAGATGTAGTTGAATGTTTTTTACTTTTATTAATGACGTTCTTTAAAGGCATCAGCTGTGTAATAAAGTGAATAAATAAATGCTTTACCCTCTGCTCATGTCCTGACATATTATCATTTATAACTGGAACCCGGATAGGCCTGCAAGGGCGCGCTTGTCATGTGGGCTCTGAGTACAGCACTGTCACTGTAAAAGTGTTTTTTTTTACCAGCACTGAAAGAAATAAGCAATTCTGTGTTAACCGTCCATTTATTGTTTCTGTTTTTTAGGGAAGCTAAATATCCTACAAATGAATTGTTTAGAATTGAAATAAACTGGAAGGTCAAGTAAGTTTTGTAAGTAGTTACATTTATCATCATTGATAGATACTGACCCATGTGTTGACATAGGCAGGCTCAAACCTGTAGTAGCAAAGGTCTGTTTAATGTAGGAATTACAGAAAATGCTACAGTGTAAATGATGTGGGGCATTAAAAATACTAGGTGATAAAGAGCAGATGATAGACAATCAGATGAGCAGTAAAGTAGAAAAAGACAAACACATATAGACCAATGGATTGAAGAATGTTTTCCCCTTAATTAGCTCAGCTCTCTGCACATTTGTATTTATTCTTTTAAAGTGCACTTGCACCTAAACAGGCATTGTGACACTATAAGGAATGCGCAGAACGGTTAAAATTAGCAAAGATCAAAAGAGGAAAGGGACTAAACAAACATCCTGAAACAAGGATCACATTAACAGAGTATGTGTGTTTTCAGTACTTTCCTGAAGGCAAAGTGAGATTAGATGGCTTTGATGTGTACGGAGAGCCAATTCTTGAATTGCGAGCCTAAGAAGCACTTGTAGTTCCCTCCAAGATGACAGTGAGGAAGGTATCAAGTGTGAGTTGGAGCTGAGCTTGGTTCCTGCCTGGGTTATAACGAGAGAACTGTTCTTGTAGGTAGCATTTCTCAGTGAGGTTAATAACCATATGCATAAGATGTACCCTTGTTTGTGTTACATCATCAAATCTTCCATCCTGAGACCTAAATAAAGTATATATTACAATGTTCACTTTCAAACCTAACCCTGGCCAAGATCATCTGAATATAGAAGAAAAGAAAGAATCTTTCCAAGGAACTTTAAAGTACAGAAGTAAGTTGAGGTCAGTGAGTTTACCTGACTATTTTGTGGAAGTTTGTTATACAGAATAATCCCTAAAGAATTAGCCTTGTAAGAAGATGAGGGTGGGCTAACCAAAGATGAAGGCCAGGCATAGTCTTGCCATCTATCTGAGCCATTTCCTACCAGGGGGATATCTGTTTTGTTAGTGTTTCATGTAGAAGAATTTTGAGTTGTACAGGAATTGGCCAGATCACAAAGGCAATCAGTTAATGTTATAGGTTTAGGAGCGCAGCAGACAAACTGTATGTTTTTTCATACTAAATTATGTAGCAACAGTAGTAACTGGGTCAGTGTATGGGCATAAATATATTGTGACACATTGGTGACAGGGAACAGCCCTGTGGAATTCCACACTTGATGGTTCTGGTTGTGGAAAGAGAAGTCCAGAGATGCAAGAGTTGAAAAGTAGGAACTTTACCTATGAAGGTAAAAAAGAACTAACACTTTGATACAGGTGACATACACTGGCTAAAAATTGACTATGTTAATGATTGTGAAATAGAATAGTTGTATGTAAAAGTCAATCAATCAATCAATCAACAGATTTGTAAAGCGCGCTACTCACCTGCTAGGGTCTCAAGGCGCTGGGAGGCGGGAAGACGCTGCTGCTCGAAAAGCCAGGTCTTGAGTTGTTTCCTGAAGGAGAGATGGTCCAGGTTCATCCGTAGGTGGGTGGGGAGGGAGTTCCATGTCTTGGCTGCCAGGTAGGAGAAGGATCTTCCTCCGGCGGTGGTTTTGCGAATTCGTGAGACGGCGGCGAGGGCGAGGCTGGCAGATCGGAGCTGGCGGGTGGGTTTGTAGAATGTGAGGCGGCTGTTGAGGTATTTCGGGCCCATGTCGTGAAGAGCCTTGTGTGCGTGGGTGAGGAGTCTGAACGTTATCCTCTTGGTGACGGGGAGCCAGTGCAGGTCTTTCAGATGGGCAGAGATGTGGCGAGGGATGTCTAGGATGAGTCGTGCAGAGGCTTTCTGTATGCGCTGGAGTCTTTTCTGGAGTTTGGCTGCGATGATGGAGTCGGCTTTGTTGAAGATGTGGGCAGGGGTCGGTTGGGGAGCTGGAGTGGATGGTGTTCATCAGGCGGGTGGTGTCTTATGTGCTGACAGGGGTCCAGGTGCAGAGGGTGGTCGTGGGGGGCGCTGGTTCAGTGGTTGGGTGCGTGGTCTGTGCGCCGAAGCTGTTGTGTATGTCAGCGATCTTGCGGTGAAAAAACTAGGCGAGTGAGTCGCAGAGGTCTTGCGAGGGTGTGATGTCGTTGTTGCAGGTGCTGGGGTTGGAGAGCTCTTTAACGATGCTGAAGAGTTCCTTGCTGTTGTGGGTGTTGTTGTCCAGTCGTTCTTTGAATGTTGTCCTTTTGGAGGTATGGATCAGCTGCCGATGTTTGCGGGTGGCGTTCTTGAGGGCTGTCATGTTTTCTGTTGTCTGGTCGTGGCGCCAGGCTTTCTCGAGGGTGCATGTAGGAGAGTAGGGTCTGCTATCCTATGGTCACCCAAATTTTTGCTTTTTGCTTCACTGGTTTTCGACTTACTGAGGCTCTGGGCCTGCTAATCAGACCCCCAGCCTGCTGTTCTCTCTCTAAATTTATAATACATGTGCTATAGGTACATACCACAATTGGAAATGGACTCCTTGTCAGCCCCTGTCCCATGCACTATAGGTGCTCAGGGCATAGGTGCCACCAAGGCCTACCAGGGGCTGAAGCATAGCTTTTGCCACCCCTGGCTGGTTCTTAAATTGACACAACTGGCTGATCACTCAGCTGGGGGCAAGTGGGTGTAATCACCCCTTGCTTAGATATAGTATACCTATATCTAAACCTATATCTGGACACATATAAACCTGTGAGCCACTCCTATGGAAGGCCTCATCAATCCTGGAGGCAGAGTCGTGGTTTTATGTGAGATGGAGCTCTGGCATGAGCTGAGCCTGTCTGCAGCTGTCGGGAACAACTCCCTAAGCTGATCCGGGATAATGCCATACCATATACTCTTAAGCGCCTTATAATCCTCGCGGTTATATAGCAACTTTGGTTTGGCTTTATCAAAACATGTCGTGTAAGGTGTCATACGAATTGTAATACTACCCCCTCGCCAGTTCTGGCGACGGGGGTAGCATTCCACCCTTCTAGAGGGAGAAGACATGTTACTTTACTGAAACGCGGTTGATTTAAAATGAGCCTCAGATCCACAAAATGGATGCCCCTGCCACAGACACGGGTCTGGCCTCCTGCTGCTGACCGAAACTCAGCAAATGGTGGCCTGGACAAAGGGTTTCCTGTCGCAAGGCGGTGTTAAACCACCCCAGACAGGAGATAGTGGATTGCAGCAGGGAGGTTTCAAAGAAACCAGACACTGCCTGGGGAGCACAAGGCTGCCCCTTGCATAATCCGGCCAAACCGGTTCTGGGGCCTTCTAGCCCCAGTCCCAGCGCGGCCTGGATCAAAGGAAAGGGGTGTAACCACCCCTTTCCTGGGTCCCACCCATAGGAGGGGACCTAGCAGGATGTCCAGCCCACCAGATTCGAATAAGAGTGGGAGCAGTGCCAATGCAACTCAGATCATCCTGAAGAAACATAAGAAACGAATTCTGGACCCTTCGACATTCTACTCAACATAGAAGACTGAAGAATCTCCCTTGTGGTCAAGGAGTGACCACCCTGTGCAAACAGGCACCATCCAGCCCTCGACCCTTGCTTTGTTGCAGTTCCCGCCGGAACTCGAGCGACAGAGATCGACGAGATCAAGCCTGCCTGCCTTCTCCCAGCCCGATCCACAGTCCCTGCAGAGCTGAGACCAGTGGAGGCGACCGGAAGCGTGGGGCACGCCATCTTGAAAAGGCCACGAGACACTGACCGTGCAGCCCACGAGTGATCCTCAAAGCTGTGCACCGGGGTTTGAGAAGCCCCCACCCCGAGCTACACTTGCACCAAAGCTACCCCCTCCACACTCGACGAGTGCTGCGTGGGGCCCTTCTGCTTGTGTTGGCTCAACGCGTTGGCCCGGTCACTTGCCGGCTGGCTTGTGGCCCCTGTGCCGACGAAAACTTGAATACGACTTGCTTTTCTGGTTGCTCCAGATCTGCACCAGCTCCTGTGAAAAGGAGCCCCCACTCTGACCCTCCTGGTTTGAGTGAGAAGCAATCTCCCGGTTCCGCGTGGATTGCTTTTGCCAAGTGCTGTTTGCTGCAATCTTGAAGCCGACGGTGCTGACGGCGAGAGCCTACGTGGGACAGATCGTGACCTGCTCCTGGACGTCGCAGATGCCCCAGAGCCCACGTGACAGCGGAGAGAAGCCTCTCGACAACCACCTGATTGCGCCCGACATTGCCTGGTTCCGTCCTGGTTCCACCCTGGTCACTGCTGAGTGACCCAGACTCTGTCCCCTCTGCTTTCAGGTACTTTTCGACTTCGATCCACCCTTGGATCACACCGGACACTTCTGCTTCACATCGCCTGCAGCTTCTTCAGCTCCAAGCACCAAGAGCCTGCGTGTCAAAACCCGACGCCACTTCGACCCTGTGCACCCACTTCCTGTGGGTGAGGTAACATTGCAACGCCGGTGTTCCTACACTGGTACACACCTCTAGGGTCTGTGTCTTAAGTTTTGTTCCTCTAGGTTCAGCTGAAGTATCTTTAAACTCACTTTGTGTAACTTTTACGCACCATTGACATTGCATTGGTGCAAGCCGCACTTTCCGTGCTGTACCAGAGCTCCGTGGGCTACTCCCGACTTCAGCATTGCTAGTCCTGACTGCTCCCAGCGATTCTCTAGGCCCTAGGCCTAACCACTGTTCGATTGGTATCTCTTATACCATTTGTTTAGTATATGGTTTGAGTGGCCACCGGCCCTCATCCAAAATTGTGCAACTTTGTATGTTATACTGTGCTTTTGATTTAACGCTTGTGCCCCTTTCCTCATAAAGAGTACTGGGGATTAATTTAGAAATAAACACATATATTGTTATAATATATACTTGTGTGGTATCCTTTCATTTGATTACAGGATTGTATGTGGTAAAACAGCTCGCTTAACACGACCTCTTAAGTTAAGCCTTTAAGGCTGCTTAGTCCATGCTACCACTAGGATAGCTTGTCTAACAAGGTTGACTTACAACCAGACATCTTTGGGGTTTGTTTGGACTGATACCAAGTGGTTCCAGAATTGGAAACACTACATATCAGGCCAACTTCTCACATTGGTGTGCAGCGGTGCGGATTTGAGCTTGCTGTTTGTTTTACCATTGCAATCTTTATATCAAATTGAAAGATCACATCAAGTACCTTAGGTACATATAAAATCAAAAGCTTAGCATATTAAGTTCTACTGAACTTAGTAGTTGTAGATTAAAGGGATTAGCACACCCTGACTACAACTCACTAGCAAGGTACAGTAGGAAAACACTTAGTGTAGGTAAGTGCACCACTTACACCTCACTAGCAGTCATGTCTGATACAGGTGGAGCCTCAGGCTCTGCTCCTGTAGCAGTTGACCCTACCAAGGCAACTTCCAGATATGACAACCTTAGCCACAAAGACTTGAGTGCCTTGTGCTCAGCAAGGGGGCTAAAAAAGGGCAGAGGCCCTACCATTCCTTCCCTGATAGCTATCCTGGAAAAGGATGTCTTAGATAAGGTGAGTCAGGTCCCTTAGATTCAGGTGAGGGGATAAACTCCTCTGAGAATGAGGATCTTCCAGATGAAGAAGAAGAGGAGGAGGAAGAGGAAGAGGAAGGCTCAGATGTAGAAGAGCCTGAAGATCAGGATCAGAGGGTGACCCAAGTACAGGTTGGCAGGCTTAACCAGGCCAACCTAGACCTACATGGGAATGGAGAGGGCCAGCACCTCCCCAGATCTCATAGCCTAATTCTCCCAGGCAACAGGAGGGTGAGATCTCAATCAGGGGACTCTCATGTTTCTAGTGCCTCAAGAGAATCTCAAAGAGGGATGACTCCCTCCCAGAGAAAAGAGCATAGGGCCATAATGAGGGCTGTCCAACTCCAAATAGAAAGGGAAGAGGTAGCCTTGGCTCAAGCTAAACTTGCTTTGGCAAGAGAAAGAAAATTGTTTTGCTTAGATGCCACTGGTGGCAGCAAAGTTCCTAAAGAAAAAGACAGGGCCTATGACAATAGAAACCTGACAAAAATTGTGCCCCCCTACAAGGAAGGGGATGACATCCACAAATGGATGACTGCTCTTGAGAGGGCCTGCATGGTACAGCAGGTCCCTGAGGATCAGTGGGCAGCAATTTTATGGTACTCCTTTTCTGAGAAAGGGAGGGATAGGCTCCTCACTGTTAGACCTGAGGATGCCAAAAACTACTCTGTCCTGAAGAGTGCTCTTATTGAAGGGTTTGGCCTAACCACTGAGCAATACATGTTGTTGTTCAGAGACACCCAAAAAGCACAGACTCAGGACTGGACTGATTTTGTTGATTGTGCCACTAAGGCTCTGGAGGGTTGGCTGCAGGGAAGTAAAGTCTCAGACTATACAGGATTGTACAATCTTATAATGAGAGAACAGATCCTTAATAACTGTCAGAACCAGCTGTTGCATCAATACCTTGTTGACTCTGATTTGACCTCTCCCCAAGAATTGGGAAAGAAGGCAGACAAATGGGTCAGAACAAGGATTAAGCAGAAAACCCAGAACCATGGTGACCAGAAGAAAACAGACCAGAAGGGTGGGAATCAGAAAGATAAAGAAAAGGACCAGAAGTCTTCAGGCCCCCAAACTAGCAATAAGGAGGGGGGTTCCCAAAATGGAAACAAGAAAAAGAAGAATGATGGCCCAAAGAAACTTTGGTGTAATACCTGCAAATCAGTTTCACACTGGGGCAGTGAATGCACTAAGGAAAATCCAGTTCCTACCACTGCAGCTGCTAAAGCAACTGCACCCCCTAGTACAGTCAGCAGTGGTAGTGCACAACCTAAGGGGATAGTAGGGTTAACCTTGGGTACTGAGGTGGAATCTGGCCTAGTCAGAATCCCCACACAGGCAGTTCTCCTATATGATGTGGACTTATCTTTGACCACTGCAGTAAGCCCCAGTAACCTGGGCAAATATAGGCAGACTCCCTTAATCAATGAGAAACTGGCTCAGGCCTACAGGGACACTTGTGCCAGTGTCACTATGGTGACACCAGACTTTGTGGACCCTGGTCAGATTGTACTAGGTGAAAGTTACCTAGTGACCAATGCAAGCAACTCCACTACTTCACATAGTGTGGCTGTTGTGAACTTCTCCTGGGGAGGGGTAGATGGCCTAAAGAAAGTTGTTGTGAGTGCAGACCTCCCAGTAGACTGTCTGTTAGGCAATGATCTTGAAAGCTCAGTTTGGTCAGAAGTGGAGGACAGGCCTCATGCAGAAATGCTAGGGATTTCAGCTCATGTCCTTGCAGTGACAAGGTCTCAGGCTAAGAAGTGCCTTCCTGAACCAGTGGTGGATCTTGAAACAATAGACCAACCACAACCCAAGAGAAGGAACAAGAGGGTTAAGGCTGTGCCTTCCCACTTGCCCCAGGTTGAGGATCAAGTTTCACAGGAAACTGATTCTGCAGTCCAAGAGGAGACTGTCTCAGAGGAGCTTGAACCTGACCAGGTTGAGTTTCTGGGGACAGGGGGACCCTCAAGGGCAGACCTGGGGCAGGCCCAATTAGATTGCCCTTCACTTGAACCCCTCAGACAGCAAGCTGCTGCTGAGGCTGCAGGGAATGCTCAAGGTACCCATAGAGTTTATTGGGATGAAGGACTCCTTTATTCAGAGGCTAGAGACCCCAAGCCTGGCACAACCAGGAGGTTGGTTATACCTTTGAAGTTTAGGGGTTTCCTTCTTACCTTGGCCCATGATATTCCCCTTGCAGGACACTTAGGCCAGAATAAGACTTGGGACAGGCTTGTTCCACGCTTTCACTGGCCTCACATGTCAGAAAATGTCAAGGAGTTTTGTCGCTCCTGTGTCACTTGCCAAGCCAGTGGTAAGTCAGGTGGCACAACAAAGGCCCCCCTGATACCACTACCTGTGGTTTGGGTACCCTTTGAAAGAGTTGGAATAGACATTGTGGGTCCCATGGATCCTCAAACAGCATCTGGGCACAGATTTATACTGGTGGTAGTGGATCATGCCACCAGGTACCCAGAAGCAATTCCCCTGAGGACCACCACAGCACCTGTGGTGGCAAAAGCACTCATTGCAGTTTTCTCAAGAGTGGGCTTTCCAAAGGAGGTTCTTTCAGACAGAGGTACCAACGTTATGTCTGGATACTTAAAAGCAATGTGGAAAGAGTGTGGAGTAAACTATAAGTTTACCACACCCTACCGTCCACAGTGCAATGGGCTTGTTGAAAGGTTCAACAAGACCCTAAAAGGAATGATAAAAGAGTTACCAGAGAAGCTTAGGCGGAAATGGGACATCCTTTTACCCTGCTTGCTCTTTGCTTACAGAGAGGTCCCACAGAAGGGGGTTGGCTACAGCCCTTTTGAACTTTTGTTTGGCCACCCTGTGAGGGGTCCATTGAGTTTGGTGAAGGAAGGATGGGAGTTACCTCTCAAAAAGCCTAAACTAGACATTGTGGACTATGTACTTGGTCTCCGCTCCAGGATGGCTGAATACATGGAGAGAGCATCCAAAAACCTTGAGGCCAGTCAAGAATTACAGAAAGCTTGGCATGACCAAAAGGCTGTTCTGGTTGAGTTCCAGCCAGGGCAGAAGGTGTGGGTGTTGGACCCAGTGGGCCCAGCAGCTCTCCAGGACAAATGGACTGGACCCTACCCTATCATTGAGAAAAAGGGAGAAGTCACCTATGTGGTTGACTTTGGCACCCCTAGGAGCCCCCACAGGGTGCTCCATGTAAATCGTTTGAAAGCATTTGTTGACAGGGAGGACATGAGTCTCCTCATGGCCACAGATGGGAATCAGGAGGAAGAGAGTGACCCTCTCCCAGACCTGCTTTCCCAGAACCCTGATGATGGTTCAGTTGATGGAGTAGCCTTGGCAGGCAGCCTCACTGAGCAGCAACAGGTGGACTGCAGACAGGTGTTGCAGGCCCACAGACATATGTTTTCACTCACACCCAGCCAGACTAATTGGTGCACCCACGAGGTGGACACTGGTGACAGCCTGCCTGTGAAGAATAAGATCTACAGGCAACCTGACCATGTCAGGGATTGTATAAAGGCTGAGGTGCAAAAGATGTTGGAGCTTGGAGTGATTGAGCCATCAGAGAGCCCATGGGCTAGCCCAGTGGTCCTTGTGCCAAAACCTCATACCAAAGATGGGAAGAGAGAAATGAGGTTTTGTGTGGACTACATAGGTCTCAATGTTGTCACTAGGACAGATGCCCATCCCATTCCAAGAGCAGATGAGCTCATTGATAAATTGGCTTCTGCCAAGTTTCTGAGCACATTTGATTTGACAGCTGGCTACTGGCAAATCAGACTAGCTGAAGAGTCAAAAGCCAAAACAGCATTCTCTACCCCTAGTGGGCATTATCAGTTTGTAGTAATGCCCTTTGGTTTGAAGAATGCACCTGCCACCTTCCAAAGGTTGGTGAATCAAGTCCTTGCTGGGTTGGATGACTTTTGTGCAGCATATCTAGATGATATTGCTGTCTTTAGCTCCACCTGGGAGGATCACCTGATCCACCTGAAGAAGGTTCTGGAGGCTCTGCAGAAGGCAGGCCTGACTATCAAGGCTACCAAGTGCCAGATAGGGCAGAGCAAGGTTGTGTACTTGGGCCACCTAGTAGGTGGGGGTCAAGTTCAACCACTGGAGAGCAAGATCCAGGCCATACAGGACTGGGCTCCTCCAACTACCCAGACACAAGTCAGAGCCTTCTTGGGCCTGACTGGGTATTACAGAAAATTTGTAAAGAACTATGGGTCCATTGTGACACCATTGAATGACTTGACATCCAAGAAGATGCCCAAAAAGGTTCAGTGGACAGCTGTCAAAAGGCATTTGGTGACCTGAAGAAGGCCATGTGCTCTGCACCTATCCTGAAGAGTCCTGACTACTCCAAACAGTTCATTGTACAGACAGATGCTTCTGAGTTGGGGGTGGGAGCTGTGCTTTCACAACTTAATCAAGATGGTCAAGACCAGCCCTTTGCTTTTCTTAGCAGAAGGCTGACCCCCAGGGAGAAACGTTGGTCAGCTATTGAGAGGGAGGCCTTTGCTGTGGTTTGGGCCCTGAAGAAGTTGAGGCCATACTTGTTTGGTACTCACTTCCTAATTCAGACAGACCATAAGCCCCTCTTGTGGCTAAATCAGATGAAGGGTGAAAATCCCAAACTGCTCAGGTGGTCCATTTCCCTACAGGGGATGGACTTTACAGTGGAGCACCGCCCAGGGACTGACCATGGTAATGCAGATGGTCTCTCCAGGTACTTCCACTTAGAACATGAAGACTTATCTGGTCAAGGTTAAGTTTAATGTCCCTGCGTTTGGGGGGGGGGGTTGTTTAGGAGAGTAGGGTCTGCTATCCTATGGTCACCCCAATTTTTGCTTTTTGCTTCACTGGTTTTCGACTTACTGAGGCTGTGGGCCTGCTAATCAGACCCCCAGCCTGCTGTTCTCTCTCTAAATTTATAATACATGTGCTATAGGTACATACCACAATTGGAAATGGACTCCTTGTCAGCCCCTGTACCATGCACTATAGGTGCTCAGGGCATAGGTGCCACCAAGGCCTACCAGGGGCTGAAGCATAGCTTTTGCCACCCCTGGCTGGTTCTTAAATTGACACAACTGGCTGATCACTCAGCTGGGGGCAAGTGGGTGTAATCACCCCTTGCTTAGATATAGTATACCTATATCTAAACCTATATCTGGACACATATAAACCTGTGAGCCACTCCTATGGAAGGCCTCATCAATCCTGGAGGCAGAGTTGTGGTTTTATGTGAGATGGAGCTCTGGCATGAGCTGAGCCTGTCTGCAGCTGTCGGGAACAACTCCCTAAGCTGATCCGGGATAATGCCATACCATATACTCTTAAGCGCCTTATAATCCTCGCGATTATATAGCAACTTTGGTTTGGCTTTATCAAAACATGTCATACGAATTGGAATACTACCCCCTCGCCTGTTCTGGCGACGGGGGTAGCATTCCACCCTTCTAGAGGGATAAAACATGTTACTTTACTGAAAAGCGGTTGATTTAAAATGAGCCTCAGATCCACAAAATGGATGCCCCTGCCACAGACACGGGTCTGGCCTCCTGCTGCTGACCGAAACTCAGCAAATGGTGGCCTGGACAAAGGGTTTCCTGTCGCAGGGCGGTGTTAAACCACCCCAGACAGGAGATAGTGGATTGCAGCAGGGAGGTTTCAAAGAAACCAGACACTGCCTGGGGAGCACGAGGTTGCCCCTTGCATAATCCGGCCAAACCGGTTCTGGGGCCTTCCAGCCCCAGTCCCAGCGCGGCCTGGATCAAAGGAAAGGGGTGTAACCACCCCCTTCCTGGGTCCCACCCATAGGAGGGGACCTAGCAGGATGTCCAGCCCACCAGATTCGAATAAGAGTGGGAGCAGTGCCAATGCAACTCAGATCATCCTGAAGAAACGTAAGAAACGAATTCTGGACCCTTCGACATTCTACTCAACATAGAAGACTGAAGAATCTCCCTTGTGGTCAAGGAGTGACCACCCTGTGCAAACAGGCACCATCCAGCCCTCGACCCTTGCTTTGTTGCAGTTCCCGCCAGAACTCGAGCGGCAGAGATCGACGAGATCAAGCCTGCCTGCCTTCTCCCAGCCCGATCCACAGTCCCTGCAGAGCTGAGACCAGTGGAGGCGACCGGAAGCGTGGGGCACGCCATCTTGAAAAGGCCACGAGACGCTGACCGTGCAGCCCATGAGTGATCCTCGAAGCTGTGCACCGGGGTTTGAGAAGCCCCCACCCCGAGCTACACTTGCAGCAAAGCTACCCCCTCCACACTCGACGAGTGCTGCGTGGGGCCCTTCTGCTTGTGTTGGCTCGACGCGTTGGCCCGGTCACTTGCCAGCTGGCTTGTGGCCCCTGTGCCGACGAAAACTTGAATACGACTTGCTTTTCTGGTTGCTCCAGATCTGCACCAGCTCCTGTGAAAAGGAGCCCCCACTCTGACCCTCCTGGTTTGAGTGAGAAGCAATCTCCCAGTTCCGCGTGGATTGCTTTTGCCAAGTGCTGTTTGCTGCAATCTTGAAGCCGACGGTGCTGACGGCGAGAGCCTACGTGGGACAGATCGTGACCTGCTCCTGGACGTCGCAGATGCCCCAGAGCCCACGTGACAGCGGAGAGAAGCCTCTCGACAACCACCTGATTGCGCCCGACATTGCCTGGTTCCGTCCTGGTTCCACCCTGGTCACTGCTGAGTGACCCAGACTCTGTCCCCTCTGCTTTCAGGTACTTTTCGACTTCGATCCACCCTTGGATCACACCGGACACTTTTGCTTCACATCGCCTGCAGCTTCTTCAGCTCCAAGCACCAAGAGCCTGCGTGTCAAAACCCGACGCCACTTCGACCCTGTGCACCCACTTCCTGTGGGTGAGGTAACATTGCAACACCGGTGTTCCTACACTGGTACACACCTCTAGGGTCTGTGTCTTAAGTTTTGTTCCTCTAGGTTCAGCGGAAGTATCTTTAAACTCACTTTGTGTAACTTTTACGCACCATTGACATTGCATTGGTGCAAGCCGCACTTTCCGTGCTGCACCCGAACTCCGTGGGCTACTCCCGACTTCAGCATTGCTAGTCCTGACTGCTCCCAGCGATTCTCTAGGCCCTAGGCCTAACCACTGTTCGATTGGTATCTCTTATACCATTTTTTTAGTATATGGTTTGAGTGGCCACCGGCCCTCATCCAAAATTGTGCAACTTTGTATTTTATACTGTGCTATTGATTTAACGCTTGTGCCCCTTTCCTCATATAGAGTACTGGGGATTAATTTAGAAATAAACACATATATTTTTATAATATATACTTGTGTGGTGTCCTTTCATTTGATTACAGGATTGTATGTGGTAAAACAGCTCGCTTAACACGACCTCTTAAGTTAAGCCTTTAAGGCTGCTTAGTCCATGCTACCACTAGGATAGCTTGTCTAACAAGGTTGACTTACACCAGACATCTTTGGGGTTTGTTTGGACTGATACCAAGTGGTTCCAGAATTGGAAACACTACATATCAGGCCAACTTCTCACAGTGCAGCATATTTTCTTGGAGTTTTTGAGGTCGTTGATGAACCACGAGGCTTTCCTGCTGCCGGGCCTGCTGGGAGGGTTCTTTAGTGGTGCGAGGTCATTGGCGCAGTTGGTGAGCCACTGTGTGAGGTTGCGGGCTGCTTCATTGGGGTCCATCGTGTTGGTGGGTGGGTTCTGGCTGAGGGCGGTGGTGAGCTGGTCGGCGGTGAGCTTGCTCCAGCTTCTGCGGGGAACTGTTGCGGGTGGTGGTGGTTCGTGGTTCTCCTGAAGTTGAAGTGGACGCAGCTGTGATCTGTCCAGTGTAGTCCGGTGGAGTGACTGAAGGACATGTGCTTGCTGGAGAAGACTGGGTCAAGCGTGTGGCCGGCGTAGTGGGTGGGGGTGTTCACCAGTTGCTTGAGTCCGAGGTTGGCGAGGTTGTCCAGCAGGGTGGTGGTGTTGCTGTCGTTGTTGTTCTCCAGATGGAAGTTAAGGTCCCTCTAGGAGGATGTAGTCGGAGGAGTTGAGGGCGTGTGGGCTGATGAAGTCTGCGATGGCTTTGCTGAATTGTGTGTGTTGTCCCGGAGGTCTGTATATGAGGGTGCCTCTGAGGGTGATCTTGGGATCGGTGTGTATCTGGAAGTGAAGGTGCTCGGCGGCGATTAGGGTGTCGTCGGAGTTGGTTGTGATGCGGATGGTGTTTCTGTGGACGATGGCGATACCTCCTCCGGTTTGGTTGACGCGGTCCCTCCGGGTGATCTTGTTGCCATCCGGGATGGCTATGGCGATGTCGGGGGCTGACGAGGCGTTCATCCAATTTTCTGTGAGGAAGGCGACGTCTGGTGATGTTGTGTCGAGGAGGTTCCACAGTTCGACGGCGTGCCTGTGGACGGAGCGGGTGTTGAGGAGGATGCACTTGAGGTAGTTGGTGCTGGTGCTCGGCTTTGTGGGTGCGGTGCAGGTTCGGAGGCAGGTGAACTGGCAGGTGAAGGGTCCGTGGGTGCGTTTTGAGGTGGCTCGGTAGCAGGCGGGGATCCGGCCGGCTTTGAGTGCGTGGAGGGTGGCGGCGTCGTAAGTCCGTCGTGTGGGCTGGCTTCGTCGGGGCCAGGGGTCCTGGCGCTGGGCGGGGTCCAGGCGCGGACGGGTGCAGACGGGCTTGCCTTAGGTGCGCGTTTGGTGCGCCAGCGGCGCGCCCGCTGTGTGGCCTCCATATGAGGGTCTGAGGGAGGGAGGAGCAGCTGGGAGGCGGGAGCGGGGTGGCGAATGGGAACGGCGGGGGCGGGGCAGCAGGGAGGAGCGGCAGGAAGCTGAGGGCGAGGCGGGAAGCGGGCGGGCTCAGAAGGCAAGAGGGAATGAGGGATGGAATGAAGAGATTAAACAGCACACGATACAAGGCAAAAGGGGGATGAGGGGAACAAAGAATACAACACGCACATGTTACAAAAGCAAAAGGGGAAAAAACGAGAGAATTACACCAGCAGAAGAACAGAACAAGCACGCAGAGTAGCGGTCAGAGTGCAGTAGCGCAGCACGGGAAGGACCGCGTGGTGGCTAGGGGGGGCGACCTGCCTCCTGACAGGGTCATGGGTCGCTCCCTTTACCACCGTGCGACCTCCATATTAGGGGCTGAGGGAGGGAGGAGCAGCTGGGAGGCGGGAGCTGGTAGGCGAATGGGAACGGCGGGGGGGCGGGGCCACAGGGAGCAGCGGCGGGAAGCCGAGGGCGAGGCAGGAAGCGGGCGGGCACAGAAGGCAAGGGGGAAAGAGGGGTAGAATGAAGAGATTAAAGAGCACACGATACAAGGCAAGCGGGGGACGAGGGGAACGAAGAATAAAACATGCACACGTTACAAAGGCAAAAGGGGAAAAAAACGAGAGAATTACACCAGCACAAGAACAGAACAAGCACGCAGAGTGGCGGTCAGAGCGCAGCAGCACAGCACGGGGAGGACCGCACGGTGGCTAGGGGGGCGACCTGCCTGGTGATATTAAGAATTTGAGTTTCTTAAGGGTCTTATTTGCCTAAATGATTATTGGGTATTTATAGTTAAATTATTGACAAGGGAAACAGCCATTAAAGTATACACCCTAAGAGCTTTTCTGTAGGACTGCGGTTTAGGTAAAATTGCATGTTGAACAGATAAGATTTTGTGTTCGTATGGTCAAAACCTGTGAAAGAGAGATTCCTTACTTCACATCTTTTGAACGCTGGAACTGTGAGACAAAATCCATATTAAAAGAAGAAGGAATGAGAAGGTCCTAAGGTTTTATATTTCCCAAAGAAACAAACACCATTTTTGTATAAGCAGAGAATGCATAGATTCAAAAAGTAAACACGTTATTAGCAAACAACACAGGTTCTGTCCTACAATTACAAATCAGAGACACCACAACATTTTGAATAATTTGAAAATAGCTTGTATACTTTGCTAGATTCTCCAAATATGGAGTGTTCCCATAACTCGGCAAAAGAAAGAAAAAGACGACGAAGATGCAGAGTTACATTCCCCTTTGTCCGACCGTCATGAGGACAGTGCAGACGGAGAACAATAAGTCACTGCTATTGTCTGGTTGAACTGATGGAGACGAAGGCAGGCAACGCCGCCTTGGACACTGGGCGGAAGGGCCTCCGCAGCTGAGGAAGGGGGCCGCTGACCACGGAGAAGCCTTCACCCCAGCGAGCAAGTACTATGTTATGGGTTGGGTTCAGGCACTCTGCTGAGTTGGGGGGGCGGGCAGTTCTGAGTCCGTTGAGCAGGGGGGCAGGGAGGGGGGGGAGTTGGGGGTAGGATGGGGTTTTGGTTCTTAGTTTCTACACAGGGGCAGGGTAGCTACGATGGGGCACACGAGCATAGAATGGTAATGTCACGATGCAACACGCAGGGTCACTACGCAGACCTCCTGGTCATCCACGAGCGCAAATTTTCAGTCCGCACACCCAAACATGATGGGGGAGGACACTAATGTAGGACAAACGTCCCCGCTACGCCTCATGTCCTGGAATGTGAGGGGTCTAGGTGACAAAGTTAAACGAGGGCTGGTCCTGCAAAGTATAAAAAGGTTGAATCCCGCCCTGGTCCTACTACAGGAAACACACCTCACCGGCACAGCTACAAAGGCCCTGGACAGGAAAGGATACAGCATGGTGGTTCACTCTGAATTCACGAAGGGGTCCCGGGGCACCGGGATATTAATGCATTGCTCGTCCAGGTTCATAACCCAATCAATTGCAGTAGACACACAGGGGCGCTTTGCAGCGATACATGGCCAATGGGAGGGAAAGCCTCTTAACGTGGTCTCGGTGTACATCCCGCCGGCACTACACACCATAGCGTTCCCGGAACTAGGAACATTTTTGTTAGACCTTCCAGAAGGGGATCTTGTACTGGGTGGTGATTTTAATGCAGTGGCACAAGACTCCCTAGATCGTCACCCAGTGCGTACACGAACGCCGGGGCCCTCCAAATTGCATGACTTCATGGAAGCGCAGGGTTTAGTAGATATATGGAGACGGCTCCACCCAGATGACCGGCAATACACGTACTTCTCGGCAGTTCACGACAGCCTATCGCGGATAGACTATTTCCTGACGTTGGGAGGGGGTCTCCTCACTTTCACTGATTCTCAGATTAGACCGAGAGGGGTCTCCGATCACTCCCCGCTTACACTGACCCTGTCCAGTCAGGAACGGACCCGTAGACGAGTTTACCCTATTTACCCGGGTTACCTTAGGGAGCCGGGCGTAGCCAAGGCCTTGAAGAAAAGTACACGATCTTACCTCGCAGAGAACGTAGGATCAGTGGAGTCGCCTACAATCCTCTGGGAGGCCTACAAGACAGTTCTCCGCGGGCAGGCGATTTCAGTGATCGCACAGCACAAGCACACACAGCGTCAGGAGCTGATAGATCTAGAGGAACAACTTGATAAGGCAACACAGGAACACGAAGGGAACCCGACTGGGGACACCCAGCACGCGCTCCGACTGGCCCAGCAGCGTCACACCGACTTTCTGCGCCGCAGAGTGCGGGACAATATGTCCGCAACTACGAGCAGGGTGTATGACATAGGAGATAAGGCGGGGAAGCTCCTGGCGTGGTTGGAGAAGGCACGGGGAGGCCAAAGGGCCATATTGCAGTTGAAGGACCCTAAGGGTGAGATACAAACCAGTCCGGCACAAATATTGGAACTCCTGGCAGACCATTTCCACTCCGTATACTCCCCTGAATATGAGGTCACACGGGAAATGGCGGAGAGCTCTCTCGTAGGAGTGCCGACCCGCACTCTCTCCCCAGACCAACGGGACGAGCTCGACTCCGATCTGACGGCGGAAGAAATACAGATAGAATGCCAATAGAATGGTACAAACTCATGTCCGAAACGCTGTCCGCGCCATTGCTCGATATGTTTCAGGAGTGTCGGGAACAGGGGCGACTGCCTCCTGATCAGCGCACGGCCACAATCGTCGCGATGCCTAAGCCCGGCAAACCCCCTGAGGAGTGCGGATCTTACCGCCCGATTTCCCTCCTTAACGCCGAGAGTAAAATTCTGGCGAAACTGTTGGCCACCAGGCTACTGCCCCATCTGGCGCACCTGATACACCTGGACCAGTCGGGCTTTATGCCACACCGGAGTACGGTGCTGAACTTGCGACGGCTACACGGGGTATTGGCCCGAGCCCCGCAGTTGGAAGAACCGGCAGCGGTATTGTCACGAGATGCCAAAATGGCGTTTGATATGGTGGAGTGGCGCTATCTCTTTGCGGTCCTGGAACACATGGGTATTGGCCCGACGTTCATATCGTGGGTCAGACTACTGTACACTGAACCCGTGGCGAGAGTAACCGCAAACGGACACATATCAAGGGAGCTTCCGTTGGCAAGGGGCACGAGACAGGGATGCCCACTCTCGCCACTGCTGGTCGTCTTAGTGCTAGAACCCCTGGCCACGATTATCAGAACCACCCAGCTGCTGAAAGGCATACAATGGGAAGGTGGATGGGAAGATAGAGTATCCCTATATGCCAACGATATGCTCGTCTACCTCATGGACCTCTCGAACAGTATCCCGGTCTTACTGGCACTGTGCGAAAGCCACGGTACAGCTTCAGGCTATAAACTCAACTGGTCCAAGTCCATAATCTATATGGTGCAGGGCGACCTTCCAGCCTTGCCTGAGGATTGCCAATTGCTCGTAGAACACGTCGCCTTTAAATACCTAGGGATTCGGATTACGAGGGAACACTCGACCTTCCTTGACCTGAATCTTAAGCCCCAGCTGGACAGATTGAAGACGGACGTGCGCCTCTGGAAAAATCTCCCCTTAACACTGCTAGGTAGGGCGGCGCTCTTTAAGATGATGGCGCTCCCTCGCTTCCTTTATGTCCTGGAGAGCACGCCGGCGATGGTCCCCGTCTCATTCTTCCGCCACGTGTCGGCGCAATTGTCCAGCCTTCTATGGGGAGACAAACCGGCCAGGGTTGCACAGTTGAAACTAACTAGAGACTGGTATAGTGGGGGGATAGCCCTCCCCAACCTTGAACTGTACTACTGGGCCGCTCACCTTAAGGTGATTAACCAGTGGGTCCACGCAGCACAGGACGACCCGGCATATAAGGCAGATAGACACCAACTGGGCACATCCACCCTTCTGGCCCCACTCTACAACAAAGGGATGGTGAGAAAGTTGGGAGGGCCTACCAAACACACAGTAGCCATATGGCACAAAGCTCAGAGACGGCTGGCGTGGGAGGGAGTGATCACCAGACTCACGCCACTATGGGATACCAAGGCCCTCGGTAACCTGCGCAGTTCCAAAGGGTTCGATCAATGGGATAACATCGGGATCTCCACGGTGGGCGACCTATGGACCAGAGAGGGCGTGCTCTCCTTTGCGACCCTGAGGGAGCAATACAGCCTTGAGGAGACCGAAACATACAGATACATACAAATCAGGCACGCACTCCTGTCGGTGTTGGAGACAGGTGTAACACTTCCGGAGTCGGCTCCGTTAGAGGACCGATTGCTTACGGACTACATGGAGTCAGGTGCGACCTCCCTCACTTACCGCAAACTCATGAATAATCTGCCAGATCCCCTCGGGAAGCTAAAGGAATATTGGGAGGACGAGATAGGGGACCTAGATGAAGCAGACTGGAACGCAGCCCTGGCATCGCCCAGGGAGGCAGGTATTTCCACTCGATTCAGGCTGGTCCAATTCAAAGTATTACATAGGGTCTACTACACCCGCACAACACTATATAAAATACACAGAGCAGAACACCCACATTGCCTGAGGAATTGCGGGGAGGAGGGTACACTGTACCACACTATATGGACATGTCCGAATATACAGGACTACTGGAGGCGTGTCACACGCACGATCGGCCAGACCCTCCAGAACCCGTTCACACCTGACCCTAGAGTTTGTCTCCTGAATGTGTGGGGCCCAACAGACTTGTCACTACATGCGAAAAGATGGGTGGTCATTGGCGTAATGCTGGCAAAGCGAGATATCGCGAAAAACTGGGGGGCACAGGAGACACCGACACTGGCGCAATGGTGCAGAAATATGGATGTGCTTATGGTGACAGAGAGGGCAGTGTATCAACAGAGACGTAATCCTCGAAAATGGAACAGCATTTGGACACCCTGGAACACCTATAGGGGGGACATTTGTGAGCCTCTGCCTGAAGAGGAGGATGGGGACAGCTCAGGGGATGATGAGGAGCTAGAGTGATGGGAGGGAGGGAGGAGTGGAATTCAGAGGCAGCGCACGTCACAAGGCCCTAGGAACCTGCATACAGGCGAGAATGCTAGTACGTGTATCTGATTCAAAGACTGCTAGATGCATCTGGACACACCTATGTTGATATAGACTAATGTTCTGGATCGTGGATTTTGACCCTTGAAGTAGCAAGTTGAAGTTGGGGGGGTAAAATATAAAAGTTGCTCTACTGATTATAGGCAGCTGAATGTTGACGCTGCTCTGAAGATCGAATGTCCGTTATTGTGTACCATGTGATAGCAACAACAAAAATAAAATTTAAAAAAAAAAGAAAGAAAAAGGTGTCATCAATATAACATGTTGGTAAGAAGTAAGAAAAGGAAAGATATACTTCAGACACCAAAAATGGTAAAACAAATTAATGCTACTTACCTAAACTGAATAGCAAAAGTGAGTGTTCTAGTAAATTTAACAACTCAATTTTTAACTGATGCCTATAGCATCAAATCAGCACTTGGTGTTACTGAGCTCCTTAGGCACCAACTAGATAATGGAGGAGCGGCTGCACTGATTATGTTAGATCTCAGTGCAGCATTTGAAACTGTAAACCATACTGCGTTCTTGCAGAGACTATAGTATCTGGGAATCAAAGATATGGCCCTGTCCTGGTTAAAATCTTTTCTGCAGGAACGCACCTACTAGACACCAACCAACACAGGCCAAACACCAATCCCTTAGTGCCAGGTGTGCCTCAGGGATCTATTCTGAGCCCTCTGATCTTGAACCTCTATGGAGTCATGATAACTTTAACTGTTTTGCATGCGCGGTCCTGCTATTCAGAGCAGAGTAATAACTGCAGCTCCTTGCACTTACAGTGGATGCGGATTGCTGTCTAGCTCTCAGCTTTGTTCTTTCCCTCCTTCTCTCTCTGGCTACTTTTTTTTATTTATATACACACATCCAACAACAAACAACCAAACTGTGCAGTGGAGAGTGTGAAGAAAACATGAGTAGTGGAAGTGAAAAGAGAAAAGCAGCAGTGCTATTTTCTCTGGAAAAACAATTGTGTCTCTTCTACAGCAAAAGTGAGGATATGTCCGCACAAATAACACAATAAAATCCGAACCACCTTACCCATTAAAACAAAAAGATAATACACGTAAGATCAGAAATGAAGGGCGTCACACCACTCTCCTAAATAGAAAACACACTATAAACACGGGCCGCCATTGTCTCAAGTAGTTGGAGTCATTTAAAAATACATTTGCTTTTTCCACACCAGAACCAAATGAGGGTCAGCCACCTTGGGGGTTTGTCTAGAAACAATGGCCGGCTTCACTGGCATGCCACGTCATTTGATTAGTATGGTAGGCTGCAACACGCAAGCGGTAATCTGAGAAATGCCAACTTGATGATCACACAAGCTAGCATTACAGGTGCGGGCCCGGCGTCCTGGCTGCCGCCTGCCCCCGATTGGCCCAGCCTTAGGAGCGCCGAGAGGCCTAATCCTCTCTCTTTAATATTGAAGAGGCAAACCCTCTTCACCTGCACGCGCAGGCCGCTTTTCCATCAAAGCTCCGTAGACTCCAGAAACAAAATCAATGTATGCATGTTCAGGGTTTTGTAAGACAATTCTTTCAAACGGAAGCTAGTTTAATGCTATTGAGCTGTGCTTCGATCTGCGTAGTTGTTGGTTGTAGTAAGTTGTGTAACTATTATTATTGTAGTTAAAATGAGTTAGGATAACACTTATTTCGCTCCGTCTACATCCAAGTTAAAACAATCCCCCATTTACAACAAGCATTGGCCGTGCGACGCGGGAAGCTTCAGTAATGTAAAAAAAATACTTGCTAGTGATGCGCACGCGGAAAAAAAACACGCTAGTGATGCGCGGGCATAAAAAAAAACACGCTAGTGATGCGCACGCACGCACGCACGCACGCAGCAGCTCGAACAAGTTAAAGTGATCACGCTGGAAGGGAGGCAGATGGCGGCAGCACGTGTGAACGCAAGCACTAGGTCACCAGGCAGCACTTTGAAAACCCTGATACTAAATGTCTCTGAGTTTTCTGCGCTGGCTCAGCGAGACCTAAAAAGCAGCTTCCAGCCTCTTGCTTCACCCTCCTAGGTTCACTTCCACTGCCGTCATGATTAGGAACCTACACTGGTTGCCCATTGAATGGCGGGTACAATACAAGGCGTTGCTCTATATGCACAAATGCCTGCCTACCACTGGACCTGGTTGAAGCTACCTCTGTATATACGATACCAAAATATGGAATAGTATGCACAGAGTGCCTACCACTGGACCTGGTTTAAGCTACCTCTGTATATACGATACCAAAATATGGAATAGTATGCACAGAGTGCCTACCACTGGACCTGGTTTAAGCTACCTCTGTATATACGATACCAAAATATGGAATAGTATGCACAGAGTCCAGTGGATCCCCAGAGGCTTTACAGAGACTCAAGTAGATAATACTAATTCTCTTTTTTGTGGTAGTGTGGGCTAACCACTAGGCTTATCAGAAGGCTGTGTTATGCATTTGTTGTACACGCAAGAAACAATTACACATACTCAATGACTAAACCCGAGACAATGGTTTGTAAAAATAATTATTTTAGTGTTTTTATTTTATAGAATCAAAGATACTTTGTTGCAAGTAAATACGTTTTGCAATACCAATGCTTTTCAATGTAATAAAGGAGACTGCATTTTTCAACAATACAATGTTATCCTATGGGAAGAAACACAATGAGCAATATGCAGGTGAGTAAACGATTTACGTTATTGAGTTTTTGGATAAAGAATCAGTACCAGGTAAGGGACAAAACTGCACCACTTGCAGCACTGGGGTGGCAGGGTGCAGAGGTCAAACTCGACATATGGTGCCAAAGTTATTCAATGGAGAAGGAGGGGCAATCAAAGTGATAGTACTTAGAGCTGCCCAGCATGGTTTGGTAACCCAGTCTCTGGGGGTTAAGGTAAGCAAAGTGGGAATGTGAGGCACAAGGCAGCATCATACTTACAACTCCAGCAGCACAGGGGCGGCCGGGTGCAGATGCCAACATAGTGTTGGGCAAACCAATGGGGAGTCTCAAAGTCAGAAAAAGGCTGCAGGCTCAGACCAGGAGGTCAATCAAAGGAGGCCTACAGCTGCACAGGTAAGCTGGGATGTGCTAGAGCGTCGAGACACCGTTGGTTGTTCTCCTCAAGGCCCAGGGCTCTGGATGCAGGGGTGTCCTTTGGCATCGGGAAGCAGCTTACCGATGCAGGTGGCGGTTGGGAGGTGTCGTCATGCAGAGGCTGCAGGAGTCGATGTGGAGTCTGGCAGGGGTCAGTCCACGGTAGACTCTTGCTCAGGACTGCTGGGGAAAATTTGCTGAACTGGTGGGCCACTGGAACTCGGGCCATGGGTTCTGGTGCAGAGATAGTCAGTTTTGCGGTTCTTCAGGCAGAGCTTTCGTCTTTAAAGTTGGTGTTCTTTTAGACAAGTCCTCTGTCCACAAGAGATCAGGAGTCTTTATGGAAGGCAGACAATCTTCCCAGGGTTTTGGAGGTCGCTGGTCTATGGGACGAGTCGGGCGAGATACAAAGTTCATAGTTCGCAGACAAGCTGGCAGGGATGGGACCCAGTCAGTAGCTGGAGGTTCTTGTCATGCAGGATTCGGCTCTTCTTTATATTTTCTTCGTAGGTCATCAGTAATCTGAGGATTATAGTTTAGGGATGCCCCTAAATACTCATTTCAGGGGTGGTACAGGAGTTAAAAGGTAGTAGCCAATGGGCTACTACCTTTCGTGTACCTACACCTTTGGGATGTCCACACCTTCTGGGAAGGGGGCATATCCCTAAACCTATTGGCTAGAGTCCTCCAAAAGAATAAGGAGGAGTCTCAAAGGAGGGGTTCTCTTCAGCTCAGGGCACCTTAAGGGTGTTCCTGGCTGAGAGGTGACACACCTCTCTTGCTTACTAATTTTCCCACAACTTTGCCATCAAAAATGGGCCTTGGTCAGAGGGCGGCATCTCCACTGGCTGCAGAGGCCCTGGTCAGCATATTAAAGGACTGGAAGCCTTTGAGGCTCACCATATTTCTATGCAATTCCTGCTTGGAGTAGATGTGATGCACCTCCAGCCAGAGCAGGCTTTGTTTCTGACCCACTAGAACAAATGGCTCCCACCTCAGGGGGTCAGAAACATGTCTAAAGAAAACAGGCTGCTGGGGACCAGTCAGGCACACACTAGCGAGTTGGTGGGATTTCAGGGGGCACATCTGAGTGCATTTCTTAACAAATCCAACATTGGCATCAGTGTGGATTTATTAAGCTGAGATGTTTGGTACCAAACATCTTGCAATTCGGTGAAGCCATCATGGAGCTGTGGAACTCGTAGTGACAAGCTCCTAGCCCATGTTCTCGGTATGGCTTCACTGTGCACTTATGTCTAAGGATGGACTTAGACACTATAGGGATGTATCTACTAATGCAGTTAAGTCCTCACATGACTTATAGTGCACCCTGCCTTAGGGCTGGCTGTAAGGCATGCTGTAGGGGTGACTTACTTATGCCTTTTGCAGTGATGGAAGGCCTGGCACACAGGGATGTGTGCTAGGTCGATACTTCATTTTTATCTGCACCAAAACATGCAGGCTGCTGTGTGCATGTGATTGGAGAGGGGTCTCATAGGTTGGCACAATACATGCTGCAGCCCTTAGAGACCCTCTCTGGTCACAAGGCTCTTGGTGCCATTGGTACAATTTACAAAGGACTTAAATGTGAGACAGAGGTGTGTCAATTGTGGAAACAAAGGTACAGTTTTGGGAAAGAACACAGGCACAGGGAACCTGGTTAGCAGGAACACAGTGCACACTCAGTCAAAGATGCATCAGAGTCAAGCAAAAAGTGGGGAGGTAACCATGCCAAAAGGGGTGCTTCCATACACTGGTTACCTCAGACCTTTGGTGTCTTGGTACAAACCCGGCCGTTCGCTGTGCTCCAGCCAACTCAGTCTGGCCGCAATTCCTAAATATAGGACATCTTGGCAGGAAGGTCAAGCATTTTCCTTTTTGGGACTGAAGCTTTGGAATGATCTGCCTCTGACACTGAGAGAATGTAGTTCACTCTCCCTGTTCCGTAAACTGCTACTAACCTGGTTGTTCCCATCGTCGGATCCCTCCTAATTGGCGTAATGTTTCTGAGATCCTTCTGGCTTGTTCCATTGTCCATACTGAGCTCCGCTCTGGGAACCTTCTTCTAGGTACCCGTGCGCTTTACAAAACATGTATAATAAAAGCAGATAAAGTGGCACAAAGTGATTACTCCCCGACCGTCGCCATCATCGCCTACTTATCCCCAAATAGTGATGAAAGGCAGACAAATGGTCTTCGGTTCATAGCATTTTACAAAGATCTTTGGCAGAATCACACTCATTTTACTTTCACTTTAACAGAAACTTTCTGGACTCTACTAATGACTAGTTACCATATAAATCCGCAGAATACATATCCAATGAATGGAAATACTAGAACCATATGAAAGCACACTGATATTAAGAAAGTGCCTTGGTACCATAGTAATGTGGAAGATTTATAAGATATCAAAGATAATAGTATATTTGACTGAAAGAGATGGAGTGAAAATGTCTAGAATTAGCCACCTGGGAGATAGTAGGACATTCAAAACAAGGCAATGGTGGAGCAGAGGAGCGGATGTTCGACAGTGTTGGATGCCACTAAGCTGTCCAGCAACACTTCCTGAACCCGTAGTCGTTTCTAAGCATAGAGAACCTCTAGTATGTTCGAGCCCTCCTTACTTAGGACACACTGATGCCAACAGAAATTCACATGGAACCAATGCCGGCTTATCCTAATAAAGACACCATAGAGAGATGCCAAGTTATACTTGAAATATGAACAAAAAGAATTTCGAAAAAAAATATTTAAGGTTATCTCACTTTTTCTATTCTACACCACCTTCAAAAAGAAATATAAACCCAACTTAATGCAATATAATACCAAGCAGAACAAGAACCTTTCCCAGGGAGAAATCTTGTTTTATCTCTACTGTGATGGTAACTCTAAAACATCCCAGTGCACCCATGAGAGCAGCCAGAGAAAATAATCACCTGAGCGGCTGGTCTGCGAACTGACCATAGGACATGGGATAGATAAAGAGAACTACTGTTTAAGTTTATTTAGTTATTATATGATACAAACCTAGCTCCAAAGCGCTGTGTAATATGTTACAGAAAACACTTTTTATTGCAACTGAAGTATCTCAAGCAAAATGTGTTGTACAAAGAAGAGTATTTTGTGAGACATCCCACAAATCAGGATGCGATGGAGAAGTGAGCTGGCAAGAGGTAATGGGGCACTTCTACAGAGCATACACTAGAGTTAAATTTCATATTTTTTAAATTTCATATTTTTATACAATTCTATACATTAACATTTAAAAATTGTGGCACAGAGACAGTGGATGAGCTCGAAATCACATGTTTTTGTGTTAACTAATTGCCATGTTCACACTAATACCGGGGTTGGCAAAGCCAGCAGTCGAACCTCTAGACCAAACCTGCATTTCACTATGTTCAATGTAGAACAGATGACCAGGTCGGGCACAAATGCAAAAAGAGCAGATGATGGACGGAATGCTGAACAAATCAAGCATTCACCCCCAGTCACACAGTCTGGGTTAAATCCATAATTCTTTGCTTGCCACGTCATTCCAGTTTGTGCCCAGTCATATGCAAATCAGTCTTGACCCTTCCATGAGAAAGGTCCAGCCCAAGCTGCCTGGCTACGTCCTCCCTGGATTGGAAAACAAGCCTCCTGGGAACGGTTTTGGGGTATAACCCCATATCAGCTAGGCTAGCTTGAGTCCGGTGGCATAACGAGAAGGGGACCCATGTCTGGGCACACTTTTCTCACTAGAAATAGTATTTGATACATGTTGCAGTACAATGCACGCATTGTGTGATAGCCAGGTCACGCACAAGACTTCTTTTCAGCAGAGAGAGGGATCAAAAATGAAAGTCACTGGGCGGCAAGCAGCTTGAATGCCACACTAGCACAATGCATCTCTTCAGCAGAGTGAAGAAACATTCATGAAAATCTGAGAGGTGCACCTGAGTGATAGCCAGACCAAGCACAATACTTTTCTTCAGAAGAGTGAGGGATCATTAATGATAGTCACCGAGCTATACACTGTCTAATAGGTTGAGCACAAGGAGTTTTTTCCAAAGTGTGAGGGATCATTAAAGAGAGTCACTGAGCCATACACTGTGTCATATCGTGGTTTAGCACCAGGCATTTCTTCAGAAACTTTAGGGATCATAACTAACTGACTGTTCTTCACACTGTGATGGCTAGGCCTAGTACAAGACTGTTCTTCAGAAGAATGAGGGATCATTAGAGTCACACACTGTGGTTTAACCAGGCAAAGCAAAAGGTATCTGTTATAAAGAAAGATCACAGGCAGAAGAGGGAACCTGAACAGACCTTACCCAGACCCAGCTCTAACTGCTCCTCCAACTACCTCGTCCTCCCACACCAACCCATCCCAACCTCTGGGAGGTTCCACAAACACACACACAAGGAACCCCAGGATGCGACCCACCCCTTTTACTAAAAGGATATGTAAATAAAACAAGACAACACGGAGCCAAATAAATCGGCGAATCTAACAGAAAGTCCATCTATCACTGTTAAATCAAATCTAAAGACACTAAAATAGTAAATCTAAAACAACAATTGTCATTGAATATAGTCACTCAAATAGTATGGTTGTTTACACATCCTGGAACTCCGTTACAGCTCCGAACTCTTGATCGAGGAATCCTCCAAGCACGTTGATAAATTTCCACTTTTTCTTCTTACAGCAAATTCTGATGACTTTACTTCACCATCAGATTCACTAGTATAACTGATAAGAGCATTACATTCTGCAATTCTGCCCACGTTCCATACTCTGTGATCTTCAGTTCTTATAGTGTTGTAATTTGTCAGCGATTGGGTTAGCATTAGCAGATGCCATCCTGTACATAGAGTTTATCTTATCCGTTTTGTGGACTCCATTTTGTATTTCTGGCAGCCATCTTGTTTACCATGTGCTACCACGTGCGTGCCATGTGCTCTGTCCTATCAGGCTGTTGTCTGCTCTTGGAATCGTCCTAGAGACAAGTTATATTTAGTTTCTTCTGCTTCACACATGCTCAGTTGAGCTTGCAGCTGCCCATGGAGCTGCTGTTAGTCTGTAACTGTCAGGATGTGTTCACCAGAATTAGCAACTGTTAGCTCCTCCCACTTGTTGACTGTGCATTTTCTGTATGACCTTATATGTACCTAAACCCTGCATTTTGTACTTGTACCGCCTTCTTTTGAGCCCCTGTGTGGGTATAAAAGGACCAAGCTCCTTCCATTCAGTGTGCTACTTCATACATTACCGAAGGGTGCTGTATGAATGTAGTTCCACCTCATAAGTTTTAATAAATCGTGTATTTTCTATTCCAGTTTCTGTGCCAACTTCTATCCTATTGGTCTGAGAACTCTGTCCAGAGAAGGGCGAACCCCTAGCACTGGTAGGCCTTGCTGAGGCCCACTACTACAATAGCATTTCTTTTTTTTTCTTTTCTTTTTTCAAAAACCTTTATTGCACCTTTGAAGTTACACAGCTGTAGGCCTACAACCCATGGGGCTGGCCGCCATCACATTCTTACAATCACCATGCAGTAACATAAAACTGGGATCCGAATGTTATTCTATTTACAATCCTTATAACTGCTTTAAGGAAAAGGTACTGTGTATTCACTATTCTGCCAATCAGTACAGGTTTTTGGTTTTCCATTTTTTTGCAAAAACAACAACAAAACAAAAGAAGCTTGAGGAATCACATTGTGGTCATTCATTGTTGGTTATCGGTCGCCTTAGCTGAGTAGGGAAGCGTCCCCCATTGTCACCTCCATCCGATTCTTCTAATACTACCCCAAAACATGATATTGTGAGTGCTCAGGTTCCCTCGGACGCTACTCCCTTGGTATCCACCCCTATCTATCTCTCAAGTCTATTCTGTAAAGCCTGGTTTATCCTGAGTTCCGTGGCCACCCTTCCCTTTGGACTCTGTGAGGTCTATTATTCCTCGTCCCCTTCCTCATCCGACATGTCCTGATCGTTTTCCGGCAAGGGATCACAGATCTCCCCTCTATACACGTTCCATTTGGTCCAGATTTTGTTCCATTTCCCCGGACAGGCTCTGTTGGAGTACACCGCCCTTTCTGTCACCATAACCCTGTCCATGTTGAGGCACCATTGTGTCTTTGTTGGCACTTCTGCCGCTCCCCATCGCTGTGCGATGTCACGTTTAGCTACTATCAAGCCCACCGTGACCCAGGTTTGACCATGTCTGGACACGTCAGTAGCTTCCCATACATTTAGGAGGCACCTCCGTGGATCGGGTAGCAGTGAGACCTCTAGTGTATGTGATATTGTTCGCATTATTTGTCTCCAAAACTCCTGGATACGGGGGCACTCCCATATAGTGTGAAAAAACGTGCCCTCCTCCCCGCACCCACGAAGGCAGTAAGGGTGTTGTGCTCTGTTAATGCAGTGTAACATAGTCCTAGTGTAATATACCCTATGTAAAACTTTCAGTTGTACAAGTCTCAGTCGTGCGGAGATGCCTACTTCCTTAGGCGATGCTATCGCCTCATTCCATTCATGTTCGTCCATCTCACAGGTGTCTCCCACCCATTTCTCCTTCAACCGGGTCATTGGGTCCGGTAAGTTGTTAAGTAGTTTACGGTATGTAAGTGAAGTTGCACGCTCAATCATATAGTCAGTGAGAAGTCGGTCTCCAAGTGGGGATGAGTACGGCAACTCAGTGTCCGGGGGTATGGCAGCGAGCAACGCATGTTGTATCTGAATATATCTGTATAATTCCCTCTCTCCCAGGTCGTATAACTCTCTCAGTCTGTCAAAAGGCACTACACTGCCCCTTTCCCAGAGATCCCCAACTGTAGATATCCCTATGGTATCCCAGTGGGAGAAGCCTTTGCTGTTTCTCATGTTACCCAAGGCTCAGGAGTCCCACAGTGGTGTAAGCCTAGTTATTCTCCCCTTCCAACCTAATGCCGCTGTCGCCGTATGCCACAGCGCTGCGGTTAGTCTGGTGGGCCCCTCCAATTTACGCATTTTGCTCTGGTCATATAACGGAGCTAGTAGACTATTCGTGCCTAGTTGTGCCCTATCTGCCTGAAAGGCTGGCTCGTTTTGCGGAGTATGTATCCAGTGGTTGATGGGTTTTAGTTGTGCCGCCCAGTAATATAATTTCAGATTAGGCAACGCGATTCCGCCGTCCTACCATCCCCTGTGCAGTTCGTTTTGCGCAATGCGTGGCGGGAGGTTCCCCCACAGAAGATTTGATACCAATGCCGCTACTTTCTGAAAGAATCTAGGAGCCACCGGATACGGAGTATTTTCAAGTACATACAGAAATCGGTGCAGTCCTCCCCAGTAGTGTTAAAGACAGCCCCGCCCAAACATCCTGTTTAAGTCGCTCCATGGGAGGTCCCAGATTTTTATCCATGAACTCCGCTGGGTCCCTTGTAATATGGATACCTAAGTATTTAAAGGAGGATCCGGCTGTCCTTAGAGGGCATTCTGTACTCAGCGCTGGAGTCGGACACTTCAGGACATACATCTCCGATTTGCTCTACAATAGCATTTCTTAATACCTTCACCACCTTCATTGTTTCACTAAATTTAGAAGTACCCTTGCTCATAGCAGGTAGTTTCATCCTAATCCAATTACTTACCTGCACTTACATGTCTATACAACTCAAGATGTACTGAACCACATTTACTTTCCGAGCAGGACCAACAATATCTAAAGCAATATCCTCCCAGGGGCCAGATGGCAATCTAAGCAAAGCGATTGTTTCCATTCTACATGTTAAAATCTTATCACTACTCAGACATTCCCTACAATCTATTACCATCTTTTCTATCATCAAGTCTATCCATGACCACCAGTAATCAAAATGTGCACGTTCCTTGGTCTTTGAAATTCCAAGTGACTATGAAGTTTCTCAAAACCATTGGTGGAATCAGGCATATACCTCTTATCAAAAGACCATCCTTCATCGAAAGTTTATCCTTAACATTCTCAAAACTATTCAAATGTTCATCACACATACTCTTAGTAGGCTACTCTGGATTCATTAGAGACAACACTTTTTGTAAAACGTTGTCATTCTCACCTTCCATCAACCATTCCTCTGCTGAAATTACACCTACTGTAGCTTCACACACCTTTAATTCTTCATCAGAAGACTCGCCATTAAAAATGTCCTCAACATGCTCCACTTTGACATCAACAAACCCTTGAAAAAAAATCTGCTAATGTGTTCTTCACAACAGGCACATAAACCACATTAAACTCAAATTCTTCCATTTAAGGAATACAATGTACACAAGTATAATGTGGAGTGATATGATGTAATCCATGGAATGCTGATAATTATTTAATAAACATGTTTTAAAAAAATCTAATTCCTAAAGTGCCACCACCCTCTTACAAATTCTGCACGCTATGGCATCAATTCCTTTAATTGTAAATACCTCCTTTAAAGTTTTGTGAACAGTTTTGATTTTAAACACACTTTCCCACAACAATCTAAATAGCTTTCTTACAGCCAAATAGATAGCTACAGCCTTCTCTATAACAGAGTAATTTGTTTCAGCATCTTTCAAACTCATAGAGATAAACAAAATCATCCTTTCTACACCAGCAAAAGATTGCATAAGAACAGCTCCCAAACCTTTGGAGCTGGCATCCGTCATAAGGGTGGTTTTTCCGACCAGATGCAAAGCTCACATTTCTCAAACACAACTTCAAACACTCAAACCCCTCTTCACAATCGGAATCCCAGAAAAACTCCCCCCCCTTTTTTTTAACAAGTTCCTCATATTTTTGCTTTTCTCAGCAAAGTTAGCCCCAGAATTCTCATTATATTCAGTCATTCCCAGAAATGTCACCAACTTGTCTTTATTTGAAGGAGTGGGCATTTTGTAAATGTCGCTCACTAAGTCATTATTGTGTTCAATTCCTTTAGAAGAGTTATAATCAATCAAATATTCGATTGAGGATACACTGAATTTGCACTTCTCAAGTTTCAAAATCAAACCATAGCCATCTAATCTACGAAGTACTTCCTTCAACCGTTCATCATGTTCTCGAAGAACATTACTTAAGACTTGCAAATCATCATTACAAATTGTTAACTCTTTAACGCTTTTCAAAACACCTTCCATGCCCTTTGCAAAATAGATGAAGCAGAATTTAAACCAAATGTCATCCTCACATACTTAATGGTTCCGATAGGCATGATGATGGATGTAAAATCTAGTTGCAATGGATGTAATCTAATTTGATGGTAGGCTAAAGTAAAGTCCGGGAAAGAGAAGAGTTTAGCTTCCCCCAACCAGCTTAGCATCTCAGTAATGTTTGGAAAAGGGTAGTGATCCACTATCAAACTCTTGTTCAATTCCCTCAGATCCACACAAAGCCTTTCTTCTCCATTAGCCTTTTTTGCCATCAAAACTGGAAGCAGTAACTCAGAATTTCCTCAATTAATCCATTAGACAGTAGACGTTCTATTTCATGAGCCATGTCATCTTTTACCTGAAGAGGAGCAGTCCTCACTTTACAAAACTCTGGGCACAGAATTACGCTTAAGCCAACACAGCATTTGAAATTTGAATAGAGTTCACCTTTTCTTTTAATTTTACAGAAGGAGATATATTGGAATCCAAATATACCATCAAATCCTTTTGATGGAACCAACTAATTATTGAATCCATGGAGTGTTTCATACAATTTAACAAGTCATAACATCTGTTAAAGAAGGATTACATTTCTTCCACACAGCTTCTTTGGCTCTTTCTATACATACAAACTCTCCCACACACACACCCTGCCCCCCAAACACACAAAGGGCCCCATCTCAACTGAAAAAAAATATGCATAAAGTTTCAGGCTTATGTGCCAATTTCTCCATAGTATACAATAGTCCAATTGTGCATCCACTAGGTACTTGTTTATTCTATTAGTACATTATTTGCTCACAGTACCAATACAGATTATGCACACCCATGTTTCACTTGGTATACAGGTGTCAGATATATGGGCCGCTATCCGTATGGAAGGCAAAAACAAACTACTATAATAGAGTTCCAGTCTTCTTTTATTTGGTTTAAGCACCCACATTGAAAGAAAAAGAGAAAACAGAAGGTTTCCGCAAGGGAGGGCTCGTTTCTTTGGTACCAATAATTTTCAATATAGAAGGAGTTTGTTCCTGCTGTCGGTTTCTCCCTGGAGTTCAGTCTTGGATCAGGGGGCAGCCCAGACGTGAACAAAAAAAGAAGAGAAAGAAAATCATCAGGTCAGTGGTTAGGAAGTCACTACTTCCATATTTTAGGGAACAGGAGTGAGGGATGTTTGCACCGCTAGTCCATCACCCAGGTGAACCTCGTCGTGACCTCCCCTCCCCTTTATGTAGCCCTCCCTCTCCCGTGCCCCGTGAACCCTTGTAAGGTCGCCCGTACCTTAGCAAGACACCCTCTTCCTAGAGAGTTGATGGGCGACGCATAGCTCTGTTGTCCTCCCGACTGGAGCTCCTCGTGAGCAGCAACGACGTTGGAGATGGTGTCCTTCCCACCGGGATCTCCTGCGGTCTTCTCCGGTACTCGGCTTTCATCCTCTCTGCCGGTCCATGCCACGAACTCCTCTCGGGGATCTTCCGGTTTCGCCCTCATACTAAGGCTCGGCCCTCTTGTTTTGCTCGCCTGCTCCTCCAATAGGTCAGTATTTGGTGATGGCACAGGCCACACCTCTGTAGATTTGCCTTGAGGATCCTTAAAGGGCTCCAGACCTGCCTGCACAGACGTCCGTAAATACACTGTGCGTGTCATTGGGCAGTAGTGTCTGCAGTTCGTTGTCGGACTCATGACACCAGGATAAGGATGTGTGCTACTTTATTTGCACTGACATTACTTCTCCATTGAAAACAAGAGTGTGTAGTGCTCATTAGACTGCACACAGAGTTTAAACGTTTAACTATTGTTATGATTGATTCACCTGGGGCATCTGAATCCTTTATCTTTTACAGAAAATTACGATGGCAAAGAAATAACTTTGCAGTCCTCACCTCTTCAAGGAACACTATTGCCAATAGGAAGAATCTTCACCCCTTCTACTAACTATGCCTCCTACATCTGTTCACTCCATGCATCCCCCGGGCATACATGCCCCCTGTACAGTGAAAGCTGCCCTCCTTTTGAAATACCAAATCATATATACATACTTTGATGACCTTGCCAATTATTGCATAGAGGTCAAGACATTGATTACTGAGGACTTCATTTTCAAACGATTTGAAGATATCTGTGTCACAACTGTTCCTTCCTGCTTCTATGTTTATAAGTGATTTTTAATTCAGTTTATGCCTTTAGAACACTCTGTTATGCATTTTCATCATCTATATGAATTATTCATAACAAAATTAACATGGTACTTAGATTCCACTCTGGGCGTATGCTGTATACATTTACTTTATGAATACATGATAGTATAGGTGTTTATATCTGATTAATTTAAAGGAGCCCAGAAGTCGAGTGTGGTTATTTTTTTTGCATTGCGAGCATAGAAGTTTTTCCCCTCTGTAGGGCATATTTACAATGAGGTGACAGTGTGCGGCATTAGCCTTTCTGGATTGACCCAACACTCCCCCACTTCCGAAATGCAAATGCAGGGCTGCACCATATTTACAACAATATGGTACAGTTCTGCGTTTCTCCCTTTGCTGGCGCTAAACTTAGCAACCTAGCACCAATGCAGGCAACCTTGCACTATAAGTTCATTACCTGTCTTTCTGTTGATTTTTTCAGGGTGGCAGACAGGCAGGACGTAATGTGGTCGGTGGTGTAGGAGGAGGGACCGCCTCCATTGTCCGCCTCTGCCTCTCCCACCGTGATCGCAGGAATGGTGGCGGATGCAGCAGTCCCCCCCCCCACTCTGCTCGTAATCTCGTGTTGGGACCACCAGGTATGAAGTCGGTCCGTAAGTGGCTGTAGTTTACGGACCTCCAAATTTGTAATCAGGCCCTCAGTAAGAAGATAAAAACTATGACCATGATGACCCACTTGGTATATTCAAACTCCCCTCCATTGCAGTCAACTTAAAATTGCACCTAAGCTCACTCAACCAGGGACAGTGAATCTTGATGGGTGCTTGACTTTTTTTATCTTAAAACTTTATCAATTTAAATTGCTGGTTCCCCTTATTGGATTTGTGATGTTTTGGTTTCATTTAAGTTTTAGAAATTGGATGTGGGATTTGTACTGAGTTATTTTGACACTTATACAATGTTGCTTAGTGCTTTACACATTTTCCTAAGTTAAGCCTCTCTGCTCTGCTACAGCTACCAAGGATTGAGCCCAACTGTGTATTTGACCGTACAGAATTCTGGTAATTATTACTTGGGTAGGCCGCACATACTCTATTATTATATTTACTGATTGAAAGTAAAAATTCGGAGTAGATCATGACTTTGGCTCCTCTGGATCTAATGGAGTATCCTCATTTCTCCTGTGACCCCAAGAAAGAATGGTGCTTATATTAAAAGCGTACTTGATACCCGCATGTTACCGCTTAAGATTGCTATTTTTAAATGAGTTGCTCATCAGGCCTCTCAAGATGAAGCATCTATGGGAAATGCTTTTGCTAATCAAACTGTTAAAACAGAAGCATTATAATCTAATTTAAAAGTGACAACGTACTGCTGTACAACTACTCGTACTACAAAATGCTGTTTCCTAACCTACATACAGAGAACTCCGTCTCATCTAGCCTTTCTATGCAGTGCTCTTTACACTTGCAAGACTACGTTTTATAAGTACATTTGAGAGCGACAGAGGAGTGGCTGGAAAATGGGGAATACTTACTACTAACTGGGAGAGGTTTTGAAAAAAGGAAAGGAGGGGTTTAAGGAGGGACAGGCTACTTCTAGTTAGGGTGACCAACCCTCCGTAATTTTCACATACAGTCCGTAAATTAGCCCTTAAGTCCGTTGTCCATGATGAATGTCTTCACAGACATCATTTGGCCGTAATTTCAGCCTCTCAGCTAAAGTACAAAAGTTTATTTACACCATTTAGATTCCTCAGCTTTTTAGAGGATAGGGGTTATTGCCAAGGATCAGGCGCTCTGTTTAATTTCCATTTAGTTTCAAACAGGAATACTTCAAAACGCCCCCACACAAAAAAGTAAGCCCATTGCTAACTCCCCCACACAAAAAAGTAAGCCCATTGCTATTAATAAACTATACTTCCAAAGTAACTACAACCAAAAAGGTGTCAATACAGTAGTTACTACAACACATCTGTAGAAAATAATGGAGGCAGGGACTTAAAATAACACCTTATAAGAAGTAATGTTAAATAAATAAAATCTTTATTTTAAAATATATTTATATATTTAGTTACGTTTCAAAAATATTAAATATAATTATTTTATTATTTTAAAATTGATTACTATACTTACTTCTTTAAAATCTAATTAATCTTGTAAGCTTTTGTTAAAACACCGACTGCCAGGACACCATGAGGCAACAGACTAAGAAGCTTAAATAAGAAAAAAACATAAGACAGCAGGCCTTTTCCATTTATGTAACCATGATCTGGAACACCATCCGTGTACCTCTCTGGACGACCCCAACATTGCTTCAATCTACGAAAGAGTTTATGATTCAATCTTTAAAGAACACTAGATCACAATTCGTTAACCATTCACAAAAAAGCTAACTCTCCTAGAACTAGCCTAGCCTAGCGTGTTGACTTTATGTTAATCTTTGACCGTTTACAGTTCTGACCTTTTTGATAGGTTCATGCAATAGAAAGGCTACTCAAGACCTGGCTTTTCGAGCAGTAGCAGCAGCCCTCCCCCACAGCTCCTTCAGACCCTCATGGTGAGTAGTGCGCTTTACAAATGCTCTGATTGATTGATAGAAATACCATATGCATACTTACACATATACATGCAACCTATGTGACAAAATACTACTTCTACAAACATACCAATCAGCAAGATGAACTACATCAATTAATATCTAACCAAAGTGTCCAATAACTTACTGTTTTGTGAAGAGGCCACCGACTGCACAGCGCACTTTCTGCTACGACGTGTGAGGCTCCCTGCTAACGACTTGCCGCACCCGCTTCGCGGGCGCCGCTTCGCAGGGGAGCCCCAGTCTCGGCTGCTGTCTACGTGCTCAAGTGAGGACCTCGGCGGAAAGGCGGTAAGCGGCGTGAGGCACCAGCGGGGCTGCGAGTGTGCAGGGACTTCATCTCCTAGAAGTCCCTGCGAGACCACGGAAGAGCTTCCGGTCCGCTCTCCCTGCTGGCCCGCCCCCCGCCCATCTAAACTCATCAAAAGTGCACCGGCAATCCCTGTCCAGTGGGACACTTACTGTTTTGTGAAGAGGCCACCGACTGCACAGCGCACTTTCTGCTACGACGTGTGAGGCTCCCTGCTAACGACTTGCCGCACCCGCTTCGCGGGCGCCGCTTCGCAGGGGAGCCCCAGTCTCGGCTGCTGTCTGCGTGCTCAAGTGAGGACCTCGGCGGAAAGGCGGTAAGCGGCGTGAGGCACCAGCGGGGCTGCGAGTGTGCAGGGACTTCATCTCCCAGAAGTCCCTGCGAGACCACGGAAGAGCTTCCGGTCCGCTCTCCCTGCTGGCCCGCCCCCCGCCCAAACCGCCACCTACTTAATAGCGTATCACTCCCGCAGCGCGGGACGCAGCCCGGGCTAAGACTGGGCAAAGACAGGGCCGTTTGAGGCCGTTAGAGTACGGAAGAGTCCGGTCCGGCCCACCCCCCTAACTGCTCCATCACGGCGATCTTCATACAGGCACTTAGTACGCTCTGATCCTCTCAAATCCACCCATTGGAAAATGAACACGCGATCTAACAAACAGAAAAAAGCCAAAAAAAATGGGATAGGAGATAAATTGCTTGGTCCAATGGACGATTTTCTCGCCAAAGCAAATACATTTATCGATCAAAGCATAAGCTTAATAGAGGGAAGAGTTTCAACTGAACTCGCCATTGCACGCCGATCCTCAATGGGACTACTAGCCACTGCAAGAACCCCAGATCCCCAGGCAACGCCAACTCCAACGATTGTGTCTGCCAACAGACTCAGTCTGCCAAACAACGTAGATCTTTCTGCCACCCAACTCTCAGTAGCTTTCTCGGATAGTGACCTCGAAAAAACCCCAGACATCTTCCCCGACCCAACCCCTGAAGAAGTAAGGCAAACAAGAGGGAGGAGGGAGGGAGCTATCAAAAAAAGAAATGCTAGCAAAAAACCAGATCACACCGAAAATATTGAAACGGCTGACCTTATAGTCTTGGTAGGCGACACAAATCCTGCAGTATTTCCCCTTCACTCTGTTCCCCCGCCCACTAATATAGCAATGATACATCAACTACCACACGATCTTCAAGATTTCCCAATCCCGGAACCAAAAAGCCCACGACTTCGAGGGAAAGAAAGAGAATCAGCCAGATTAATTAAGGAGATAGCTTCCCTGCTGAATTCTTATATTCGCCCTTTAGAAGCTAGACTTAGTAACATCGAGAGTCTAATTTCAAAAATCTCTAGTCCTCCCAAAATCACACCCTCACATGTCCCTCAAAAGCCTCCTTCAGATTCCTCGATCATAATTCACCCAAACAAGAAATCGGTATTGTTGCCTCCTCCACAGAGCAAAAAACAACTTACAGTAAAAGTTTCAACAGTACCAAATCCTCCCACTGTCCAAAAAATCACTCCCAAGCCCTCGACCATCCCTCCACCACCTACCCCACTTACGACACCAATAGTAAATACTCCAAGCATAAACACCCCTTCCTCTAAAACCCCCGTGACGACAAACCCTCCCGCCATAACAAATACAAAACAAACAAAAACAAAAGGTACCCCGAGAGAGATTACTGACCAAAGACCCTCTGTAAACCTACCCCCTGCGGCATGTCCATACGTAGTGGTCATGACAGGGGTCCCTGAACTTACTGGGGAGGGGGCTGAACCCAACTGGTCACTGAAGAATAAAGTACAGTATTGGCTGAACACTAATCGCCCTGTTCCCCAACACTGGAAAAGCACAATAGCCTCAGTCTCCCGGACCTCGTGGGTGGGCCACAGAAAAAAAACTATCCGGGGTGACTGTATAGTAATCACGTTCGAGGATCCAACCATAGCAGAATACATCTGCTCCCGCGAGTTTAATACCTTTGGGGGAATCGCCACAAGACCCTTGTCATATTTCTACCCAAAACGATATCACAACAATAATTATTCCCGTGATATCGATAGCATTTGGAGGAAACCAATCCTGCAGCCATGGGAGATAGACATCGCGGGCCCAAAACTAATGCCGTGATATAACGAGCCCGACCACCCTTGGTGGCCATCAAACCAAATCCACCCGCAAAGAGAAGCACCATGGCAGATCATGGGCCCACATAATAGATCTAGAAATTGGGAGCAGTGGGAGAGACCACTGCAGAATCCATACGGCACTAGCTACAGAGAGCCCACTAATGGGCAAAACTGGCAAGGGATACCGTTAATTAATCGTTTCAGCGGCCTGGAAATGGTCGATTGACAAAGAAGCAATCCCACGGAGTCAGCATTAACAACTAAGGACCCTATTAATCCTCCAATAGAACTTCCTCAAGTGGAAAAATCACCTTTAGACTATGTACCGTTATCCATTATCTTCTGGAATGTGGCAGGCCTCCGAAACAAAATAGAGGACGGCTCGGCCGCTGGTTTCCTGAAGGACTCACAAATCATTTGTCTACAAGAGACTTGGACAATGACACCTTCACATCTTGCAGGCTACAGGACATTTTTTTCCCCCGCCCTTCCCAGCAGCGCAGGTAGACCGAAAGGGGGTCTGGTAACATACCTGGCTAACACAATCTTTGAACTGAAGATTACTAAGGTAGACCTAACTCCACACTTCCAGATCCTCACAATCACAATCGGGAAAAAGCTTTGCTTCACAATAATAAACCTCTATAACAACTTAGAGGATGACCTCTTTCTGAATGTCCTCTCACTAATCCAATCAAAAATAGCCGATCACTGGCATGCCAAACAGAAAAAGGAAACACCGCAGATAATCTGGGGAGGAGATTTTAACATACACCCCTGCCCCCTGATTGACACATGTGGGATAAAGGACGAAAATGACAACCCACTGGTACACTTTTCCCACTCAGGAGTGGGGACCGTCATGAACAAAACACTAGCCGATCTGGACCTACAAATTCTGAACCCCTTACAACAGCGTCATAGCAAATTAGAACCAACCTACAGAGGAAGGGGCCATGCGACCACTGTAGACTTTGTACTTGTAACAGAAGGCTTAAAAGATCATACCAAAAATTTTAAAATTCTGGAAAATAATCTTAGTGATCATTCTGCCTTAAACCTGAGCTTTTATATCCATCAACCAAGGTCACTGATGGCATCGATAGCAAACACGCTGGCGCAGAACAGACTGGAGCTGGGGAAGAATAATGGTTACACCATAAAATGGGAAAAGGTGGACCCAAATACACTAACAAAACGGCTAGTAGAATCCTCCTACAACAGCTTCATGATCTGCCTTGACCCTTATGCAGAGCCAAAACAAATTTTGGAAAACTTCACCATAATAATAGAGCAAGTCAAAAAACAGCTGACTAAAACATCCAGACAAACTAAAATAAATTCCACAGGTTGGTTTAACCGAGACTGTAGAAAAGCACAAACTAAATTAAGGAAAGCTCTCGGAAAACCAAATAGAGATGCAACAGAGATCCAAGCCCTCCGACGAGTGTACATCTCTTCCAGAAAAGAGAGGAAAAAAGAACTGAAACAATCCCTCTGGAACGCCCTACATAAGAGCGCACTCCTGAAAGACAGTAAGACCTTCTGGAAGATTGTTAAATCACCCGCGCTAGCTGACCCCGCCGGTCCAAAAATAGATGTGGCCATCGACGAGGATGCGTGGGTGAATCATTTTTCAGAAATCTTCAAACTGACATCAACCAGCGAAGAAAATCACTCCGATATTCCTCTAGTCGCCTATCCAATAACCATGGACCTTGACATGCAGGACTTAGCACTGGCACTGTCTTCGAGTAAAAGCGGGAAAGCTCCTGGCCCTGACGGGGTTCCGGTTGACTTGTTCAAATACCTGCCGGACTTATGGATTCCAATATTGACAAGAGTATGTCTAGCCACAATGGAACTCGGCCTGTTAGAGTCATGGTCCTCTTCAATAATGGTCCCAATCTTTAAGAAGGGGGACCGTCAGGACACAAAGTGCTATCGGCCGATATCGCTCCTAGATTCTCTGGGAAAAGTAGTTGGAAGAGTCCTCCTTGAAAAATTACAGCAATGGGTAGAAGACAAAACTATCCTCTCGGACTTACAGTTCGGGTTTAGGGAGGGCTTTGGGACAGTTGAACAGGCCCTAAACCTAAGTCTGTTAACATCAAAGTATACCCATGCTAAACCTGGCTCCATCTACATGGTCTATGTGGACTTGTCCTCCGCATTCGACTGCGTTTCGCATGCGAAGCTTTGGTCACTGCTAAACGTAATGGGGGTCGATCCTCCCCTTCTGAACTTTCTGAGGGAATTGTACAGTGAAGCCACGGCGAGAGTAAGATACGGAACAAACGGAGAACTGACAGCACCATTCAGGGTAGAGCGGGGAGTAAGGCAAGGGTGTGTCCTTGCTCCCTTTCTCTTTTCATTGTATACAAACGGCCTAGAAGAGTCCATGCTGCGAGGGGCGAGGGACCTCCCCAGTGTAAAAGGTCGCTTGATCCCCGCGCTCCTATATGCGGACGACGCAGTCATCCTGGCTCGCACCCCTAACGAACTGCAAAAATCTCTAACTAAATACGCAGACTTCATGGGGGCCTTGGATCTGCGTATCAACATCAAAAAAACGTTCGTTATGGTAGCTGGTGGATCAAGAAAAGCAACCAAGTCGATCTTTCTGAATGGAGAAAAAATTGAAAAGACCCCACAATACCCGTATCTAGGCATCATGATTGACGATGCCTTAAACTGGAAAGCGGCTGTTGAGTCCAGGAGGCTTCTCTTCAAAAGAGCAATCATGGCGCTGATAAAATTCTCTAATAAACTGGGAAAAAGAGCACCAGTAGAACTGCTCCAGATCTACACTGCAAAATGCCAATCTATTGCATTATATGGAGCAGGGACTTGGGGCCACGTTTCCTCCAGTTCAATACAAAAAGAAGAGAACATCTTCATCAGTTTCCTTCTCTCAATCCCTAGAAGTACCTCCACCTACGCCTCACATTTAGAGTTGGGAATCCCTCACATTGAAGATTTAATAAAAATCCAACCTCTCCTGCTCTGGAGGCGAGCCTGGCTCTCGGTAAAAAACACTCTGACTAAAAGTATCCTACAGGACGTTATGGACCTGGACCATGCTCACAAAATCGCATGGCTCTCGTACGTTAGACACTTTTTTACAGACCTGGGCCTACAAAAGTACTTTTTCACCCCAGAAACCTTGAGAGAAACCTCCAAAAAAGAACTGAAACGACTTGCGTTGTGCCATTTGGAGTCACTGAGACTGACTACGCAGATCACAAAAAAATCTGTCACCCACGCAATTATGATCCAGCAGTCCTTGAGAATTCAGTTATATCTGACCATGGAGCTAACTGCCTACGAGAAAATGCTCTTAACAAGATTTAGAATGAACCTTTTTTTCAGGTTAGTGACTTTCCCCGATAAAAACAACTGGAATGCACAGATAGACCCAAGTCCATGCGACGACCTTTCTCAACAGTCCACCATACACACGGTACTGTTCTGTAAGTTTTATCATCCCCATCGGAAAATATGGTTAATTCCTCTACTTAAAAAATGGGGCCATAGACAATGTCGCCCGGCCATGCTGGCACTCCAAACCTTGGACTCTGAGTGTACTGTCTACCGTGTTTTAAACTTCTTAAAGTGTATCATGAGGCATCGCAACAACTTGTAAAACAGTGGATTAATTTTGTATCAATATTGGAAAATGTAACTTTTTTAAATGTCTATTTTAAATTGTACCTTTTAAATGACTCCAATTATTAATTCTGTATTTTGTGATATCTTTTATGGTTTTGCAAATGCTAAAAAACCGAATAAAGATTATTATTATTATTATTATTATTAATATGTCAAAAACCAAATATACGCCACAAGCAGATATAAGCTTTCCGCACCTATGAGCAACAGACAGTCTCCAGATCCACTGCAGTGGTGTTTCTCTACATTGGCCTATACTGTAGTGACTTTTTTTGAATTTACTACTGAAGCAATGCAAGTGACGTTTATCTTACTCTGCTGTACGAATGTTACCACCGCTGGAAATTAGCACCATTGTTGTGATTTACAATGAAGAGAAGACACAAAGACACATGATTTGACTAATAGGGAATTTATTAAAAAGTTAAATTGAAATAAGAATGGCCTGACCAGGAGAAGAAGTAATTCCAAGTTCATCCCAGATGAAACTGACTGCCTGCCAAGACACCAGTTCCATAATATGGCACGTAATGATGTTATTAGGTGTCCTGGCACACACAACATACCACTCTTTCCTTTCTCACCAAGGGCAAAATATCTGCAATGCACTGGAGAGTGTTTTGCATACTTTCATTTCTAGAGTGAACATGAGTACAGGCATGCTTAGGGAATTGGAATCTCTCATAAATACATCAAAATTGTTCTTCTTGATATTTGAATTCCACCACAGTAGACACGTTTCTGTGTTTTCCAGGCTGTCACCATTATGGGCAGTTCTATGCTGTTGTGTAGGACTTCCATCCCCAGGGCCTTTGCACTCATTAACACACACTTTGGGTTGTTTTCTTCCACGTTCTGCTATTCTGCAAAGTTCACCAGCTTGCATCTTTCTGCACACAGTTAAGAGTAATCAGTGGACTCTGATACCTCTCGAGCCATAGCAATATTAGAGAACTGGTTTCATTATTGTGTCTTTTACAGCTGGGATTAGAATACTCTGTTATTGCACTGTCATTATTGATATAACTCTATAGGTATAAGGACCATTTCCGCTGAAGTCACCATGTGTATATAGTTTGTATCATACTCTTCGGCCACTAGCACTTAACATTCCGAGATCAGTTGGGAGGTAGTTTAACATTCTGGAAAAATCTGCCAACATTTGCTGCATTTTTCGTTTCAGTGAAGTAGTATGGCTCACTGGTTAGAGGCGGCAGACCCGAGAGCAGAGGACGGCCCGGGACCAGGGTTCGATTCCCGGCGTGGCAGGTTTCTGGACCAGGGTCAGCGGACTCGATAATTCTCTCGCCTCGGTGCCCACTCTGATCAGCAATCACACTCGGCAACTCTGGGCATTAGCTTGCCTCATCTTCACTAACGGCCCCACCAGACCGCCGGGGATGCCTGGTCTCACCCTGGAGATACCCATTAAGGGACCATCTCTCAGGGAAGCCAGGAAGGGTTTCGCAGCGGTCGAAGCGCCTTGGGACCCTACGGGTAAGTAGTGCGCTATATAAATGCCTATACATACATACACAAGCAGGCAACCATTCTTTGAGTATGTTCTGTCTTAGAATGGCATTATTAGTCTCATACGTTTGGGCTTAAATTACCAGTGTGATGGGTTGTGTTTGTTCCTGGTAAGCAGCAGCATTCTCAGTGTTCCTTCTACTTTCCATATTTGTCATCTTTTCTGGTGATTCAGCTTTTTGATTTTGTTTTTCCTCTAGTTTTACTACATCTGTTCTCACTTCTTTTATCCACTTAATGAGAAGCTGTCTGTCTTGCCTTGTATTTTTCAGAATACTTGTGAAGGTTTGATGACTGAAGCAACTAAGTAGTATATGCATTTGGGTCTGCTGATCCGTTGGTGTTTCCAGGGAGTCCATGATACAGTTGGTGTAGTTGAGGAAAAAGATTCCCTACTCTATGAATTCATTGGTAGTTGGTGGCTCAGTGGAAGAATGCATCCACGGCAGGAATTTGTGTTTGAGCTCATGGCCACATGTTTGAATCCAAGCCGGGACACTCAAACGTTCATCCTTCCAGGGTCGATACAATGCAAACCATTAAGTTGGATTACAATAAATGTTTGTTACTTCAGTCAAGAGCCTCAAGTGTGAATATGCGCATTACAAATACACTTTTGTTATGATATGAATTAGCTGACTGGTTATTTGTTGTTATTGTGTTATTACAAGGCCATAAGAAGGGTCAAGACGAACGTGGATGTAAGGACTGTTAATAGTACTTTCACATTGGCTCATTTCAATGCAGCTACTGAAGCTTTGTCTTATCAACAAATAATAGTTCACTTCAGCATTCCCTTTTTTAATGCCATTTTCCTTGGATTTCAATGATACAGGAAGGCGAAGTAGTGAATGAACAGCAAATGTTATGTTATCGGTGGATACATTTGGTCTTTTGGGATTAAATTATAACCATGTCCAAGGTCTAACATAGGGCTGCTAAGTAGGTGAAATGTTTAACCAATGGTTAGATGCTTAGTGAATGTATGGAGCCATGATTAATGGTGGGAGATGCAAGTTCATTTTTCTGCCAGGACAATGTTCTGCACTGAGGCAGAATGTCAATAACTTTTCATCTTTGCATAACATGAAAGTCAAAGCACTTATACTGCTTTTGCTCAAAGTGAGTTCACTCATGACCAATGAAAAGGTTTCCTACCTGAAGCTTTTCTGGCATTAGAGCACAATAAGCTTTTTCCTTCGTGTGTGATCTCTCATGTTGACTGAGATTACATTGCTTATTGAAAGCTTTCTGACATTCAACGCGCTGATCAAGTTTCAGAGCAGTGTGTCTTCTCTTATGTTAAGTGAGATTGGTTTTGTGCACGAAGATTTCGGGCCTCATTACGATGCCGGGTGGAAAGGCTCTGACCGCTGGTCGGAGGCTTTCTGACAGACATTGTAGATTTAAACTTCAACTGCTGTATTACAATGACAGTGGTTGGAGTTTAAACCTGCCGGGGAATCTGACTCTGTTCTGACGGGCTCAAGGAGCTCTTCGGCCAGTCGGAAATGTCTCATAATGCCTAAAAGACAGCGTTTCTGCAGTCCGGATTATGATGGCACTTTCCGACAGCAGTTCCATGTTGGTCTTTCTGACATGGAAATGCTGTCTGAAAATATATTTGGGGTCCCCTAGCAGGCCCCCTTTTCCTCCCTGATCCCCCACTTGTGGCCCTGGTGGGGGGTACCATTGGTGCCCCCCTTCACATCACTGTACCTGCCACACAGTGCAGGGATGTGTAAAAATGTCTATTTCTCAATGGGAGCTTGTGCTGTGGGTGGTTTCGGTCCACAGCACAATCTCCAATTGAAAAGTGGAAGTATGCAACCGCACCATGTGCAGTCGCATTCTAATTGCGGTTTTGGAACCGCCGACCTGAGGTTGGTCGGCTCCTCATCCGCAGCGATTTCGGTCGAAGGAAACTCCGACCAACATTGTAATCAGGCTCTTAGTGAATTGAAAAGCATTTTTCTTAGGGTGAGATCTTTTATGATTAGGGTAGTGAATAAAACCTTTTCTGGCATTCAGAGCACCGATAGGTTTTACTTCGCTAGTGTGTTCTCTTTCATGGCGAGTCAGACTGGTTTTCTGACTGAAGCTTTTAAGGCATCTAGAATACTGATAAGATTACTCCCATTTAGAACAGTGATACGGTTTTGCCCCCCATTGTGTATTGTCAGTGTTGAGTGAGACAAGTCAACCAAACAAAATCACTGCTGACATTCAGTTGATTAATAATGTTTTCCTCAGTTTGTGCTCTATGTTGAGTGAAAGCTTATGTCTGAAAAGTATCTGGCTTTCCAAGCACTGCTAAAGTGGTCCCCCCATGTGGTTGTGTATATTCTTTCATGGCGAGTCAGCTGGCTTTTAGACTGTACTTTTTGTGGCATGTGGAGCACTTACACAGTTTTTCCCCAATGTGGGTTCTCTCTTGTTTAGTGACATCACTTTTGCAGACTGGGGCTTTTCTGGTAGTCAGAGCCTTGATAAGGCTTTCCAGACTGTAGGTTTGCTCATGCAGAATGAGCCAATTTATGACTGAAGTTTTTTTTCCTCAATCACAGCACTGATAAGGGGTTTTCTGCAGTGTGGGCTCTCTTGTGTACAGTGTGGCCACTTGTCCAACTGAAGCTCATTAGCAGTGTGGGTCATCTCATGCTGAATAAGACTGGCTTTACGAGTGAAGCTCTTAAAGCATTTAGCGCACCGGTAAGGTTTTTCTCCAGTGTGGCTACTCTTATGTTGAGTGAGATGGCATTTCTGACTAAAGCTTTTCTGGCATTCAGAGCACTGATACGGTTTCTGCCCTGTGTGTGTCCTCTCATGTTTAGTGAGAACACTTTTGTAACTGAAGCTTTTCTGGCATTCAGAGCACCGATAAGGTTTTTGGCCAGTGTGGGTCCTCTCGTGCAGAGTAAGATTGTATTTTTGACTGAAGCTTTTCTGGCATTCGGAGCACTGATAAGGCTTTTCCCCCGTGTGGGTTCTTTCATGTTTAATGAAATCACCTTTGCAACTGAAGCGTCTGCTGCACTCGAAGCATTCATGAGGTTTTTGCCCGGTGTGGATTCTCTCATGTACAGTAAGACTGAATTTACTCCTGAAAGTTCGCTGGCATTCGGAACACTGAAAAGGTTTTTCCCCAGTATGGACTCGCTGATGTCTAGTAAGATCACTTTTGGAATGGAAGGGTTTCTCACACTCAGAGCATCGATAAGGTTTTTGACCAATATGTGTTCTCTCAAGTAAAGTGAAAGTGGATATTAGACCGAAGCTTTCCAGGTTTTCAGGGCTCCAATATGGTTCTTTTTTAATGTCTGTTGTTTCATGAATAGTGAATTCTGATTGAGGACTAAGGCTGGTTTCACATTCAGTATGATTATAAGAATCCTTTTTGTCATTCTTGACCCCGGGACTGGCTTTGTTTTGCATACAGACTTTTATAAGAGACATGTTTAAATAACCTTTACCTTTTAACTTTCAAATCTCCAGCAGTGGCTCTTCGTAACACTTGTGATGGAGCAATGTTAACTTCTGCATGGAATTTACCTCTGTAGGCAGCCTACCTAGATTGTACACTAATGTTTCTCATAAAAGTCCTATGCATTTACTAGGATGTTTTCCCAAAGTGTTTCTTTTCCATGTTGTTGGTTCTCTTGTGTAGAATTATTTATGTCAATGTTTGTTCTCTCATGCACAATTAGACCAATTTAGTAACAGAAGCTTTTCCCACACTTATTTAGTTAGGAGTATTTGGGGTTTAGTGTCTATTACTTGGGCCCATATGTACAGACATGTAATCGTATGAGGTTGTTACAACCCAGGATGATATTGTGTACCATCAGTAACAGGATAGTTGTTCTTTTTAACCTTCCTGTATTCAATACTGATTTTTAAGACTGGTGAATATGATCAATTCTGAAAACTCTGCTTGATTGGACCCCACTTAAATCAACTCCATGAACAGGCTTGGTGGTAGGGATGCAGCCTACTCAGATGGACCGCAGAAGAGTGCTGGTGACAGGAATCCTTTACACTAGATATGGTGTGCCAGTGTCTTTGCCTTGACGAGATCTAGGGAAGATGTTTCAAAATGACCTTCTTTAATACTATGAGAGTTTTCTCCCTTGTTTCATATGACATTTTTGACTAAAGCTTGTTCTCTCATGATGCTGCAGATGGTCTTAGAACACAGGTTGTGCACTGTCACAATTTCTCTCATGGTTTGCACTGCATTGTTATAGTTCAATCCCAAAAATGTACTTTTGTTAAAGTTTTTTGGTCTGTGTACTATAGGGCGTTTAACAATATATAACGAAATAAAAGGAAACAGCGAAATCAAGTTCACGGTCAGCAATTATCTCTGCTCTTAGTTTATCAATTCTCCTGGATTCCAGCAAGTTGTTTCTGTTGTTGATTTTACTTCATGTCTCTTAAATGCTGGTTTGCTTGTTCTGTCCTTGTGTCAGTGACCTGCAGTATAATAAAAAAAAGACTTATTACTAAACACAATTTGGTATGAAAAATTAACATTTATGAATTGATGTAATGCGAAAAGGTAATGTCGGTAGTAAGTAAGTTCAATTTGCTTTTCTGATATAGTTAAAAGGGCTTGGCAGGCAGCACTGTAAAGATAACAAGCTCGAGGCTAGAGTCGCTGAGGCCTGTAGTCATGAATTCAGACACAGCAATCATTATAGAGAACAAATGAAGCTGTAACTGATTCTCAGGAACAGCAGCGAGAATGCTTGGTTAAAACTGTACGCAATAAGGAGTGGTTTCACAGAAACATTTTAAATTACTGCAATTAATTATTTGGGATGCAGTGAATTCACTGTTCTGGCTTCACCCTTTTTCCAATCACAGGGTCTGACATCAAGTACCAGGGTTGAGCTGTTGATTTTTACCACCAAAATCCTCTAACTTCGCAGTCCGAGAAAGAAAAGTGAATTGTCTGACAATCATGCCGTGTGCAATAAAAGGCTATAGAATGCCAGTTTTGTTTCTAACAAACATTGAATACCTTGCAAATGAGCTGTACAAATATTTAACAATCTGTTTCAGTAGTTGGGAAAGCAATTCTTATTTGTGAAGGAAACAAATATTTTAATAGATTCAGAACAACTCAGAATACTTTACTTGGTGATGTGCAAATGATAGATATTTGCTGAACCCCAATTTCTCCAGTATTGTTTGTAGACTATATAGTTTTATCAGTAAAACTGCAACTCAGAGGGAAAGCTTGGGTCCATTTCAATGGCAATGTGCGGTCTGTAAAAGACAGTGCACTATTTTTTTTTATAATGAGCAAAGCTACCCTTCGAGGTTTCCTGGGACATGGTAGAGTAGGGAGGATGCGGAAAGCTAAGTAAGTGGGTTAGAAGAGACAAGTCTTTACGCCCCTACAAGAGAAGGAAAGAGACACAGTTCCTCAAGGAAACTGGAAGGGAGTTACAGAGTTGAGGGCCTAGATGGGTAAAAGAATGGCCTTTCATACGGGACAGGAAAAATCTTAGTACAATCAACCGGGTCTGTTGAAAAGATCTCAAAGGGAGGGATGGGTGATATGGACGGACCAAGTCCATAATGCATTTGGGACCAACTCCGGCTTTTGTCTTGAACATGTAGCATGAAGCTTTAAACTTAATGCGATTCGAGACAGTAAGCCAGAGCAGCTCACGGAGCAGGTTAGAAACCGAAGCAAATTTGAGTAATCGATAAAGAAGCCTAGCGCCAGCATTCTGCACAAGCTGCAATTGATGGATTGTAGATTTATAGGCTCCCAGGTATAACACATAGCCATAATCCAATCTGGAGATAACGGGAGCTTGAATCACCGTCCTTTGTGCTGAAAAGGGGATCAGCCAAAGGGTCTTTTTTTGTCCATTTAAGTACTGCAAAGCAAGTAGTTGTCACCTTAACCACTTATGGTTTCATAGATAATGATTCGTCCATAGTGAAACCCAGGTTCTTAACCTTGTTCGAAGGTTTGGGAGGAACACCTAAATCAACACACTCATGACTAAGTCTCCAAAGATCAGAACTCGTGCTCAAAATCATGACTTCTGTTTTGTCCCCTTCGAGTTTGAGTAGGTTGTTATGCATGTTAGACTATTAAATTAAACATAAGAGGTTTTGTACAACACACATTTGAAGGTACTCATATTTAATAATGAAGAAAAAGGCGATTCTATGAAATACAATATTTGCCTAGGATCACACAATTTGGACCAGTTTATGGGTCAAGCGCCGCCTTACAGTGAGGTCAAGTAGATTATTCAAGACACTAAAAAACATGCAGGTCTAGTAAAAACCTTTGAGGCCTGGTCAGCAGAGGCAGACGTGAGCCCTCGAGAATATTGACCGTCTTTAGCCCAGAAGTACAAGAATGGCGAAAAAAGCAACCAGCGCAGCTGACTCCCGAGCGTTGAGCTTACGGCTTGATCCCTGGCGCCGTCGGCAGCTCAGCTCAGCCCCATGTGACTCTGGGCAATTGCTCACTTATCCTCCCCAACACCTTGAAACCTTAAGGGGTGATATGTTTGCTCTTTCCATATATGGATTATTATATGGATGATAATGGAGCCATCACTGACATTGAAGCAGTAGTGAGCGGTAACCAATGATACTGCCTACTGCAGAATCTTGTTCCTGATAGTGGAGAAAGAAAGAATGGTAATCACCATCCTATTGCCTCAGCATTCCACTGTTGACAACAGAGTTCCTCCTGCAATAACCACTGACCCACTTCCAGAACCTTTCTGTGGTTGACAATGGAGCTGGAGATGCCGATGAAGACGGAGTCTCACTTCCACAGCATGTCACCCCAACATCTGTCCGACCTCAGAGAGTGATGCATAAGTACCCCTTCAATTGCATGCACAACAACCATGAGAAATGACCCAGAATCACATGGCTTTCCTGCCTGTATAAGGGATTTGCAATAAAAATAAAATGGACTGAAATTGCTTAAGCAAGGAAAATAGCTAGCTGTTCCCGGAACCAGCCAAAAGGCAATTCTTTAACCATGTGATCCTGACATTCTGGAAATTGAAAGAAATGAAGCATCAATAAGGAAATCAGCAAGAAAATATTCAGAGATTAGGTAACTGAAATAGCCGTTGGCCAAAATATGAGTTTTTCCTAAAACAAAAGTGCAGCTCTACTGAAAAAATGTTATGGCACCTTGTGAAAAAGCAATGAACAGGAATACCAGTTACAATGTTTTGAGACCACTCATCTTCATATTTCGATGAGAATGCATAGTAATTCTACAAGTAGACCCTAAAAGAAATTGTCATGGAACAATATGTTCCATTGCCCAAAGAAGATACAAACTGGAGCGCAGGAAAATTAAAACAAATATTATTTCTCAGTTGGTAAATTGATGGCCAGGAAGTTCGAGGAGCCAAAATAACAGAGATTAATAAAGGGAGCTTCATTATTTTAATAATAATTTTTAAAAAAAGCATTCATTATTTAACATTGTTAACACATGCAGACAAACCTTTGGGTTAAAAAGTGTTGATTAGGAAGACCAGAGGTGACCTACCATATGGTCCCAATCACCTCAACTTAAACTATCATGTACAGAACACTCACAGGATCACATAACTAGAAGTGGAATGCTTGCAGTGAAGCTTCTACATAGCATATTTCAGCACTTTGCACCAATCCAATCAAAAGGGCCGATATGCAGGATCGAGCCATAGGAATCACCAAGGACAGGCATATAAAGAAAACTTTATAGGGTAATATTCAAAGTTGAAACCATGAGGTTAATCCCAAAATTATGAATCATTATAGAAAGCAGAAGAAGAGTTAGACAGTTTAAATGAGCATTCAAATAATTCACAAGTAAAGAGAAAAGTATATGTATAAGGCCACTAAATACATTGTCATGGAGTCCGTCTTAGTGGAAGCAAAGCCTAAAGTCTAATACTATAGGGCTGAGCTAATGAAGTTATATGACAAGCCAATCAATATTGCAGTGGTGTTAGGTAAGGGTGGGTGGTAAATTCCGAATCTTCTTGGATAAATGCTGGGCAGGATTCATTCTGGCACGATGCTCCTGTCACAAAAATTAAACCTCAACCAGAAGCACTTACAGATATAAAGCGGATGTCAGAGTTAAAGCTCAAATTCGGTAACGCATATCTACCGTCAAAAATTAGCTGTGACGCTTGATGGAGGCCTTTGCATCCATGACTTTCTCGAGCGCAATCCCCATGTAGCTCCTGTGACCAGGAGGTTCTCTCTCCTCATCAGCTGCTCTGATCGGTCCCTGACCTTTTATAAACAGAGGCACGATTGTGAACTCGCATAGAAGCCCCACCCCACACACACTAGCAGTATTATGCAACGTCTTCCCGCCCTTTACCCACTGTGATGGACAGCTCACTCAAGGGACCCAGGCGCCTTTCGGCATGGTGGCAAAGTTACAGATACACATGGTCACTGGAGTCAACTCTTCTGGCCCTTTACGCAGCTGTAGTGTAGGAAAACTAAATCACTATACATTTACCTAACAAGGTAGAACTTACTGATTAACCAGCCGAAAGTACTCCAGTCCAGTTGGGTAGAGGTTTTGCACAAAACGGTGGCATCTTCTTGAATAAATATGCAGGGCAGGATTAATTCTGGCACGATGCCCCTGGCCCAAGTTGAAGCTCAAATTTGGTAACGCATTAATCAGCCCAATAAATGTGTGAGCTCGGTTGAGGCTGGGCAGGTGTGCTTTCTCCCCATATCTACATTCAAACATTAGCTGTGATGCTTGATGGAGGTCTTTGCATCCATGAGTTTCTCGAGCGCAATCCCAGTATAGTTCCTGTGACCAGGAGGTTCTCTCTCCTCATCTGCTGCTCTGATCGGTCTCTTACCTTTTATAAACAAGAGGCATGTGAACTTGCATAGAAGCCCCGCCCCACACACACACTAGCAGAAAAGTTACAGCTGTAGTGTAACAGGTGGAACAAGCAATTCTGCGAGCTCAAGTAATTCTGCGTGCTCGCGGAGATTTTTTGCCGTTTCGCAGAAACTTTGCGTAGCGCGACTACGCAAATTCTGTCCAGGGTTAGTGTTAGGTAAAGCAGGACACTTTTGGAGACCTCCCAAATTAATAGATATGGATCCTTATTACCCTAGATACGAAGAAAATGATAGTGCACAACTTAACAATAAACCATCTAAAATAAATTGACCATACAGTTGTGACTGCAGGCAGCAACAACCATGATTATTGCTAAAAATTGGAACATCCCTGACATGGCTACCCTTGAAGGACAAATTTGTTACTGTACAAGAAGTAGTGCCACCAACTGAAATTGATCCCATTTCAACTATTTTATTAAAAGCAAAAACACAGAAAAGTTAAAAATATGACGTAGCAAACATACTTGTTAGAACTCCAAAGACCCACGTTTCTTCAGGGCAAAGAGACAAAGGCCTAGTAAATTATTTTGCGGCCTAGAAATGTTAACTTAAACACATGTAAGCCAAAAAATATTTTCTAATTAATAAAAACACTCACATATGTACACTCCACACAAATGATCAAGTCTGTGCAAAATAAATTATTCATTTTAGCCTCGGACTGGGCAGACAGGGTCTGTCTTAAAAGCAGCGAACAGAATTCAGCAACAGGCATGTATTTTTTGTTAACAGATCAACCAAGTACCTTAAACCCTGAAATTGCTACCAAAGTTGGTACATTAGTCCGCCCCACAGCCCTACCTTCTACCATTATCAACACTGGCCATGGAATTTTGGACCTAATTTCCCAATTCTTACTGCAGCCTCAAATCTTCATGTATGGTCCACAGAGGAGGCAAGGGCTTCGGTGCCTGCTTTTTCTAAAAAAAAAAAACCTAGAGCATTAGTAATAGTAACACCACTGGTGCAGGTAAATCAGCCCAGATATCTTTTTTATCCTTTTTCAAGCCTGATCAAAAGGTGGCACCCTCCTTTCCAGGCTGATTGAATGGTAAGCTCCATGACTGACTGTTCTTTATTGGCATGTAAATCTGTTACACAGAGCTCTGTTGTTTCGTCAGGAAATGTGGTCAACTCTTTTTTAGATGATGTCTCTGACTCTATCTTTGGTTGCGATGAAAGCAATGACATAATTAACACAATCACTTTCCACGACCTGATTGAAGGATCCATCACCAACAAGAGTCTGGGACCTCTGCACGACCTGTGAGGTATGGCAGGAAACACAACCGAGCTCGAGGGTTATGTGATTGTTAATGGCCATTCACCTATCATGCCCAGGTGAAACAGCTGGGCCCAGGTGAAACAGCTGGGCTCAGGGAGGCGCCGTTAGCCAAAGTATGGATGATTATACATTAGTATTTCCAGTTCACAAGGCGATTAACACTATTGCAAAAACTTGAAACTGCCACTGCGCTGAGAGTCAAAGTATAGTTGAAGGCTTTTAAAAAATTGAGGTGGGCTAACCGCACCATGCAGAACAACAGGCGGGTCCGCCACACTGAAAGAAATGCAAGCAGAAACAACATGGTAAGCTTAAAGCATTATCACAAATTATTTATGACATGAGTACGGAGAGGGAGGCGCGGCCAGAGAGTGCCGACGGCTGAGGGGGCGGAAGAATGCTCCGAGCTCTCGCCCTGTTGTGGCAACAAAGTCTGGCTGGAGCACGGCATGCTGAAAGATTAGGCCACTGCCAAGCGTGCGTCATCCGGCGCGAGCCTCAGCGTCATGATAAGCGTGTGTTTAAAAACTAAAAATACCACTGCAATACCAAGCTGATTTTGGTTGGGCAAGCAGTGCAGTGCAGAACAAAAGAAAGGAGCAGCCATACTTAGAGGTAAAGTGAACACCGAGCTAGTAGTGCTTGGTGTCAATGTAAAACAAATAAAAAGAACAGTTAAAAAGCAAAGAGCCAGGCCAACTAAAAAAAAAGAGTTCTCTCTAAGTATAAATAACCTGAACAGTAAAAAGGCATGTAAGAGGGGCAGTCCTAATGGGTGGATACAAAATTACAAAAGGAGTGACTACTAAGTATATTAATCAATGAAAAGCAGGCCTTTCCAACGCACGGCAACTGGAACCAATGAAAAATATGGGCGTTTTTTCAAGCCCGTATCCTAGAAAGTGCATGTCTCAAAGGAACAGCCCAAGCGCTGCCTAGGCGAGACCTAAAAAAGAAAAAGATAATGGCCACGACTAGACACACCCATAGGTAGTATGAGGTCCACCAGTAGAAAGCATCACAGTCAGGATCAAAAACAGACAGCATGAGGAAAACCAGGAATTGAAACAGATAGTGTACCAAAATCAAGGTAGGGTGCACAGACGGAACCAGAGAGTGCACTTCTCTAGCCCGACCACAAACATACCGAGAGCACAGATAGGACCAAAAAGTGCTGAGGACAGACCAGCGTACGAAGAAAAGCATGAGTTTGAGCAAGCACTAACAGACTGAGAGACATCGGGAGAGCAATAGAGCACCACCAGAATCAACAAGCATTGTAAAGCAAATAGGTCTGAGTTTGATGTCCTAATGCATACAGCGTTAGCACTTTGAAGGAAGACCCATGTAAGGGAGCCAGCAGAAGCAGACAGAGCTCAGGAGAACATTAGTTGTAAAGTAGTGCCTTATACAGTTCAATGCAAGCACTTGATTGGAGGTGAAAAGATACACCCAAACTGCTTATTGGCATTAGTTGAAAGAGGAGTAGTCCCCTGGGCTGAGCCAAGAAATGATTAACAAAGTCTCAAGCTATTGACTGAAAGAGGCAGAATGAAGAAAGCCAATAGATTAACGGGACTGACCCAATTCCCACTCTGTATATTATTTGCAGTACATCTGTGAGACAGCTTCTCTGCCAAAAAGTAGACATCATCCATTGAGTTAGAGCACTGTCAGATCCAGAGAGAATATAGGAACCGGGTAAGGGAGAACAAAGAAACTAGATAACCAGCATAGACATGAGGAGACACACCTAGGGAATGAGCACCAGTAAGACGGGAGAGAAAAAGAGTGTGAACAAGTAGGAACAGAGAAACCGAAGCAGCATTGAATGGTCCATGATGTGCGCAGTGAGACTGCTGGAGAAAGAGAATCGAAAGTTGGCATCACAGCAGGGCGAACAGGTAGAATGGGCGAGACCAGAAAAAGACATCTGGAGTTAAAGCGCAGCCCAGAGAGAGTGCGAGCTCCACCAGGATAAAAGAGAGTACAACCAGGTCAAAATAAACTTAGAGAAAGCATTTACACTCAGGAGCAGCGATACTCAAAATGAAACAACCAACATAGCATGCGTAAAGAGAAAGATAGAATGGAGATAAGACACCAAGTGACTGTCAAGAGCAGAGACATTCAGAGAGAAGCAGCACAGGCAAAACTAGATGCAGCACGGCTAGAACCCAAGGCATCTAGTGACCGCATAGGCCGGAGATAATCAGTGATGGAGTAAGCACAGAACGAACTAGGACCTTAAACACCCAGACATCCCAATGGTGAATACACAGACAGGCAAAGCTACAGAACAGAAACCTGGGGCAGAGACCGAGAGAAGGAAATGAGAGGGCCAGACACACAGTCGGCCCTTTCTGTGCCAGTATGCCGCCGGTCCTGGGTGCACTTGAGTTTTGTGGGGGCCTTCTTTCGCATGACATGTTATACAGACTCCCTTGTGAATCTGCGTTTCCTGTGTGCGTGTCAGGTGTGTTTCAAGGATCACAACCACAACTAGAGCGCCTGGAGGAAGACTCTGAAAATGGGAGAAGCCATCCACAACACATGAACATACTGGGCACAGGAAGAACACAAGGTATCTAGACAGGACGAGAGCAGGACCAGAGAGAGCACAAGCAGATGGATATAGCCAGAACCAGGCACACCCAGAAAGAGGCAGCTTGGCCAAGACATGACACATCCAAAAACACTGCACAAATTGGATTAGAGAAAGGCATATGAAAGATGCAATTATCAAGAAACAGTACACAACAAGAGAGATGCAGGACAAAAAATGAAAGCCATGCCAAGAGAGCAGACACAACTAACAAGAGCACAGTACATGCAGAGCTAAAGACTGCATGGATAGAACCAGATAAGTGGGCCAGACATACCCAGAGACACCCCAAAGGAGAAACTGAGAATGTGCTGATAGTTAAGACAGAGAGCACTGCCATTTGTCACCATCATCCAGGGAATAGGAGAACACTATGACGAAGGAGAGAGTAACCATATTACATGAAAGACACCCAGCAAAACAGCACTGCCTGACCCAGAGGCATACTGACAGAGACCACATACAGGGCCAAGGGTAATCGGAAAGCGCACAGACACGGAGTTCTCAAGTATCCCAAGTCCGTGTACGAGTAACTCAGCCAGTCCAGGGAATTCACCTGCATTCTCAGACTTGTCCTCCTGGTTAGATAATAGGATCATATAGACTACAAGTCCCAGAATGCAAAGCAAAACCTGGACTGGCCGAGCTTTTATTTACATTTAGCCAAACATTCGTACTCGGACAAGACCTTGAACACCCTGCCTCTCCACCTAAGGCAATCTCCGTCGTCAACCCAATTCAGAAAGGATCTCAAGACCTGGCTCTTCGACTGAACCCCAGCGCCCAGGCGGCTCAGCAGCCCACCCACTCCCTCAGCACCGTGAGACCCTCAAGGGTGAGTAGCCGAGCTTTATGAACCACTGATTGATTGACTAACACTCACTTGGCTTGGAAAGATGTCTTCCTAATAAGGGAAAAAGGGTGGTTTTCTTCAAAATGTAATATCATGACATTTCTCAGCGTCCCCTCCTAGCTAAAGCTCCGATCACATCAGTTGTCACCTCCCCCAAGCAGTCCGAAAGGAAGCAGTCAATCTGACTTTGTGTTACAAAATAACACAAGGGATAATGTCACTTTTTTCGGACTCCACTCCCCCTCCCAGTTAGTTTATGCAGAAGAAAGGCCCATTTAACCCGTTGGCTGTGGGGGTTATTCCCCCGCTGTGCTGGGCAGGGCGCGCACAGCGCCCCGGTGCTTGTGACGAGCTCAGCTCGTCATGAGCCACGGTGCTCGTGTGCTCATGACGAGCCACACCCGTTTCCTCAGAATGCTCAGCACAGCGGGGGAATTAGCCCCGCATGTAAGCGTTCTGACTGTTATGACGAGCTCAGCTCGTCATGAGCATGGGAGGGGTTAAGAGGGTTTAGGGAATGTCACTGACGCAAGCCTGCAGCCTGCTCTTGAATAATTGACTTGGTGCTGGCTTTCAGGAGATACTGAAAGACCGACACATGTTCAGATTTCTGGAGTCAGGATATACGATTTTACTAGAAGCACTGATTATCGATCCTCCTCGCCAGCCCGCCCACTCAAAATCTCAAAGATCTACTGGGAAAAAAAACATAAATCACATATTAAGCCCAAACATGGTCGGATAAAATACATCATCAAGCATAGAGAAAAAGCAATTTAAAAGAACGCTTTGCAGCAGCCTTGATAAATCAACGGTTTGCGGGGACTGGGAGGACATAAAAGCTGGGCGGGAGAGAGGCCTGGGAGGGGTGGAACAATAAACAAGGAAGGTACGCGTACAACCCTGACATCGAACAAAAACAGAAGCTGAAGCGAACCTTGCAAGAAAACGTAAGAAAGTGTGGCTGAACAAAAAAAGCATAAAATAAAGAGCGACGTACTGCGCTGCTTAAAACAAAATGCAGGAGAGCGTGTCATGCTTGCAACAGCAGCTAGGAGAAAGTCCTTTAAGAAAATAGTGCTCACAGACTGTAAATAAAACCTACCGAATAAGAACACATGTGACAGGGAAAGTCCTTCTGGATGGGGAATGTTTTGAAAAAAACAAGTTATTATTTATTGCTTTTGTCATCAGGCCATTGAGTACTTATTTGCTAGATTTGTCCTGCCAGACACCTTATTCACGTTTCTTCCTGGATGTCTTCTTATACCACGTACGTTATTAACATATGCAAGTCTTCGGGATCCCAGATCTTAAAAGCTGACCTTTCCAGAATAATAACACCATGTTTGGGGCCCGATAATGCTGCATACATGATCTTTACTAATCGATCCAGCCAGAATGAACTTTTTCGATGGACAAATATAACTGGCTTTTCTCTGAAATGGACGCCAAAACTTTGTCACACGGAAGCAAAAGTAAACAACCTTCCTCTCTCTGCCCCAGGATAGAGTGATCTACATATTGTGGACCCAATGGAGCAATATTTTTGTAAAATATCTTTAGAAAACAATCTTTTTGTCAACAATTCTCAGTCATACAATCATTATTTGAGGACAGACCGTCCTGACTGGAAATAACTGTAGCAAGTGCTAACCACTTCTGTTACTGGCCTACTGAAAGCAACCCTGAGTTGTCCATACAGCCTAGCACCACAGTTTTTCCAGTTTTCTGTCCTAATTCTGCTGCAGAAGCATGCCACCATCTAATGGGAACATTAAGGTTTCAATCACTGCTGTCAGTCACTGGCACAGTATACATGTACCAACTTCCTGCAGCTTGCATCTTAGTGGCTGAGAGCCGGTTAAAATTAATGATATCCATAACATAAGCAATGGTACTTCCTTAATCTCAATATCGTCCACTGACATTAGTTATTTTAGATATGCAGGCCAGTACATGAAGTTTCCTTGTACTAGTACCATATGACTAGCAGACGGAGGACCATGGGGGTCGACGCCTTGCACACAATTTCCTTGTATGTAGATGAAGCCTTAATATATCTGCGGAATCCAGTGGAAGCAGATCTGGTTTTAAAGGGTCTCTTGGTCAATACACAAAAGTCCCACCTCCTGCCATTGGGAATATTGGCGATGGCGGACCCCACCTCGCTTCCTCCACTTCCCCCGCCAGGGTGCTCAGGGAGTCCGCTACCTGGGGATACAGATAGCCACTCAAAAGCAGAGGTTTCTCAATATGAATATTGACTGGGTGATTACTCGTATGTGGGCCTCTGTACAATTTTGTAAAGACCTGCGCCTGGCCATAATGGGACAGACAGCCCTCAAAAAACGATTATGTTACCTTGCTGCCTGTATGGACTGCAGGGGGCGCTCTATGACATCCCCTGTAGGTATTTCAGGGAGTTGGACAGTCTTGTGGTGGACCTCTTGTGGGCCACAAAACAGAAACGTATAGGTATGACCATGTAGAAACAGTTTTGGACTCGAGGAGGTATTGAACTCCCTGATCTTGAGCTTTACTATATAGCGACTCACCTCCAGCAAGCTGTACACTAGTTTGACAAAGGAGATAATTGGGAGAAACGTCTGCTGGGGAAACTGGGTGGGACATTTGCTCTTCTCAATCTCCTCATGGGCGGTGCGAGAATACCGAAGGACTGTCCCTTCTTAATTCTGCACAATTTATTCCAATGGACAAGTACATTTGTAAAACTATTCCATACTTCTGGGCATTTAATTTACAGGCCCTAGCTAAATGTAGTACCATATACTAGGGACTTCTAAGTAATTTAAATGCGCCAATTAGGAATATGTAAATTTTAGCATGTAAAGTGTGAAGAGTCCTATGGCCAACAAAATGGATTCTGTAAAAGAAGGCAAAAATCAACGGGGAATGCCATGCAAAACATGGTCATTTCCAACTAAGAGAAGCCTTATCAACAAAAGAAGTTAATTCAGGTGTGCCACAAGCAAAGAGAAGATAGCTTACCTCATCAAAAAAGTCCATCATTGCCCACATTTTTTTCCCCTTTTTAGGTCGAGCATAAACAGCGCTTGCGCTGTCGTTTAGGGACCTTAGTGAACTCCACCCATTGCTTGTCTTTGCTTTTCATTTGTCTATGCCAGTGTCCCTTAAAAATCCTTGCTTGCTAGTGGTCAGTCCTGCCTCTTTGTTCATCCTTTTTCTCTTCCATTCCTCCCACGCAGGAAGGGCTAAGTGCTGTCTAATTAAGCTATGGTTCTTAATCTGTTCTTTGATAGTCTATTTTTTCTTGGTTTCCTGCTCTGTTACTTTTTGCCTGTGTTCAGCTTTGGGGCCATAGCTGCTTAGATTTATCTATAGCATTTCTCCCTTCCACCTCCTTTTAATGCCACAGCTGTGTTAGTGCTGCCTGCCATGCAGTGGCTCCCATGCCTTTGTTATACTTTTTTTTTGCAATTATCGATGTAAATATGTGAGATGAGTCTGAACTGCCCTCTTTTGCTGTGTGTCCTGTTCCAAACCTTTCTGTGTCCTTAAAATCTGGATCCTAGCCTTATTCCAGAGCATCCCGAAGCAAGAGAGGTGAAAGGTGAACAACCTTTCATTATCATTTTGAACACGCACCTTTTAAAGAGGCAGCTCTAACTAGCTGTTCAGTTTTTCAAGTGCAATTACTCTGTTGTACTATATTTGAATTTTAGACCCTCTATTAACTCCTGGGGCTAGCCTTGAATAATCGCTGTCACTACACTTTGTGACGTGACTGTGTATAAAAGAGCAACATAGTTAAGCAATAGGCCACCCCGAAGAGATGACAAAGGAGAATATAGTGCTCTTGATTTTGCACACAGTTGTGAAAAGTGTGCACATGAGCATACTGTTTACACACTCAGAGAAAAATAATTAGAGGGACCACTGGTCTTGATCCTCATTCGAGAAATTATTCCTGGTTCTGTAGTCCGGGTACCACCTACATTCTCCAATTCGAACTTATTTACCCACTCAGTAAGATATCACATTGCTGGAATCTGCTGGAATACTGGATAAGAAGGTGAGCGACCCAATATACCCTTGCGGGCTCGGGCCGAGTTTATTATAATGAAAAATGGCCAGCAAGGGGTTTTATTGTTTTATAATTTCTCAGCACTGTTAGGACCTGTTTTGGAACAATCAAAGTACCTAAACCTGAGATTAATCAGTGGCTGTCCTATGTTATTCAATTATAAAAGGAGTTCCTGAAAATAAGAACAAAAGATGTTACCACACTAACATCATATGTACAATAAATGATCAATAGAATACAAGTAATCAGGATTTTTTGTTGTCAGAAAATTATTATTTAAGTTCAAGGCAAAAAATATATATTTATGTACAATAGGATGAGCATTCATGTAGGGTAGGGTACATACATAGATATAACTTGGATATTCAAGGTATTGGTTATTTCTCCTTTAACATATCCAAATATTGAGTCCAGACTGCTTAAGCACAGTAATTAATTAATTTCAACTAAAAATCAGAAGAAAATCAAAAGATGACATGAAACAAAGTGTGCAGAGTTGGACTAAACAAGTCGACGTTTCGGTCTTTTTTGAAGGAACGTCAAACGAACCCTTGAAACCTTGACCGGACTCGTTTGACGTTCCTTGGCGCGAGATTTAAAAAACACGCAAGTGGTTTGAAAATTGACTTAACCTGGACAATCCGCCAGAAATTGTAGACTACACCTCTGTATTCAATACGAGAGGGTCATCAATTGTATATACTACTAATTTTGTCCTGATGATGGTCTTAAGAAAACTTCAAAAAAGACCGAAACGTCGACTTGTTTAGTCCAACTCTGCACACTTTGTTTCATGTCATCTTTTGATTTTCTTCTGATTTTTAGTTGAAATCAATTAATTACTGTGCTTAAGCAGTCTGGACTCAATATTTGGATATGTTAAAGGAGAAATAACCAATACCTTGAATATCCAAGTTATATCTATGTATGTACCCTACCCTACATGAATGCTCATCCTATTGTACATAAATATATATTTTTTGCCTTGAACTTAAATAATAATTTTCTGACAACAAAAAATCCTGGTTTCTTGTATTCTATTGATCATTTATTGTACATATGATGTTAGTGTGGTAACATCTTTTGTTCTTATTTTCTGGAACTCCTTTTATAATTGAATAACATAGGACAGCCACTGATTAATCTCAGGTTTAGGTACTTTGATTGTTCCAAAACAGGTCCTAACAGTGCTGAGAAATTATAAAACAATAAAACCCCTTGCTGGCCATTTTTCATTATAATGGAATCTGCTGGAAAGCATACTATTGGTTCCTAAAACTACATGATTAGAGATACATTCTTAGATGTTGTGTTCTATAGTTTAAGACCAATGAGAATTGAACAGCATTAAAAGCAAGCCTTTATGCAGCTGAAATAATGATTATGGGCTCTAAAAAAACTCAATCACTTGTCACATGCACTGGTTCTGCTTAAACATCGCACCCTCGATCCACATTCAGATTAGACTCCATCATCTTCAAAGCTCTGAAGCTAAATGTAACTAACTATCTAAGAAACTCAAGTTAACCAGAACACAAAGACCTCTTCGTACAGTAAACAAGCTCCACTTACTGACCTAAGGCTATAAAAAAGACTGCAACACATTCTTTCTCAGCCTTTTCTCCTGAAATATTGAACAATATAGTTTTGGAGATAAGGCAGAGCCTACTCCTTCTCAAGCACCTCAACATCTCCTTCTAACCACCGCACTCTGCGCCAATGCACTCTGCACAACTGCACTTTTTGACTGACACTTGGCGAAGCCGAGCACCAGGTTGCAACTCTTCAACCTAGAGAATTTTAGGAATTATTCTCTGATGTTATAGACCCTCAGTCTGTGTTCGCGGAGCTCTTTGTGCCGTTGAGGCGGGCATTTTCCTTGAGACACATGCCCTCTTCTCCTCCCAGGTGCTGACAGATGTGAGTGAGGCGCCTTTGTGGCTTGTCTCCCCTGGGTTAAAAACAAGATGATGTCGAAGGGCCCAGCTCGATGATAAGCCTCGGCATAGATTTGCTTTTATGACATATATTGTCGAATAAAGCTTTCTTGAACTGATAAGCCTCGGTTGTGCAATGGGTTGCTGGACCATATCGAGTTCTCATAGGGGTGATGCAGCGACTCATTGCATGCGACCTACGTGAGGTGTCTGGCAAACAGCTGTAGGTGGCGGAAGCTTAAAGGAAATGCCAGTAATCCAGGGGTCCCACACCGTACTGGAGGGCAAGATCAATACTGTGGCCATCAAGGTGGGCCTGCTTCGCAAAGTGTCAGACAGAGTGACCATCACAGAACAAACGATTGGTGATCCGGACCAGGATGTTTTTACCCTTAAGAAACAAGTAGCAAAGCTCACTGCTACGGAACAGATGCTTGAAAACTGGGCAGAGGACGCAGAGGGCAGTTCCAGACGCAACAACTTGTGGCTGATCAGGTTGCCGGAGAAGGCAGAGGGCACTTCAGCTGAGTCCCACCTGGAGAAATGGATCCTTGCAAGCTCAAACCGGATGGCCTCTCCCTCATGTTTGCAGTGGAAAGAGCAAGAAGTTGACGATGCAACCTTAGCCGGGAGCTCACCCGAGGGCCATTATTGCAGGAATATTTAATTATTGTGACAGAGAATCAACTGTACACTTGAAGTTCAAAAAACGCAACATTGCCATTTTCCTAGAGTACACCCAAAAAGTACAGTAACAGAGGAAGTAATTTGTGAAAGTTAAGCAAATGATCAGATCCATGTTAATATCGTACATGCTACTGTTCCCAGCACAGCTCAGAGTGGTAGCACATGGTAAAACTAATTTCGAGCGAACTGAAGAGGCATGGGCCTGGTAAGAACAATGGGACAAAGTGCCCCCCGGGGAGCGCGTGGCTTGCAGACGAGAGGGCGTCTAGGGTGGAAGAGGGCGACAGTGTCTCCCAGGGAGAGTCCTTGGCGGTAGACGCTGCACACTCGAGAATTGAGGTGCAGGAGGACAGCACGCTAGAGGGGGTACAAACAGATGGTGATGGCCTGTTGACCACGCAGAACAGTTGGGAGGAGGACCCAGTAGGGGTCTACTGGGCCTTTTCCTGAGTGACATTGTTGCCCAGATCCTGATGTGGTGGCCTGGCCTTGGTCTTGGTATGTGAGTATGCTCAGGGAGGGGTGGGTCCCGGGGGAGGGGGGAGAAATAAGCTGTTGGATAGCCACATGGGACTCTGATGCGGCAGGCAATGGGCAACTCACCTACACTGACTGCTGTGTGTCATGGAGTGATTATGTTTTCATTTTAATGCTGACTCCTACAAAGGATTCCAATAAGGCTATAGTTAGTGTAGTTGGTGCGAGACCCCGAGTAGTTCCACAGTCCATTCGGGGTAAGGTAAAACACTGGTTGGACTCAGCCCAGTACTGCGAGCGGTTTAGTTTAGCCAACTGTGCAAAGGTTGAGGTCTGATCTTTAGGACAGCATACCAGCCAATTAATCTACAGAGGGTTGGGGACTGAGGGTTTCTGGCCATCACAACTCGGAATGGTGGGCGATCTAGACTGGTTTGTTTATTGTTGTCATACGATTGTCAGGGGTGGGGATGAGGGGGGATTTTGTTAATGTTATGTTACATGTCAAACTATGAAAAGAAAACACGCATACAATAATGCAGTCAGTGTTACAAGGGAAGGCAGGCACCCAGGAAAGTGTGCAAGGGAGAAGTAGGTGGGAACGGGGTACTGTTTGTCAGCCTGGGCAGTTATGTAAGGCGATAAAGAGTGCCGCCCTATCTAAGACGGATCAGGGTGAGCATTGGATGCTTACAGGAAACACCCCTCACGGACACCGAAGCAGATAAACTGAAGAAAAGATGGAACTGATCAAGTCCACTTTCTCCTCTTACACCTGAGGGATGCGGAGGTCTGGGTAGCACCTGGGGTCTGCTTCAGCATGATCTACACTGAGGCAGACACATAGGGTCAGTATGTACTGGTGTAGAGGGTGTTGGATGGAGTGGATGTCACTATCCTGAATGTTTATGTCCCAATTCGATTAATAGGGATTTTTCCAGCGCATGCAGTCATTAGCGACTAATAATATGGTGGATCACTTGCTGTGGATGGGCTACTTTAACTGTGCCCTGTATGCAAATTTAGACAGGCCTCCCCCCCTTCCCGGGAGTTAACCAAACCAGGAACGAAGAGTACATTGGTTGAAGTTATGCATAATTTGGGTTATGAGGATCCGTGGCAGAAACGACATCCCACGAGGAAAGAGCACTCCTGCCCCCCGGCCACTCATGCCACAACAACCGATTGGACCGAACCTTAGGCACAGCAAATTTGAGGGTGGATGTGTGGCTATCTGGGCAGGTTCCCGTCTGACCACTCCCCTCTGCTGCTGGAGTGGTGCTCAGGATAGAAGCAGACAAAGGCATTGGCGCATGCAGTCAGATGTATTGATTGATGCTTCATTTATACAGTCTCTGGGAGAAAAGATTACTGAATATCTGGAGGGCATTTGGGACTCGATGAAAAGTAGAGGCACTGAATGGGAAGCATTAAAAACGATCATTAGAGGGGAATGAATTGGGAAGGTATGTGGTCTCCATAGACAATTGCAGAGAGAACAAGGTGACCTGGAGAATTACTTGAACTCAGAGGGGGGATTCTGGTAAGCACAGAGGAGGACAGAGCAGTTGTTGTCACCTGTATCAGGGAAGCATGGGACAGGCTGGACAGGTTTACACATCTGGACTATAGACAAGGCTACACCGAGAGGGAGACAAGCCTGGAAACTACTGGCCTGGCTGCTTAGGAGGGAGTTGGAAAAGATCCTGATAGTGGCATTGCGTCGACAGGACGATGGCCACTACCTAACAGACTATTATTGATGCTCTGGGATCCCACCTGTCTGACCTTTATTGGGGGAGCAAAAGACACACAATTGATGGACGGAATGCAGAACAAATCAAAACATTCACCCTCAGTCAAGAGATCTGGGTTAAATCCATCATTCTTTTGCTCACGATGCCACCCCAGTTTAGACCTGACATATGCAAATCAGTCTTGACCCTGTGACGCAAGGGAACAGTCCAGCCCGAACTGCCAAACCAGGTACTCCCTGGACCGGAAACAAGCATGCTAGGACCGGTTTCGGGGTTTAACCCTCTTCAGCCAGGATAGCTTTATTACAGTGGCACAGTGAGCCCAGGAGGGACAACACCGGGAGGCGATGGTCTACCTGTGGAAATTTACCAAGCGTACACGGCGCAGCTGGCAGAGCCTATGCTCAAGGTGTATCGTGAGGTGCTGGAGAGTGGTATTCTGCCACCGTTACTTAGGGAGGGGGTGGTGTTTATGGCCACAAAGTCTGGAGGAGACACAACACACCCACCAGCATACAGACCTCTCACCCGCCTTAATGTACACATCAAAGTTCTGTGTAAGGTCCTGGAAAAGAGATTGAAGGGGGCAATGGGAATGCTGGGGAATGAAGACCAGTGCGGCTTTATGCCTTGGCAGAGCACGTCCTTTAACCATCAGAGACTCGCGCATGTGATACACTCTGTCCGTGGAAGTGATAAGGATCGTGCATGTGAAACACTCTGTTCGAGGAAGTGATAAGGAATTGGTTATGGCCTCAGTGGACATAGCCATGGCATTCGCCAGGGTTGAGTGGTAATACCTGCAGCTTGTGCTTCAGAGTATGTGATTTGGACCCGTCTTCTGTACATGGGTGAGGGTCCTTTACACGGCGGCTAGTGCAGAGGTGCGAAGCAGGGAGTGGTGACAGATAGAGGGCTGTGCAACTGGGCACAAGGCAGGGTTGCACGCTCCCAATCCTTCTTTTTGCTTTGGTGATGGAACCACTGGCAGCGAAACTTCGGACCTACATGGGGGACTTCAGCAATGGTGATTGAGGAACACCACATACCTGATATCCCTGTATGCAGACAACATGCTGTTTTACTTGCAGCACCCAGCAGAGTCTGTAAAGCTGCTGCTGACAGGACTGGAAGCCTTTGTGGAGGTGTTGAGCCTAGGTATCAACAGGGAGAAGTCACTACTGCTCCCCCTGGGAGCATTGGAGGCATTGCTGGAGTCGAGCCTAGCCCAGTTGGGATTAAGATGGAAGGTCACTCCTAAGTATCTCGGTGTAGTGATGGTCCACACATTAGAAGACCAACGGCGATATTGTGTGGAACCGTTGGTGGATGGGACTGATGAGGTCTGTTCGCTTTTGGAACACACTACCTCTGTCATTGGCGAGAGGACTTGCGATCGTGAAAATTGTGTTTCTCCCTAGCTGTCAGCGTGCTGATCTCCTTGGTGTGAGCTGGAAAATGGAGCAGGGTGGTGCTGCTGCAATTCAAATGAGCCATGGATGAGGGGGTATGGATCTCCCGGACTTGGAGCTCTTTTATTATGCATCAAAGCAGCAACATGCTGCTAAATGAGTGCTGGGGAACCCAAATGGGAGACGAGGCTTCTATGGGGCACTTTCAGCGCACATTCTTTAATGGCTCTAGTCATGCAGGGTTCACTGGCATTACCTCACATCCCGTATTTGATCAGACGGGTGGCAGAGGTGTGGAAAGGGTTGCTACCAGAGTATTAAGGAGGCCGCTATTTGCCAGGGAGCTAAAAGGTGTTGACGCTGCTCTCTTTTAGTCATATTGGAGAGGACATGTTGGTGGTGAATTATAGGGAAGGGGGATGCGAGACCTTAGGAGATCTGTAACCAGGAGAGACAATCCTTTCTTTAGCTGAGTCTAGAGAGGCGTTTGCGGTGGGAAGGGGCCAGCTCCTACAATACCCTACGTTGGACAGTATGGTACATGGGATCTAGACCGAGTTTCTAAATACCCCCAAACAAACGGTCATGCTACAACTACTATTGATGACAGGCTTGACGAGGCACATGGTGACACATGTATATAAGGCGCTCAGGGAGGACAGGGCCTGACCAGAGCCTGAGGCATGAAGGTTGTGGGGAGATGATTTGAGGATACCCTTGATAGACTCTGAATGGAAAGCGACATGTGACTTGGTATGGAGAGTCTTGTGCAATGCAAGATTCAGATTGGCTGATTTCAATCACATGCATCGCACAAACCTAACACCGATCAAGCACTGTAGAATGTGTGCAACAAATACCAGATACTAGGTTTTGTGCATCTCAAACATTGACTGCTCTAGTGTGTGAGCAGAACGCCAACGTCATGTCGCAGCGAGTGCTGTACCGAGAAGGAAGGGCGTGGCTTCCACCTCGGAGCCCGCTGAACCAAATGCGCGCTCCAACAAAGGACCCAACCGTCCCACTGGGGACCCATAAACGGGCGAGTGGCAAGCTAGCGGCAGCCTTAGGCAGAACCTGCCCCTCCAAAACAGGCTCTTCCGGTGCAGTGAGGCAAGTTTGTGTCTGCGAGAGCGGTAACCTTAGGCAGCCACCGCGGAGAACGAGCTCCGTAGTGCTCCCACTTGCAAGGCACCTCAAGGCGCCCGCACTCGGGCATCCCCGAGGCATCCACCTGACAACAAGGATCAGCAAGTCAGCTTCGAGAGGAGGGGGGCCAGGTGGAACCCTCCCCCCTCCCAGAGCAGCACAGAGCCCCTCAGCCACAGTTTGCCAAATACCAGGACCAGCACCCATGGCATATGATGTCCACTAGTTCTAGTGGGCACTTTGTACCAGTCGAATCAACCCTTATTGATGGTGGTTGTAAAGTCAACCTTATAGAAAGCTATCCTAGTGGTAGCATGGACCAGCAGACATCAGGCTAAGACTTCAGAGAGCATGTGAAGCAAGTTGTTTTACTAATTATAATCCCTTGAATACCAAATGAAAGGACAACACACCAGGTATATATCAAATATATATATGTATTTATTCTAAACACAACCCCTCTGCACTCTTTATGAGGTCAGAGGTAAAAGTACATTACAAGTTACTCAATTAGCATACGATACGTTGCACAGTATACGTTTTGCCCTAGGGGCCTCACAAACCATATACTAAAATAGTGGTATAAGAACCACATCTGGAATAGAAAGTAGGCCTAGGGAATCGCTGGGGCTACTCTAAACAACCAAAGGTTAGGAAGTAGGAGGCTTACGGGAGACTAGCGCAGTGTCTAGACACAGCCGCGAGTTACATTTGACTTTCTATGGGAAACGAAGAAGTTACAAAGTTACTGTTTAAGGGCACTTCCGGATGAACTACGATAAAACCCCTTTAGACTAGGACACTTCGAGAGTCAAGACCCACGGGAGCACCGGAGTACTCCTGTTACCTCACCCAGGGAAGCCGGGTGCATAGGTGCCTTTTGGTGTCGGGTTTCGTCTTCGTTTTCAATTGAGATCTGCAAAGAAGTGCTGCAGGCAACCAGAGCAAATGTGTCCGGGTGGATCCAAGGGTTGATCGAAGATCTGAAGAACCTGAAAGCAGAAGGGACAGAGTCTGGGTCACTAGCCAGTGACCAGGAAGGTACCAGGAAGGAACCAGGCGATGTCGCGTTGAGCTCAGGTGAAGATGCGAAGCTTGTCTCTGCAGCCACGAGGACCAGGAGGTGTTGACGACGACCAGGAGCTGGATTCGAGCTGTCCCACGAAGGGTCTAGTTGACTGCGGTGTCGGTATCCGGATTGGACCCACCAAGCCTTGGTAAACGCAATCCATGCAGGAGATGAAGATTGGCTTTGGTGCAGACCAGCAAGGTCTGTGGGGCTTCTCCTTTGTAGGGAAGCTGGAGCAAGCCTGGAGCAACCAGGAAAGCAAGTTAGATTCAAGATGGAGTCCTCCGGGGGCTTACTAGCCAACAGACTAGGAACCGGGAAGGCGCGTCGAGCTGAAATGCAAGAACGGGCCTCACAGGACACTCGTGAATTGTGGAGGGCTGAGCTTCGGTGCAAATGTTGCTCGGGTCTGGGGCTTCTCGTACCCCAATGCACAACTGCGAGTTAACTCAGGAGTCGATGCAGTTAGCAAAATGTAGGATGTCCAGGAGTTCCGGTCCCACGTCTCTCATGTCCGCCACGGGCCTCAGCTTTGCTGGGATCGTCGAGCAGGATCAGAGATGTCTGGAAGTCCGTGTCCTGAGTCGCAGAGTCTTCGAGTCGCGGCGGGAGCCTCGACAAGCAGACCGGCAAGTTACTGGTGGTGCCTGTTTGCACAGGGTGGTAACTCCTTGACCACAAGGAAGATGTCTTCCATCTTCCAGTCGAAATGGAACATTGAAGGTCCAGGATATGTATTTCAAAGATTCATCCAGGGTAATCTAAAGTCCTAGGGACACAGCTCTTATACTTATACGAAGGTTAGGGGCTGGACTACCTGGTGGACCTGTGAAGGGGGTGGTTACACCCCTTTCCCTTTGTCCAGTTTCGCGCCAGAGCGGGGCTGGAGTGCCCCAGCAACTGGTTTGAACCGGGCTATGCATGGAGCACCTTGTGTGCCTCGGGCAGTGTCTGGAAAAGCATTTGCTGAATGCAGCCCTCCCTGCCCCAGTACACTACAGCCTGTCTGGGGAGGTACAGGAAACCTATTGTCCAGGCATCCCCTGCCGGAGTTAAGTCCAGCAGCAGGAGGTCAGACTCGTGTCTGTGGCAGCAGCATCCATTTTGTGATGCTGAGACTCTGTTTAACTTTAACCGGGTTTACTAGTAACTACAAGTCTTATCTCTCTAGAAGGGTGAAATGCTACCCCCGCCGGCAGGACTGGCGGGGGGGGTGTGGGGGGTTGTATTCCAAGTGTTTGACACCTTACAGGACATGTTTTGATAACGCCAAACCAAAGTTAGCATTAGCTGCGAGGATTATAATGCATTTAAGAGTATATTATATGGCTATATCATAGAACAGCTATAAGGAGTAGGTTCCGAAAGCTGCAGAGGGGCCCAGCTCATACAAGGGCACCCTCTTACATAAAACCAAGCACTTTGCCTCCAGGATTGTTAAGGCCTGCCATAGGAGTGATTTATAGGTTACTATGTGTCTATATATAAGGTAGATATAGATATACTATATCTAAGTAAGGGGTGATTACACCACCTTACCCAGGCTGTGTGAACAGACCTGTGGTGTCAGGTTGGAGGGCCAGCCAGGGGTGGCACAATACATACTGCAGCCCCTGGTGGGCCTTGGATGCACCTATGCCATGGGTACCTATGGTACACTATACAGGGACTCACAAAGGTGACCCAATACCCAATCTGGTATGTATCTAAAGCACATAGTATCAATTTAGAGAGAGAACAGCTAGGCTGTGAGCCTGATTAGCGTGACCACAGCCAGTCTAAAGTCGGAAAATCACAGCAAAAAGTGGGGGTGACCATAGGAAGCAGACCATACTCTCCTACAAACCCCAATAAACCCTGTGTGGGTGCCGTACCTTAACGAAGACGATGAGGCATCCAAAAATCCGGAAATAATGAAAGACTTCTCCCTTGTCCCACAGAGCGAAAGTGACCAGGAAGCAATGCGTCCCGAGGGATGCGGGAAGAATACCCAATCTCTCCAATCAGCAACGCCCAAGAAAGGTCAAGCCGAGCAGAAAAGGTGAGGAGACGACACATCCTGTGTGTCCACTGGGAGGAAGTATCCAGAACAGGAAGTCGGGACAAACGCCAGAGAAGACGAGACGCTGCCATCACATCGGAAGACACCGAAGAAGAGGATCCGGAGGCTCTTGACACCTGGACGGAGGATAGGTGGATCACAGAGAACGCACGAGCCGCCACAACTCAGGAGAGTTGTGGCTCCTAGCGGTATGGGACGGGACACAGGGGTATTACGGGGAGCGGGGTATAGGGAGACTGGGACACGGGAGAGCTGTTTTGCGGTGCTGGTTCCTCTTTTGGTTAAAACCGTCACTTCTCTCCCACACAACCGGTCTCATCCCTAAGACTTACCTACCTCAGTCACGTAAATTACAGATCAAGCGCTGCGAGCGTTAGGATCAGTAAACTACAAATCCACACCTAAATCTGCTAATGGCTTGCTTCCTATTTTTCCCTCAGCCCGCACTTTTTCAACCCATTTTTTTTCACGTGGTATGGTGATGGTTAATGGGCTCCTGTAAGGCATCATTACTGACCGCTGCCTTTTCTTGCTTTCTTTTGGAGTACACTCCAGGACCCAACCTGAACTCCCCAGAAGCATATGAAGTTCCTTTGGACATCCCGGAAGGTCGAACTCCAACCAAGACGCCTGAGAGGCCACTCTACTCCACAATCCTGTGCTGTAACAAGCTTATCCTCCTATTACCATTGTGTTCATCCTGACTTTCAAACCTTTAGCATTACTGAGCTGTGTTGTTTAGCACCAATAAACGTCAAAATATTGATCCGATATGGCCCCCTCGCTTCTGCTTCCAACCAGCCCTCCGACATGAACAAATACTGAAGCACACAGCTGTTCAAATCATAAAACAGACCCAACCAGTCACACCGGGCTCCCAAAACTCATATAACTCCTATACGAAGGCCACCTCCGAATCTCCAACATCCAGTAGCCCTCAATATATAACGGCCAAAGCTCTGTTATGGCAATCTTCCAAAATGGAACTTCAAATAGACCTTCTTCAGTCTATAGCTTAGCGGCTGGCGAATATGACCAAAAAGATTGACCTCATTGAAATCAGGTATCTCATCTTGCAAAACCAGTGCTCCTGCTCATGTGCAGCAATTATCGATCAGTGGGCAACCTTGCCGTCAGTTTTGAAAGCTCGGTCCAACTCAATCTGAGGCGTCAGCGGACCCCCATCATTAGGACTCCACCTAGTTGCAAGCCATCCACAACAATACACTGAACCTTTGGATCACCAAATCAACCTAGCAGAAAGCCCCCTAACAATATCAACCTCTCAATCACCCTCACCACTTCAGGATACTGCTCTACCTGGCTCCCTAGAAGTCAGGCTCGGAACCCTCACCTGGCCACGGCACTGGACGGGGATAAAGGTCCTCCGACCCCCAAGTGGCAGGAAGGGTCACTCTCCAGGAAGGCAAAAAAAAACTAAGAAAGCTTCAAAAAAGAGCTAAAACAAAAAAAAGAGTTGCGTCCTTCGCCAATCGCAAAGCATGCTACAGGAAAAAGCCCTGTTCCGTTTTACCCAATTTTTGCAACAAAGACAGTTGGTAACCCCAACAACTCATCAGTCAAAGAGCCATGCATCATCCAAAGATCGCCCGATGAAACAGGGGGAAGGATAAGCCCAGATCCGACTTCTGAGCCATTCCCAGGTGCAAAGAAGGTGGCTGTCTGCTCTTATGCTATCCAGACTGTTCCCACAAATGTCGCACCCGCAATAAAGAGACCGGACATCGGCCCTATAACCACCCCTTAATATAAAAGGGGAAAGACTGACGTTTGCACCCAAGCTCCCCCGAATGTGAAACGCAGTGCACACAATGGTGAGAGACCAAACTGGGGTCCCAAAACTCGAAACACCTATCATCAGCTACATCCCATGGCACCGCAATCCACGGACAGTCAGAAGCACCTGAAGCCTAGTGGTTCTCGAGGGTCACGTTCATACATCCAACTCACAGAGCAGCAGCCCCTCTAAGTTAGAGCACGGCATCATTGAGGTGGCTTTTAAACCGACATACCACATTAAAGGCAACCATGACATCCTGAATAGGGGCAACATACTACGCCTAATGACGCACATACCGACCTTGGCCAACATAAGACCGACAGATCTTGTCTGGGTCAAATTCCAGTGTCTTCCAGGGAACACCCATGGCGAGACCACCCTGGTCGGGCTGCTCCAGCAGCCACACTTGACGACAATGTCACAAGAAGCCAACCGTCGGACTGAGGGATTGGCATCAAGCACCTTCCACAAACTAGATACCCCAACTTCCTTAACATTAAAGCATAAAAACCAGCGACATACTCCATCCTCAAAGTAACCAACGGCAACCACACAGGTAACTACCTCTCCAACAAACAACACTAACATAATGCCATGAGAATCATACACACATTAGAACAAAGGACAGTCTATTCTGGGAAAACCGGAACTTGCAATTACCACAGTCATCATGCTGTGCCAGGCAACCACAAGTTTCGATGGCACCCCCAAACCACCTAAATAGAATTTCGTCACCCGCCAGAATGGCTTAAAAACACACCTAACAATTGTGTCCTGGAATGTGACAGACATCTTTAAACTCATCAAGGCAAACACAACACCTGAGTATCTCCAAAACAGCTACATAATTTGCCAGCAGAAAACCTGGGCCAGGGAAGCTACAACATTATCGAGTTATTTTGAAATTAATACCCCAGCCATAAGGCGCAACATATTTGGGCGATCAACCGGGGATCTCTCCATCTTCATCTAACACGCTCAAAGGGTGGACGTCAGAGTAATCCCAATTTCCACATTTGGAACGCAAGCATTACTCATCAACGGAACAAAAAATAAAAATACTTGTTAACTGCTATGTGAAACTGGCACTACACCAGAAGAAGGAGTAATTCCAAGAAGGATTACTATTTACTGCAATGAAAAAAGAGGAAGCAACCTAGTTGGCGATATGCTTCATCATGGGCTCCCCACCCGAGGGGCCGAATGCCTCCCGGGTGTGCTATGACACCTGATTACAGCAGAGCGGGGTTTTTTTTGGGTGCAGAGTGAGTGATCAGTGAAAAGTGATTTAAGATTGCCTTTATGACCCCTACATTTTTTATTTAATGATGGTAAGTAAATAAAGTTCTTTATTGTTTGATTATTGAAAAATCTTACAATATTTCCAGTACAAAAACATATGCCTAATAATAATACAATAAAAGCGATTATATCCTTAAAAGTTCGTTAAAATTTCATTAAAATCATTTTTTCTAATTTATTCACCCAGTTTTGCAATTACTATCTTTAAGAACCTTACAAAGGCAGCGTTCATGATTATATCATTTGAATGAAGACAGTTTTTCAGTGCCTGCCTGCATGTCCTTATTCCACGTATATTAAATTGCAATTTAAGTAGTGTGCATCTTTCATTACGGAGTTCAGGACAGATACATAAGAGGTGGACAATATTCTCTTCACCACTTTTACGAAGTCTATACAATGTGCTACTGTTAGTTTTTTTCCACGGAGGGACGTGACTAAGGCCCGGTAGAATTCAAAATCTTGCTCTTATGAGACATTGTTTACTTTTTTCAGACCAGGGTATCTCCAAGTATTCTTGTATCTTCTTTTTTTGATTTCCTTTTATTACTGACCACGAATGCTTTCTTTTTGCCAGCGTATCTTTGTCACTTACACGTGATAGGTGATTTGTTGTTCGATTTACTATTTTTTTAAACGATCCATTGCTTATCATACTATTCCAAGTTGGCATAAGTCCAAACTCTTCTATTGCCTCATTAAGATACTTCCTTGCAAGTGAATTCATATTCTTATTTATTTCTTGCCAAAGAAGCTGAGATATATGATTATCATGGTCGTTTTTTATCCTATACCACGTTTTGATAAATTGGCCTTTTCTTGCAAAACATTGATTATTTCGACCGAATTCCAATCTAATTTGTGCTGGTGAAGCATTATTTGGAAGATAAAAGAGAGATTTATATGTTTTGGAAAGTACCTTATTTATTATTTCCGCATCCATCCCCATTAATGCATCACTAGCTTATTTAATGATGGGGTCGTAAAGCAAGATTAAAACGTAGGAGGATGTCCTAAATGGTTGAATTGACCATTGACATCCGTAGGCGTATTTGTGACAAAGTCTACATGTTTCAGCCTTTTAGTGAGTACTCGCAAGGCTTTCTTCAGGACAGTGATAACAAAGAGGTGTGCACTCCCTACGGTGCACACACACTGTGCGAAGCTAACAGCAAACTTACGGTTTAGCTCTGAATCATTATTTATAAGGTGCAATTGTGTCATACCCCATGGATCCTGCCGGGGGGGGGAGGGGGTGTGGGGCGTTGCCTATAGTCACACTTTCGTCAAGAACAAGCGCCCGCTTCTGGCACCTATTGCAGTCCCGGCCCGGGAATTCCAAGGATGGACTACAATAGGTGCCAGAAGATATTTTACTTGCCAGGGAGCTTGCTGGTGACTAGATATCAACAGACTGGACAGTAGAGGATGTATTCCCAAGAACACCCTTCAAGGTTCCATGTAGGCAATGTGGTCGATATCAAGGATTAGTGCTGAATCCCCATAACCTTGCACACACCAGGGTCAAAACCCATTAGTAAGTACAAACTATGGTGAAGACAAGGTTAATAATATACGGCAGCAACACAATATAGTCCACAAAGAAACCCACCTATTCCATACACAAAGAAATCAGTCTATTCTTTACAAACATACATATAGATCGACTTAGCATCAAAAGAAGTCAATTTATTGTGAGTGCATGGAAAAATACTGAAACACAGCAGACACGGCCGCTCCCCACGCCTCCTGACTCCGCTCAGAGTGCATTCTCCTCGAAGCGCTTCCTGCCCTCCACTCCTGCAACTCCAGAAGCGCTTTGCCCTGTGACCAGCGCTTGGTATCGTAACTGGCTGCATTTGCATATTTCTGTTAATCTGTAAGCTGATATCTGCGTGTTTGACCGTAGCGCCGCTCCTCAGGATTGATTGGCGACTGCTTTAAGGCATTAGATCAGCCTGCTGCTTTGCTTGCTATTGCTTACTTGCCTTTATTTACATCGCGTCAGTTTCGGTTTTGTATCCCGACCTCCATCTTGCCATTACGTTTCCCTTGGCCCGCCTACCCTCCCCGCTACCGCCCCCCAGCTGCCCCTCCCACGCTCCGCCCCCTCCACTATCCATTTATGACCAATGTTCCAACTCGCAGCATACACGCGCAGCGATCGCGCCCCAGTTGCGCCGAAGGTGCGCCAAAGGTAAGCCCATCTACGCCCGTCCGCGCCTGGACCGCGCCCAGCACCATACCCCCTGGTCCTCGCAATGCCCACCCCTCCCGCATTACTTACGCTGCCACCACCCTCCTAGCCCTTAACCCCGGCCATTCCCCCAACTGCGTCCAAGCCGCTCTTGGACACACCCATGGACCTTTCTCTTGCAACTCCTGCAAGTTCGACAGAACCAAGAACAACTCCTCATCTACGAACACACAACAGATATCCGACCCCAACCACCTACAATGCATCCTGCTCAACACCCGCTCGGTCCACAGGCACGCCATCGACCTCTGGAATCTACTAGACACCATCTCTCCGGACGTCGCCTTCCTAACAGAAACATGGATGAACGCCACATCAGCCCCACTCATCACCATTGCCATCCCGGAAGGCTATAAGATCATTCGCAAGGACCGTACCGGCCAAACAGGAGGAGGCATCGCTATCGTCCATAAGAAATCCATCCGCATCTCAACCAGCTCAGACGTCAATCTCGCCAACACCGAACACCTTCACTTCCAGATCCACATCGACCCCAAGACCACACTCAGAGGCACCCTCCTTTACAGGCCACCAGGACCCCGCGCACAATTTAGTGAAGACATCACGGACTTCATCACTCCACACGCGCTCCCCTCCGAGGATTACATCCTTTTGGGAGACCTCAACTTTCACCTTGAAAAGAACAACGACCGCAACACCACCACCCTTTTGGACAACCTCGCCAACCTCGGACTTAAACAACTTGTCACTACCCCCACCCACATCGCAGGTCACACACTCGACCCTATCTTCACCTCCAGCAAACATGTCTCCTTCAGCCACATCACAGCTCTCCTTTGGACTGACCACAGCTGCGTTCACTTCACCTACAACAAGTCCACATCCAACAACCACCCCCAACCCACTCTGCGAAGAACTGGAACAAAATCACCATCAACCAGATCTCCTCATCGCTTCTTCAAAACCCCCCCGCCCACTCCTCAAACCCCGACCAAGCAGCCACCAACCTCACCCAATGGTTATCCAACAGCGCCGACATCCTAGCACCACTGAAAAAACGACAAATCAAACTAGGCAGCAAGAAGGCCTCCTGGTTCAACGATGATCTTAAGAAATCCAAGAAACTCTGTCGCTCCCTTGAGAAGAACTGGAAAAAAGACCCAAACACCAGCACCAAGGACGCCTTCAAAAACGCCACCCGCATACACCACCAACTGATCCGGAACGCCAAGAAAGCCGCTTTCAAGGACCGACTAGATAGCAACGCCCACAACAGCAAGGAATTATTCAACATCGTCAAGGAATTTACCAACCCCTCAGCCAACTCCAACGACATCACCCCCTCCCAAGCCCTCTGCGACTCCCTAGCCTCATTCTTCCACAACAAAATTGCAGACATCCACAACAGCTTCGACAACCGACCCGAAGACCAACCCACCCAACCCTCTGCAGGACCCCCACCCTCCTTGAACATCCTCAATGACTGGAACCCAATCTCCACTGAGCACACCATCCGTCTGATGAACTCTATCCACTCAGGATCCCCACAGACCCATGCCCTCACCACATCTTTAACAAAACAGACTCCATTATAGCACCATACAGTAATACTACTCTCCCTATTTTATTATTACTGTATGGATTAACCTGTATGAAATGCTCTTTTATGATTGTTATATGCAAACAATCGAATAAAGATATTCTATTCTATTCATTATAGCACCGCACCTCCGAGACGTCATCAACTGCTCCCTCAACTCCGCAACCTTCCCAGAAAGCTGGAAACATGCCGAACTCAGCGCCCTCCTGAAGAAACCCACAGCTGACCCCACCGAACTCAAAAACTACCGCCCTATCTCACTCCTTCCATTCCCGGCCAAAGTCATCGAGAAAGCGGTCAACAACCAGCTCGCCGCCTTCCTCGAAACCAACAAATCCCTCGACTCCTCACAGTCCGGCTTCCGAGCCAAGCACAGCACTGAAACCGCCCTCATCGCAGCAACAGACGACATTCGAACTCTACTGGACAATGGAGACACAGTCGCCCTCATCCTCCTCGACCTCTCCGCAGCCTTTGACACAGTCTGTCATAGCACCCTTTTACAGCACCTCATAAACGTCGGAATCCAAGGAAAAGCACTGGAATGGATCACCTCGTTCCTCACCGGAAGAACCCAGAGAGTCCGCCTTCCACCATTCAAGTCTGAGGCCACTGAAGTCATCTGCGGCGTACCACAAAGATCTTCACTCAGCCCCACCCTCTTCAACGTATACATGAGCCCCCTCGCGGTCATCGCACGCCAACACAACCTCAACATCATCTCCTACGCCGATGACACTCAACTGATCCTATCACTCACCAGAGACCCTAACACTGCCAAAACCAACCTGCATGAAGGAATGAAAGAAGTAGCCGAATGGATGAAGCACAGCCGTCTGAAACTGAACTCAGATAAAACAGAAGTCCTCATCCTAGGCACCTCCCCCTCCGCCTGGGATGACTCTTGGTGGCCAGAGGCCCTTGGAAAACCACCCATCCCGACGGACCACGCACGTAACCTGGGCATCATCCTGGATTCCTCACTCTCGATGAACAGACAAGTCAACGCCGTTTCTTCATCTTGCTTCAACATCCTTCGCATGCTCAAAAAAACATTTCGCTGGATCCCCACCGAAACTAGAAAAACGGTCACCCACGCACTGGTCACGAGCCGCCTGGACTACGGAAACACCCTCTACGCCGGTACTACCGCAAAACTCCAGAAAAAACTCCAACGCATCCAGAACGCTTCAGCCAGGCTCATATTAGACATCCCGCGTAAAGAACACATCTCTGGTCACCTGAAAAACCTCCACTGGCTCCCCGTCAATAAGAGGATTACTTTCCGCCTCCTAACCCACGCACACAAAGCACTCTACGAAATCGGACCCGAATGCCTCAACACACGACTGTCCTTCTACACCCCCTCCCGCCAGCTACGATCCTCCAACCAAGCCCTCGCCACTGTACCTCGCATCAACAAAACCACCATGGGAGGTAGATCCTTCTCCTACCTGGCAGCTAAAACCTGGGACTCACTTCCCACTCACCTTCGCCTTACTCAGAACCACCTAGCATTCAGAAAGCAACTTAAAACGTGGATATTCGACAAGTAATTCCCCACCCTTCTTCAAGCGCCTTGAGACCCTCTGGGTATGTAGCGCGCTATATAAATCTATTGACTTGACTTGACTTGACTCTTTTCCCCCTAAAAGTTGGGGTTTCTTCAAGGCTGTCAAACCTTTTTACTTGTGAAATATTTAGTGATAATTATGTATGCTCCCCAACATGTACATAGGGGACAGTGAATACAAACATCACACAAGTAACAAGAACTTTGTAAACAGGAACTACATGAAGTATACTTTTTGTATGTACTTGTGATGTATTGAAGATTTTGTTTTCACCTTCCCCATACCAAAAAAGGCGGCCGCTTCACAGCATTTTATTTCACTTTGCTTGGAGTGTAAATCATAAACGTAGGCTTATACAACAATATATTTAAGATTATTTCTACGCCGACAGTGCGCAAGTGATGCCAGTTATACATGTAATGCAGACTATCTTTTGTATCAGATTTGCCTACAGCATAGCGCACTTATTTCATTGAACTACGTTCAACATCAACACCGCCAACTCCAACGGATGCCAACATCGCAGCTCTCAACCTTCACCAATGCATCTCCAACTGCGCCGACATTCTCGCACCCCTCAAGAAGACACCAGGCAAGCAACACTCCAAGAAAGCCAGATGGTTCACTCCGCCCTCCAGGAGTCCAGATGCACCTGCCGACGACTTGAGAAGAGATGAAGGAACATCAAAACACCCGGACACCCACGCTACCTTAAAATCCACCGTCAACGCACACCCCCTCCGCATCAAAAACACAAAGAAAACGGCTTTCCATGACAGAATAAACGCCAAGGAGTTCACCAGGCCCAACAGTGAGACCACAGATGTCCCACCCACCCAAGACCTCTGCAACCAACTCAGCACCTTCTTCCATTCCATGACCAGGCAGATCTATGACAGCTTCAACACCCAAGACCCTGCTACTACACCCACCATCACCGCACGCAACCACACCTAACCCTAACAGACTGGACTCTGCTCACCACAGTGGACACACTCATGATTATGAAGAATTCTCAGTCAAGACTTGGAACACCCTACCCCTCCACCTCATGCAATCCGCATCATTGACCCAGTTCAAAAACTGGCTCTTTGACTGAACCTCTGCACCCAACTGATCAGCGTCCCCCACCTCCCCATCACTGCCTTGAAACTCACAGGTGAGTAGCCGTGCTTTGCAACCCCCTGATTGATTGATGTTCTAAAAGTAAATATGGACTATTAATGACCAAATGGACAAGGTAGCCTAAGGACTAGAGCGGCCGACGTCCAAGCTGTGGAATGGGTTTTGAGTCTCGGCATCGATGCTCAACATCTCTGCAAAACCCACTACCGATTAAACATACCAGTTAGCCAGTCATACCAAATTTAGACCAACTCAAAGAGGTGGGTATTAGGCAGATTAGCAACATAAATTAAGCTTTTGCAACCTTACAGACGAAGCCGAACACAAGGTTAAAACTTACCACAGAACACATCAGTCTCCAGTCTGCGAATAAATCATTGGAAACATGTGCAAAGCAACAAAGTCCACCTAATGGCAGGACATCCCACTCGAATAAACTGCAATAATACGAGCAAAGAAAGAGAGAGAAGAAGATACGGCTCCTAGCGAAGTAACCGTACAGTGAGAGGACACACGACATTTTGTTAAAGACAAATAAAAGCTCTCACCATCCCAGTGCTAACTCTGCACATGATTAGGTGTCCGAGGCTATTTGCTTCAGGTCACAAGAAGTCCATGCATGTGCTCTGTAAGTCGCAAGGTGCTTAGGTCTTAACTCTGGCGGTTATTAAGAGTCGCAGTCCTTCCTGTACAATTTATTGGAACTTGTGGCATTTCCTTCTTGCACAATTTATTGGAACTTTTGGCCTTTCCTTCCTGTACAATTTATTGGAACTTGTGGCCTTTCCTCTGAGGGTGATTAAGAGTCCAGGCGTTTCTTCTGCAGGTTAAAAGGAGTCCAGACGTCTCCTGTGAAGGTTATGAAGACCCCGATCCTTTCTTCGATTCATTAGGAGGTTATAAGGAAGCCAGTCTTTTTTTATAATGTAATAAATGAAGCCCGGACTCTCCTGTGAAGGTTATACTGAGTCCTGGCCTCTCCTGTGAGGGTTATAAGGAGTGCAGGCCTCTCCTGTGACGGTTATAAGAAGTCCAGGCTTCTCCTGTGACGGTTATAAGGAGTCCAGGCTTCTCCTGTGAGGGTTATAGGAGTGCAGGCCTCTCCTGTGACGGTTATAAGGAGTCCAGGCTTCTCCTGTGACGGTTGTAAGGAGTCCAGGCTTCTCCTGTGACGGTTATTAGGAGTGCAGGTCTCTCGTATGAAAGTTATGAGTCTAGGCCTCTCCTGTGATGGTTTTAATGAGTGCAGACCTCTCCTGTGAAGGTTATAAGGAGTGCAGCCTCTCCTGTGAATGTTATAAGAAGTGCAGCCTCTCCTGTGAAGGTTATAAGGAGTGCAGCCTCTCCTGTCAAGGTTATAAGGAGTGCAGGCCTCTCCTGTCAAGGTTATAAGGAGTGCAGACCTCTCCTGTCAAAGTTATAAGGAGTGCAGGCCTCTCCTGTGAAAGTTATAAGGAGTGCAGGCCACTCCTGTGAAGGTTATAATGAGTGCAGGCCTTTCCTGTCAAGGTTATAAGGAGTCCAGGCCTCTCCTGTGAAGGTTATAAGAAGTGCGGCCTCTCCTGTGAAGGTTATTAGGAGTGCAGGCCTCTCCTGTGATGGTTATCATGAGTCCAGGCCTCTTGTGTGGAGGTTATGAGTCCAGGCCTCTCCTGTGAAGGTTATGAGTGCAGTTCTCTCCTGTGATGGTAACCATAAGTGCAGGCCTCTCTTCTGGTTCAGGAGTCCAGGCCTCTCCTGTGAAGGTTATAAGGAGTCCAGGCCTCTCTTCTGTTATCAGGAGTCCATGCACCTCCTCTGCACGACTAAGGAGCTCAGGTCTCTCATCTGTAGGTGATCAGAAGCCCAGCTTTCATCTCCCCCAGATTGCCGTGTGCCCCTCGTCGGCTGGGGCGTGTGGGGAGGTGGGGGCGGTATCTGTGCAGCATTCAGCGAGGATGACACCCCGAGCCCGCAGCTTCTGCCCGCTGGAGACAAAGAACAGGATTTGATGACGTGGGACCGGTGTAGGAGCAGTCTGCGCATGTCACTGCGAGCTCAGTCTCAACCACTTTGATACAGAGAAGGCGAAGTCTGCGCATGTCACTGCCAATCGCGTCTCAGTCGTTCTCCGGGACGCTTGATGAATGATGAGGCGCAGTCTGCGCATGTCACCGCGAATAGTGTCTGAGTCACTCCATGGAACGCGTGATGAAAGATGAGGCGCAGTCTGCGCATGTCACCGCGAATAGTGTCTGAGTCACTCCATGGAACGCGTGATGAAAGATGAGGCGCAGTCTGCGCATGTCACTGCAAATAGTGTCTCAGCCCCCCCCCACCGCTTGATGAAAGATGAGGTGCAATCTGCGCATGTCACTGCAAATAGTGTCTCAGCCCCCCCCCACGCTTGATGAAAGATGAGGCGCAGTCTGCGCATGTTACTGCCAATAGCGTCTCAGTCCTTCCCCGGGACGCTTGATGAAAGATGAGGCGCAGTCTGCGCATGTCACTGCAAGTAGTCTCTCAATCATCCCCCCTCCACGGGACGCTTGATGAAAGATGAGGCGCAGTCTGCGCATCTCACTGCGGATAGTGTCTCAGTCGCTCCCCGTGGCGCTTGATGAAAGATGAGGCGCAGTCTGCGCATGTCACTGCGAATAGTGTATCAGTCACCCCCACCCCAGGGGACGCTTGATGAAAGATGAGGCATAGTCTGCGCATCTCTGTGTGTAGTGTCGAAATCAATTTCCGGCTCCAGATGTCACTGTGTACTCGTATTCTTCCGTGGACAATCAAAGAGGCGGCCTTTGACCTCCCCCGTGCCGCGCATGCGCAGAGGCAGCGTTGAAGGCAGTGTCTGCAGCCTCTCCGGTCCGGCGGCTCTGTCCGCACAGGAGCGGCGCAAGGACCCCCAGGTGGGTCTGAAACGAGGGAAGGGGGCTTTCGGGGGGGGGGGGGGGGGGAGAGGGGCGGAGAGTGAAGCGGAGAGTGAAGTCTGATCTGCAGTATTTGGATGGAGGAGTTGGTTTTGAGACAAGGGACGATGAGCACTCGCTCACTTACCTCCAGTACTGTGGGCCTGTGTCCTTTGCATTGCAATTGTATTTCTATAGTACTGACTACTGCTGATGAGAGCGAGTAGCACGCTACTCGGGGACCCAGAACGATTAGTCGTGCATTAGCAGGGCTTTAAGTGGGCAGGGTCAGCACAGGCAGTTCTAAAAAGCATTTGCTAAGACGGGTCCATCTCGGCCTCACCCTCAGGATGGAAAAAATACATCAACGCTGCAGCAGTTCCACCCTTCACTGCCTTCGAGGTAACCTTTGTGCTGCTTATTTCTCTTATGCAGCTAACAACCATTGACAAAGCCAATACTACTGGCTCCTTGTAGGTCAAATGCTACTTCCTGTGTTATATATCTGGATCCAATGACAGAAGCAGCAACATACCAGTCGGGCGGCACACCAAGCTAAGCACAGATTTTCAGCTTACATGTTTAAAGCTGTGCCATTAATTACATTGGCCATGCCCCTTTGAGAGACTCCTCCCTCCCCACTCACCCGCCCCACAGTTTTTTCACCCCACTTTAAGCCCTGTGGATTAGTATTGGGATGAGTGGTGGACACGTGAGTCTGTTGGATTGAATAGTTGTATTTTTTCCACGTACTTTTAATATGTCTGAATCCAACTTTGGTTGATTGCACTACAACGTTTTATAAAACCCATCCGCTCTAGATACAATGCTATTTTAACTCAAGATTTAATTACGCTGTCCGAGTCTCCCTCAAATACATTTGTTTGCTATTACTTGTTTACGTTTTTGAAGAGTTGTTTTAAAAATGCATAAATCTAACAATCATAAATTCAAGTATTTTTATTCGTCAATTTTAATTTACTATGTCTATAATGAGTTTTTAAGCAGTCCTAAAAGTACTACTAACACTATATCATAATATGTATTTGTATTTATTGACCTCAGTTGAGGTCTGAATCAAATAAAATGTTGAATTTGGATTGAATAGGATAATGGAGGGATAGAAGAGGGAAGAGTCTAAAAATTGTGATTTGGGAGAGCAGAGCAGTAATATGAAGTTTTTGATGAGTAAAAAGGAGAGCTGGAGGAGGGAAGAGTCTCTAGAAAGGGATTAGGTAGGTCATAGTAGTAAAATGAGGTTTGGGATGAGTCAAAGGAATGATACATAAAGGAAGAATTTAGAAAGTATTGTTTGGGAGATCATAGTAGTAGTGAAGATTGGGGTGAGCCAGAAGGGCTAGAGGAGGGAAGAGTCTATCTATAAAGGGTTATTTTGGAGTTGTGTACAATCTAGCTCAGGCTGTGTTTGATCCACTCTTAATTTCTTAACTGCTCTTAGTGGTTCGTGAAACTTTGTGATATCATTTATTGTACTTAATGTATCTTATGGCGGGCCTGAGATCTAGCCTGTACGTCACACAGAAGAAATGTTTAAGTTTATTAAGTCAGAATGAAGTAAGAAGGGCTGGAAGTGCTTGAAACGTTAAACAGTTACACTACTTGCAGCAGCCAATAAGACCAGACACCTTCTCTATTATTACTATTTTTTGCAATTTTTTATAGCGCCAACATGGCCCCAAGGCACCAGAGCACTTTACAATAGTAGCAGGAAGAATGAGTTACAGCTGCAATTATTAAACTCAAGTGTTTACATCGGATGATGCTTGCAGCAGTTACCACATGCGATCATTACAGCAGTTTGTCAAAGGTCACACACAGTTAAAGCATCGATTTAGGTGGTGGGGGTCACATAACAGATGGAGTTCGGATCCTGGTGGAGAGAGTAATTAAGTATGGTTGAGTGTGATTAACCAATGTGTCTGTCAGCTGGGAGGCAATTGGGGTCCTGTTAGAAGGTGACAAGACAGGTGGTTAGGTGGCGGGAGGGAGGCAGAGAGGTCCAGATTCTTGTGCAACTACCAGAGAATTACTGGCTCATGTATCGTTCTCGAATGAAGGTGGGGGGTTCCAGGAGCTGGGATTGGGCATTTTTGAAACCCCTATTTGCTCCTGTGATTGGGTTTCTCGTTAAGACAGGAGTGTTAAGAGGAGTGCAGCGCTCTGTGGGTAATGCATTCAGAAAAGGGGGTGGTGATGAACAGAGTGTCTGAATTAAGCAGAGCACTCTTACCCAGTCCAAAGATCAGGGCTTGATCCATCACCGTTTTTTAGCTCACTGCACCATCCCAGCTCAGAACCTGGCTACATGCAAATTAGTCTGTTCCTGTCCCAGTGCATGATGGGAACAGGGCAAACCAAACTACCAAGCCAATTCTTATACTGGGAAGGAAACAAGCTTCCGGGGACCGGTTTCTGGCATTTCAGCCGTCTTCGGCCCGGCTTGCTTGTATCCTGATGGTGCAATGAGCAAGGGACTCACATCTGAGTATACCCTTCCACGCTTATGGTGGACAAAATGATTCAGAAAAGGGGGTGGTGATGAACAGAGTGTCTGAATTAAGCAGACCACTCTTACCCAGTCCAAAGATCAGGGCTTGATCCATCACCGTTTTTTAGCTCACTGCACCATCCCAGCTCAGAACCTGGCTACATGCAAATTAGTCTGTTCCTGTCCCAGTGCATGATGGGAACAGGGCAAACCAAACTACCAAGCCAATTCTTATACTGGGAAGGAAACAAGCTTCCGGGGACCGGTTTCTGGCATTTCAGCCGTCTTCGGCCCGGCTTGCTTGTATCCTGATGGTGCAATGAGCAAGGGACTCACATCTGAGTATACCCTTCCACGCTTATGGTGGACAAAATGATTCAGGAAAGTGGGTGGTGATGAACAGAGTGTCTGAATTAAGCAGACCACTCTTACCCAGTCCAAAGATCAGGGCTTGATCCATCACCGTTTTTTAGCTCACTGCACCATCCCAGCTCAGAACCTGGCTACATGCAAATTAGTCTGTTCCTGCCCCAGTGCATGATGGGAACAGGGCAAACCAAACTACCAAGCCAATTCTTATACTGGGAAGGAAACAAGCTTCCGGGGACCGGTTTCTGGCATTTCAGCCGTCTTCGGCCCGGCTTGCTTGTATCCTGATGGTGCAGTGAGCAAGGGACTCACATCTGAGTATACCCTTCCACGCTTATGGTGGACAAAATGATTCAGAAAAGTGGGTGGTGATGAACAGAGTGTCTGAATTAAGCAGACCACTCTTACCCAGTCCAAAGATCAGGGCTTGATCCATCACCGTTTTTTAGCTCACTGCACCATCCCAGCCCAGAACCTGGCTACATGCAAATTAGTCTGTTCCTGTCCCAGTGCATGATGGGAACAGGGCAAACCAAACTACCAAGCCAATTCTTATACTGGGAAGAAAACAAGCTTCCTAGGACCGGTTTCTGGCATTTCAGCCGTCTTCGGCCCGGCTTGCTTGTATCCTGATGGTGCAATGAGCAAGGGACTCACATCTGAGTATACCCTTCCACACTTATGGTGGACAAAATGATTCAGAAAAGGAGGTGGTGATGAACCGAGTGTCTGAATTAAGCAGACCACTCTTACCCAGTCCAAAGATCAGGGCTTGATCCATCACCGTTTTTTAGCTCACTGCACCATCCCAGCTCAGAACTTGGCTACATGCAAATTAGTCTGTTCCTGTCCCAGTGCATGATGGGAACAGGGCAAACCAAACTACCAAGCCAATTCTTATACTGGGAAGGAAACAAGCTTCCGGGGACCGGTTTCTGGCATTTCAGCCGTCTTCGGCCCGGCTTGCTTGTATCCTGAAGGTGCAATGAGCAAGGGACTCACATCTGAGTATACCCTTCCACGCTTATGGTGGACAAAATGATTCAGAAAAGGGGGTGGTGATGAACAGAGTGTCTGAATTAAGCAGACCACTCTTACCCAGTCCAAAGATCAGGGCTTGATCCATCACCGTTTTTTAGCTCACTGCACCATCCCAGCTCAGAACCTGGCTACATGCAAATTAGTCTGTTCCTGTCCCGGTGCATGATGGGAACAGGGCAAACCAAACTACCAAGCCAATTCTTATACTGGGAAGGAATGCAGGCGGTTTTGAATTAGGCCCACGGTTGGGGGCGTGGCTTCGTTGTGCAGCGAAATGGCCGCAAACTAAAGCGGCTCCGCCGGCCGAGCACTGACAATCCTACAATTATCCGTTATCCGTGCCTGAAGTCGGAAGTCCTGAGCCGCGGAAAGCGTGGAAATAACTGGTGTGCCCTAAGGAGAAGAATCAGTGGCATATGCACCGGATCGACCGACATAGAGAGCGCGTCGGATATGAGGCTGAGCTGAGACCTGTAGCCCTACTGAAGCTGGGGGCTATGGTGAAGGCAGTTGGCCAGGGCCAACTGCAGGAGACTCGGCGGAAAAGGTGTGAGCGCACCGGAGCAGAAAGCGGCGAGGACCTGCCAGGATGCACCTGTGGAGGAGGCTCTGTGACCGCCGTGACCGCTGCACTGGTGGGATTCCTGCGGAGCGGGAGGCGGCTACTGTTGCGGTGAGGAGCTGTGCGTTACACCGGAGGCCATTATCTGCGGACCGTGGTGCCGCTCTGCGTGAGTACAGAGAGGCTGTGGTGGCGCCCAGAGCGTGTGCGAGTGAGTGGAGGCGGAAGCCACAGACAGCCAAGACCACTAAGATCCACTAGGGCCCTGCGGGTGCGAAGACGCGGCGGGAGGTGGAGACAGCTGCCATTTCTGCATAGGAGGGTACTCCTGCGGCCTGCCGTCGTCCCGCGAACCGCGCCTCTTGGGACAGCGGTGAGCCACAGTGGACGTGGCGTGGTTCTGCGCCATCGATCTAAACCCCCCCCCCCTGCTAAGGAGACATGATACGCAGTGTGGGTAAGAGGTGACAGCAGAGCCCTGTGGTGTGGTTCTGTTACATACCGCCGTTGGTGCACACTGGAGGCTTCTACTGCAGGAGGCTGCCTACTGCCTGAGGGGGCTGTGGTTGTGGTGCAGCCCTAAACATTGACTCCACGCTGTGGAGTCAGTTCCAGATGGCACGGTGGAGGAGGAACTAATAGGCTGGTGATCTATGATAGCTGAAAGGATGTTGGGCACGAAGAATAGACGGGCCACCTAGATTGCAGATAAAAACAGAAGCCATCCTGCACGGAGGCTGAGTGAAGGAGGGGTGTGCAGAGGGGAGAGCAGTGTGCGAAGCGGCCGTGCTCTGAGTGCTTCTTTGGACTGCGGATTAGGAAGGTGGAGGCCTATGCACTGAGAGTCGATAGAGCCCGCAGGCACAGAAACTTTGGCGGAGTAAGCGGTGAAGCAGCTGGCTAGTGGAAAACTGACATAATTGTGTGTGACCCAGAGGTGCATCGCTGCCTGAGGGTCATCTCATCCCTATGCCGCGAACTGTTAGGAAACCCACTAACTGCTCATTGCACTGTACCCGGACTTCTCGCTACAGGTGCAAGCTGCTCGCAGGGAATTTATCCCAGCAAAGAAGATATTTCAACAAATTGGAATGAAGTATGCATTGATATACCCGGCTAAATTGCGACTCCAAGGACCTGGAAAGCCTACCTTTTTTACGGACGCAAAAGCGGCACTGACGTATGCCAAACAATTAGCGAAGGACCAGAGGAAGCGGAAGATGTCAGGTGAAGAGCAAGAGGACCCCAGACTCAGTGATAATTATTGAGCGTACAATGAATGGCTTCTAAAATATGATGGAGTGGATCGTGGGGTGCATTGCTACTTACAGGATGTGAGCATAGTGGTAAGAATACTGCATTAGAAATAATGGGTAACATAATATACGTTTGAATACATGTTTGACTTTCCAAGCAAAGACATGCTATAGATATTTTTTCTTTTTTTTGTGTGTGATTCCTGTTCTTTAGGCGGAGGGATATATGCTCGGCCACCCTGCCTGGTGCGCAGGGTTGTAAGCCAGCGGACCCGCGCACCCCATGGGATGATTCCCTTTTATCTGACAAATTATGGTGTGGGTAAAGGGGGAGGGGTTGCACAACCTGATTGGGGGTTGGTGTGGGAGGAGGGGGAAAGTTACTAGTTTAACCATCCAGGTGGAAATACCGTACGCAACATTGAGGGGCAGGGGCAATGCCAAGCTATTACATGTTTGGGGGTACCTAACACTGCGACCATATGTCTCTGCTAGATGCCTTGCAGAACCAGCACAGTATAGCGGTGGGTTGTATGATGGCGAGCCATCTTGGACCCAGCGGGTTAATGATTGCCAATGACTCGTTTGACTGGCCCGACCGAACTGAGATACCTTACGTGGAATGTTAGGGGCCTAAATGACCGCTGGAAGATGAGGCTGATGCACTCCTACCTTATTAGACATGAGGTAGATATCTGTTTCCTACAGGAAACACACCTAACTGAAACGCTAGCAGGGGTGCTCAGGCACAGAAGGTGGGGAGAGATATTAGCAGCTGGTTATTCACATTATTCACGGGGAGTGACAATACTGATTTGCAGGGGGCTACATTAGCAGACACACCATACGATAAAAGACAGGGACGGGAGATATATTATCCTGCAAGGGACGTTGTGTCACACTCCCATGGCCTTGGTGAACATACATGGGCCGAACACCGACAGCCCAGAGTTTTTTCCATAAGATTGGACAGCAGTTACAGACCTTAGGCCCTATGGCGATCATGTGGGGGGGGTTTTAATGCTGTGCTCTCGCCATCCGCTGACAGGCAGGGAGCGTCCCGAGTACATCACCTACAGGCGGCAGCAATGTTACACACCATAATAGATAACCTCCAGCTGGTTGATTCTGGAGATCACTGCACCCACAGCGAGGGAGGGTACTTGCGTAACACACCACCGCAATGCGTGGTCGCGGTTAGATTTCTGGCTGGTCTCGAGGGATCTGCATGCCTGGCTGCCACACATTTACCCCATACATTATCAGACCACGCACCAGCGCAGATGCGATTGTCTATTCATCCTGCGTATGCTCAACCTTTCATGTGGCGATTTCCATCAACTGCATTGTTAGACTTGATCTTTCGTGAAGAGCTGAGGGAGAAGGCTGTAGAATACTTTGAGCTTAATGAAGGCTCGGTAGATTCACCAGGGACCTTATGGGAGGCATTCAAAGTAGTAACTGATAGACTGGCTTGAAAGTAAAGTGCACAGATGGAAGGGGCTACCGCTGTCCCTAATGGGGCGAATAGCCTTCACCAAAATGATTATACTACCTAAACTACTTTATTTATTTGTTAACATTCCCATGCCACTAAACGCACATTTTTTAACCGACTACGCTCGAGTGTGCTGGAATTACTCTGGGCGGGGAGGCAACCTAGGATCTCATGGAAGTTTCTGATGCTACCAATTTCGCAAGGGGGACTAGGCGCTCCGGATTTCTAGTTATACACCTACAGTGCACAGGCACAATACCTACACTATTGGCATCATCCCACGCCATTTCAGCCCCATGTGGCAATAGAAATAGATAAGGTGGCACCTTTACCACTGAAAACGGCTGTCTATGCACCATATAAAAGACCCCGTGAACACATAGATACAGTAGAGACGATGAGATGGGCGTGGAGGAGCATAGCAAAGAGAGCACACCACGAAGTAATGTATGCTCCATCCATGCCCATAGGAGATAATCCGCTGATAAGGGCCCTTACTGGACAAGGCCATTAAATTAAGAGCTGAGGCGCACGGCTTAGAGACGGGGGTCGATCTTTTCCCTAATGGGGAATTTTTAACTACGCCCACTGCCTCAGATATTGTTAGAAATGGCGATTTCCGGATGGCTGAGGCTTGCGCCAAAGCCAGGCAGAAACCACCACTCTAGACAGGGTAAGGAAGTCACCCGCCAAGATAACCCCTGCTCACCCCCTTGGTAGCTTGACACGAGCAGTCAGGCTTATCTCGAAGGCAAGGTGTAAAGCGTTTGCGCGCGCACCCAGCAACAACACCTAAGGCCCACCACAAAGGAAACTCCACACAAGGTTATATATAAAAATAACCTTTGTATTATACAAAACACATTAGATAATAAACACACACTTTACAATGTGCCATAGGCACGGGCAGAATTTACAGGGGATTATATACATGAGACAGGGCCACATGGACCACTGCCAGGAATAAGCACTTTTCGAACTAGCACTTGGTAGAATTAGCACTTTGTAGGAATAACGCTTAGGTATAAATAGAAGAGAGGGGCTCCTAATAACCCGTAGGGAAATGGAGCACCAATATACTGAAAAGTAAAACTAGAGGTTTTTCCCTATGGGAGATATTATTTCCTGCTCCTAAATCAGGACTCAAACTCACAAACACAATCCACTACATTCATTTATCTTACATCATGTTGAATGGGAGAACACTTACCAGAAAGGAACACAAACAATCTATTAAAAAAGTATACAATTTATTATAAATAAAAATACATAGATATCAATGAGTAGTCAATTAAAAAACATGAAATACACAAATAAAACCACCTAATGTGGGTGTGGAGAAAATTTATCGAAAAAGACACTGCTATCTATCTTGATTATGTCATTTCGGGCCCTCGTTTGGCAACAATGGGGGAATAATATTCCTTTAGACCAGATTGTTTGTTGGCAACGCCGAATATGACTTGGCAAAGTTGCGTCGACGCGTTTCGGAAGCTTAAAATGATAATTGCTTCCTTCCTCAGGACAGTCACTATATCTTTTCTCCACAGAATTGTATCATACCTAAAGCACAAATAAAGTACAACTATTAGATCCTAACTTTATGGAGACTAATTACATTTTTTAATATCCTAAAGAAGAATTAATCCACTTCCATCTCTGAATTTGTTCCCAAATGTAAAAGTGGGGCATGGTTATAAAAACAAATCAAGGGCCTATTTGTAATCCCAGAAAGTCTATATGTACTGGGCAAAAATATGTGTTGTCACACATTTTTTTCAATGTTCACATTTTAGTCATAAACAGTTATCAAAAGTTAACATGAAACAGTTGTACATGATCCTTTCGCCTCTTTCTAAATGTGCTCTTATATAATGCATTACATTTCTGAAAACACCTACATCTCAAACAAGACTCAACATAAATCTCAAGAATTACTAAAAAGCCATATATTTCCAATTCGGTAACCATTTATGTATATCATTGGTTTTCCCATCGCCCTAAAAACATTGTGCGCAATTTCTGAACCTTCTGGTTAGTGTTGTCCACATTCTCCCGACAAACATACAAAGCATTCATGCAACCATCATGTAATATATTACTATTATTACTAACCGTTATATTTATATTTCCATGAGAAATCTACAGAATATGTAGTATTTCTGTGGTGATCGCCTCTAATGGTCACAAGCTCCCACAATCCTGTATGCAATTAGGAAAAATACAACATTAAGTGTTGGATATTGGCGTCCCCTGACGTTTTTATTTTAAAGGGCATTTTGTTTGTTTACCTCAGTATATAGGAGGTCGCTTTTCTCTCTACTCAAATCTGGATAGACACTTACTCAGTTGTGAACTTGTCGTCACCTTCCTGCATAGATTACAGAGTGTTCATTAGTTATTTACATAGTCCGTTTTATTTATTAGTGACACAAAACAAATGAACCTATTATCAGGTTTTTATCACAAGATAATTACCTTGCATGATTCACAAAAGGGCGTAATTATTTTGATGCCTCCAAGCGAATCTTAGTGTAGTATTAATACTGCAACGAAATTTAAAAGGAGCATTTTACTCATATTGCGGGAGGTATAAACAGTCATTAATGCCAAACTACATTTGTTTTAAAGTTTATTCCTTACCGGAGAGCTACGGGTCAGATTTAAGAAACGGGGTCCTTTTGTGCAGCCGGGTAGTATCGTGCACGTGGCTGGGTAGAAAATATAAAGAAACGGTGTAACTATATCTATAATTTTAGCTGCCGAGTGATACTAATAGTTACTGGCTAGTTACGAAATCTTAGCTTTGCGTCTTTTGGAACACAGATCCGCACTTAAAACTAATAAAGAGAACGCTCCCATGGTTGAACATTTTAACAAACTACAACACAAACATACTGAATTCTCATGGTTTGTGATAGAGAAAATCACGGCTCTAGAATATGCAAAACACAAACATACTGAATTCTCATGGTTTGTGATAGAGAAAATCATGGCTCTAGAATATGCAAAAGAGGGGAACCCCACGCCGGGGAATCCCTCGAGCTAGGGATCACCGCACCAGCAGCACCACACGCTATTTTGGGGGGCCAGCACTCCCAAGGCGCTGGCAAGTCACCCAAGTCCCCCAGGTCCAGGGCCAAAGTTCAAAAATAAATGAAGGCAGGGGGAGCAAAGGGTCCTCCAGGCAGGGAGGCAGTTCCAGTGGCGGTTCCTCCTGCCGCCCAGCAGCAGCAGGCCCCCTCCAAGTTAGGATCAGCAAGAGAACGTTTTCTAAGGGGTCACAGCCCCTTTTTATATACACATTTCCTTTGTCTGTGTCTGCAGGGTGGTGGGAAAGCCAGTCGCAGCTGGTTTTGGAGCACTCTGTTGTGCTCAGCCCTCTCACCATTCACTGGCCAGGCTAGGGTCATCAGTCGCACCACAGGGGGCGGAGCCAGCATTGTGTGGGGAAAACCCAGCCCTATTTAGGTCCCAGGTGCACTCCTCCCTCACATCAATCATGCAAATCTATCCACTCACCACCGGGGCAGACCCATCCTGACTCCTGGAGCCAGGCTCACCAGCCAGCTCCAGCCAATCACAAGCCAGACAGCCAATTCACATAAATTACACAGACATGCCAACTTCTAGAAGTGGCACTTCCACACTAGGCACATTAACGCCGCACACATCATCGCGCAACATTTAATCACACGAGTCCGCACATACCAAACTCGCCCCTGCGCTCCCCACACATCAGGAACTACCATGGACACATACATTTCCCATGCATTCCTATGGGAGGGCAGGCCAACCTCACTACACGCATGCACTTTGCCCTGGGACACAGTGGTAAAGTGCGCAGAAGCCAAAAATCACTAACACCAAGTCACAATTAAAAGCAAAAAAGTTTATCGGTGAACCTGCCAGAAGGGCCAAGTCCAACACAACCCCCTTCCAGCAAAAACACAGGGTAGACCAATCACCACCGTGATGGGCTTCCCTGCTTGGGGCGATAGAACACGTACGTGGGCCCACAACGGCAGGGACACCCTCCGGTTCTATGCCACAGTGAACCCATGGGGCTCCTAACAAAACGGTCTGGAACAACTGGGCTACCCCACCGGTACTCCCAAGCTGTCCGCGGCCAGGACCAGGCCCTGGGCCACCCAGGTGCCACTGGTCCTTGCCTATTCACAGAGTGGGGGTAGGAACCCCTGGTACATAGTAGCCATTCTCCACTCTTCCTGTCTGTAGGATAGGGCTAGACTGCCACTGGTTCTCCAGCCTGGGGTCTACACCCTCAGGCGGACCAGGAGTCGCCGTGGAGGCTCTCCTCCCCCTACCTCTCCTTCTAGGGTTCCTCCTCCTTTGAGAGGTACCCTTAGAACTCCATTATCCCAACCTAGGGTTTAACCCCTCAGGTTGCACCTGATTCAGAGGCGGGCTCTCCCACCCTCTGCACCCCCTTCCAGAGTTCTGCACCCTCCCAACTGGAGCGGTACCCCTGGAAGATGAACCAGTCAGGACACTGGTTACAGACGCCCGTCCGTCCAGGTCAGGCGGATCCTGAACCTGGCCTCCGAACCTCTGGTCTAAAACCTTTGGCGGAATACTTGCCTGGCACTCCAGGACTTCTGGGGACTCACACACTATCCCCCTGAGGCTAACACATGACTCATATGTTGTGTGACTGTCTGTGTGGCGCAGATCTCCCGTCCCCTGTCCATCTGACAGTGCGTGAAGACCCACCAGAACAGAAGTGGTGTCACTCGGGTCCCCCCAAGGGAATCTACCCAACTGGCTAGTCCCTGGTCCACTGTTCTTCCACTGGGGAACTCATCCCCCAATCACTCCTCACTTCGGACTCCTGTGCCCTCCCAACTGGAGTGGCACTGCCGGACACTAGAACCACTGGAGCTCTACTTACAGATGCTCCAGGTCCTCTAGACTCTAGGTGATCCTCCTCAAATGGACTAACAGGACAGCCTAGGCCCCCAACCTGGTGTTCCCTTAAGAAACCATCCTGGCTCTGAGACAGGGCTTCGGGCGTCTGGGGACTCTTGGTAACCCACTCATGCCCGCACCACTGACACAGGTCGTAAGCCCCTACACCCCCCTCACTATACTGGGACCTAGCTGGGCTACTCTGAACCTCTTCCACCACCCTGGGATGGAAGATACCTGAACCACTACTTTTGGACTCACTCACCATTGACTCTTCAGAACCTCTAGCACTTTCCCAGCGCTCTGCTTCCTCCGCAAGCGCCCAAGGACTAAAGTATTCAAACTTCAACAGGTGCTGGCGCAACCCTGGACAACAAACAATGAGCAACTGCTCTTTGAGAAACATATTCACTACTCCGTCCCTCTCATCGTCCGGGTTAGCCGCCAGCCAATTCCCCATTGCATCCAAACAGTCATCCACAAAATAACCCCAAAGCTGCTGAGGTGGTTTCCTATGGTTCCTGAACTTCAACCTGTTCTCCTCCTCTTGGGAACAAGGTACTATACTTTGGGAACTGGGAATGGGACTTCCTACACTGAAGTCCATATCGCTGCCACCACTGGACTCAACCCTCCCTAGGGAGTCCAGAAAATTCTAACTGCGCGCAGGGGATAGTCTACCCTCCAGAGCTAATTTCTCTCTGGTGAAGGCCCTCTCAGCCTCCTCTATCCTCTCCAGCGCTAAGACCCTCTCAGTCACTAGCTTTTTCTTCTCCACACCCTGCTGCGCCATCTCCTTGTCATGCTCTAACCTGAGCTGTTCCAAAGCCAGCTGGTGCTCCCTTTCTTCCCGCCTATCTTCCCACTCCTCTGGGGACAGTGACCGGGAAAGGGATGGGGCGCTGCCCCCTACACTGCACCCTGCAAGGGACTCCCTATCTATGGGGTCTTCACTATCTACTGGCGTCCATGCAGTATCATCTTCTTCCTCCTCTTCAGACTCTAGAGGGCTCCCCTCAGACCCACCACCCTCATGGTGTGAGACCCGGGCCCTTTCCTCACTGTGCTCACGTTCCCAGTCATTCTTCTGCCGTTGGATTAAGTTATCCCTAAGTTTGGCTGGGTGTCTGACTCATTCACTGCAATGTCTCGCTCTTCTCAAAACTCTAACAAACTCTTGCATCAACAGACCCCAGAAATTAAAAGCAGACTCCATCTTGGCAGGATGCTCACAGACACGTGCAACACAGGGGACTTAACTGTCTGAGCTGAAGCAAGAGTACACAAAAATGACACTCTTAGGAGAAACAAAAAGTAATACTCAAAAACAATAATCCCCAAAATTTGATTATCTAAAATGCAGAGTTTTTTAGTGCAGCCAGTTGCCGCTGTAGTATAGCACAAACGCAAGTCCTTTTCCCACCTCTGATCACCAATGTTAGAAATGGCGATTTCCGGTTGGCTGAGGCTTGCGTCAAAGCCAGGTAGAAACCACCACTCTAGTCAGGGTAAGAAAGTCACCCGCCAAGATAACCCCTGCTCACCCCCTTGGTAGCTTGGCACGAGCAGTCAGGCTTATCTCGGAGGCAAGGTGTAAAGCGTTTGCGTGCGCACCCAGCAGCAACACCCAAGGCCCACCACAAAGGAAACTCCACACAAGGTTATATATAAAAATAGCCTTTGTATTATACCAAACACATTAGATAATAAACACACACTTTACGATGTGCCATAGGCACGGGCTGATTTTACAGGGGATTATATACATGGTACAGGGCCACATGGACCACTGTCAGGAATAAGCACTTTTAGAACTAGCACTTGGTAGATTTAGCACTTTGTAGGAATAATGCTTAGCCATTAGAACATATAACAACTGTAGCACCAAAAAGCAAATGTAGCACACAACCAGTAACCACTGGTAAAAGGTAAGTACTACCTACGCAATCCTAAACACCATAGGCAAATATCACGCAGGGAACCATGAACTCACTAGTAGAACCTATATTAGGAAAACACCCTCCTAAGCATAAAAATACATTTAGGGTTATAGTCATAAAAGCATTGCATAAATCACATTAGGCAGGTAATCACATTGGCGCCTAAGATATCACAGAACTGACCCCAAGCCAACCTGGCCTCTCAGGGGCTCACAGGCCCAATGTCCAGAATGTCTGGGCTGGCTGCGCAGGCAGCCAAAGAAGATTGCGCAAAAGATCAGGCCTAAACGAAGCAGCTGCCCACTAAGTGCCAGCCAACCACAGTGCAGCCCTCGGGATGAGCTTCTATGCTCAGGAATGCCTCAGTCTATCCCAGAGCGGCCCTTTCCAGGAAGCACCCCGGGCCGGCGGCCGCTGTTTTCTCTGTTTTACCGCGGCAATGAAGGGTAGGCTCCCTCTTCTTTAAATATACCAAGCGGGGCGAGCACCTGCTATGGAATTAAAATGTAGAGCAGCAATTTCTGTAGGGTGGGCACCTGCTAAAGAAGCAAACGTACGGCCAATAAACGGGGTGGGCACCCGTGATGGCAATGAAAAGTAGCGGCAATTCTGCAGGGTGGGCACCTGCTCTGGAATAAGCAAAAGGGGGGATCCCCACACCGGGGAATCCCTCGAGCTAGGTGCGGCACCACGCGCTATTTTAGGGGAGAGGCCAGCACTCCCCAGGCCCTGGCAGGTCTCCCAAGTCCTCCAGGTCAAGGGACAAAGTAAAAAAAGTAAAAAAGAAATAAACGCAGGGGGGTGCAAAGGCTGGGCCCAGGGGCCAGCTCACAGGGTCCTCCAGGCAGGGAGGCAGTCCCAGTGGCGGTTCCTCCTGGCGCCCAGCAGCAGCAGGCCCCCTCCAAGTTAGGATCAGCAAGAGAACATTTTGTAAGGGGTCACTGCCCCTTTTTATATATACATTTCCTTTGTCTGTGTCTGCGGGGTGGGGGAAAAACCAGTCGCAGCTGGTTTTGGAGCCCTCTGTTGTGCTCAGCCCCTCTCACCATTCACTGGCCAGGCTAGGGTCATCAGTCACACCACAGGGGGCGGAGCCAGCATTGTGTGGGGAAAATCCAGCCCTATTAAGGTCCCAGGTGCACTCCTCCCTCACCTCAATCATGCAGATCTCTCCACTCACCACCGGGGCAGACCCATCCTGACTCCTGGAGCCAGGCTCACCAGCCAGCTCCAGCCAATCACAAGCTAGACAGCCAATTCACATAAATTACACAGACATGCCAACTTCTAGAAGTATTTACAACAAGGGGTGGTGAGGGACAGAGTCTCTGAATTAAGCAGAAAACTCTCACCCAGTCAAGAGATCAGGGCTAGATCCAACACCGTTTTTTTAGCTCACCACCCCCTTTTCTGAATCATTTTTGTCCACCATAAGCGTGGAAGGGTATACTCAGATGTGAGTCCCTAGCTCATTGCACCATCAGGATTCAAGCAAGCCGGGCCGAAGACGGCTGAAATGCCAGAAACCGGTCCCCGGTAGCTTGTTTCCTTCCCAGTATAAGAATTGGCTTGGTAGTTTGGTCTGCCCTGTTCCCATGATGCACTGGGCCAGGGTCAGACTAATTTGCATATAGCCAAGTTCTGAGCTGGGATGGTGCAGTGAGCTAAAAAACGGTGATGGATCAAGCCCTGATCTTTGGACTGGGTAAGAGTGGTCTGCTTAATTCAGACACTCTGTTCATCACCACCCCCTTTTCTGAATCATTTTTGTCCACCATAAGCGTGGAAGGGTATACTCAGATGTGAGTCCCTAGCTCATTGCACCATCAGGATTCAAGCAAGCCGGGCCGAAGACGGCTGAAATGCCAGAAACCGGTCCCCGGTAGCTTGTTTCCTTCCCAGTATAAGAATTGGCTTGGTAGTTTGGTCTGCCCTGTTCCCATGATGCACTGGGCCAGGGTCAGACTAATTTGCATATAGCCAAGTTCTGAGCTGGGATGGTGCAGTGAGCTAAACAACGGTGATGGATCAAGCCCTGATCTTTGGACTGGGTAAGAGTGGTCTGCTTAATTCAGACACTCTGTTCATCACCACCCCCTTTTCTGAATCATTTTTGTCCACCATAAGCGTGGAAGGGTATACTCTGATGTGAGTCCCTAGCTCATTGCACCATCAGGATTCAAGCAAGCCGGGCCGAAGACGGCTGAAATGCCAGAAACCGGTCCCCGGTAGCTTGTTTCCTTCCCAGTATAAGAATTGGCTTGGTAGTTTGGTCTGCCCTGTTCCCATGATGCACTGGGCCAGGGTCAGACTAATTTGCATATAGCCAAGTTCTGAGCTGGGATGGTGCAGTGAGCTAAAAAACGATGATGGATCAAGCCCTGATCTTTGGACTGGGTAAGAGTGGTCTGCTTAATTCAGACACTCTGTTCATCACCACCCCCTTTTCTGAATCAACTTCTAGAAGTGGCACTTCCACACTAGGCACATTAACGCCACACACATCATCTCGCAGCATTTAATCACACGAGTCTGCACCTACCAAACTCGCCCCTGCACTCCCCACACATCAGGAACTACCATGGACACATACATTCCCCATGCATTCCTATGGGAGGGCAGGCCAACCTCACTACATGCACGCACTTTACCCTGGGACACAGTAGTAAAGTGCGCAGAAACCAAAAATCACTAACACCAAGTCACAATTAAAAGCAACAAGTTTAGGGGTGAACCTATCAGAAGAGCCAAGTCCAACAGATATGCTGCTGTATTATCAGCTTAGAGCGGCATGTAGGGCCAGATTTGCCGGGTTCCCTGCTGAACCGCCCACTCTATCGGCTCTGGAGAATGTTTTAAGCAATCCATCCCCGCGTAAGCTAATCACACGAATATATAGCGTAACGCAGAGAGACTACCCAGTTACTAGCACAACGTCCAGAGAAGATTGGGAGAGGGAGGCGGATCTGACCATAATGGAAGAACAATGGCAATTCTGTTGCTCACAAATGGAACAGTTATCGCCAAACTACAGACTACGTCTAATACACTTTAATTTCTTACATAGACTCTTATCGCACGCCGCTGCAGCTACACCACATGGGGCTCCATCCAGTTGCGAGATGCTAGAGGTGTGGAGCACGAGATGCAACCTTTGTACACTTTACTTGGGCTTGTGGCCCTATAGCCACATACTGGGCCGACATACTCACACATGTAGGACATATAATAGTGTGCTACCAGCGAATCCGAAGATGGTGCTGCTAGGATATGTTAAAGATATCCTGAAGGCGCATCACAAGCTCACGGCCATGCTGCTGCTGATGGCAAAACGGCAGGTAGCTATACACTGGAAAAAACATGCGCCGGCCACGGAGGCGGGATGGCTGAAAGCAGTCACTTACTGCAGAGATCAGTTTTCCTATTTCTGGGAATTAATGCCTAGCAGATCCCATCCATCTGACATCTGGGAGCCATTCACGGACTGGCTGCGGTCGGGAGGGGGTGATTTGTAATTGGGGCAATGCGCATAGGACAAGGCATGGAGTACATGTCACAGTGTTGGATAATGTTGGAAAAATTAGTTTGGGGCTTTCGGGGTTTAGGATTTATATGACACTGCAAATAGCTGGTTAATCATAGCATAAAGGTACAGACTGCTAAAGGTACAATAGAGACTGCTGTCAAATTTATGTGAATTGCTTGGATGGTAGTTGGGAAAAGGGGGACGTTGGGTGTTTAAATTGTAAATATGTGTAAGTGATATTGACAATCTGGCAAGGAACGTATGCTGGCAGGAAGAGTAAATTAAAACGATAAACGCTGCCTGCCCGCTGGTTTGTTGGCAAATACAGCTGCAATTAATTACATGTGCCGCCGTCCCCCGGGTTGTGGCAAGAGAAGGCTGTGTAAGTTCCATACAATGCAATAAAACCTTGTTAAATAAAAAAAAAAGAATTGGGCCCACGTTTAAATGGCAGGCCATTAGAGGGTGAGAAGAGCAGGGGAAATCTAGTAAGATTTCTCGGGACCTAAAACTAAGTGTGCTGCTGCATGTAGTGTTGCTCTAATTATATTTGATTTTTAGAGACCAAACTGGTATCCTGATGCTAGTAGCAGCAATTATTTGCATGAGGAGAGAAAATTAAGAACTGTATCACAACATAAGCATTCAATTATTAAGGAATTACTGAATAGTCATTATTTTGGGAACAGCAAGGTCATCAAGGCTTTCCTGAATTTCAACAAATCTGTCAAGGCTCTTAGATCGGATGGTAACCAGTTCCAAAACTGCAGCTTTCACTGTGAAGGCCAACGCCCTTGTCGACCCTTTCGGAACTTATATTCCTGAATAACATTTGCATTTGCTGATTGAAGGGTCCTCCCCGGGACATATCTTCTCAGTTTATACTGCAACAATACTAGACCCTTCTTCTCTAAGGCTTTGAACACAGTGCTCATGGATTTTAATAAAATCATTTGCTCCACCGATAGCCAATAAAGTTTCCTGAGAGCCTTGAAGGCTGAAGATCCCCGTGATCTATTCAGCGTTAGTTTAGCTGCAGCCACTTCGACTATGTACAACCTCTTAATCAGGGGCTCCCAAAAAAAGAGCTTTACAGTCTACTGATGTTAACACTCCACTCAATTAAAGCTTTAGCATGAGCAGTTAGATCTGGAAACACTTTTCTGAGGCTACAAAGCAATGCAAAGCAGACACTAGAGGACACCTCAGTCTCGTAGGTAATGGCCAAAGATTTGAGGGAAGTGACATTGGGATCTTATTCGCCAAACAGCACAGACATTCTGTAGTCCCCATTTAGTTTAAGGGAGTTTTCACTCATACATTGTACAATATCCACTAAACAGATCTGAGAAGTTTTTCTATCATCCGGTTAATTGTTTTTAAGAGACTGAATCAACTGCATGTCATTTGCTTAGTTAATCAAGGTGATGTTCTGCGTTTCTTTGTCAAAGAAATTAGTGACTTTATATACATATATTAAACAGCACAGGACTAAGCGCTGATCCTTGTGGTACCCTAGGTTTAATACACCTAAAGTCTGATTGAAACAGGTAGTGCCACAGCCTGACAACGATCTTGCAGATTCTATCCACTTCTGTACGGTCCCATCAACAACCAAATCCGCCAACCTCGTCAGCAGAGTGTGGTGTTTGACCGTATCAAAGGTGGACGACAAGTCCAACAAGACAAGCACCGTAGACTAGCTATTGTCTGTTCTTATACTGATGTCGTCCATAGCAATCACTTGTGCCGTCTCCATTCCATGACCAGGTCTAAAGCCAAATTGTTCTTCCTCAAGCAAGGAGTACGATTCCAAGTAGGGGTCCTATTGACATAACGCTCCAAGATCTTAATCAGGAAGGGAAAGAGGGAGCTAGGCCTGTAACTGCTCAAGACTGCCGGATCTGCAGAAAACATCTTCAGCAGAGGTGTAACTACAGCCTTCTATTTTGGAAAAGGTGATGGACAGAGTTTCTGAATGATGCAGAATACTCCTACCCAGTCAAGAGATCAGGGCTTGATCCATCACCGTTTTTTAGCTCACTGCACCATCCCAGCTCAGAACCTGGCTACATGCAAATTAGTCTGTTCCTGTCCCAGTGCATGATGGGAACAGGGCAAACCAAACTACCAAGCCAATTCTTATACTGGGAAGGAGACAAGCTTCCGGGGACCGGTTTCTGGCATTTCAGCCGTCGTCAGCCCGGCTTGCTTGAATCCTGATGGTGCAATGAGCTAGGGACTCACGTCTGAGTATACAGCAACTACAGCCTTCTTCCAGCTACATGGCACCACATCCGTTTCCAGAGATTGATTACAAAGTTATAACACAAAAGGTATCAACTTATCTGCCCATTGTTTCCACTGTTTGGGCGAGAGAGGAACTAATGGTGATCAAGACATCATGGACAAGGCAGTTAGGAGTGGTTGTTAGACATTCATGTGAAGAGTTTAGGACTTTCCCTAACCCAGTGACCTCACTTAAGCTAGCCTTCCTGTCCATTACCATTCTCTGCAACTCTTTCTCCCCATAGGTAATCTGGGTAATCCACCCCACCAGCCTGATTGTCAAGTAATCCAGTACTCTTGATAGTGCTCACCTTCAACGTGTTCGCCGTCAAGGCTCTAAGTATTGCTTTTAGTGGGAGTGGAATTTAATACACATGGACCTCATTGGATTAATATTTAACGTCAGGAATGAAGAGACTGTGCCACAAAATAGACTGCTGTAATAAATGGCGTACATGTTAATAATGCTTACAGATGTTACATTTTTTTATCTGGGAATCCAAATCTGGCTGTGATGATCACAGCAGCTTTTTCTTTATTGTCACTTTATTGAGCAATTTTTTTGGACATGCATTTTTTGCTGATTTTTTTTAACCCTGAAATATATTTCAGGACAGAATGGAGGAAGGTACACAATTGCTTAGTTTTAAATTGCTATATAGCGCAAAAAAAGTAAAATGTGAAGTTTGTTTTCTACTTTGTTTATATTCAGAATATTGTACTTAGACTTGTAACTTCACAATTTTATGCTGTAATTCAGTTGTTATATTTCTAAGACTTATTAGACAAGTGGTCTTATTCAAGAAGTTAGAATAGTATATGCATGTTGGAAGTTGGGACAAGAAATGACATATCTACACTACTTCAATGAAACCTTAGCCTGTGTAATGTTCAAAACTAATAATAATACAATGAACCTATTTCTTTCAGCAGCTAATGAAACAGTTATCAAAGCTGAGATCCTGCTAGAAGCATAATGTGGGATATCCAGAGGAAGTTTACCCATGCTACTGAAGTTTGAAAATGAGAATTCAATGAAATGGACAGACTGACAAGAAAGTTGATGCAATGCACCTGCATACAGTGTGGGAAATGCTTTACCATCTAAGACTGTGTCCTTAGATATGAGATTCGTCACGTTAAAGAAACTCATGCTTTCAACCTGTGCTATATCTGAAGATCACATCAAACATTAGGGATTTTCTGGAAGTGATTGAAACAATCTTTGGAGATAGAATTAGTCTAATCGAATACAACAAATCGTATGCATCACCCTGGAATCGGCTTTGTTCGCGTAATGGCATGTATGCAAAATCATACCCAATCTACAACTTTACAGAGAACCTATAACTGTACAGACTGTGAGAAAAGCTTCAATCGCACCTCTGAACTGTACCGGCACCTGAAAACGCATACTGGGGAGAAGCCATATCAGTGTACTCAGTGTGAGAAAAGCTTCATTCAATGGTCTGACCTTTGCAGACATCAGAGAATCCATACTGGAGAGAAACCCTACAAGTGTCCAGATTGTGATAAATGGTTCACTCGCAGTGGAGATTTGTGCAGGCATCAGAAGATTCATACTGGAGAGAAACCCTACCAATGCACAGAGTGTGAGAAAAGCTTCAATCAGAAGTCTGCTCTGTACAGTCATATGAGGGTTCATACTGGGGAGAAACCATACCAGTGTACGGAATGTGAGAAAAGCTTCAGTGTGAGCTCAAACCTATGCCAGCACCAAAGAATCCATTCTGGGGAGAAGCCGTACCAATGTACAGAGTGTGAGAAAAGTTTCACACGTAGTTTAAACCTATGCCAGCATCAAATGATCCATACAGGAGAGAAGCCCTACCAGTGCACAGACTGTGGTAAAAACTTTGGACGAGCGTCATATCTGAAGCGGCATCAGCGATCTCATACGAAGGAAAGACCGGACAAATGTACTGATTGTGATAAAAGATTGGCAGGGAGCTCTGGTGTGTGTAATCCTCAGAGGGGGCCTAATATAGACAATCCGTACCAGTTTACTGTTAGTGAGGACAGTCTTGTTAAGAGTGTTAAGCTAAACCAGCACGATAAAACGCATACTGTGGACATTAAACTTGAGATAAAATAATATTAGTTTATGAAGTCCGTGGGAAAACTTCACAAGAAGCTCAGTTGTGAGCAAGCATCATGTGATTTACCCTGTGAAGATGCTCACTAGTGAGAAGAATTTATTGTACACAGGAAACATAGCATGATTTCAAAGTAGCAAAAAAACGAACCCCAATGTTACGACTGCACCAATCATGGTAATAGTTCCAAGTGAGACAAAAAATAAGGACATTTTCATAAGGTAAAATGATTGTGCCAATTGTATAGAGTGCAATAAAAACATTAGAAACCATGCAAGTTTTTTTAGACCTAGGACCTCTAATTGTACATGTTAAAGAGACCATGGTTAGTGCAATGCAGATACTAAGAAGAGTTAACAATACACATTATTAACAAGAACATGCATTAGCGATAAAGGAAAAGGAGTAGCTAAATTCCAGTGGTGTCTATTGCACACAATGCATCCTCCGTCTTGATTATGACTTGGGGAAGAATGGAACCACCATTTTATAAGCGCAAAAAAGAAACCATTCATTTGCCAACTTGGCAAGCTCTATTAGTTTTGTCATTTTTTTAGCCATGTTGTACACCAGTATGACTGGTGTGCAGCATTGTCGGGGGAAAGCAATATGACAGAACTACAGTTTTTTTAGTTTATGTAAACGATTGCGAGGTTACCTAAAACTATTGCAACAAAAGTTATACGAGATGATACATATTCACATAGTAAGACAATTAATAATTCCGATAATAAAATCTTTACAATTCAATAAAAAATATGACAAAGAGTAAAAAACTGGTAAGAGTCACAGCTTTAAGGTTGGAAGTGCTATTGTACAAAAGAGCATTTCAATTCATGTGTCTGCCTTCAAGGGGATTTGATTTGAAGGTCAACAAGTCTGCCTCTGCTAATTCACAGTTACACAGTAAGACAGTTAATAATTCCAATAATAAAATATTTAGATTCAATTTAATATATGTCAAGTAGTGAAAAACAAGTATAAGTCACTCCTTTAGGTTGGAAGTGCTATTGTACTTAAGAGCATTTCAGTTTGTTAGTCTACCTTCAAGGGGATTTGATTCGAAAGTCAACAAGTCACTGAATGATAGGTTATATCGGCGGCACTGAACAAATTACGTTTTCTGTAGTCTTTGCTACACCTTTAACAAAAATTTGATGAAACGGCAATTTAACTGAGGGTCCCCTCAGTTAAAACAGGCGAAAATTGCCTGTCTTCTTGTTCGAATTCCTCTTTGGTTGAAAGCCTTGATTAATAGTTGTTTTCTTTCTGCCATTACAGTATTACAGGAGCAAACCAAGTGCAACAGATCTTCATCGCAGCTCCCACAGAGTCGTCAGGTGGCAGGTAGAGTTCCGCATAGCCAAGGTGCCATGTGTTCTTTATCTGGTAATAGCCCAGCCGATATTTTAAAAACTGCTGCTTGATAAAAGCTGGGTAACCTGTGGCAAAATAATCTTTTTTTTAAAAAAATCAATTATATTGAATTTTGTACTTTTCCATATTACTCAGAATTTGCATCTACAGTCATTGTTGTACTTTTTGGCACATACAGTTTGTATAGTACATTATACATCAGCAAGTCTCTATTACACTTCAGGCAATAATATAGTTGTTATACTGATCTTGGTATTCAATATTTTTACCTAAGAACTTGAGGATCCCTGCTGCTAGTGTAGAGGCCTTATTGTCCTTTGGACTGTGCTTAATATTACATACCCACTACTGCCTGTAGTTGCACTTGTTTAAATGCAGATGAAGTAATAGTACTGGTTCATGTAACTGACCTATTGGCATTAGTAGATTCACAAGAAAAGAAAAGTAAAATGCAAAAAAACAAAGAACTTGTGAAAACACATGCTCAGCCCATAGTGCTCCCTCGCTTCCCTGCATAGATCTTATATGCTGTTTCTGTGTTTGCTGACTGCTCGTTGCCCCTCCTCTCCCAGCGTGTATATCAGTTCACTAATACAGCAAGTGTGTAATTGCTAGTGAATAGATGTTGTGGTGCATACACAATTGCAGCATGCATGCATGGTGCCTACCTGTGGGTTACTCATCAGAGGAGTCCCCTACAGCCGTGTCCATACGCCGCTGTAGCTCAGTATACAGAGCATCCCAATATGTTGCAATGGAACAATATTTACAAATGGAAGCAGCGGTCCTATTGGTTGCACATCACTCTCTAAGTGCATTAGATATTGATTCACAGTATTTGTGCCCCTTAAGGTTATAGAATTACACCCCACTACCTAAGGTGTTATCCGCTGTGGCTCAAAAGAGCCCAGTGGTAATGTCAAAGACTAAGGATAAACCTTGGCACTTAAGTCAGTTCAATTTTGATTCATACAAAATGAATTTTTATATACAGTATCAACAAACAGTAAGTTTCATAGAGCAATTCAAAGGTCCGTTGCTTGCTGTTCAATAAAGTAAACATATCAATCAAACACATTTTGACCATATGTTTGGAAACAGATAACATTAGATTTCAACGGAAAACTTGGTACAGTGATCCTTCCTCATAGCATTGGACTGGCAGCCGACACGTGTTTCGTTTCAAAAGAAACTTTTTCAAGGCTGAATTAAATGCTATGAAAAGAAATCCAATATTTATAAACATTAAGACGAAAAGCAACAGACGAAAACAGGAACTTTTATTGTTCTCAAATATAATAAGAACAATAATGTAATTATATATATATATATAAATCTTTATTCGGCTTATTCACATTGGAAAAAACCATAAAAGTACACCAAATGGCAAACAGAGTAAAAATACACTTGTTACATGTTTTTCTGGTAAGAAAACAATTCATGATTTAAAAAGGGAATAAAAGATTAGTTAAAAATGTGCAAAGTACCGCTTATTCTCACACTGACAAGATTTTTAGAGATTCATTCTGTGTTTCACTATACATTTTAGGAACCTACTAACAAAATAACAGACGTTTGGTGTTTCCAACATTTGCAGTCTTAAAAGAGCAGGTCTGCATTGTCTCAGTCCCCAGGATTTTAGTATCGGTAAGAGCCAGATCTTTCTATGGGCTTGATGGTATTTACAAAGCAGAATCACATGCAAATTCGACTGCCTTGATATACCGTCACAGGGGCAAGGCGGGAGTATAGCCTCCCAACAGTTTTGTGACGGGAAGGTGACCATTCTAAAGAATATGTTTAGTCTGAATCTTGTAATAATCATTCTCTCGTATGTTGACATTTCAAGTTCTAAGTACGGATGAATGACGAGGGCTACTTGAATCATATTTGAATGGATCACTGCCGTTTTTGTCGAATTGGATGCGAGTCTTAGAGACTCCAAATGGGATAGTGCCTGACGTTTAAGAACTTTTTTTGAGATATCCGTTATAGATATCGGGTCTGAATAATACTTCTCGAGGCCCAGGTCAGTAAAAAAGTTCTTAACATATAGGAGCCACTTTATTTTTACAGAATTGTCCATATTCATTGAATCTGTTATGATGGCTTGGGTCAGAGCATTTTTGTTTGAACTCCAGATGCGGCGCCACAGCATTAGAGGTTCAATTTTGATTAGATCCTCTAGATATGGGGTGGCTAATTCCATGTGCAGTGCGTAGATAGAGGTGCCTTTGGGGGTGGCTAGCAAGAATCTTAAAAAGGTGTTTTCCGCCCTCTGAATAGAGCTAACATCAATATACCCCCAGACTCCTGCACCATATGTTGCTATTGACTTGCATTTGGCATTGTAGATCTTAAGGAGCTCTACTGGGGGCTTCTTGCCTAGTTTCTGGGAGAATGTTATTAGTGCTGCAATAGACCTCCTAAATAAAAGTGCTCTTGTGCTCACTGCTTGTTTCCAACAGAGTTGGTCATCTATCATGACCCCCAAGTAGGGGTAGTGTGGAGTTGATTCAAGCTTTTGATTATTGAGGATTATTGGGTGGGTTCTTTTTCGGTGTCTACCCACAGTCATTATGAATGTTTTTTTTACATTCACTTTTAAATCTAAATTGCCCATGAAGGATGTATATCTATTTACAGCTTTCTGGAGTTCCCTGGGTGTTCGGGCTAGAATGACGGCGTCATCCGCGTAGAGCAGGGCTGGGATCAGGCGGCGGTCTATGCGTGGGAGGTCCTGGGCCCCCCTCAACATCTCCCCCTCCAAACCATTGGTATAGAGTGAGAAGAGGAAGGGGGCCAGGACACATCCCTGCCTGACCCCACGCCCTACGCTAAACGGGGACGTCATCTCACCATTAACGCCGAAGCGTACTCTGGCTGTGGCCCCGGTGTAAAGTTCTTTGAGAAAGTCCAAAAGGGGTGAGTCTACTCCCAATTGGGCTAGGACCCTCCACAGCTTTCTGTGCGATACGCAGTCGAAAGCTGCGGAAAGGTCAACAAAGGCCATATATAACTTGGTAGGGATGGCCTGTGTATATTTCGCCATTATTAGGGTAAGGTTAAGGACCTGCTCTTGGGTGCCGAAGCCTTCTCGGAAACCGAATTGAATGTCCGAGATTATACCCCGGTCCTCGGTCCACTGCTGGAGACGCTCGAGAATCACTCTCCCCACTACTTTCCCGAGGGAGTCCAGCAGTGATATGGGCCGATAGCACTTTACATCTTGTCGGTCCCCCTTTTTAAAAATGGGGACCATTATTGATTTCGTCCAGGATGTTAAGATTCCCTCTGTTGCTGCTGCTGTACATACTCTGGTTAAGATGGGAGCCCAAAGATCTTGGTTGCATTTAAAAAGGTCCACCGGGACCCCATCGGGTCCTGGTGCCTTGCCTGTTTTACTACTCTGCAGAGCGGCTATAAGATCTGGAATATCAAAAGGGACCAGAATGGGGTAGTTTACCTTAGGGGGAGGGGATTCTGTTGGGTGATTGTTCTTAAAAATTTCCTCAAAGTGGGAGACCCAGGTGTTTTCGTCGATAGCGACTTCTATTTTCGGGGTCTCTCTATCTGTGAGGTATGGGGATCTGACCGTACGCCAAAAAAGCTCACTGTTTTGGGAGACTGCTCCGTGATGGAGATCATCCCATAACTTTTGCTTTAGTTGCGCAGTACGGATCTTTCTCTCCCTTGTATATTGGCGCCTAAGCAGCTGAATCTGAGCCACATCACGTGGGTTGCTTTTGAGCGCGGATTTCAGGTTTGATAGGGCCGCTGTGCAGTTGTGGTTAAACCACTTTGGCTTTGGTGGGCGGTTTGATTTAGGTTTTGTGGTCAACAGGTCTTTTATTGTATCTAATATTGTGTTAAAATTTTCCAGAACTTCTTTGTGACTAATTGTAAGGTCCAGACATTTCATTATGTTTGAGTAGGACTGCGTTACTAGTTTTTTCATTATGTCTGATGGATTAATTTTCGCCCATCTAATTGTTAGTCCATTACGTTTACCGACCTCTATCTTGTTCTGCCGAAGAGTAGTCGCCATGTCTGATTTGTATGAGAGGTTGGCAGGCATGGGCATAGTTAGCGTTAGGGTTGCGTGATCGCTAAAGGGTGTGACAGTGACTTCGAAGTCTTTCAATGACGACATCAGGGTTTGGGAGAGAAATATGAAGTCTACTGTTGTCTTGTGCCCTCTGCCCACATAGGTTGGGATGAATTCATTTGGATCTGCTTTTGGATGATTGACAATCTGAAGATCTAAGTCTGATAGGGCAATATTGATTATGTTTCCCAGTTTAGAATGTGCGAGGTGAGCTAGTGGGATGTTAAGTTCGTCCACTATCCCGCAACACACTAAATTGGGAACTGTGCAGGGGTGGAGGTTGAAATCACCTCCCCAAATTAAGTGGGTTGCTTTATTAGCAGGGCTCTGATGTAATAGTTGTTTTAATTTATCGGTTATGGTGGTGAGAAGAATTATAAATTTTTCTTCTGGTAGGTTATTATATGTATTAGTCAAAATAATACTGTCTTTGTTGGGGAGGGTGAGCAATAAGATTTGGTAGTTGGTGTCCAGAGAGAGTACGGCCACTTTATTAAAAGATAAAGAATTTGAAATATAAGTGGCTAGCCCACCTTTTGGTCTGCCCATTGTACTGGTTAAGGCTGGAACATTATAGGTTTTATAGCCTTGTATATGGAGTTCTTCTACAGACCATGTCTCCTGGAGACAAATTATTTGGCTTGAGGCTAAAAACTTCTGCGCAGAACCATCCTCGATTTTATTGCGGAGGCCCGCGATGTTCCAGTAAGAGGCTATGAGGAGTGGGGTGTCATCAATAGATTCAGCTTCTGGGGTTATCATGTTCTTTTTCTTATTACTAATAGGTAGAACAGTAATATTGGGTTGCAAGGGGGGAGATAATTGGGTATCAGTGGGAGAAATTTCTATTGATGGTCAGTCGACCATTTCTAGGCCGCTAAACCTATTACTTAGTGGGATGTTTTGCCAAGGGTCCCATCGTGTTTGGTCTCTATGTGGGGGCCAATATGTATCGGGTCTTCTGTCATCACACCTTCCGCCCTGACGGCGCTGTCTCACTGGGTGCCAGGAGAAATCTGGCTCGTATTGGTTATGGGGACCGTTGTAGATGGTATTTTGAAAGCCGTCCTGTCTAGGGAATGGGACGGATGTCAGAAGTGGGAGGGACCAAGGGGGCTCCTGCTCGTGTGTATAGCTGTCTATATGCCTGAAGGGATAGAAAAAGGGGAGGGACTTGATCTTAATTCCTCCATTTGGGGTGATGTCTTCCCAGGCACAGACATAATCCGCTGTTCGAGGATCCTCGAAAGTGATTGTGATACAGTCCCCGGGAATGGTCTTTCGGGTGTTGCCCACCCATGGTACCCTAGCTACAGATCTAATCTTGCCGCGCCAGGAAGATGGGATTGGGCGGTTGGTTTGAAGCCAGTGCTGAACTTTATTTTTCAGAGACCAAGCCGGTTCTGGGGTAGAATCTGTTAGTTCTGGCACGCCGGCCATGACTGCAACGTAGGGTGAGGCCTCTGGAGGGAAGTCTGCTGGAAATCGTGATGGACCAAGATTCCCCGCAGTATTTCTTTTGGGTCTACCCACAGGTGTTTTTGGTGTTTTTAATGGAGCAGGGGGGGGGGGTAAGGTTTTTGTTATTGCGTTATGCGTGGTTTTCCCTGAGGTTTTATTGGCAGTACCGCTCGGTACGGTCGGAGTGGGGGCAGTAGCAGCAGGGACAGTTGTTGCGGGCACAGCTAGGGGAATCGGGACGGTGGTCTGTTGTGGGTTACTAGTAGAACTTTGAGCTGTTACAGTTTTTGCTATTTTGGTTATATTTGTGGTATTTTTATTGGCCAACGCATTTGGTGTCGTTATCCTAAGGGTCTTTTGTTGTGGATTAGATAAAGGTAAATTGGCCATTAGTGCATTAGAGCTTGTTGGTTTTTTACTGTTGTTTTGTGGTGGTTTTTGAGAACGTGATAGTTCAGAGGGATGCTGATTTTTTATAAAGTTAGTAATTTGTAATTCTAGAGATGCTAGCCGATGTTCTAGAGGTTGTAGTGCTTGCTTGACTACTTTGGCTATGCTGGAGAGTGTTAGTTCCTGAGCCTCAGGTGCACTCAGATCCGTCGAAGTTTGTTTTGTGGGATGAGGGTCCAAGACTATCAGGGAAGGTGGCTCCTTAACTACATGATGGACTGACGCTAGGATCTCGACATGTGTCGCCCTATCATTCTGGATTTGTGGGATACTTGATGTTGTTACCAAGGTGTCCAGGATGGTTGGGTTTTGTGATACCCTTTGCTTACTGATTGCTCCCTCCCTCCTACCCCTTTCTAATCTTTTTTCTGACGAGGAGATATCTACAGGAGTTGTTGGAAGCAGTTCGGGTGTTTTTTCCAGATCGAAGCTGAGTTGGGAGTCCGCTAGCTGAGATACCGACAAGTCTACTATATTTGGTAGGCTGCGTCTCTCTCTAGTTGGAGCCAACTCTGTGGATGGGATGCCTAGCGCTGGGGATCTGGCTTCCGCCAAAGTTCCTAGTGAGGATCTTTTTGCAAATGCCAGATCTAGGGAGACCCTTTCTTCGATGAGTGTTATACTTTCATCTATAAGCGTGTTTGCCTTCGCTAGGAAGTCGTCCATGGGACCAAGCAGTTTGCCTGCGGCACTGGGGGCTTTAGTTTTAGCTTTGTTCCCTCTCGTATAGACCATTGCTATTCTATTTCAGTTGTAGAGATGAAGTTAAGCATATAATTCTTACTAATGACAAAAAATGAGTCGGAATATGATGTTGGAGTTAAGGGGGATTGCCCAGTCCAGTCTCTACCAGCCTCTAACGGCCTAAAACGGCCCAGTCTTTGCCCGGGTCTTCGCCCCGGGCTGCGACCCGCGGCGCGACCCGCGGCGCGTTTAGAGGCTGTCTAGATATGAGGGAAGGAAGGAGGGCGTGGCCTCCGGGGGAAGAGGCGCCGGCTGCAAGGAGCGGTGGTTTCTGGGCCTCGCAGTCCCCCGGTGGGCTGTTTGTGGACACAACCAATGCACTACTACCTGGGCGGGTCGCGCTGAGAGCGAGATGGTGAACTGCCGATTGCAGTAACGCTCCCACCAGCCGACCTCAGCTCCAGGGAGTGCGCTTCAGGATTTGGGCAAATTAGCAGTTCCTCTTTCGTGGCACAGAGCAGGTCAGTGAGCGGCACCCGCGCAGCGGGTGTCGCGAAAGGTTATGTAGAAGCGTCCCAATGAGTGGGCGTGGCCTCCGGGGGAAGAGGCGCCGGCTGCAAGGAGCGGTGGTTTCTGGGCCTCGCAGTCCCCCGGTGGGCTGTTTGTGGACACAACCAATGCACTACTACCTGGGCGGGTCGCGCTGAGAGCGAGATGGTGAACTGCCGATTGCAGTAACGCTCCCACCAGCCGACCTCAGCTCCAGGGAGTGCGCTTCAGGATTTGGGCAAATTAGCAGTTCCTCTTTCGTGGCACAGAGCAGGTCAGTGAGCGGCACCCGCGCAGCGGGTGTCGCGAAAGGTTATGTAGAAGCGTCCCAATGAGTGGGCGTGGCCTCCGGGGGAAGAGGCGCCGGCTGCAAGGAGCGGTGGTTTCTGGGCCTCGCAGTCCCCCGGTGGGCTGTTTGTGGACACAACCAATGCACTGCTACCTGGGCGGGTCGCGCTGAGAGCGAGATGGTGAACTGCCGATTGCAGTAACGCTCCCACCAGCCGACCTCAGCTCCAGGGAGTGCGCTTCAGGATTTGGGCAAATTAGCAGTTCCTCTTTCGTGGCACAGAGCAGGTCAGTGAGCGGCACCCGCGCAGCGGGTGTCGCGAAAGGTTATGTAGAAGCGTCCCAATGAGTGGGCGTGGCCTCCGGGGGAAGAGGCGCCGGCTGCAAGGAGCGGTGGTTTCTGGGCCTCGCAGTCCCCCGGTGGGCTGTTTGTGGACACAACCAATGCACTACTACCTGGGCGGGTCGCGCTGAGAGCGAGATGGTGAACTGCCGATTGCAGTAACGCTCCCACCAGCCGACCTCAGCTCCAGGGAGTGCGCTTCAGGATTTGGGCAAATTAGCAGTTCCTCTTTCGTGGCACAGAGCAGGTCAGTGAGCGGCACCCGCGCAGCGGGTGTCGCGAAAGGTTATGTAGAAGCGTCCCAATGAGTGGGCGTGGCCTCCGGGGGAAGAGGCGCCGGCTGCAAGGAGCGGTGGTTTCTGGGCCTCGCAGTCCCCCGGTGGGCTGTTTGTGGACACAACCAATGCACTGCTACCTGGGCGGGTCGCGCTGAGAGCGAGATGGTGAACTGCCGATTGCAGTAACGCTCCCACCAGCCGACCTCAGCTCCAGGGAGTGCGCTTCAGGATTTGGGCAAATTAGCAGTTCCTCTTTCGTGGCACAGAGCAGGTCAGTGAGCGGCAATTATATATAAGAAATGTACTGTATTTCCTAACCATAATGATATAATAGTGCAGAGAGATATTTATTTTGAAAGTCAGTCAGTAGTCAGCCGAAACCAACCAAAAGTGAGCTCACATTGTGTACTTAGTGCTCATATGTCAAGATAAAAGTGATTAATAGACGAGACCCGAAGTAGCCAAAAGTGAGTTAACAGTATGAATTCTATACTTGTGTGGGAAGACTGAAAGTTAACGAAAATTATTCATGTGCCAATAGATAAAAGAAATTAAGAAGAAAGCTATAAGAAACAGATCAATATATAATACCTTCAGAAAATAATAAATAACTTTTCAAAGTGTTCCATATGAAGTTCAACTCTTCCAGCGAAAATATTTAGTCCTTAACAAGTGTTAAATAAGAAGAAAGAACATGATAATATTATAAATTAGTTCATATTCTAAAGTAAGTAGTTGGTCTGTTGTAAGAATGGAAAACAAAGTATTTGTGTAGCTATTGGAAAAGGTATTTTTATCCCCTTGAAATAAATACTATGATAGGCATCGGCCGAGAAGAAAAAGAAGAAAGATACATGATTTTCTTCGAACGTCTAGTCTACAACCAGACTGCGGTTATTTCAAGGAAGCAGCGAGCCATGTGCTACTAAAAATGAGGTGACGTAATTAGACTTCAACAAAGCCGACGCCATCATAGCACCCCACCTCTGGGACATCATAAACAACTCCTTCGCATCAGCCACCTTCCCAGAAAGCTGGAAGCACGCAGAAATCAACGCCCTTCTGAAGAAACCCACAGCCGACCCAAAAGACCTCAAGAACTTTCGCCCCATCTCTCTCCTTCCCTTGCCGGCAAAAGTCATCGAGAAGACCGTCAACAAACAACTGACTTCATTCCTCGAAGCAAACAACTTGATCGGCCCATCCCAGTCCGGATTTGAGCCTACCACAGCACCAAGACCGCCCTCATCGCAGCCACCGACGACATCAGGACACTGATGGACAACGGGGAAACAACCGCTCTCATCCTCCTGGACCTCTCGGCCGCCTTCGACACCGTCTACCACTGTACCCTAACAACCCACCTCTACAACACTGGGATCCAAGGAAAAGCCCTGGACTGGATCACCTCGTTCCTCTCCGACAGAACCCGGAGAGTCCGCCTCCCTCCCTTCCGCTCCGCGGCCACCAAGATCATCTGCGGTGTACCCCAATGATCCTCGCTTAGCCCAACCCTCTTCAACATCTACATGAGCCCCCTTGCCGCCATCGCACGCAAACACAACCTCAACATCATCTCCTACGCCGACACCCAGCTGATACTCTCCCTCACCAAAGACCCAGCCACCGCCAAATCCAACCTCCAGGAAGGAATGAAAAATGTCGCAGAATGGATGAAGCTCAGCCGTCTGAAACTGAACTCAGACAAGACGGAGGGCCTCATCCTCAGACAATCCCCATCCGCTTGGGATGACTCCTGGTGGCCCACTGCGCTGGGCACCGCACCGAGACCCACAGACCACACACGCAACCTTGGATTCATCCAGGACTCCTCCCTCATGATGACCAGACAAGTCAACGCCATCTCATCTTCATGCTTCAACACCCTACGCATGCTTCGAAAGATCTTCCAATGGATCCCCACCGAAACCAGAAAGACGGTCACCCAGGCCCTCGTCACCAGCCACCTGGACTACTGGAACGCCCTATACGCTGGAACCACAGCCAAACTTCAGAAACGACTTCAGCGCGTTCAGAACGCCTCCGCACGTCTCATCCTCGACATCCCCCCGCAACAGCCACATAACTGCCCACCTGAGAAACCTGCACTGGCTCTCCGTCAGCAAGATGATCACGTTCAGGCTCCTCACCCACGCACACAAAGCGCTACACAACATGGGTCCCGAATACCTCAACAACCGCCTTTCGTTCTACACTCCCGCCCGCCAGCTCCGCTCCACAAGCCTAGCCCTCGCCACCGTCCCACAGATCCGCAGAAACACCGCAGGAGGAAGATTGTTCTCCTACCTGGCTGCCAAGACATGGAACTTCCTCCCCGCACACCTACGACTTACCCATGACCATCTCACCTTCAGGAAGCACCTCAAAACCTGGCTATTTGAGTAGTAACAACACCCCCCTCCCTTCAGCGCCTTGAGACCCTCACAGGTGAGTAGCGCGCTCTACAAATGCACTGATTGATTGATTGATTAGATTAATATTTAAGAAAAGCAAAGTGTTTGTGAAAGTAAGTGTGCCAGTAGGCTACGTACTGTTGGAAAATAATTTGAGAGTGTAGGGTTAATCAAGTACAATAGGCGGGGTGGCAATAAGTGTAAGACATGTAACACCCTACATAGATACCACAGTATGGTGGCTTACTTGAAATAGAAAACCACATACAAGTAGAGATCTCTAAGAAAAGAAACTGAGAAAATAAATTAATTGAAGAAATGTAAAAAACTTAATTGAAGAAATGTAAAACTGGATGGGTCCAAGGTACTGACAGAATTGGGCACTTACTGTGACATGAACATACGGGTTGGAATCTGCAACAACAAAAATACATTAGAAATTAGTTCCATCAAAGACAAAGTGGGGCAGCACTTACTGTCACATGAAAGTATTTTATAATGGCCTCTCTAAGGCATATTAAGTGCACCTTGCAAAATACACACTTTGCTCTTCCTAAGTAACCATCCTGAAGAAGACCCACTATATGCTTAGAGTTGAAACGTCCTCTACTTACATGAAAATTAGAGCTAGTGTTAAATTCAATTGCCCAGTGAAATTTCAAATACTGTATTGGCAGTACCACTTATGACAAAGAGTTGCTGCTCCGTTGTGTTTTTGCTTTTAAACACCCTATGTTTGTTAGTTTATTTGTTACAGTGGGAGCACTTAAGAGAACTAAGCCCTTTAATGTGAAGCAATAAATGTTTTATACCTTTGCAATGTGTGGTTCTTTACTGGCAGAGCTATGGTAAAAGCAAAACAAAAACAGATAGGCAACCCATGAATAGCTCCCTAGAGCATGAGGTGTGCTTAATCTGCCTTTAAGAGGTTGTTATTAAACCTGCATCCTCTAAAGTTGCTGGATTGGTGAGGATAAGCAAGTAAAGTAGGAAAGCAGAGGTTAAGGGGACTTGAATTGTGGGGTATTTTTGGGCCCAAGGCACTTAAGAGACATATCACAAGTAGTGGGTGCAAATTGTATGCTGAATTTGTAGGCCCTACCTGTAGTTTGGTGATCCGACATATGTTCTTGTGGGTTACATATAATTAGTATTCACAGTTTGCGACTGCCTGTGGTTGGCTGCGAACACAGAGACGGTAACCTACAAGGAACAGAACAGCAGATCCATCTGTGCATTCTCAAAAAGGACATATGTTGCTTCAAAAAATGTTTCCCATTTGGAAAGACATTGGGGAGACAGCCCGTGGTTCCCTAGACCATTGCCTACTCACTCCGCCACCACTTGACACAGTGACTAAAGTAGAAGCTGTCCAGTGAGTACAGGTACCTATTTGCAAATGGATTACCTCCTCCTTTAAAGTGGCAGTAACTTCTCCACGATTTGTGGCACAAACCATTTATACATTTCATTGCTTATCATACCCTCTTCAAATTTCAATTTGCAATGAATTTCGAAAGGGGGTTATTACATAATAAAAAGATGCTGTTGCAAACCCTCTGATTTTGCAAACCGCAGGGCTTGTGAAAACAAAAAACTTTAGTATATCTGGCCATTTGTTTGCACTCTTACCTCTGCAACCTATGCAAATGTTCTCTTTGAATCATTAGAAAAATCTAGAATGCATGCAAAGGTTGAAGGAAGTGTGCTGAAGATTGGCACCAAGGTGATGCCTCAACCTTTAAATCTCAGCTGCCCAACTGGGGGCTACATGGTTTATTGTTTAAACTCATGACTCTCATTAAACCTAACAACCCTGTCAAGAGCACCCCAAAACATGTAAAAACTCTCGAAAGACACTGTGACAGCAGAGCCCCAATTTTATGTGACACAGTATCTGTATCCTGAAAATGGCTTAACCTGCTCACTTCTCTAATCTTCTCTAATCTTCTTTTGTCAGAGATAACAGGTGGCTGTTGTATTGCTTACACAACATTGTTTTGCATGATGATGGGAAAGAGTAAAGATCTGCACATAGTATTGCACAAACTATTGGAGCCAAGCTTGGACAAGCTCAAAAAAGAGAACTTTAAGTGAGATGAGATGACATAATCTAACTATACAATTCCTTTAACAAGTGACCATTGGAGTGTAGATTTTGGTAGATCCACAAATGACTCACCTTTAATGAATGTACTAGCTGAGTACTTACCGTAAGCCTATATGAGCATATAGTTCTCATGGGTCTTTGTCACCTGAGGACCTGAACAGAAAGTTTATAAACACACCACACCCTTCCCACTTGATGTAACACTCTTTGTCTCTGATGTGATACTTTTTATTGTATTTTAACATGAGGTTTTAATTTAAAATGCTGAATAAAATTTTGAATGTGTACTTTGGTGCAATAGGGATATGCTCATGTGTTTTATTTGTGATACCCCCATTAGCTCATCCCTACTGCTTTGACATTGTTCCTGTAGTATACCAAAACTTTGACATTAGCGCAACTTCACTGATCACCACTTAAGATCTTATTGTTTGCTTTAAACTTTCTTCCATATACTGTATATTAGAGAACTGTTAGACCTCGCACCATTGGTGTGGGTCTCCCTTCCATTTTTCGCTTTTGTCTCCTCTGTGTTTGCTGGTGTTCGATGCTCTGGGCGCTGTGCCACTGCCATTCAGTGCCACAGTGCGTATTCTCCCTATTATAAATTAACTGTATAAATTGGTATTCCCATAATTGGCTCGTTTGGTTTACCTGTTAGTCCCTAGTATAGTGCACCGTGCGTGCCCAGGGGCTGGTAGACCGAATACTGCTGGTGCTGGTGGGCCTGCAGCGCTGATTGTGCCACCCACAGAAGCAGCTTGTAAAGTGTATCTCAGGCCTGCCATTGCAGAGTCTGTGTGCAGTCCAGAATTGCCGTGCAGACTGGACGTGAACCTACTTCCCAGTCCCTAAACCTTCCCTTTGCATCATGTAAGTCACCCCTATGGCAGGGTGCATTGTATGTGAAAGGTAGGACATGCCTTGGTCTATGTACCATGTCCTGATAGTGAATTGCACTCCATTTCGTTTTTAGGTCTCGCTATTCGATGCGCATGCGCATCGAGCTTGCGAGACTATGGGGGCTTAAACAGTCTTTAACTAACTTGCAAGGAATCGTGGCGATTCCTTGCAGTGCCCGTGACTTTTAAGCTCAATGCGCATGCGCATTGAGCTTAAAAGCGCGTGCACATCTCACAGCCTCCCCCAGCTCTGCCCCTCCTCCCCTGGCCGCCGTGTCGCATTTCTCCTCCCCCCTCCCCTTCTCTCTCTTCCCTCCGTCTTGTTTATTTATTTTTTTACCCGCTCCGCCCCCTCCCCTGCCCGCCGTGTCGCATTTTTCCTCCACCCTCCCCTTCTCTCTCTTCCCTCCGTCTTGTTTATTTATTTTTTTAACCGCTCCGCCCCCTCCCCTGCCCACTGTGTCGCATTTGTCCTCCCCCCTCCCCTTCTCTCTTTTCCCTCCGTCTTGTTTATTTATTTTTTTACCCGCTCCGCCCCCTCCCCTGCCCGTCGTGTCGCATTTCTCCTCAACCCTCCCCTTCTCTCTCTTCACTCACAGGGCAGAGACACATATTCCAGCGGATACCTAAAATGATCATGATTTATCCACTCATAACAATGCCCTGGTGGATTTGTTGGCCTCGGCTACTTGCTTGCATTTTGAAAAATACGCCTGTCCCGCTGGGTGGAAAAGTGCAATAGCGATCACTAGCCCCAACCTCCCTCCATCTTGCGTAGTCAAGAACCAGGTACAGCGTTGCACCTGATGTTTCAACCGCGAGCCCGCCTGCTCGTAGGCGGCTCTTATGGTTCTTGGTGGCGGTGGCTATGGGGTCGGTACGGATTCAAACATTCAGATCACCACATAGTTCTCTGATGAACTCTCATCTCACAGACCTATCCTGAACAATTTGCTGCAAGCCAAAGCTTCTATGCTTGGTTGGCTGTGCACATGATTGCTGCATCGTGTCATTAATGCCTCTTTTTGCAGTATTTCCCATACATTTTTCAATTTTTGAGGATACTGGATAGCTTTTCAGCTCTGGGAGGTTGGGTCTGATATTTCAATTAGCATATTTCACGTTTTTATTAGTTAGCTGTAAAGTGTGTACAAACAGCATATACTTCTTAAAAGTCAAATTGCAAATGCGAGCCTGCAGCAAAAACTTCTGGCGCTCACGCTTTGCAAACACTCTCACATGCACTGTAGAATGGACATGCGGCGCTCCAGGCTGGTTATTTAAAGTGACACTTCATTCGTTTTGCATTTGGTAGATTCAACAATTCCCAAGCCAGCGGTCGCTCTGCCTTACACAAATAACGCCAGGCTGAATAGTGCTTAAATCTAAAGCTTACGTTGCATATACACATACATATGCAAACACAAATAACATACGTAAACAGAGCAAATGCCATGTTGCCAGAGATTATGTATCTTGGATGCACACAGACATAACAGGAGTTGCCCTATAAACCACCTAGAAGGCTGGGCTATACAGATACAGAACCACAACTGGGCGAAAGGGGTGTAATTTGAAAAAATAAATCCTGTTGTGAGACCCAAAAGTTGTCAAAGAAAAACTAATAACTCACAAAAAAACACTTCGTCTTTAATAAAAGTGCAAATGAATCAATTAAAGATCTCTAAATGATACTGCTCAGTACTTACACAGTCAAGTAAAAGTGCAGTGAAACGTGTGTACAAAAAAGGGAGCTAAAAACTGTTTAATATTGATCCATCCTGAGACTTTACTACATTTTTCATAGATGATAATTCACCAGCACATCCACCACACCCACCACCACTAAATCCACCACCCCATCCACCAACACCACCACCCCATCCACCACCACTGCATCCACCACCGCATCCACCACCACCACATCCACCGCATCCACCACCACATACACCACCACATACACCATCACCTACACATCCATCATGACATCCACCGCATCCACCACCACCACATCCACCGCATCCACCACCTCATCCACCATCACCACCACATCCACCACCACATCCACCATCACATCCACCATCACATCCACAAAGCTATTAATTTTTCTATTTTCAAAACCAACACATAAATAAAAAAAAGTGTCATTTACTATACCAATCGCTCAAACTTTCCTAATGCGAGACCTATTGCATTTCCAATGCTTGTTTACTATTGCAAGGCTATCTGTTCCCTTAGGCCAAAATGGGCAGTTTTGATTATTACATTCTATAATCCTAATTGACCCGAGGAACATGATCGGAAAGTCGAATTTAGTATGCCTGAGCTCAAAATATTAAAGTGCATCTTTTAGTGAAGATTATTTTTATATTCTGTGATTGGAAATACCACTTTTAGAAAGTAGGTATGAAAATACCACTTCTAGAAAGTAATACTTCCAGTGTACTCTGCTGTTATGTGTATTGGCTGTCTGGTTTTGGAGGGACCGGGCAGGCTGAGCCCGACCTGGATTGAATACCGAGATCTCCAGTTGGTGTATGGGGAGGGGTGGGCCTTTGATCTGATCAGGGCTGTGCCCGGCAAGGTGAATGATGGCTCCACCTCCCACTGTACATCTGATGGCAGACCCCCTCTTCTTGAAAGGCAGGATGCAGCCTTGTAAACAAAGTGCTCCAGGACCACACTAAACTGGTTCTGGCAAGGTTCAGTGACTTGTGACTTTTAAGATTTTTTGGGGTATAAATATCTGTGCTGAAACCTCTGCAAAGTGTTTTACTTCTGGATGTCAAGACAAACCTCTGTCCGGGTAGCTAGAGGGAAAGGACTTTGAAACTTTCATCCATCTTGCTGAAGCAACTACCCAAGGGCCTGATTTAAGCTTGCCTCCTGCTGAAGTCTCGGGGACATTAAACTTCACCCATCAGCCTTCTGAATTCCTATTGAGGGGGATTCTACTCTCAGGTGAGGCCTCTGTTGAGAATTCCAGAGCCTCTGGTTCTACTACCAGGAACGCTGGCTGAAAGTCATTGTTATCGCTATTGTGGGCCGCCACAGCTGAGGAGCTGTTGTGGCTGAGAGCCCGCATTTGCCTGTGTTACCAAAGTCATTGCTATCGCCATTGTGAGCCGCCGCCGCTGAGGACCTGTTGCCGCTGAGAGCCCGTATTTGCCTGTGTTACCAAAGTCATTACTATCACTATTGTGGGCCTCCGCAGCTGAGGAGCTGTTGTCGCTGAGAGCCCGCATTTGCCTGTGTTACCAAAGTCATCGCTATAGCTATTGTGAGCCGTTGCAGCTGAGGATTTGTGCCACTGAGTGCCCGCATTTGCCGTCCTACGAGAATCATCGCTATTGTGGGCTGCTGCAGCTGAGGAGCTGTGCCGCAGAGTGCCCGCATGTGCCGTCCTACGAGAATCATCGCTATTGTGGGCCGCTGCAGCAGCGGAGCTGTGCCGCTGAGTGTCCGCACTAGTCACCACTTCGAGGATCTTGATATCACCTGCGTGTGCCTCTGGTTGCCTACCTTTAAACCCCGTCCCAGGATTATCGTGAGTGCACGCCGCGGACCGCTACAGCTGGGAGCTGTGGCTGCTGCGAGATCCCCTGTCATCACCGCGGTTTCCTTGTGAGGCTGTGTGCCATGCCCCTTTAAACCTCAGGTACATTGTGCATCACCAGGTCGCGTAGACCCCGGCCTCAAACCAAGTTCGTGCGACACTCTTTTTGAGTGCCTCTATTGCTTTTGAAGTGAATCTATATTTATGTGCATTGTGGCTCCTTGAACGGTTTTAAGTCTTGTGTTGTGCCTATATAAAGATAACTATTTTTCTATAATGGCTTATGGTGTCTGTTTGTAGCGTCTCCTCAGCGTTATTGTGTATGGTAATAAATGCTTCACACACTGCCTCTGAGATAGGCCTGTCTGCTCTTGCAACGTTACCACAGGGTTGAGCAGGGGTTATCAAAGGGTGTAACCCCCTTACTCTGACTTAGGAAGAAGGATCCCTATTTGCACCTCCGCGCCAGCCGTTGCCAACTAGAGATCCCCATTTCTAACATTGGCGGTCAGCGGTGAGGATCAGGACTTGCATTTATAATCCACATACAATAACTAGTGTATGCTACTAGTGAGTGTAGGCCTAAGGGCAACCACATATGGTTTGATTTTATTCTATTGTTGATTGTAATTGCCTGTTATGACTACAATGGGTAGGCCAACGTCCAATGCTTCGAAGGATCTCATCTATGAGGAAGAGAGGTTAAAAACCTACACTGCCAAACAACTAAAGTATTTTTGCAAGCGACTCACAGTCCCTGTTGTGGGTCTCTCTTGGAAGGAGGAGTATCAGAAGGCCCTTAAGGCCTGGTTAGAAGCGAGAGAGCCCGTTAGGAATGAGGGACATAATGCTGGAGGGCAGCAGGGTGATCAAGTGGATTCCAGTCCAGGTACTAGTGTATCCCAAAGGAGCCTGTCTCCAGAAGATCTGGAGGACATGGAGAGAGATAGGAAGCATAGTTTGGAGATGGCCTAATTAGAAGGTCAGAAGGACCTAGAGAGTAAAACATTGGATATTGAGAAACAAAAGGTTGGCATTTGAGCTTGAGAAAATGAAACTGGAGCATGAAAGAGTATTGAGGGAGTTAGAGATCAAGGCTAAGAGTTTAGAGATCTCCCCCTCTGGTGGTAGCATACCTTTAGTACCTAACAAGAGTAGTGTTTACATACCCAAGAATGTCATCAAGGATTGAGGATATTGGGCAATGGTTTGCCACATATGAGATAGCCATGGTGTCCCACCGGGTCCCCGAGAAGGATTAGGGAGCGGGGTTGTGGGGACGCTTTGTGAGTGATGGGAGGGATACCCTGTGGGATCTGCCTGAGGAGAGCAGGATGGTGTATATGAAAGAGGCCTTATTATTATTATTATTATTATTATTATTATTATTATTATTGGACATTTATTAAGCGCCTCGTTACGCCACTGGCGTGTCCCCGCGCTATGACAAGTGGAGTGACTGTCCCCCCTCCTCCCAACCAAGCTATCTACTGAAAAAGATACGTTTTAAGTTTTTTTCTAAACTGGATTTCGGAAGGTTCAAGCCGAAGTTCCAGTGGAAGATCATTCCAGCACTTGGGAGCAAGGTATCTGAAGGATCTGCCTCCCATACGAGCTTTAGATATTCTTGGAACTTTTAACAGCCCGGTCTACGAGGACCGGAGACTGCGTGTAGGCTCGTAATAGGCTACTAGGCTCTGGAGCGGAAGAGGTGCTTTGCCGTTCAAGATACGATGGCAGGTGGCAAGGGCCTTAAATTTCACCCTCCTCTCGATGGGGAGCCAATGGAGCGCCCGCAAGGCTGGCTTGGCGGATGACCTCCTAGAGAGTCTGAGGATCAGCCGCGCTGCCGCGTTTTGAAGAACCTGCAGGCGGCCGATGACCCTGCCTGTGGCCCCCAGATAGAGCAGGTTCCCATAATCGAGTCGGGAGGTGACCAGGGCATGCATCAGCGTCTGACGAGCAGAGATGGGAAGCAGATCTAATACTTTCCTGAGGGCTCTCAGAACACTGAAGCATACCCCTGCCACCCGACCGACATGTGGGCCAAAGGTGAGGTCCTTGTCAAGCCACACGCCCAGGTTCCTGGCCTCACGGCAGGGAGCAGGGACTTCCCCCAGACAGGGTGGCCACCACGCCGACGACCACGCCGCCGGTGCACCCCCCACCACGAGCACCTCGGTCTTGCTCCCGTTCAACTTTAAACAGTTGGCAGACATCCAGGCAGCAAGGTCTTTCATGCAGTTCCTGAAGATGTCTGCCGCAAGATCGGGCGCGCGCGATAGGGAGATGACCAACTGCGTGTCATCGGCGTAGGACACCAGGCGGAGGCCATATCCCTCCACGATGGCCGCCAGGGGGGAGACGTAGATGTTAAATAGAGTTGGGCTCAGGGACGAACCCTGAGGTACGCCCTGGCCCAGCTCAATCTCCCTGGAATAGCACTCACCCAGTCTGACTTGAAAGCACCTCTCAGAGAGGAAGGACTTGATCCAACCAAGCCTTGATGACACAATATGGTTTGACCCCAGAAATGTACAGGCAGAGATTTTGAACCTGTAAGAAGTTAGAGGGTACCACTTGGGTTGAATATAGGTCTTTTTTTTGCAGAGCAATTGATTGCTGGGTAAAAGGTAGCAAAGTGGAAACTTTTGAGTAAATTGTATGATTTGTTTGCGTGGGAGCATTCATCTAATACCTGTTTTCCAGAGCTACGCCAGCACCTTATTGATAGCAAGGTAACTAACCCTAGGAAGCTTGCTGAGGAGGCGCACCGCTGGGTGAGCACCCGGGTTCGCAATAGTCATGTGAGAGACTTTGCCAAAGGTGGGCAGGGTCCTCAGCAGAGAAGTGGGGGGGGGGGACAGGCGTAACCAGAGGGAGTTCCAGAGAGGGCCCCAAAGTAATTCCCAAGGGAACCAAGGAGTGGTGTCCCAGTCTCCCCCTGAGAAGAAGCCAGTGCCCCCGACAGGTAGACCTGTTCACTTGTTTTAAGTGTGGTCAAGTAGGCCACCGGAATTATGATCCCCAGTGTCCCCAGAGGGACCTCAGTGCACCACCTCATGAACCAACCCGCTAGCTTGCTAGTGTAGCCCTGGGAGGGAAGGAGATGAGTGTCCAAGGTGGGTGGGATCCCGAAGAATTGACCCTTGTCTCGCTAGGAGACTTTGAGAAGGTCCCTAACCCTGCACTGCCTGCTAACACTAAGAAGTACAGGCAGTGGGTGACCATCAATAGGCCATAGGGTGGAGGCTCTGAGGGACACAGGAACTAGTGTGACTGCTGTCAGCTCCCGGTTGGTGTCCAAAGAGCAGGTTGTCCCCCATGCAAAGTCAAAATCAAAACACTGCTTTATTCAGTTTTGATTAAAAAAACATAAAAGCACAATAAAAAACAGATCATGTTATAAAATAATTTTTGGCATTAAAAGATTACATTGTCATAATTCATGATAATACAATGAAGATAAAAATAAAATACGTAAAAAAATTAACACTGACTTAGAGGATTATTATATATCAATTCATTGTGATCCTATGTCTAATTATAACTTTTAAGAAAGACGACATAAGGAACATTGTCAATTCATCCTCCAGCATTTTTAACCTTAAAAATGCTGTTCTTTATTGTCTCAGTCCCCATTTTTTCATCATAGGAATTAAAAATCTTCTCCTTGGCAAGTCATAAAATTTACAAAAAAGTATGCAATGTAACGTTGATTGAACAGAAATATCGTCACATGGACATAATGACATATATTTAGACCAAGAATTTACTTCTGGGAAAGTGATCAGTTTAAAAAAGTCCCCCCACGAAAACGTGTAAGTAGCATATGAGAATAACAGCTTTGCGGCTGTATCAAGTATGGCTGGATCCCCTGTCCTTGGAGCATCAAATTATTCTCCATGACTGAGATCTTGCATTTCTCTGTCAGCCAGCGTTTATTTTCTAGAAAAAATAGACAGATTTCTTTCAACTTCCTCCTTGAGACAGTCTCTAAACAACTTGGGGAGTCAAAATATTCTGGGTATCCAATGTCATGGAGAAATTTCTTTACGTACATAATCCAGGAGATCCTTGTAACCCCCTGGAGATTGAGGCAGTCCTTAATTATATCTCTATTGAGACCGGTCTCCTCAGTGGACCATACCTTATGCCATAGGAGAAGGGGATTAATTTTAATGAGATCCAATATGTATGACAACCCTAGTTATTTGTGGCATGCATAAGTAGAAGTGGACCGCGTGGCAGCTAGTAGATAACAGAGAAATGCATTTTCACAGAGTTGTATGTTGTCAGTTTCTGCTATTCCCCAAATCCCTGCCCGGTATGTCGCTGTTGAAACACATTTAGATTTATATATATCCACAAGCTCTGGCACTGGTCGTCCACCCAACTTGTTAGCAAAATTACAAACGGCTCCAATTGCTCTCGAGAAGGCCAGTTTTCTCGCCTGAACCGCCGAAGACCAGGTGCCTCTTTTCTCAAAGTTGAGACCAAATACGAAAATGTATCAATTGTATCTATCGTTGTATGTGAGATAAAAACTTTGCATGTAGTAGTTTTATTTGTAGTACAGCACATGGTAAACGTTTTGTTTATGTTTATTTTTAAACCTCTATCATTCATATACTTAGAGAATTTGGTGAGCGATCTTTGGAGGCCTACTTGGGTCCGTGCCATAATTACTGCATCATCTGCATATAATAGAATGGGGACTGGGGTATTCCTGATCTGGGGGTAATCCTGCTTATCCTGAGACAAGTGGGAAGCTACACTGTTTATATATCAATTAAACAGGAATGGTGCGGGTATGCATCCCTGTCTGACTCCTTTATTTATGCCAAAGTTGGAGGTGCACTCGCCCTGATTTCCAAACCGTACCCTTGCCCCAGCCCCCGATATAACTCCTTAATAAATGTCAGCAGAGTTGGTTCCACACCCATTTGTAGCAGTATGGTCCAGAGTTTATCATAGTTTAAACAGTCAAAAGCTGAACTTAGGTCGACAAATGTTAAAAATAACTTTTCCTTTTTAGCTACTACATACTTGGCTATAATCAACGCTAAGTTCAGTCCTTGTTCTATTGTACCAAGCCCTGCCCTGAACCCATATTGGAACTGTGAAAGTATGCTCTTTTCTTCCACCCAAAGCTGTAATTTATTTAATATGACCCTCCCGGCAACTTTCATGAGTGAGTCCAATAAAGATATTGGACGGTAGCATTTTGGTTCATTACGGTCACCTTTTTTAAAGATGGGGATCACAATGGCCTCTAGCCAGGTGGGAAAGAACCTATGATTGTTGCAGCTATTCAGGACATTTGTTAAAAGTGGGGCCCATAGCTCGGTGTTAGATTTGTATATGTCCACTGGCACACCGTCTGGTCCTGGGGCTTTCCCTGCAGCACTATCATTAATGGCAGTTAAGACCTCCGCCAGTAAGAATTCAATGGTCATTGGAAAAGATGCCTGATGCACAGTTGCATCTCCTTCAATTGTATCCAGTCTCACACTCTCAGTTGGGTCATCTGCCTGATAAAGGTCTTTAAAATAGTGAATCCATCTGTCTTCCGTGATTACCACTTCAATTGTGTCGGTTACCCTGTCTGCAAAAAAAGGGGCATTTACAGCCTTCCAGAAGCCCGTATTATCCTTGGTTAGGCAGGCTTGATGTAACGCCTGCCAGGCTTCCTGTTTCAACTGACTGCTACGGTTTTTGACTGCTCGTTGATAGGCAGTTCTGGCCAGTCTCACTTCATCCATACTTCTTAGCTTACTTTTTAAACCCATCAATAAGTGAGCATGGGCCTTGCTACAGTCCCTGTCAAACCATCCCTGTCCGTTGGTCTTGCCTTGTTTCTGAGTCCCTGTAAGGAGTTTGCGTATTTCCTCAGTGGTTAGAGCAGGCAGACCCTGAAGCAGAGGTCAGACCCGGGACCAGGGTTCAATTCCCGACGTGGCAGGGTCTTGATCTCAAAATGTCCACGGACTCGATAATTCTCGCTTCGGTGCCCGACCTAATCATGGGGGTTCACAGTCTGCAACTCTGGGCATTAAGCTTGCCATGATTAGGTCGGGCACCGAAGCGAGAATTATCGAGTCCGTGGACATTTTGAGCTCAAGACCCTGCCGCGTCGGGAATTGAACCCTGGTCCCGGGTCTGACCTCTGCTTCAGGGTCTGCCTGCTCTAACCAGTGAGCCACACTTCTCCGCATATGAGGCCACCTGTCACAGATATGTTGCATTACTTGCGTGTCTCTGAAATTAATGATAATGCAATCTCCTAATATATTTTTCCTACTCCTACCCACCCAGCTGACTCTACGTACACACAAGATTTTACTATGCATATGTGAAGGAAGAGGTCAATTGGCGTTAAGCCAATGGGTGGTTTTGTTCTTCAGTTCAATGAATGATTCCACACTGCCCTTTCCTAATTCAGCAACCCCTGCCAGGACAACAACGTAGGGGATCGATTCTGGTGGCAGGTCGATTTTCGGTAACTGAACCTCGTGTACGTCATTATCAGTGGGTCCCTTCCATCGCCCCTGCAAAGTTTTAACAATACCCCCTCCCAGCACATGATTAACTGCACTATTTCCCTTAGCTGTATCCATGTGTTTCTGAGGAGCTATATCATTCTTTGAACTTGGTCCAGTTCCAGCACTGGCCCGCAGGGTGCCTTCCGTAAGATCAAGTGCAGGTATTTGAGAAGTTGAATTTGGGACCAAAGCATTCCTCATATCATTTGCCGGCAAGTGCTTATCTTGAGTCATTGTTGTCTGTATCTTCTTATTAGACTCAAGATTAGATATAGTCAGTTGCTCGAGTTTCTTTAGTCTGTCTTCAATTTGCAATAATCTAGTCATAATAGGCTGCATAGAAGATGTTAGAATTCCACCAACTTTTTGCCAAAACTCCTCATCCAGTACAACCGAGGTACCAGCAGATGTGATTAAAGGTGAGGTACTTAATCTCGGTGTCTGATGTACAGGGGTGGTTTATACAACAGATGTCAAAGTGCCAGTGTTCTTAACTTTGGCCACCTTTTGATGTTTTCCCCTTGGAGCACCCCCCTATGCTTCTTTTTTGGGATTGCTCCCGATGTGTGTCCTGAAGGAAATGTTGCAACCCCAGATGGAGACATTGTAGTTGCGCGGGTAGATACCCCTCCAGGCAAACTGATCGTTGTATTGATGTTACTATGAGCCTGCTTACTGGGAGACCCATCGGCCATTTTGTTCGTCATATCTTCGGTTGTTAAGACACTGTTCCGACTTGTGGTAACTAAGTCTGTACTGACATTTATATTTGTACATCGCTCTGGGGTAACAGACAGCAAAATATTGGAAAAAGCCAGATCTAGGGAGAGGCGGCGCTCTGTGAGATCAAATTCACGAGCTAGTACCGACGTTGCTCTTATGATGAATTGGTCAAGTGTTCCGACCACAGAACCTCCCGGTACAGCCTTCTTCCCCCTACCTAAGCGACCAGCCATATCAAGATTTTTGGAAAACTGCACCACAACCAATGCAGTAAATATGAAGAAGGGACACAAATGAGTACACTTACTATAATTTTCAGGTTTCTGGCATTAGAGATATCATTAGTTGATCATGTCCTTGGGACAGCTGTCCCCCATGCATTCTGCCCAGTAGTGTCAGCAGACAACTCTGAGAGCCAGTGTGGGGTGGCTCAAGTTCCCTTTGAGTGGGGGGAGGGGTCTTAGGAACTCTTCAAGTAGCTGTGAGGCCAGCCATGTCGGTAGACTTTCTGTTGGGCAACAATTTAGAGAACTCCCCATGGGCTATGATGGAGAGGAAATCTCACTTAGGAATGTTGGGTGGGCCTGAGTGGGCGTGCGCAACCACTCGGTCCATGGCAGCCAGTAAGGATGTTCAGAAGGCACTGGAGCCTGAAAGTATGGCCCATGGCCCTACATTAAAAAGAAGGGGTAGGGGGCACCGGGAACCGGCCCCCATAGTTCCCACGGTCCAGGAGGGAGCAGACCTTTAGGGGGATGCCCAGGAGCCCACAGGAGAACAAGTAGCCGAACTGGGGGACCTGTCTGAGCTAACCCAATGGCAGCAGGAAGGAGGGCCCACCAGGGAGGACTTTAGTGAACAACAGAAGATGTGCCCTTCTCTTGAGGGCCTGTGGCAACAGGCTGCAGCCCAGGCAGCAGGTGATCAGTCAGGGTCACATCTGATCTATTGGGAGAATGACCCTCTTTACAGCGAGCATAAGGTTGCTGAGCCTGGGTCAGCCCGTGTGCTGGTGGTACCCCAGCGCTTCTGAGCATTCCTACTGGGGTTGGCTCACAATGTGCCATTGGCCGGACATCTGGGGCAGACCAAGACCTTCGAGAGGCTGGTCACCCACTTTTATTGGCCCCAGATGCGCAGGAGCTCAGATTCTCACTGCAAGACATGTGAAACTTGCCAGGCAAGTGGGAGGAGAGGGGGGAAGATCAAGGCCCCCCAGCCCTTTCCAGATGTCTGTACCCCATTCGAGCGAGTGGGCATTGACATTATGGGGCCTCTGGACCCCAAGACAGCCATTGGCAACACCCCCAAAGACCCAGTCACAGGTGAGAGCCTTGTTAGGACTCACAGGTTAATACAGGAGTTTTGTCAAGGGATATGGCAACATTGTGGCACTCTTGACTGAGCTGACTTCTAAGAAGCAGCCAAAGATTGTGAATTGGACTGACACCTGTCAAAAAGCTTTTGACGCCCTGAAGACTGCCATGTGCACAGCACCCGTACTTCAGGCGCCCAACTTTTCTAGAGAATTTGTTGTCCAGGCAGACACTTCTGAGCATGGTGTGGGGGCCGTTCTGTCACAGATCAATGAGGAGAGCCTAGACCAACCTGTAGCCTTAATTAGTAGGAGGTTACTTCCACAGGAACAGAGTTGGAGTGCCATTGAGCCTGAGGCATTTGCTGTGGTCTGGGCACTGAAGAAACTGAGACTATTCCTGTTTGGGACACACTTCCGGATTCAGACAGACCACAGGCCCCTCAGATGGTTGATGCAGATGAGGGGGAAGAATCCAAAGTTGTTGAGGTGGTCCATTTCCCTACAGGGTCCAGGGGCGAACCTTGCTGGGAGGTGAAGCGGTGTGCTCCCACCCCTGTTCCTGTTTAATAGTACTCCTGTGAGTCATTGAGCTGACGAGCTCATGGATGAAGCACCCGCATGCCTGTGAGAGGTACCTGACCTGAGAAAGATGTTGGCAGCCTACTCTGCAAACCTCAAATTTCAAAGACTGTAATCTCTACTGATGATGGTTAAAGAACCAGAAACATGTGTCTAGAGATCAGCACTATCTGCGTCAACTGTGGCGAAACACTCAAACACTCTTGAAGCAAGCAAGTAACCGAAACTGCATTACCACAATGCCGGAGTGAACCTGGCTGGGAGGTGAAGCGGTGTGTTCCCACCCCTGTTCATGGTCCTGAGAATAACCATATTGGGAAGACAAAAACTAAGCCAATGCCAAAAAAAGAAGTAAAAATTGTAACGCTGGTAAATAGAGATAGTAACTTGGTAGACTCTGCTCAAAGGCCGCAAAATTTGGAAACCCTATTTAAGAAACTCCACGGCAAATTGGATAGCATAGAGCGGCGTTTCATGTCAGAAATTAAGTTAGTCCAGAAAGATGTCTTTTTTAACGGACCTTGTATCTGAGCTATTACCTTCCAAACATCGGAATAAGGTGACCACTTTGAAAACGAATATGTAGAGGCCAATAGGAAGAACAAACATCATCATTGCTCGTGGTGAACTTCAACAGGGAGCGGATTCAATTATATCATCTTTTAGGGTTTGTCTACATACAAAATCTGCTCCTAATGAGGGTATTAAGGCTGATACAGAGTCCCTTGTTATACCGGTAAAAGATAACATGGTGGACATACCGAATAGGAAATTACAAGAGAATAATAAGCCTGAAGAGTCACTACATCTCTCTCCTCAGGCAACTCCCTATGTTATTGTATTGAATAATGTGCCAAGAATAGCAGATAATAACACTCAAACATACCACTGAAAAATCAAGTGGTACACTGGCTTTCTGTTAAAACTGACTTTGGATCTAATATGTTGTAGCAGAACATTATAATGTTAAGAAGGGTGGCCTGGGTGGGTAAATCTAGGAAACAATACCAAGGAGACTGTGTTGTGGTGAACTTTCGAAGCAGGGATCTGGTGGGGAAGTTGTTGGATATATATTTTTAAACTACCCGTATGAATATTATTGTTGGCAGAATGATTGTATTACAGCTGTTCCCCTTGTTTTTTAATAGGCATAGTAGTTTAAACTTAGTTAATAGGTATGACCCAACTCCAACATCTATTGTTCCCTCTTATAATAGGTATGCACCACTGAGGAATTGTAGTGAAATCGATTGACAGATGAAGGATGTGGAAGAGCCTCCAGAAATAAAAATGGTAAACTTTTCAAATTGCAAGGAAACTGAAGTTATTTTGAATGTACATGGAAATTATTTAGCTGAATTATCATCCTGTAATGAGAATAGTACCTCTCCTCGTAACTACAGATTTAGATATAGAACCCCACAATTTTTTTATTAGGTCTTGGAACATAGCAGGAATAAAAAATAAGATAAATAATGAAGATTGTCTAAAAACATTAAAGGGGTGTGCACTAATCTTGATACAGGAAATCTGGCAGACCGAGCCATTTTTTATTACTGGCTTTCAGACGATTTGTACTCGGGCTACTCACTTGAGAAAGAGGCGAGCAAAGGGAGGTTTGCTGTAAATTCACCTTTAAGATTAAGGAAAGCCAATAATACCTCCCAATATTTTCAGCTTTTGCATTTTTATTCAGAGGGGAAACAAGCTATAATTGTTGTAAATTTTTACAATAATATTTTAGACCATTCTAAAACTGAGGTTATTAAGTAATTGGAAGATGACTTGGATTGTTTTTTAAAAGAAGTAGGTGGAGACTATACGCTCATTTGGACAGGTAATTTTAATTGGGAGAAATGCAAAATAGTCACAGGAAAACGGTGTGGATACTGTGACCATCTTGGCGAAATAATTCCCCACTTTCAACATGATTTTTATGGGGAGGTTATTAATAATATGATACATAAATATGATCTTATAGAGCCAGATAATGCTGATGGAAAAGCAGTCATACAAACTTATGTGGGTGTTGGGCGCTTAGAGTGTCCAGGCAGTAATCCAATAACCCCAGGAGCGAAGCCAATGCCTTAGCGTTTCCCAAAGGTGTTTCCCTCTCTGTGTTACAAAGAACACAACAGTGAGGAAATAACTACTCCAGAAAATGAAGAGACCAAGGACCATATGTCCGCAGCGGGAGAGTCGACTCAGGCAGGAGAGGCGTTCAATAACTGCAATGGGGATAGAACAGAACACAGACACAGAGGTTATTTGGCAAGGAGTTGTATATGCATACTACTTTCTTTGTAATCCACCCCTTACAGTGTGCTATCCCACACTTACCAGAGTCATAAAAAGACTGGAAACTTAATGCCTTGGTCTCGTAACAAAAAATGCTTCGGGATACTTTTCCCCAACAGCAGGAAAGGTCCAGTCCTTCCACAATTTAATCCATAAAGGAAATAACTCTGAAAAGTTCGAGAGAGCAAAGGCTTTGAGAAATCCTTCCTATATCTTCAAGATTTCCAAATGTGCTTCTCCTTAATAGGCGCATGAATGTTTGTGTTGTTTATTCCTTGAATAGGTTTGCAGCAGCTCGGTGGTTTAAAACTGTCCCACATACCAATCGTGGCAGCGAAATGCAGCAGCGCGTTGTAAACTGTCCCACCTGCGCTTTGAGCTTTTGGTGTCTCCAGTCGTGGCAGCGTAATGGTCTCGCTAAAAAGACGAGAAGAGCTTGCTGGCAATAAAGTTTTCACCAAACTTGAAATAAAAAAAAGGAAATGCGTACACCCGTTACTCCACGGGAACGCAAGGTTCATTTGATTAAATGAGGATAAGTGCTACGCGGCTTGTAAAGGAATGGCGGCATGATGCACTGTAGTCAGTTCCAAGATACGGAAATCACGGGGCACAGGGATTCCCGGCACACAGGGGAACTGTCAGGGGACTTCACACGGGAAGGCAGCAGGCTGCTACTCACCTATAACAGGAGCTCACAAGAATCAGACACCAACGCTGTAGCCTCGGCTGTAAAGGACAAAGCTTGACTAGGCGGCAGCAGAGAGTTACAGCGCTCGCAAACAGGGAAACACGGAATCCAGAACTGCACAAACCAAGGTAGGGAAAGGAAAGCCAAGCGTCGCCATTGCCTCTCAGGAGGCTTAAGATTGTGGCGGTGCGTCCATTGGGGGCGTTGGGGCGTTGCCCCACTAGCCATGGACGACCGCCGCTGGTGCCAGCAACATATTTACAGTATTTAAAAGTTCCTTTTGTGTGTAAAATAAATCCGAGCGCACAGCGCTACAGGGCCGGGACGAGCCCGACAGAATCGGGCATTGCGTATGGAAGTGGGCCGTGGGGGGCGGGGCTGCGGCAGAGAGTGAGTGACAGCGCACACAGGCAGGCAGCCAGAGCGTAAGCACCTGCAGCGGGGTCGGGGTGACTACGCATGTAACAGCCAGGAGTGCTCATAATTGAGACTGGCCTGCGCATGCGTAGTACCTAATAAACCTCGCCGCCCCCCCACCCCCTGTAGCACTGAGAGACATGGCAGGGACCCGGGGCCCCGGTCTCAATATGGGCAGTTTTTCTCCTGCTCGTAGTCCAATCCTGGCGCAGTGGCGCTGTTAAGCCTGCGCCAGGATTGGCTGAGTAGAGCAGGGGTCAGGATCATGGTGCCGCGCCTGGGTGTTTGCTGCTAGTTCAGTAATGGCCAATCACATATGGCTATATCAAGCCAAGTTGAGGTGATTGGCCATAAGCTGCAGTGACGTGACCGCGCGTGAGCAACTGAAAGTCGAAAGAAGGTTCTAGAAGACGTTGAACTCCAGACTAGTCAGACCACTGAGACAGACCAGTCGATCCAAGCGCGTGACGGTGACTGACTCCTGACTCGTCGTATCGTATGGCAAATTAATGTAAGTGCAACGTTATTATCTATTATTACAGTACTACTTGTATGTTAATGCAGTTTAATCTTTTTTTACACCCTCTCTCCTGTCCGACCTGTCGCACTGCAGTGCAAGCCCTTTTAGTGCAGCAGGCCTCAGCTCAGCCCATCTGAGTGTCGGACACGCACACGAAGGAAGGGTCCCCGACTCCCAGGCCCATTTAGTATAGATAGTGCAGCAGGCCTCAGCTCAGCCCATCTGAGTGTCGGACACGCACACGAAGGAAGGGTCCCCTCCCAGCCCAGGCCCATTTAGTATAGATAGTGCAGCAGGCCTCAGCTCAGCCCATCTGAGTGTCGGACACGCACACGAAGGAAGGGTCCCAGTGTTGGTGTATCTGTTTCAAGATCTTGGCGAATAGCATGTGTGGGTATCTAAAGCACTATTAAAAAATGCATTAGAAAATAGGCCCCACTATGAGCAATTATTGCATCACTAGGTCTCTGACCACGAGGGACTCTATTTTGTATGCTATCGCAGTTCTAAAACAAGAGAAAATAAATCTTTTTTTTTTACTTATGACTATACCTTTTTCCAATTTTCAGCTCAGGATAACTGTGTGGGATGCCTTGAATATGAATCCTTTTTTTCCCTTTCCCGTGTAATGAAGCATGCCCTAGCACTGTATCTGATACCCGAACAATAATGCATGTGTCTGTTTCATGTACTTCCCTTTATTATCAGAAGTGCACACAAGATCAAATAAATGTTATGTGGTAAAGGTGTCTCTGCTGTGTCCATGACAGTCTGTCTGATCATTTTCCCGCTTAGCATGTATCTTGTTAATTTCATGCACGTGCTAGTTTGTAGTGCTGGAATATTTACCTGCATGTACATGTTCTCTATGTGTACTGTGTTCTGTATGACAAAGCGTGTTTTTTTTATCGAGGCTTTGTCAACAGTTTATATTCCATTGTTTAATCGGAATGTATGCTTAATTAATATAATCCATACATATTATCATTTCAAATTGGATTATGTTGCACCAGTTTGGTAAATTGGGTAATATCGAGCTCGGCATTCTTTTTATTTTTGATTTGTAATAATGGTTTTTGCGGCTTGAGAAATACAGCCAAAATAACTTAGCATCAATTGTTTGCAACTTTATGGTCTTTTGAAGTTAATACGTTTTTTTTCTCTGCTCTTCGCCCACGGAGATAACATTAGTTCGATTAAATGAGCCAAGGAGTGTTTTGATTTGTCATTAGACTGTCCTCTATACTTTAATACATATGCATATATTACTGCAGAGTGACGTTTCACTAACACTGACAGATTAATCTGATTTGCCCTTTGTTGACTTGCAGATTTCTGCCTAAGCCTGCCATAAAACAGCATTGCCTGTAGCATCCCCAGCTCATATGTGCCGTAGAACTCCCAGCCCAGGCCCATTTAGTGCAGCAGGCCTCAGCTCAGCCCATCTGAGTGTCGGACACGCACACAAAGGAAGGGTCCCACTCCCAGGCCCATTTAGTATAGATAGTGCAGCAGGCCTCAGCTCAGCCCATCTGAGTGACGGACACGCAAACGAAGGAAGGGAACAGGATAGAATGGAATAGAGAAAGAAAGTGACCAGGGGGAAGACGACCTAGAAACACATGCACGCTGGAGCACTAAATTATAACAGACGAATGTTTTTTGAAATGACGCAATGGAGGGGTTTCTTCTGAGTTAAAAAATACCTTGCCGGTGGCTTCTATTACTTTAATACATGCCCCAGTCGGTATGGTTATTGGTTATAATCTGTGAAAGGGATTGGGAAGTTTCGAAGGGGTTCAATGGCCCTAAATTCCCCTTTGTACCTGGTCGACATTTTTCTGCCACCCTTTCCTGTAGCTTCGCTAGGACCGTAAATCTTAATCCCTGAGATCACTTCTTACATAAATGTAAGGTGCATACCAATCACACATACTGCATGCCAAAAGAAACATTTACACAAAATACTTAACAGTGCCTCATAGGTCCACGGATGTGAGGCGAGCCTGTAGTCACACTGTCCTCAAGGTCCCCGCCTGGCACAGTCACCTATATAGCTGTGACAGTGGCAAACAGTGCCTCTGCTTACTCGGCAGAAAACAATTTAACTAGTTAAGGGCGAGTACATCACAAGGAGCCAGGCCAGGACATTGCCAGAATGGAAGTGAAGTGCAACAAAACGTTAACGGTGACCAGTCCCCTCCAGTCATGCACCAAAAGCATATCCAGCTTGCATCTTAACTTGGTAGTTCAGAAAAGACCTGACATGAAGTAACACCTTTTCAAGGAAAGATAATAAGGTTCTCGAAACCCATCCAGGCCCTGCTGCAGAATGAAACCCAATGTCCCTTCAGATTATTGCATACAATATTGAATTTGTCACCTTGCCCAAATGTACACTTCTGCGCTGCTCTCTAACTAGGTTTGCAATTTACGAATGCAGGTACATACATACAGAAAAGCAAAGTCTTGTTGGCATTGTATGGAAATCTTGTGGCAGCAAGGGGATGGAATGCAAGGGACATATTAATATATGATTGTACTTTTTTCTAGTCTGATAGGAGCATAAGTGGCCAGTTACTTCAGGCTGGGTGGTTACTTCAGGATGGGCTTTGCTTTATATTTTTTTATGTGTTGCTAAGTCTGTTCAAAATTTTATGAAACACATGTGTTCTATTAAATGCTCATAAAATGAATATTTAAAAAAAGTGAATGCAGTGAGGGTAGAAAACTGCTGATTTCACAGCACTCCTATGTAAATATGACAAACAATATTGACAGCTCATGGAGAAACTCACCAAGAACGTACCAGATGAGCACAAAGTGGAAACTGCGGCATCATTATACAAGAAAGAAAGTTAAGCTCTAGTGTGGTGATTAAAGCATAATTGGTTGCAGCCAACACTATGCACCGCTAATAGCTCCAACTTTCAGTAAAACAAGACCTATTGCATTGCAAATGCTTGTTTTATATGCAAGTTTCAGACCAGCCCGTCCTGCCCGGGCCACACACTCTTGGGGAGTGCTGCATGTCGAAGAAAAAAGTAGCTAGGTGCCTCTACCATGTACCTCGTTTAGACTTGCATGAATGAGAATAGCAGACTGGGGGCTGGAAGGACACCCTTCCATTCCACATTCTAGTAGAAACTCCTTATTGTTGCGTTTTTAATATCTCCGGAGCCCATATGAGAATCTAAAATAGCAATACTTGAAATCTCTTTCCTGAGTCAAGAAGTTGTGTTGTTGCCCATTTCGCCGACCTTCTCAGTCTGCCACCCCCTCCCCCCGTTCACCCCGATGCTATCCATAAAAAAAAACACCCAAATGAAGTCTCGAATGTGACAGTAAAATCACGGTAATAAAGGATTGCGTTTTTCAGCGATACACCTTTGGCTGGGAAATTGTATGTTTATTGTTTTTTAAATGGAAAATTCAAGAAAAAGAGGGCCTGATTGAAAAGTTAGAAGTGGAATCACGAATGTGTGTTTTCGGTGAGATCTGGATGCAAGAACCCGGCTTCCCTGTGAAAGGTTTCACGGCCCCAGCCCTCACTGCCACTCCGCTATTTCAGATATGGAGATTTACAATGACCTTTGGGCTCCGACAATTTGCCCGCTCTTTGATAGAAAAGTGCATTCAGTCTGGCAACTTAATTCCCTTCAGAACGGTGTGATGAGACTGCAGCAGTCACGGGTTCCATTCCCTCACAGGGACACAAAAGGACAGAATGCCTCCTGTGCGTTCAGGCCAACCTCAGCAGCCTTATTTGCTCTTGGCTGTGCCACTGCACAGGGCCTATGGTTGTTGATGCCACTAGTGTAAAGCTATTGCACGTGCTTCATAATGAATGTTGTTTGTAGACTCCGCTTTAGATAGTCACTTGTATGTTACTATTGAGCCATCTCTGTATTTCACCGGAAAGACATGTCATTCATTTTACTGGTCAGCAGTGCACATTCACGTTGGCACAAAGTGTGAGAAGCTAACACTGGTCAGCATTACAAGAAGCTAGCTTTAGTTGGACATATGAGTAGCAGGCACTTGTGAGTAGTGTGGAAGCCACCACTAATAGACAGTGTGAGAAATAGCCACAGATGAGCAGTGTGAGAAAAGTCCACCGATGGGCTGAATAAGCAGCAGGGAATTTTAGGCAAATTGCATAGGTAAGAGTGTTTACTGGTGGGAAATGTGAGTAGTTGGCAGTTTACAAAAATAACAATGGTGAGCAAAGTGAGGAGCAAACGTTAGACAGCAATTTAAGTTTAGGGCACTCATGAACAGGTGCCAAACAGGTGTTAGCATAAGGGGTGCAATTTCTCTCTCTTCGCAATGTTTTCGCCCACCGTCTAAAGCATTTGAATTTTCCAGCACTCTTACCTGTGGCTTGTAGATAGATTTGGGCAGCCGCTATTCGAATCTGTCAGCCAGTATTTCCATTGGTATAGCCTACAAGTCGCGCCTTTGGGACCTTATAAATGTTTAGCCATGCAACACTTGTTGTTGCACCAAGGATATTGTTAATGTTTTTCCTAGAGAGAGAGATCAGAGTTTTGTGTAATGAAAGTTTTGACTCATGGAAAGGTAGCGGATGAGGTTAATGCGCCTGCTGCAAAGAACATGTACCTGATGCAGATCACAAAATGCTGTAAATAGGTCAGTGAGTCACTGCATTTCTCAGTTAAATAATTTTCTCACTTGCAGTTCGTAAGTAAAAATCCTAACATACAACAGTGAACTATTGAAAACTGCAAGGTTAAAATTGTACTGTTATGTCCCCCCCCCTCCCCCAGTCTTTGTTTGATTACCCTAATGTCTCAAAACAATTTGTTATATTTTTATTTCCAGCACCTGGTAAAGCCTGACAACCTGAACCTTTACCCAACTTTTTGGGCAATTTTTGGAGAAAGAACAAGAGGCCCAACCTCCTTGCTGCTCTTTCATCCCGGCTACGACCCAGCAAACAACCGTGTTCAATGTAAGGAAACTGATGATACTTTTTTGTAGCTTGGAGATAGAGCTATGTTTGTGGTCACTCACTCTACATGGTGGTTGGGGTGGGTGCACAATCTGAACATTGTACCCTGACTGGATGGAATTTAATAATACTGAGCCTGCCCTTAGCCCTGTGCTTTGGGCAATAACGGTTGTTAAAGGCACTATCTATCCTTGCCTTGTTAAAGGCCCTCAAACTGTGTCTGTTTCAGTGCCACTATGGCACACAGAGGAAGCAGGCAGTCAGGCTGTATTTTTTTCCCTATCCTGTTGTCCAAAGGGGAGCGTTATGTAGGAGAGTAGGGTCTGCTTTCCTATGGTCACCCCATTTCTTTGCTTTTTGCTTTACTGGTTTATGACTTAGAAAGGCTGTGGGCCTGCTAATCAGACCCACAGCACAGCTGTTCTCTCTCTAAATTCACACAATGTACTTTAGGTGCATTTGCCAATTGGGTATTGGGTCACTCTTGTGAGTCCCTGTATAGTGTACCATAGGTACCTAGGGCATAGGTGCACCCAAGGCCTACCAGGGGCTGGAGCATGTATTATACCACCGCTGGCTGGCCATTAAAATGAGCTGTTGGAGCTATATCACTTGCTGTCATGCACAAGATATATGTATTTGTACTGACATTTGATATTATTGCACCAAATCTTATACGTTGTACTTTGACTATTGACAGGCTTCTTTCATATTGGTACGGACAGCATCGGCAAGATGAATACGGTACAACAGTTAATTACACGGTCATTCCATGCACGCCCACTAGAAGACAAACTACACATAAAGAGGTTAGGACCTCATCGGCCTGACCTTCAACTCCAACAAGTTACCAAGGACAGAGGAAAATGTTACAATCGTACATTCTCAAAAACCTGGTACACAAAAGCTGATTGGCTTACAGGGTGCCCTTCAAAAAACAGACTGTTCTGCTTCCCCTGCTTGCTGTTTAATGGTGACTTTCCTTGAACAAAAGAAGGCGTGTTGGACTTGAAGCATCTGTCTGAAAAAATAAAGAAGCATGCACACTCAAAAAAGCATATGGAAAACGTGACCAGACTGGGAATGTTAGGAGACGCACCGATTGAGCAGCACATCAGCGATGCATATCGACAAACAATACAGAAACACAATCAAACAGTTGATAGAAATAGACATATACTATCAAAAATTATTGATTGCATTCGTTTCTGTGGTGCTTTCGAACTGGCATTGCGAGGCCATGATGAATCGGAAGGGTCCACAAATCCTGGAATATTCATGGGTCTTGTAGATTTAGTAGCAAGCATAGACAAGGAAATGGAATCACATTTAGCAAGTGCTACAGTCTTTAAGGGCACCTCTAAAACGATACAAAATGATCTCCTGGAGTGTATGCTAGAAATTATGAGAAGCCATATTGTCCAAGAGTTGCAAAACACAGACTTTGTGGCTATTCAGGCTGATGACACCACTGATGTGGCCACACAAATGCAGTCCGTATTAGTCTTTCGGTACCTGGACAAAGGCTATAATGTGTGGAGCGGTTCTATGGTTTCACTCATTTAAAAAACTCCACTGCAGAAACCATTACTGCTGCTATACTGCATCAACTCAACTTTATTTTCCCAGAGGTGCATCAAAGAAAAAAACTTATTGCACAAAGCTATGATGGTGCGTCCGTAATGAGTGGAAGCCATGGTGGCGTACAGAAAAGAATTAGAGATGTCTACCCGTATGCTCATTATGTGCACTGTCATGCCCACCAACTTAATCTTATCATGCAACAGGCAGTATCGAAGATCCCAGAGACACGAATTTTCTTTCAGGATATAGGAGGCATGGCAGCATTCTTCTCACGTTCCCCAAAAAGAATGGAAGCACTTCAGGAGATTGTGGACAAAAGGGTTCCGAGGGGAGCCTCAACTCGTTGGAACTATAACATACGTACAGTCCAACTAATATTTCAATATAGGGAGGACCTTGTGAAATGTTTTCAAGCCATAGAAACCAATGAAACCTTTGATTTCAAAAGTCACAGTGAAGCCTGTGGCTTTGCTAGAACACTAAAAGATAGAGAGTTTCAGTTCTTTCTATTTTTATTTGATAAGATAATGTTAAATGTCGAGAGTTTATACAATCAGTTACAAGGACGAGACATAGATACTGTGTTTGTGAAAAGATGTACCACGGACTTTGTCGCAAGCATAAACAAAGTGAGAGATGAGGTTGACAGTTTAGACAGCCAACTGCCAGCCGGTTCAATTTTTTCAAACCACAGGACAAACATCACCACTCTGGTACGAAGGGCAAAAGAGATATGTGACATTGTAATTGTACATGCACAAGACCGTTTTGCTTTCACAAAACATTTGGAGAGTGCCGCATTATTGGAAAGTACATACTTTGCAAAATATAAAGAATCCTTCCCTGAGCATGCTCTGCATGCGGCTGTGGAAGCTTATCCGATGCTCAACCAAGAGGACCTGAAAAGTGAGTTGACAGTAATGTACTCAATGCCTGTGTACCAGAACGCCACTAATGCCAGGTCTTTGCTGTCTTTAATTCATGAACTTCATATGGAAAAGACATTTACAGAGACAGTAGCTTTACTAAAAATAGTAATTACCACTCCTATGACCACCTCAGAGGCAGAACAATCTTTTTCCACCTTAAATAGGATTAAGACATTCCTGAGGAACACCATGCTTCAGGAAAGACTCAATGCATTAGCAATGCTCTCAATAGAGAGCGAGCTTGTTCAAAATATTGCTGACTTTTACATTCAAGTAATTGAAAAATTTGCTGCGCTTAAAGACAGACGTGCTGAATTTAGATACAAAAAGTAAATATGTTGAATGGCGATAGTTTGTGACCTGTTTAGTTGGTTCTTTTGTTTGCAGTTTAAATAAAAACAATCTGTGAGGTTCTCAGCATTGTATCTTGAAGTCTGTTATAAAGCTCTGTGGTTATACTGAATAAGCAGCTACCTATGTTATATGACAGCTCTTTAATAATGTAATACCTGCACTTTCACAATTGCTTTATTAACCTTCCTGCTTCCTCAAATTTTCTTGAAAATGCACCATTTTTCCACTATTTTTTCAAAATTTTCTCAGGGGGGAATTCCCCCCGAACCCTCCTTAGGGGGTTCGGGCTCGCTCGCTGCGCTCGCTCGCTACGGTGCAGTATGCTGCCGAGTTTCTGCCTCACCACTTTCAAATGTCACCAGCCGCCACTGCTTAAGACCCTCCTTCCTATCAGTTGACCAATCGCCAGGAAGTATGGGACAGCACCCTTTCCAACCCCCCTTACTGATGCATTATGGTCCTGGTAGTGCTTTTGGGATACGAGCTCTAACAGTGGGGACCAGGTCGTCTTCAAATATTGACTATTATATTGTGTCTAATAATATTAGGGGTTTGGTGGAAGAGCTTGTTTTAACTGTGAATATGTTTAGTGACCCTAAGAAGTATTTTAATGGGTAAGGAAAGAGGCAAAATAGCGGACACTAATGTTAAAACACAAGGTAATAATGGAGTGTCAATAAAATGGAAGGGTGTGAACCCTACCGTTTTTATGGAAAACCTTAAAGGAAAAAAAGAAGAGGATATAAATATCTGCTTGAATGGTTCCTCTACAAATATGGAAACTGTAAGTGCATTTAGTACTATTATGATGGAAGTTGCAGGTGACTTAAAAGTAAAAACCAGAGAAAAAATGTTCGGAGTCATAATCTAAGATGGTTTAACAGGGAGTGCTCAAAATTAAATAGTGAATTAAAATTTGCTTTGAAAATCAGACCAAGGGATAAGGAAAGGATACGTACTTTGAGGAAAAATTATAAAAGTACCCAGAATCAAAGAAAAGTCGAGATTCTGGAGGAGGCCTGGGAAAAACTTACACAGGCAGCAGAGACTAGAGATGCGGTTTTGTTTTGGAAAATGATTGATTCTCCTTTCTTTAGGGAGGACACTTCAGTGAAAATTGATATTGTGGTTCCCCTTGATGACTGGATAACGCACTTCAAGTTTATTTAACCCAAAAGCCAAAAAAACTTCTTCTAATCATGAAAAGTTTATACTAGTAGAACCTGTAGAACCGCCGGTAATAACGTTAGATGAAATAAAATCAGCCCTTCAGAAAAGTGCCAAATGTAAGGCTGCGGGTCCAGATGGGGAACCCATTGATGTTTTTAAACATGACATCGATTTCTGGATTCTCATTTTATTAAATCTTTTTAATGCTACTTTAGGAGGTGTCTTGCCCGCAACCTAGGTTGAAAGTGTGATTGTTCCGATTTTTAAGAAAGGGGATAGAAGGAAAGGCAAATTGTTACCGCCCAATCTCCCTTCTCGACTCAACTTCCAAACTAATGGGTAGGATCATGCTGGGAAGGCTGGAAACCTGGGCTGACGAGAATAACAGAGACCCAGTATGGTTTTAGAAGGGGGTTTGTGGATTGTCTGGCCTTTGATCACTGTAAAAAAATCCCTTTATATATACTTTGCTAAAAAGCTTTAAAGTAGACTCCGATATCAAAGCTCCAGCTATTATTCAAAATTATAGCAAAAAGGACTTGAAGACTAGATATATTACAGCAGTGTGAAAGAGAGGCTGAAGCAAAGCTAAAACAAAATGTTAATATTTGCTGTGAGTACCCATCGTCAATGGGCACCCAAAGATATTTAATTATGGTGAGAAATGTCCAACACAGATTTTACCTAACAAGGTTGAGGCTCCATTTAGTAGCCTTTCCAAAAAGGATAAAGTGATGTTGTGACCTCCCGAAGTGTCCATGTGATAGAAAGTCTGCCCAGTCTACGATTCATTTTATACATTTTTGTTATTTTTATAGGGATATCCGGAAACCAATTTTGAAGCCTCTTTTTTTTAATCTAACCATTGTTTTCATTACAAACAGGCCTTTGGCTTCATACGCCATTTGAAAAATGAAAAAATAATGAATGTTGTAATCCTTTTTATATTAATGGTTGAAATGATTAATGTTATTGGGGCCTTTTTTCCATTGATATATGTTATTGCCTTGAAAATATTGTATATGTCTATTGACATACTTTAACAATCCAACTATTGAATATATGTCTATTTTCCACATTACGGCTAATTATGAAATATGCTGTTTTTAATCACTATGTTTAATTATTTTAAATGTTTAGAATGATTTTATGGTTGTGTTCTTCTTACACTGAATAAAGCTGATTTGATTGATTGACTTAGTGTCACTGGGGCAGTTTTCTTAAAAACAAGTGGTCTTGAAACAATAGATTACAAGAATCTGCGCTTTCATAGTCTTGGAGCTGATCTGGGGATCAATTTTGTACAGCCTGGTCTTGATATCTGCTGCATGAGGATCTTGTGATACACACCGCAAAGTGGAGGACTCCATTGACTGTCTTCTGTTGTGAACGACTCACATGGTTTGCCTCTGAAATGGACACACTGTCACAATGTCACTTACTTTTCAAAGTCACCACTTTCTTCACTTTAACATCAACTTATGTTGAAGGTGGTTAGCCTCAACGTTCACAGCCCTCAATTCCCCAGCGAAACGAATAGCGCTGCTGACACAGCCAAGGGTAATGCACTGCAATATATGTCTTTTTACAAGAGACTCAGCTTGTAAAAAAGGACCTGAGTTGCATGAAGTCGAGGTGGTTTGACCAACAGTTTTGGTCGGCCGGACCTAGCAAAAAGGCAGGGGTCACCATAATACTTGCAACACACTTTCAGGGATGGGTTATCCATACACACTCGGAGATCACGAGCCGTATGCTAGCATTGCAAATCGCTTTCCCACCGTGTACTGTTACGATTGCATGTCTGTGTGCACCAAATGATCACCAGGAAGGGTTCATCCAAGAGGCGATTGGGTCCATTATCACTACTCCTGATGCCCATGTCCTGATAGGGGGAAATTTTAATATAGTCTGAGACACCACACTCGATCGCCACCCACATCGGGAGCCAAACAGGGGCACTCACACCACAAGGCCTGCGTTGGCTATCAGAGGCGGAGTTGATTGATGTTTGGAGCGCTCAACACCCTATCTCGCATTTATACACACATTTCTCTGCCGCCTATCAGTCATATGCCCGAACCAATTACTTCTCAGTCTCTACTTCACTGTTACTGTCAGCAACGAAATCGGACATCGAAGTAGCCTCCCTTTCTGACTACTCCCCTATAACTCTAGTAATGCACATGCCATATAGCGAACAACAATCTAAAATTTGGAGGCTCAACTCCAAGTTGCTTACTAGCAACACGTATGTTGAGGAAGTTCTTGGAGTGATTCAGGACTACATCTCTATTAATGATACCTCCCAAGTAGATATTTCGAAGCTATGGGATGCACTTAAGGCTGTAGTGCAGGGGACCTATATAGCAATAGCGGCGAGGAGTAAGAGCGTAGGGACAGGCGCGCGGATTTTGAGGGGGCAGTGGCTACATTGGAGGAAATGCATAGGAATAAAGGGACACATAAGATAACGCCAACTGACTGTTGCTAGGAAACAACTCCAGGCTTTGGATACAGATGCAGCAGAGTGCGTCTTACTCCGTATGAGGCAGAAATATTAAGCAGGCAGGAAGAAGGCAGGTAAACTACTGGCGATAGGCTTTGCACGCAAATGGAGGCACGCCGAGTGTAGGCCTTGACAGACCGGGCCCTGAACACCTTGACAAAGGTCATGGAGATTGCAGCAGAGTTTGGTCGGTTCTATGCACATCTTTATGAGGAGAAGACGCAACAACAAGGACACTACATTACATATATAGAACGGGCCCCCTGACCAAATTGATGGAACAAATGGCTGCACCCTTTGAACTCGACATTACATTACAGGAGGTTCTAGACGCGATCGGGAGACTCCAACTTGACAAAGCTCCGGGTTAGGACGGATAAACCGCCGCTTTCTACAAGGTATATGCGGAGCAATTAGCACCGGTGTTGGTGCGTTTGTATAACTCTTTTAGCGTCTTGGGTACTCCTGCTGAGAAAGACCCTCAAGAATGTGCTTCCTACCACCCCATATCCTTGTTGTACATAGATGCTAAACTGTTTACAGGAATCTTAGCCACCAGATTGGGAAAGTACATGCCCGGCCTGATTAGTTCGCAGACACCCACTTTACACCTATCCATAGACGCAGAGAAAGCGTTTGACCGGGTGCACTGGCCCTTTTTACAAAAGGTGATAGGGGTGGTGGTTTAGGCCCCCAGTTCTGTAAGTGGATATGGGCTAGCTATGCTATGCCGATCCCAAAACACTAGTGCCTGTCAACAATGCTGTCTCCCCGGTGTTTTCGATTTCAAGAAGGATGCGGCAAAGGTGTCCTCTTTCTCCTCTTTTATTTGCGCTCTATAGGGAGCCATTGGCAGAGCGAATACAAGGGCACTCTCTAGTGGAAGGGGTGCGAATGGGGGGCCAAGTACATAAAATAGCATTATATGCTGATGACGTTCTGCATACAATTACCAAGCCCAGTGAGTTACTGCCTCTGCTCCTTCTGGAACTAGCAGAGTTTGGGGAGGATTTAAAATGAATGCTGCCAAATCACAGGCCCTAGGTATTCCTATTCCGCAGGATGAACAGACTTATTTGACGCGTTCCCCTTCTCCTGGGCTGTGCGAGGTATCTCTTATCTGAAAATCCAGCTATTCTCCACTATAGACAAGATTGTATTGCAGAACTACACAACTCTGTTGGCCACAGTGCGTTCTCTCAAACAATCGTGGCACAGGGTCCTATCTCGTGGACAGGGCAAATCGCAGCAACTAAAATAACCCTACTACCAAAAAACATATATTTAATGCAAGCGGTGCCGCTGCAGCCTCCCCCTATAGTGATCAAGAAGCTGCACGTGGCACTAGAGTCCTTTTTATGGGATGGTAAAAAAACTAGAATGGCCAGGGAGAGGGCTTATCTCCCTGTGGCTAAGGGAGGATTGAGTATCCCTCGCTTGGTACGCTACTACCAGGCTTTTCAATTGAGGTTCATAGTGGAATGGCTGGGCCCCCTTACAGAAAAGCACCAGTGCTTTTTAAACCAGGCAGTGGCTGGTATTCATATATGGAAAGTCCCTTGGTTATTGCGCAAGAATGGCCCAGTAAGAGTGTATATTTCGCCGATTGTTCAGGCTACAATGGGAGCATTGTTCAGGCTACAATGGGAGCATGGGACAAACTGCGCGTCTCTAAGGGCCTATCTTCTCCGATATCTCCACTCACTCCGATTATAGGTAATGCAGACTTCCCTCCCGCCATGAGTGGTACAGCATTCTCTTAGTGGCAAGATGCTAACTGTAAACAAATAGGGGACCTTTTTGATGAACGGGGGCTACAAGACTTCTCAGGGCTTCAGAAGGACTATGGCCTCCCGGAATCGGAGAGATATGTAGCTGTCCACCACTGGGTAACCATGCCTGATGCGCGCCACGCCAGCAGACCATTAACGCAATTTGAGAGCTGACTCCTCACACGTAGTGAGGACCGGCAGTTACTCTCAGACATTTACTCTTTCTTGAACACTTCAGTGGCACCCCTAGCGTCTCCAGCCAGATCTAGATGGAAACTGGAATGCAAGCGTGCTTTCACAGATAAAGAATGGTCAGACATTTTGCAACGAGCTCGCACATCAGCTCGAAGTGCAGCAGGAAGGGAGACTCTCCTTAAACTGGCACACTATTGGTACTATACACCTGCTCGTCTATCTAAGTGGAAGCAGGGTTGTAGTGATCAATGTTGGCGGGCTGTAATAACACAGGTACACTAACTCACCTTTTATGGCACTGCCCCAAACTGCATCAATATTGAGAGGAGGTACTGGCTGCAATTGACCAGGTGTGTCAGATGGATCTGCCCCGTTTCCCTAGCTATGTTCTCTTGGGTCACCCCAATGCCTTGACTTACCCTCTTTGCTCACTCAGGGGGAGGGCTATAACCCTAACATTATGTGCTGTTGCAATCCGACTGAGGGGCATTTTGCAAGACTGCACGTTGGCTGAGGAACTTACCGCTTTGTCAAGGAGACCAGCTGCTTGCCTTTTCTCGCCTGACGAGTTCTCCCGCCGCCGCACTGATACCATCTGCGGTCGCTGTGAGGAGAAACTCGCTTTCCCAGGGGCCTCTGCACCGGCGCTCCAGGAACGCGTCATAATCTTGCGCCTGGAGGCGCTACAAAGGAGGGGCTCGCCCGGCCAATAGTGGCTGTTGCAATCCGACTGAGGGGCATTTTGCAAGACTGCACGTTGGCTGAGGAACTTACCGCTTTGTCAAGGAGACCAGCTGCTTGCCTTTTCTCGCCTGACGAGTTCTCCCGCCGCCGCACTGATGCCATCTGCGGTCAATGCGAGGAGAAACTCGCTTTCCCAGGGGCCTCTGCACCGGCGCTCCAGGAACGTGTCATAATCTTGCGCCTGGAGGCGCTACAAAGGAGGGGCTCGCCCGGCCAATAGTGGCTGTTGCAATCCGACTGAGGGGCATTTTGCAAGACTGCACGTTGGTTGAGGAACTTACCGCTTTGTCAAGGAGACCAGCTGCTTGCCTTTTCTCGCCTGACGAGTTCTCCCGCCGCCGCACTGATACCATCTGCGGTCGCTGCGAGGAGAAACTAGCTTTCCCAGGGGCCTCTGCACCAGCGCTCCAGGAACGCGTCATAATCTTGCGCCTGGAGGCGCTACAAAGGAGGGGCTCGCCCGCAAAGCGGGACGCGAGCGGGACGCCCGGACGAAGCCCGGACAAAGGGCGGGCCGTCTGAGGTTGGCCAAGGTTGGGTTGGGCCCGGTTTCTTGGTTTGATGTGATATATACTTAGTTGCAGTTTGTTGCTCACTTCGGACATCATTATTTTGTGCTTCCAATTGTAACTGTTGTGCTTAGAGAAATATGCCTCCGAAAAAGCAAGCTACTCCTAATAACACTATTGACAACTATCTTGTACATGTTGTAGAAAGAATCAATAGTGATAGGAGATCTTCCTTGGGAATAGATTCACCTACCCAATCTCCCCTCATTGATATTGAGTCAGATGATCCTTTTGCGCTTCAGATAAATAATAGCTCAAATGGTGAAATACTTGATTCACTTCCTGATACTATCATCATCCAGCCTAGTGGTATTGTCGCTGGTATTGAAGACATTAGTGTTAATGAAGCTTTGATAGAGATATCCACTAGTAATGAGTCCCCAATCTCCCCTGCAGCTCCCATTCTAGTCCCGAGGATTAATGGGGAAAACCAAAAGGTTATGGCAAAATGGGAGGGTTTAAGGTCAGCCAAGAACAAAGTAGCAAACCTTCTGAGGAAATTTTCAGAGGAAGAGGAGGCTGATCTGACTAGTGAGGCTTATGTTACACTTTCAAATGCCCAATTTAACAAACTACTGTCATTGATGGAAACAAAAATCAAAGGTGTAGTTAAACCTCTGGTCAGTAAAATAGATAAGTTAACCTCCGAGGTTAACCGATTAGAAGGTTTATTAGAAAAAACCCTGGGCGAAGTAGGTAAACTCCCGGAAATTGTTTTTTCTAGGATCGAGTCTACTCTGAGCAAACCAGCCACTGTAGTTAATAGTGGATTTATCCCTACCCCTGCATCAAATCCTCTAATGGCACCCAAGATTATCTTCCCTGGTGATGCTCCTAATGTTTCGATTTCAGTTCCCGCTGTTGTTGACCCAATCACTGAGAAAGGGACTTTTGAGCTTGTAGTTGAAGCTTCCCCATTGGTACTTGTCCTTGCTAACGTCCCTCCCTTGGCCCAAGGTGAACACAAAACAACATCTTCCTTAATAAATAAATCTTTATCATGGCTGACCAACAACATGGTAATTTCTCCATGGGGAAAGCAGCAACTCTCGGAAGAGCTCGTAAATGCGAGAAGGGTTCAGTGGATTGGGGACAGGGTCAAAAAGTTTAAGGGGGAGTGTGTTGTCCTTCACTTTTCTGACCCAGGGGTCTTGCCTAATATCTTGCCCAACATTTTACCACCACAGCGGAGATCAACCTCAATTGTTCCACTGACTTTGGACTTCTTCTACCCAAGGAAGGGAAGTGGTCCGAATTCAAGTATTCTGAGAACCAAATGGAACATTGTGACCAAGAGGGGGAGGAAGGATGTTGCCTCGGTGGACTGGGGCTTGGGGTTGGAAAATCGTTTCTCTGCATTATCAAACTTGAATGCTTGTGACTGACAACCACCTATTTGTAACTCTATGCCACTGATTGTCTGTGATGAAAGCATTATTGGCGAGGCCAGCTACTTAGCTAAAGATCGTACTAAGGGGTACCCCTTTGAGGATCTAGCAGGCCCATCCAATGAAAATTTTAATTCTAATGATATTGGTGGAAAGATGATGCATGAGACTATTACAAGCCCTAGTTCTGTCATGATAACTAACACGGGGAATCTTTTGTCTTGGAATGTGGCTGGACTATGTTCCAAGTTGGATTGTGCTGACTGGTTTGGATTTATTAATAAGTACGATCTTTGCATCTTCCAAGAGACTTGGGCGTGTGACCCTGTCTTTGCTTTGGGGTACATACATTTTCATGTTCCTGCTTCTAAGGGCCCTAAAGGGCGCCCGATGGGGGGTCTTACTATATGGATCAGGCAGTCTTTAAAAACTGTTGTAAAATGTGTGGAGCTTGACCAAAAAGATATCCAGCTCATCAGACTCACTAGTGATCTACCCATCTCCATAGATATTTATAACATCTATGCTAGAGGTGGAAACAAAGGTAAATCTGAGGTTCTCTTGAGCCTCTTTAATCTCCTTGAGATACACTCTGCAGGGAGATACATACTAATTGCAGGCGATTTAAATCGCACTTTTGAACCTCTCATCACTGGTGACTCCCCTCTCGGGGTAGAGGAAGATAATCTATGGGATATCCCCACAATAGACACTCCTCCGATAACTCGCTGGACGGCTGACATACTAGGCTTAAATGCAATGTGCCTGGAGTATGGGCTACGAGCCCTGAATGGTCGAACCAAGTCAGATCGTGTCCCTGCCATGACTTTTAATAACGGGCGAAACAAAAGTCGCATTGATTATGTCATTTGCAGCATATCTATATGGTCATCTGTTAGTGACATGGTGGTAACAGTAAGGCCAGAAAGCGACCATGACCCTTTATGTGTCTCTCACAATTGGTGGTCGTTTAAAGTAATAGCACCAACCCCTTGTGACCAACTTTTGCTCCCGACGATTGTTCCAACTAACGATATGCGCAGGTTAACGTGGTCAGGTGTCAGGACAGACCAGCAGGTCCTCGAAAAAATAGGAGCAGCGACAGACAAGGCCATTGCGGCCCTGGAGAGCGTAGCTGGGACCTCACAGGGATATGAAGACATAACTAAAGCACACACGACTCTCTTTAATTAAGTTAAAAGTTACTTCCTAAAACCTGTACATAACAAGAGGGTCTGCCCATATATAGCTGCAAAGTGGTATAATCATGATTGTAGGGCGGCAAGATCCAACCTAGGAGTTGCCATTAAGAGTAACAACCTGGGTGAGATCCGATCTGCTAGGAAGCACTATAAAAATTGTATTGCTAGGGCAAAAAGAGAATGGGACGAAGCCCACTGGCAGAAGTTGAAATGTGCAAGCGATCGTAAACACTCTAGACTATTTTGGCACATTGTCAAATGGGGTCACGAAAGGTCCCCAGAAGCTCCCAATAACAATGTTTCTCATGATGCATGGGTCAAATTTTTTAGTGAACAGTACTCTTCCAGGGACCAATTCGGTAACAGTTCCTGCCCTACTTACCTGTTCGCAGATGATGACATCTTTGCTCAGAGTGAAGTACTGTTTGCCCTGAAATCTGTTCGCAGTGGCCGAGCACCGGGCATTGACGGAGTCCCTGCGGATGTTTTCTTAAATGACACCGACAGGTGGAGCAAATACATCTGCTTATTACTAAATCACATTGCTAGGGGTGCTGAAATTCCGGTATCCTGGCGGGGTGCTGTCATTATTCCGGTATATAAAAAGGGAGATCGTGCCCAACCTTGTAATTACCGCCCTATCAGCTTAATTGACACTGTTCAAAAGGTTGTAGGGCGTGTAATTATTAACAATTTGCTTGATTGGGCAGAGGAGCAGAATGTTCTATCTCCTTTTCAGTCTGGGTTTCGCAGATCAACCAGCACTGTGGACCAGGTCTTCCGTTTTCAATTGATCCAGTGGAGGACTGTGGTACTGGGTGGAGGTAGTCTTTACGCAGCATTCGTTGACCTAAGGGCTGCATTCGACCTGGTGCCTAGGGCAAAATTGTGGGAGGTGCTGGCAGCTCTGGGGGTCCCAATGACCCTGCTGACCTTGATCATGAGACTCCATGAGGGTACTTACGCTGAGCGTGGGGTTCGACAGGCTTGTTCAATGGCACCAACATTGTTTACCCTTTTTATTAACGGCATTGTTTCCCGCATGCAATCTCAGGCTGTGGATGATCCCTCTCTCGCAGGTGTAAAAGTTCCTATTTTAATGTTTGCCGACGACACCTTAATTTTATCGAAATCCCCCAGCGGTCTGCAAAAGGCACTGGTAATTTTTGACAAGTTTTGTAGTGACCACGGCTTGGAGGTAAACGCAGCTAAAACAAAACTCATGGTTTTTAATCCTTATAGAAATTTTAAATCTAAAATATCCATGAGTGGGCGTTACCTTGAAGTAGTAAATTCTTTTACTTACCTGGGCATTCACATTTCTAATGATAATAGATGGAACCAACATTTAAACATTGCAGTATTAAGACATAAGCAATTGGCTGGTACCATCATTAAGGAGCACAGTAAATCATTGACCAAACCGATTAAACCTCCCTTGATCATATACGAGGCTAAGGCAATAGGGTCAGCATTGTATGGGGCAGAGTTGTGGGGGCAAGAAAACCTCCAGGAGTTACAGACATCGGAGAATAACTTCCTTCGGAAACTTACAGGCACCCCACAGAGCAGTCCCCTTTTGCCTCTTAGACCTTGGCAGGAAAGAAATCTCGGCAATGTGTAAACTTCGTCCGATATTATATTGGCGTAGAATCTGGACCACCCCTGAGTTGTCACATTATGCAGAAGGGTTTGCTGATGTTATCAAAGCGGACCGATTTAACAAAATTAGATGGTTTAAATCACTAAAATTAGCATTATGTGAACTAGGACTAAATGAACTGTGGTCCGATCCAGCCGGGTCATCCTTTCCATCTAAGTTATTTATAAAAAATCTTTTCTGGGAACGGGTTGAAAACAGGAGTTTGCTTAGTACTAACAATGGGTCTATGACTACTGCTTTCCTTGAAGTTAAGCTGTTTCCTACGTATGAAATGTACTGGGATTTTATAACGAAACCCATGGATAGGAAACTGTTTTTCCAAATGAGGGCTGGTTCTCTACCTCTACGCAACTTAACATCAAAGTGGAGAGATGGAGGTCCAGCTACTTGCCCAGTATGTGGGGAAGGAAAGGAAACGTTAGGTCATTTCTTGTTCTCATGTTATGTATATTCCGCTCCCAGACGTGTTTGGTTGGCTCCTATGTGTAGAAATCTGGGTACTAAAAGTAGTATGGTAGCCTTGCGTATTGTAAAATCTACCTCCCTAACCTGGATTATAATAGCGACTGCAAAGTATTTGGGGTGGGCGTGGGTAATTAGGCAGAGATTGCTAGTAGGGTAACTACTCTCTGCTTAGTTGAACAGAGACTGCTAGATTATCTATTCTCTGTTCCGTTCCCACGTGAGGTGTCTTATCGGATGAATAATTTTAAAAATTTGACTGACTTTTAATAGTGATATTGGATTGTTTTTTAACCTGATTTTTATCAAATGAACTTTGCACCTGGGATTGTATGAAGTATGCTGAAATGTAATTGTATTTTTCTTTTATGTTCAATGTGCTTATGTCATATTCGATCTTGTAATTTAATTGTATTTTATTATGTGTTTGTATGTCTGCTTTTATGAGTAATACTCGAATAAAGCACTTTTTGAATTGAATTGAATTGAATTGAATTATGTGCGGCAAAGCAAGAATTACTTTCACGCTTGGGGACTCATGTTGTATCGACACACTTAGACTGGTTGTATAAACTCTGCTTATTGAGTATGGAGAAATTATATGCTGAAATAGAACACAGACTCCCTAAATTTAAGAAAACGTCGAGCCCTTGCCTTAAAAACCTGTCCGACACATTTCGCGAAATCACATGCCCGAGATATCTGCATGTTTTGCGTTTAACAGCAGGCTTACACACTGACTCCTAAAACAAGGCAGGGATGGAAGAATTATTCAATTGATACTAATGAAGTGCAGGCGGGCTTGGTTGGGTTGGGTGATCTCTTTTGTTATTGATGTATAAGTCGATTATTGTTACTTTGTAATCTCTCTCTTTTCTCTTATCCTCTTTTTCTTTTGTGTATTGTTCCTTTTCTCTGTCAGCCATTCTGTTGGTTGTAGGTGGATGATTTGTATACTTTCTATTTCGTTGTTTGGAAGAATAATAAAAAAAAATTCCAATCCTAAAAACAAGTGGTCGCCTGACATGGAATTCCTGTGTCGGGCCATCCAGCTCTTTGATAAAAAGGAAATGGGTCGCATGGAGAAGGGTTGAACGAAAGCATGACCACCTCATGTCAGGAAATATGGGACACTGAGGCGAGGGGATACGCTTGTTTAGAAGGGAAAGGACAGCCCTGAATTGTACGGAACCTAACAATGTTTTCCTTATGTTTTAGAGGAAAAGGAACACTTCCGATGGGCACAAATGCTAACTGCAGAGTGATCTAATATATACCATTCATGCAATAGGGCACCTCCACATTGATGAATTGTTACTGGCAATGCAGCGAGTACGCCTACACTCAGCTTGCTCCTGGCTGGGTAGGACTCTGTTCCCTGGTCACCATGCACACCCTAACCCTGGTCATTCCTGGAGAAGAGCTATCAGACACGTACCAGCACCCATTAAGGAAGAAGACAACCTTGCTGCACCAAGCTTGTGAAAGGAGAGTCACAGTCTATTTTGGCTGGGCTCAATTCAAAGACATCACAGAAGAATTTAGACTGTTCATGGGAGCACAGCTGGGGGTGGATGATACCCTTCTTCACCCTGCAGACAAAAGCTAAGGCCCGTTGGCTCAAAATCACCCAGTGGGAAATGCTTAAAATAATGTACAGCACTGAGCTTGGCCTCAATTCGATCAAAGTAGAAATGTGAGCAATCCATCTCATGATAATGCAGCACCAAGTTGTACTGGACTCAATGACAGCAATGGAAGGGAGGGTTCTGTGCCAAAATCGGCCCGCCTCATGTACATATATCCCAGGGAATGACATGGACAATGGAACACTGACATTTGCCCCCAAGCATGAGTGGTTTTTGAATTGGTTCTCCTGAGTTCCCCGATGGATATCCGGTATAAGTAAATCACTGTTGCCAGTTATCATTATGTTGCCATTGGGGTGTGAGGTTATACAATTGGGGATCTCCTTTTGTAAAAACGCATTCCTCAAAGTGGGTAGAATGCAGGTAATAGAAGGGTAGTTTTTGTCAAAAGTGAACATACAGAACTACAGTCCCCAAATTAAGTAACTATTCAAATGCATGAGTTAGGTAGTGTAGAAAGAGTTACTTACCTTTAGGAATGCCTTATCTGGTAGAGACAGGGTCTAGCAACAGATTCTATACCTTTGAATTCTCCCCAGGAGCCAGACTAGATCCGGAAACGTTTTTCAGTAGTAGCTCTGCACGATGGTAGAGGGTGTCGTGTAACGCCATAGTGACGTCGACCACCAGATGTGACCTCGGCAGAGTCCATATAAGCCTGTTCTGATGCGCTGACGTCAGTTTCTTCTGTGAATATATTCCGAGCCAAAAACACGGCGCCACTTAAAGAAATTGCCTCTGGAAACAGTGTGCCAATAAAGAGAAATCTCCCTGCCAATAATAATGAAGTCCCAAGGAGGAGTATCTCAATACCAAGAATGGATGCTTTAGTTAGGAAGTTACCAGTTCACAGAACGGGGAGAATGGGAGGGTCTGAAAGGAATACTGTCTCTACCAGGTACAGCATTACTAAAGGTAAGTAACTTGTTCATCTAATAGAGACATCTAGCCGCAGGTTCCTTACCTTTTAATTAGATACCAAAGCAAAACCATCGCCAGAGGAGGTTCCGTGAAATTACCTTACTAAAAATCCCTGAATAGAACTAGCCGGTGTAGAATAAGACAGAGCAATAACATACACTGCACCCTAAGAACCTTGGTAGAGACCACAGCCAACTAAAGTTATAAAGACATAGAAAAGCATGGAAATAGTGTTACCCATGGCAGAGGAAGAAAAATGTGACTGAAGACAACATTCAAAATAAACATAAAACAAGATCGCTCCCATGGTGGGACTGGACCCATGTTTGACCGTGACTAGGGGAACCAAAGGCAACAGGCAGTGCCACTGAGCTAGAGCTCCCTGCCTTAGCAAAGCATTATTTAAGCCAAATATGTTCCTTAGAAACACACAGAAAAGGAATCCAAGAGCACATGCATGATGGAGAGAGCACTGAGCAATGCTTTGAACAGAAATATGTCGAAGATGACAATAACACTATTGGTTATCCTGAGGAAAGACTGCTAGATATAGAGGTAATACCTCTGGAATGATCAAAAATATAAAACTCACATAGGAGGAAAAGAAAAAGGACTTGTCTATGTAAGGGCAAAAGGAAGAATTAACATATATATGTATATCGGTCATACCCGTCACGCGATGATGTCAAAAACAAATATGAGGACCAAACCGAGTAATCAGCAAGTAGTACTGAATACGAGGATGGAGAACGTGGAGAACATCACACACTCCACGAAAATAATGGCTGCCAAAGCATTACAACTATGCTAATAGACTGAGTCGGCTTCGATCAGGCCTTTGACATCTTATTGTGAAAGAAGACAGCAGGTGTGTAAAAAACCCTGCTAGAATGAAGAAATCAAGACCACAATCTGGCCCATTAGTAGATCAAGATGAAACAAAGGCCAACACAGGGAAGGCCTTAAACAGGTGTTCAGTCTCAACATAAGATAGTAAGTGATAACAGACAGAGGAGGACCTGGTTGGAGAATCGGACTGTGACGGAGTCCCGGCGTCTTCTCCCCCCCCAGGATTCTTTCCCCCTGTGTCTTTACCTCATCCCGGGAAAATCCACACGAACTCTGGCCAACCGGTCCCTCGGGTCCGCCCCCGAGACGGAAAAATAACATTGACCCACAGTTCCCCGCCTCTCTCTTCAATACAGGAGCCAATCACGGACCTGCAACCACCGGAAACACTACGCTGTGAACCCGGAAGTCCCGCCACGGAAGGAGCGTCAGGACAGGTGAAAAGCATCCCGGATCATGAAAGCAGGGTCGGAGAATCGTGGCAGGATACTCAGGCTGGAGACAGAGGAGAGGAGCCAACCGAAGCAGACGAGTGGTCAGAGGAGTGGTGGAGCCCTTAAGGAGGAAGCTGAAGAGCGGCCGTAGCTCACCTGGAGAGCTACGGCAGACCGCGTGAGTACCTGTAAACCGCCCCTGGAGCGCGTTAGGTGCTCTCTGTATATATTGTATATAATCTCTATCTTTGTAGGCACAACGCACTTAGAGTTAGCACTGTAACATATTGTAGAGCATTTATCACCGAGCACGGCCCGAAGTCCCCAACACGCCCCGTACACCCTTGCGGTCTCGTTATCTTGGTCCTGGTCTGTCGTCCCTCTTTTCCCTTCCCTCCTTCCCTCACGACCTTCCGCTCCGCCCTTTCACCTCCCGGTGTTGGTAGTGGCATAATTGCCGAATCGCGGTTCGGACTAACGGTCCTTTTTCTCTCTTCTTGCCCTCCGAGGTATCTCCACATTCCCCGAGGACCTACTACCCGGCAAGAACCCTCTGGAGAGAGCTACACATCAGAGACGCCGGATCCGAACACCAGGACCCCTTTGACATCTTGTATGACTGTTGTACTGCGAATAAACTACCTTAAAAATAGCACACTATCTCCGGCCTCCTCGCCTGATTTACCGGCCCGCGGGCACCCCACCACCACATCTGGTGTCAGAAGTGGGATCAGCCGGTAGCATGGAGGCCGTTATGAAGAGGATGGCCGAGTCCCAGGAGCAGCTGGGCAAGCTCATGGAACAATTCTTGAAAACGGCCGAAGACGACAGAAGTCAGCTCCATGATGTCCTGAAAGGACATGGAACAGTACAGGAACAAGCTTTGGGGAAACTGACAGATGTCCTGGGACAACCCAGACCCACGACCTCTCTACCGTCCGTGGTGTTACAGAAATATGTACCCGGTGAAGACCCCGATTACTTTTTCACCAATTTTGAGCGGTTGTCCCAAGCAGCTAACTGGCCTGAGGATCGATGGGGACAGTATTTGGGTCCCTTGCTTACAGGAGACCTACAGGCCGCATACCAGCAGGCCAACATCCAAGGCACCACCCCATATCCGGACATAAAAAAATGCATTCTTGAACGTCTGGGCGTAGACGATGATACGTATAGGATGAAGCTCAGACAGACCAAGGAAGGGCCCCAAGAAAATCCTCGAGCGCTGTCCTTCCGCATCAGAGATCTTGTCAACCGGTGGCTTAAACCCGAGGCTTCCACAAAAGAGGACATCATCGAAAAAATCTGTCTGGAACAGTTCCTAAACTCCCTTCATCCCGCCACGCAGAGATGGGTACGGCAACACACTCGGCTCACCCTGGAAACCGCTGTCGAAATTGCCTGTGCGTACGGACGAGCTCAAGATCTACAACGGGGTAAGGACGAAGCTACCCACAGGCCACAGCCCTCCAACACCAACCGATTCTCAAGGCCACCTCTACCCCGAAGACAAGAACCGCCTCCTCTCTTGCCCTCCCCGATCATATACCGTCCACCCAACCCTGGACCGCAATGCTACCATTGTGGTAACTACGGCCACATAGCCCGTATGTGTCCCCAAAAGGAAGTACCTATGGAAATCGGAATGGTACGGAACTATGTCTGCAACACCCCCGGGGCTGCTCCCCCTCCGTTTCATTGTCCCGTGCACATAGACGGACAAGAAGTTATGGCCCTCGCAGACTCAGGGTGCCGTCAAAGCGTCCTTCGTCCACAGGACTTGGGTCTCCACCGAAAGACCCCAACAGGTGCAGTGGCCATTCAGTGCGTGCACGGCGACACTAAACGGTATCCCACCACCCAGGTTCGGGTACAGCATCCCGGAGATACCGGAACCGACCTCACGGTTGGACTCATACCAGCCTTACCAGAACAGGCAATCCTGGGGAGCGATTACCCAGGTCTCCCGACGTTACTCCAGGACACAACGGACTCCCTGGCCCAGTGGTGGAAGGAGGTCCCCTACCCTCAGACACCGACCGGAAACTCGGGGGAACTGAAACCCCACAAAAGTAAGAGACAGAAAAGACAGGAGAAGATGTCATACGCCTCTGCCTATCCAGTTGAGGTGGAGGAGCACCCATGGCAGACGGACCAAGAGTTCCGCGGGGCTCAACAGGAGGATCCGCTCCTACTGGAAGCCTGGGGAAGGGCCCTAGAAAACGAAGACCCTACACAAGTAGGTCCTTATTTCTTTAAGAAGAGGGGTTTGCTGTATAGAAAGGGGGGCCCGCAACAAAACCCTCAATTGTTGATTCCTAGCCCCTTCAGAGACAAAGTCCTTTTCCTGGCCCACAGCCACCTGTTGGGAGGACATTTTGGGGAGGAAAAGACTAGCCAAGCCATCCTTGACCGGTTTTACTGGCCAGGTATCCATCAGCACATAAAAACCTATTGCCGGGAGTGCGCTGTTTGTCAAAAGAACAGTAGGTACAGACCTCCTCGGGTACCCCTGTGTCCCTTGCCTCTCATCAACATACCATTCAGTCGGGTGGGAATGGACATTATTGGACCCCTATTGCCCTCCCGCAGTGGTTGCCGATATGCCCTTGTCATCGTGGACTATGCCACGCGTTTCCCAGAAGCCTTTCCTCTACGCCAGCCCACCGCCCAAAATATCGCCAAGGCGCTCATCACTCTGTTTTCCCGCATAGGCTTTCCCCGTGAGATCCTTACGGATCAGGGTACACCCTTCGTTTCTGCCCTGATGAAGCAGGTCTGCTCAAGGCTAGGGATCAAGCAAATCAGGACTTCAGCCTACCACCCCCAGACAGACGGCTTGGTCGAACGCTACAATGCAACCTTAAAGCAGACGCTAAAGAAGATGTTGGGACTGGAGGCCAAGCGGTGGGAAGAGCTCCTCCCGCTGGCCCTTTTTGCCATCCGGTGCAAACCCCAGAGTAGTACTGGCTACTCCCCATACGAGTTGCTATATGGAAGACCCCCTCGTACCCTGCTAGAGATGGCACAGGAAGCCTGGGAGGCTGACCCGGACCGTACACGCCCTTTGCCTGAGTATGTCAACAACCTGAAGACCCATATAGCCCAGATCCGAGAGATTGTAAAACAAAACATGGAAAAAGCGCAAGACAACCAGAAAAGGCAGTACGATAAGGGCACCAAAACCAGGACATTTTCCGTTGGAGACCTGGTCCTCCTAATGATGCCCTCATCAGACCACAAACTCCTCGGACAGTGGCAAGGACCATATGCCGTCCTACGGCAGGTGACCCCGGTCACTTATGAGATCGAGCTCGACCCCACTAAAGATATGACCCAGATCTACCACGTCAACCATCTGAAGAAATGGGAGGGACCCCGTCCTGTCTTGATCGGAGACAGTCATCCGGTTCCCTGTTCCTTTGCTCCCTGTCTAGACCCTGCCCTGACCCCGGAGCAGATACACACCCTCCGCACAGCCCTGTTCCCCGTACAGAATGTGTTCTCTCCATACCCCGGTAGAACCACCGTCACCAAACACGCAATAGACACTGAACCAGGGAAAGTAGTACGGTTGCGTCCTTACCGTGTCCCTGAAGCACGAAGGGCTGTCATAAGACAAGAAATCGAGGACATGTTAAAGATGGGAATCATCGAGCCATCAATCAGTGAGTGGAACTCTCCGATCGTTCTCGTTCCAAAACCTGACGGGTCTGTCAGGTTTTGTATCGACTTCCGCGAAGTGAACAAAGTGTCCAGATTCGACACATACCCCTTGCCGAGAGTCGACGAAATGGTCGAACGGATAGGGAAGGCCAGATACATCTCCACCCTCGACCTCTGCAAGGGCTATTGGCAGATTCCCCTCCGAGACCAAGATAAGAAAAAGACCGCCTTCTCCACCCCGGAGGGGTTGTTTCAGTTTATTGTTATGCCTTTTGGACTCCACGGGGCCCCCGCCACCTTCCAACGGGCGATGAATCAGGTCCTGCGGCCACACACGGAGTACGCAGGAGCTTATTCCTCAGTTGGGATAGGCTAGACAATCTTCGACCTATCTCCCTCCTTCCCTATATGGCCAAAGTGGCAGAGAAGATCGCCAATCTCCAATTGATGACCTTTGTGGAAGATGCCAACCTTCTCCATCCGACCCAGTTTGGATTTCGGGCGCGTCACTCTACGGAATCTGCGATGCTCCTGGCAACTGAGACCATTAGGCAGGGTGTAGATGAGGGGCATACCATGGCTCTCATCTTACTCGACCTAAGTGCCGCATTTGACACTGTAGCACACTCCACCTTGCTGCAGTGTCTGAACAATGGCGGGGTAAACGGGATGGCACTCAGCTGGATGCAGTCCTTCCTGTCTGAGAGGGGCTTTCAGGTCAGGCAGGGGGAACACTACTCTCGGGTGTTCAATCTCGAACAAGGGGTTCCCCAGGGCTCGGCCCTCAGCCCCACCCTGTTTAACCTCTACGCCTCCCCTGTTGCCACCATTGTGGAAAGGCATGGCATCCAGCTGGTGTCGTACGCTGACGACACACAGCTGGTCATCTCGTTGTCACGGGCACCCGATACTGCGGCACTCAACTTCAGGGCTTGCATGCAGGAACTTGCTTCCTGGATGTCCAACAACTGCCTGAAGTTGAATGGGTCCAAAACGGAAGTGCTCGTGGTAGGGGGAGGCCCGTCTGTGTGGTCCTCAGCGTGGTGGCCTGACTCTCTGGGCTCTACCCCCACGCCGAGCCACCAGGCGAAAAATCTTGGGGTTCTATTCGACTCTGATCTATCCTTTGCTCCCCAGGTTAACCGGGTGGTTGGAATGTGCTTCGGGATACTGAAGAGCCTTCGCAAGGTCCTTGACCTATTACCGATTGGTGCCAGACAAACTCTTGTGCATGCTTTGGTCACATCGAGACTTGACTATGCCAACCTATTATATCTGGGTATTACGGCCAAAAGTCTCAACCGTCTCCAAGTTCTACAAAACGCCACAGCCCGGCTGGTACTGAGACTCCCCAGGAGAGCACCCTCTAAAGCTGCCTTGAGGTCCCTTCACTGGCTTCCTATCCGGGAAAGGATTACCTTCAAGGCTCTCTGCATGTGCCATCGCATCTTTGGAGGCAAAGCACCCGGCCCGCTGAACAGCCTTATTACTCCCTACAGACCTGAGCGGCTGCTCAGATCCTCTGGGATGGGTCTGGCTGTTGTCCCCAAAATCCGTAAATCTCGGATGGGAGGTAGATCTTTCAGGCTCCTTGCAGCCAAGAATTGGAATTTGCTCCCCACTGAAATGCGTCTCGAACCTTCTGAGACTAAATTTCGCAAAACCCTCAAAACCTATCTCTTCCGCCTAGCATTGTTATAATCCTCTGACTCTCTTCCAGGTTCTCTTCAGCGCGGGGACACGCCGGTGTGCGTTACCAAGCGCTTTACAAAATTCCAAAATGAAATGAAATTATCTCGATGACATTGTCATCTACAGCGACAGCTGGGAACAACACCTGATCCACTTACATGACGTTGTTTTTTTCCTTGGGCTCCTTCGGCTTTTCCATTAACCCCGCCAAAACAACCCTGGCGGCCCAAACCGTCCAGTACCTGGGGTTCCTGTTGGGCGAAGGTATGATCAGACCTCAGAGGTCCAAAACCGAAGCCATAGAGAACCTTCCCTTCCCGAGAACAAAGAAAGATCTCCGTGCATTTCTCGGGCTACTCGGTTATTACCGGAGGTTCCTGCCTAACTTCTCTCAAAGAGCCGCGCCTCTCACAGATCTTCTTAAAAAAACTACCAACACCGAACAGGCCCTGAAGCATCCTACCCCTCTCCTATGGCAGGCGTTTTCTGACCTGAAGGGAGCCCTAACCTCCAGTCCGGTTCTAGTGAGTCCAGACTACGCCCGACCCTTCATTCTCCAGACAGACGCCTCCGACCAGGGATTAGGGGCGGTTCTGTCTCAAAAAGACGAACAAGGGAACGAGAAACCCATACTTTATCTTAGTCGAAAACTGTTCCCCAGGGAGCTTAACTATGCTGTGGTGGAGAAGGAGGCCCTTGCCATTAAGTGGGCTATCGAAACCTTAAGATATTACCTGGAGGGCCGGGTTTTCACAATCTATACCGACCATGCCCCCTTGGAATGGATGGCCCGGAATAAAGGACACAACGACCGGGTCCTCCGCTGGTTCCTTTCTCTCCAGCCCTTTCACTTCCGTACCCAACATCGAAAAGGGTCGGAACAAGGAAATGCTGATTTTCTATCCCGGTACCCCCTCTCGCCCTCTCCTGCCAGTACAAGAAGGACAGCTAGGGGAAGGGAATGTGACGGAGTCCCGGCGTCTTCTCCCCCCCCAGGATTCTTTCCCGCTGTGTCTTTACCTCATCCCGGGAAAATCCACACGAACTCTGGCCAACCGGTCCCTCGGGTCCGCCCCCGAGACGGAAAAATAACATTGACCCACAGTTCCCCGCCTCTCTCTTCAATACAGGAGCCAATCACGGACCTGCAACCACCGGAAACACTACGCTGTGAACCCGGAAGTCCCGCCACGGAAGGAGCGTCAGGACAGGTGAAAAGCATCCCGGATCATGAAAGCAGGGTTGGAGAATCGTGGCAGGATACTCAGGCTGGAGACAGAGGAGAGGAGCCAACCGAAGCAGACGAGTGGTCAGAGGAGTGGTGGAGCCCTTAAGGAGGAAGCTGAAGAGCGGCCGTAGCTCACCTGGAGAGCTACGGCAGACCGCGTGAGTACCTGTAAACCGCCCCTGGAGCGCGTTAGGTGCTCTCTGTATATATTGTATATAATCTCTATCTTTGTAGGCACAACGCACTTAGAGTTAGCACTGTAACATATTGTAGAGCATTTATCACCGAGCACAGCCCGAAGTCCCCAACACGCCCCGTACACCCTTGCGGTCTCGTTATCTTGGTCCTGGTCTGTCGTCCCTCTTTTCCCTTCCCTCCTTCCCTCACGACCTTCCGCTCCGCCCTTTCACCTCCCGGTGTTGGTAGTGGCATAATTGCCGAATCGCGGTTCGGACGAACGGTCCTTTTTCTCTCTTCTTGCCCTCCGAGGTATCTCCACATTCCCCGAGGACCTACTACCCGGCAAGAACCCTCCGGAGAGAGCTACACATCAGAGACGCCGGATCCGAACACCAGGACCCCTTTTTGTGACATCTTGTATGACTGTTGTACTGCGAATAAACTACCTTAAAAATAGCACACTATCTCCGGCCTCCTCGCCTGATTTACCGGCCCGCGGGCACCCCACCACCACACGGACATAATACAGAGTACATAGTCATCGAGGGACAAGGCCCCCACAAAGTGGAAGTCTGAAAACAAAACACCATGTATGAAAAGCTGAACCAAAAGAAGGGTTTGCAGTGCATACAAGCCTACCAAGTGATGAGTCCAGGAAAGAATATCTCTATAGGAGACAGGGGACAGAAAAAATGCAGGAAGGTATAAGTCTAAGCATAGCAAAAGCATTCAGTATACCAACGTATATGGAGGGGAAAAAACACTGCATCTTTCCAAGGAAGGGAAAGACACAACAAGAGGAACATAATTCCTCATGAAGAAAACAATACAGACAATCAAGGTAGAAGTGGTATAACTAGCCACTGAGGGCTAGAAACATTATCACGTTCTGTGAAGGAGTGAGAGGAACCACCCAGGAGACTGCATCCGAAGAGAGCAACCAAGCCCCCTTACGAACCAATCCCAAGAGAGAAGGAACCAAAATGTTCAAGGAACACTCGTTAGAAGGTATGTGCAGGCTTAATCTCAGCTGTGTTAAAATACATTACTTTCTGTTGGAAGGATGTTTCGATATTATCAGTTCATGCTTGGTGGTCATGGGTTATTTTTACAAGAAGAGGTGCTCAGTTATCCTTGTCTGGGAGTCATTATCATTCTAACTCTTATCATTCATTCTGAATACCTGTTGATGTTTATTTATCATCCTAATGGTATATTTATTGCTTGTCTATCTATTTATTGTTCATATATTACATTAATTAATATGATGTAGTAGCTCTATGTATAGCTTACACATTAGTTGTTTTTGGATGTTCCCCTCTCCCCTCCTTCCCTCTTTATTTTTCTATGAATATGAATATTTTCATATCTATTGTAATGATAATGATGATTTTGTATTTTATGTATTGTAATAGATATTAACGTGCATTTTGTTTGTATGTCCATGTTTATTGTTTACAAAGAAACTTCAATAAATTATTTTGAACTTAAAAAAAGAAGGTACATGCAGGATGAAAGACAGCCACCAACACAGAACAAGAGGCAGAGGGCGATGTCTTAAGAATACTCAGCAGGCAGTTAGAGGATGCTGTGGCTGGTATCCGAACTCTCGTAGTGTTGCCTGTGGTAACAAAGGTAAAAGACAGTTCCTCAAAGCGAAAAGTAAGTAACATCGCTTTTGAGGGAGGAATCAGTCTAATGATAACAAGGGCGTCAGTACAGGAGAAGAGGCTCTTGAGCATGATACACCCACAGTAGAAATAAGGGCAAGATGGAACAACAAAGAAGACCAGCAGAATAGAAGGATGAAGAGAAAGCCCCTTCCCTTCCTCTGTTTTTGTATTTTTTTTAATGTGCATCCTGCTGAGGCGTAGCTAGAGCAGCTCACTAAAGAAGTGCAAGGATGCCCCGATAGAGGACCATCCTATAGGAACACTGGCGAGGCCAGGGACGCACGGTATACAGCAGTCAGCACTGTACCCCTCGTCCCACTGCTCTGCTTTGAAAAGAGAAGCATGCCAGGAGATACAGAAAAATGCAAACATAGAAGCAAGGTGCGATGAGAGATACCACCAAAAAGAGGCACTTGGGCAAGGCGGATAGCCACGTCCACCATTGGAAATCCCCTATAAGGGATACTAAAGTACCATAAGCATACATAGGAATGCCTGTAAGGCATACAACAGATGGTCCACATAGAACAGGGAACATAGGCAATAGTGCATCTGCACAAGACAAGCAAAACACCATCCATAAAAGCACTACTTGGGCAGGATGTCTATGTTCAGAAAAGAAGAAAACCCTATAGCATCAGGAATTCATACCCACTTAGGGCCACAAGGCAAATACCGCTCAGAGAACGGGAGCTAAAGCTAGTCATCGAAGGCAGGAACACCTCACCGGGTGCCGCCGGAACGTAGAATGGTGGAATTGAAAGAAAAAGTCATAGGACTTCGCTGCGGAACGGCTCATGTGAGAAAGAGATTAAAAAAATGAGTGTCCCCATACTATCCGAGTTCATGGGGAGCAAGGAAGGCAGACAGTAGAAACATAAACAGATTTAAGAGTCTGTTCCACCCCAACTGTCCCGAAAACGTTGCAATGCAGAATCACAAGGTGGCTTGAATAGCTTCTGAAGAACCAGAGTGGCGCAGCTAGGCACGACGGCGGAGTGCCACTGAAAAATCCATAGATCAACCGCCTGAGTCCATGCCTTACCAGATTGTATGAGCAAGTTAGCTGCCTTGTTGCCCATCCTGGATTATCTGGGCAAGATAGTTCCGGGTCTCATCCAGAAGCAGAGGTAGCAACCGTGCCACCAAATCCCACAATGTATCGAAAACCGGCCTAGAGCACAAGCGGTATTAAGTGACCGCAATGCTGAACTGGTGGAGGAGAAAATATGCTTACTACATGTGTCCAGTCTTCTGGACTCCCTGTCCGGAAGGATGTTAGAATGGCTATATGTCGTTACTACGAATTCCGTTGCAACGTATGCCTTTTCCACGCATGCGTTACCACAGAATTCGTTTTCCCCGCATCACCTTTACCACGTCGCTCTTACATCGTAAAGAGGAAGCGAAAGTTTATTCCGCTTCCTCTCTAACGACGCTGATTTCTTTGGCACGGCGGGTTCTTTTTTTATGGGGGGGGGGGAGACCCCTCAACCCCCCTTTTTAATCCTACGTTTTTTTTTATGCGTGGTAAAGACGATCGTTGAAGGCATACGCGTTGAAAAGACGTTTACGTGGTAAGTGCCCCGTTGTAAACGTTACGCGTGGTAATGCCTTCGTTGTTAATGATGTTCCCCTGTTAGAATGAGCGCCGAGGTCAGGGGAGGCTGTAGCAGCCTGTACCACAAAACTGCATGGACTAGGATGTTGGAGGAGACAAGCCAGATCTCCAGGGGTGGCACAATGTCTATGTGCTATAGACTGGCCCACAGGGGCCACCAATAAAAGGTCATATAGGGCTTCACTTTTGGCAAGCAGAGGTTCTGCCCCTGTTTGGCCCTGGTGAAGTACACCAATCAGTGTGTCAGTGGTGAGCTCCACAGAAGGGAGCTGCAATTCTAAGATCATAGATGCCCTTTTCAGCACCTCATTAAGGGAGGAGCTCACCTCTGTAGTGAGGCTGGATGGGGAAAGGAGGCCCAGGGCTGGTGAAGACTCAATGCCACTAGCCTCACCCAGCTCAGTCAGTAAACTATCCTTCAGAAGAGGCTGGGCAGCTAGGAAGAAGGGTGGTTGAGGCAACTAGTATCACCTGCACCGCACCCGGCACAGCGTTGAAAAGGGGAAGTGAAGTAGCATTGATCTGCGCCGACGTAGTCGGCTGATAGGACACTGGTGTCATAGGTGGGTACCCTTGAAGGGCTATGCACCGGCACTGACACGGATCTGACTACGGAGGCACACTGCTCCGTCTATAAAAAATGTTGAGACAGGACAAAATTGGCCTGAGGAACCGCCAACAGATCCACGCAGAAAAGAAGAAACTGAAGTCAGAGCATCGGGAGCATCAGGAAGGGGCTTATATGGACTCCGCTGGTGGTCAATGTCATTACGGAGTCCCACAATGCCCTCTACTGATGCAGAGATACTGCTGAATATTTTTTCTGGATCCAGTCTGGTAGCTGGGGAGAATTCAAGGGTAAGGAGTCTGCTGCTAGATGTCTCCATCAGATGTTGAAGAATCAACTAGAGGGGTGGAATGTTAATATGGAAATAGATGCATTTTATCGATGAAAATGAATTCTTATCCTTATTAGAACATTGGAATGTTGGTAGCTCCATTGAAAACAATGGAGTGCTCCGGGCTTATAATGGCTGGTATAACCCCGGAGCTCCAACATTCCAATGTTTCTTTGTTCACAGCTCTGGCTGTGAACAAAAGCTTCAGGGAGCCTGAGGGGATTTCAATCCCTTCGCGCTCCATGAAGGCTTTGTTTTATATGTTAGAACATTCTGCCCTCTAGTGGCAGAATGTTCTAATAGCCTTATAGCCCTTCGTAGCTGGGATATACCGCTATTAAAGTCCCTCTCCCTTGTTTTACGCTGGAGAGGGCCTTTAATAACTGGTATAGCCCGCTACGGTGGGCTATAAGGCTATACTAATAGAATCACCTGTTGTGAACTCTACATCAACACCGACTCGCAAATATGTGGTCAAACAGGCCCTCAGACCAAGGTTCGGGATTGTTGATTGATGGTTATATGATTAAATAACAACCGCCTAAACCACGAATACCTCAACCACGAAGGCTGAACAACGAGGAATTTCAAACCACTACATTTTTTACAACGAGTTCCTTAACCACGAAAATCAACTTCTCGTGTCTGACCAATAGATGGCAGTATTGTAATAACATTCACCTGTTTGTTTCACAAAATGACCAACTGAGAAGATCTAATGTTATCTTCTATTCATCAACATGTTTTTTTTTTAACTAATTCTTTATGTGATGCATTTCTTTCATCCGAGCAGAATAAAACCAGACTACATCCCAATACACTTTTTTAAACTTAATCCTTGGTGTATTCGAAACGTTAATGTTGACATTTGTTTTTTAAGATGCCAATGTCCACATTCTTTTCTTAATTTTCTGAGGGCTTCAAAGCTTTATTTTTGTTTGTGCTGAGCCCAATCGCATTGTGCTTGATTTGAATTCGGCGAGAAGTGACTTGCAACTCCGGTATTCTAGAAGCCCATTCACCTAATCACTGTGAGTATGAGGGGAAGACGTGGAGAAGTGACGTGATACTCCGGTATTCTAGAAGCCCAATCGCCCAATTGCTGTCAGCTTGAGGGAAAGATGTGTAAAGTCGTTGTTCCGTCCTTCGTTGGTCCGTCGATCGTGGATCAGCCCTCTTCGTTGTTAACTCTTCGTGGTTAAGGTAAGTCGTTATACAAACATCGTGGTTAAGGATGTTTCTCTTGATTGATAGGTCACAGGTGGGAGGGTGCTTAGCTGGCAGGCTAATGTGCAGGCAGAAAACTCTTGATCAATCTCACATGTAGGGGCAGACATTACTAAGGATCAAGAGTGATTGCCCGAGTAAAGCACTCTCCTTAATAACCCATAAAAGTCAGATGCCAGGAGTTAGAAACACATAGCCAATCAGGACTTAGCACACGTAGTGATAACAAACTCCCCATGCCGGACATCTGGACACGCTCACCACTGGCCACAGTGTATCCATGCAAGTTTGAGACTTACCTGTGGTAACCTTTAGACAATTAATTTAGAATTCCAAAGGCAGCAACCAACATTCCTCACCATACATGTTATGTCGGACACTTTTACAATATACCATGTTTTATATATGTAAGAACAATGCCTTCAGAATGTAAAGACAGACAGTCCTCAGACCTTATGCTTGTAACTGTTTTACCAGCTGTAACATTTAATCAAACAAACTGTTTCTGTCTTGCCAAATGCCCCTTCTGTTTTTTAAAGGTAACTCTAACTCATGGGATAAGAAGGTAGTCGTAACTGACTGTTGAAGAGCAGGAAGTGGGCTCCACCCGTCCTAAACAATGTGCTGGAAACAAAAGCCCAAAACGTTTAAGGGGGAGATATACGAAAACGCCACGCAACGCAGCCCAGTCCCCCGTGAGGCTGCGCTGCGTTGCATGAAAGGGAGGGAGCAGCAGAGCGCCAACTCTTCAAAGATATGGCTATCTCCTCCCCTTTCCCTTGTACCGGGGCTGATTACAGGTGTGTGCGCCATGCACACACCGTAGCGCCACAGCGCTAGGGTGTGTGCATGAGTATAGGATAGGTTTTGTACAGGAAGGGTACCCTTCCTGTACAAAATACTATGGTAGACACGAGGGAAAGCTTTTCCCACTTTGTATGCGCGCTGCACAGTGCAGCACGCAAGCAAAGTCGGAAAAGAAAAGAGAAATAAAAGCATTTCTCCTTCACGCCTAGTTAAAAAGGGCGCAGTTTTCTCACGCTAAACTCAATCTACTGTTTTTATTAAATTGTATTTAGCATGAGAAACCATGGGTGGTTGCATGGGAACGCCTATGCACCACCCTTGGTACGTCCCCATAGCGCAAAGTAACGCGAAGCAGCGCAATGCGCTACTTCGCCTTACTCTTACGTCATTTCTAGCGCTAACTTTGGAAAGTACATTACAAAAAAAAGATTTTGCATCGTTTTCCGTCACTTTTGTGATGCAAGCACGGAGCAAAGCTTAGTAAATCCCCCCCCATTTAGTCTCTCCTAAAGGAGCAGTGGGTTAATGACTTTGTTCTGTTAGAAACACTGGATGGGCATTTGACTGAAACAGATTATATATTTTTTTATGGTTTTATATAGCGCAAACTTGACCCGGGTATCAGAGCGCTTCACAGGAGCACCAGTTGTGTTATATAAGGACACATTATTTTTTGTTTGTCATTTTGTTAGGCACGGGGAGAATAAGTTATTAGCCCGGAATCAGAGAATGTTGCATGTCCTTGCCAAGACTCGAACCCAGTTCCCCAGATTTGAGGTTGACCGCCCTAGCCGTTAGGCCAACTCCTCTCCCCATTTTGTTTCCAAAGTTCAGATTCAAATAGAAGGGGACATTGAGTGGACAATCTTACTGGTTTTCTAGCTTTAATAGACGGATTCTTATGATGTAATACTTGCAAACTAGAAGGCCCTCCACAAACTAGCATCTTTGATCCTCTCGGGGAGGAAGTTACAATAAAATCTTTATCTTTAGTGCCCGAGCCCTTTAAGGACTGCTACACCCAGGGTAGCTCTAAATCAGACTGACCTGGGACAGAACCCTGGGCAGAAATAAAATGTGCTTGTTGTGGGGGCAGTTGCGGTGTGACAGCAGGAGGTGCGAGGAAGATGGGAAGAGGGCACGGGGTTGATGAGGTTCTAACAATTACGCTGAGGTACATTAATGGCCAATTACAAATGTGCGGATTTACAACAAAGTGATGCATCCCTGCAGATGTGTCACTTTCCCTGGGCCATCCTGGAAACCCTTGTGCCACCATGGTTACAATACGGCGCACCATGCCGCAAGGATTGACAGATGCGTCAGCATTTCTGACGCATCTGTTGGGGCAAAAGTCATGCATTGCTGGAGTAGTGTTGCAAGCACAACGCAACTCCAGGAATGCATTTTGAGGCCTATTCTCACTACACTGCGTCACTCCTTACACCTGCTGCAAGCAGGCCTAAGGTTTTGACGCAGTGGCGTCCTAAAAGTGACGCAGTGAAATCTTGTAGATTTCACGGCGTCCCTTTTACTAGGCTTTCCTGCGTGGGAACGCCCACCCTGCATACATTACACCTGACTTAGGTGTAATATGACGCAGGGCTTTACAACGTGACACATCTCTCTAGATGCGTCACTTTGTAAATTGGCCACATTTTTCACACTGCCGCTGTGGCACAATAGTGACGTAACGGCGGTGCAAAAGTGTCGCTGTGGGCTTGTAAATCTGGCCAAAGTCTTTACCGATTGAGATAGGATGGACGACCTGCAGTCAGGCAGCTCCCTGTTGCTCCCCTCAGAATATTGGGGCTCCAGGCCTGGGTCCAGCCCTGGCTACACCACAAAGTGGTGTTACAAATGGCTCCAGCATTGTCAAGAATTACTCTAACTGCAGCCGTATTGACACAACTGCTCTGCTGCTTTGTCCCAGCGTCCGCCCTTTGCCCCAAGCATTCTTTAATTGAGGATGATCGTGCCCGCACGATCTACAAGTCTCTCTTGTGCCCCACTGTGTTTGTGACAGATTTCCCCTTTATAAACCATGAGCTTAGGTCCGTATATCTCTGTCCTGGATTGTAGAAAGTTCTAAAAATGTCACGGTTTCAGAAGTGAGATTTCAGGAGTCACTTGGCTACTGCCAATTTCTTGACTTTCTATTTGCTTAAAGAGAGGAAGTGTTTTCCATCACTCCTAGTTGGCCCCTCATTTTCAGCAGTTATATCTCCTGTAAACCCCACTGAAAAGAACAAGCATTGGCATAGCCAATAATTCTCGCCTTTGGGACCTTATAAGTGGTTAGTCATGCAGCACATTATCCTGGGTGCTCTGCCGCTCTGCAGAAATAGCGATCAGAGTCACGGTGCGGGACGGCTGATAGAGCAAAGGAAATGCAGACAACAGGAGGGGGCGGGAGCATGGTGAACACGGCGGGAGGTGGGCAGGAGCAAAGTAAAATAGGAAATTAAGTCTTTCATATGGATCTTTCGCATATAATATATTTTAAACTGTATACATAAGGTGCTCTGACGCACACTGGGGCCTTGTTCGTGCTTATATAAATTTTCAAGGCATTTAAATTCTACTCTTCGTACCCCCTCACCCCCCACAGCCTGGAGTTTCTTCCTGGCCCTACCCCCTGCAGAGTGCTACAGGGGTAGGAAGTCATCCATCATGTCGCCTGTCACGAAGTTAACACCACAGCGCCTCAGCCCCGTTCACAGAGAGGCGTGCACCCAGAGCCTTGCCAATACCACACCTCTCACCCTGTATAGAGTGGTATAACCAAATATCAGTCACTGCTACCACACCGCCGACCCCCTCCCACCCACCTACAAAGCGATGTTAACAAATTGCAGTGTCAGTATAACTCTTCAGTGCCTTAAACCGCCGGGTCTCCAATCACAGCAGAGGATTGCTGTCAATATCACTCCCCCACCCTTCTAGTACTATGTAGAGATGTATACCCAAATGTTAACACACAGCACTGTCAATATAACCCTTCAGTGCCTTACATCGCTGGACTCCACTCACGGCAGATAGATGTGCTGTCAATATCACACCCCCACTCTTCTCGTATTGTATAGAGCGGTATAACCAAATATTAACAAACAACAGTGTCAGTATAACTCTTCAGTGCCATGCACCGCTGAGACTCCACTCACAGCAAAGAGGGTTGCTGTTAGTATCATACCGCTCACCTTCCCTTACTGTATAGGGCGGTATAACCAAATATTAACAAACAACAGTGTCAGTATACCTCTTCAGTGCCATGCACCGCTGAGACTCCACTCACAGCAAAGAGGGGTGCTGTTTGTATTATACCTCTCATCTTCTCTTACTGTATAGAGCGGTATACCCAAATATTAACATCAGTGTCAAAATACCCTTCAGTGCCTTACACCGCCGGGACTCCACTCACGCAGAGAGGATTGCTGTCAGTATGCCCATACACTTCTTAAAGCAGCCACTACTCTCTAGCTGTAAAGAGCAGTCTAAGCCGACAGGTCCATAATATCACTCTTCACTTCCATCACCCACTGAAACTTCTCTTTGTGCATAGAGCGGTATTAGCAAACAGCCCTGTCATTGACATCCAATTCCCTTCACACTGCCAACACTTCGCCTTCTGTGCAGAGCGGTTCAAGCAAACAGCGCTCTTAGTGTGACGCTTCACACCGGTGACCATTCTCTTACTGTATAGAGTGATGTAAATCCTCACCTGTCTGTATAGAGCGGTTTAAGAAAACAGTGCTGTCAGTACCCCCTGACCTGCTTTAACAAAGCCGACCATTCACTAACTGCGCTGATTGGTATAAGTACCTAGCATTGTCCATACCTCCCTCCTTCACCTCCACACCCTGATCCTCCTGTCACTGTATTGTATTAAGCTGAGCGTGGTGTCCCTAAAACAGGATGCCGTGCTCAGCACACAATTTAGAGCGCACAGCGCTGTAACAGGGTGACTCGCCCAAGATCACACATGGAGATCTCAGGCCATTGTGCGCTCTGTATCTTCCCTCCTACAGCGACAGAGTGGTTGCGTGATTGGCCGCCCTTTACCCTACGAAGGCAGCCCAGGCTCGGAATAAAAGAAGCGAAAAAAGCACATTTGCATACTAAATGTTGCTGAATGTCCTTGTCAAAATGGATTGTACTTTTAGTACCCCGTTTTCTCTCGCAGGTCGATGGAAGATCTCAAGCCTTTTGTTCGCTTCACACTATCAAAATGGAGGAGCCCCCGAGAGTGGAGTTGGCCACAATGGTGGCGAGATTTAAAGGATGCTGTGAAACACGACCTCAGAGAAAGCTGCACAGCGTGGCATAACACTTCTTAACACGTAAACATCGCCTTATATATTACTACGGCTCTGTCCTAATTAAGCAACAAACACGAGCTCAGAAATGCCCACACGGAAAGAATAATAAGAAAAAAGTGCTGACAGTCTTTATGAAACCCACCGTGCCACGCCACCAGTGAAACATCCAGTCTACGTGGGCGGGGCCAAATGTGGACAGGGTGGTAACCAGGAGGGACAAAAAAGCCTCCGGAACAATCATAACACTCCGTTTGCCATAATAGGTGTCGCATAATGACGCACACCAAAAGAAATTGCGGAGCAGAAAGCGAACTTCTGGAACCGTATTGATTCCAATAAGCACTCGCATGGCGAGAGCAGCTGTTGCGCCCTGCTAACGCCAGGCGAGACCTAAAAACTAATTAACTATGGAATATCCTGAGAAAAGAGCCAAGTTAATTTAAGTTAATTGAGAAATTTCAGCTCTAACAGGTTAGTACCTTAAACAAAATGGAGATTTGTGGTTTGTTCACCTCATTGTTTATTACAAAAAAGATCTGTGGTATAACTTGTGGTTACTTCAAATAATTTTTTTCCAACAATTCCCGATGTGAAGTTCAACATTTCTTAACCCTCCACTGGCTAGACTATGTGTATTCCAGAATTCAGTTCTATGCAGACGAATAGTATCTGAAAAGAGTACTCTAAGACGTGTGTAACAAGCATTGGCCTATTTGAGAGCTGTTGGCTTTGCAAATATGTTTTAGCCATGTTATATAGCAGTGTGGCTGCTGTGCATCTGTCACAAGCTCAAAGTTGCACTGTAACAACTGTTTCTTGGGTCTCTGCACTGTTATATGCGGATCCTGTGCGAACCTGTGTTTCTGAATTGGTGTCTCAAGTTGTTGAACATTAACAACTGCTATAAGACATTGGAACAAGACAAGTATCTTGATTCTTTTGGCTCTAGCAATATGCATGAGATTGGCATTCAAGCACGCCCTCTCTGCAGGATCTGCTTCTTCTTGACGGATAGAACACAAGCTGACAGCGTGGCACCTTACCTCTTAGAAGCCAGCAAAATTCACCTGTGAAACTCCTCAACGCTCAGCCTTACCTTTTTCAGTACATCCATGATCCATGGTCAATGTCATCCGCATACACGACAGTAACATCCTCGCCAAGACGACATGCAACACATACTCTCTCTCTCGAACAAGACCCCCAATAAAAGAAAAAGGTTGCCTTCTGCATGAGCGAAGTGACTAACTGGATGAAGGCCAACTCTCTCAAACGAAACATCAATAAAACAGAAGTAGGGATCTTCAGCAAGAACACCTCTTCGTGAGACTTCAACTGGTGGCCGGCCAAACTTGGGCCCACAGCCAGAACCCACGTCAGAAACATCTGAATATTTACTAACAAACTGGACATGACTACACAAGTCAACCCCGACAAAGCATCCTGGTTCCACACCCTGAAAATGCTGAGGAAGATTTTCAAATTGCTCTGAAGCAACACTAGAAAACCTGTCATTCATATCCTAATCATCAGCAAGTTGGACTAGAAGACTACAAACTATCCAAAACTCATCCTCAACCTCCCACACAGAACTCACATCACACCACTCCTCCGGGAACTAAACTGTTTCCCAATGCACATATGCGCTCAATTTAAACTCCTCGCCTACATACAAGGCACCACAGAACTCAGGCCCCACCTAACTAGACAGTCACATCTCCTTCCACCACCCACCCAAACACCTCTACTCCGCAGGACTCTTACTCATACACATACCATTCATTCACAGATCCAATCAGGAGGACGGCGTTCCCTTACATTGCTCCTAAATCATGGAATGGCCACCAACTCCACATCAGGGCCTCCTCCTCTCATCTTGCAAGAAGCTGAAGACCTGGCTAATCAACTAAGCAAAGATCCTAGGCAGAGCTATGCGCATAAACCTGCTCAGCGCCAGGATACCCTCATGTGTGATAGCTCGCTTTACAAATACATATAACATTAGAGTTTAGAGGTACTCAGGGGTCTTATGCAAAACCCCTTTTGCTCCTAGTAATGATGGTACATTGAAAAATATGTTCCAAAAATTGAGATTTGTGATCGAGCAGCAAGAAAGATGGGACTGTACAAAGTCTTAGGACAACTTGATAGCAAACCCACTGCAATATGGTGTCCATTGAAAGGACTTGGTGTATCAAATCCGGGGTCCAGTAGAGACTGCTTAAGTGTCACACCTTTCATTTCAACCTAGATGCCATTTTATTTCCAGGGCCATTCGCCAGTCACTGGGCTAGTGACTAAACCCAATTAAACCACATTAGAAACTAAGCATTATATGGCTGCTATGTTTTTATTATTATAATACCAATTATTAGTTTAGATTTCCTGAAAAAAGAATTAGGGTGATGTACACAGTTGAACAGAGGAAAATACATCTTTATTATTGGCTAAGTAAAGCGCTAACAATACATTATTACATATTTATCTTTAAAAATATCACCATTAGCTGTTACCATTGATATAAACATTGTTAAAACTGGTCACACATTACCCTATATATAATTGTCTGAAGAATAAAAACCTGCACGTTGACCATAATGTATTTATGCAGGTTTCATATCAGAATCTTGTCCTACTGAGTATCCAAAGTAAGATCTAGTAAAGATTGTGGCCTGGGATGCCCTTAAAACAGAAAGTAAATATATTAGTCAAGCTCATTAGCCGCCTTCAGTCCAAGCCTGTACTTAAAAGTGCCCATCTTAAATTTAGAGTTTTAGTACTCATTTAGGTAACAAAAGGAAGAATGTTTCCCCAATTGCATGTAGTTTAACTGTAGGAAAATGTAAACTATAAATTTAGTGACACTATAAATTTGCTGCAAATTTGTTCCTGCTAGACAATGATGCATCATGTTTGAACTATAGTATGTACTCAAAGGAACAAGGGTTCAATAGTTTAACACATTTCCTGTGAAACGCTGGGCTAACGCATAAAACATTTTAAACTGATTCCACAGAAGACCCATGCACCCAACAACAATGGCAGTTAGAGTTTCACTTGATGAACTAAAATTAAAATCAGCGAGAGGTGAAAACAGTTGGAAGCTCATACATTACATGATGTTTCGGGAGCAGTTGCTAAATAAATCTGCTATAAACCTTGCACCCTTTTCAACTTCATAAATATATGTTTTCTGAACATATTGCTAGAACAAGAACTCTTGTTACTGACCCTGCGAAGAACCCTCCTACAAGCTTAACCAACTCTAGCTAGAAGTAATCAGAGCATGGAAGTGATTGTTTGATATCTTTGCACCCATGGAATAGATGTAAATATGAAGCTATATCAAGTCTACAATATTAGCTGATGTCAAGAGTGTCTACCAAAAGCCCTCGCTTAACCCGTTCTATGTTCATGACAGAACAGTTCTGACATAAGCCACGGTAGGTGTGTGCTCATGATGGAACAGTTCCGTTATGGCACCCACCCATGGGGGAAGTGCTGGCGTTCCCCCCATGGGCAACCCATATACCCCCCCAAACACGGATGTCAACGGAAGAGTTTCCGCTGCCACCCCGACCCCCTCCTCGGCAATCCCTTGACATCAGCATACACAGCGCACACCAACGTCATCAGGAGCCCCCAGACTAGCTGGAAGCTATTTGCTGATGAGTGTATCTATCTCTGACAAGTGAGTCGTATAGTTTTGGAGTATATAGATCTTTATGATAAAGTCACACATTGTTTATTACTTATTTTGCACAGGGATGGTTATTGTTGACTTGTTTGTGAAGCCTCCTTTCCTAGTAAATATGGCTAGCCGCAGGATGACTGCACAGCATGTTGTTGGTATGCCTTTCGAGTCTTCCTCTGAACATGATTATGAGACTGACTCTGCACCTGAGGCAGAGGAGGGAGTGGAAGGTTCTGGCAGTGAATTTTCTTTCCGAGAGGAATCATCAGATGATGAAGCCACTCTTAGAGCGGATGAAATGCCTGTTTTAGAGGAGGACATTGATGTGCAGAAAGAGGCATCAGGACAGCAGCCTGGGGCTGCAAGGCTTCCCATTGGAAGAGCTGACCTCTGAGTTGCCCCAGGCATGGTGCAGCCAGCATAGCCTGACTTTACTGGTGTCCCTGGGTATAGAGTGGATATTGAAAACCTTTTACCTATAAATGTTTGGCAAGGGCGGTCTTTATCTCGCATTCATAGATTTGAAGACTGCCTTTGACCTGGTTCCACGTGAGCGTCTTTGGTCGGTCTTGCGGGATATGGGATTTCCCCCACCCATTTTGAACCTTTTGGCCCGCATGCATGATGGTAACTATGCACGTATCAGGTGGGGCTCTTAGGTTAAAAAAACAGACAAAATCCCTGTGAACAGAGGTGTTCGCCAGGGATGCGTCCTGGCCCCAACCCTTTTTTCGCTGTTTGTAAATGGGGTGGTCTCCTTCCTATCAGAAATCAATGCAGATGCCCCTGTTCTGGCTGGTGTTAAGGTCCCCACACTACTCTTTGCGGTCGATACGCTGTTGGTATCGAAAACTCCGTCAGGCTTACAGAAGCTGCTTGATCGGTTCTGTCTGTTCTGCAATTTGAGGGGCCTAGTAATTAACACCACCAAAACAAAGCTCCTTTATTTTAATCCGAGCAGGTCAGCCAATTCCACGCTCACACTCGACAGGAAGCCCTTGGAGCGTATCAAAGTCTTGGACTACCTGGGGATTAGAATTGCGGACAACCTAAAGTGGCAGCCGCACATCGAAAAAATGGCCCTAAGTCATAAGCGGGTTATGGGTGTCATTGGGAGAGAACATCGAGCCTCAACCTCCAGACCCATTACCTCGCCTTGGAGATCTATGCTGCAAAAGCAATAGGCGGTGCATTATATGGAGCCGAGCTCTGGGGCTTCAATAATGTAGATGCCCTTGTAACAGCAGAAAACACGTTTTTTAGGGAGCTTGTCTCACTTCCCAGGGGAACCCCTAGTAAATCCCTTTTGAGCGACCTGGGCCGTCGCTCAATTAAGGACTTAATTGGTTTACGCCCCCTTCTTTACTGGGGGCATACCCATGAGCTATCTAGTTATGCCGATGGACTAAAGGAAGTAATGAACCTCCAGGGATCTTATAAGATCGCCTGGTTAGTTAACATCAAAAGACTCCTCTTGGCGACTGGCCTTTATTCTTTATGGGATTCAGGGGCCCCGTTGTCCAAAACGGCAATTAAGAGACTATACTGGGCATGGATTGATAATCAAGCTCATAGAGATCCCAACTAGGGCAGACTGACTGTTGAGTTTCGCCAGCATAAGTCTTTGCCTCGCCTTCAGCCCTATCTGGATTTTATCCAGAAACCTAGAGATAGGGCTCTTTTTATTCAGTTTTGACTGGGAACTCTCCCCGTCCACGAACGTACAAATAAGTGGAAACCTCCCAATCAAACGTCTGCTGATTGCCCATTTTGCGCAGGGGTAGTTGAAACCATCCCTCACTTTTTCTTCGTATGTCCAGCTTATCTTAAACCGAGAATGAAATGTCTAAGACCTGTCTGTCGACAGTAAGACACAAGGAACCATTCAACTGCCCTTAGAATTCTTCAGGCGGATGCTAATACTACGCTAGCATGTGGGGTGGCTAAGTACCTAAGCTGGGCTTGGCTGTTAAGATCAAAAGCTCTACGATGAATTGGCATTGGTAGCCCTCAGGAAAGATGTCATTGGATCTAGGTTTTTAATTATTCTTCTTTTATTAATGTATCTTAACGGTGCTTATTGTATTGAAACTTTCATCAAAGCTGATCCTTGGTTTAATATTTTTTTATCATTGTATTGTAATAATGATTGCTATTTTTAAACTTTTTATCTGATTTTCCCCTCAAAGACATGTTTTTTTTAAGTGTGATGTGCTTTTTAAGATATTTTATATCGAAATAAAACTTTGTTGAACTGAACTATAAATGTTTTTCAGTTGTTTATGGACAATGTAATTTTGGCAGAGATTGTTGAGCAGACTCATTTGTATGGTGAACAGTATTTGAGGGACAACGGTGCCAGACTTAGGCCCCCACTCTAGAGCTACTCGGACTCCCACAAATCCTGAAGAGTTAAAGAAGTTCTTGGGTTTAACTTTTGTTGATGGGCTTGCTAAGAAAGCTATTGATGTCTACATATTGGCCTACTAGTCCCTTGATGGCAACTGCTATTATTCCGGTAATCATGAGTTGTGATCGGTATTTGCTTCTGCTTCGGATGATTCATTTTGTCGATAATGGTTTAGTGTTGCCACAATATTTTCAAGATTCAGCCTGTCATTAATCAATTTGTAGATCGATTTTCAGTGATCCATGCTCCAGGGAAACAAATATCTGTGGATAAGTCTTTAGTCTTATTCAAGGGCCGCTTGGTTTTTAGGCAGTACATTCCTAGCAAGAGGGCACGTTTTGGAATTAAGATGTATATGCTGTGTTACAGTAGGACTGGATGTGTCTCTAATTTCAGGGTGTACACTGGTAGGGATTCCAGGATTGATCCCCCCTGGCTGTCCGTACACTTTTGAAGTGAGTGAGAAAATTGTGTGGGAACTTGGTAGAGGACTTTTTAACAAAGTTCACCATTTATATGTAGATAACTTCTACAGTGGTGTGCAGTTTTTCTTTTGTTTATTTCTGAGTTTTATATAGCACGAACTTCACCCAAAAGTATCAGAGCACTTTACATGAGCACCAGTTACGTTACACAAGTACACATTCATTTTTGTTAGGCACGGGAGATTAAGTGATTTGCAGAGAATCACAGGACATTGAGTGGCGTTTCTGAGACTTAACCCCGTTCCCCAGATTGGAGATCAACCGTCCTAGCCCATTAGGCCATATCCATGATGAAAGTTATTAACCTGTGACTGTTTGGGGTCAGGTTGCTGAAGTGCGCAAACCTGTGTGAATTTTAGACCGGGGTGGTGTGGCCATTAGGGCGCTTGGGTGTTACCCCACCCAGCCCCAACTGAGTGTTGCTGTCAGTCACTCTCTCTGACTCTGGTCTCACACAAAGCAATCATCATTCTATCCAAGCAGGCTGCCAGAGCCCGAGGCAGTCGGCTCAGAAGGGAGCAAGGCAGCACTACAGAGTTCAGCTGCTGCAAGTGAATGATTGACATGACATCACATATATCAGGTGGTCGGCGAAGCGCATAACACCAAGAGTGCGCATTTTCTGTTTAGGGCTTAAAAAATTTGCAGCCAGCCCGAACATGCGCACTACGAAGTGCTCATTAGAAGAGCGAGGGTTGTTCCATGCCGCTCTTCAAATGAGCACCTAGTGCGCATGTCCGGGCTGGTCGCAACATTTTTTAAGCCTTAAAAAGAGCATGTGCACTACTGCTCACGACAATTTTGGCGCTGCTGCTGGAGCAATGTCTGGATCGGCTGAGACAGATGCAGGCGGTACTTGCCAAGGCGCCAACGTGGGAGTCGGACCCCGGCCCAGGACTCAGAAGACTCAGGACTCGCAGAGGCGGCACGGACCCGGTAAGTTTAGTTTGCTTTAAATAATGCTGTAGTGCATGCTGCTTTATTTTAATCTCCTGCAGGTATTGGCGCGCGAGCTGCAACTGCAGGGTGTACAGAACTCAGAGGTGCGGTTCAGTGGTGGCGGGAGGAGTTTCTAGCGTCCACTGCATGCCTTTCGTTCTATTGCGAATCCTGCAATGGAGTAGCAAGTGTTTAAAGGGAGATGATGTCACTTTAGACTTGACAACCCAACTTGGCGTCAGTCATCAAAGAAACACACCAAAGCCTTTATTGTTGGGTAGGTGACTGCTTATGACGTAAGACTGTGTAAGAGGATGCGATTTTTACATTTCAATGAACTGGCTCTTTAAAACAGATCAATTTGACATCCATGACGAGGCAGCAGTGTGGTCAACAACCATCTTTATGTTGTTTTTTGGGGGGGGGGGTTCATATAGCACACCAATGGCTTATTCGGAGCGCCTGGTGTGTCTCGAGGGGCTGCGAAATTCTCAGGGTTGAGGCCAGGGGTTAAATTCTTATTGGAGCATCCAAGGGCACAGCTTTCAAGTCCGACTCAATAGTGAATTTATGGTGGTAGGGTTACGGTGGGGCCAACCTGCACTTATTTTTTATGACCGGGCCATGCTGGTGAGCGAAAGAACAATGCAGAGAATACACATAACTCAGGGCAATTCATTTGATTAAATCTGCTGCCAAACTTTCCACCTCTGTGCTCTTAGATAGCATGGCTCTCAATTGCAGTACAGGAGAGAGACGAACACACACTCACACCCTATGTTGTTCGATTAATAGAGCCCCATTATGTCTTCATATGTACTGTGTACCCCTTATACATCTATTTTGTTGTCTCTATACACCAAAGCCAGCACACACAGCAAGTTTTGTTGCCCTCCATTTAGCCTCTCCAGCACACATGTTCACACAATCGCCCCACCACTTTCAAATGTCATCAGCCGCGACTGTTATGTAAATGTTTTTGTACTTGTATAGCGCACAGCTACCCGCAGTGGGGTTCCCGGCGCTTGTACGAATACCACAAGGGAACCCTTCCTGGCTTTCCCTGTCAAGTGTCCACTCCTGGGCACCCCCATGGTGCAGACCAGGCATCCCTCGCGTTGTGGGGGCCGTTGTGGAGACTAAGCAAGCTATTGCCCAGAGTTGCAGCGTGGGACCTATGACCAGAATAGGCACTGAGGCGAGAATATCCAGTCAGGGGAATTAATGAGCCCGAGACCCGCTGGGGCAGGAATCGAACCCTGGTCCCTGGCCAGAGCTCTGCATCGAGGTCTGCCTGCTCTAACCATAGAGCCACACTTCTCCACATGACTATAAGGGCACATGGGTGGTGCTGATAGTGTAGATCAGCTGTTGGAACCTTACACTATGTTAAGTTCTCGTCCAAAAGAATACAGGATACAAAAGGTGAGTTCACTTATTTATTGAATAAGTGAGGAGTAGCAGATGAAGCTGTTATCAGGCCTGAGCAAACTGTCCCTCTGTGGAATCTGGACCACACAGGCCGTGTTCCAGATTCCATGTAAGAACACAGAACACCACACATCTCCCTTCTTTAAAGAAAATTATTAACAGAACTTGTATAAATACATTCTTGAAATAAAGAGAATCTGCAAAATAAGTTAACATAAATAACCAAAAATTGATGAAGAAGAAATAAATGAAACTTTAAAAACACAATATGTTATGCAGTAACATGTGGAATTATTTGCTCATAATATAATCTTTACACCATGCTGGTGCATGTCTCTTTCTCGTATTAACATGGCCTCTCCTAACATTGGAAGAAAATTGATGACTCTTTCTCCAATTAGAATTTTTAGGAAATTTATCTTTGGTGTGAAATGAAGAAGCACGATTAACATTACCATTGAAAACTTTCACAACTTTTGAAAAACTCCAAGCATTTCCATTAGTTAACTCCACAACTTGTCTTCCAACTTTGATTACTCTCATAGGTTCAGAGAAACGAGATTCACCAACTCTAACAAACGTACCCAATCACCAACATTTATGGAGCAAGAAAAAGACTTGTTAGATTCATCATCCATAACCTGTGACTGTTTATTCCTCATTCTGGAAAACTTCACTACCTTTGATCATCAAATCCCTCATTCATTGTTGACTCAAATTGCACAAACTCTTCCTACCTCTCATTTTTTCAAAAGGTGATAAATCTCCTTCACTTCGTGGCGTATTCCTGTTATACCATGACAATGTATTCACAGCATCATAGCAATTCTTACCATTGCATAAAGCAAGTTGAAACCCTTCTTTCAGTACTCTAATCCAGCGTTCTACTATTCCATTACTCTGGGGATAGTATACAGAAGAGCGTTTATGTATGATGCCATAACTTTCAAGAAAAGACTTCATTTCCACTGAAACAAATTTTACACCATTGTCAGTTAGAATTGATACAGGAAAACCTTCCTTCTCAAAAACATCATTTAAAAACCGAATAACAACCTTTGAAGTAACTTGAGCAACAAATTTAACTTCTGGCCATTGAGATAGTTGATCAATTACAATAAATGCAAAAACTGGATTGTGACCAAAACTCATAGGTCCAGCAATATCCAATGATACACATTCCCACACATGAGTAGGTCTTGAAATGGGAGCATGATGATAAATCAAGGTTTTCTGCGCTTTGACACTGATGCTACATTCAACACAAGATATAACTTTCCTTTCAATGCATCTATCAACAGCTGGCCACCAAAATTCACTCCTAATTCTTCTCTTCATACTAGTCATACCCGGATGCCCTTCATGAGCCATATGTAAAACAATCTCTCTAAAATCACAAGGTACAAGCAATTGCAACCCCCTCATCAAGATGTCATTCTGAATGGACAATTCTTGCGCAATTTGAAGAAAAGGTAACAAACTTTGAAACACATCAGCTTTCTTTGGCCATTTAGTTTTGACAAAAGTAATTACTTTCTTATAATCTTCATAATTTTCACATGCAGCTCTCCTTTGATATTCTTTTATACACCCATTTGACACTTCACAAATGGATATAACCTTTTCACAATCAGTATCATCAATAACTACATTGTCATCTTTAACTGGTAATCTTGACAAACAGTCAGCTAATACATTTTTTATCCCTGGAATGTATTCCACTTTAAAATGAAAATCCTGTAACTTATATTGCCATCTGGCAATTCTTGCTGTAGCCTTTCCACAACCCTTAGTTGTAAACAAATCTACCAATGGGAGATGGTCAGTTCTGACTTTAAATTCTGTTCCATACACATACTTGCAAAAATACTCTATACCCCACCAACAAGCTAGAGTTTCTTTTTCAAAAGTAGAATATTTATCTTCTGCACCTCTTATAGGTCTTGAAGTAAATGCAATGGTGACAAGATGACCTTTTTGGTTCTGAATAAGCACTGTGCCAATACCCACATACTTGCATCCGATATAATAACAGATTCACAAGATGTGTCAAAAGGAGCTAAAGCTGGTGCAAAAGCTATACTTTTTTTTTTTAAAGAAAATCCAATTCTTTTTTACAATTTAAATCCCAGGTAAGCATCTGATGTTTTTTCATTAGACATCTCATATGAGTTGTTTTGTCTGCAAAAGACGGAAGGAATTTGGCATAGTATTCAGCTAAGCCTAAGAAGGACCTCAACTGATCTTTGTTTTGAGGTTCTGGGGCATCTTCAATTGCTTTCACAATTTTTTTTGTTAGGAGAAATGCCATTCTTACTGATTAAATGCCCTAAATAGTCAACAGAATCCATGCCAAATTTACATTTTTCTTTAGTTAAAGTTAAACCATTGTCTTGTAGAATAGACAAAGCCTTGTGTAAAACTTCTGCGTGTTCTTTTGCATCCTTCCCAAAGGCTAAAATGTCACCTTGAAAGTAAAAAACATTATCCAAATCTTTAAACAATTTGTGCATTACCCTCTGAAATACTGAGGAAGCAGAAACTAACCCGAAAGGCATCCTTTTGTACCTAAAAGCACCTTCAGAAGTGATAAAAGATGTAAGATGCTTGCTATCCTCATGTAATGCAATCTGGTGATATGCATTAGATAAATCTAATGTGGAATATATGGCAGCATCTTTAAGTTTAGCAAACATCTCTCCAATATTGGGCGGGGATGTCTGTCAACCCAAACATTGGAATTCAAATCTCTCACATCCACACATAATCTGACCTTGCTGTTAGGTTTATGTACTACAACGACTGGAGAAAGTCATTCAGAAGACTCAATCTCCTCTATAATATCCAATTGACAACGTTTTTGTAATTCTTTATTAACAGCATCTCTTAACAATAAAGGTATGTTCCTGACTTTATGAACCTTAGGTATGGCATTGTGTTTTAATATGATCGTGTGAACACATTTTTTCAATAAACCTAAATGAGAAGAAAATACATTAGGAAATAATTTTTCTCAATCAGTTTTGACATCATTAGTGACCTGGGCAATCAAATCAGAATAACCTAATACTTGATCATGGTGATTGGGATCCAAGGTGATCATTTAATCCCGCTAATGTGGCCAACCCAAAATGCAGAATCCCTCTTTGGCTACATAAACCTTGGACAATATAGTTGTACCTTTAAAGCTCAAATCAGAAATAAAATAACCCAAAACCACAATTGGTTTCTTGCCATACCCTACTAATTTAATATCAGGTGGAAGCAAAGATATGCCAGGAAATTCTTTTTACCACTCATCACCAATTAAGGTATGTCTTGCACCAGAGTCAGCCATAACTTTTATATCTTTGTTACCAATTTGTAACATACAAAATGGTGCATCTTTGATAGTTTCATCAATTTCGAATACAGCTAATAAATATTCAGATTCATCAATATTGCTGGAAATTTCCTTAACACTTTCTGATTTTGGATTATTAATTCCTGTATTTTTATACCTAAATGTATTTCTATTCCTGTACATTCTGGCATAATGACCCTTAGATTTGCAATATCTACAAACTTGACTTATTGCTGGACAACGTTTATCAGAAGCCAAATGTCCTGGGAAACCACATTTATAACAAACATAGTCTCTTCTTTCTGGATTCATACCAGAAGTGGTAGGCTTATCTTCAACATTTTTTTTTAACAACGTGAATTTCAGAAGAAGGACTTTTTTTTCTGCCAACTCTTTTATACCCAACAATGGGCAATATCAAGAGCTTTTGAAAGAGTTAAATCTTGTCCAGATAATAACTTCTCTTGTAATTTGGCATCTGCAACGTTGTGAAGTGTGAACCATCTGATCTCTTAGCATTTGATCGAGAAAATTTTGATAATTGCATTTTGCAGCTAAAATTCTTAAGTCTTTGACAAACGTATCAATTGGTTCATTTGCAAGTTGCTGTCTACCCAAAAATCTATGACGCGCCACAACTTCATTCATTTTCTTGATATATTGTTTGTCATGTTGTTTAATAATCCATTGTGCTCTGCACGCGTGGGTTCGAATCCCATCCTCGTCGCCAATGTTAATTTTCCGCCCAAAAGAATACAGGATACAAAAAAGGTGAGTTCACTTATTTATTGAATAAGTGAGGAGTAGCAGATGAAGCTGTTATCAGGCCTGAGCAAACTGTCCCTCTGTGGAATCTGGACCACACAGGCCGGGGTCCAGATTCCATGTAAGAACACAGAACACCACACACTGCTCTTCGTAAGACTTACATTTGGAATAAGAAGTTGGCTATCCATCTTGTCCACTTGGCAACCTTTGATGCTTTTATTGTATTTAAGGATTGTTCTCCTGAGTCAATGATTACTTTTGTTCAGTTTCAGGAGTCTGTAATAGGCAGCCTTGTTGTAGTGGAACAGGCAAGTGTTCCTAGAGTTGGAGTGGCGAAGGATGTGGCTAGATTGAAAGATCGCCACTCTTGATCACATTCCTCCCACGCCCACAAAAGACTTTCCCAGTAGGAGATGTAGAGTCTGTTGGCGAAGAGGTAGGCTGAAGGAGACCCTTATGTACTGCCTCAATGTCCTTCTAACCCTGCACTGTGTGTGCCTGCTTGTTTTAGACACACAAAATAATTTTTGGGATGATCCATGAGTGGTAATGTGACCTGCCTGTAGTGCAATATATTTAGTTTCAGCTTGTATGTTTGCAATTTTGTATCTACTTACAATTTGCTTTTGTTTTCTTTTTTGTATAAAAAAACAAAATGTGGTGGTGGTGTGTGTGGACTGGTGCTTGGTTCGTGGTATGTCTAGACTGGTGCTTGGTTGGTGGTGTGCGTGGAATGGCGCTTGGTTGGTGGTGTGCGCGGAATGGCGCTTGGTTGGTGGTGTGCGTAGAATGGCGCTTGGTTGGTGGTGTACGTGGAATGGCGCTTGGCCGGCAGTGTGTGTGGAATGGCGCTTGGTTGGTGGTGTACGTGGAATGGCGCTTGGCCGGCAGTGTGTGTGGAATGGCGCGTGGCTGGATGTGAGTGTGGACTGGTGTTTGGCTGGCGGTGAGTGTGGACTGGCTCTTGGCTGGTAGTGTGGACTGGTGCTTGGCTGGTAGCGAGTGTGGACTGGCGTTTGGCTGGCGGTGTGTGAATACTTACTTGCTACTGATCACTACACACTGGTAGCCAAACGCCAGTCCACACAATCCATCAGCTTGTGTGGTTGCTGTATCAGGCATGTGGGCATGTGAAAGTGATGGGCCCTTGAATGGTGCTGTCTGTTGATATGAGTGTTGTTATGTCCTTAGCCCGCAGCTGGCAGTGTGAATGGTTTTGTGTGTGTCACATGTATGAAAGGTGTAAGAATGGCCTGTAAAGAGGTTGGTGCCTTGTTGTGGCTTCACAGCTCACGAGATGTGAGCCACTGGTTCAATTTTTTATCCTTTCAATTATTCACAATGCATTTCATATTTGTGAAATCTCTTGTTAATATCCTTTTATATGCTGAACCATTGCTCACTCTTGTGCCAAATGCAACCAGTATGTGTGTGTGCTTGAGGAATAGATGGTTGTAGAGTAATAGTCTTTTCTGTCTTTCTCTGCCCTGCTTTACATTCCCTTTAGGAAAAGTCTACCAACTCTAGATATTTTCGTAAACTAAACACCCAGGGGAGTACACAGTGATGACTCTTGTGGATCCCAACAAGTTATCTTACCCACAATGTCCTGCAAATCTCAAAATGTGACTACAGTCACATTTTTCCTTGCATCACGTTGCCATAATTTTTCAGCTTCAGAAAGAAACTGCAAATTTCCTACCAGCCAGCATTTCCCCAAGTCTCCAGATACAAATGGTACCTCACTTGTGTGGGTGGGCCAATTACCCTCGGCATGGAAGGCCACAAAACCTATTGTGGAGACATCAAAATTATCTATCACAAAAATGGCACCTCACTTGTGTGGGTGGGCCAAGTACCCGCAGCGGGAAAGGGCCTAAAACGTATTGTTGAGACATCAAAATTACCCATCACAAAACGACCTGGTTTTGAAAGGAGGGGGTAGTATGCTGCTGCTCAGCCAGAATGACTGTTCAATGGAATGTTAGTGTTTGGAATGTGTGCGTGCATGAATCAGTTGGATGAAGTGCTGAGCAGCGGTGAAACTGCTCCTGGTGGGGCTCCTACTAAGGGGCACATTAGGATGGCGGGCGGGCTTTGCCCGCCCGCCACGCTAGCGGAACTCGGGACCGCCCGCCTAAAGGGCGGGGGTCCCGACATTGCCATTAGGATGCGCATTCCTCAATTTAACATTGTGGCGGGCAGTGCTCACTGCTCCACCCACCACAATGTTAAAAACAAAATCACGCCTTTGCACAATCGAAGTGGCAGGCACTGCACGGTGCCTGCCTCTTCGATTATGCAAAGGCAGGGGGGTACCACAGGTACCCCCCCGTGTGCCACCCCCCTTTGGCCTTCACTCTGGGGGCCTACAGGGGGCCCCCAGAGTGAACACCGCATGCCTTTCCGCGTGCCACCGCATGCCAAGGCATTGACAATAGCCCATTGTAATATTATATATATTATATCTGATAACTTTATTTCGGTCAAGAGACCATAAAAGTGCAATAAAATATGTACAAGCACAGTAATAAAACCACAAATACAGTTAAGTTAAAAAGATATTAAACAATGAGTTATCAAAGAATAAGCAGATAAATGAATGTTGGGCATTATTTCGTACTGGAAAAAAGAGTTCTTCTTCGCCACATGCCAAATAAAAAACGGGAAACTGCAAAAACAATGGGAAGGGCAGTGTCATAGGTTAAAACTCTTGTAGCTTGGGCACATTGTCTAACCCCCAAATTTTTACACAGTGGAAGGATCCAGCATTTCCGAATTCCCCTGTATGCCGGGCAAAAAAAGAATACATGTACAATGCCTTCCCTCCAATAGTTACAAGCAGGGCAATTGGCCTCTGACAGTAGTGACCATCTGGATGTAAGCGCCCCTATTGGTAAGGAGCCATGCCTCAATTGGGTGTACAGTTTTCTTGCAAATGGGGGCTGCACCAAGTCCAGAAACACCTACGTCCTGGGGCTAACTTTCGTCAGAAGAAACTCTGTGGTCAGCCTTCCCAAGGAGGTTGAGCAGTGTAAAGTTTTGAGGTTGTAGTACTTTACAGCCGCCACTATTTGGGACCTTTGCGTCCTCACACAGCAATCTTCCGGTGCATCCCAAAGTTGTGACATACCAAGTTGGTGGAAAAAAGCCTTGACATGGGCCAGCCAAGGAGTGTTCTTGTATTGTAGCTGGCCCCAGATTGCAATGAACTCTGCCCTAAAGTATGCCAGCTCCGGCACAGACCAAAGTCTTCTCCAATAGAGCAGCGGTCGTGCAGCTGCCAGCTCATCGATGGATTCCAAGCCTAAGTCTAGGCATAATGGTATTAGGGGAGTACTTTGTGGGAGAGCTACCAAATGACGCATAAAGGCATGTTCAACCTTCCATTGTAATATTGCGGGCGGTGTCTGACAAACACCGCCTGCATGTTACTCGTTTTCTGCCCTGGCCGTAAGGCGACCGGGGCGGAAAACAGGCGGGCGGTATTTTGCACCGCCACCTTCCCCTCCGCCATCCTAATATGGCGGGGGGGGGTTTGGGCTTGCGATGTCGGGCGGTTTGCCTCCGCCAGGCCGGCGGTGGCCACCGCCAGCCTGGCGGAGGCAAACCACCCGACATCGTAATGGACCCCTTAGACTCTGACTTTACCTGTCTATGTATCTAATTTACCACTTAAATAAATCTACGTGGTAAACTACCTGGCTTGGAGCGTCCTTTCTTCAATACTACATTTTGGTACCAGGAGTGTTGGACTTCAGTCTGGGAAATTACCCACTTCAAGCATCAAGCCACCGTTCAACTTCAAGAAGCTGTAGAAACCTGCAGCCCACGCTCAAGGTAAATAATTCTCTACATATTTAAAGCTGTACATTTCAAAGATTACTGCAACCCGAGCCCCACCAGTGACCTCCCACTGATCGCCCTCTACACCAGATGTGCCAGTCTCTGCTTGATTTTCCCTTCTACTACCTCATGCCACTTCGTGCCTGCATGCCAGCTACTGCGACACCCTCATCTCCTGATGTGTCTGCTGAGCTGTGTTTTCCCAGTTTCCACCTGCCTTGCTGCCTACGTTCCCTGCTGTCTGCTTAATTCAATCTACAATAGGCTTCATTTCCTGGAATTTCCTGCGCTGTGACAGCCCAAGAACATTTCCTGCATTGCTAACTGTTACAGCCTAACGATATACAAGCCTAGCATTGGACTCAAAGGTAGGGAACAGTTCCAAGATGAACCGCACCGTAGGTTAGCCCATTCTCCCAGCGATCGTCAGTGTCCTCTTGTGTGTACTGGGGCACCTATCGTGACCCGGCACACTTTCTCAGAGTAACAGTTTCTCAATTTCTACATCACTTGGCAAGCGGCGGCATTTTATTTCATTTTTTTTTTTACATTTTTCTGTACTGGCTTTCACAACATGGCAGTTAAACCGCCCTGCCAATTTCAAAACTTTGCTCAAGCTTTACATCGAGCGAGCACACGTACACAGCGCGTGCAGCCTCACATGTGTCCTGTACCATTGCGATCTCGTTATCTTCCTCTATGACTTGAGTGAACCTTCCTTCAATTTATGAAATACTTGGAAGCACGTTGACGCCGGGAGCCACCCGGCCTCTTTTACGTCGGCGTGCAGCCATTTTAGATTGGCATTTTACATCATCTCATGTGCAGTCTCCTTCATTCTATCTACGTTTTTCACTTCAACATTATCAGTACAGCGATAGGCACTCTTTATTATAGATTTGCCTATTGCATTTCAGCATTTTCTACAGCAATAGGCACGCTTTGTTTTAGACTTGCCCATCGCATTTCAGCATTATTATTACAGCGATAGGCACGCTGTCACTACTTTTCCAGCCAAGCTTCCCACGGACCTCCGGATTGCCTTTTACCTACAATTCTATTTACATCGGATTGTCTTTGTGGATCTTTCGCAGGTACTGTTTCATTTGTTCTATTTTTAAACCTGCTGCCTCTTCTCATCGTTTTTAAGACAAGCCGTCTCATTTGGAAACTTTTCTCATCACGTCGATCTGCTGTTTCTCCAAGTACTGTACTTTGTTTTACAACACTGCCACACTTGTCTTAACATGTTAAAAAATGTAATGACATTTTACAGTCATTTTAAAATAAGCATTTATTGATATGTGTACAAGCATTTCTAAAGTTAAATATGTAATGACGTTTTTTTAAAGTGTTTTGTATGTTAGTATATGTGTTAAAAGTGTATATTAGTTTTTGTAATGTATGTTTAATTTTTTTAAGTAATGAATTTTATGTTATTACATTTTTGCGTAATTTAATTCTGTTGCGGGTTTATAGGGGAATAGGGTGTGAAGTAATTTAAATATAGTAAATGAAATATACATTTTTAGGAATTAGTAATTATTTTTAATTTAATTTTGCATTTTAGTTCTGTAGCGGGTTGTGGGTTTATAGGGGAATAGGGTGGGAAGTCATTTAATTGTAATTAAGTAAATACTTATTTTTATTTATTGGTATTGATAATTAATGTATTGTTAATTAATTATTAATTGGTAATTATGTTTATTAATTGGTCATCAATTGTTATTAATTGATTAATTGATAATTATGTTAATTGTATTAATTTATTTGTAGCAGGTTGTGGGTTTATGGGGGAATATGGTGGGAAGTAATTTAATTGTAATTAATTAATTTCTGAAATTATTTTTGTGTATTGATAATTAATTTACTGTTAATTAATTTTTAATTGGTATTTTTTAGTATTTATATTTTTTTTGTATTTATAATTAATTAATTATTAAATATTTTGTAATTGGTAATTAATTTTAATAAATTGTTTATTGGTAATGATAATTTATTTTTATTAAAATATTCAATTATTACTTTCCCTACTGTTGCACTCACTGGAGTGGGAATAGTAATTTTTATCCTTCCGCTATCCAACGCTTTCCCTACTGTTGCACTCAATGGAGTGTGAATAGTAATTTTTACCCCTATGCTATCCAACGCTTTCCCTACTGTTGCACTAACTGAAGTGGGAATTGTAATTTTTACCCTCCCGCTATCCAACGCTTTCCCTACTGTTGCACTCTCTGGAGTGGGAATAGTAATTTTTACCCTTATGATATCCAACGCTTTCCCTACTGTTGCACTCTCTGGAGTGGGAATAGTAATTTTTACCCCTACGCTATCCAATGCTTTCCCTACTGTTGCACTCTCTGTAGTGGGATTAGTAATTTTTACCCCTACGCTATCCAACGCTTTCTCTACTGTTAAACTCACTAGAGTGGGAATAGTAATTTTTACCCCAACACTATCTGACGCTTTCGCTACTGTTGCACTCACTGGAGTGGTAATAGTAAATTTTATCCTCCCGCTATCCTACGCTAAAAATTTTGATTATTTTAATTAATATTAAATTAATATATATGTATTAAAAAATAAAAATGTATGTTTATTTTTATTTTAACATATATTAATTATTTTTTTTTTAAGGTTATTTAAGTATTTTTCAAGTATGTTTTAGTTAATTATATTTATTTTTTTATTATTTTTACATTAATTTTAAGACATTTAAAAAATTCGATATTTTGACTAACTATATTTTTTTACAACAACATTTTTGATTAGATATTTTTGTACTTCCCTGTTTGTAGATAGGAATTCGATATTTTGGCATTCTATATTTTTTCCTCGATATTTTGTCAGGTTGATATTTTCTTCCTTGATATTCTGTCAGTGATCCGTTCACCATTAATTTTTCTCTCGAGCCTCAACTTGTTTCACTGGTTCTGCCCTTTTCACGTCCACCTCTCCCCTCCATGCTCTACTCTTTATTTAATCTCTTTCTCAACTTCTACCCTCCTTTTGCTGCTTCTGAGCCTGCACCATCATCCTCTCCCCTACATGTGCTGCTATTCACTGCAGTTCTACCCCCGCCTCTCACCTTGTTTCTCCTCTTGTGCAGGGGTGTACCACAGGCCCCCTGCAACCCATACAGAGCTGACGGGCCTCTAACTCTTCAGGGGGCCCCAGCCCAGTAGGAGGGCCCCATTCAGCTCACGGCAAATGAATATCTGTGAGTTAAGGGAGACTCAGGCCTTGCTCAAAACATTTGCTCAGGCATCATTTTGTGTTACCACCACTGCCCTTGTAATCTGTAGATGGGTCTCTTCCTTTCCATTCTCCACCAGACTATTACATTACTGTGAGGATTCTGCCCCTCTTGTAGTTCTGTTTTTTGCATGCTATTCTTTCTACATCAGTTCTCTCCCAGACTCTTCTCTCACCAGTTCTGCCCTTGCATGCATATCTATCCTTCCTCATCAACCTTTCTTTCAGCATCTTCCTCTTTCTTGCTGTTCGGCTCCTTTTGTTCATCTTTCCTCTCTCTGCTGTACTCTTCACCTATTATTTCCCCCACCGCTTACCATCTTTTGTTTGTCTTACCCCTTTTATATTCGCCTCTCCTTCAATACTACTTCTAAAAGTAACAGGGGACACCAGACCTCCTAAGGTATCATTGGAAGTAGGACATCATATGTGAACATTCATGATGCTCCGAAATATTGTAATATTTTTGGATGTGCAGAGCAAGGAATGGAGTGTGCCTTAATGGGTTATAGGTGTTGGATGTGTCCTTAAGGGCGTGTGGTGCTTCTCTCAGGGTGGTATTGATGGATGTGGGGCCAGTCCTTCTTTCCCCAGGGGGTAGAGGAGTTGGCCTAACGGATAGGGCGGTCGACCTCAAATCTGGGGAACTGGGTTCGAGTCTCGGTAATGTTGCCAAACCTCCTGTGATTCTGGGCGAATCACTTAACCTCCAAATGAATGTGTGTCCTCATGTAATGCAACCGGTGCTATGTAAAGCGCTCTGATACTCGGTTCGGGTCAAGTTCACGCTATATAGAACTCTGCTACAAAAAAAAAAACTCCAATTCCATCTCCACTTGCTGTTAACGCCCCAATCAGTCATGATTACTTCGTCTCTCGTAAATTACACAAATGGCTTGCTGCCGGCACTGCGGGATACTCTGCTGATGTGCGAGGCCAGTTGGCAGATTTTATCATTTGTAATTGTATTTATATACCCTGACAAGGCGTTGAAGCGCTTTCTAAAGAAGGGTGATTGAAATGTTTTCATTGGAGCTGATGGGGGGGGGGATTGGGGGCGATCCTTTTGCCCTTTTATCTTATGGCTAAGGGACGCAGGATGAGAGCCCCCCGACCCCGTTGGGCCTCGCATCGCTGCACCATTGCTGCAAGACACAAGGGAGGGAGGGGGCTGCCCGCCTGGGACTCGTAGCACTAATGCCTTTATAAAAGAAGTGCTCTGGTGCAAGGCCTCAAAGTTTGGAGCAAGTGCAGGCCCTGGGCAGCTGCCCACACTGCCCATACCTAGCGCTGGCCCAGGGTGGGGGGGGGGGGGAGGGGTCCACAACGACCCCCAGACAGCCCCTTGCAGGCAGGTGCATTCACTTATTACAATAACCCACAAGGGGATCTCTCCTCTCTTCAAAGTGCAGACAGCCTGCCGCCAGCACTATGAAACAGGGAGCAGCTTTGAAGCAGGTGCTCTGTATTTCACTTGAATGTGCAGCCTCAAGGGCAGCACAAGTTCGAGGCTGTATTCTTTGTTTAAAAATTTTTGTAAAAAATATTTTTATTTTGCAAAGGATTCAAACTCAAAATATACATACAGTAACGATAACCTGTTACATACTCTTTCATTTATATTTCGTTTTTCTAGGGGAAATAGTAGTCGTACAGCAGAACTACATCAAACAGTTAAAAGAAAATTAACTAAGTAATAGGCAGTAAAAGACAACGATAAAAAATAATTAGCACATTAATCCTGAATCATACCATGCCAAATAGTATTAAATTTCCGTAGTGCCTTAAGACCTCTGACCCCAGCCAGAGCTTTTTCACGCTCAAAAATTTCCGTACAAATACCCCTCCACTCCATTACATTACATGGCTTCGAAGACCAAGCCCGGACTACAGCTAATCTTGCATTAACACTGACTATAGTTATCAGACCTCTCTTTGCTCCATCAACATTGTTTCTATAACCCAACATTATGTCGGTTGTAGTAAAGACCATCTCCAATCCAAGTTGATTTCTTATTACATTCAAAACATCTTGCCAAAAGGCCATCAGCATAGGGCACTCAACAAACATATGAACAATATTTACCCCATATTCCCCACATTTAGGACAACCCGTCCTATTGCTTAGATGCTGAGTGGCCGTTTGTCCCCATCTAACTACCTTATCAGGTGTATAATGCAGCATAGTTATAAATTGTTGAACCCTTAAATTAATAGACCATACTGCCTCTTTTGCTGTAATAAGTACTGTCTCGTGGGTTGTCCCAGATATTTCCTCCACAAGTTTTACGCTCCATTACCTGGCTAAAAGAGCCATAGGATCCACTCTTTCCTGACTGAATGTTTGATACGCAGCACCAATTGATTTTCCATGACAGGGTTCATGTAAAAAGATCTGTAATTGGTGAGGTTCCACCTCCCCAAGTCCTTGTGATCTCATAAAATAATCCCAAAATTGGAAATACTTAAAGTAATGCTGACGTGTTATAGAAAACAAATCTTTTAAGTCTTGGAAAGTACAAAAACCCTCTAGACCATACAGATCTTCAAATTTATCTATCCCAAGACTGGGCCAATGTTTAGCTATGCTAGCCCGAAATATATCTGGAAAAAGTGGATTATCCCAAAGCGGGAACTTAGTAAAACAGGTTGGCACAGAATACTTGGTAGATATGTCTCACCAAACCATAGCTATACTCTCCTCATGGTCTTAAATCGTACCCTCTTAAAGTAATTGCGGTCCTGTATTCGATAAAGAAATCTACTAGAGTCTTGATTTAGCAAAAGCCTAAAATCTTGGTCCTTATTGGAAAGAAGACTATGAAGTCTACTCGTAAATGAAGCCGAATAGTATAATTTAAAGTGAGGGAGTGCTAAACCCCTTAGTTGAATGGATATTTTATACACTCAATAGCCAGACGTGCCCGCCTGTACCTTCAAATAAAACTGCCTACTATACCATCTAATTTCTTAAGAACAGATTCCAAAGTTTCAAAGGAATAGATCTGAACAAATAGAGAAACCTATGAAGAATTGTCATTTTGACAATATTACATCATCCAATGATACTAATAGGAAGCTTATGCCAATTTTTAAGCTTCTTAGCCGTATCATTCAATAACGCTTCATCGTTTAGTTTAATAATGCCTTGGATCTGAGGAGTAACATGAACCCCAAGATATGTGGTTTCTATTGTATAATTCAACAGAATCTGAGTCTTATCAATATTCAGTTTGTAACAAGAGTAAGTGCCAAAAGCTATTAGCCTCTTGATTAATTAATTCAACTGACCGGGCTGGATCTGTTGAAAAAATTGCGATGTCATTCGCATAGGCGTTAAGTTTTAACTCATTAGGTCCACAGGATAATGGCCGAATACCTTCATTCATCATGAGTATTCGAATAAAAGGTTTGAGATACAAGACAAATAATAGGGGGGACAAAGGGCACCCCTGACTTGTACCCCTATTTATACGAAATACCCTAAACTGTAACCCCTCATAGCTTAATGTAGCCTGGGGTGAGCGATACAGCGCTCTTACCCATGTTAAAAACCGATCAGAGATTCCCATTGCTGCAAGGGTAAGCCATAAAGAGGCCCATGCCACCCAATTGAACGCTTTTTCCACATTCAACAGTTTCATTCATAATTTAACGCTGGTTTGCTCAGCTAAATCATGTTTACATTTGTTACAGAGCTAGGACCTTATCGTTTGCTGGTCCAGCCTAATCATCAGAGTTCAATTTGAGGTTATCGATATATGCAGTGTGCTTTAACTTAACTGTAAGTCTCTCACTTTTTCTGTCAACATATGAATTTGCTAATAACTGTTATGTGAAACTAATGTTGAAATATGAACTTTAATTGAAACTTGGGGTAAACGTCAATATCATATTGTTACATTGAGAGGACTTACTATAGCACATTATGTGTGCAATTTTATCAATTATAATATCGTTTCCCTTGTACCTATCCTCTCCCTTTCTTCTCTCTCCCCCCCCCCTTTTTTCCTTTTGTAGTTTTCATCATGTCTAAATTTGTGGGTACTCAATGCCTTAATATCAATGCGTTATATTTAAATACAACACAAAATTTATTGGAAATTATATGACAGTTATAAGCTTTACATTTTTTTAATAGTATATGAAATATCTAAATAGAAAGCTTTTAATCGCACTTGTATATGTAATTATGTGATTGATTAATTTGTGATTTTTTTTTATACATGTTTCAGATTATTGTATGTACAAAATTTGTGGCTCCTGAAGAAGGCGTGTCCTACGCCGAAACACGCGTCGACTCCATTCGCCACTGACTGTTTGGTTTCTATGGTTAGAAACTATCAAATGTGTATAAACTGATGATACTGTTTGTATTTTTATGTATGGATTATGATTTACATTTTTCATTATCATAGGGTATATATCGTACTATAAATTGTGTGATTGTTAATATGTTTATTAAACTGACATTTTAATTTTAGTTTGCTTTTGCTGTCATTTCATGCTGGTTGTTCTCCATATTGTTACTGCCTAGGAGTTTTTTCACATACATTGGATCTGAGGAGTAACATGAACCCCAAGATATGTGGTTTCTATTGTATAATTCAACAGAATCTGAGTCTTATCAATATTCAGTTTGTAACAAGAGTAAGTGCCAAAAGCTATTAGCCTCTTGATTAATTTATTCTACTGACCGGGCTGGATTTGTTGAAAAAACTGCAATGTCATCCGCATAGGTGTTAAGTTTTAACTCATTAGGTCCACAGGATAATGGCTGAATACCTTCATTCATCATGAGTATTCGAATAAAAGGTTTGAGATACATGACAAATAACTGGGGGGGACAAAGGGCACCCCTGACTTGTACCCCTATTTATACGAAAGACCCTAAACTGTAACCCCTCATAGCTTAATGTAGCCTGGGGTGAGCGATACAGCACTCTTACCCATGTTAAAAACCGATCAGAGATTCCCATTGCTGCAAGGGTAAGCCATAAATGGGCCCATGCTACCCAATTGAACGCTTTTTCTGCATTCAAAAGTATCATTCATAATTTAACGCTGGTTTGCTCAGCTAAATCAAATGCCATAATGGCTGTGTTAATATGAGTAGTCGTGTCTCTTCCCCTAATAGAACCATGCTGTTGATCCGAAACAAATCTATATTACTATTATAAAGCAAGAACTTTGAACCTTTGAGGCGGGTAAACTCGGGAACCACAGCGTAAAATCCACACACCCGATACATCATTGTAATCGTCAGGGTGTGCAGATGGACATCGGCTATATAAACTATAAAAATATGCGTTATTTAAAAAAAGGAACCTTAAAAAAAAAAAGTAGTCCCTTCGAAGTAGGGCCGGCCGCGACCTGCGTGCTGACGTCAGGAGCGCGGGGAGGAGCGGCATCCAGGAGCGAGAGGAGGAGCGGCGGACATGGCGCGGGGGAGGAGCGGTGACGAGCGTTGGACAGGCGGTAAGGACCGGCGGACAGGCGGGAGGAGCGGTGACGAGCGGCAAGGAGCGGCAAGGAGCGGCGGAGCGGTGAACTGAGTTGCGCGGGGGAGGAGCGGCGGCTGAGGTAAGGCTCCGGGGGACCCACGGACAATGTCGGGGCAGGTGGGGGTCGGGCAGGCGGGGGACGAGTGGGAAGGGGCGGACGGGGGCCCGGGCTGCTGGACAATGTCTGGGCGGGCGGGGTCCCGGACTGCTGGACAATGTCAGGGCGGGTGGGGGTCGGGGAAGCCTGATTGCTCCTGGACAAGGTCGGGACGGGCTGCTAGTTTTTCCATAAAGAGAGAGAGACGACTAACCAAAATCTTCACAAACCATTTGGCATCAGTATTAATAAGTGAAATCGGGCGGTACGAACCACAAGATGCTGGGTATGCTCAGACGTGAGTCCCAGGCTCTCCACATCACTGGAGTCAAGCTATCCAGGCTGAAGAAGGCTGATAGCCAGAAACCGGCCCTTGGATGCTTGATTCCGGTCTAGGAAAGACATGGCTTGGTAATTCGGGCTGGACTGTTCCCAGGAAGCACAGGGTCAAGGCTGATTTGCATATAGCCATTGTCTGACCTAGGGTGGTGTGGAGTGGAAAAAAACGATGGATTTAGGCCCCGATCTTTATACTGGGGTGAATGTAAGACATTGTTCTGCATTCTGTCCATCAACTGTGTTTTTTGCAATTTTCCCCCTGAGTGGGCTGGGTATGCTCAGACGTGAGTCCCAGGCTCTCCACATCACTGGAGTCAAGCTATCCAGGCTGAAGAAAGTTGATAGCCAGAAACCGGTCCTTGGATGATTGATTCCGGTCTAGGAAAGACATGGCTTGGTAGTTCGGGCTGGACTGTTCCCATGAGGCACAGGGTCAAGGCTGATTTGCATATAGCCATTGTCTGACCTAGGGTGGTGTGGAGTGCAAATAAACGATGGATTTAGGCCCAGATCTTTGTACTGGGGTGAATGTAAGACATTGTTCTGCATTCTGTCCATCAACTGTGTTTTTTGCAATTTCCCCCCCGAGTGGGCTGGGTATGCTCAGACGTGAGTCCCAGGCTCTCCACATCACTGGAGTCAAGCTATCCAGGCTGAAGAAGGCTGATAGCCAGAAACCGGTCCTTGGATGCTTGATTCCGGTCTAGGAAAGACATGGCTTGGTAGTTCGGGCTGGACTGTTCCCATGAGGCACAGGGTCAAGGTTGATTTGCATATAGCTATTGTCTGACCTAGGGTGGTGTGGAGTGCAAAAAAACGATGGATTTAGGCCCAGATCTTTGTACTGGGGTGAATGTAAGACATTGTTCTGCCTTCTGTCCATCAACTGTGTTTTTTGCAATTTTCCCCCCGAGTGGGCTGGGTATGCTCAGAACGTGAGTCCCAGGCTCTCCACATCACTGGAGTCAAGCTATCCAGGCTGAAGAAGGATGATAGCCAGAAACCGGTCCTTGGATGCTTGATTCCGGTCTAGGAAAGACATGGCTTGGTAGTTCGGGCTGGACTGTTCCCATGAGAGGGTCAAGGCTGATTTGCATATAGCCATTGTCTGACCTACGGTGGTGTGGAGTGCAAAAAAACGATGGATTTAGGCCCAGATCTTTGTACTGGGGCGAATGTAAGACATTGTTCTGCATTCTGTCCATCAACTGTGTTTTTTGCAATTTTCCCCCCGAGTGGGCTGGGAATGCTCAGACGTGAGTCCCAGGCTCTCCACATCACTGGAGTCAAGCTATCCAGGCTGAACAAGGCTGATAGCCAGAAACCGGTCCTTGGATGCTTGATTCCGGTCTAGGAAAGACATGGCATGGTAGTTCGGGCTGGACTGTTCCCATGAGGCACTGGGTCAAGGCTGATTTCCATATAGCCATTGTCTGACCTAGGGTGGTGTGGAGTGCAAAAAAAATGATTGATTTAGGCCCAGATCTTTGTACTGGGGCGAATGTAAGACATTGTTTTGCATTCTGTCCATCAACTTTGTTTTTTGCAATAAGTATGAGTGTAGCATCAGCCCAGCTGATACTACCTAAACATATTATAACACATCTCGCTACCTTGGGAAATGAAAACACTAAACATTAAAATCAGAAAGGTTGCATGAATATACATCAAAGATGAAATAACAGAGCTGAGATGGACAGACGAAATATGGGAGAACAGAAGACACATATAGACCAAAGAAGGGTGGGGAAACGAAAAAAGTCCATGGTTAAAAATGAAAAGAATAGGGATGACAGACTAGAGAAAACAAACCAGAAAGAAAACTAATAGACAGTTTAAAGGCAATAGTAATATCACTCAAAAAGAAGGGAGTATTCCTCACCCTCAATATACTAGGAAGCACAGATATTTGATATATTTGAAGGGCAATCATAATCCCTCAAATAAGAGGGAGGCTTCCTCAACCTCATCTCCTACCAGTGAAAGAAGCATTTAATTCACCCCTATTTCCTAAAACATCCTGCTCCCGTTGAACATCTGAAGGGGCAGGATCAACACATGACCCGACCCTTCTCCTTTCTTCACACAACCAGGACTCAAAGTTCTGACATCAGCTCGAGCATCAGTAAACTCACCATCATTCATGAACATAAAAGGAGAAGCCAAATCTTATCCATTGCTAATACCACTCCTCAAAACGTTACCTTGTCTTTGGTAGAGGGCAACCCTTATCAAATTCCATGTTTGCCCATTATCCAACTTCACCCAATTTCCTCCTACAACTCGAACTTTGAATGGGCCACGAAACTTCGTCAAATCCTTCACACCACCACAAGGTTTGACTTTGACCCTATCGTCTAAAGCAATAAAACCTTTCTTTGTGACGTGACTGGATCACCATGTTTTCTATCATACTCTCTCGCATCCAAGAAGGAATAATTTGCTCCCAGGGCACGTTCCATGCATCATTCCAAAAGAACTTTTCCTAGAAGATGAATTAACAGTGGTGCAGTATGTCCAAAGCATGTCCTTGACAGCCCCCACAACAGACATTCCAGCTCTACAAGCCAATGGCATCATTCTTTTAACCTGCCTGTTGACTCTCTCCACAAGACCATTTCCCTGGGGATTGTACAAAGGAGAAAAAATGTGTCTCACCCCCAAAGTATCCAGAAATCTTTCCATATCCAAAGACCTCAACTGGGTACCATTATCCGTGAGAATAATGGAAAATACATCGCAAAGGAACTCAATTTTGGAGGTACTGGTAATATTCCGCATAAAAGCAACCTCCATCCTCCTGGATTTAGCATCAATGCGTACAGCTGCAAACCTTTCTTGATCAGGTAAAAATGAAAATGGTCCAATGAAATCTAGGCAAACTTTCGACCCATAATTCCTTAGCCTCCGACAAATGCTGCTCATCCTGCACACGACCCACACCCACTCTGAGACGTTTCTCTGATTCTTTGCATTCAGAACATCTCACAATCCATTCCTTAATATCTGAACCCATGAGAGGCCACCTAAACCTCTCTCTCACTCTCTTCACACTTAAATATTGACCCAAAGGTCCCTCATGCGCCAACGCAATCAAACGTGATCTTAAAGCAGCGGGAGGCACAAATTTATCATTGCGCATTAAAAGATAACCTCCAACCACATACAACTCATCCACAACCTTCACGAATGTTCTAACAGCATGAGGCAGACTACTTTCTCTTCCAACTTCACCTTTTATCATTTTCAAGACAGACTAAAGTGTAACATCCCGTTCCCTGGCACTTTTCCCCTCCCCTCTGGAAATGGAGACACCTAAACCCGCTGTGACATATTCCACATTCGCCACTACCTCTTCAGTAACAACCTCAGAAGGTTCTACAGATCCATCTGGGAGTCTAGAGAGGCAGTCTGCAACCTTATTCTTCCAACCGGGGACATACTCAATGCGATAATCATGATCTTGCAGACTAACAGCCAACCTAGCTAAACGCCCTGAACAATTCTTAATACCACCAGGTCCCAACACCTTAAGTAGGGGTTTGTGATCTGTTCTAAGTGCAAACACAGTTCCCCATGAGAAGACTTTAAAGTATGTCGCAGCTCACACAGCAGGTAAGGCTTTGTGCTCAATAACTGAGTAATTTTGCTCCATGTCAGTTAAAGATTGAAAAGCAAAAGCCACAGTCTTCTCTTGTTTACTGTACAGCTGAGATAACACTGCACCAATGCCAACTATACTGGCATCGACTGTGATGATACTCTTCAATGAATTCTGATGGATGGAGTCGGGGAAATGGATGGATGGAGTGCGGGGATGGATGGATGGATGTAGTGGGGGGAATGGATGGATAGAGTGGGATGGATGGATGGAATGATGGAGTGGGATGGATGGAGTGGGATGGATGGATGGATGGAGTGGGATGGATGGATGGATGGAGTGGGATGGATAGATGGAGTGGGATGGATAGATGGAGTGGGGGGATGGATGGAGTGGGGTGGATGGATGGAGTGGGGGGACAGATGGATGGAGTGGGGGGATGGATGGATGGAGTGGGGGGATGGATGGAGTGGGATGATGGAGTGGGGATGGATGGATAGAGTAGGGGGATGGATGGATAGATTGAGTGGGATGGATGGATGGAGTGGGATGATGGAGTGGGGATGGATGGATAGAGTAGGGGGATGGATGGATAGATTGAGTGGGATGGATGGATGGAGTGGGATGGAGTGGGATGAATGAATGGATGGATGGAGTGGGGTGGATGGATGGAGTGGGATGGATGGATGGATGGAGTGGGATGGATGGATAGATGAAGTGGGGGGTGGATGGATGGAGTGGGATGGATGGAGGGATGGAGTGGGGGATGGATGGATGGAGTGGGATGGATGGATGGAGTGGGATGGATGGATGGATGGAGTGGGATGGATGGATGGAGTGGGATGGAGGGATGGAGTGTGGTGCGGGAAGGGATGGATGGAGTCGGGGGAATGGATGGATGGAGTGCGGGGATGGATGGATGGAGTGGGGGGAATGGATGGATGGAGTGGGATGGATGAATGGATGGAGTGGGATGGATGGAGTGGGGGGAATGGATGGATGGAGTGGGATGGATGGATGGAGTGGGATGGATGGACGGATGGATGGAGTGGGGCGATGGATGGATGGAGTGGGGCGATGGATGGATGGAGTGCGATGGATGGATGGAGTGGGGGGTGGATGGAGTGGGATGGATGGATGGAGTGGGATGGATGGATGGATGGATGATGGATGGATGGATAGATGGATGGATGGATGGATGGATGGAAGGAGTGGGATGGATGGATGGAGTGGGGGGGATGGATGGATGGAGTGGGATGGATGGATGGATGGATGGATGGAGTGGGGGATGGATGGATGGATGGAGTGGGGGGTGGATGGATGGAGTGGGATGGATGGATGGAGTGGGCTGGATGGATGGAGTGGGGGGATGGATGGAACGAGTGGGATGGATGGATGGATGGAGTGGGATGGATGGATGGATGGAGTGGGATGGATGGATGGAGTGGGGAGGATGGATGGAGTGGGGCGATGGATCGATGGAGTGGGGGGATGGATGGAGAGGGGGGATGGATGGATAAAAGGAGTGGGGGAGCCAAAGGACACTTACCCCAACTTTATTGAAAAGCACATCTGTGTGCACAGATACTTAGGGACATACATACACAGACACAAACGCACACACAGACATGCACACATTTGGAAACACAGCTACCTGCAGCCGCATACACAGTTAGATGCAACCACACACGTATACATACGCATGCAAGCACCTACAAACACAGACACACACGAGCACATAGACATGCACATAAGCAAGCATGCACATACATATACAGCATTACTAAGAGGAGATATGCTTACACAAGCATGCACATATACAAGTGTACACACACACAGGCACTCCTACATACCTACACATATATATACACAATGCAATGTTTCCTTAGTAGCATGCGCGTTCTTAATATTCAACATTTCATTAGCACCTTTCCTGGTTTTCTAGCGTGGGATGGAGAGATGCAAGCATAATATTGCCAGTAATCAATAAGGAGCAACATTTAAATACACGGTTTCTGAATGATTCGTGACCCCAGCTCCAAGGGAATAGATATAAATAGACCATTCGCGAACAATACGCTATATCATGGAATCTGACTGATAAAACTGACTGTGTGTCGGGGCATTCTGACTCGGCGACCATCTGTGCATTTGTTTCTGTTGGTATATGGATGCCAGACGCAATCTGTTGATTTCTGCTGCCGCGACCTTCTGGTTCAGACCATGCCCACTTTCTAATCTCAATGCAAATAGGTTCTTGTCTAATGTGCAAAGCAAACCTTTCAAGCTAGTTTGTTAATTTATTATGAAACCCTCTCTAACGTATATCAGTGAGGTTCGCCTTTTAAGGCACATGTCCACTGCGGCTCATGTAAATCACTCCAGTGCCTTCAGGCCAGTGAAAACTCACACTGAAAGTTCAAACAAAAGTGAAGATCTAAGGAAGGGTGGGAGGGACTGTGGCGAACGAGCATATGGGGGGTGAGGGGTTGTCCAGCCTGGTGAGCTGAATGCATGTGGCAGCAGAAGGAGAGCGCTGCGCGCACGTCCGAATTTGGGGGAAGTGTGTGAGAGGGCAGTGGCGGGGGGCGCATTCCTTTGAAGTGTGAAACAGGCAGGCGGCTCCAGTACACTTACCCATGTCAGCACAGGGGGAGCACAGATATAAGTATTGCTGGATTAAATATCACATGCGATGCTGCTGGTTGTAGCATGACGTCACCGCCCTACTAAGTATGGGAGGCGAGGCTACCTTAGGCTCAGCATAGCTCACTCGCATTAGATACACAAAAGTAGGACTTTGACTAAGAAGGCTGGGGTTTACTTACAGATGGCAAAGTGCAGGGGAGCAGGCTCAACAAGAAAGAACAAGTCAGATGGGGTGGGGGCGGGGGAGAAGGTAAAAAGCTCGAATTGTTTGTAAGCTTCGTTATTTCATAGCGCTATTATCCCACAGCGCTTAGATTGCTTGAATTGCATTGTTGTGTGTGATTTCCCCCGGCGCCCTGCTCTGACCTCCCCTCCATTTTGTTAGTGCTGTTGTTGTGTTCCCCTGAGCCCGCCACGCCTCCCAGCTGAGCCGCCCTCCCACAAGCACTAAAAAGCATTCCCCAAACCTCTCAGCGCTGTGATTCACTCGCTGCTCCAGCCTTGAGTGATCGCTCCCCTCGCTGCTCCTCACAGCGTGGTATTGTATTGCTGCATTGGAACCAAATAGAGTTATCTGCATAGCGCTTTGTAACCAAGTTATATTAGAGTTATCTGCATAGCGCTTTGTAACCAAGTTGTATTAGAGTTATCTGCAGAGCGCTTTTTAACCAAGCTGTATTATTTGCATAGCTCGAATTGTTTGTAAGCTTCGTTATTTCATAGCGCTATTATCCCACAGCGCTTAGATTGCTTGAATTGCATTGTTGTGTGTGATTTCCCCCGGCGCCCTGCTCTGACCTCCCCTCCATTTTGTTAGTGCTGTTGTTGTGTTCCCCTGAGCCCGCCACGCCTCCCAGCTGAGCCGCCCTCCCACAAGCACTAAAAAGCATTCCCCAAACCTCTCAGCGCTGTGATTCACTCGCTGCTCCAGCCTTGAGTGATCGCTCCCCTCGCTGCTCCTCACAGCGTGGTATTGTATTGCTGCATTGGAACCAAATAGAGTTATCTGCATAGCGCTTTGTAACCAAGTTATATTAGAGTTATCTGCATAGCGCTTTGTAACCAAGTTGTATTAGAGTTATCTGCATAGCGCTTTTTAACCAAGCTGTATTATTTGCATAGCTCGAATTGTTTGTAAGCTTCGTTATTTCATAGCGCTATTATCCCACAGCGCTTAGATTGCTTGAATTGCATTGTTGTGTGTGATTTCCCCCGGCGCCCTGCTCTGACCTCCCCTCCATTTTGTTAGTGCTGTTGTTGTGTTCCCCTGAGCCCGCCACGCCTCCCAGCTGAGCCGCCCTCCCACAAGCACTAAAAAGCATTCCCCAAACCTCTCAGCGCTGTGATTCACTCGCTGCTCCAGCCTTGAGTGATCGCTCCCCTCGCTGCTCCTCACAGCGTGGTATTGTATTGCTGCATTGGAACCAAATAGAGTTATCTGCATAGCGCTTTGTAACCAAGTTATATTAGAGTTATCTGCATAGCGCTTTGTAACCAAGTTGTATTAGAGTTATCTGCATAGCGCTTTTTAACCAAGCTGTATTATTTGCATAGCTCGAATTGTTTGTAAGCTTCGTTATTTCATAGCGCTATTATCCCACAGCGCTTAGATTGCTTGAATTGCATTGTTGTGTGTGATTTCCCCCGGCGCCCTGCTCTGACCTCCCCTCCATTTTGTTAGTGCTGTTGTTGTGTTCCCCTGAGCCCGCCACGCCTCCCAGCTGAGCCGCCCTCCCACAAGCACTAAAAAGCATTCCCCAAACCTCTCAGCGCTGTGATTCACTCGCTGCTCCAGCCTTGAGTGATCGCTCCCCTCGCTGCTCCTCACAGCGTGGTATTGTATTGCTGCATTGGAACCAAATAGAGTTATCTGCATAGCGCTTTGTAACCAAGTTATATTAGAGTTATCTGCATAGCGCTTTGTAACCAAGTTGTATTAGAGTTATCTGCATAGCGCTTTTTAACCAAGCTGTATTATTTGCATAGCTCGAATTGTTTGTAAGCTTCGTTATTTCATAGCGCTATTATCCCACAGCGCTTAGATTGCTTGAATTGCATTGTTGTGTGTGATTTCCCCCGGCGCCCTGCTCTGACCTCCCCTCCATTTTGTTAGTGCTGTTGTTGTGTTCCCCTGAGCCCGCCACGCCTCCCAGCTGAGCCGCCCTCGCCCCTCCGCCTCCACCATCCATATATGACAGTAGTTCCCGCGCGCAGCGTTCACGCGCAGCGACCGCGCCCAATCCGCGCCGAAGGTGCGCCAAAGGTAAGCCCGTCTACGCCCGTCCGCGCCTGGACCGCGCCGAGCGCCAGACCCCCTGGCCCTCGCGCTCCCCAGCCCCCCCGCACTACCTACGATGCCACCACCCTCCTAGCCCTTAACCCTGGTCGCGCCCCCAACTGCGTCCAATCCGCTCCTGGACGCACCCATGGACCTTTCTCTTGCTACTCCTGCAAATTCAGCGGCACCAACAACATCTCCGCCACGACCACACCACAGATTCCAGACCCCAACCACCTAGAATGCATCCTTCTCAACACCCGCTCGGTCCACAGGCACGCCATTGACCTTTGGAACCTACTAGACACCATCTCTCCTGACGTCGCCTTCCTAACGGAAACATGGATGAACGCTTCCTCCGCCCCTGACATCGCCATCGCTATCCCTGATGACTATAAGATCACACGCAAGGACCGCACCGACCATACAGGAGGTGGAATCGCTATCGTCCATAAGAAATCAATCCGCATCTCAACCAGCTCTGACGCCAACCTCGCTAACTCCGAACACCTTCACTTCCAGATCCACATCGACCCCAAGACCACACCCAGAGGCACCCTCCTCTACAGACCACCAGGACCCCGCGCAAAATTCAGTGAAGACATCACGGACTTCATCACTCCACACGCGCTCCCCTCCAAAGACTACATCCTTCTGGGAGACCTCAACTTTCATCTTGAAAAGATCAACGACCACAACACCGCCACCCTCTTGGACAACCTCGCCAACCTTGGACTTAAACAACTGGTCACTTCCCCCACCCACATCGCAGGTCACACACTCGACCCCATCTTCACCTCCAGCAACCATGTCTCCTTCAGCCACACTACGGATCTCCTCTGGACTGACCACAGCTGCGTTCACTTCACCTACAACAAGCCGAAACCCATCATCCACCTCCAACCAACTCTACAAAGAAACTGGAACAAAATCACCACGGAGCAGATCTCCACATCACTCCTTCAAACCTCCCCAACCCTATCTTCTAACGCCAACGAAGCCGCCTCCAACCTCACCCTTTGGTTATCCAACACCGCCGACACCTTAGCACCACTGAAAAAACGTCAACACAAACTTGGCAACAAGAAGGCCTCATGGTTCAACGATGATCTCAAGAAGTCCAAGAAACTGTGCCGCTCCCTTGAAAAGGCCTGGAAAAAAGACCCATCCACCAGCAACAAGGACGCCTTCAAAAGCGCCATCTGTACTCACCACCAACTGATCCGAAAAGCCAAGAAAACAGCATTCAAGGATCGACTTGACAACAACGCCCACAACAGCAAGGAACTTTTCAACATCGTCAAGGAATTTTCCAACCCCTCGGCCAACTCCAACGACATCACCCCCTCTCAAGCCCTCTGCGATTCCCTAGCCTCTTTTTTCCACAACAAGATTGCTGACATCCACAACAGCTTTGACAACCAACCCGGAAGCCAACCCACCCTACCATCAGCTGACCATCTTCCCCCCGTTAACACCCTTAACGCCTGGAACCCAATCTCCACTGAGGACACCATCCGCCTGATGAATTCCATCCACTCTGGATCCCCCACAGACCCATGCCCTCACCACATCTTCAACAAAGCAGACTCCGTCATAGCTCCGCACCTCCGAGACGTCATCAACTGCTCCTTCAACTCCGCTACCTTCCCAGAAGACTGGAAACACGCTGAACTCACCGCCCTTCTGAAAAAACCAACAGCAGACCCCACCGAACTCAAAAACTACCGCCCCATCTCGCTTCTTCCATTCCCGGCCAAAGTCATCGGGAAAGCCGTCAACAACCAGCTCGCCGCCTTCCTCGAAGCCAACAAATCACTCGACCCCTCACAATCTGGCTTCCGAGCCAAACACAGCACTGAGACCGCCCTCATCGCAGCAACAGATGACATTCGAACACTACTGGACAATGGAGACACAATCGCCCTCATCCTCCTCGACCTCTCTGCAGCCTTCGACACAGTCTGCCACAGCACCCTTCTACAACGCCTCAGAAACATCGGAATCCAAGGAAAGGCACTGGAATGGATCACCTCGTTCCTCACCGGAAGAACCCAGAGAGTCCGCCTCCCACCATTCAAGTCCGAGGCCTCTGAAATCATCTGCGGCGTACCACAAGGATCCTCACTCAGTCCCACCCTCTTCAACGTATACATGAGCCCCCTCGCGGCCATTGCCCGCCAACACAACCTCAACATCATCTCTTACGCGGATGACACTCAATTGATCCTATCTCTCACCAAGGACCCCAGCACCGCCAAAACTAACCTACACGAAGGAATGAAAGAAGTCGCCGAATGGATGAAACAAAGCCGTCTGAAACTGAACTCAGACAAAACAGAAGTCCTCATCTTAGGTAAATCCCCCTCTGCATGGGACGACTCCTGGTGGCCGGAAGCCCTCGGAAATGCACCCATCCCGACAGACCACGCACGGAACCTTGGCGTCATCCTGGATTCTTCACTCTCAATGAACAGACAAGTCAGCGCCGTATCCTCCTCCTGCTTTAACATTCTTCGCATGCTCAGAAAAACATTTCGCTGGATCCCCACCGAAACAAGGAAAACAGTCACCCACGCTCTAGTCACGAGCCGACTGGACTACGGAAACACCCTCTACGCAGGTACCACCGCTAAACTCCAGAAGAAACTACAACGAATCCAAAACGCCTCAGCCAGGCTCATATTAGACATCCCACGCAACAAACACATCTCTGGCCACCTTAAAGACCTCCACTGGCTACCCGTTAATAAGAGGATTACTTTCCGACTACTTACCCACGCACACAAATCACTCTACGACATCGGACCAGATTGCCTCAACTCCCGACTGTCCTTCTACACCCCCTCCCGCCAACTTCGCTCCTCCAGCCAAGCCCTCGCCACTGTACCTCGCATCAACAAGACCACCATGGGAGGCAGATCCTTCTCATACCTGGCTGCCAAAACATGGAACTCACTCCCCGCTTACCTTCGCCTCAACCGGAATCACCTAGCCTTCAGAAAGCAGCTTAAAACGTGGATATTTGACAAATAATCCTCCTCCCCTTCCTAAGCGCCTTGAAACCCTCTGGGTATGTAGTGCGCTATATAAATGTTATGACTTGACTTGACTGACTTGACCTTCAAGCAGGTGGTGTGTGGTACTGATACAGAACATGAAGGCTTGCAGGGCAGGCATTGCACATGGCTGCATTCATGGATGTAACAGAGGTGGTGCGCATGGCAAGCTGATCGAAAGACTGCCTTAGTGCAGGGTGCAGCCTTGGAGGTTATTAGAGGCATCTTCGTTGCTGACAGTAGGTGCTACGGTTAGCGTTGTAGGAGTGCAAAGCATCTTTCAGCACCAAATGTGCGGTGATGACATTGTGTTTGGCGGGCCGGCAGACAAGAGTGAATGGTTTACACTGCGCAGTGTTAGCCGTGATGAGGGGTGGCGAATGCCAAGACTGAATTTAGGGATGGCAGAGCCCATTGGTAGCTGCACGGAGCTAGCAGCCAACATGCAAGGATGGTAGGCAGCTCACGAGGGTGGATGCGCGCTGAACTGCTGCTGTGCTTTACTGGCTTAACACAGGGAGGGCTAGAAGAACACGAAGCTGCCTTTTTCTGTAGCAGACACTGCCAGTGCCAGGCTGGCAGCACACAGGGCTAGCGACGCGCAGGGCTGCTTCCAAGCACCAGGGTCTGGCAGGCACAGAGCAGGGTTGCACGAAGGTGGATTCAGGGATTTCGAGGGCTGCTTTTTACCTGCAGAATTTGTGATTGAATAAAAAAAGCATTGGCAAAGCAAAAGGGGTGGCGTGTATCATTGACACACACACAACGTCTTACTATAAGAAGCCTAATTGTTACCACTGCATGTGACGCCATGCAACAGAGGAAAAGCAGAGCACCGATTCAGCAACTATGAGACCGTAAACGGTGAAAGAAACGCAAAGCCCAAAATGAGCTCCTTGGGACTCTGTAGAGGGGGCGACCCCCATGCTCTTTCTCTAAGCTTTCCGTAGTCCATTGAATCCAAGTGCGCAGCGACTGTTTTTCACGCATGCGTAAAATAAAGCATTTTTTTTCTTAAGTCGATTTCTCAATCTCTGTTCGTCGAAAGTATCAAGCTGATGTTCGCAAAACAGCGCGATGTTCGGGGACTGAAGTTATGGCAGCATATCCTTATATACTTGAATATTTGAGAATTCGGGAAGCATATAAATACAGACACTTTGGAGGGGCATGGGCACACTGGAGAGAATGGATCTTCAGAACACAACTTTAGACGAGGTGGGCGGGACGTGCACTAACAGGCGCTCGTGCGGCAGCAGGAGTGCGATGTCGGGCACCGGTTGAAGCTGAACAGAGGAAAGGCAGGGCTGGGAGGGGGGCTGGGCAAGTGTTGAAAGCAGCGTCCCCTTCAATCGTCGGCAGCTGGCTGAAGAAAGCTGCTGGTTGTAGCATGACGTCACCGCCTACTAAGTATGGGAGGCGAAGCTGCCTTAGGCTCAGCATAGCTCACTCGCATTAGATACACAAAAGTAGGACTTCGACTAAAAGGGCTGGGGTTTACTTACAGATGGCAAAGTGCAGGGGAGCAGGGTCAACAAGAAAGAACAAGTCAGATGGGCTGGGGGGTTGGAATGGACGAACGTGCGCAAGTAATGGAGTTTGTGGCCTGAGTCAAGTAATGGCGCGGCCGCAAAATGAAAGTCTTTGATGCAGCAGGGGGCGGAGCTGAACCCCTTGAAGTGAAGCTGCTGGCGGCACCACGCTGGGGAAGTAACAGATGGCTTGGATGTGAAGGTCTTGAAGGCAGGCGGCTCGGACAAAAGCTCATGTAATGTAATGTAATGTAATGTAAAATAGCATTTGTACCGCACAGCAGTCACTCCAAGGAGCATCAAGGCGCAAGATGCTGATTCAGAGATGAAGGAAACAGGTAGGATGGGGATGGAAACTCACCCAACTGTTACACTAGTGCTCTAACACCGGTGTCCTGTAGCTTGAAAATCCAGGTTTTCAGTCCCTTTCTGAAGTCTTTTTCCTTGTCTAGGGCACGAAGGGAGGGGGGAAGAGTGTTCCACGCTTTTGCTCCGAGTACTGGTAGGGATTTGCCACCTCTCGTGCTAAGCCTGAACCTAGGTACTGACAGGAAATTAGAGCTAGATGATCGGAGATTGCGAGAAGGATGGTATCTGGCAAATCTCTGCTGTAGGTATTTTGGTCCCAGAGCATGGGTGGCTCTAAAGGTAATGATCAGCATTTTAAATAGGACTCTCTTATTTATTGGGAGCCAATGTAGAGTATTTAGTGCAGATGATGCGGAGGATTTCTTCGGGCCATTTAAGGACTAGCCTAGCTGCAGCATTCTGTACCATTTGAAGTTTATGTGTGGTGGTTTTTGTAGTACCTGCATATGGACTATTACAATAGTCTATCCTCGACGTCACCAGAGCGACTGTTACCGTCTTCCTAGCCTCTAGTGGAAGAAGGTCGAAAAACTTCCTGAGTCCTTTAATGATGGCAAAGCAATTACCTGCCACTTTCAAGGCTTGCTGCTTGAAAGAGAGATTGCTGTCAAATGTGATCCCTAGGTTTCGTGCCGATTGAGTTGTATTTGGTGGGATTTCTGACTTTTCCGGCCACCAGGTTTTGGGCGTAAAGTTGTTATTTGGGCCCATTGGCACGATTTCTGTCTTGCCTGTGTTGCATTTTAGATGATTGACTTTCATCCAATCGAAGGTTGCCGTGAGGCAGCTTTTAAGTTTTTCTTCCCATTCCTGTGTGTCTTTGTCCAGAACTAATATCAATTGAGTGTCGTCGGCATAAGCCACTACATCAATTCCAAATGACGATATTAGTTTAATTAAAGGGGCGGTGTAGACATTAAACAGTGTCGGGCTGAGGCTTGAGCCCTGTGGGACGCCCATCTTTATTAATTTTTCCTTGGAGCGAAATTCTCCGAGAGTAACTACTTGTCTCCTGTCACTCAAGAAGTTTTTGATCCATTCCAACACTGTGCCAGAGATGCCAGAGGTTTCAAGTCTGTTAATCAGGATGGCATGTGACACAGTGTCGAAGGCCGCCGATAGGTCTAATAAAATCAGGACGGCCTTCTTACCCTGGTCCAGAGCCATGCGGATGGTATCTGAGGTGAGCAGGAGGGCAGTTTCCGTGGAGTGTTGAGCCCTGAAACCCGATTGATTGGGATGCCAGGCTTCATTTCCTTCCAGGAATTTGGTGATCTGTTTGTTTACACAGGCTTCAGTGATTTTACACAGCATAGGGCACGAGAGCACATGCACTCGTGGAAATCCGCTTTGGGAGAGCTTAGTTTAACTCTTGGTTTCACTGCTATAGACTCGTCCTATTCATTCCTGCGGATGGAATAGGCTGAGACCTAAAAATATTGAATGAGCTGAATTATTGAATGTTTATAATACAGGATGCAGTACTCACTCTATCCACATGGGAGCAGTCTAGGCTAACACATATTGGCAAAGGTATAATTAGCAGAAGTGTCCCTGAGCAGCCAATCAGATTCAAGCGCTTAGTTGTACACTTGAATGCTCTGAGCCAATGAGACAATCCGATTTACACTGCCATTCCCCACTGGCGTAGCAATCACAGTATATCCAGGGGATCGCGTAAGGAGGTGAGAAGCAGCTCTTGCGCTGATCAAGGTGAGACGGCCTTCAATTACACGCTATTTACTTTACTTCGACGTGTAAGGTTTGGCTGTGAGTTGTCAGGGAAGCCGTAACCAAGGAGCAACAGCACACTGATTATTGACACGCGCTGCCAGAGCATGCTTCTGATCGTGCTTCTTATGAATAATGCTTTCAGACAGTGCGCGCGGGCCCAACTGTCAGTTAATTTTAATATTTTTATCAATATACTTCCAGGCCTAAAATATGCTCAGTATACACTTGCGGCCTAATCAAAACGTCTATCAAAGGAAATCGCTTGGTCTGTAAATGTGACCAGTCAGTACACTAGCGTGGGCCCGTTTAAGCGTGGACTCTGCACAATATTGAAATCAAACGGTCACTCACATACTTGTCAGGCACACCTCTGACCTTATCAGTAATCCGTAAAGATGATGCTCTTCACACAGAGACGCTTATCTGTTCACTTTTCACAAATTGAGAGGTGTGCTTCTCTCCTCATTCAGAATGTTAGTTGAATTTCTTCTTGCATCAGACGTGGGTTCTTTAATTCGTCGCCAAAAATGTTACAATTAAGGAGAACATATCGCAGTTGACCATTAATTAAGATGTACTTTATTAATACAAAAGTAAAACCCCTCACCACGCTCTTGACAGGCACAGCTGGGAAGCAGAACGACAGAGTCTTCAAGAACATTCTAATGATGAAATGAATAGAACTAATGCATGTCATAAGTATGAGTGTAGCATCAGCCTAGCTGATACTACCTAAGCATATTGTAACAGAATTGCTCCAAGATCGACCCAGCTTCAGTATGAATCAGATTGTCCGCCCCTTTGATCTCAGCAATCCTACTTTTAGATTTTTTTTATCAGCAATTTTATAAGCTAGTACTCTCCCGACTTGTTCGCTATATTCATATTGGTCAGAGCGAAATTTATTAAAGATAACTGCCGCCCTTTTCTTAACAATCCCTATTGCCTTCTCCTTTGCTTCTACTAATTTCAGATAGATTGAACATTGATCCTTATCCTGTCTTCTGACAGATGAGGATAGTTCCAAGCCAGTTAAAGTAACCAGGGCCGCCTTAACAGCAGCCTCCTTAGCTTTATTCTTAGATAGTATAAATTGCTGAGTAATTCCTCTGCTAAAGGCCTTCATAGAGTCCTAGATCATATAAGAAGAGGCAGTAGCAAGATTAAAGCAGATGGTTCAGGAAGTCCTGAACTCTTGGCAACAGGAACCTGGGAAATAACTTGAACATTCATGGAGTTATTTTCTCTTTTCTCTCTGGCATAGTTAATTGGAGACGGCGATATCTGTTCTGCGTATTTTTGACATTCCACATGTCTGCATTACTTGGGGGGGGGGAAATACCTTTCTGTTTTTATTGGGACACTCTGCAGCTGTTCTTCTTAAAAATGCTGTCTGGTATACAGTAATGAGGGGAGTGATTCCTTTCTTTAGACACAAGGTGGGTAAATGGGTGACTTGGGGGAGAGGGATGTTGATTAAGGGGAAAAAGCAAGGGATTTAAACAGCATATTTTTTTCTTTAGGGGGAGTGTTTTTTGGATAGGTCTTACTTAGGGAAATCTGTACAAAATGAATTTGTTGCTATAAAATGGCAGTGACCAAATGATTATGTTGGAGTGTATCAGGGTTGAATACTACTCGTAAATGCCAACTTTTTCGTGAAAAGTTAATAATGTACCGCCCTCATTTTGTTTTGATATCGGAAACTCATATAGAATTTAAGGGTTAGACACTGCTTAACCAGTTAGGGTATAAAACTGTTGTTTGCTCATCACAAACTGTGCCAATAAGAGGGGTGGCTATTTTAGCTAGCAAATTTTTGCAGTATAAAATCGATCAGGTTATGGCCGATGGGAGGGGAAGGTGGACTATTGCTCAACTAGTGGTTTATGGAATCAAATATGACTTAGCAGTTATCTTTCGGCCTAATATAGATGACCCTGCGGTTTTTAACATGCTTATGATTAATTTACTTGAATTCCTGGGAACACTAATAGTTATGGGAGATTTAAATTATATGATGGATCAAAGGTTAGACACAACCTCTTGACGTTCTTCTACTAGGATGTTGAAAGTGCGGAATTCAATATTGGAACTGGCAAGGCTCCATGATATACAAGATGCTTGGAGAGTTCTATATCCAGATTCCCCGGGCTTTACATTTTATTCTTGCCCTCATAGGCAATACTCGAGGTTGGATATGGCGTGGGTTATTAATGTGGTTATGAATACAGCAAAGATGGAGATCTGTTCTAAGATCACTTCAGATCACAATCCAATTCTATTAACAACCCAAGCGACAAGGGTTGCTAAGATAGGCCGTCCTTTTTCTTTTCTATGTTATTTACTATCTGATGATGAGTTTATCCTACATATGGGGAAACTTTAGGCATTGCATTCTTTTTATTAAAGTGCACTGTCCCTGTTTGGGCCTGGCGCACATTTGAAAAGGTGTGCCTGGCCCAAACAGAGAAAGTGAGCCACAGACATAATACAGCAACTGAAGGTTTCCATCCAGGTGCTGCACAATTTCCTGCTTAACAAAAAGTGCCACGGGATATAATGCAGTTGTAGTTAGGCGAATGGGATATCCATCACATTTGTGATGGAGACTCTCGTCTGCCGAACTCTAAATTAACGGTGTTCACACTGATTGCACAGTGCCGGATGCTTGTCTGCACTGTGCAATCAGTTCAAACCACAACTTTCCACAATGCAAGCGGTCGTTTTCTGCAGCTCGAGTAGATTTCTACTCAAGCAGCAGCTTTCTCAATGCGGACTGGTAGTTTCTCATCGCGAGCATACGCGACCACTCTCAATGAGAAACCTGACCTCCGCGCTTTGAGAATCTCACCGTGAGGTTTATTTTCCACGCTCGGGATCGACAACTTGATGTTGCCTCGCCGGGATGTCATTTTGTTCGCTCGCGGTCACCAACTTGCCGTGGAGGACCGAGCAAGCAAAAAATTACCGCTACGTGTGTTTGCACTGTGCTACGTGCAATTCGCGTAGTGCGAAGTAGCGCAAACTTCACAAACTACGCGAGCGTAGCATAGTACTTCACCCAGGGTTACTCTGAATCAGGCCGCAGGATCTTTATTTTTTTTGCCAGAGTATTTGCAGTAGCGGCTGATTACATCACAAAACAGTGAAGCATCATTTTTGACCCACTTACAGGTACTGTGAGAAAACATGCACAGCTCTCAATTGTGGTCCGTTATAAACAGTGCTATTAATGAGCCACCATTGTGAGCACTGGAGTTGAGGCTGAACCAATCAATCAAGGATTTATAAAGTACTGCAAATCACCTTTGTGGGTCTCAAGGTGCTGGAATTACTAATGCTTAGAGGTGATCTGTTCATTTGAAGGAGTCAAAACAAGTGAAAAGCAAGGAGAAGGCACTCAAAAACTGGGGGGAAAGGCATTGCGAAAGCAGTGAAAATTAGGGAAAAGCAAGAAGGCAGTAAAGAAAACAGGGTAAGAAGCAAGGAGAAACAGTGGAGGGGATGTAGCCTTACAGCTAGAGCGGTCGACCTCGAAGCTGGGGAACCAGGTTCGAGTCTCTGCAATGACGCTGAACATCCTGTGATTCTGGGCAAATCACTTAATCTCCCTAACAAAAATGAATGTGTCCTTCTGTAACAAAACTGGTGCTCATGTAAGGCGCTCTGATACCAGAGGTTTCGGGTGTGTTAGAGCTATATAAAACTCTAAAAAAGTGAAGAAGAGGGAAAAGCAAGGAGAAGGCACAGTGCGAGTTTCTCACACTGCCTACATATGGGTATGAAAGCATTTTTATAAACAAATTTAATAGACGACTTACCCACTACCACCGCCCATGTGTTCCTCTTTGGTCCTGCTGCAATTTGAGGCTCCAAGGCAGCATGGAGTCTCTGAGCCGCTCCCCTAACTAAACCTGATACTGCTGATAATGTTAGGCAGAATGAGAGAAGCACCAGTATTGGCTGGCGTGGGGTATCTCGACTCTCCCCGGGGCACTGGGAGCCTGTGCCTGCTATCCAGCCAGCTGCCTAAGACAGTGATTGGAGAGGTTTGAAATGTGCATGTCAGGCTGGTGATCGCAAGGCAGCTGGACAAAGTGGCATGCACAGTTTTAACTGGAGCAGGCAGCAACACTGCTTCCTCCTGTCAATCAGAATCTATGGCTTCACATCCAGTGCTGCTACTCGGCTTAAATGAAAAATAAAACGGTAATGAAATCTCTTCATTACCATTTTATTTTTCATACTTGCTGCACACAGAACGGGGTGATGACACTCCTCCGCTCCATTGGAGGAACCACCTTTGGGCATTTAGAGCTTGGACTGGAATGTCGTGTAGTTCCTATAAATCTATTTAGGATCGGCGCGTTTAGACAACAAACTGTGGTATTGGTGTCCAGACTGATTCCAGACACCTCCACCGGATATGTTCGCATGTATACAAGCCAGCTCACAGTGCCACTATGAACCCCTCTTACCAAGGAGAGAATAGTGTCTGGCAACTATCAAATATAACAACCATGGCCCCTCAGGGATGTGGAAGCAGTACAGTACTTTTTGCTCAGTCACTCGTGTTCACTTTGTCTCAGAGAAGTACACAAAATAAACGGTAGGGACGTTTTCAATAAGCATTTATTGAACCAGTGTCATACTAGTGTAAAATATGTGTGCTGTAACAACCACAAGACAGAAACAGATATACACGTTTATAAGGACTGATTGAGTAGATAGTTGGTAGAGTTCCACCATAAAGCTAAAACAATGAATATATAAAGGTGAATAGATACATGTCAATAGAAATGCGTACTCCTATGATGCTAACCCTAACTAGATGTACCAAATTGTACCTAGCATGTATTTAGGTGTATAGCCAAGAATTCCCCTAGGATAAAGCCAACCCCATTAACTGGTGTGAGAGAACGAAGGACCCCGTCTTGGTCTTGAGATGGACACCCTGCGAGGGATTTCTTTATTTTTTTTTATTTTTTTTTATTGCAGAATTAGAAACCAGTACGCAAAATAGATTAACCAGTACACTCATGGTGTCCCAATGCATAGATAAAGTAAGCAGAATATCATACACGGCCATTCAGCCCACAACCCGGAGGTCGGGCGGCGCATCAATCCGTACTTCCAGCAAGAACATCACAGTGATTATCCCGGAGGGATATCTGGTCAATAACATCATTCTGTATCTGCATTTTACCCCCCTAAACTCCCGACCCTCCCCTTACACCAGCATGCTCCAGCGATCCATATGAGCGACTTCGCACTTGTAATCCTCGTCCCATACCTATCTACCAATGGACGCCTATCGTGTCGACCTAGGGTATCTCTACTACCACCCTCAGAGCCTGTCTGGTCCCTCTCGGTACCCTTGGAAGCGTGCCTAACCCTAGGTTCAACTGCAGTGTCTCCCTGAACATGGCCTCGTGCCTAACACTTCCCCCAAACAACACCCTCTCCCCTCCCCTCCCCGCAACCGCTGCTGATGTGGGCCTGGTCTTGCTAACACTTCAGTGGAGCTCGCTACAGATCGAGTGGTGCCTTTCCTCTTTCAAGCCTCATGGAGCCCCAGGTATACAATTTGTCTATTCTTCGTCCTCCACCATGTAGTCACGTAACGCCTGGACTATCGTCTCCCACGTCCTTGACATTTCCAAGCTCTTGTCATTATCAATCCTGACAGCCTGTCTCATCCAGAGCACACTCTCACATTCAGACCATTTCAGCAGTTCATTCACCCATCTCCTCACCGACGGTCCCTCCTTAGACTTCCAGTGCCAAGTAATTTCTCTTTGCGCCAATATGAGCCCCAGATCAATGAATTTGCTCGTTACTTTTGTGTTCTTTGTGTGCAGAAACCAGAGCAATAGACACGCCGCCATGTCAAAGTCCACCTCCCGATCAGTCACCACATTCAAGAGTTCCCCCACTTCCAGCCAGTACGTCCCCAACTTTGGACAGCCCCACAACAGGTGATCTATGTCAACCTCTGGTGCCAGGCACCTCGGGCACAGAGCTTCATGTACCCGGAAGTACCGTTTGATCTTTTCCGGGGTCAGGTAAGCCCTGTGTAGGATGTAAAAGTGTACCTGTTGAAAACGTGCATTCCTTGTCCCCTTCCATGTTCGCTTCAGAATATGTCCCCACACCGTGTCCAGAATGGGCCTACCTATACTATCCTCCCATTTCGATTTCAGCAGCATGAAGCGGCTCCAATCCCTCATGTACCATCCTGTTATGTAGGCAAGTCACCACTTTAAACGTACCCGCGGCCATCACTACATATTGGCAGGCCATGGTCGTTTCTGGCTCGAGGTGCCCTCCTTTCCAGTGTTTCTGTATTGCCGCCACCACTGCCGCATGCAAAAGGAAGCTCCCACCCGGTAGACCAAACTGTTCCTGCAACGTCTGAAAGGGGACCAACATTCCATCCACATACAGATCTCCCACCATCTGTAGACCCAACTCCTCCCACTCCGACAGCTGAGACCAATCACCTCCATGTGGCAGCGCAGTCAACATTCCCAGTGGTATCTCTGGGGCATAAGGCCGGGAAATCTTTGTCCTCTTCAAACTCCTTTGCCAACACAACCTGATCGTCTTTTCTTCTACAGTAAGGCCCCTTAACTCTAGTTTCTGTTGCATAACTATGTCGGCCAGGACGTGACGTTGTATACCAGTCCCTCTTTCGTGTTCCGGCCCTCTGAATTCCCTGGCCACGTGTTGTGTGAATATTTGGAGCTGCGCCGCCAAATAGTACAGCTCAAAATCGGGGACTGCCACCCCCCCTTCGAGCTTGGGTCTAAGCAAAGTATTCAATGCTACTCTGTGTCGTCCATGACCCCAAAGGAAGTCCGTTGTCAACATCCTTAGTTCTTTAAAGATCCGCTGTGGGATCCAGATGGGCAATGTGCGGAAGTAATAGAGCAACCTCAGGAACGCCACCATTTTCAGTAGTGCCACTCGGCCCAACACTGACAAAGGGAGAGAGGCCCAGAAGGATATACAACCTCTCAGCGCACGTATACAACGCCCTATGTTACCCTCCAACAAATGCGCGGCCTCATGATAGATGCGGACTCCCAAATACGTGAAGCAAGATGGCTCCCAGATCACACCCAACACACGAGGGGGACATTGTGTGTCCGCCCTAAGCGGAAAGATACAAGTTTTATTCCAATTCACCTTAAGTCCCGACAACTGACCAAACCTGGGCAACATGTCCATCGCTCCCACTAGAGCCTGTTCCACATCTGCCAGGTATAACAACAAATCGTCTGCATACAGAGATATGTAGTGTGATTGCCCACCCTGTTCGATCCCCTGATACATGGCTCCCGACCTAGCCTGCGCTGCTAATGGTTCCACTGCCAGTGCAAACAGCAGCGGGGACAACGAACACCCCTGTCTCGTCCCTCTACGGACCGGATAATTCGAAGATACAATTGACCCCAGGCGCACCCTTGCCGTGGCCGATGAGTACAACACTCTCGTCCATCTACCAAACCCCTCACCTATACCAAACTTCCCCAGTACCTCATCTAAGTAAGCCCATTCAAGGCTATCAAAAGCTTTTTCAATATCAACTGATAAGACCGCCGGTCTTTCATCAGTGTCTGCAGCACCGTCCAATATCCTGATTAGTCGGCGTATGTTTAGCGTCGTGTTCCTAGTAGGAATGAACCCTGCTTGGTCCCCGTGCACCAGTCTTGTCATGTGTGGAGCTAATCTGGTGGCCAGGACACAGCTCAATATCTTATAGTCCACCGTCAGCATGGACAAAGGCCTATAGGACGTTACATCAGATGCCTCTCTCCCGGGTTTCAGCAGCGGTACTACCAGTGCCTCCCTCATTGATCTGGGCAGGTACCCCAATCTTCCAGCCTCCGCATACACCACCAATAGTCTGGGTGCCAATATATCCACGTATTTCTGATAAAATTCGATCGGCAGGCCATCTACCCCAGGCGTTTTGTTCCACTCTAATTTCCGTTAGCGTTATAGGCCCTCCCAACTCCTTCGCATCTTCGTCATCCAGCACTGGGAGCGGTACTGAGTCCAGGTACGCTCTGATTTCCGAGGCCTCCACCTCTAAGTGGCATTCATACAGCTTCGCGTAATAGGACCGAAAATGCGCCATCACCGCCGCCTGCGAATAAACCATCTCCCCTGAATCAGTTTTTATGCTCATAATTGGACAGCCTCTAATTTCCGGGTTGGCAATCCTGGCAAGCAGCGTACCCACTTTATCCCTCTCGGCATGCGCATTAATGGCGTGTTGTTTGTAATCATAACTCCGCAGCTGTTCCGTTTCGGTCGCCACTACCTCTTTAGCCTCTAATAACCGGTCTTGTAAGTCCGGTCGTTCAGGCCTACGCCGTTCCAAGTCCCTCCGCTTTTGCAAGTGCATTCAAAACTGACGTTCGTGCATTCGAGAACCTGCCCATGCATACTCCTCTCACCACCACTTTCATCGCATCCCATTCTGTGGATCTGGTATTGGCCGAACCCTCGTTTTCCTCAAAGTAGTGTTCTATGCCCTGTTGAACCGTGTCACTAAACACCGAATCCTCTAAGGTGTCCGGCCGGAGCCGCCATGTTGGAACCGCTGATCTCGCACGTTGCCACTGCACTAAGACCAACAAGGGATTATGATCTGAGATGGTCCTGGTCAGGTATTCCGTATGGGTGACCATGGCAGCCAGGGAGCTACTACACAAGACCGAGTCTATCCTGACGTGTAACGCATGGAGAGCCGAAAAAAAGGAATAATCCCTACTATCAGGATGCTGCTCCCTCCATACATCTAGCAATCCCCACCTCTGGGGGACCTATCAAGCGCCACATTAGTAATCGAATTGAAGTCACCTCCTAGGATTATGGGGCCTGCTAGGAAATAGGCCAGTGAGCTCGTAAGGCCATCAAAAAAGTGAGCCTGATCAACATTTGGGGCGTATACACTGCATAAAACCACATCCCTGCCATATAACCTTCCCTCCACCACCACATATCTACTCTCAGGATCCACCAACTGATTCGTAACCTGGAACGGTATGCCCGCCCTTACCCATATCAGCACCCCTCTAGCAAACGCTGAATAAATGGTACCAAATACCTGACCCCGCCACCTCTTCTGTAGTGCAGTGCATTCTTGCTTAGTTAAGTGAGTTTCCTGTAACATTGCAATCTGGACACCCCGCCTCACCAGATAAGCATGCACCTTGTGTCGTTTGACCATTGTTCGCAGTCCCCAGACATTCCATGTTAGGCATTTCAAATTAGGTAACGTCCCCATGGTAATCATTACTTTACGAATTCAATAGCAACCAGTTGCTGCCCACATCGTTGCAGTTGCTTCCCCCCAGCATAACTGTTGAAAAAACTCCCCAGGACAGAGCCTAATAACCCAGTTTCAGCCCTGTTCCAAACCTGTAACACAACACACATCAGTCTAGTCTATGGTCGCCACCACAGAAGGCCTTAAGGCAAACAAGGGGGTGATTTATCGCCGACCCAGGGCAGGCGGAGCCCCCGCCCCGCGCCTCCCATCCCACACTGCCTGTGCATCACCATACCTGCCGGCCCTTCAATCACTAGCAGAGCCTGCCCTCGTAGAAACAACGAAATCGGCAAGCCCAATTAATGGTCACTCATTAAAGAGTCCATCAGATGTCTGTGGGGTAACCGCAGGGCCCTTCGAACTCTCAGCCTCCGATAGTTCTTCTCCAGTTCTGCCTCCGTCCTCACCAGAGTCTGATTCAACCAATTCCCTCTCCTGTTGCGACCTCGTGATACTCGCTGTTGCAGCCAGCGCCCCCTTCTTATCCGCGGCCATCTGACCCTCCTGCCCCGCTCTCTTGAGCTTATTTTGTGAATGGATTTGTTGCGATTTTCGGATCTGGAGCGGTTTAGGTCTCTCCCGTTGATTTTTACCAGTCCGGTCCGTGCCGGCTCGATACAACTCAAGCCACGACCACGCTTCATCAGGGGTCTGGAAAAATTGGGTGGTCCCATCCAGGATAACACGTAGTTTAGCCGGGAAAAGCAAAGAGTATTGAATGCCTTCCTCCCTCAGCTCCTTTTTTACCGCTAGGAAGGACGCTCTGTTCTTTTGGACCTCCTGTGTGTAGTCCGGGAAGATCGTAACCCGACTATTGTCCACCTGAAAGGGGCCCAATGTGCAAGCCCTCTGTATTAACAGGTCCCGATCTTTATAGTGCAGGAGTTTCACCACCATCGGCCTAGGTGGTCGGCCTAGCATCGGTGGGCGAGCTGGCACTCTGTGTGCCCGTTCCAGGGAGAAGAAGGGAGATAGGCCCTCTGGCGCCACTACCGTTTTGAACCAGTTCTCCATATAGGCCACTGCGTCGTCCCCTTCGATTTTCTCCGGAAGGCCTACAACCCTCATGTTGTTCCTCCGATTACGACTTTCTGCATCCTCTGCTCGTCTCTCTAGTGTGTCCAGGCGGCTGAGGATATCTGTCAGTTTATGTTCCGCGGTCACCACCGCCGGCTTCAGTTCCTGAAGCAATTGTTCATGATCTTTCACTTTGTCCGATAGCTTGGCATGGTCCGCTCTCAGGAGACCCAGCCCTGTTGCGACCTGTGCAATGTCCTGATGCAAAGCCTCCTTAGTCGCAGTTATTGCTTCCAAAATGTTGTCCAGTCACTGGTTCAGCCTCTGTTCCTGCTCCGTCACCAACGGGGAAGCCCGGGCCTCGCCATCTCGGGTCATCGCAGTCGAGTCGTCCCGGCCCTGTTCCACGTCGGCGGCCCCGCCAGTAGCCGCCATCTTAGTTGCTTCGGGCGTCGTCATACGGCCGCCACAGGCCTTCCTCCTCGTCTCGTGATCCCCGTCTCGGAAGCCGTGCTCTCTATTGCCGGTCCCAGTGCAAACACCCCAACTGGGCTGCCGAGCCGTGACCCTCTCCGACGTTGCCGATAGCCTCTGGAAGCCGGGGCTGCCCGTCTCACAATCACCAAGGCCGAGGTTGGGGGGGAGGGGAGGGTAGAGGCGGATGTCGTGTAAACTGTTCCTCAGTCCAACGCGGGCCCCCGCACCTCCAAGTCCACTCCCTAGACCCGTTCAGGTGGGCCATAGCTTCACCAGCCCTATTGAAGGAGGCTCACACTTCGAATCGATTCTGGTCCGCCTCGCCCCTTGAGCAGAGACCGCCGACCCTCTACGCCGCCATTTTCTTCCCTCTCGGCGCAGCACCTCCGGCCTCCACTATCGGGTCTCAGCGTTATATTCGGTCTCCCGAGAGCCCTCAGCTGTTCTCCGATGTTTCCTCAACACTTCGCACAAGGAGATCGCCGTGCAGGGAACGCCAAAGGTGTCGTTTTCAGGAGAAATAGCGGGACCATGCGCGGAGCTGCAAGCTCACGCCGCCATCCCTATCGGCGTCCAAGCCACGCCTCTACACCCTGCGAGGGATGTCAGAACACAGCGTGCTGGGGTGTCGGCGTGCAGGAAACTCAACGTCTCGCATCAGTGTGTCAGCATGGAGTCTTTTTCTCCTCTGCCTGCCACAGCAAATAAATGGTGTTTATATACCCAGAAGGTATCCTCAGTGGTTCTACCTTGCTGTGTCATGTCCGCAGAGGATGACGATAATGATGAAACTTATACATAGTTATTATGCAGAAGATGGTAATCCTGCTGTGATTCTGAGAATCCTCGTACATAATGAATGAGGCTAGTTTTAGGAGAAAACCACACAACATCAGTGCATCACCTAACTAGGTAAAAGGTCAGCACCGAAACCTGTTATGTAGTACAATGGCAGATAAATGTAGGTGAAAGGCTAGGTGACTACCGAGGCCTATATTGGGGTACATTACTAAACAAACAGGAGGCTCCCTTGATGTGCAACATACAACACATACGAAAGAAGATTGTTAAACCAGCTCGAGTTTTTGGTAGAGCAATACATAGTAAGGGCCGGTATAAAGTTTGAATTACCATTAACATCTTGTGATATGCAGATCAAGAACACAGCCTGGCAGATAACAGAACCATACCTATATAGTTAATTTTTCTTTTTTGGGGAATTTTTTATGGCTTTTATTAATCCTTACAAGGTAAAAAACAATATTGTGACAGCAGCAGCTTGTATACACAATCACATGAAAAATGTATCTTATTTGTAGTGGACATTATTGTGCAACACAAGAATCCAGGCCATTAAAGAGCAGAGCAAAATCAAAATTGGAGTTCATAATTATGATGAGGATTAATTCAGAGTACCATCAGACTTTTTATATTCATAATAGGATTGCCACTGTGACCATATTTGAATGCATTTATGTGAACAACCACAGACCACATATAACTAGTTTTCCAGAACCCTACAATGCTCAGCCCCACCTTCTACATTTTCCCAATTTTTGTGCTTGTAATAAACAGTTAGCCGATCTATTATTGTGCACTTCGGTCACAATGTTCTGTAAGGCCCATCGTGAATCTAATTGGATTCTTACATTTGTAATCTCTGAGCGTGTGAAGTACGCCTGTATTTTCATGTTTTCCCAACATGGTGTGTAGAAACGATCCATACCCTCAGCACATTTCAAACAAGTAGAGTCCATTTCTGGCCCCATCCACCACACGCGTTCTCGCTGTAGTATGCAATGCACGACAGATATTTAAACTTGAGAAGTCTGAGATGAGCTATGACGGCAATTCCAGTCAAGGCCATGAATGTACTTTACCATTTATCATCTTCAAGAGTGCCTATATCGGTTTCCTAAAATTGTCTCAAATGTATTAAAGGATCTGAGGAATTGATAATTAGGAATTTGCATATTTGGGAAATGTTTTAGTGGCTAGTGCACAGGTAGTAATTTGGCCTTGAGGACTACATTCAGGAATATCGTCATGAGCAGTAAGGTGTGGTGTTATGGTGTGCCTCAACTGTAAATATTTGTTCGACAATAGCCCAAATTCCTTCAGAAATTCCCTAAAAGTTCTGAACAGATATTCATTGTTACGTCACCTAGGGATGTTATTCCCAAAGTATTCCAGCATGGAACCCTTGTAGTTGTTTTACATCAGCATGTGTACCCACCCACAGAAGGGTCTGTTCAGTGAGTTGAGATTTCCGTCCCAATTCTTGAGTGACTTTCATTCAAATCAATATAACTGTTCTGGTAGCTGGGGTATCCGTGTGGGTTAGATCCCCCATACACAAGGTGTTTTGGGTCTTTCTTTCCCAGTACTCAATGTTCACTAGAGAGGGTAAGGTATGTGTGGGGTCTTAAATACAGACATTTATAACAGCTAGATGGGAGGCTCTGTAATGTTCAGCACTATATTACTTCGGGTCTGTATTACAAGCACATGAATTTATGTGCGACATATGTGTGACATGAATGTTAATACTCTCTTATACTGTTGTGAAAAAAGATATGATCAATAAGGGGAATCATTCCTTAAGAACTAGAACCCTCACTCACCCGTGGGTGTCATGCTTCATCATATGGGTGCCTCCTCCCTGCAGAAGAACCTAGTCCTGCTGTGAGGAGGGAGCTCAGGGATGTTTTTCAAGATGTTGCCTAGTGTTACTAGAATACTAGAATCCCGTATGTGAAAGTGTAGTGTGGTGAGGGTGCAGCTCAAAAATTAATATACAGGTGGGACTAAACGTGAACTTAAAACTGCCTAGGAAGATGCAAGATTCTTTTCTTTATTAGGTTGCTCTCACTGGCAGAGTTAAAAAAGCAGTCAGTTGAGCAGAATGGATTTAAAACTGCTCATTGAGTACGGTCGACATGTTTCAGCCAAATGATTAATGTTATGTATCGGTGGCTTTCTTCAGGACCAGATAGAGTAGTTATATTCGCTGCTGCTAATATAATGAAGTGCTCTAATTATATAAAATAAACAGAGAAATACAACACCAGTAATCCTATGCAGATGTATCAGGATTTACTGGGACAATCTGTAAAGAGAGAAAAAACAAAAATAAACACACATTGTCAGTGCTTGACTCAATCACGTCTTGTGATACATTCTATCATCAGAGTGACCGTGTAAATATTCATTGCCTGTAGATCAACTTACACTCCAATGTAGGATAAGTCGCCTCACCTCCACCTGGCTAAAGCTCAGGGGATGAGGCCCGCTCTGCGGGAAGATAAAGATTGCTTAATCACTCCTATTAAAATTTGGATGTGGGTCAGCTATCTGTTTTAAAAGTGCTCAAAGTGTGTTCAGAAAGTCTAACGGCGGTGCAGCATCACCCCCATGGATGCCCTTCTCAACAAAGCATCGGGTGCTCAGCAAGTTGTGGAGTTAAACTAGAAGGGAGTTGTGTAACATTTATCTCAGAGTGCCATTACATCCTTGTAAAGCTTATATGGCTCTCTATAGGAACCATCACTGGTATTAAAATAGAAGGGAGTTGTGAAACGTTTATCTCAGAGTGCCATTACATCCTTGTATAGCTTATATGGCCCTCTACATAAACCACCACTGGTATTTTTGAGTAAGAGATTAATTAAAGAATAACTAACCTTGTACTGGCTTTTATCATACCATAATGAAGTAAGTCATCATCGAAAATAAAGAGGCTTTAATCAGAGTTGCTACAATCTCTAGAAAAACTCCAATTAACTAGATGTAAATAGGCCCCAGGCTTCAGAAGGCTCCTTACCTGTCCGTCGGTACTTTGTCACTGAACAGAGCTGCTCCGGGAGGTATCGACCGGGCAGGGGGCTCTGTTTAACCCCTTCACTGTGGCGGCTATTCCGCCGCAGTGCTAAGGGGGCGGTGTGGCCGTGCGGCGGGGCCGTGCTGGTGACGGAACCGCTCCGTCACCAGCCGTGGTTGCGCTGTGCTCATGACGGAGCGGTTCCGTCATGGCCCGCCCGCCGCTCATGCGCGGCGCGAATTCCGCGCCTGCGCTGAGCGTTCTATTGAGCGGGCGGGGCCATGACGGAACCGCTCCGTCATCAGCACAGTGCCACCGCAGCTGATGACGGAGCGGTTCCGTCATCAGCACTTAAGGGGTTAAATAGTCGAATTAATTAAGAGAGTCCTCTCAGGTGAAAAGGGTTAGCTCTCCAATTCTACTGCCTGCAAGACCTCATCGCGTAATTCTTTGCGCATGTTTTGCTAGAAGAATGATAGTCGTTTTCACGCATGCGCAGAATGCATGCTTTTACTATCCTGTGGTCAACACAATGACTCAATATTTCTAACATTTTAACAAAGACAAATCAAGATTAACAATCTTGTTTTGTTTGTCGATAATATAAGCTGTTACCATGCTTTGCAATCAGTCCATCGCATTGAAATTGCATTCCTTTTCGTAGCGCAAAAAAAAGGGGGGGTGGGGTCGCGCGCATGTGTCAAGAAGAGACACACATCGTAATGATAGCGCGTAGAGAAGGCGCACGCGCATATGAGAGACACTACTCTTGGGATGTAAAAAGTTCAAATGAAATTCGTAGTCGATCCTTCTCCAAATTATTTTGATCTATTAACATAACTAGCGCGCATCACTTTATTGTGCATCACTTTATTGTGCATAAAAAACTACTTGTACTTTATGTCTTAATAAGGGCAGTATTCTCTAACAGGAAAAAACATGCAAATGTATTTCTCTATACAGCAATAACTTAACACAGTATGGCCATCCTGGTCCAGACTAGTGACGATTAATCTTATATCAGTGGACCTTCATTGCATTGTTGTAATAGGATAACATATCTGTAAGGAGCGAGATCCTAGAATGACTAATGACTGTAATCACAAAAAGTCATCTCACCTATGTGTTCCCTTTATTTTCCGCTAGTGATGTCTGGGCAATAATGGTTTTATGTTTAAGTCATGATATGACCTAGTCCCAAACTCATTTATCAATAGCAGTATGGTAGCAATTCTGCTCGGGATAAGGACAAAATCATATTGTGCTGATTGTTGATATATGCCAATACAGTAGTATGAATATCATTCAGTGTACAGATAACCAGGGTATCTCGTAATTTAACCCATTAATGTCACTTTTAAGTTTGAACACCCAGCGCTGTTCACGATTAAATAGGAATTTGGAAATATCTGTAATGTGTGAGGGTACCCAGGGTTGTTCTAATACCACCCATCTAAGCTCTGTCTCCGAGTGATTTTCATCCAATAAATGGTTTGTCAATTTTGTTGATCGCTTTTTACATCTAATGGTGCTCTTGTGTTCACATATTCTTGTTTTGATTTTACGTGATGTCATACCGACATATCGGAGCTTAAAGGGGCACCAAATCAAATAGATGAGTTTCTCACTATTGCAGTTTGTGTGTTTCTGCAATATCCAGGGTCATCCGGTACCTATATCTATTTCAGTTGTCTTTTCTGTTTGTGGGCATACCGCACATGTACCGCATGGAAAATGACCCTTCACTGGAGGAAGATTCCACAGAGGGGCCGGACCTTCACTCTTCTTTTTATCTCTTGGCCGAGTGTGTACTAGACGATCTCTTTTATATTAGTACTTCTTTTGTATGCTACCATAGGCAAGGGGAGTTTCTCATTCCCGGAATTCAAAATCTTCCAATGATGTCTGACAATTTCTTTGATGTCATTTGAGTAGCTTGAAAATGTATTGACGAAAGTCAGTCTGTAGTTCTTTTCCTTTGGCATCTGAATCTCCAACAAAGCGTCACGATTGTTATTGACTACTCTTTTCCTTGAATTGCGTATTGTAGATATGGGATAATTTTTTATCCGTAAGTCTGTTGTCAAAGATCTTGCATGTTCATAGTATTTTTCTTTTGTCGTACAATTACGCCTTATTCTGAGGAATTGCCCAAAGGGCACATTTTCTCGGAGAGATTTGGAATGGTAGCTTTGGTAGGATAATAGAGAGTTACAGGCCATGGGCTTCTTATACAGTTCTGTTGCCAGGCCCTCTTTCTCGGGAAAAATCCAGACATCTAGGAAGGCAAGGCTGTGTTGAGAATATTCAAGAGTGAAGTGCAAATAGGCATTTCTCTCATTCATCCATAGGTGAAAAGCCTTAATTGTAGAGATATCACCCCTCCAGACTACAAAGATATCGTCTATATACAGTTTCCCGACATGTATGTGTCTGAAAAACGGATTACTTTCAAGCAAGATTGATGTTTGCTCGAAATGATGGACATACAAATTGGCGAGACTCGGCGCACAAACACTGCCCATTGATTTCCCTGAGACTTGCAAGTACAGAGTGTCCTCAAACTTAAAAACGTTTTCTTTCATCACTTTTTTAGCACAGGACATAATGAACTGCACCGGTGTTATGCTCTCCGGAGGATGTTCCTCAAGCATTGATTGTATAGTTGCTAGTGTCTCATCTTGAGGTATACACGTATACAGAGACTCCACATCGAATGATACCAAGAGATCCTGATCTCTGTCAAATGGAATCTCTGTAAGAACGCGGAGGAGGTCTTTTGTGTCCAAAAGAAAAGTAGGCATCTTAGATACTGTAGGTCTTAAGAAGAAATCCACGAAAGTGGACAGTGGTTCTAATAATGACCTTATTCCTGCAAAAATAGGTCTTCCTGGAGGAGGTCGTATCTCCTTATGTGTTCTGGGTAATACATAGAAGTAAGGGGTGGCGGGAAAAGATGTTGACAAATACGACACTTCATGTTCTGTTATCCGATGATTTTAGTTGCCTTCTTCTATCATCCTCTTGATCTCATCTGATTGAAGTTTCGAGAGATCCATTCTGAGTATTTTATATGATCTGATGTCGTCTAATTGCTGAAGACACTCTGTCCTGTATGCCTCAGTATTCATCACCACAATGGCACCCCCCTTGTCGGTGGGTTTTACTGTGATGGTCTTGTCTCGGGTCAGTCCTTCTAATGCCTGTTTCTGTGGTTTCACCAAGTTCTGATGCTGTACAACATCTTGTTCAATTCTATTGTTGACGTCATGTAACACGGCTTCTTCATATGCAATCACTCGTGCTGGGACCATGTGGATAGGTGGATTGAATGTTGAAGGTGGTCTCAATCCTGTATTTCTGGTGTCTTCTTCTGTGTCGAGGTACCGACGGACAGATAAGGAGCCTTCATAAGCCTGGGGCCAATTTACATCTAGTTAATTGGAGTTTTTCTAGAGATTGTAGCAACTCTGATTATAGCCTCTTTATTTTCGATGATGACTTCCTTCATTATGTTATGTCAAAAGCCAGTACAAGGTTAGTTATCCTTTAATTAATCTCTTACTCAAAAATACCAGTGGTGGTTTATATAGAGAGCCATATAAGCTATACAAGGATGTAATGGCACTCTGAGATTAATGTGTCAAGGTCTGCAGCATCGGTGGTGTGGGGCCATCGGAAAACACGGGCAGTCCGCACTTCAGACTACATTTCCCGGCATGCTGTGCATACGTCACGTAACAACGTGAGATGCGCGCGCATACCGGGAAATAAAGGGATGCTGTGAGCGGCGGGGAAACGCCGATAATTCCGTTTTGGTCCGGAGCAGCTGCGGTAGGATTTCTGACTTGTTTTCCCAAGTCCTACGATCTTGTGAGTACTGTGTTCTGATTTTGGGGTGCAAAGCGTTGGTACCATCGATCCCAACAGCGCACCCCACTTGCTGATTTGTCTTGGTGTTTCTCTCGGCTGAGAGGAACACATTCACCAGACGCCTCGTTGAAATCACGAGAGGGTTGTTGGGCCAACTTTGGCCACAGGGATAGAGACCCTTGTGTTTGTGGCATCACCCGGTGATAACTACTTTTGCCCTAAAGAATTATACATTTATTTACTGTATGGAACAGAGGAGAAGAGTGGTGCGATAGGACTTATAGGTGGGAGATTAACACTGAGCCTCGCAGTCCATCAAAAACTCGGAACATGTGCATATAGACCTATTGTGTGTTCATGTTTCATAGAGGGAAGTAAACCTTTGTGTGAAGCAATAACACGAAGGATATTACACGCCTGCATTCTCCTGGTGGCCTCTTACTTTATGCAGGGTTCATTATTCTTTATTTATTTCATTTCTTCAGGAGACATGAGGGGTATTGCAGTATTGGAACAGTGAAGTACCCATACTAAGAGAATTGTTGCATAGTAAATGGTATGTGTCATATACCTTCTCGTATGTGTTTGGACTTGTGGCTACTTAGCAGAGAACCTTGAATGTGTTTTGTTTTATGTTCACAGTTGGGTATAGTTCCAGATACCTCCTCAAACAACTGTCTCCATTGGATTTGGCCCGTTGTATTTTCCTTTACAGGTATAGCCTACTCACCTTGGGGGTTATCTTATACAGGGCATAAGGAAGGTGACATTTGTAGATTTAGGGAGGTAGGGTGTTCTAATTCCCTGTTCTTTGTCATTACAGATCTCCCTCCCCGCTGTCCCCTTCCTTTCCCGCGACGTCTGCATTGTCTCAGTTGTCTGTATTAGTGCATTCGGACTCTGAGGCGGTTCAGAGGGGGTGGGTATTGGACTCTCAGCACTGCCCCGAGGAAGACGGAAAGCGGAGCCTGATAGAATTATCGGCCCACGAATGTTCCCTCTTCTTGGCAGTGCTGTGATTCCGCCATGACTACCTTAGAGGAAGTTTTGGCTGCTTTGGCCTTAGTGCAGGTGGAGCTGGCAGCTTCCAATAGAGAGGTTGCTGCCTCAAGGGCTGAGAATGCACAATTACGAGCCAGGGTAGATAGATTACCCACTACCACTGCAGCACAGGAGGGGGCATCGAGCAGCTCGTCTCCTACTACCTCTGTGGTGGTTGAGATGCCTGCACAAATCCCTCTTGCTCCTCCTGAACGATTCTATGGGGATAACAAGAAGGTACAAGTTTTTATGATACAGGTCCAGTTACATTTTATGTGTAAACCTAAAATGTTTTCCACACACCAAGCGAGGGTGGCTTTCCTTATTTCATATCTAGGGGGGGAAGCAGCACAGTGGGCGGTTCCGATAGTTAGAAGGGATGACCCACTCTTATATCACTGGGATAATTTCAGGGAGGAATTTGAAAAAACCTTTGATAGGCGAGCAGAAACCTTCACGGCAGATAGGGAATTTTTAAAACTGAAACAGGGTGATGCTGATTTGGTTACCTATTTAAACAATTTCAGAAGGCTGGTGGCTGAAACTGATTGGCCGGAACCTAAGAGATCAGCCATATTTTACCAAGGCCTTAGTGAAGAGATGAAAGATGTTCTGGCCCACATAGACCCCCAACCCCGCACATGCCATACGAACAGGCGAGTAGTGGGGAAAAGACGGTTACATCCCCTGAGCCTATGGATATAGGAGCAGTGTGAGCCTCCTTAACCACCAGTGAAAGGGAACATAGACGTAAACAAGGACTATGTTTATACTGCGGGGAAAAAGGACACTTTTTACGCGAATGTCCAGTGAAACCCAAAGCTAACAGGTTTCGGGGAGGGCAAAACCTTGCAGGAATCAATGAGAAGGAGACGGAAAACTCCAAAGCTTGAAGGCAAATGAAGGGAGGCACTCAAGCACACATATTATCCCTTCATTTACCCCAAAAGCGGATTATGAGAGGAAACACCTCTTTTTGGACATGACTATTTTGATTGGGGAGGTGAAACAAGACATTCGTGCAATGGTTGATTCTGGGGCCACTGGATGTTTCATGGATATCACCGAGGCCCGTCGATTGGGAGTGCAACTAGTCCCCAAAGAAAGTCCCGAAACAGTCTACGCGGTTGATGGGAACGAACTACAAGCGGGACCCATCACATGCCATACTCGGGAGTATGAGGTTACTCATGATCACACCCACCATGAATACCTGGAATTCAACATAATCGAAGCACCACAATATGGGATCATATTAGGGCTTACGTGGTTGCAAAAACATGATCCTGAGATACGATGGACCACAAAGACTATTCAGTTTCTTTCTCCCTATTGCTTGGAACACTGTCTTTCGGGGGTCTGGAGCCCGGCTCAAGCGTTGTCTTCCTTGCATACCATAGCCACAGCCGCAGAAAAAGAAGTGTCTCTTCCACAGTGTTACGCTGAGTATGAAGCAGTATTCAGTGATAAAGAGGCTGAGGTTCTTCCGCCGCATCGATCATATGATTGCCGAATCGACCTCATACCTGGATCTGTAATACCCAATGGGAGAATATATGCTCTGACCATACCTGAAAATTAAACATTGCGAGCCTATCTGGATAAGTATCTGGCTCTTGGATACATCAGACCTTCTCGATCCCCAGCAGCCTCTCCGTTGTTTTTCATCCCGAAGGCCAATGGCGAAAAGAGATGCTGCATCGACTACAGAGCGTTGAATTCAATCACCGTCAAAAACCAGTATCCACTACCCTTGATCCCAGTATTACTGGAACAGGTTCGTGCCGCACGCATATACTCCAAGCTAGACCTGCGTGGTGCATATCACCTTGTTCGTATCAGACGGGGTGATGAGTGGGAGACTGCCTTTAAGACGCGTTATGGGCTTTATGAATATCGGGTAATGCCCTTTGGGCTCTCCAATGCCCCGGCCGCGTTTCAATTCTTCTTGAATGAAGTGCTTCGCGAATATTTGGACCATCATGTCGTCGTTTATATTGACGACATCCTTATATATTCCAATTCAACAGAGGAACATGTCACGCATGTGAAAACGGTATTGCACGCATTACAGAAGCATCACCTCTTCTGCAAAATCACCAAGTGTGAGTTTCATGTAACGACGGTGGAATTTCTTGGGGTTATGCTTACTCCGTCTGGGCAGGTGATGGCTGAGAGAAAGGTGCAAGCCATTGTGGAGTGGCCTCACCCAAACAATGTCAAAGATATCCAGAGCCTGTTGGGGTTTGCCAACTTTTACAGAAGGTTTATATCAGGGTTTTCTGGAATGGTTTCTCCACTCACTCGGCTCACGAGAAAAAACTTTCGGTTTGTGTGGGATAACGAAGCACAAACCGCTTTTGACAAACTCAAGAACGCTTTTTCCACCGCACCGGTATTAACACATGCCAATCCCGACATCCCTTTCATTGTCGAAGCGGATGCGTCAGAAATAGCACTAGGGGCTGTGCTATCGCAAAAAGATGTCTCTACTGGAACGCTCCATCCCATAGCCTACATGTCACGCAAGCTAAGCCCAGCAGAGATTAACTATACGATCGCGGAAAAAGAGCTGTTGGCCATTCGAGATGCATTTGTGGAATGGAGACACTGGCTGATGGGAGCGAAGCACCTGGTCACGGTCTACACTGACCATCGAAATCTGCAGTTTCTACGGGCCGCCAGACATTTGTCCCCTCGGCAACTCCGTTGGATGATGTTTTTTGAGGAGTTCCGCTTTGTGGTTACATTCCGGCCTGGTTCTACCAATAGAAAGGCGGACGCGCTCACACGAAGAGAAAATCTCTTGCTTCCCACAGAGAAACCCATTCGATCCATCGTAGAACCGGCCAACGTCATAGGAGCAACTCAAACCAGTGATTTTTTGATGGGGGTCAGAAGAGGAGCACAGACCTGTGTTTGGCGCACATGGCTTCGACATCATCTAGAATGAAAGCTAAAAGACGGTGTACCGATGAGAGGAAAATGGGTCTTAATACCCTCGCTCAAGTTAAGGAAAACAGTGTTTTCATGGTGTCATGAAAGTCCAAGTGCCGGACACATGGGTTTTATCAAAACACTGGAGAAAACCCAGAGACGATTCTGGTGGCCTTCCATCAGACCTGATTTAAGTCGTTGGGTGGCAGAATGTGTTACTTGCAATCGGATGAAAACCGACAGACAAAAGCCTCAGGGATTGCTGCAACCTCTGTCCACACCAGAGCATCCATGGGAGAGGTTTTCAGTAGACTTCATAGTGGGACTTCCGAAAGACCAAGGCAATACCGCCATTGTAGTGGTTGTGGATTTCTTGACCAAAATGGGTCATTTCATCGCTTGCAAGCAGGTGCCCACCGCCGGCCAGTTAGCTCATCTGCTTCTTGTGAATATTGTGCGACTACACGGCCTTCCAAGGGACATTGTATCTGACCGAGGGGCACAATTCACTGCTCGCTTTTGGAAAACTTGGTGTGCCGCCTTACGCATAACATCTTCAGTGTCCACCAGTTTCCACCCGCAAACAGATGGGCAGACGGAGAGACTAAACCAATCTCTGAAACAATATCTCAGCTGTTATGTGCAGGACAACAGGGACTCTTGGGTAAACTGGTTGTGGGTGGCAGAAATAGCCTATAATAGCACGCAACACGCATCCACTCAACACTCACCATTCTTTTGCTCCTATGGGCATCACCCTAGATTCACCCCTATGCTGTTGCCGAGTGACAATGTGAAGCTGCCAGAGGTGAGGGACAGATTGTTGCGGGTACGCAAAGTACTTTTGGATATGCGCAGGAATCTGGTGCAGGCCAAAGCGAGGTACAAACTCCAAGCTGACAAGCATCGGAGACCCAATCCGATGTATAAAAAGGGGGACCTGGTGTGGTTGTCCACCAAACATATCAGGTTCAGGAAGCATAGCGTGTTTAGTCCCCGGTTTATTGGGCCTTACCGAGTGGTGGGACATGTAAATCCGGTGGCTGTTAGGCTGCGGTTACCTGCGCAGTTGCGCATTCATCCTGTCTTCCACGTTTCACTCTTGAAGCCCTCCAGGTGTCCTGTCCGTAAGGCTCCTTTGCCTATCTGGGTGCAGCAGGATAGTGAGTATGAGGTGAATCGGATCCTAGACTCTAGACGGGTGCGGAGTCATCTACAGTATTTGCTCTCCTGGAAGGGGTATGGACCGGAAGAGGACTCCTGGGAGCCTGCAGGGGCTGTTCGGGCTCCTCGGTTGGTGGCCCAGTTTCACCGATTGTTTCCGGATAAGCCAAGAGCGGATTCAGCCCCCCTTGTGAAGGGGGATGTACTGTCAAGGTCTGCAGCATCGGTGGTGTGGGGCCATCGGAAAACACGGGCAGTCCGCACTTCAGACTACATTTCCCGGCATGCTGTGCATACGTCACGTAACAACGTGAGATGCGCGCGCATACCGGGAAATAAAGGGAGGCTGTGAGCGGCGGGGAAACGCCGATAATTCTGTTTTGGTCCGGAGCAGCTGCGGTAGGATTTCTGACTTGTTTTCCCAAGTTCTACGATCTTGTGAGTACTGTGTTCTGATTTTGGGGTGCGAGGCGTTGGTACCAACGATCCCAACAGCGCACCCCACTTGCTGATTTGTCTTGGTGTTTCTCTCGGCTGAGAGGAACAAATTCACCAGACGCCTCGTTGAAATCACCAGAGGGTTGTTGGGCCAACTTTGGCCACAGGGATAGAGACCCTTGTGTTTGTGGCATCACCCGGTGATAACTACTTTTGCCCTAAAGAATTATACATTTATTTACTGTATGGAACAGAGGAGAAGAGTGGTGCGATAGGACTCATAGGTGGGAGATTAACACTGAGCCTCGCAGTCCATCAAAAACTCGGAACATGTGCATATAAACCTATTGTGTGCTCATGTTTCATAGGGGGAAGTAAACCTTTGTGTGAAGCAATAACACGAAGGATATTACACGCCTGCATTCTCCTGGTGGCCTCTTACTTTATGCAGGGTTCATTATTCTTTATTTATTTCATTTCTTCAGGAGACATGAGGGGTATTGCAGTATTGGAACAGTGAAGTACCCATACTAAGAGAATTGTTGCATAGTAAATGGTATGTGTCATATACCTTCTCGTATGTGTTTGGACTTGTGGCTACTTAGCAGAGAACCTTGAATGTGTTTTGTTTTATGTTCACAGTTGGGTATAGTTCCAGATACCTCCTCAAACATCTGTCTCCATTGGATTTGGCCCGTTGTATTTTCCTTTACAGGTATAGCCTACTCACTTTGGGGGTTATCTTATACAGGGCATAAGGAAGGTGACATTTGTAGATTTAGGGAGGTAGGGTGTTCTAATTCCCTGTTCTTTGTCATTACAGATCTTCCTCCCCGCTGTCCCCTTCCTTTCCCGCGACGTCTGCATTGTCTCAGTTGTCTGTATTAGTACATTCGGACTCTGAGGCGGTTCAGAGGGGGCGGGTAGTGGACTCTCAGTACTGCCCCGAGGAAGACGGAAAGCGGAGCCTGATATAATGTTACACAACTCCCTTTTAGTTTAATACTAGTAGTGGTTTATGTAGAGAGCCATATAAGCTATACAAGGATGTAATGGCACTCTGAGATAAATGTTACACAACTCCCTTCTAGTTTAAGTCCATAACTTGCTGAGCACCCAATGCTTTGTTGAGAAGGGCATCCATGGGGGTGATGCTACGCCGCCTTTAGACTTTCTGAACACACTATGAGCACTTTTCAAACAGATAGCTGACCCACTTCCAAATTTTAATTGGAGTGATTAAGCAATCTTTATCTCCCAACAGAGCGGGGCCTCATCCCCTGAGCTTTAACCAGGTGGAGGTGAGGCGACTTATCCCACATTGGAGGGTAAGTTGATCTACAGGCAATGATTATTTACACGGTCACTCTGATGATAGTATGTATCACAAGACGTGATTGAGTCAAGCACCACATACTGACATTGTGTGTTTACTTTTGTTTTTTCTCTCTTTACAGATTGTCCCAGTAAATCCTGATACATCTCCATAGGATTAATGGTGTTGTATTTCTCTGTTTATTTTATATAATTTGAGCACTTCATTATATTAGCAGCAGCGAATATAACTACTCTATCTAGTCCTGAAGAAAGCCACTGATACATAACATTAATCATTTGGCTGAAACATGTTGACCGTACTCAATGAGCAGTTTTAAATCCATACTGCTCAACTCACTGCTTTTTTTAAACTCTGCCAGTGAGAGCAACCTAATGAAGAAAAGAATCTTGCATCTTCCTAGGCAGTTTTAAGTTCACGTTTAGACCCACCTATATATAAATATTTGCGCTGCGCCCTCACCACACTACACTTTCACATATGGGATTCTAGTATCCTAGTAACACTAGGCAACATCTTGAAAAACATCCCTGAGCTCCCTCCTCACAGTGAGGGGGTTGTAGCCCTCAGCAGGACTAGGTTTTTCTGCTGGGAGGAGGAACCCATATGATGAAGCATGTCACCCACGGGTGAGTGAGGGTTCTCGTCCTTAAGGGATGATTCCCCTTATTGATCATATCTATTTTCTCAACAGTATAAGAGAGTATTAAGATTCAAGTCACACATAAATTCATGTGCTTGTAATACAGACCTGAGGTAGTATAGTGTTGATGATTACGTGTTGGGGAAGCTCTCCTTGCTGGTCTTTAAAATTGATTCCCTAGGACCCTACCCCACCTTTTGTGTTGATACAGGCTCTGTAATGTGTCTGAAAGTCAGCCATCCCCAGACCTCTGTCAAAGGGAGACTTACAATATTTTCTTGTGGAGTTTGCTGTATGAAGGAATGAGCTATTGATGCTACCTGTTTAAAAATTATTTTGGTATTTTCCAAGGAATGTGCTGCAAGGAATAGTAAAATTCTAGGTAAGGAGATCATTTTTACTTCAATTGCATCCAGTATTGTGTGTACAGCTTCTAAACCAGTATGACCAAGTTATGATTTCAAACACAGTCCTCCTCTATTGATACATGGTACATAGGTATTTGAGGCTACTTGTAAAAAGTTGCATGGAGTATTGTGTCATCCAACTATTATCTTTGGCTTTATCCCCACCAGTAGAAATGTTTGACTTTGCCCATTTGGCTTGTAGGCCTAAGAAAGTCTCAAAAGCATTGAGTGTCACCATGGCTCCTGTAAGTTTATTAAAAGGTCGCCCACACATAGGGAGATTTAATCAATCTTGTTACTGTCCTATTTAAAACCAGTGGATGCCGCCATGCGCCCTCACCAAAGCTTCAAGAGGTTTCACTATGAGCGTCAACAGTAGCAGTGATAGTGAACATCCATGTCGGGTACGTTGGGCAATAGAAAGGGGCAGGAACAGTACAACACTGACCAGCACTCTAGCCGTAGGGTTAACTTATAGCAGTTTTGTGTACGCAATGAATGCATCACCCACACCCATTCTCTTCATAATGGTAAACGGATAAGGCCAGTTTACAGAATCAAGAGATTTTTGAAGGTCAATATGAAGAATAGCTTATGAAAATTCCAACCTAGGAGCAAGTGCAATAGCATTAAATAACCTTTGTATATTGTGTCTCATAGACCTGTTGGGGATAAAGGCTGATTGGTCTCCTGAGAAAAGAGCCAGGTCAATTTAAATACATTGAAAAATGTCAGCTCTAACAAGTTAGCACATTAAACTAACAGGGCATTTGTGGTTTATTCACCTCCCTTTATTAAAATAAGCATTGGCATAGCCAATAGGTCTCGCCTTTGGGACCTTATAAGTGTTTAGCCATGCAACAGTTAATGTTGTTGCAGTAAGGATATTGTGCTGCATAACTCAATACTTATAAGGTCCCAAAGTCGAGACCTATTTGCTATGCCAATGCTTGTTTTTCTTGTAATCGACTGTATTTATTTAAAATTACTTTAAACTTTTTAGCAAGTTACAGTAAGCGTGACGCATCATAGTAGTGCATTCTTAAATAACACGTTCCCTTTGTTTCTAGAAATGCAGTGATGTTGAATAATGAATTGATGGCCGATATTCATTTTATGGTGGAGCCACCAGGCTGCAAGGGCACAAAGTAAGCAACAGTTCCACCAACATTTCCTCATTGGTATATGTAATGTGAATGTCCCCCGTGCATTTAAGAAATCCTTCGGGATCTGTTCTGCAATCAGTGACTTTTCTGAATGTTTCACAGTTGCTTCTTGGCTTGGTTGATGTGTTAGTAGAAGGGGCACACTAGAAGACTACTAAACTGATCTTTGCAAGCACCGTTTTCAGCTCTTTGCTGGCCTATTTTAAATATCAACAGCATGGCCACTGACTATATACATTTAATAAAAGAAGGGAATCTTGACTGTTGTGTAGAGATGCTTGGTGTCCTGGTTAACGGTTGCTACTACTCCCCCTCTTCCAAGTGACTGCTGTGCATCGGTCACAACCTCTAAGTTGTGCTGAACCATCTGTTTCTTGGGTCTCTGAAACAGTAAAATGCAGATCCTGTGTGAACCTGCATTTCCAATTGATGTCTCAAGTTGTTGACCATTAACAACTGCTTTAGGACACAGGAATAAGACCAGTCTCACAATTCTTTTGGCTCTATCAAGATGCACGAGATAGGCATCCAAGGACTCGTGCTATGGTGGATCTGCTCTTCTTAACACATATAACACAAGTTTTCAGCCTGGCACATTACTCCTTGGAAGCCCGCAAATTTACCTGCGTTATGCCTCAACGTTCATCGCTCAGCTTTACCTTCCTCAACGCATACATGATCCCTCTGGCCAACATCATCCAAGTACACAACAACAAATCATCACCAAGTAGACACACAACTCATACTTTCCCTCTTGGACAAGACCCCCAACACAAGAATTAAGTTCACCTTCTTCATGACCGAAGTGGATGAATGCCAACTGTGTCAAACTCAACTTCCACAAGACAGAAGTAGTGATCTTCAGCAAGAACACAGCTCTGTGAGACTTCAACTGGTGACTGGCCAAACTGTGATCCACACCCAGAACCCATGCCAGGAACCTCAGAATAATCGCCAGCAAACTGGACATGACTGCACAATTCAACACACTGGGTGCATCCTGCTTCCACACCCTGAAGATGCTGAGAAAGACTTTCAAATGGTTCTCAAGCAACACTAGAAAACCTATCATTTATGGCCTAGTCACCAGCAATTTGGACTAGGGGACTACAAACCATTCAGAAATCAGCAGCCAGGCTCATGCACAATACCCCACACAGAACTCACATCACACCACTCCTCAGGGAACTACACTGGGCCCAGATAGGCAAATGCACTCAATTTAAACTCCATACACACACATTCATGGCACCACAGAGCTCAGGCCCCACTTATGTGAACAGTCACATCTCCTTCCACCACCCAACAAGACACCTCTACTCCGCAGGACTCTTACACATACAATTCATGCACAGATGCAATCAGGACGACGAGAGTTCACATACATTGCTCCTAAAGCATGGAATGGCCAACTCCAGATCAGAGCCTCCTCCTCTCTTTTTGAATTCAGCTTATCATCTAAACAAAGTTCTAGAGGCAAAGTTAGGCACACAAACCTGCTCCGCGCCAGGATACCCTCATGGGTGATAGCACGCTTTCCAAATACATACGAGTTTAGACGTCCTAATGGGACTTATACAAAACACCTTTCGCTTTTAGTAAGGATGGAACATGATAAATGTTACAAAAATTGAGATTCTTGCTAGAGCAGCAAGGAAGATGACCAAACAAGAGGCACCGCACTGACTCTTAGAAAACCTTGATAGCAAACCCTCTGCAATATGGTGTCCATTAAAAAGACTTGGTGTATTAAATCCGGGGTCCAGTAGAAACTGATTAAGTGTCACACCTTTCATTTCAACCTAGACGCCATTTTATCTCGAGGGCCATTCGCCAGTCACTGAGATAGTGACTAGAACCAATTAAGCTACATTAAAAAGTAAGCATTCCATGACTGCTATATGTTTATTATTATACCAAATAATCTTTTGGATTTTGAAGGCTGCCTCCTGAAATAAGAAATCAGGTGGTGTACACAGTTGAGTTAAATAAGTCTTTCATATTGGCTAAAAACAATACAATATGACATTTATCTTGAAAAAATATTGCCATTACCTGTCACCATTGATATAAACATTGTTAAAACTGGTCACACATTACCCTATATATAATTGTCTGAAGAATAAAAACCCGGACGTTCACCATAATGTATGATGCAGGTATCATATCAGAATCTTGTACTACGGAGTCTCCTAAGGAAGATCTAATATTGATTGTGGCCATTGATGCCCTCAAACCAGAAAGTAAATATATTAGTCAAGCTCATTGGCCTCCTTCATTCCAACCCTGTACTTAAAAGTGCCCATCTTAAATAGAGACTTAGTACTTATTTAGGTCACAAAGTGAGGAATGTTTCCTCGATTACATAAAGTTTAACTGTAGCAAAATGCAATGTACAAATTTAGTCACAATACAAATTTGCACCACATTTGTTCCTCCTAGACAATGATGCCTTATTTTTTAACTATAGTATGTACTCAACAATGTTTCAATAATTTACACATTCCCTTTAAAAATCTGGGCGAACGCATAAAACATGTAAAACCGATTCCACAGAAGACCCGTGCACCCTACAACAATGGCAGTTAGAGTTTCACTTGATGAACTAAAATGAAAATCAGAAATAGATAACACAAAACATGTGGAAGCTCATAAATGACCTAATGTTTCACAGCAGTTGTTTATCTGCTTTAAAGCTTACACCCTTTTGAACTTCATAAATATCTGTATTCTGAATATACTGCCAGAAGAACTCTCGTTATTGCACCTGTGAAAAAACCCTCCTTCCAGCTTAACCAATTCTAGGTAGAAGTAATCGGAGCATGCAGGTGCTGGTTTGCTATCTTGCTCCCATAGATTAGATTTAGAAGAGCCCAATGGGGCTGCTTAAAGGTTATAGCAATAGGTGATAACTTGGGAATCAACCAAAAGTCCTATCTTAAAAAGGCCAAACTCTAACTTACAATGGATACTAGGACAAGACTTTGGAAGTATAAAATGTGTGTTAGACATTTGCCCCTAATATCCTTTAGAACCAGGTTTGTCCTGTCTCTAAAAATCTATAGTTCATAATTGTCAATATTGCCTCTACTTTTAGAATATCTGCTTAGTTTCCTAAGACTGTGTTGCAAATAAAATGCAGAGTTTTGAGTTTTTGGAGCAGCTTTCTGCTCATATCATACCCCTAGATAGTTGTAACTATATACAGTATCAATTCTATCTCCATTAGGTCCCCCTGATTTGCTTTACAAAGTTATTTCTTTCATATTAGGAAACAAATGTATACAATCTTATTCGAAGAATCCAATAATATTGTAATGTTAGCAGAAGAAATAGCCTGTACACTTAAATGCAGCTTTAGTCAACTGTGAACGTTGCTCATTGCTAAAACACAATTATATGATGAATGTAACAACCAGGATGTAGCCTTACGGCTAGAGCGGTCAACCTTGAAGCTGAGGATACAGGTTTCAGTCTCAGCAGCGACACTCAACATCCTTTGTTCTGGGCAAATCATGTAATCTCCCCGTGCCTAACAAAAATGAATGTGTCAATCTGTAACAAAACTGGTCCTCATGTAAAGCACTCCGATACCCCACGCTATCTAAAACTCAAATAACACTCGTGAACTGAAGGGGTCTCCGAGACAAAAAACAGCGGAGATATTTAAAGTGAGTAACAGTACACATGTAGTGATAATCACAAAATGTAGCTCTTTCAAGTAAAGGCTAGTTATCTAGTACCTGTGAGTTAGGCACCTGTTCATTGTGGTTATAAACTACACCTTTTCATCACAAGAAGGAATAATCTTGCTTCATTGGCCATTTACTAACAAGTTCCTGTATACAAGCTTTGAGAAATGAAAAGCAAAGTTTCATTGTTATTCAAACAGGACATAATGTTACTATCAACAACACTGGCTGCATATTGTGCAACACAAATAACATAGCTTTTATAAACAGCTTACACGCCAGACTTTACTAGAGCTTAGAAACTATCTTTCATGTTTCAAACCTAATCGCATCAGTTTTTCATGTAAAAGCAGTTGAGAATGGAATATTGGATGCATTCAAATACAGTAGGATCAGCTATGCAAACACTAGAATATTTGGAGGTGTCTTCCCTCAGCCACACACGCTAACATCTATGTGGCTCCTTTTGCTATCCTATTCAGACAATTTAGATTTTGTTTTAGAAACTTAGTGATATTTATGATCACAAACAATCTTTCAAACCACAAGTCATAAAGCACTCTTCCATCTCTTCTTGGGTTTGCAAGATGTTAAAGATCACCCGTCTTCGCCCTCTGGCTTGTGACAAATCCATAATCTAGGCTTTCACACATTTGTGCATGGAATATGATAATGCTATGTGTTTTGGAATTCCTGCCTATCTTTTATGCCAACTGCAGATGATCCAAAATACAGCTGTTAGTCTTTGGTCTGTGTCTCCAAGATACCATAAATATGTTCCCTATAGCCCATCTCGATGAGGCTTGGTCCATCTGCTCTGTGTTCCATGCATTAAGAAGACCACTCCAAAAGGCATAACTTTTTCAGACCTCACAGCATGTTGCTTGTTCTCTTTTGCTCTTTGCTTGGACCCACCTTTTTTCAAAAAGTGGCAAACCACCCTTAATTTTAGAAACTGGTCAAACCCTGGCTGTTTTTTAATGCAGGGACTGTTTCACTTTGTTGTGGTTCTAAATGGTCTCTAGCACCTGGACACCACAGTGAGGTTACTGCCACTCATAATATAATCCACTTAACTGTAAAAACTCTTCTGAATGGGATTTCATTTACTACTTTACTCCTCTCTGTTTTTGTGTGTAGTAATTAAGCTTTTCTATTGGCATCATGCTCAGTCAAGTTCTTTAATTATGCATGTTTTTTCTAATGACAAATGAGATTTTTCTTTTCACTGAATTTATTTCCACATTCATTGCATTTATAGGATTTCTCACCAGAATGTGTTGCTGCATTATATAATAAGATAACTTTTTTGTCTGAATTGTTTACCAGTCTGTGCATTCATAAGGTTTCTCAGCCGTGTGAGTTCTCTCATGAATAATGAGATGTGTCACCTGGCAGGAGCTTTTCCAACATCCTTTGCACTGATAAGGAGTCTAACCTGTTTGTGCTGTCTGATGATTAATAACAGACCCCTTATGAATGACGCATCTTCGGCATTCCATGCACAGGTAAGGTTTCTCTCCAGTATGTGTTCTCTGGTGAGTATTGAGCTGTATTTTATAAAGGAAGCTTTTTCCACATTCAGTGCTCTGGTAACGTTTTTCGTCTGTATGTGCTCTATGGTGCCTAATGAGATATCTTTTGTAGCTTAAGATTTTCCCACATTCAGGACTAACATAAGGTTTCTCACCTGTGTGTTCTCACATGCTAAAAAAAAGGTCCTGTCCCTGAAGCTTTTCTGACACTGAGTGCAATGATGATGTTTATCTCCAGTAAGTATTCGATGGTGGCGCATAAGAGTTCCCCTGTGAAGGAATATTTTTTTCACATTCGGTGCAGTGATACACCTTCTCACCTAAATCCATTCTCCTGCGGCTGATAAGATACACCTTGTCAGCAGAGATTTTTCCAGTCAGTGCATTAAGGTTTTCCTCCTGTATGCGTTCTATGATGGATTATGAGTGCACGCAATGCACTGTACCTTTTTGTACATTCAGTGCATGCATATGGTTTCTCTCCTGTATGTGTTCTCAGATGGACATTGAGTGTTCCCTTGTGACGAAAGGTTTTTGAACACTCAGGGCAGTGATAAGGTTTCTCTCCAGTATGCAACCTGTCATGTATAATTAGATGTGCCTTCTGAATGAAGTGTTTCCCACACTTAGAGCATTGATAACGTTTCTCTCCGGAATGCGATTTCCAATGAACAACAAGTGAGCACCTATAAGCAAATCGTTTGTCACATTCAGTGCATGCATAACGTTTCTCTCCTGTATGTGTACCTTGGTGGCGCCAAAGATCAATCTTTTGACCAAAGCTTTTCCCACATTCAGTGCACTGATAACGTTTCTCTCCAGTATGTATCCTCTGATGGTTAGTGAGACTTCCTTTATGAAGGAATTTTTTTGAACATTCATCACACTCATAAGACACCTCTCGAGTGTGTGTTCTGATGTGAAGAACCAGAATACTCTTCTGAATGAAGCATTTACCGCATTCAGTGCATTGATAAGGTTTCTCCTCTGTATGTGATCTCAGATGTATTTTGAGCCCACCCAATCCACAGTACCTTTTTCCACATTCTGTACATGCATATGGTTTTTCTCCTGTGTGTGTTCTCAGATGTATTGTGAGCGCCTGTGCTCTACTGCACCTTTTTCCACATTCCGTGCATGCATATGGTTTTTCTCCTGTGTGTGTTCTCAGATGGACTTTGAGATAGTCCTTTCTACTAAACGTTTTCCAGCACTCAGTGCAGCAATAAGGTTTCTCTCCAGAATGTATTCTCTCATGACAAATTAGATTTGACTTCTGACTGAAGCGTTTACCGCATTCACTGCATTGATGAGGTTTCTCTCCTGTATGTGTTGTTTGATGTCTTTTGAGCGCCCTTGATCCATTGTACCTTTTTCCACATTCTGAACATGCATATGGCTTTTCTCCTGTGTGTGTTTTCAGATGGACAATGAGATCTCCCTTATGGCTAAATGTTTTCCAGCACTCGGTGCAGCAATAAGGTTTTTCTCCAGAATGTATTCTCTGATGATAAATTTGATGTGCCTTCCACCTGAAGCATTTACCACATTCAGTGCATTGATAAGGTTTCTCTTCTGTATGTGTTCTCAGATGTATTTTGAGAGCACCCGACCTACTGTACATTTTTCCACATTCTGTGCATGCATATGGTTTTTCTCCAGTATGTGTTCTCAGATGGACCGTGAGCTCTCCCTTTTGAATAAATGTTTTACAGCACTCAGTGCAGCAATAAGGTTTCTCTCCAGAATGAATTCTCTCATGACAGATTAGATGGGCCTTCTGACTGAAGCATTTACTGCATTCTCTGCATTGATGAGGTTTCTCTCCTGTATGTGTTCTCAGATGGCTTTTGAGTGCCTGTGATCCACTGCACCTTTTTCCACATTCTGTGCATGCATATGGTTTTTCTCCTGTGTGTGTTCTAAGATGGACAATGAGGTATTCCTTTCTACTGAACGTTTTACAGCACTCAGTGCAGCAATAAGGTTTATCTCCAGAATGTACTCGCCCATGACGAATTAGATTTGCCTTCTGACTGAAGCATTTATTGCATTCAGTGCACTGATAAGGCTTTTCTCCTGTATGCATTCTCTGATGGATAGTAAGATTTTCTTTACATGTGAACTTTCTCAAACATTCAGTAAACTGATAAGATGTATCCCTGTTATTACGGTCTACAAGTTGATTATTGTCTACACATGACAAGGAAGAAATAATTCTCAGTATAGCCTCAGAGGTCCCACATGTGTTCCTCCTTACCGAATCAGTTATGCCTTACAAATGAAGCATTGTGAGCTACTTACTCCTAAAGACATTTACATTCATGACGCTCAGTTGTTTGACTGACAAGAACACAGTTTTACATCCACCAATTTTTCTTATACTCTCAAATCTAACTTCCAAAATAGGATTCCTTGTTTCAAACTCACTAAGTCACCTATTCTAAAATAAATTAAGGTCTTAAGGGTTTCTCTTTTACAAATCTATTTCCAATATACAAATCTTTGACCACATTCAGCAGAAGCATCTTCTTTGCTTTCTTCTTTTTGTGCCAGACAACCTATTGACAAAAATAAGAGAGGTCAATAACTTTCTATGCACTAGACACCGCATACGAGAAGAATGAACCATTAACAGCTCTGGTTGTAGTCATGCAGGTCATTGTATGTTTTGGTTTATATGGAGACCAAAATGATCTCAGACTCTGCAGAGAAATAGGGCTTTGGAGTGAAAAGAACTGAATCTACTCATACTTGTGACTGATTGAGTAATTGTACCATGCCCCTTTCCATGTTCAAATGACTGATATCTAAACACTGACTATTTACCTTTCAGTGCTTTTTATCCAGCACACCACAAGAGAATGAAGGGAAAAAACTAGTAAGCAAATTTGGGGTATTTCATCAATATGTGTAAGAAATTAGACTCCTGCATGCTATGGCTTTTGTGTAACGTGATGAAAGAAGGTGGCCCCAAAATCATGGTATGTTTGTAGAAGGGCATAAGGTTGTCATCTGATGTACCACTGAGTATGCTTAATACAGTAAATATAAACACATTTGCCATTAGTTTGCAAGAGTGTCTCTCTCTTTTGACAGAAATTGGCAACATGGTGGCATCTTAAATACGGAGATGCTATCTAATATACATATCATCTGACCATTCTAATTACTGAATGACAAATGGAAAATCAACTAATTATCTATCAGGTTTATACTAGTAACAGCAAATTAGTGCTGAACATTAAAGAATTGATAAAGTAATAAAATAGACCACATATGATGGTAAGAAAAGTACAGATTTCAAAATTCATATTACCCTAATGAATGGCGCATCAGCCAAAATACAGCCCTAACAATAATGTCAATATAAACTATTGAACTCTCAGATATTACAAACAACCATTTGCAATGCAATAGGTCTTGCATTCACGTGAGTTTGAGCTATTGGCATTGTACATGACAATGCCTTTTATTTATGTTGGGTTTTAAAACATAAATAAAATACATTGTCGTTTACAATACTGATAGCTTAAACTCTCGCAAATGCAAGACCTATTGCACTGCAATAAAGGGCCTTGTCGACCACTTGTTAGATTGTAAATATAATAGGAAGAGGCCGTCCTACGTCTTAAATAGTGCTGTGAAGAAGATGCGCAAGTGTTGTAAATTACACAGACACAAAGTGTGAAGTGAGAGTTACATATGATCTGAGTTATAAACACTAACAAAGCGCTCCAACACCTTTCACTCTGATTATACTGTTGAGCTCAGGACGAAGAGCAGGAGGTGAGGGGCCTATTTCCTGCCCTCTATGTGATTTGAGTGTGGCATTGCGTAATGTCATTGCTATCTTTGGCCCGTGATTTGTAGTGCACTGTGAGACTGACAACATTGTTAAGTACATTAATTGAGAGCTTCAGGAGTGGCAGTATTCCAAGGAGAATAGGTGGACTACAGGTCAACTCATAACAGGGTTTTTTAGTTCTTCGGCTTAGTGCAGATGACATGTAACACAGATGAGCTGTTGTCAGCTTCAATCCATTAGCACAGGATTATGTGCTACCTGGAATTCACATGACAATTCGCTAATCATTTCTAAATCCATTTTACTTGGGGGAGGTTTGAAACAGACACAAGATAGTGCTGTTTAAAGTGATTGAAAGCAGGCGCCTGTGTTATGGGGGCGGCCGTGCTGCTTAAAAAAACACAAGCAGTTTCAGCTAAATCAGCGCACGTCTGGCCTGTGGTAAAAAGAAAGCCAAAGTAAATAGTAAATGCTGCGCAATGGTGTGCGCAGATTTATTATGACTATGTGAGAAATGCCACTATTAGAAGTTGGCATTTTTGTATTCTAAGTGCCTGCCTGATGTGAATTGCATGTCTGGTTTTGGAGAGGCAGGCAGGCCGAGCCAGACATGGGTTGAATAGAGAGATCTGCAATTGGAGTATGGGGAGGGGTGATCCTTTGATCTGAGCAGGGCTGTGCCTGGCAAGGTGAATGATGGCTCCACCTCCCACAGTGCGTCTGATGGCAGACCCCCTCTTCCTCAAAGGCAGGATGCAGCCTTGTAAACAAAGTGCTCCAGGACCACACCAAACTGGTTCTGGCTGGGTTCAGTGACTTGTGACTTTTGAGAACAAAGTCTTTTGGTGGTATAAGTAAAGGGGCTGTGTGTGACCCCCTGAAATTGTTCAGTTCCATGGTGCTCTTCTAGGATGATGTGCTGTTCCTGATTCTACTGGGGCATGCTGCTGCTGGGGCCCAGGAGGAGCTGCCATGAGGGCTTGCCTCCCTGGGACCTGCATTGCCCCCTTGATTACTGAGGAATTTTGCTTTTGGAGCTATGTCTCCCTGCGCCCTTTGAGCGTTATATTTTAATTCTTTCCTGGAGAAAGACGTGTTACTTCTGGATGCCAAGACGAACCTCTGTCCGTGTAACTAGAGGGAATGGACTGTGAAACTTTTATCCACCTCGCTGAAGCAACTACCCAAGGGCCCGATTTGAGCTTGCCTCCTGCTGAAGTCTCAGGGACATTAGACTTCACCCATCAGCCGCCTGGATTCCTATTTGAGGGGGATTCTACTCGCAGGTGAGGCCTCTGTTGAGAATTCCAGAGCCTCTGGTTCTACTGCGGAGACCGCGGGCTGAAAGTCATCGTTATCGCTATTGTGGGCCGTCGCAGCTGAGGAACTGTTGCCCCTGAGAATCATCATTTGCCTGTGTTACCAAAGTCATCGTTATCGCTATTGTGGGCCGCTGCAGCTGTGGAGCTGTGGTCGCCGAGTGCCCGCATTTGCCGTCCTACGAGAATCATCGCTATCGCTATTGTGGGCCCCTGCAGCTAGGGAGCTGTGGTCGCGGAGTGCCCACATTTGCCGTACTACAAAAATCATCGCTATCGCTATTGTGGGCCGCTGCAGCAGAGGAGCTATGCCACTGAGCGCCCGCCTTTAAGCCCCGTACTTTTACAGCTGTGCAGCACTTAGTGCCAGCTGCAACGTTTAGGTCTGCACAATTGCGCATATGGGTTCTGCTGCATTGGCAGCCGCCCTGCCACTTTGGACATAGGGAATTTTAAGCCCCTTTGAGAAGGCCAGTTGGCCAGGGGGACTGTTAGGTTTGTAGGGCGCCAGGCCCTAATGTGATGGATGTGGTGCTAGGAAATGTGATTTATGTAGTATGATTTACTCAACCTTTTTTATGCCTCTAAATGTGGTATATGATTATGAGGTTCTGCATACGGAATTTATGTTTGAGTAATCCTTTACTGTGGTTTATGCTAGTGAGATTATTTTATACGTTGAGTTATGCCTAGTAGGTTATGGTCTAATATGCTTAGGCTTATGAGGTTGGCGCAGGATATATTTCATACCTAATGTGATACTATACATAATATGATTAATGTTACAGGTGATGCTGAGTCCAGTCTTTGCCAGTAATTACTGGTTGTGTTCTATGCTTATTATATGTTCTCCATTTACTATCTTTACTAAGTGATGGTTCTGACAGTGGTCCAAGTGGCCTTGTCATGTGTATATAATCACCTGTGAATATTGCCCAGTGTATATTGTGTGATTACTATTCTAATGTGTTTTATGATAATACAAAGGCTACTTTTGATATAATCTTGTGTGGAGCTCCTTTTGTGGTGTGCATAGTATATTGTTACTGTGCGGGTTGCGCAAATGCTTTAAACATGACCTCCGGGATAAGCCTGACTGCTCGTGCCAAGCTACTAAGGGGGTGAGCAGGGGTTATCTGTGGCGTGTAACTCCCTTGCCCTGACTAGAGTGGTGGTTTCTGCCTGGCTTAGGCGCAAGCCCAGGCCAACCAGAAATCCTATTTCTAACACAGACCCACCATCGAAATGAAAAAATCTCTAGAAGAGTATGACTGCAAAGTAGCTCACCCCGCTCTGTGGCAACATTACAAAAATGCCATATTAGCTCTCGTCTACAAAAGACTTCTAGCAGATCATAGCCAAACACCTGCAGCGGGCCCACTGATTACCACTGGCTGGCTTTGTCACTTGCTTCTTTTTTGACTGCTTGCCTTCCTCTTTTTGGGTTTGTGCCTCCCATGGAGCATAGCCTCTTTACTGCCTTTTTGATTGGCAGACTTTCCTCCTGCCACTGCTCACATTTAGGGAAATAAGTGTTTCCTTTCATTAAGAATTCAATGAAATTGCATGTGCTTTCCTTCTCTCTCGCTCTCTTGACCCCCCCCCCATTCCACATCCTACCCTAGAGGTCCTTGAAACAAATGTTTTTATTTACTTTTTTGGAGGGAACAGCAGCTCCCATTTGCTTCTTAGGCACTTGGCATTCTGGGCTTTCGTGCACCTCTGTTGTTCCCTTACTCAACCTTCTCCTCCGCTGCTTTGTTTCCCTCCCCACACATTACTCTTCTGTTCCTCCAGCCATCATGGTCAGTTAAAAAAATGTATTTGTTCAAAAAGTGCCTTTGCTCAAATTCAATATTTTTTTAATTTATGGAGCAAAATGAGGTTGCAATTTAGGTTGGTAAATAAAAAAAGAAAAATGTCATCTGCATCCTTCAGTATGCACGTGGATAGGTGGTGATACGAGTGTGCATACATCATCATGCTTATGTTTAGTTTCCCTTTCTTGGCTGAAGTTGCACATCATGGTTAAAAAAAAATTGCTTTCTGCCGATGTTGCATAGCACAATGCAAGATTTTTGTTTTACTTTGCCAGTGCTTATTTTTATTCCTTATAGCTGTAGTTTTTCTACATCAAGACTTTGGGCTTCCATGCATTTCACGCTAACAAAATCATGATAACATTCACTTAGGTCTGCAACCCTTCCCAGAACAAACTAGAGTAACCGGGGCCAGCAGGAGTGGGAGGTAGTGAAGAGTTTGTCTGATGGTCTTAAAACCGTGCAGTCAAATCAGAATTTGCTACTGTTGGCGGGATGGGTTTGGGTGCCTAGGATGAAGGTCCTCCTGCAAAGATAAAGAACATTAGGTTTAGAGCATAAGTGAGTGCTGACACCAGCAGAGTAGCAAAGGTTTCCTCGCTATCTCAAAAAGAGGCAGAACAGAGCCCATTAACAAAGCTCTAGGGAGCTGGGGAGTATTAAACATTGTGTCCTGGGAGGACAACAGGCGTGTGAGGCCGCTTTGTGAACTTCCAGAGCACTTTGATATTACAGACGGGGTCTGCAGATGCCTGGGCTGCCCCTTCTGTAATACTGATAGCACGGGCATACATGTAGCGCAAATGCTATAGCGAATCGCTGTTCCCTCCTGGGCATGCCCAATGCAAATGAGGGAATCACTTAGGCTTCGGTCGGTAATACGGCGCAGATGCAGAGATAAACAGGTCGTCAGGAGCCACACTGAGTGTGCCACAAAAAAGTTGGTGCACGCTCAGTGCCCTTCCTAAAGACAGCCCTCTAGAGGGAAGAAAGGGGGTCCCCATAGACCCCACCAGACACCCCCCTGCAATTGCAGCCACTTACTGCATCTGCCCACAAGTGGATCTCTCCCCTCTTCAAGATGGAAGTAGCATGCTGCCTGCACTGTGAAACACGGAGCGGCTTTAAAGCACCTGCTCTGTATTTCACTTGTGGGCGTTGTAAGTAGTGGGAGCATAAGCTACACTAAACTCCAAAAAGCTAATCTATTTAGGGGTCTTCAATTTTGAATTCATGCCAGAATTGTAAATGTTGGAAAGGTTCCCATTTTTGCAGGGCCACACCAGATTTTCTTTTCTCTTCGTGCTAAAACCAATTTTTACTGGCTATAGAACTCTGTGCACTTTATTGCAGTTGAGCAGTAGCAAAGTACTTGTGCTCCTCCTCTCAACAAAGTAAAATTATTATACACCTGACTGGATTGTTTAACTCACTAAGGTGTACCCAGGGCCTGTATGTTTAAATGTGAGAAGTGCACTACAGTGGCAATGCAAATATGACTACAAGTCGCCCACCAGCAGCCTCACTGTGCTGCAGGTTTTAACTGCAAACTCCCCTTTTGACAAGCCTAAATCTTCCTTTTAAATATTTACAACTCAACCCCAAGGCCTTATTGCCTATTGGGCAAGGTACATGGTATTTAAAAGTAAAAAGACATAACTTATGTTAAAATGCCCTTACAGTGAAAACAGCCAAACAGTTATTTTCACTGTAACACGGTTGGCTGTTCTATAGGAAAGCACTGGGATACAGTATCAAGTATAATACGTGTTTTATCCTTTTAGGTGGCAGCTAAAAATTTAATTTTTTTACTTCTTGAAATGTTTATTACAAGCCCAATTCACTGGTGAAGTCAAATTAGTAATACATATTTTGGAAAGCTGACTTTAAAAAGTTGACGTTGCCCTGCCTGAAATCCCTGGAAGCTAAATCTGCATTTTATTTTCGCAATTCAGGCAGTCAGCAATTAACATTTAAATAGGTGTGAATAAACTGTGAAACTGCTCCTAAAAGAAAACAATAGGCTGACCTGATTGGACAGAGGTGATCCATTTAAACAGGACAGAAAATGCAGGACCTTCTAACATCAAAGTGTCAAGTCTTGCTTGAATAACTGAATAAATAAATGCCAGCATTTGTAAAATGCACAGCTACCTCTGGAGAGGTGTCCAGGCGCTGGGGGCTGTCGGGAAGATTAAGCGAGCTACTTCCCAGAGTCACAAGGTGCTGGGCTAACCTGCCGCCGGCACCAGGGATCGAACAGTGAGCACCCATTTTCCGGAGTCAGCCGCCCTGGCTGCTGCACCACACATTCCTTGAATGTCACACCCTGCTTGACAGGTCTGCTGGGGTTTTCATATGACACTTGGTGTGCACTTTAAAGAGGTCGCCCCTGTCCCAGACAAATGTTAGCTGAAATTTGGGCCGGGCCTTTCTTTTGTCCCCACAGGCAGTCAGGCCCCAATCACAGTGAGACTCGCTTTGACATTACAGTGTTTGGCAGGTCTGCTGAGACTACATATAATATTTAGACTGCACTTTAAAAGGCCAAGACAGGATGACAGAACAATTCTTGTGTATCCTCTCGTCTGGTTGCTGATATACTTAGCTTTGTCCTACCAGGCTTATTTTGGCACTACAGTGTAAAATCCCAGCCGAGAGTAAAATTTGATGGGTCTGATGGGTTCACATATAACAATTTGGGCGCACTTGAATGGGATAGAACATGACACCAAGACAATTCTTCTGTATCCACTGTCTAGTTGCTGAGGGATCCTGCTTTTCTCCTTCAAAACATGTGACTGGGTTTGTTGTGGGTACAATACCTGCTCCAAACTGGATTTTAGTTTTACATGTGGAAGGACACTAAGATTATTACCATAGCACACTCTATGCACCCCTCCCCACCAGACCTCAGAGCCTTTAGAGTGGCCGAAGACTTCAGCCATCTTTAAAATGCCCAAACCTGTAACCAATGGGTAGGGAATCCCCCAGGGGTCATTCACACCCACAATCTTGTCCAAGACATTATTGTGGCATCTCAAGGCTCTCACTTCAGAAAACTCTTTGACCTGTGGAAGATCAGAAAAGGACTGAACCCACTGTCTGAGACTCAAGAAGAGCCTAGAACTCCTACCTGCAAGCCTTTAAGTGCATCCGATGGGCTTTAGAACTGTACTCCTAGGACTTAATAAGTAAAATCCTTGACTTGGATGAACTTGGTTAATGCGTCCGATCCGCAATCCATTATGGTCAGCGTCAAATTGCACCCAGATCTTGTTCTACTGCAACCATTGACTATCGTTGGCACTTTGTAATTTTGTGTGGTCTTTTTTTAAATAAAACTTCAAAAATTCACATTCCCAGGTCCCCTTATTCAATTTTTTTCTTTTTTGTGGCATTTTGTTTATTAAATGTTACTTTATTTTTCTAATTCATTATGTGAGATTTATTGTTTTGTTTTCAACTTTATTACTATATTAGTACCGCATAAATACTTTACACATTGTCTCCTGGTGAATTTAGTGACTTTAGGAAGTTCACCCTGACAAGAATTATTACTTGAGGTGGGTACTTATTCCCCTCAACGAATAACCTAATTTCTTATAGTGAACAATTACCCCTGTAATCGAGGGTTTACCTGTTGAAAATCATAGAACAAACACCTGCACTGGGTGAATTAGCAGCAAATTAGACATGGACAGGTAATCCTATTTCTGGCTCAAATCATACCAATCAGGGCCATGGTCTAATCACCTTTAAAATCAAAGTGTACCATAGTCATATTGTTAAAATACAAGCTAAACATACCACAATAAAAATACCTAAAAAAGCCAACGTTTTTTATGATTCAATCAACAATGAGATCTAACAAGATTATTGAACACTTCTTAAATAAGAACAAGGAGACCCCCCAAACTATTCCACAAAAATAAATCTTTTGAAACCATTATATTTCCCTGGGGCTTCATAGCTTTTGTAAGTGTAAAAAGCCCAACCCACCTTATCATGTGTAATTAAACCAATGGTGATGTTCTAATCTACTTGGACAACACGTTCATCTTTATTGAGGCTTATACAATGTTTCATCAAAAAAGAAAAAAAGTAGGCAACTAATCAAATTAAGAAATATGGTAGTAGGGACAACACTTAACCCTTCTGAGAAAAATAACCAATATCCGCACCAAGTTTCTCACAATTTTAGAAAGTTGACCGCCCCAAGATCACTTTTCCTAGAATTTAGCTAAGTTAATAACAACTAACCTATATGGCTCTCATTACTCAATGTCTGAAGTACTTTCTAAGATGGAACATGCTGCCTCTTAGCCACTCTACATTCTGAATCATACTGTTTTGCTGATCTAGAGCTGATTTACGAAGGAACAAGGTTTGATCAAAAGCTCTATAATGGTGGGCAATGAAATCAACAAACAAAACAATGATTTTTAGTGTCTGCACGCTGATGGATGTATTAGAGGTGGTAGTAAAAATTAAAATAATAAAGAATCTGTATTGTACGCAATATACAACAAAACGTGTGCACTAAAGTGTGGGTTTAAGCCACGCAGAAGACAACAGTTCATATAGAAGGAACTTCCTTTAGAGAATGGCATGCAGTGGAAAATGTTAGCACCTAGCCCCAATGTTCACAGTACAGAAATCCACACCCCCTAGAAGAATGCATTTATCTAAAGCCATGGGGATGTTGAAGGAACCTTGGTGGAGCGTTAGTTTTGTGCTAGGAGAGACCTGTCAATTAAACCGCAGAAACAAATCAATAGAATGGTCATTAAAACGAGTGTGATAAAAGTGGCATCAGCAAAGCCCCAGGATAGCAGTGTATGAAACTGGCTGGATCCCTTTGCTCAACTCAGAGAAATTCGAAATAAAAAAAAGACCCAGTTCAGGGCAACACCACATCATGGGCACCCATGTTGCCACTGAGCACCCAGGGCAGAAAACAAAATATCTGGCAGTGAGTTAATGCAAACACTTTGGTGCATAATATGTTTATTATGTGAGGTCTGTCAGAAATGTGTGCTGCACTGATTACCTACCGTCGTGTGGGAGGAGAGAGCTGATTGTTCATTGGAGATGATGGAAATCCTGCAACAGAAAAAAAAGAACAAGTCAAAATGCTAATAATGGAAAGCACATTCTATTAACACACTAAACAGTAGTGTTTATTATTGTGGGAATAATACTTCCATTCCCATGATTAAGATTGCAGAATGCTTTCCTCAGAGACTGAGTGAAAACTTCATTTCATTTGTGGGGGAACCTTTCTCGTCGAAAATAATAATAAAAGCGTTTGCATTTGCAATGTTAAGTCTGAATAGTCATTTTTAGTTTGTAGGTGGCAGACCAAAGTACTGTTCAATACTGGAAGCATGACAGCTTCACGAGCAAAACACAGGTGAAAACAAGTTTGGCCAATTTGATTAAGAGAAAAAAGTATCCATCAAAAAGTCTTTAAAACGACTAACGTCCTATTTCCTTTCCAAAGCAGGAAATGTGAACCAGCACAATATACCTTTAAAAGCAGCAATTGAGTTACAAGGAATATACAGGTAATAGGTTTGAGAAACGTACTCAAAATCAAAGCAGAAAATTTGAGTAGCACATAATAAATAGGTAAAATCATTTTTTTTAAAGTATGTTATTAGCGTTTTAAAGTAAATACATGAACAGTATTGTACACACAACAAAAGCCTGTCAGGCTCGATTTTGTTCTGTCATAGTCGGAGTCTGAGTAGCATGACCCACATCACAGTAATCCAGTGCAAACTGATGAAACACCACAACAGTAAGTACATGGAATGCAGCATTGAACATAAGGAAAGACTGTAAGTAGCATGCCAGAAGGACATCAATTTGGTGGACAGAGCATAATGAATCATATCAATTGCAAGCACCAACAATAAATTGAAATGATCCTATGGTGTTGGATTGTTGTACAATTTCTTTTTTCTTGTTTTGCTTGCTTGGTTTTCTTTTGTTTTCTCTTTGTTAATTATGCATTTCACTATTTCCTGTACCACGAACCAATTAGATTCAACCTGGCCGCAGTGGACAGATTGGTTCATGACATCCAATTTTGTAAGACCAGGGGCTTAAGGGACTATAAGGAGGTTTTTAGAATTCTCAAAGTTGATACCACACCTTTGACAGTGTTCGCAACAGCAAGATTCCTCTTGTCTAGGTGGTACTCCAGGTGTCCAATATTAAAAAATGCAAAATCATTGACCATTGTCCCTGGGATTGTATGTTGACTGTTGTGGGGAGCCTTTTCATTAATAATCTGTTTGGGGTGTCCCACCGTGAGTCTCATTGCATTGTATATTGAGCCAACGACATCTGTTCTATTTTTACCCTTCTTAACATTTGTATGACATAGTGTCCCTTGAGGACTTTTAGCATTGTAGATTTTTCTATTTTACTTGTATATGTGTAAATATGTCTTTTTATGGTTTTTAACCGATAATAAAAACTTTTTGACTGACCGGTTCATGATTCTGTAGAGACATGCCACACGTTAGAAGCAAGTGACACCTACCATCACCATCCTTGGACTTCTCAGTCGTATCATAACTGCTACCAATACACTGTGAATGCAAACATTCACAGTGTGAATTCTGCACTAGTAATGTTAAAATATGATAAAATGCAAATAAATTAGTTTACGCAAAGAAAAATGAATCATACCAATACTGCGGTGAAAGGAGAACAAAAAACAATCAGAAATAACACAAGCATTGGCATAGCTACAAGGTTTTGCCTATGCAAAATCTATTGCCATAGACCCTTTTTAGGTCTCGGCTTCGAGACCTATTGTGACTGAGTTCACTCTCAACGGAGCCAGAGCGGTGAACGAGCGCCGATTGCATCTCGTGGGCGTGCACGCCGAGCCTCCTGGAGCCGTGCACATCTCTTGCTCTTCACCCTTCCGTGAGTGCTTCACACTCACGGAAGCACACACTCACGCACGCACGCATGCACACACACACACACACCCTCCCTCTCTGCCGACTCCCTCTCTGCCGCCCCCCCTCGACCTCCACTCACCGGGCTCTTTCCCTCGCAGCGGGTCAGTCATGGCAGCAGGCAGACTCGGTGTCTTCTCCAGGGATCTTCAGGTGATGTGCACGCCCACGCTGCGTCTCGTGCGCGCCCACCACGCTGTTTCGCGCCCGTTGATCCTCAGCTTGTTGCTTACAGCCAGTGGGTTGAACTTGAATGTACTCGACAAAATATCCTTATATAACTAAAAAGTGAGCATCATCTTCATCTCACGTTTGTAAAGGTAACCATGAACACCAATTGTGTTAAAATATATTGAATACGATAGATCACCTTCCACTCGCCCATACATATACTTTAAATTCCTTATTCATATTATTAGAACAAAGCAACACAGAAGATAATTTTTTGTTGTCTGTGGGTGGGGAGATGGGGTTAGCACTCTCTGCCCTCTTTTCCTATCATTGACTCTTTGGCGCCTATAGGAAAAACCCAAGCTGCTTATACTGTAGAGGAATTCTGCATAAGGATTATTATAGTGTGAGTGCAGAGTGCGCACAGTTCAGAGTGCGCAGAGTGCAGAGTGTGAAGTAGTGAGTGCAGAGTGTGAGTGCAAAGTGAGTAGTAGTGAGTGCAGAGTGAGTGAGCAGAGTGTGAGTGCAGAGTGTGAAGTAGTGAGTGCAGAGTGAGTGTGCAGAGTGTGAATGCAGCGTGCAGAGTTGAGTGCAGAGTGTGAGTGCAGAGTGTAAGTGTGAGTGCAGAGTGCAGAGTAGTGAGTGCAGAGTAGTGAGTGCAGAGTGTGAGTAGTGAGTGCAGAGTGTGAGTAGTGAGTGCAGAGTAGTGAGTGCAGAGTGTGAGTAGTGAGTGCAGAGTGTGAGTAGTGAGTGCAGAGTGTGAGTGCAGAGTGTGAGTAGTGAGTACAGAGTGCAGAGTAGTGAGTGCAGAGTAGTGAGTGCAGAGTAGTGAGTGCAGAGTAGTGAGTGCAGAGTAGTGAGTTTTGAGTGCAGAGTAGTGAATAGTGAGTAGTGAGTGCAGAGTAGTGAGTAGTGAGTAGTGAGTGCAGAGTAGTGAGTGCAGAGTAGTGAGTGCAGAGTAGTGAGTAGTGAGTGCAGAGTAGTGAGTGCAGAGTAGTGAGTAGTGAGTGCAGAGTAGTGAGTAGTGAGTGCAGAGTATTGAGTGCAGAGTAGTGAGTGCAGAGTAGTGAGTAGTGAGTGCAGAGTAGTGAGTAGTGAGTGCAGAGTAGTGAGTAGTGAGTGGTGAGTAGTGAGTGCAAAGTAGTGAGTAGTGAGTGCAGAGTAGTGAGTGCAGAGTAGTGAGTGCAGAGTAGTGAGTGCAGAGTAGTGAGTAGTGAGTGCAGAGTAGTGAGTAGTGAGTGCAGAGTAGTGAGTAGTGAGTGCAGAGTAGTGAGTGCAGAGTAGTGAGTAGTGAGTGCAGAGTAGTGAGTAGTGAGTGCAGAGTAGTGAGTAGTGAGTGCAGAGTAGTGAGTGTAGAGTAGTGAGTAGTGAGTGCAGAGTAGTGAGTGCAGAGTAGTGAGTAGTGAGTGCAGAGTAGTGAGTGCAGAGTAGTGAGTGCAGAGTAGTGAGTAGTGAGTGCAGAGTAGTGAGTAGTGAGTGCAGAGTAGTGAGTAGTGAGTGCAGAGTAGTGAGTGCAGAGTAGTGAGTAGTGAGTGCAGAGTAGTGAGTGCAGAGTAGTGAGTGCAAAGTAGTGAGTAGTGAGTGCAGAGTAGTGAGTAGAGAGTGCAGAGTAGTGAGTAGTGAGTGCAGAGTAGTGAGTAGTGAGTGCAGAGTAGTGAGTAGTGAGTGCAGAGTAGTGAGTGCAGAGTAGTGAGTAGTGAGTGCAGAGTAGTGAGTGCAGAGTAGTGAGTGCAGAGTAGTGAGTGCAGAGTAGTGAGTAGTGAGTGCAGAGTAGTGAGTAGTGAGTGCAGAGTTGTGAGTAGTGAGTGCAGAGTAGTGAGTGCAGAGTAGTGAGTAGTGAGTGCAGAGTAGTGAGTGCAGAGTAGTGAGTAGTGAGTGCAGAGTAGTGAGTGCAGAGTAGTGAGTGCAGAGTAGTGAGTGCAGAGTAGTGAGTAGTGAGTGCAGAGTAGTGAGTGCAGAGTAGTGAGTGCAGAGTAGTGAGTGCAGAGTAGTGAGTGCAGAGTAGTGAGTAGTGAGTGCAGAGTAGTGAGTGCAGAGTAGTGAGTGCAGAGTAGTGAGTAGTGAGTGCAGAGTAGTGAGTGCAGATTGCAGAGTAGTGAGTGCAGATTGCAGAGTAGTGAGTGCAGAGTAGTGAGTAGTGAGTGCAGAGTAGTGAGTAGTGAGTGCAGAGTAGTGAGTAGTGAGTGCAGAGTAGTAAGTAGTGAGTGCAGAGTAGTGAGTAGTGAGTGCAGAGTAGTGAGTGCAGAGTAGTGAGTGCAGAGTAGTGAGTGCAGAGTAGTGAGTGCAGAGTAGTGATTAGTGAGTGCAGAGTAGTGAGTGCAGATTGCAGAGTAGTGAGTGCAGAGTAGTGAGTGCAGAGTAGTGAGTGCAGAGTAGTGAGTAGTGAGTGCAGAGTAGTGAGTAGTGAGTGCAGAATAGTGAGTGCAGAGTAGTGAGTAGTGAGTGCAGAGTAGTGAGTAGTGAGTGCAGAGTAGTGAGTGCAGAGTAGTGAGTAGTGAGTGCAGAGTAGTGAGTAGTGAGTTCAGAGTAGTGAGTAGTGAGTGCAGAGTAGTGAGTAGTGAGTGCAGAGTAGTGAGTAGTGAGTGCAGAGTAGTGAGTAGTGAGTGCAGAGTAGTGAGTGCAGAGTAGTGAGTGCAGAGTAGTGAGTAGTGAGTGCAGAGTAGTGAGTAGTGAGTGCAGAATAGTGAGTGCAGAGTAGTGAGTAGTGAGTGCAGAGTAGTGAGTAGTGAGTGCAGAGTAGTGAGTGCAGAGTAGTGAGTGCAGAGTAGTGAGTAGTGAGTTCAGAGGAGTGAGTAGTGAGTGCAGAGTAGTGAGTAGTGAGTGCAGAGTAGTGAGTAGTGAGTGCAGAGTAGTGAGTAGTGAGTGCAGAGTAGTGAGTAGTGAGTGCAGAGTAGTGAGTGCAGATTGCAGAGTAGTGAGTGCAGATTGCAGAGTAGTGAGTGCAGAGTAGTGAGTGCAGAGTAGTGAGTAGTGAGTGCAGAGTAGTGAGTAGTGAGTGCAGAGTAGTGAGTAGTGAGTGCAGAGTAGTGAGTGCAGATTGCAGAGTAGTGAGTGCAGAGTAGTGAGTGCAGAGTAGTGAGTGCAGAGTAGTGAGTGCAGAGTAGTGAGTAGTGAGTGCAGAGTAGTGAGTAGTGAGTGCAGAGTAGTGAGTGCAGAGTAGTGAGTGCAGAGTAGTGAGTGCAGAGTAGTGAGTGCAGAGTAGTGAGTGCAGAGTAGCGAGTAGTGAGTGCAGAGTAGTGAGTAGTGAGTGCAGAGTAGTGAGTGCAGAGTAGTGAGTAGTGAGTTCAGAGTAGTGAGTAGTGAGTGCAGAGTAGTGAGTAGTGAGTGCAGAGTAGTGAGTAGTGAGTGCAGAGTAGTGAGTGCAGAGTAGTGAGTAGTGAGTAGTGAGTGCAGAGTAGTGAGTAGTGAGTGCAGAGTAGTGAGTAGTGAGTGCAGAGTAGTGAGTAGTGAGTGCAGAGTAGTGAGTGCAGAGTAGTGAGTGCAGAGTAGTGAGTGCAGAGTAGTGAGTAGTGAGTGCAGAGTAGTGAGTAGTGAGTGCAGAGTAGTGAGTAGTGAGTGCAGAGTAGTGAGTAGTGAGTGCAGATTGCAGAGTAGTGAGTGCAGATTGCAGAGTAGTGAGTGCAGAGTAGTGAGTGCAGAGTAGTGAGTGCAGAGTAGTGAGTGCAGAGTGTGAAGTAGTGAGTGCAGAGTGAGTGTGCAGAGTGAGTGTGCAGAGTGCAGAGTTGAGTGCAGAGTGTGAGTGCAGAGTGTAAGTGTGAGTGCAGAGTGTAAGTGTGAGTGCAGAGTGCAGAGTAGTGAGTGCAGAGTGCAGAGTAGTGAGTGCAGAGAAGTGAGTGCAGAGTGTGAGTAGTGAGTGCAGAGTGTGAGTAGTGAGTGCAGAGTGTGAGTAGTGAGTGCAGAGTGTGAGTAGGGAGTGCAGAGTGTGAGTGCAGAGTGTGAGTAGTGAGTGCAGAGGAGTGAGTGCAGAGTGTGAGTAGTGAGTGCAGAGTAGTGAGTGCAGAGTAGTGAGTGCAGAGTAGTGAGTGCAGAGTAGTGAGTAGTGAGTGCAGAGTAGTGAGTAGTGAGTGCAGAGTAGTGAGTGCAGAGTAGTGAGTGCAGAGTAGTGAGTGCAGAGTATTGAGTGCAGAGTAGTGAGTGCAGAGTAGTGAGTAGTGAGTGCAGAGTAGTGAGTGCAGAGTAGTGAGTTCAGAGTAGTGAGTAGTGAGTGCAGAGTAGTGAGTAGTGAGTGCAGAGTAGTGAGTAGTGAGTGCAGAGTAGTGAGTGCAGAGTAGTGAGTGCAGAGTAGTGAGTGCAGAGTAGTGAGTAGTGAGTAGTGAGTAGTGAGTGCAGAGTAGTGAGTAGTGAGTGCAGAGTAGTGAGTAGTGAGTGCAGAGTAGTGAGTGCAGAGTAGTGAGTAGTGAGTGCAGAGTAGTGAGTGCAGAGTAGTGAGTAGTGAGTGCAGAGTAGTGAGTAGTGAGTGCAGAGTAGTGAGTGCAGAGTAGTGAGTGCAGAGTAGTGAGTAGTGAGTGCAAAGTAGTGAGTGCGGAGTAGTGAGTGCAGAGTAGTGAGTAGTGAGTGCAGAGTAGTGAGTAGTGAGTGCAGAGTAGTGAGTAGTGAGTGCAGAGTAGTGAGTGCAGAGTAGTGAGTGCAGAGTAGTGAGTAGTGAGTAGTGAGTAGTGAGTAGTGAGTAGTGAGTGCAGAGTAGTGAGTAGTGAGTGCAGAGTAGTGAGTAGTGAGTTCAGAGTAGTGAGTGCAGAGTAGTGAGTAGTGAGTGCAGAGTAGTGAGTAGTGAGTAGTGAGTGCAGAGTAGTGAGTAGTGAGTGCAGAGTAGTGAGTAGTGAGTGCAGAGTAGTGAGTGCAGAGTAGTGAGTGCAGAGTAGTGAGTGCAGAGCAGTGAGTGCAGAGTAGTGAGTGCAGAGTAGTGAGTAGTGAGTTCAGAGTAGTGAGTGCAGAGTAGTGAGTAGTGAGTGCAGAGTAGTGAGTAGAGAGTGCAGAGTAGTGAGTGCAGATTGCAGAGTAGTGAGTGCATAGTAGTGAGTGCAGAGTAGTGAGTGCAGAGTAGTGAGTGCAGAGTAGTGAGTGCAGAGTAGTGAGTAGTGAGTGCAGAGTAGTGAGTAGTGAGTGCAGAGTAGTGAGTGCAGAGTAGTGAGTGCAGAGTAGTGAGTGCAGAGTAGCGAGTAGTGAGTGCAGAGTAGTGAGTAGTGAGTAGTGAGTGCAGAGTAGTGAGTAGTGAGTGCAGAGTAGTGAGTAGTGAGTGCAGAGTAGTGAGTGCAGAGTAGTGAGTAGTGAGTGCAGAGTAGTGAGTAGTGAGTGCAGAGTAGTGAGTAGTGAGTGCAGAGTAGTGAGTGCAGAGTAGTGAGTGCAGAGTAGTGAGTGCAGAGTAGTGAGTAGTGAGTTCAGAGTAGTGAGTGCAGAGTAGTGAGTAGTGAGTGCAGAGTAGTGAGTAGTGAGTGCAGAGTAGTGAGTGCAGATTGCAGAGTAGTGAGTGCAGAGTAGTGAGTGCAGATTGTGAGTGCAGAGTAGTGAGTGCAGATTGCAGAGTAGTGTGTGCAGAGTAGTGAGTGCAGAGTAGTGAGTGCAGAGTAGTGAGTGCAGAGTAGTGAGTGCAGAGTAGTGAGTAGTGAGTGCAGAGTAGTGAGTAGTGAGTGCAGAGTAGTGAGTAGTGGGTGCAGAGTAGTGGGTAGTGAGTGCAGAGTAGTGAGTAGTGAGTGCAGAGTAGTGAGTGCAGAGTAGTGAGTGCAGAGTAGTGAGTAGTGAGTGCAGAGTAGTGAGTAGTGAGTGCAGAGTAGTGAGTGCAGAGTAGTGAGTGCAGAGTAGTGAGTGCAGAGTAGTGAGTGCAGAGTAGTGAGTGCAGAGTAGTGAGTAGTGAGTGCAGATTAGTGAGTAGTGAGTGCAGAGTAGTGAGTGCAGAGTAGTGAGTGCAGAGTAGTGAGTGCAGAGTAGTGAGTAGTGAGTGCAGAGTAGTGAGTAGTGAGTGCAGAGTAGTGAGTAGTGAGTGCAGAGTAGTGAGTGCAGAGTAGTGAGTAGTGAGTGCAGAGTAGTGAGTGCAGAGTAGTGAGTGCAGAGTAGTGAGTGCAGAGTAGTGAGTGCAGAGTAGTGAGTGCAGAGTAGTGAGTAGTGAGTGCAGAGTAGTGAGTAGTGAGTGCAGAGTAGTGAGTAGTGAGTGCAGAGTAGTGAGTAGTGAGTGCAGAGTAGTGAGGGCAGAGTGCAGAGTAGTGAGTGCAGAGTAGTGAGTGCAGAGTAGTGAGTGCAGAGTAGTAAGTGCAGAGTAGTGAGTGCAGAGTAGTGAGTAGTGAGTGCAGAGTAGTGAGTGCAGAGTAGTGAGTAGTGAGTGCAGAGTAGTGAGTGCAGATTGCAGAGTAGTGAGTGCAGATTGCAGAGCAGTGAGTGCAGAGTAGTGAGTGCAGAGTAGTGAGTGCAGAGTAGTGAGTAGTGAGTTCAGAGTAGTGAGTGCAGAGTAGTGAGTAGTGAGTGCAGAGTAGTGAGTAGTGAGTGCAGAGTAGTGAGTGCAGATTGCAGAGTAGTGAGTGCAGAGTAGTGAGTGCAGATTGTGAGTGCAGAGTAGTGTGTGCAGATTGCAGAGTAGTGAGTGCAGAGTAGTGAGTGCAGAGTAGTGAGTGCAGAGTAGTGAGTGCAGAGTAGTGAGTAGTGAGTGCAGAGTAGTGAGTAGTGAGTGCAGAGTAGTGAGTGCAGAGTAGTGAGTGCAGAGTAGTGAGTGCAGAGTAGTGAGTGCAGAGTAGTGAGTAGTGAGTGCAGAGTAGTGAGTAGTGAGTGCAGAGTAGTGAGTAGTGAGTGCAGAGTAGTGAGTGCAGAGTAGTGAGTAGTGAGTGCAGAGTAGTGAGTGCAGAGTAGTGAGTGCAGAGTAGTGAGTCGTGAGTGCAGAGTAGTGAGTAGTGAGTGCAGAGTAGTGAGTAGTGAGTGCAGAGTAGTGAGGGCAGAGTGCAGAGTAGTGAGTGCAGAGTAGTGAGTGCAGAGTAGTGAGTGCAGAGTAGTGAGTGCAGAGTAGTGAGTGCAGAGTAGTGAGTAGTGAGTGCAGAGAAGTGAGTGCAGAGTAGTGAGTGCAGAGTAGTGAGTAGTGAGTGCAGAGTAGTGAGTGCAGATTGCAGAGTAGTGAGTGCAGATTGCAGAGCAGTGAGTGCAGAGTAGTGAGTAGTGAGTGCAGAGTAGTGAGTAGTGAGTGCAGAGTAGTGAGTAGTGAGTGCAGAGTAGTGAGTAGTGAGTGCAGAGTAGTGAGTAGTGAGTGCAGAGTAGTGAGTGCAGAGTAGTGAGTGCAGAGTAGTGAGTGCAGAGTAGTGAGTGCAGAGTAGTGAGTAGTGAGTGCAGAGTAGTGAGTAGTGAGTGCAGAGTAGTGAGTAGTGAGTTCAGAGTAGTGAGTAGTGAGTGCAGAGTAGTGAGTAGTGAGTGCAGAGTAGTGAGTAGTGAGTGAAGAGTAGTGAGTAGTGAGTGCAGAGTAGTGAGTAGTGAGTGCAGAGTAGTGAGTGCAGAGTAGTGAGTGCAGAGTAGTGAGTGCAGAGTAGTGAGTGCAGAGTAGTGAGTGCAGATTGCAGAGTAGTGAGTGCAGAGTAGTGAGTAGTGAGTGCAGAGTAGTGAGTAGTGAGTGCAGAGTAGTGAGTGCAGAGTAGTGAGTGCAGAGTAGTGAGTAGTGAGTGCAGAGTAGTGAGTAGTGAGTGCAGAGTAGTGAGTAGTGAGTTCAGAGGAGTGAGTAGTGAGTGCAGAGTAGTGAGTAGTGAGTGCAGAGTAGTGAGTAGTGAGTGCAGAGTAGTGAGTAGTGAGTGCAGAGTAGTGAGTAGTGAGTGCAGAGTAGTGAGTGCAGATTGCAGAGTAGTGAGTGCAGAGTAGTGAGTGCAGAGTAGTGAGTGCAGAGTAGTGAGTGCAGAGTAGTGAGTAGTGAGTGCAGAGTAGTGAGTAGTGAGTGCAGAGTAGTGAGTGCAGAGTAGTGAGTGCAGAGTAGCGAGTAGTGAGTGCAGAGTAGCGAGTAGTGAGTGCAGAGTAGTGAGTGCAGAGTAGTGAGTAGTGAGTGCAGAGTAGTGAGTAGTGAGTGCAGAGTAGTGAGTAGTGAGTGCAGAGTAGTGAGTAGTGAGTGCAGAGTAGTGAGTAGTGAGTGCAGAGTAGTGAGTGCAGAGTAGTGAGTAGTGAGTGCAGAGTAGTGAGTAGTGAGTGCAGAGTAGTGAGTAGTGAGTGCAGAGTAGTGAGTAGTGAGTGCAGAGTAGTGAGTGCAGAGTAGTGAGTGCAGAGTAGTGAGTGCAGAGTAGTGAGTAGTGAGTGCAGAGTAGTGAGTAGTGAGTGCAGAGTAGTGAGTAGTGAGTGCAGAGTAGTGAGTGCAGAGTAGTGAGTGCAGAGTAGTGAGTGCAGAGTAGTGAGTAGTGAGTGCAGAGTAGTGAGTAGTGAGTGCAGAGTAGTGAGTAGTGAGTGCAGAGTAGTGAGTGCAGAGTAGTGAGTGCAGATTGCAGAGTAGTGAGTGCAGATTGCAGAGTAGTGAGTGCAGAGTAGTGAGTGCAGAGTAGTGAGTGCAGAGTAGTGAGTGCAGAGTAGTTAGTGCAGAGTGTGAAGTAGTGAGTGCAGAGTGAGTGTGCAGAGTGAGTGTGCAGAGTGCAGAGTTGAGTGCAGAGTGTGAGTGCAGAGTGTAAGTGTGAGTGCAGAGTGTAAGTGTGAGTGCAGAGTAGTGAGTGCAGAGTGCAGAGTAGTGAGTGCAGAGAAGTGAGTGCAGAGTGTGAGTAGTGAGTGCAGAGTGTGAGTAGTGAGTGCAGAGTGTGAGTAGTGAGTGCAGAGTGTGAGTAGTGAGTGCAGAGTGTGAGTGCAGAGTGTGAGTAGTGAGTGCAGAGGAGTGAGTGCAGAGTGTGAGTAGTGAGTGCAGAGTAGTGAGTGCAGAGTAGTGAGTGCAGAGTAGTGAGTGCAGAGTAGTGAGTAGTGAGTGCAGAGTAGTGAGTAGTGAGTGCAGAGTAGTGAGTGCAGAGTAGTGAGTAGTGAGTGCAGAGTAGTGAGTAGTGAGTGCAGAGTAGTGAGTGCAGAGTAGTGAGTAGTGAGTTCAGAGTAGTGAGTGCGGAGTAGTGAGTGCAGAGTAGTGAGTAGTGAGTGCAGAGTAGTGAGTAGTGAGTGCAGAGTAGTGAGTAGTGAGTAGTGAGTGCAGAGTAGTGAGTAGTGAGTAGTGAGTAGTGAGTAGTGAGTGCAGAGTAGTGAGTAGTGAGTGCAGAGTAGTGAGTGCAGAGTAGTGAGTAGTGAGTAGTGAGTAGTGAGTAGTGAGTGCAGAGTAGTGAGTAGTGAGTAGTGAGTGCAGAGTAGTGAGTAGTGAGTGCAGAGTAGTGAGTAGTGAGTGCAGAGTAGTGAGTGCAGAGTAGTGAGTGCAGAGTAGTGAGTGCAGAGTAGTGAGTAGTGAGTTCAGAGTAGTGAGTGCAGAGTAGTGAGTGCAGAGTAGTGAGTAGTGAGTGCAGAGTAGTGAGTAGAGAGTGCAGAGTAGTGAGTGCAGATTGCAGAGTAGTGAGTGCAGAGTAGTGAGTGCAGAGTAGTGAGTGCAGAGTAGTGAGTAGTGAGTGCAGAGCAGTGAGTAGTGAGTGCAGAGTAGTGAGTAGTGAGTGCAGAGTAGTGAGTGCAGAGTAGTGAGTGCAGAGTAGTGAGTGCAGAGTAGTGAGTGCAGAGTAGCGAGTAGTGAGTGCAGAGTAGTGAGTGCAGAGTAGTGAGTGCAGAGTAGTGAGTGCAGAGTAGTGAGTGCAGAGTAGCGAGTAGTGAGTGCAGAGTAGCGAGTAGTGAGTGCAGAGTAGTGAGTAGTGAGTGCAGAGTAGTGAGTAGTGAGTGCAGAGTAGTGAGTAGAGAGTGCAGAGTAGTGAGTGCAGATTGCAGAGTAGTGAGTGCAGAGTAGTGAGTGCAGAGTAGTGAGTGCAGAGTAGTGAGTGCAGAGTAGTGAGTGCAGAGTAGTGAGTAGTGAGTGCAGAGTAGTGAGTAGTGAGTGCAGAGTAGTGAGTGCAGAGTCGCGAGTAGTGAGTGCAGAGTAGTGAGTGCAGAGTAGTGAGTGCAGAGTAGTGAGTGCAGAGTAGTGAGTGCAGAGTGTGAAGTAGTGAGTGCAGAGTGAGTGTGAAGAGTGAGTGTGCAGAGTGCAGAGTTGAGTGCAGAGTGTGAGTGCAGAGTGTAAGTGTGAGTGCAGAGTGTAAGTGTGAGTGCAGAGTGCAGAGTAGTGAGTGCAGAGAAGTGAGTGCAGAGTGTGAGTAGTGAGTGCAGAGTGTGAGTAGTGAGTGCAGAGTGTGAGTAGTGAGTGCAGAGTGTGAGTGCAGAGTGTGAGTAGTGAGTGCAGAGGAGTGAGTGCAGAGTGTGAGTAGTGAGTGCAGAGTAGTGAGTGCAGAGTAGTGAGTGCAGAGTAGTGAGTGCAGAGTAGTGAGTGCAGAGTAGTGAGTAGTGAGTTCAGAGTAGTGAGTGCAGAGTAGTGAGTAGTGAGTGCAGAGTAGTGAGTAGTGAGTGCAGAGTAGTGAGTAGAGAGTGCAGAGTAGTGAGTGCAGATTGCAGAGTAGTGAGTGCAGAGTAGTGAGTGCAGAGTAGTGAGTGCAGAGTAGTGAGTGCAGAGTAGTGAGTGCAGAGTAGTGAGTGCAGAGTAGTGAGTAGTGAGTGCAGAGTAGTGAGTAGTGAGTGCAGAGTAGTGAGTGCAGAGTAGTGAGTGCAGAGTAGTGAGTGCAGAGTCGCGAGTAGTGAGTGCAGAGTAGTGAGTGCAGAGTAGTGAGTAGTGAGTGCAGAGTAGTGAGTGCAGAGTAGTGAGTGCAGAGTAGTGAGTGCAGAGTAGTGAGTAGTGAGCTCAGAGTAGTGAGTGCAGAGTAGTGAGTAGTGAGTGCAGAGTAGTTAGTAGTGAGTGCAGAGTAGTGAGTGCAGATTGCAGAGTAGTGAGTGCAGAGTAGTGAGTGCAGAGTAGTGAGTGCAGATTGCAGAGTAGTGAGTGCAGAGTAGTGAGTGCAGAGTAGTGAGTGCAGAGTAGTGAGTGCAGAGTAGTGAGTGCAGAGTAGTGAGTAGTGAGTGCAGAGTAGTGAGTAGTGAGTTCAGAGTAGTGAGTAGTGAGTGCAGAGTAGTGAGTAGTGAGTGCAGAGTAGTGAGTAGTGAGTGCAGAGTAGTGAGTAGTGAGTGCAGAGTAGTGAGTGCAGAGTAGTGAGTGCAGAGTAGTGAGTGCAGAGTAGTGAGTAGTGAGTGCAGAGTAGTGAGTAGTGAGTGCAGAGTAGTGAGTGCAGAGTAGTGAGTGCAGAGTAGTGAGTGCAGAGTAGTGAGTAGTGAGTGCAGAGTAGTGAGTAGTGAGTGCAGAGTAGTGAGTGCAGAGTAGTGAGTGCAGAGTAGTGAGTGCAGAGTAGTGAGTGCAGAGTAGTGAGTAGTGAGTGCAGAGTAGTGAGTAGTGAGTGCAGAGTAGTGAGTGCAGAGTAGTGAGTGCAGAGTAGTGAGTGCAGAGTAGGGAGTAGTGAGTGCAGAGTAGTGAGTGCAGAGTAGTGAGTGCAGAGTAGTGAGTGCAGAGTAGTGAGTAGTGAGTGCAGAGTAGTGAGTAGTGAGTGCAGAGTAGTGGGTAGTGAGTGCAGAGTAGTGAGTGCAGAGTAGTGAGTGCAGAGTATTGAGTGCAGAGTAGTGAGTGCAGAGTAGTGAGTAGTGAGGGCAGAGTAGTGAGTGCAGAGTAGTGAGTAGTGAGTTCAGAGTAGTGAGTGCGGAGTAGTGAGTGCAGAGTAGTGAGTAGTGAGTGCAGAGTAGTGAGTAGTGAGTGCAGAGTAGTGAGTGCAGAGTAGTGAGTGCAGAGTAGTGAGTGCAGAGTAGTGAGTAGTGAGTAGTGAGTAGTGAGTAGTGAGTGCAGAGTAGTGAGTAGTGAGTGCAGAGTAGTGAGTAGTGAGTTCAGAGTAGTGAGTGCAGAGTAGTGAGTGCAGAGTAGTGAGTAGTGAGTAGTGAGTAGTGAGTAGTGAGTAGTGAGTGCAGAGTAGTGAGTAGTGAGTAGTGAGTGCAGAGTTGTGAGTAGTGAGTGCAGAGTAGTGAGTAGTGAGTGCAGAGTAGTGAGTAGTGAGTGCAGAGTAGTGAGTGCAGAGTAGTGAGTGCAGAGTAGTGAGTGCAGAGTAGTGAGTGCAGAGTAGTGAGTAGTGAGTTCAGAGTAGTGAGTGCAGAGTAGTGAGTAGTGAGTGCAGAGTAGTGAGTAGTGAGTGCAGAGTAGTGAGTAGAGAGTGCAGAGTAGTGAGTGCAGATTGCAGAGTAGTGAGTGCAGAGTAGTGAGTGCAGAGTAGTGAGTGCAGAGTAGTGAGTGCAGAGTAGTGAGTGCAGAGTAGTGAGTGCAGAGTAGTGAGTGCAGAGTAGTGAGTAGTGAGTGCAGAGTTGTGAGTAGTGAGTGCAGAGTAGTGAGTGCAGAGTAGTGAGTAGTGAGTGCAGAGTAGTGAGTAGTGAGTGCAGAGTAGTGAGTAGTGAGTGCAGAGTAGTGAGTGCAGAGTAGTGAGTAGTGAGTTCAGAGTAGTGAGTGCAGAGTAGTGAGTAGTGAGTGCAGAGTAGTGAGTGCAGAGTAGTGAGTGCAGAGTAGTGAGTAGTGAGTTCAGAGTAGTGAGTGCAGAGTAGCGAGTAGTGAGTGCAGAGTAGTGAGTAGTGAGTGCAGAGTAGTGAGTGCAGATTGCAGAGTAGTGAGTGCAGAGTAGTGAGTGCAGAGTAGTGAGTGCAGATTGCAGAGTAGTGAGTGCAGAGTAGTGAGTGCAGAGTAGTGAGTGCAGAGTAGTGAGTGCAGAGTAGTGAGTGCAGAGTAGTGAGTAGTGAGTGCAGAGTAGTGAGTAGTGAGTGCAGAGTAGTGAGTAGTGAGTGCAGAGTAGTGAGTAGTGAGTGCAGAGTAGTGAGTGCAGAGTAGTGAGTGCAGAGTAGTGAGTGCAGAGTAGTGAGTAGTGAGTGCAGAGTAGTGAGTAGTGAGTGCAGAGTAGTGAGTGCAGAGTAGTGAGTGCAGAGTAGTGAGTGCAGAGTAGTGAGTGCAGAGTAGTGAGTAGTGAGTGCAGAGTAGTGAGTAGTGAGTGCAGAGTAGTGAGTAGTGAGTGCAGAGTAGTGAGTGCAGAGTAGTGAGTAGTGAGTGCAGAGTAGTGAGTGCAGAGTAGTGAGTGCAGAGTAGTGAGTGCAGAGTAGTGAGTGCAGAGTAGTGAGTGCAGAGTAGTGAGTGCAGAGTAGTGAGTAGTAAGTGCAGAGTAGTGAGTAGTGAGTGCAGAGTAGTGAGGGCAGAGTGCAGAGTAGTGAGTGCAGAGTAGTGAGTGCAGAGTAGTGAGTGCAGAGTAGTGAGTGCAGAGTAGTGAGTAGTGAGTGCAGAGTAGTGAGTGCAGATTGCAGAGTAGTGAGTGCAGATTGCAGAGTAGTGAGTGCAGAGTAGTGAGTAGTGAGTGCAGAGTAGTGAGTAGTGAGTGCAGAGTAGTGAGTAGTGAGTGCAGAGTAGTGAGTAGTGAGTGCAGAGTAGTAAGTAGTGAGTGCAGAGTAGTGAGTAGTGAGTGCAGAGTAGTGAGTGCAGAGTAGTGAGTGCAGAGTAGTGAGTGCAGAGTAGTGAGTGCAGAGTAGTGAGTGCAGAGTAGTGAGTAGTGAGTGCAGAGTAGTGAGTAGTGAGTGCAGAATAGTGAGTGCAGAGTAGTGAGTAGTGAGTGCAGAGTAGTGAGTAGTGAGTGCAGAGTAGTGAGTGCAGAGTAGTGAGTAGTGAGTGCAGAGTAGTGAGTAGTGAGTTCAGAGTAGTGAGTAGTGAGTGCAGAGTAGTGAGTAGTGAGTGCAGAGTAGTGAGTAGTGAGTGCAGAGTAGTGAGTGCAGAGTAGTGAGTAGTGAGTGCAGAGTAGTGAGTAGTGAGTGCAGAGTAGTGAGTGCAGAGTAGTGAGTGCAGAGTAGTGAGTGCAGATTGCAGAGTAGTGAGTGCAGAGTAGTGAGTGCAGAGTAGTGAGTAGTGAGTGCAGAGTAGTGAGTGCAGAGTAGTGAGTGCAGAGTAGTGAGTGCAGAGTAGTGAGTAGTGAGTGCAGAGTAGTGAGTAGTGAGTGCAGAGTAGTGAGTAGTGAGTGCAGAATAGTGAGTGCAGAGTAGTGAGTAGTGAGTGCAGAGTAGTGAGTAGTGAGTGCAGAGTAGTGAGTGCAGAGTAGTGAGTAGTGAGTGCAGAGTAGTGAGTTCAGAGGAGTGAGTAGTGAGTGCAGAGGAGTGAGTAGTGAGTGCAGAGTAGTGAGTAGTGAGTGCAGAGTAGTGAGTAGTGAGTGCAGAGTAGTGAGTAGTGAGTGCAGAGTAGTGAGTGCAGATTGCAGAGTAGTGAGTGCAGATGCAGAGTAGTGAGTGCAGAGTAGTGAGTGCAGAGTAGTGAGTGCAGAGTAGTGAGTAGTGAGTGCAGAGTAGTGAGTAGTGAGTGCAGAGTAGTGAGTATTGAGTGCAGAGTAGTGAGTAGTGAGTGCAGAGTAGTGAGTAGTGAGTGCAGAGTAGTGAGTGCAGATTGCAGAGTAGTGAGTGCAGAGTAGTGAGTGCAGAGTAGTGAGTGCAGAGTAGTGAGTGCAGAGTAGTGAGTAGTGAGTGCAGAGTAGTGAGTAGTGAGTGCAGAGTAGTGAGTAGTGAGTGCAGAGTAGTGAGTAGTGAGTGCAGAGTAGTGAGTGCAGAGTAGTGAGTGCAGAGTAGCAAGTAGTGAGTGCAGAGTAGCGAGTAGTGAGTGCAGAGTAGTGAGTAGTGAGTTCAGAGTAGTGAGTAGTGAGTGCAGAGTAGTGAGTGCAGAGTAGTGAGTAGTGAGTGCAGAGTAGTGAGTAGTGAGTGCAGAGTAGTGAGTAGTGAGTGCAGAGTAGTGAGTAGTGAGTAGTGAGTGCAGAGTAGTGAGTAGTGAGTGCAGAGTAGTGAGTAGTGAGTGCAGGGTAGTGAGTAGTGAGTGCAGAGTAGTGAGTGCAGAGTAGTGAGTGCAGAGTAGTGAGTGCAGAGTAGTGAGTGCAGAGTAGTGAGTGCAGAGTAGTGAGTAGTGAGTGCAGAGTAGTGAGTAGTGAGTGCAGAGTAGTGAGTAGTGAGTGCAGAGTAGTGAGTAGTGAGTGCAGAGTAGTGAGTGCAGAGTAGTGAGTGCAGAGTAGTGAGTGCAGAGTAGTGAGTAGTGAGTAGTGAGTGCAGAGTAGTGAGTGCAGAGTAGTGAGTAGTGAGTGCAGAGTAGTGAGTAGTGAGTGCAGAGTAGTGAGTAGTGAGTGCAGAGTAGTGAGTAGTGAGTGCAGAGTAGTGAGTGCAGATTGCAGAGTAGTGAGTGCAGATTGCAGAGTAGTGAGTGCAGATTGCAGAGTAGTGAGTGCAGAGTAGTGAGTGCAGAGTAGTGAGTGCAGAGTAGTGAGTGCAGAGTAGTGAGTGCAGAGTGTGAAGTAGTGAGTGTGCAGAGTGCAGAGTTGAGTGCAGAGTGTAATTGTGAGTGCAGAGTGTAAGTGTGAGTGCAGAGTGTAAGTGTGAGTGCAGAGTGTAAGTGTGAGTGCAGAGTGTAAGTGTGAGTGCAGAGTGTAAGTGTGAGTGCAGAGTAGTGAGTGCAGAGTAGTGAGTGCAGAGTGTGAGTAGTGAGTGCAGAGTGTGGGTAGTGAGTGCAGAGTAGTGAGTAGTGAGTGCAGAGTAGTGAGTAGTGAGTGCAGAGTAGTGAGTGCAGAGTAGTGAGTGCAGAGTAGTGAGTGCAGAGTAGCAAGTAGTGAGTGCAGAGTAGCGAGTAGTGAGTGCAGAGTAGTGAGTAGTGAGTTCAGAGTAGTGAGTAGTGAGTGCAGAGTAGTGAGTAGTGAGTGCAGAGTAGTGAGTAGTGAGTGCAGAGTAGTGAGTAGTGAGTGCAGAGTAGTGAGTAGTGAGTGCAGAGTAGTGAGTAGTGAGTAGTGAGTGCAGAGTAGTGAGTAGTGAGTGCAGAGTAGTGAGTAGTGAGTGCAGGGTAGTGAGTAGTGAGTGCAGAGTAGTGAGTGCAGAGTAGTGAGTGCAGAGTAGTGAGTGCAGAGTAGTGAGTGCAGAGTAGTGAGTAGTGAGTGCAGAGTAGTGAGTAGTGAGTGCAGAGTAGTGAGTAGTGAGTGCAGAGTAGTGAGTAGTGAGTGCAGAGTAGTGAGTGCAGAGTAGTGAGTGCAGAGTAGTGAGTGCAGAGTAGTGAGTAGTGAGTAGTGAGTGCAGAGTAGTGAGTGCAGAGTAGTGAGTAGTGAGTGCAGAGTAGTGAGTAGTGAGTGCAGAGTAGTGAGTGCAGAGTAGTGAGTAGTGAGTGCAGAGTAGTGAGTGCAGATTGCAGAGTAGTGAGTGCAGATTGCAGAGTAGTGAGTGCAGATTGCAGAGTAGTGAGTGCAGAGTAGTGAGTGCAGAGTAGTGAGTGCAGAGTAGTGAGTGCAGAGTAGTGAGTGCAGAGTGTGAAGTAGTGAGTGTGCAGAGTGCAGAGTTGAGTGCAGAGTGTAATTGTGAGTGCAGAGTGTAAGTGTGAGTGCAGAGTGTAAGTGTGAGTGCAGAGTGTAAGTGTGAGTGCAGAGTGTAAGTGTGAGTGCAGAGTGTAAGTGTGAGTGCAGAGTAGTGAGTGCAGAGTAGTGAGTGCAGAGTGTGAGTAGTGAGTGCAGAGTGTGGGTAGTGAGTGCAGAGTAGTGAGTAGTGAGTGCAGAGTAGTGAGTAGTGAGTGCAGAGTAGTGAGTGCAGAGTAGTGAGTGCAGAGTAGTGAGTGCAGAGTAGTGAGTGCAGAGTAGTGAATAGTGAGTGCAGAGTAGTGAGTAGTGAGTGCAGAGTAGTGAGTAGTGAGTTCAGAGTAGTGAGTGCAGAGTAGTGAGTGCAGAGTAGTGAGTGCAGAGTAGTGAGTAGTGAGTGCAGAGTAGTGAGTGCAGAGTAGTGAGTGCAGAGTAGTGAGTGCAGAGTAGTGAATGCAGAGTAGTGAGTAGTGAGTGCAGAGTAGTGAGTAGTGAGTGCAGAGTAGTGAGTAGTGAGTGCAAAGTAGTGAGTGTAGAGTAGTGAGTGCAGAGTAGTGAGTAGTGAGTGCAAAGTAGTGAGTGTAGAGTAGTGAGTGCAGAGTAGTGAGTAGTGAGTGCAGAGTAGTGAGTGCAGAGTAGTGAGTAGTGAGTGCAGAGTAGTGAGTAGTGAGTGCAGAGTAGTGAGTAGTGAGTGCAGAGTAGTGAGTAGTGAGTGCAGAGTAGTGAGTGCAGAGTAGTGAGTGCAGAGTAGTGAGTGCAGAGTAGTGAGTGCAGAGTAGTGAGTAGTGAGTGCAGAGTAGTGAGTGCAGAGTAGTGAGTAGTGAGTGCAGAGTAGTGAGTGCAGAGTAGTGAGTAGTGAGTGCAGAGTAGTGAGTGCAGAGTAGTGAGTAGTGAGTGCAGAGTAGTGAGTAGTGAGTGCAGAGTAGTGAGTAGTGAGTGCAAAGTAGTGAGTGTAGAGTAGTGAGTGCAGAGTAGTGAGTAGTGAGTGCAAAGTAGTGAGTGTAGAGTAGTGAGTGCAGAGTAGTGAGTAGTGAGTGCAGAGTAGTGAGTGCAGAGTAGTGAGTAGTGAGTGCAGAGTAGTGAGTAGTGAGTGCAGAGTAGTGAGTAGTGAGTGCAGAGTAGTGAGTAGTGAGTGCAGAGTAGTGAGTGCAGAGTAGTGAGTGCAGAGTAGTGAGTGCAGAGTAGTGAGTGCAGAGTAGTGAGTAGTGAGTGCAGAGTAGTGAGTGCAGAGTAGTGAGTAGTGAGTGCAGAGTAGTGAGTGCAGAGTAGTGAGTAGTGAGTGCAGAGTAGTGAGTGCAGAGTAGTGAGTAGTGAGTGCAGAGTAGTGAGTGCAGAGTAGTGAGTGCAGAGTAGTGAGTCGTGAGTGCAGAGTAGTGAGTAGTGAGTGCAGAGTAGTGAGTAGTGAGTGCAGAGTAGTGAGGGCAGAGTGCAGAGTAGTGAGTGCAGAGTAGTGAGTGCAGAGTAGTGAGTGCAGAGTAGTGAGTGCAGAGTAGTGAGTGCAGAGTAGTGAGTAGTGAGTGCAGAGAAGTGAGTGCAGAGTAGTGAGTGCAGAGTAGTGAGTAGTGAGTGCAGAGTAGTGAGTGCAGATTGCAGAGTAGTGAGTGCAGATTGCAGAGCAGTGAGTGCAGAGTAGTGAGTAGTGAGTGCAGAGTAGTGAGTAGTGAGTGCAGAGTAGTGAGTAGTGAGTGCAGAGTAGTGAGTAGTGAGTGCAGAGTAGTGAGTAGTGAGTGCAGAGTAGTGAGTGCAGAGTAGTGAGTGCAGAGTAGTGAGTGCAGAGTAGTGAGTGCAGAGTAGTGAGTAGTGAGTGCAGAGTAGTGAGTAGTGAGTGCAGAGTAGTGAGTAGTGAGTGCAGAGTAGTGAGTAGTGAGTTCAGAGTAGTGAGTAGTGAGTGCAGAGTAGTGAGTAGTGAGTGCAGAGTAGTGAGTAGTGAGTGAAGAGTAGTGAGTAGTGAGTGCAGAGTAGTGAGTAGTGAGTGCAGAGTAGTGAGTGCAGAGTAGTGAGTGCAGAGTAGTGAGTGCAGAGTAGTGAGTGCAGAGTAGTGAGTGCAGATTGCAGAGTAGTGAGTGCAGAGTAGTGAGTAGTGAGTGCAGAGTAGTGAGTAGTGAGTGCAGAGTAGTGAGTGCAGAGTAGTGAGTGCAGAGTAGTGAGTAGTGAGTGCAGAGTAGTGAGTAGTGAGTGCAGAGTAGTGAGTAGTGAGTTCAGAGGAGTGAGTAGTGAGTGCAGAGTAGTGAGTAGTGAGTGCAGAGTAGTGAGTAGTGAGTGCAGAGTAGTGAGTAGTGAGTGCAGAGTAGTGAGTAGTGAGTGCAGAGTAGTGAGTGCAGATTGCAGAGTAGTGAGTGCAGAGTAGTGAGTGCAGAGTAGTGAGTGCAGAGTAGTGAGTGCAGAGTAGTGAGTAGTGAGTGCAGAGTAGTGAGTAGTGAGTGCAGAGTAGTGAGTGCAGAGTAGTGAGTGCAGAGTAGCGAGTAGTGAGTGCAGAGTAGCGAGTAGTGAGTGCAGAGTAGTGAGTGCAGAGTAGTGAGTAGTGAGTGCAGAGTAGTGAGTAGTGAGTGCAGAGTAGTGAGTAGTGAGTGCAGAGTAGTGAGTAGTGAGTGCAGAGTAGTGAGTAGTGAGTGCAGAGTAGTGAGTGCAGAGTAGTGAGTAGTGAGTGCAGAGTAGTGAGTAGTGAGTGCAGAGTAGTGAGTAGTGAGTGCAGAGTAGTGAGTAGTGAGTGCAGAGTAGTGAGTGCAGAGTAGTGAGTGCAGAGTAGTGAGTGCAGAGTAGTGAGTAGTGAGTGCAGAGTAGTGAGTAGTGAGTGCAGAGTAGTGAGTAGTGAGTGCAGAGTAGTGAGTGCAGAGTAGTGAGTGCAGAGTAGTGAGTGCAGAGTAGTGAGTAGTGAGTGCAGAGTAGTGAGTAGTGAGTGCAGAGTAGTGAGTAGTGAGTGCAGAGTAGTGAGTGCAGAGTAGTGAGTGCAGATTGCAGAGTAGTGAGTGCAGATTGCAGAGTAGTGAGTGCAGAGTAGTGAGTGCAGAGTAGTGAGTGCAGAGTAGTGAGTGCAGAGTAGTTAGTGCAGAGTGTGAAGTAGTGAGTGCAGAGTGAGTGTGCAGAGTGAGTGTGCAGAGTGCAGAGTTGAGTGCAGAGTGTGAGTGCAGAGTGTAAGTGTGAGTGCAGAGTGTAAGTGTGAGTGCAGAGTAGTGAGTGCAGAGTGCAGAGTAGTGAGTGCAGAGAAGTGAGTGCAGAGTGTGAGTAGTGAGTGCAGAGTGTGAGTAGTGAGTGCAGAGTGTGAGTAGTGAGTGCAGAGTGTGAGTAGTGAGTGCAGAGTGTGAGTGCAGAGTGTGAGTAGTGAGTGCAGAGGAGTGAGTGCAGAGTGTGAGTAGTGAGTGCAGAGTAGTGAGTGCAGAGTAGTGAGTGCAGAGTAGTGAGTGCAGAGTAGTGAGTAGTGAGTGCAGAGTAGTGAGTAGTGAGTGCAGAGTAGTGAGTGCAGAGTAGTGAGTAGTGAGTGCAGAGTAGTGAGTAGTGAGTGCAGAGTAGTGAGTGCAGAGTAGTGAGTAGTGAGTTCAGAGTAGTGAGTGCGGAGTAGTGAGTGCAGAGTAGTGAGTAGTGAGTGCAGAGTAGTGAGTAGTGAGTGCAGAGTAGTGAGTAGTGAGTAGTGAGTGCAGAGTAGTGAGTAGTGAGTAGTGAGTAGTGAGTAGTGAGTGCAGAGTAGTGAGTAGTGAGTGCAGAGTAGTGAGTGCAGAGTAGTGAGTAGTGAGTAGTGAGTAGTGAGTAGTGAGTGCAGAGTAGTGAGTAGTGAGTAGTGAGTGCAGAGTAGTGAGTAGTGAGTGCAGAGTAGTGAGTAGTGAGTGCAGAGTAGTGAGTGCAGAGTAGTGAGTGCAGAGTAGTGAGTGCAGAGTAGTGAGTAGTGAGTTCAGAGTAGTGAGTGCAGAGTAGTGAGTGCAGAGTAGTGAGTAGTGAGTGCAGAGTAGTGAGTAGAGAGTGCAGAGTAGTGAGTGCAGATTGCAGAGTAGTGAGTGCAGAGTAGTGAGTGCAGAGTAGTGAGTGCAGAGTAGTGAGTAGTGAGTGCAGAGCAGTGAGTAGTGAGTGCAGAGTAGTGAGTAGTGAGTGCAGAGTAGTGAGTGCAGAGTAGTGAGTGCAGAGTAGTGAGTGCAGAGTAGTGAGTGCAGAGTAGCGAGTAGTGAGTGCAGAGTAGTGAGTGCAGAGTAGTGAGTGCAGAGTAGTGAGTGCAGAGTAGTGAGTGCAGAGTAGCGAGTAGTGAGTGCAGAGTAGCGAGTAGTGAGTGCAGAGTAGTGAGTAGTGAGTGCAGAGTAGTGAGTAGTGAGTGCAGAGTAGTGAGTAGAGAGTGCAGAGTAGTGAGTGCAGATTGCAGAGTAGTGAGTGCAGAGTAGTGAGTGCAGAGTAGTGAGTGCAGAGTAGTGAGTGCAGAGTAGTGAGTGCAGAGTAGTGAGTAGTGAGTGCAGAGTAGTGAGTAGTGAGTGCAGAGTAGTGAGTGCAGAGTCGCGAGTAGTGAGTGCAGAGTAGTGAGTGCAGAGTAGTGAGTGCAGAGTAGTGAGTGCAGAGTAGTGAGTGCAGAGTGTGAAGTAGTGAGTGCAGAGTGAGTGTGAAGAGTGAGTGTGCAGAGTGCAGAGTTGAGTGCAGAGTGTGAGTGCAGAGTGTAAGTGTGAGTGCAGAGTGTAAGTGTGAGTGCAGAGTGCAGAGTAGTGAGTGCAGAGAAGTGAGTGCAGAGTGTGAGTAGTGAGTGCAGAGTGTGAGTAGTGAGTGCAGAGTGTGAGTAGTGAGTGCAGAGTGTGAGTGCAGAGTGTGAGTAGTGAGTGCAGAGGAGTGAGTGCAGAGTGTGAGTAGTGAGTGCAGAGTAGTGAGTGCAGAGTAGTGAGTGCAGAGTAGTGAGTGCAGAGTAGTGAGTGCAGAGTAGTGAGTAGTGAGTTCAGAGTAGTGAGTGCAGAGTAGTGAGTAGTGAGTGCAGAGTAGTGAGTAGTGAGTGCAGAGTAGTGAGTAGAGAGTGCAGAGTAGTGAGTGCAGATTGCAGAGTAGTGAGTGCAGAGTAGTGAGTGCAGAGTAGTGAGTGCAGAGTAGTGAGTGCAGAGTAGTGAGTGCAGAGTAGTGAGTGCAGAGTAGTGAGTAGTGAGTGCAGAGTAGTGAGTAGTGAGTGCAGAGTAGTGAGTGCAGAGTAGTGAGTGCAGAGTAGTGAGTGCAGAGTCGCGAGTAGTGAGTGCAGAGTAGTGAGTGCAGAGTAGTGAGTAGTGAGTGCAGAGTAGTGAGTGCAGAGTAGTGAGTGCAGAGTAGTGAGTGCAGAGTAGTGAGTAGTGAGCTCAGAGTAGTGAGTGCAGAGTAGTGAGTAGTGAGTGCAGAGTAGTTAGTAGTGAGTGCAGAGTAGTGAGTGCAGATTGCAGAGTAGTGAGTGCAGAGTAGTGAGTGCAGAGTAGTGAGTGCAGATTGCAGAGTAGTGAGTGCAGAGTAGTGAGTGCAGAGTAGTGAGTGCAGAGTAGTGAGTGCAGAGTAGTGAGTGCAGAGTAGTGAGTAGTGAGTGCAGAGTAGTGAGTAGTGAGTTCAGAGTAGTGAGTAGTGAGTGCAGAGTAGTGAGTAGTGAGTGCAGAGTAGTGAGTAGTGAGTGCAGAGTAGTGAGTAGTGAGTGCAGAGTAGTGAGTGCAGAGTAGTGAGTGCAGAGTAGTGAGTGCAGAGTAGTGAGTAGTGAGTGCAGAGTAGTGAGTAGTGAGTGCAGAGTAGTGAGTGCAGAGTAGTGAGTGCAGAGTAGTGAGTGCAGAGTAGTGAGTGCAGAGTAGTGAGTAGTGAGTGCAGAGTAGTGAGTAGTGAGTGCAGAGTAGTGAGTGCAGAGTAGTGAGTGCAGAGTAGTGAGTGCAGAGTAGTGAGTGCAGAGTAGTGAGTAGTGAGTGCAGAGTAGTGAGTAGTGAGTGCAGAGTAGTGAGTGCAGAGTAGTGAGTGCAGAGTAGTGAGTGCAGAGTAGGGAGTAGTGAGTGCAGAGTAGTGAGTGCAGAGTAGTGAGTGCAGAGTAGTGAGTGCAGAGTAGTGAGTAGTGAGTGCAGAGTAGTGAGTAGTGAGTGCAGAGTAGTGGGTAGTGAGTGCAGAGTAGTGAGTGCAGAGTAGTGAGTGCAGAGTATTGAGTGCAGAGTAGTGAGTGCAGAGTAGTGAGTAGTGAGGGCAGAGTAGTGAGTGCAGAGTAGTGAGTAGTGAGTTCAGAGTAGTGAGTGCGGAGTAGTGAGTGCAGAGTAGTGAGTAGTGAGTGCAGAGTAGTGAGTAGTGAGTGCAGAGTAGTGAGTGCAGAGTAGTGAGTGCAGAGTAGTGAGTGCAGAGTAGTGAGTAGTGAGTAGTGAGTAGTGAGTAGTGAGTGCAGAGTAGTGAGTAGTGAGTGCAGAGTAGTGAGTAGTGAGTTCAGAGTAGTGAGTGCAGAGTAGTGAGTGCAGAGTAGTGAGTAGTGAGTAGTGAGTAGTGAGTAGTGAGTAGTGAGTGCAGAGTAGTGAGTAGTGAGTAGTGAGTGCAGAGTTGTGAGTAGTGAGTGCAGAGTAGTGAGTAGTGAGTGCAGAGTAGTGAGTAGTGAGTGCAGAGTAGTGAGTGCAGAGTAGTGAGTGCAGAGTAGTGAGTGCAGAGTAGTGAGTGCAGAGTAGTGAGTAGTGAGTTCAGAGTAGTGAGTGCAGAGTAGTGAGTAGTGAGTGCAGAGTAGTGAGTAGTGAGTGCAGAGTAGTGAGTAGAGAGTGCAGAGTAGTGAGTGCAGATTGCAGAGTAGTGAGTGCAGAGTAGTGAGTGCAGAGTAGTGAGTGCAGAGTAGTGAGTGCAGAGTAGTGAGTGCAGAGTAGTGAGTGCAGAGTAGTGAGTGCAGAGTAGTGAGTAGTGAGTGCAGAGTTGTGAGTAGTGAGTGCAGAGTAGTGAGTGCAGAGTAGTGAGTAGTGAGTGCAGAGTAGTGAGTAGTGAGTGCAGAGTAGTGAGTAGTGAGTGCAGAGTAGTGAGTGCAGAGTAGTGAGTAGTGAGTTCAGAGTAGTGAGTGCAGAGTAGTGAGTAGTGAGTGCAGAGTAGTGAGTGCAGAGTAGTGAGTAGTGAGTTCAGAGTAGTGAGTGCAGAGTAGCGAGTAGTGAGTGCAGAGTAGTGAGTAGTGAGTGCAGAGTAGTGAGTGCAGATTGCAGAGTAGTGAGTGCAGAGTAGTGAGTGCAGAGTAGTGAGTGCAGATTGCAGAGTAGTGAGTGCAGAGTAGTGAGTGCAGAGTAGTGAGTGCAGAGTAGTGAGTGCAGAGTAGTGAGTGCAGAGTAGTGAGTGCAGAGTAGTGAGTAGTGAGTGCAGAGTAGTGAGTAGTGAGTGCAGAGTAGTGAGTAGTGAGTGCAGAGTAGTGAGTAGTGAGTGCAGAGTAGTGAGTGCAGAGTAGTGAGTGCAGAGTAGTGAGTAGTGAGTGCAGAGTAGTGAGTAGTGAGTGCAGAGTAGTGAGTGCAGAGTAGTGAGTGCAGAGTAGTGAGTGCAGAGTAGTGAGTGCAGAGTAGTGAGTAGTGAGTGCAGAGTAGTGAGTAGTGAGTGCAGAGTAGTGAGTAGTGAGTGCAGAGTAGTGAGTGCAGAGTAGTGAGTAGTGAGTGCAGAGTAGTGAGTGCAGAGTAGTGAGTGCAGAGTAGTGAGTGCAGAGTAGTGAGTGCAGAGTAGTGAGTGCAGAGTAGTGAGTGCAGAGTAGTGAGTAGTAAGTGCAGAGTAGTGAGTAGTGAGTGCAGAGTAGTGAGGGCAGAGTGCAGAGTAGTGAGTGCAGAGTAGTGAGTGCAGAGTAGTGAGTGCAGAGTAGTGAGTGCAGAGTAGTGAGTAGTGAGTGCAGAGTAGTGAGTGCAGATTGCAGAGTAGTGAGTGCAGATTGCAGAGTAGTGAGTGCAGAGTAGTGAGTAGTGAGTGCAGAGTAGTGAGTAGTGAGTGCAGAGTAGTGAGTAGTGAGTGCAGAGTAGTGAGTAGTGAGTGCAGAGTAGTAAGTAGTGAGTGCAGAGTAGTGAGTAGTGAGTGCAGAGTAGTGAGTGCAGAGTAGTGAGTGCAGAGTAGTGAGTGCAGAGTAGTGAGTGCAGAGTAGTGAGTGCAGAGTAGTGAGTAGTGAGTGCAGAGTAGTGAGTAGTGAGTGCAGAATAGTGAGTGCAGAGTAGTGAGTAGTGAGTGCAGAGTAGTGAGTAGTGAGTGCAGAGTAGTGAGTGCAGAGTAGTGAGTAGTGAGTGCAGAGTAGTGAGTAGTGAGTTCAGAGTAGTGAGTAGTGAGTGCAGAGTAGTGAGTAGTGAGTGCAGAGTAGTGAGTAGTGAGTGCAGAGTAGTGAGTGCAGAGTAGTGAGTAGTGAGTGCAGAGTAGTGAGTAGTGAGTGCAGAGTAGTGAGTGCAGAGTAGTGAGTGCAGAGTAGTGAGTGCAGATTGCAGAGTAGTGAGTGCAGAGTAGTGAGTGCAGAGTAGTGAGTAGTGAGTGCAGAGTAGTGAGTGCAGAGTAGTGAGTGCAGAGTAGTGAGTGCAGAGTAGTGAGTAGTGAGTGCAGAGTAGTGAGTAGTGAGTGCAGAGTAGTGAGTAGTGAGTGCAGAATAGTGAGTGCAGAGTAGTGAGTAGTGAGTGCAGAGTAGTGAGTAGTGAGTGCAGAGTAGTGAGTGCAGAGTAGTGAGTAGTGAGTGCAGAGTAGTGAGTTCAGAGGAGTGAGTAGTGAGTGCAGAGGAGTGAGTAGTGAGTGCAGAGTAGTGAGTAGTGAGTGCAGAGTAGTGAGTAGTGAGTGCAGAGTAGTGAGTAGTGAGTGCAGAGTAGTGAGTGCAGATTGCAGAGTAGTGAGTGCAGATGCAGAGTAGTGAGTGCAGAGTAGTGAGTGCAGAGTAGTGAGTGCAGAGTAGTGAGTAGTGAGTGCAGAGTAGTGAGTAGTGAGTGCAGAGTAGTGAGTATTGAGTGCAGAGTAGTGAGTAGTGAGTGCAGAGTAGTGAGTAGTGAGTGCAGAGTAGTGAGTGCAGATTGCAGAGTAGTGAGTGCAGAGTAGTGAGTGCAGAGTAGTGAGTGCAGAGTAGTGAGTGCAGAGTAGTGAGTAGTGAGTGCAGAGTAGTGAGTAGTGAGTGCAGAGTAGTGAGTAGTGAGTGCAGAGTAGTGAGTAGTGAGTGCAGAGTAGTGAGTGCAGAGTAGTGAGTGCAGAGTAGCAAGTAGTGAGTGCAGAGTAGCGAGTAGTGAGTGCAGAGTAGTGAGTAGTGAGTTCAGAGTAGTGAGTAGTGAGTGCAGAGTAGTGAGTAGTGAGTGCAGAGTAGTGAGTAGTGAGTGCAGAGTAGTGAGTAGTGAGTGCAGAGTAGTGAGTAGTGAGTGCAGAGTAGTGAGTAGTGAGTAGTGAGTGCAGAGTAGTGAGTAGTGAGTGCAGAGTAGTGAGTAGTGAGTGCAGGGTAGTGAGTAGTGAGTGCAGAGTAGTGAGTGCAGAGTAGTGAGTGCAGAGTAGTGAGTGCAGAGTAGTGAGTGCAGAGTAGTGAGTGCAGAGTAGTGAGTAGTGAGTGCAGAGTAGTGAGTAGTGAGTGCAGAGTAGTGAGTAGTGAGTGCAGAGTAGTGAGTAGTGAGTGCAGAGTAGTGAGTGCAGAGTAGTGAGTGCAGAGTAGTGAGTGCAGAGTAGTGAGTAGTGAGTAGTGAGTGCAGAGTAGTGAGTGCAGAGTAGTGAGTAGTGAGTGCAGAGTAGTGAGTAGTGAGTGCAGAGTAGTGAGTAGTGAGTGCAGAGTAGTGAGTAGTGAGTGCAGAGTAGTGAGTGCAGATTGCAGAGTAGTGAGTGCAGATTGCAGAGTAGTGAGTGCAGATTGCAGAGTAGTGAGTGCAGAGTAGTGAGTGCAGAGTAGTGAGTGCAGAGTAGTGAGTGCAGAGTAGTGAGTGCAGAGTGTGAAGTAGTGAGTGTGCAGAGTGCAGAGTTGAGTGCAGAGTGTAATTGTGAGTGCAGAGTGTAAGTGTGAGTGCAGAGTGTAAGTGTGAGTGCAGAGTGTAAGTGTGAGTGCAGAGTGTAAGTGTGAGTGCAGAGTGTAAGTGTGAGTGCAGAGTAGTGAGTGCAGAGTAGTGAGTGCAGAGTGTGAGTAGTGAGTGCAGAGTGTGGGTAGTGAGTGCAGAGTAGTGAGTAGTGAGTGCAGAGTAGTGAGTAGTGAGTGCAGAGTAGTGAGTGCAGAGTAGTGAGTGCAGAGTAGTGAGTGCAGAGTAGTGAGTGCAGAGTAGTGAATAGTGAGTGCAGAGTAGTGAGTAGTGAGTGCAGAGTAGTGAGTAGTGAGTTCAGAGTAGTGAGTGCAGAGTAGTGAGTGCAGAGTAGTGAGTGCAGAGTAGTGAGTAGTGAGTGCAGAGTAGTGAGTGCAGAGTAGTGAGTGCAGAGTAGTGAGTGCAGAGTAGTGAATGCAGAGTAGTGAGTAGTGAGTGCAGAGTAGTGAGTAGTGAGTGCAGAGTAGTGAGTAGTGAGTGCAAAGTAGTGAGTGTAGAGTAGTGAGTGCAGAGTAGTGAGTAGTGAGTGCAAAGTAGTGAGTGTAGAGTAGTGAGTGCAGAGTAGTGAGTAGTGAGTGCAGAGTAGTGAGTGCAGAGTAGTGAGTAGTGAGTGCAGAGTAGTGAGTAGTGAGTGCAGAGTAGTGAGTAGTGAGTGCAGAGTAGTGAGTAGTGAGTGCAGAGTAGTGAGTGCAGAGTAGTGAGTGCAGAGTAGTGAGTGCAGAGTAGTGAGTGCAGAGTAGTGAGTAGTGAGTGCAGAGTAGTGAGTGCAGAGTAGTGAGTAGTGAGTGCAGAGTAGTGAGTGCAGAGTAGTGAGTAGTGAGTGCAGAGTAGTGAGTGCAGAGTAGTGAGTAGTGAGTGCAGAGTAGTGAGTGCAGAGTAGTGAGTAGTGAGTGCAGAGTAGTGAGTAGTGAGTGCAGAGTAGTGAGTAATGAGTGCAGAGTAGTGAGTAGTGAGTGCAGAGTAGTGAGTGCAGATTGCAGAGTAGTGAGTAATGAGTGCAGAGTAGTGAGTGCAGAGTAGTGAGTGCAGAGTAGTGAGTGCAGAGTAGTGAGTGCAGAGTAGTGAGTGCAGAGTAGTGAGTAGTGAGTGCAGAGTAGTGAGTAGTGAGTGCAGAGTAGTGAGTAGTGAGTGCAGAGTAGTGAGTGCAGAGTAGTGAGTAGTGAGTGCAGAGCAGTGAGTAGTGAGTGCAGAGCAGTGAGTGCAGAGCAGTGAGTGCAGAGCAGTGAGTGCAGAGTAGTGAGTAGTGAGTGCAGAGTAGTGAGTAGTGAGTGCAGAATAGTGAGTGCAGAGTAGTGAGTAGTGAGTGCAGAGTAGTGAGTAGTGAGTTCAGAGTAGTGAGTAGTGAGTTCAGAGTAGTGAGTAGTGAGTGCAGAGTAGTGAGTAGTGAGTGCAGAGTAGTGAGTAGTGAGTGCAGAGTAGTGAGTGCAGAGTAGTGAGTAGTGAGTGCAGAGTAGTGAGTAGTGAGTAGTGAGTGCAGAGTAGTGAGTAGTGAGTGCAGAGTAGTGAGTGCAGAGTAGTGAGTGCAGAGTAGTGAGTGCAGAGTAGTGAGTGCAGAGTAGTGGGTGCAGAGTAGTGAGTGCAGAGTAGTGAGTGCAGAGTAGTGAGTAGTGAGTGCAGAGTAGTGAGTGCAGATTGCAGAGTAGTGAGTGCAGAGTAGTGAGTGCAGAGTAGTGAGTGCAGAGTAGTGAGTGCAGAGTAGTGAGTAGTGAGTGCAGAGTAGTGAGTAGTGAGTAGTGAGTGCAGAGTAGTGAGTGCAGAGTAGTGAGTGCAGAGTAGTGAGTAGTGAGTAGTGAGTGCAGAGTAGTGAGTGCAGAGTAGTGAGTAGTGAGTAGTGAGTGCAGAGTAGTGAGTAGTGAGTGCAGAGTAGTGAGTAGTGAGTGCAGAGTAGTGAGTAGTGAGTGCAGAGTAGTGAGTGCAGAGTAGGGAGTGCAGAGTAGCGAGTGCAGAGTAGTGAGTAGTGAGTGCAGAGTAGTGAGTGCAGAGTAGTGAGTAGTGAGTGCAGAGTAGTGAGTAGTGAGTTCAGAGTAGTGAGTAGTGAGTGCAGAGTAGTGAGTAGTGAGTGCAGAGTAGTGAGTAGTGAGTGCAGAGTAGTGAGTAGTGAGTTCAGAGTAGTGAGTAGTGAGTGCAGAGTAGTGAGTAGTGAGTGCAGAGTAGTGAGTAGTGAGTGCAGAGTAGTGAGTAGTGAGTGCAGAGTAGTGAGTAGTGAGTGCAGAGTAGTGAGTAGTGAGTAGTGAGTAGTGAGTGCAGAGTAGTGAGTAGTGAGTGCAGAGTAGTGAGTGCAGAGTAGTGAGTGCAGAGCAGTGAGTGCAGAGCAGTGAGTGCAGAGTAGTGAGTAGTGAGTGCAGAGCAGTGAGTGCAGAGTAGTGAGTGCAGAGTAGTGAGTGCAGAGTAGTGAGTGCAGAGCAGTGAGTGCAGAGCAGTGAGTGCAGAGTAGTGAGTGCAGAGTAGTGAGTAGTGAGTGCAGAGCAGTGAGTGCAGAGCAGTGAGTGCAGAGCAGTGAGTGCAGAGCAGTGAGTGCAGAGCAGTGAGTAGTGAGTGCAGAGCAGTGAGTGCAGAGCAGTGAGTGCAGAGCAGTGAGTGCAGAGTAGTGAGTAGTGAGTGCAGAGCAGTGAGTGCAGAGCAGTGAGTGCAGAGCAGTGAGTAGTGAGTGCGGAATGCAGAGTAGTGAGTGCAGAGTGAGTGTGCAGAGCAGTGAGTGCAGGTGCAGAGTGGTGTGTGCTGTTGAGTGCAGAGTGCTGTGTATTGGCAATGTAAATGACAATGCCATCTATTTATGATTTAAAGAAAAAAAAGAAATGTCATGAGCAATGCCAATAGCTCCACCTTTAATGATGCCGAGACCATTGCATTGTAAATGCTTGTTTGTACATGTTGCACCACAACGCAGGCTGCTGGACAACACGGCGTAAAGTAAAAAAAAAAGTATTGACTGCATCACAGCGATATATTATTTAAAACTTTACTTTAAGCCATGTTGGACAGCAGGCCGCGCTGCTGTGCCACATACAAAACAAACAGCCTGGGGGTTGAAGCAACGATCACCGCCCAATATGTTTGAATATCTGGGCATGGCCACAACATATGCAGCAAGTACGCCCCCGCCTCGCCACACCTCGCACATTTGGCACCTGGGTCGACAAAATAATTGTTTATTTTCCCCGGTGTCAGGTAGGCCCTGTGTATTATATAAAATTGAATGAGCCTAAACCTAGCATTATGGGGGTCCACATGGGATTTTCAAGTATGCGTTCCCATTCCCGGTCTGTGGTATGCCTCTGTAAATCTGTGTCCCAGTGGGTCCGTAAGGAAAGTAATTGCGGTGCCATGTGGGTTCAATGGGATTCTGCGAACCATCTGGTGACGACCCGTCCCCAGCTCATGTAAATATTGTATGGATAAATGAGTAGCAGGTTCTTGCGCCTCATTTTCCCGCGTTGCGCTCAGTGCCCGTGTTACTGCTGTGTGAAGTAGAAACTGTCCATGTGGCAGACCTGAGCTTTCAGCCAGGTCTTCAAAGGGGATGAGCTGTCCATCATTATATAAATCGCCCAATGTAAGTATGCCTGCTTCCTCCCAGTGTTTAAGTTCTGCACTTGATATCGCATGATGTCTCCCGAGAGTGCCTAGTATGGGTAAGGACGGTGCACACTGTGGCATCATACGTGTGATGCAAAGACAGCGGTGGTAACATAGGTACGTCACTCGCAGTAATAACTGCGTGGGTGTGTCGCCCTTTCTGCTGGGGGGGAATGACATCACTATCTGTGTCCCAGAGTCTCTGTAGCCGTGTCCTCAAGGTGACGTGCACTGAACCAGCGCGCAACCCACTGAAGCTGTGCCGCCAAATATTATTGCTCCATGGTGGGCAGCGAAAGGCCTCCTTGCTCAGTCGGCAGGTACATTTTAGCCATTGCTACTCTGCTTCTCGACCCGTGCCAGATAAATTGTTGCATGTCTGACTCCAAACCTCTAAACAGCGGTGGCCGTAGGTGGAATGGTAAGTTTGTAAAGAGGTAGAACCACCATTTTTAGCAGCTCAATCCACCCCTTGACCGCCAGTGGCAGGGTGCTCCAAAAGGTCATTTGTGCATGTACTGTGTAATGGCACGCCCCAGGTTACCCTCCAGAAGATACTGCGGGTCCCGGTAAATGTGGATCTCAAGGTAATTGAACACCGTTAACTGCCAGCGTACCGGCGTACCGCTGATAACCAATTGTGGATCCAGTGTAGTCTCCACAAAGGGCACAGGCATCATTTGCCCCAATTCACTCTTAGTCCAGACACTGAGGCAAATTTTCTTTCCTTTCTGGCTGGTTTCATCACTTGCATACATTGCACAGCTGGAAATAAAAGACTAATAACAGCACTAGAATATGTTGTCTCATTGAATGTTTACACTTTGTTTTGTACTTATATGTTACCTCTCATCTACCTAGTTCGTGAATTTTTTCCGTGGTCTACGAGCAGCAGACCACTTGAGGTGGGCAATATACTGCATTAATATTGTGACTAGCTTTGGTAGTGCAGTCTTCGAAGACCCAGCTGCTTAGCTCTGTACAAACCCATCCCCAAGATATATCAACAAATCATCGGCATACAGCGAGACCGCATGCATGCCGTCTCCCAGAGGGATACCCCTGTCGTCTTGAGTGGTGCATAGTGCCTCCTCCCATGGCTCGACAGCTAGGGCAAATAGTAATGGTGAGAGCGGACAGCGCTGCCTCGTGCCACGCTCCATAGGGACCTGTTCTGATATATGCAAACTGGTCTTAATCTTGGCTACAGGGCGGGTATATAATAGTTTAACTAAGACGTCATCTCCTAGGTCATATTTATGTAACACAGCAAAGAAAAACTCCCATTCTAAGGTGTCAAACGCCTTCCCCAGGTCTAAAACCAGACACCCAGCATGCGCCCAGCTGTCCCTTGAGTAATGCACCACACTAAAGAACCGGTGCAGATTTAGTGACGTGCTGTGTGCCGACACAAAACCACTCTGGTCCGCGTGTACTAGTAGTGGCACCAATGGGGCCAGCCTATTCGCCAAAATCTTTGCTAGCACCTTGAAATCTGTATTAAGTAGTGCTAGCGGTCGATAAGACCCAATCAATTCCATATCTCTGTTAGGTTCGGGCAGGGACACTAGCAGGGATTCGCCCGTTTCCTGCACATTTTTATATACTGTGAGGAGTCACGGCGCTAGGGCCTGTTAGTATGCTTTGTAGTATTTGGCCGGATAACCGCCTGGTCCCGGTGCTTTACCCGTGGCCAGTGAGCCTATGGCTTTGTGTACCTCCAGCAGTGCGAGTGGCTTGTTCAGCTCATCTTTTTGCTCTGTTGTGATTTGACGTAGGGTCAAGGGAGTGAGGAAAGTGTCCATGTCTACTGGAACTGCGCGGCGTGGTGACTGGTATACTTTGGTATAGTGCGTGGTGAACTCACCCTGGATATCTCGCTGCGTAGTAAGAACCAGCCCGGCCACAGACTGCAACCCCAGTATTGGTACCTGTGCATGTTCTTGCTGGATCATGCGTGCCAACCTCCTTCCTGCTCTGTCCACTGTTGCATGAGTGCACGGGGCGTGTGATGCATAGTTTAAACAATGCAGTCACTCTAGTATATCAGCATGTTGCTTATGCCACTCGTCTATGGTTGACTGCACAGCGTCATCCTGCGCCAAGGCAGCCTCCAGCCTGGTCAGATAATCTTCAATGCTCTTGACCTAGCCATATAGTTGTTTCCTAAAACACCAACTCAACCCCATATACTGCCCCAGACTACTGCCTTGCCTGCATCCCATAGTACGCCCATGTCCGCAACTGACCCTTTGTTACTCTCAAAATCTGCGTCTATTGCTGTGCCTACTGCTGCTCTGAATGGGGGATCCTCCAGTGCCAAATGTTGGAGCCTCCATAAGTGATTGATGGAACCTCCGTCTTGCCCCTGTAGTGTCATAATGGGTGGGTTATGATCTGAGTGTGTTTTACCAAAATAATCCGTGTTAAGGCACTGTGCTGACAACGGCACACTAGCGACAAAACAGTCAATACGGACATGTAGCCCGTGTGGGTGTGAGTAGTAGGAGTATAATCGTGCCTGTGGATTGAGGGCCCTCCACACATCTGTCAGATCCCACCGGTGTAGCCATTCCCCCAGATGTCTAGCGTTAGATGTTGCTGCTGTTTGCAGGAGCGGTGGGAATGACCTGTCAAGTGTTGTGTCTAAGACCGAGTTAAAGTCACCCCCAGTAACTATGGGACTGCACACCAGCGCAAAAGGGCTGTCAGGGTGCACCAGAATGCACCCTGCTCCGTGTTTGAGGCATATATGAAACCTAACACTACATGTTGCCGATTAAGGCAGCCTTCTGCGAGTACATATCTGCTGTGTGTATCTGTTTCAACCTCTTCTGGCTCAAAGTGCGTACCGGAACGAACCCATATTATCACCCCTCTGGCATAGGCCAAATAGCCTGTGGCCAGTATTTGGCCTTTCCACCTCTGTTGTAATCTACGGATTTCTGGTTGCGAGATGTGTGTTTCTTGCAGAAACGCCATACGGGCTGCGTGCTGTTTAAGTTATGCGTATATTTCATACCTGCGGGCTGGTGTGTGAATACCCCTGACATTCCAGGTAACTATGTTTGTGGTCGGCATGTAATATGACTAGAAGGTCGGCTTCCTACACAAAGGGCGAGAGGACTACTTGTCAAGCACCGTGTGCTAGCAGTCAGTAACTGAGATCCGATCGGTATGGGTATGTAGAGGAGAAGCAGCCCGGCCAGCCATGGATGAGCCGGTTTCAAATGTCACCCATAACAGGGGATCCTGAACCTGGCTATGCATGACTGCCAACTGCCAAAGGAGCCATACAACAGTGCTCCACAGATGAAAGGCACAGGATCAGTGGGCAATAAGTTTCTTAATGGCTAAAAGGGTCCTCGGTGACTCCCAAACAAAGGCTTTGATGGGCTTGCCCACTTGTCAGTTTTGAGAGAGGAATCAGCATTGGGAGCATGCCCAGTATGTCGGTGAAGTGGGGAAGGGCCACCATTTTCACGGCTTGGGTAAGACAGGTTCAGGTCCGACCACTGTCAAAGTCATGCACTCCATGAGTAGGTTGAGGTTGCTCTTCAGATTCCTATTGACATAGGCATACAGTCTTCCATTGAAATGGGTATCCAGCGATGGCAGCACACGTCAGTGTGTTAACCTGAAAGAGGCAGTAAATGCTTCAATGGTCTCCAGAACCACGGAAGAGGGCAGGGATGAAAGAGTAAGCAGAATATCTTACTATGGTGTAGTGTGTAGGGAACAGGGGGATATGGATGTTCACAATCTGATCGGCATGTTGTACGGCTGCAGCCGGGAGCTCCATGGCTAAGAAGAAGAACAGAGGGGAGAGAAGGCAACCCTGCAAAGTTGCCAAGCAAACCGGGAAGGGGTCAGAGAAAAATCACACAATTTACCTGGGCTGTGGGGCAGTCAGAGCCAATGCACTTTTGGAGATGAAGTCCACACCAAGGCCGAATTTCTAGAGCATTGTGAACATGTAGCCCCACTACCATGTCAAAGGCCTACTCAGCGTCCAAAGAAACAGCCAAGGCCTTCTCCGGCAAGTCTACTGCTGAGCATAACAAGGGTCTGCATGTGGTTGCCAGATGAATGGCCAGGAACAAACCCAACTCGAGAGTGGTGGATGAGGGAGGGGAAGGCCTTCTTGAGGCAAGTAGCCAGGATGCTGGACGAAAATCCTGTTGAGAAGGGAAATGGAGCCATGGCTACTGCAGGGGGGATCTTTCCAGAGGTTGAGGAGGACAGAGATCAGGGCCCTGTTACAGAGGATACAGAAAGCTCCCCCCAACCCCCGATCCGACTCAGCAAAGGCCTAGTAGAGGAGATAGATAATCTCAGGTTTGGTCTACCTGTAAAATTCAGTGTGAGCCCTCTTGTGTTTAATGTAGGAGTGGATATTGTTATAAGAGGGTGTATTTGATCTTCCAGGAAATTATGCAGTAGGTGTGGGTCCCAATCATTCTCCGAGTCCAGTTCCCCTCCAGGTTCCCATAGAGGTGGGTGGTCAAGGGAAATTGGGTGTATGGAGGGGAAGCAGTGGGGTACCAGCTCATTGATAAGATGTGAAAACAAGAACCACATAACCCAGTACAACAAGGAAATACTATAGGCAGAAGGCAATGAGCCAACTATCTAAACCATCTGAAATGTCCACCAATGGACCAGAGCTCGTAGGCATACACCAAGGCTGTTATGCCTGTACAGGTTCAGAGTAGAGGATGTATGCCAGAGTGGTATGAAAGACCTAGGCTTGACGACAATCAAATGCTGCTATGTGTCAGGGGGATGACTCAGTTCACCGCTTTATGGATGGAGAGGGCCCCCCCCTCTCCTGGCTGATCATACAGGGGACAGTGGCTGCACATAAGGTCCAAGATTGACCTCCGGTTTCTTGCCTCCCTGTATGCCATCAGAAAAGAGGAGACCCATGGTAAAGGATCTGAGCAGTCCATCTGGCCGGTGGCCAAGTCCTCGGGCTCCTCACGGGAGACACCCCCCAACAGGGCCCTCCCACTGGTTGGCAGTTGGGCCAGACTCTGGTCAAAGTCAGTCGTCTGGCCTCTGGAGGGTCAACCTAGGAGGGTGGGGGGAATCTTGGTTCGACTGGGGAATGGGGTATCAGAGAATTCAGACTGGATGTGCCGCCACCCCCAAAGTTCCTGGAAAGTGGCTGCTTTGGTGAATGCTGAGCAACAACTGCTCTGGCCCTGACCCTTGGGACAGAGTCGCTGAGTATTTATCCGACCTCTGGCGCTGCAATGACTGCTTAGCCCTTGGGCCTTGTACTCCTGAAAATTCTTTTGACCTTGCACTAATTAAGCAAAGCGAATATTTAACTACTCAGCGAATCAAATCACAAGCCAGGTGCAACAATTTAGTTCATGCTTGTACAGCAGACTGACACAGACCCAATTCCATGCTGATTGCTTGTATCTATGGATTCAAACTAGCCTGGCTAATGACGGAACCCGGTCCCAGGATGCTTGTTTCCGGTCCAGGGAAGACATGGCTTGGCAGTTTGGGCTGGACTGTTCCCATGAGGCACAGGGTCAGACTGATTTGCGTATGGCCATGTCTGAACTGGGGTGGCGGAGTGAGCTAAAGAATGATGATGGATTAAACCCAGATCAGTTGACTGGGGGTGAGTGCTTGCATTGTTTAACACTCCGTCCATCATCCCCTTTGGTTGTGCTTGGTATCTGGATGACAACCTACTGAGGGACCATCCAATCCAGAGTTAGGCTGACCACAACCACTGCCCATGCACTTGCTGCATTGTCTTACTTTGCTCCTTTCTGGACCAAGATCTACCTACCAAACATCTTCCTTTTTAAAAGAAAATATTTTTGCTAAGATTTTGTGTTACAGCACAGCAAAAAATCTAATTTCTATACATTATAAACATTTTTCTCAAATGTTAACCACCGCAACTTGCACTGTTTTGATTCCTTTAAACAAAAGATTACACAAAATAGGAAGGAAGGCATGTAAAAGTAGAAATATAAAGAAAGAGAGAAACAAAAAGGCCTCCCAACTACAGTACACGCCTATTGTGGAATCGCCCTAAACAAATAAAGAAATTTAGGCAAGAGGATCATTTTTATCACATTTGTACTACCAACAAGTGACAGCTGGAGGTTATGTATCCTATCAAGGTCCTGTTTCACTTTAGTTATCAAAGGCTCAATATTCCTGTGTGTGTTATTAAGGCACTCCTTCCACCTCTGAATGGGTTCCCAGATTCACCTCCCAAGTAATTTACCCTTTTTATCTTTCCTTGCATAGATTCCAAGTTCAAGTTCAAAACCACTTTAATCGATTAATTAAAATCATAAAAGTTCATCAATATCACAATACATTACAAAAATACATATGGAAAACAGTGTTAATAAAAGAAGTTATCAAGATACAAATATATATCATATATTATGTTAAAAATACACTAAAAATGCAAAGATCATCCATGTAATGGTCAATACAGGGCATCTAATTTTCTTCTTCCTAGCAGCAGCTACTAAAAAGTTTGCAATGTTATAAATAACCCATGGGGTGTCCAGTAATTGCAAATACATTAAGGCTGGATTCACCTGTAAAAACCCCTTTACTCGTAAAAGTGGCAGAATAAACTTTTTCCTACAATCGGAGTACAAGTCACAGAACAATACAAAATGGGAGGTATCTTGGAATGAGGTGTGGTCACATTAACAAAGTGCTGCATCCTCCGGTTTATTCCAGCCTTGATAATTCCCCAATTTAAAATGAATCAGGTTAAAACGGAACCTTATCAATACCCAGCGATGGAACGGCTTGGTTACTGACTTAAGGTAAGGTTCGATAAATGGAGATGTGGTTAGAAGAAAATGAGCCCTTACCATGCATAGATTCCCTTCTCTAGGTTGAAGACAACAAGTAGCCTAGCTAGCCACTGATGTAATGTAAATGTAGTAGCATTTGTATAGCGCACCGAATCGACCCCCGAAGGGGTATCTCAGGCGCTTGTACGCATACCGCTGTGGAACCCTTCCTGGCTTTTCCCTGTGAAGGGCCCACTCCTAGGCACCCCCAAGGTGAAGCCAGGCATCCTAGTGTTGTTGGGGCCGTTGTGGAGATTAAGCAAGCTATTGCCCAGAGTTGCAGAGTGGGACTCATGATTAGAATAGGCACGAGGCGAGAATTATCAGGTCTGCGGAAATTGAGCCCAAGGCCGAGGCAGGATTTGAACCCTGGTCCCGGACCAGACCTCTGCATCAGGGTCTGCCGCTCTAACCATTGAGCCACGCTTCTCCACTGTCGGGGTTCCTTGTCTAATTATGCCTTTGCTATACACATTCGTAAGACAGACATGGCCATGAATGAGAATTGAGCGTGAGGTCCCTGGTCAGGATCTGCATTGATCCTGAGTATAATCCAGGCTGGTGAGAGGGTGATTTTTATCCCAAGAGATCTATCAAGAAACAATTCAATAGCTCTGTGGAGTGTGTGCATCTGCGGGCAAGTAGCAAATATGTGGATTATATCTGCCTCCAAAGAGTCGCAGCAGGGGCAAATAATGCCTGTAGTGCCTCCCCACTGAGCTATATTGTTACTATACCCTGATGGACCACCCTGTTTATTAGAGATAAAGCTCTGTACCTGTAAGTATTTAAAAAAGCTCCTCCTATCGATACCATATACGGCTTGTAACTCAGTGAACTGGAGTACCCCGCCTGAGCCCATCACATCACCTATTTTCAGGATTTCCTGCCTTCCCCACTCGGCCATGACTGAGTCCGCAAATATCTCCTCTGGAAGGGATAGGTTCTTAAACATGCGAGTGTACCTATTGAATCTTCCCAGACCAAATTTTTTCGAGAAGGCTGCCCATATTTTATAGGCCGCCTGTAGCGTCTTGAACTTTGTTCTTTTAAAGTAACTAAAGTCTGTACAATTAAGAAAATAGTTCCCCGCTTCTGCCCCCAGCACCGACGCATATACGTTGGTGGAGCTGGATCTGCTTTTAGGGTCCCTCGCTGCTCCACCTAGCAGCCTCTGCATTTACTGGAGTGCCGCCGCCCAGTAATACATTCTAAAGTCCAGGACTGCCCATCCCCCTCTGTCCCTGTGAAGAGTCATGTACCGAAATGCCCTCCTCGTTTTGCCGTGTGCCCATATGAATCTGTTCATTATATGTTCTAATGTCAAAAAACATTTGACCTAAACAAAAAAGTGGAATCGCCCTAAACAAATAAAGAAATATAGGCAAGATGATCATTTTTATCACATTTGTACTACCAACAAGTGACAGCTGGAGGTTATGTATCCTATCAAGGTCCTGTTTCACTTTAGTTATCAAAGGCTCAATATTCCTGTCTACCGACTTGTCCAGGTCTGCCGAGAAGCTAATCCCTAAGTAAATGGCGGAACTAACCACCCGAATATCCTTGAAGACCAGGCTAGTATTTTTAATTATCTGAGTTTTAGCCCTGTTAAGCACATACCCTGAAACCTGCCGAAATACCTGGGCTTCTGCCTCCACCTCTTCAATAGCAATAGCTGGGACTGAGGTGACAATCGCCATATCTTGTGCGTAGGAAAACGCCTTGAATTCGTGCCCCTGCATTGTTAAAGGGGAAATTCTGTTGTTAGATTCCAACCTTCGTAAAAGTTGGTCCATATATAAAGCGAAAAGGACTGGTGAAGATGTGCACCCTTGGCAAGTCCCTCGCTTGATCTGGAACGGGGCAGCATATCCTATATTTATTCTCCATTGGGCTGTAGGATCTCTATAAAGAGCCTGTATAGATCTTATATACCCCTCCCCTATACCATTCCACCTCATGACCATCCAGAGATAGTCCCAGGAGACCCTATCAAATGCCTTTTCTGCATCAAGTAACAAAACGGCCATAGGGTCCACTGAGACCTCTGCTGCCTCGAAAAGGGTGAAAACTTGCCTTATGTGTTGTGTAGTGCTCTTCCCCGGTATGAAGCTGTGGGGCTAACAAAGCCCTCTATCACCCTACATAGTCTCATGACCAGGGTTTTAGTACTCTAAAACCCTGGTCATGAGACTATGTATGTTGCGTCAGCGTTGATAAGAGTTATGGGCCGGTAAGATCCAGGTTCTGAAGATGGCTTGCCCTTTTTCAGGATTACTACTATGTCTGCCCCCTCCCAGGAGCTTGGTATGGAGTCTCCCTGTTATGCCTGCAGCATCGTGTCCTGCATATCCCTGCTTAAAACCCCTTGAAAAACTTTATAAAACTCGGCCGGAATTTGATCAGGGCCTGCCGCCTTACCTGAGGGGAGATTATTTAGTGCCATAAGCGCCTCGTCAAGGGTTATAGGGAGATCAAGAGCCGCCTTCTCCTCCTCAGGAAGAGCAGGGGCTAGGATATCCTTTAAATACTCCTGGATGGCCGCTACATTGCTTGTCTGATCTTGGTTATATAGTCCTGCCTAGAAAAGTCTAAAGACCGCCTGTATTTCCCCAGAATCGGTTACTATATCTCCTCTGTCATCTAAAATATCCTTTATTTCCCCTGCTGACAGTTTCTGCCTTGTGCGTATTGCTAAAATATGCCCTACCCTCTCGCTTAATTCATGGCACTGCTCTTTCTTGACCAAAAAGCTGGCTGCCGCTTTACTCGCAATGCTCTTGGTTGCCTCGGTTTTACCAACTATGATTCTAAGAAGAATTTGCTGCAAGGGTGCCTTCTGCTGTATTGCTACATTCAGCTCCTTCTCTACCTCCGTCAAGGTTTTGATAAGTTTTTCCACTCTTCCCCTTTCCTGTTTTTGCTTATATAGTGTATAACTCAAGGTCTCCCCTCGTACAAATGCCTTGAATGCGTCCCATGCAATACCGGAGGGGGCGCTTCCTCTATTGATCTCCCAATACACTTTGATCCATTCATTCATATGTTTAATATATTCCTCGTCCTTTAGCAACGCCCTTTCAAACGTCCAGTTATTTTCCCTGTTAGCAACCCTTCTGAGCTTAAGAGTGATTATTAGAGGGTTAGGAGCAGAAATGATCCGTGGATGTTTTTCGATCTGAGTTCTTGCGATTAAAGAGTTAGACACTAAAAAGGAATCCAGTCTCACAGAGATCTTGTGTGGTGCTGAATAAAGTGTACTGCTGGTGCCTACAGGATTCTGGTGAGCCCAAAGGTCAATTATTGCTTATTGTGTGCCAGATCAACTATTGCACGGCATGTCTTTTTTTTACGGCCAAGATATACTTGCCCCTCCTCAGTTCCCAAACCAGTCAGCCGATTGATGTTAAAGTCCCCGCAACAAATGATAGGTTCTGGCCACAGGGCAAGTTCTGAATCCAAGAACTTAGAAATATCTGGGTCGTCTTCCGTTGACCCATAAACTGATGCTATAGTGAATGTATCACCTTTTATTGTACATTCAAGGAGGACCCATCTGCCCTATTGATCTTCACTCTTTCTTTTAATTATTGTATCCCTCCCTTTAGCTAATACAGCCACCCCCCTGGTCTTTGAGCATTGCTTGGTTTGTGCAAGCAGCGAGAAACCCAGCTGCTCCAGCAAATATCCCTTTGCGTCTCTGTAGAAAAACAAGATCTAACTGCATTGACCTAAGAAGTGTGGCAACCCGCTGTCTTTTTGCATAGACATTGTGTTCACAAACATTAATTGACGCGATCTGCACACTCATTAGAATACATCAAATAGCTGTCCTACCTTCTCAGCCGGTATATTAGAAAAATGTGCTAAGCTGTGCTGTGTGTGCTCCCCCTTGTGCCCCCTCCCCTCTACCCCTGCCTCCCCACCCACTGGACCTCCCCCCAGAGCAACCCCCCCCCCTTACCAGCAAATAGGTCAGTCATGACCTATGAGTGACCGCTTAGATTTCAGCCATCGCAGCCTCCTCCCTCTCCAATGTAAAAAAAAACCTCATTGTGTGAACCCCCATTAATTAAATCTTATAATAATAACGTTCTTTTTACCCTGAATTGCCCACTAAAAAGGAAGATAAGGAGCAAAGATGAGCCAGCTTAATCAAGCCATAGACAAAGGTCTATACTGTCAGCCCCTTCATATGTGCCCTATGCCTTATCTCGAACATATTTCATCCTACCTTCTGCCCCTTCAATTCCTTCATATATTGTTGCGCTTTTACCTCTGGAAAAAAACATTTTAACCTGTCCATTTGTAATCACCTTAAGCCTAGTGGGATACAGCAGGTATGCCTCAGACCCTAGGGCCTTAAAGGGTGGTATCTGCTGCCTTAGCCGCCATCTTCTCTCTACTGTGGCGTGGCAGAAGTCGGGTCTGGAAAGAATGCGATATCTTTAAATGAACGCTTAGACTCGGGCTTCGCCTTATCAATAATTTCTTGCCTAAGCAGGTAGTTACCAACGTAGACCAGGATTGCCCTGGGCATGTTCCCCATAACCCCCCCATTAACTTTCCTCAGTGTCAGGGGAAACCAGTGTGCTCTCTGTACTTCATTCTCCCACTGCCAGGATGGTGACTCAGGGAACGCGCCCTTAAGTAGATTGACAACGAAAAACCGACATCCTGCCCTGCAACCCCAAACGGTCTTATGTTGTTCCGTCGCTGCCGATTCTTGAAACCTCCAGCTTCCACTGGACATCCTCGGCCATCTTTTTTTGTGTTTGCTTAACAGTTTGCCACCTGCTCATATCGTCCTCTAGCCTTCCTGCCCTTTCTTCCACATGTGCCACTCTGTCGGCCACCTCTTCATATAGTTTGTTTATTTTCCTCAATGAGCTTTGTATCTTTTTTGTTGCCTGCCTAGCCCTACGGCTCTCCATCCTTTCTTCACCCTGCATCTGTTTTAGTGTTCTAAACAGCAGCTTCAGTGAGGCGGGGGAGGGAAGGGGGGAGGGGGTATTTGATGCATGCTCCCCTCCTTGATTAGGTGGAATAGCACCATCCTGATACATTTGCGATGTAGCTGAATAGTCCCAAACAAGTTTCTTAGCAGTATCAGAGGGGCTCTCGGGCGAGTTAGCTCTTACTTTAGATCTCCTTTTCTTCTAGGTGCTCTTTCTAGCGGGGGAACTGCTCCCTGAGCCAGTGTCTTCCACTGAGCTCACTTCGCTTGATACCACAGATTCCGAATCCTCGTTTAATGAAAAAAATCAGTCCCCCTCTGGTAAGCCAGCTCCCCCTCTCTCCTGAACCCCTTGCTGTTGGAGGGCATTTACAACATCCTGACATGCCAAAAGGGGGTCACTTCCCCACGTACTCACTGTTCTGTTTGTTGTAGCTAGCTCAGCCCCCCCAGCGGTACAAGCTGCTCTTCTGCATTACTGCCGGTTAGAGATAAGGCAGGATCCCCATTGCTGCAGAGATGCTCTTTCTGGTTTCCTCCAATCTTTTCCAAAAGATTGTATCCAGTGTCTGCCCTTCGCACCGTCCCTGCAGAGCGCTGCACAGTGCTCTGTGCTGGTGTGTCTTTGCTTGCTTCTCTGAGATTTTCCTTGGAGTTCCCTGGTTCCATCCTCTCCTTCACCTGCTTTGAAACGCGTGGAGGCATTCTATGCACCACTCTTGATCAGGATAGTATTGCGGCAATCCTTGTGAGTCCATATTTTATTAATGAAATTAGGGAAGCTGTCTGTTGGGCTATCCACTGCAGAGTCCCAAGATCCTTTTGCCTTACAGCCGCGAGGTAATCCAGGCCTACAGGGGTCCACAACATCCTTATTGGTTCGCCATCCTAGGTCGGAGAGGGAAGAGGGGAATTTGCGACTGAGCGCTACAGCCTGTCAGCGGCCATCTTGCCTTCCATAAACATCTTCCTGACCATATCTTAACTCCAATTCTATTTAAGGGTAGTGAAAATTCCTCATTGAGGAAGCAATTTTGGTTGAGTGGAAGGGAAAGCATTAGGAGAATGGCATAGAACAGGGGGTGGAAAACTCTCTATGGTGCCAATTGGGATTGTAGGCTAGTTGATTCACCACCAATACAAGTTTTTAAGAAATGTGTATACAGGGGTGTGGAATTCCTATAGCCTGGCTCACAGGACATATTTTTGGGGTCAAGTTAAACAAGTTTTCATGTTTGTTTTGTCCTTGGGACACGTAGGACTTACTCTCTGCAGCATAAACCATCTGTACAGTGCCAAATTATGGACCACGGAAGGTCGTTTGCAGTTAAGGTAATATTTGTAAATTAATGCTGTTCAAATTTGTATTTATGATTCATTAATGCAAAGCGTTTCTTGTTAGGGTGCCGGTGAGCGCTCTAAGGAAAAGGGGTAAGCTCGGACTGCAGTCCAGACAGTAGTTCCAGTGTAAAAATGTGTACACACTTTTGCAATTTTAACAATATGAGGTTACATACAATTAGATACACTGGGGTGGAGTGTGGAAATTGGGTAAGTGAGAGGGGCCATTAGAAATATGTCGAGAAACAAAACTCCAGGAACAGATGACCTACCAATCGAATTTTACCTAAAATATTTATTTTATTTTATTTTGCGTGTTTATAGAGCGCTTGAATAGACTCCCAAGGGAGTATCTCCGCGCTATCTGACTGCTGAACCTGCAGGAGATCGAATTCCATGGCTCCAATCTAGTTCTTAAACTGTGTGGTTAGACCTGGAACAAGAACGTCTTCAGCTTTTTCCTGAAGGCCAGATGATTTTCAAGCTGCCTAAGCTGGAGAGGGAGACCATTCCATATCCTCGGTCCCCTCACAGACAGAGCCTTACCCCCTTGCCTTACCCGCTTGATCCTAAGAATCGTGAGAAGCATTTGGTCACTGGACCGTAGAGCACGGGAAGGAACATACGGCACAAACTTGTCTGCCAGATAGGAGGGACCCAAACCATGAAGTCCTTTGTGGACCGTATAACAGATCTTAAAAACAACTCTCTGACGGATGGAAAGCCAATGAAGCCTGGCAAGAAGAGGTTTTGAAGATGTTCTCGGAGGGGCATTTAGAACCAGCCTGGCTGCGGTGTTCTGCACGACCTGTAACCTATCCAGATCCTCCTCATTAGCTGACAGCAAGAGACCATTACAATAGTCGAGACGGCTGATAACCAACGCCTGGACCAGGGTCTTTCTGATGGTGTCTGGAAGCAATGGAAAAACTCTGCGCAGCAATCCAATAGTCCGAAAGCAAGATCCAACAAGGTTGGTAACATGCTGCTTCAAGCTGAGTTCTTGTTCCAGACGGACCCCTAGGTTCTTGACTATCTGCTTAGGCTCGGGGACTGGGCCTAGATCTAAAGGCCACCAGTCAGGAGCCCAGCAGATCTTAGCCTCACCGAAAAGCATAACCTCTGTCTTTGAAACATTGCACTGCAACATATTCAAAGACATCCACTGGGAAACTGTTCTCATCCCCTCAGAGAAAGAATGTAATACCTCTGGAGTTAGATGGTCAAAGGGAAAGAGCAGCTGGGTATCGTCAGCATATGACACTGGACAAAAACCAAAGGCTCTCAGGATATTAGCCAGGGGGGGCCACATAGATGTTGAATAATGTAGGGCTCAAACAGGAGCCCTGTGGCACCCCCTTAGTTATCCTGGTCTCCTCGGATCGGAAATCGCCCAGGGTGACACATTGGGTCCGATACGAAAGAAAGCTCTTTAGCCAAGCCAGTGCCATGCCCCCTAGTCCACTCCCAGTCAGACGCTCGACCAAAATCTCATGTGAGATGGTATCAAAAGCTGCCGATAAATCTAGCAGCACCAGGACAGCTGATGTTCCTTTGTCCTGGAGCATGCGTAGATCATCGGTAATCGACAGCAGTGCTGTTTCCGTGCTGTATTTTGGTCTAAAGCCCGACTGAGATGGATCTAGGGCACCAGTATGTTCCAGGTGATTGGACAAGTGCTTATTGACGTGCTTTTCTATGAGCTTTCCCATGAATGGTAAAAGGGAAATGGGTCTCAGATTGGTCATGTCAGCCCACGCAGTGGCGGTGTTCTTGCGGATGGGTCGCACTTGGGCTCTCTTCCACTCCAGTGGGACACGGCCTGTGTCCAAGGAGAGGTTGACCAAACTTTGGATTTCTGGTGCTAATATGCTCCTCACTGAAACCATCACTCTCGGTGGAAGCTGGTCCATAGGACTCCCACTCTTTATAGTTGTAATAAGTCCCTCCACTTCAGCCAAGGTGATGTTAGAAAAGTTCGCCAAAGTGGAAGCGATGATCTTTTTACTCGCTGGGACCACAGTGGGGAGAGTAACATGTCCAATGGAAGCAATGGAGGCATGAATCTTCTCATAGATGGTTTCAATCTTGTTCGTAAAGAAGCAAGAAATATCATTACAAAGTTGTTAAGATGAAGTGTCAACACTCTCACATGCTGCCGGCTTCAGGAAGGAGTTCAGTATTTGGTAAAGCATCCTCGGCGCATTTCCTACCGCCTCTAACTGTGAGGTAATATGATGTTTACGAGCTGTTCGAATAGCTTCCTGATATGATTTTAACGCCCTCTGATACTCCAATTTATCTGACTCCAAATGGGATGTACGCCAGGTTTTCTCTAATTTTCTAGTTCTACGCTTCATGGACCTCAGGTCCTCTGAAAACCACACCTCCTGATTTTTCGTCGGGCGGGTCTTAAAGGTTTTCATTGGAGCTATGTGCTCAATGGCAATGGTTACTGCCATTTCATATCTCTCTAGCGCCACATCAATGTCACTGGTTGTGGCGTGATCTTGGATAGAGAAGGCATCCCTAAAAGGTTCATTGGTTATCTTGTGCCATTGTCTCCGTTTCATGGGGATCTGAAAAGATCTCTTGGGAGTTGGTTCTATCTCAGGGATATAAAATTCTATAGTAAAATGGTCCGTCCATAGATTTGCAACAGGGAGCCTGGACAAGATGAGGTCCAGAGTATGTCCGGCCCTATGGGTGGGTCCTTTATTACGTAGCAAAAATCCCAATGAAAAGAGATCATTTAAGAAATCCTGGGTCTCTTTTTCCTCCTTTAGCTCTGCGTGTATATTAAAATCACCCAATAATAAAAAGTCTTTCTCACCATTAACATGGGGGGCCAATAATTCCATCAACGTGTTGGAAAAATTGTTCATAGGTCCAGGAGGCCGATAGACCAAAGCACCATTCATAAAACATTTCGGCGAGGTACTAATTTTAAAAACCAACATCTCCATCTCTGCTGAGCAATACTGCTCGAGAGTGGAGACCATGATATTATCTTTATGCACGATGGCAAGGCCACCTCCCTTTTTTATGGGTCTGTCCTGACAGATAATTTTGTATCCCACCGGTATTCCCAAGGTAATAGTAGGTGCAGTGTGGGGTTTTAACCAGGTTTCAGTAAAGAAACATAGGTCAGGTTCCGCCTCCGAGATAAGATCCCATATCTGCATGTGATGTTTAGGCAGTGATCTAACGTTACATAGCAGGCATTTATTACGGGAACCGGTGTTGATAGGGGCAGGGGAAGCGGGCATAGGTAATTGCTCCAGTCGGAGAGGTGCATTCATACACTGGAAGCGGCAATTTTTACATGAGAAGGGGCCTTCTAGGAATTGAACTTGGTTGCACACACAGTCTCCACGAATGGATGTTTGTACATGGCGTAGTGCGGCAGCAGTGTATGTAATCTTATGCATAACGTTATCACTTACAGGTGCAGGAATCGCCATCCTGATCCTAGGCCCCTAGCCCCGTCCTGGCACAGACTGGCTTCTCTTTGGCGCCTCTTCTGCGCGTCAAAGGCGCTCCCGCTGCGCGTCTCCGCTGCGCTAGAAACCAGGGTCTTTGTAGATTAGGAGGGTTGGGAGACTAGACCGACACCCTGAGAAAATGGCCGCCCGTCGTGGAACGACCAGGAAGTGCCAGCGCTATTCCTCCCTCCACATCAATCAGCAATAAAAGCTGCGGTGGACCGGGGAGTCAGCGCGCCTCAGAGGTAAGTGCAAAGTGCAAAGCTAACCGTTTTAAAACTACGTGCTTGAAAGTGCAAATGCAGACAGTGGTTTAAAAACAACGTTTTTGTTAAAAATGCGAGTACAGAGCAAACCGGTTCAAAACCAGCATTACAATTCGACAGTTTACAAATTTAAGAACAGAGATGCACACAACACGCTCCCACCACAATATTAGCAATCATTAGGGGGGCGCGAGGAGGATAGGCTCTCTAATAGTCAGGGAGGGCTGGGAGACTAGACCGACACCCTGAGAAAATGGCCGCCCGTCGTGGAACGACCAGGAAGTGCCAGCGCTATTCCTCCCTCCACATCAATCAGCAATGAAAGCTGCGGTGGACCGGGGAGTCAGCGCGCCTCAGAGGTAAGTGCAAAGTGCAAAGCTAACCGTTTTAAAACTACGTGCTTGAAAGTGCAAATGCAGACAGTGGTTTAAAAACAACGTTTTGTTAAAAATGCGAGTACAGAGCAAACCGGTTCAAAACCAGCATTACAATTCGACAGTTTACAAATTTAAGAACAGAGCTGCACACAACACGCTGCCACCACAATATTAGCAATCAATAGATCAATATATTGATCTATAACCCCCGAAATTGGTACAGTTATATAATGAGTCAAAAAAATTGGGACACCTGCCCATCTCAATCAGAGAGGCGATTATCAAACCTCTGCTTAAACCGGGGAAACAGGCGTGGGACAAAGCAGCATATCGGCCCCTTTCTATGCTTAATCTCGACTACAACATTCTCAGCTGTATACTAGCTACTCGATTACTCCCACATATGACAGCACTGATCCAGAAGGAGCAATCGGGTTTATTCCCACCAGAAACACAGTGCTTAACTTTAGGCGACTGCTGCGTGTGCTGGGGGCAGACACCTATGAGAAGGACTTGGCGCCGATTTTTACGTGGACATAGAAAAGGCATTTGATAGCCTAGAATAGCAGTGGCGGCTGGTGACATTTGAAAGTGGTAGGGCGTAAAACAATTGTCATACTGCACTGCATCGAGTGAGCGTAGCGAGCAATCCAAACCACCTACCCCCAAGAAAATTTTGAAGAAAGATTAGGCAAATGGTGCATTTTCAAGCAAATTTGTGAAAGCAGGAAGATTTATCAAGCAATTGTGAATCTGTTCTGACAAAGACAATGACTGGCAAAACTGTCAGTCTAATTGAATGCATATCAGACGCTGGTCTACCACGTGCTCTGTCCATCTGTGCCACTGTGTGCTACCCTTTCAGACATCTAATGTGCCCCCGTTACTAATTGACAGGAGAAGCTGGTTTCTTGTCACACTTCAGAGCGCCACGAGAAGACTGCAGCATGTAAAATGTGAAACATTACATCACAAACTTAACGTAAATGCTGTCAAATCCTTTTCACTTGATAAATACAACCTACTTACCAATCAATGATCCCTATCTGCAGTGCTCTTCTAAGCCATCGCACCCTGGCCTCAGAAAGGACAGCATCGGTCCAGCCATGACCCGCGTGCTCTTATTAAAGACAAATCAATACTGCAGTAAAATCACATGTGTGACTCGAAAATAAGGGGACGTTGGGAAAATATGATTTTCTCCAAATCTTATGGCACAGAACAGCCCAGGAAAAGAACATAGTTGCCAGTCCCAACTTTCCGCTTTTGCGCGGCCTGGTTATATGCGTTAACTAAATAAGCAGAAAGAAGTAACATCCAAACATGTTTTGCCTGAGCTCAAAACCTAGAAAATGCATTCCTTGGCTTCATTATAAAAACCCGGCTCAGGAAAACCCACCTGGATGCCATCAGTCATACACAAGTAAACATTAACACGCCTGACATTACTGCAGGCCTGCTGTCCAGCTCGGGTTAGAAGGGTCACAAGAAGCAAGATGATAGCTGTCGAGCCAGCCTCAAGGTGGAGATGCTCTGGAAACTGTCACATGGAGGAGGCTCTTCGTTCTCCCTCAGAAGCATCACACTCGATCTCCGAGGACTCGCAACTCCCTGTCTCTTTGATCTGGAGGTGTGAGGGCCTCCCCTCCCCCCACAGACACCCCCACCCCACTCTAATCCCTGCGCGAGGTGGGCCGCCTCCAATCCCTTCAAACAGATGATGAGCAGCAAATGGCTTCCACTAGCCTTCCGGCGACTACCAGCAGTTCAAGGGCACGCGCGGATTTTTGGACAACTGCATCACTCCGCCCCGACTGGTTTCGCCAATGCTCGCTTCTCTTTTATACCCTTATCGTGGGAAAATGTCACCATTGACACAGACTGCATTTATCGGCGGTGCCCATCAGCTGAACTGAAGTGTCTCAACGATAAAACAATAATAATGCTTTTTTATGTAGACCTCCATATTGCGCTTAAGGAGCTGTCATCAACACGTTTTGCTATTATTATTCGATTCAATTCACCTTCCTCTAATACAGTGAACACAATGAACAAAATGACAAATTATTTTCTTTGCGTTTGAATCCCAATTCGTAGTGTTATAATCAAAAAGCAAATCAATTAAAATTCGTGTCCTGTACCAGTGAACCTGTGATTCGAATCGACGATATATCTTGTACGCAATACAATATGCAAGCAATGCACCTGTTTGTCAGTAGTATAACACACAACAATACCGACGAGTTAAAAATCTGACAACTGTGGCACCAGCCTGTCTGTCTCAGGGGAGGGGAGGAACCTTCAGCAAACTGCAGCCTCTCCATTCCGTTCATGGATAGAGGAGTTAAAGGTCACAAATGCTGAAGAGACGTGAAGGGTGAACAGCCTTTAATGGCGGGCTCTAATTCGCCGGCATTACGGGGTGGGGGTTAGGGGGATTGGAAATGGGGTACGACAACCAATATATTTTAAATAAAATAACTTACCAGAGACTCCGTCCCGATTCCCGCCGTCCTCGTTTTCAAGTCCTGTCCTGCGCTGCAGCACGTCATCAGGAAGGCAGCGCGGCAGGCAGCCTCCCTCTCCACTGCCGCAGATTGATTGGTGCGGCCGGCTGCCCCAGGTGACGTAATTTTCTGTCGTATGCTGCTGCTGCAGCATACAGAGAACAGGGAGAGTTGAGGCCAGGGGGGGGGGTGGCTTGGGGGAGTGGCTTTCCCACTGTAGTTAATACTGTCTGTTTGGGCGCCGGCCTCAGGCTGTCCAAACAGTCAGTATTAACAATAGTGGGCAAGCCACTCCCCCAAGCCACTCCCCCTGCCCTCGAGTAACACTCCCACTGTAAACACGGAAACTGTTCTGCTTTCTCGCCGTGCGAGAAGGCACAAACAAATGCTAGTTATCATATTATATAACTTATATAATATGATAACTAGCATTTGTTCTGCCTTCTCGCACGGCGAGAAAGCAGGGGGGGCGGCGCCCAAACGCCCCCATGTAAGAACCGCCACTGTAGAATAGCCATATCTGTTCCATGTGATGAGGCGGTTTGGGCTGGGAGATAAGTTTGTGGACTGGTCTGCGCTTCTATACTCGGGCTCCACTGCTCGAGTAACGACGGGTAACCTGATATCGGATGCCTGGAGATAGGGAGGGGAACAAGGCAGGGATGTCCCCTCTCCCCCCTACTGTTTGCGGTTGAGCTGCGTGCCAACCAAGCTCAAACAGGGCAACATTATCAAGGCCTTAAAGTTGATGGGCTGACGCATCACATTGCGTTGTACAAGGATGACCTTCTGATGTTCCTGGCAGATTCGGGAGAGGCACTTCGGGGAGCTAAGGAATTACTTCAGGCCCTGGGTGAAGTGACAAGATTAAAAGTGAAGTGGGCAAAATCATGTTTATTTCCAACAAAGGACGGCAGAGTAGGGCCACAGAAAACTGAGGGAGTGAGATGGGAAGATAGATACCTCACGTACCTGGGCACCTCAAAATATCACGCTCCGAGAGATCTCTTCGAGGGCAACACAGGAAGAGCTATAAGAAGCACAAAAAGTAAACTTGACTTTTGGAGCACTTTGCCACTATCGGTAGCAGGCAGAGTAGCACTATGGTGACCCTACCGAGGCTGTTATATTTCTTTGGAACTCTATCAATTTGGATACCGCCACGCTACTTCGCCCAACTCAGATCAATGGTTAATGGTTTTTATGGGGAGCAGGTAGGCGGAGCCGGCACTTAACCTATTAATGAGACCAAGAGCGGAAGGGGGATGGGTGAAGCCTGACTTCGAGGTCTGCTACCGGTCAGCACAGCTCCAATGGCTCACGAAATGGGTGGCGGGCACTCAAGGGGAATGGAGAACATGGGCGACGATTTGATGACCCTGAGGCTCATATCACGACTAACTTTAAGACTTCCGATCCGGAACCAGGCCCTCACCATGGAGTTGGATACAGCTAGACGCTGCTGGCACAGATACCTACGGCGAGCCAAAATTGGGTGCCCCTATGCCCTAGAAATCCCGTTACTTAAGTGTGAGGTCTTACCGCACGAGGGAAGTTGGCAGAGACTGACAAATTGGGTGGACCAAGGATTGGTTGCGATGGAAGACTTGCAGGAGGAAGGTGCAATGATCCCATTTGACGACCAGCGGGACTGGTACGACTTAGCCTAGGGGATTTTCTATTGCACTCTGCCCTCACTGCTGCTATACGAAAGCACTGGAGAAGGGGATGCACTGAACAACCAATGTCGTTGGGGTACCAATATGTAGTGATAGGCGCAGGCACATTTAAGGTGTTCACCTGTTTGTGCAGGCGCATTACGAGTGCAGCCTTATACCCCCTATCAGAGCTGCACCTAATAGGGGAGGTAGACCTGGGGGAAGATATCCCAGAGAATACCTGGGGTGAGCTGGTGGAGAGGGCTTGGAAAACGCACCAGAAATGCGAAATTCCAACTGGTACACTTTTACATATTACACAGGGCATATCTCACTCCAGAGAAAATTAATAAGTACTTTACGACCCATACTGCGACCTGCCCACGGTGTAATAAAGACAATGTCGACTTCAAACACATGTTCTGGGACTGCCCACTACTGGGCAATTTCTGGGAAGAGGTGACTGCGATATAGGCTGAAATCACGGACAGAGGCACTGCGGCATCCCTCAAATACTGCTTGTTGTACTGGTTCCCGCACATGTCCAAAAATAAAATCACAAGATTATTTTTAGACATGGGTTGGCCCTAGCCAAAAGGGACATTACCATGCACTGGAAAGCAAAACAAGGTCCAAGGGCAGCCAGGTGGAAGAAGGAACTCATTAAGTGGGCAGAATGTGAGGGAATAAACAGGTTGCAAATAGCAAAAGGACAGGGAGTGAGAAAGTGTTGGATACAGCCAGACCATGGAAGCCTTAGTTGTGGCACTCAAGGTCCCAGATGCTGACGGGGAGGAGGTTCTACTGAAAGAGCCCCCGTAGGCACAGGGTAGACCACAGTCACCTGCCTTACCTGACAAGACTTCAAGTAGAGGGTCTCTAGAAATAGCAAGATGCCTTCTGTACTGTACTTGGGGTCTTGTCGGGATACCTCGGAGCGAATGTGCGACCTAAGCTGAAGGAAACGGGAATTACAAGACAGGGCCTATCTGCCAGTGACACGTCTGAGGGGAGGGAGGGTGGGCTATGGAGGATAAAAGGTCTTCAATTCAGAACAAGGACACATGCAAGAGCTCCAAATTGAACACTAATGGAAGTACGCTCAGGGGGTGAGGTCGGGGGGCGTTAGTAATGTAAGACTTGCAGTGATCATTACTACTTTTTCCCTTATACTAATTAAGTTGTATAGCGAATTGGAGAATTATGATCCTTATCAAAGCAACATAAGATTTATTGATGCCAACTGGAACTTTGTCAAATTCAATAAAGTTTGTTAAAATAAAATTAAGTTACATACAATGCTCCCCGAATGCTATCTGGTTAGGTGCAAATATCTGCAGAAGCTTGAAAGCAATCTCGATGATCCTTAGCATTTGTAATACAATGAAACGAAACTAGGAAAAAAAGGGTTTCCAAATTTCTGTGAAAGTTTAAGTACCATTTATTTGAAGCATCATTTCATAAAATGTGTTGATGTGTGCTAGTATTACCAAAAACTATTCCTAAAGAAAAATCAGAGCAACTAGTTTCAATAAGATAATGGGAAGCATGAAAATAAACAAGCAATGGCAAAGCCAATAGATCTGATATTGGGGGGACAGCCTTTTGGTTTTGTCAAGTTGAGTCAGGTTTTGACATTGTTTTTGTGAAACTTTATTTTTGTGGGAGTTGCCAGGCCCTCACCATTAACACAAGCATCAGCAAAAAGCAATAAAATGTTGGTCTCAAAAAGCACATACTGTCACAGTAGACCCTGGCACTAAACAAAACCACTAACTGTGCTAATATGCTCATTGTGAAAGAGCAGAAGCCCGTCAATGATTAGAGAACATTTTAATAAAAACAAAAGTTGTTGGTTAAATCCAGACCTAACTAGGGGCCCAATTCTTGAAGAAAGTCACAAAAGTGCACCTATGGTATATGTCCTTGCATTTATGCAGGTTTACGGCTTTCATGTATTCATAAGAATATACAGAAGTAGGTTAGGAAATCGTTCTCCTAGAAAAATGTTTGCTGCTTTTTAGCACAAGCAAATATGCTTGTGCGGGGGGCGTGCAAAAAGATGGCCACACTGTAGTGAGGGTCTGTCTGCTCTGAGACTAATATCCAGCATTTATCCTCAATTTGGTGGCAAACCCTGCGGCCATCCATTGTAATCACCTTGTGAAAGACACAGGCGTCTGTTGAAGCTGTCCACGCTGGGCCAGTGTGAGCGCTACCCCCAAAACGAGAACGGACAGAGCCGTGGCCCGACCGCCCTACGGAGACCGTACAGGCCGCGAACGACTGTGGTGCTGCGGCTGCAGCCTGCGGGGGACAAGAAATGGGACGGCGCACGGCAGCGCTCCAACAGCTGAAGCCACTGGCGGATACTGGGCACCGCGCTCACAGCTACTTGCGAGCGGGCGCTTTCAACTTTCAAGGTACGGAGCCGAGGCCGATCTACATGAGGCCGGGGATTGAGGCCTAGATTGAGACGGGTGCTCGGGGAAACTGCTAGCGATAAACACCACACAACAGTGAAGAACACTCAGCCCAGCATGCTCCTGGAGCCCCCTCCTGTGCACAGTGATAAACGCCCTACTACACAACAGAACGAGCAAGGCCTGTTTTTGGCAGGCGTGCAGGCCTCAGAATCCCAGAGACGCCATTTTAGGTCCCGCTGCTGGCGTGAAGAGTTCCCCTCGCCAAGGCATCCATCCTCCCGCTGCAGGACCACCAGAGGCCCCAACATATATGCCCCCAGCAGGACGTACACAAAGGCACATGGGGCACTGAGGGAAGCACATCATAATTGTGGGGGGCATAACAGACTCACCGCAAGTCCCTATTAATGGGCCGGACAACCGCCTGACATTGATATGCCCAGGCTCTTGGGTAGCACCACCTGGTGTGACCCCTGAGGGAGCCTGCCCACACAGGAGCTAGACTCAGCACATACTAAGGCACAGCTGGAGGTAAAGTCGCGTGAGGACGCCTGCATAAGGAGAAACAATAAAGTGTGGGGCACACTCGATACCACGGTCTTGGCGCGCCTCCCTGTCCCAAGACCCACACCACACAACAGTTGAGATATAAGCAGCACGATCCCTGACGGCGCGCCACTCCCTATGGGGTTGCACACTGAGGAAACACCAGTCTCCTGCATCAGAAGGCCAGCCGGGGTCGGTCCCTGCCTCAGGCGGTCTGAGTGCCATCTAAACAACGCGCACGAGGCGCGCAGGACACCGGCCACAGTCGAGCGGCTGACCCGGACCTCTTCAAGTGTGCGACATACGACCATGGACAAAACCAGATGTCAAACAGCCCAAATTGAACTTTGACACTCGCAAAACGCCCAGGGGACAACCGCCTGATACTGACCAAAACACTGATGAAGCAAGTGGATCGGACAAAGTGGGCATAAAAACAATCCTCCACACAATGAAGTCAAGCTTCGCCTCAATAGAGGGCAAAATGAACTCTGTGTTCCAGAATGGAGCAGGTCACGCACAAGTTAGAGAAAAAAGATGGACGACTCAAAGAGGCCAAAACGCGGATATCCACTCTCGAAGATGACCAAGCGCAGACCACAGGACAGCTCTCAGTCATTGATAAGCTATTAAAAGTGATTTCAGCCTAAAAATGAAGACATTGAAGCCCGCTCAAGAAGGAACAATATACGAATCATGGGCATTCCTGAAACTGCTAACACCGGGAGACTCGAGGAAAACGTAGAACGTCTCTTAATGACATGTTTAGGTCGGGAAGTTTTCTCCAAGGTCCTCATAGTGGAACGAACACACCGTACACTGGAACCCAGGCCGCCGCCAGGTGCGCAGCCTCTGCCCATTGTGGAGAAATTACTTAACTATAGGGACCGAGACATTGCGCTCCACAGGGCGAGGGAGCTGATAACAGTGAATTTCGAAAACTACCCCATCTCATTATATCCGGACTTTACTGTCAATGTACAGGAACCACGCAACAAATTTGCAACCGTCAAAATAAAGCTTCAGCAAGAAGGGGTGGAATATGCGATGCTCTATCCGGCAAGACTGCGGATCACCCACGATGTCAAGCACCAAATCTGCACCGCCCCTTAACAAGCAACAGATTACTTAAAAAAAAAAAATCCTGGGAAACAATAAATTGGAGCACTCACCAGCAACTGATGGAAGGGCAGCAGCACAGCAAGATGGGGACTGACACTACGAGTCTATATTTGATCACACAGACAATGGCGAATTAGCCGCCTCGGTCAGCAACTGAAGACATCATCGATAAGATGAAGGTAACACATGCTGTGTATCAGGTATTGATCTGTCATCCTTTAGCGGGCACTTGATACAATAACAAGTATGGCGAAGGGCTGCTACCAGTTATAGAAATGCATTCTCAGGGCCTCCTCCTACACGAGATCATAGAGAGGGGGGGCACCACGTCCCCTGGAACACCCATCTCTAAGGGTATACCCCTACTCCCCACCAGTGGAAACTGAATGGTTGGGTGTTTGTTTGATTTGTTTAGTTTTCTGGACACTCACATCAAAGATTATAACTGACCTTCAGAAGGACTCAATTCTCAGATGGATAAAATATACTATGGACAGGTGTTTTATATGGAGTGTTCGAACGTCATACATGATATATTTCTTGATGATAAGTAACGAACAATGTATAATTACTGCTCAGGTGTTACATGTGTCCAGAGTTTATGGGGTTTATTTGGGAGGGTTTTGGAGGGACGAACACTTACACGGAAAGTTGGGGATGCCGTTGTGGGCAGGATGTTGGGAGAGGCAATTAGACACTTCTGGTATGTCAGTACAACAACTGCTCTCAGGCAGGCAGTGCAGGGGGATATTACAACACCATGGTTACTGGGGAGTCCAAATAGGGCCACATCCATTGCAAGCATGGGATGATGGCGGTTGCCAGTCATAAGACCGATACGACAACAGAACTAATCTTCCTCACCTGGAACATTAGGGGACTGGGTAACCCCAGGAAAAGACGCCATATTCTTGCCTACCCAAATAGGCACCACACTAGTATAGCCATGCTGCAGGAAACACACACCCCTTCCCAAACGCAGCCACAGTTTGCCGCGCGCTGGGCTTCACATAGATAATTTTCTTCATACTGCATTCTCCAGAGGGGCAGCCATCCTCATTAAAAGGACAATGCCTTACATTGATGAAGGGTCAGAGATAGACCCGAATGGCAGATACCGCATTACATGGGGAAAATTGGCATTGGTATCCACAACCCTAGTCTGTAGCTACGGTCCCAATATTGATGATGATGAAGATTACTTAATCACCCTATGGGAGATTTTAACCTAACACTGCATCCGCCCACTGACCGTTCACACCCATTACCGCACTGTAAGGGTTGCGACTACTGTTAGTAAGCAATGAGGCAAAACCACAGAGGAAAGTATAGTGGTTCTGAGGGATTTATTAAAGTCCATACGATAACAGAACTGTAGGTCGAATATAAAGCAGTTTCCTTCCGCAAAGGTCAGAGTTCCCGGATGGTACATCTGTAGGAGGATCTTCTTACTCCCAGGGGGCGTGGCTCGGAAAAGAAAAGAAAGAAAGAAAACGCCACATTACTGGACTGCGTTGTTTATCCGACACGTGGAAAGGGTAGGGTAGGGGCGTGAGGGGGATCACCAGGGACCGTCACCTTTTGTCGTGTTTCTCTACCAAGGCGGCACCTTATGCACTCCCGTCCCTTAGTCACCCTCGCCCGCCCCTTAACCGTTTCCTCCCTCCGACTGAAAGAGCCCCCGTATACGAGCTCGTACCTTGCGGTGCCACACTTCTCCAGGTGAAGTGTGGCTGGGCGAAGCGTGGTTCCGTTGGCCTCCTGGCTCCCCTGCTGTCGGTCTCTCCCGGTCTCCTGCTTCAGTCTCCTCTGGCAATCCGGTTCCGGGTTCCTTCCGTCCAGCGGCGAAGACGTCCGATGCTTCCTGTGCTGCTCCGGCGTTCGCGTCCTCCTGTTCGAAACCTCGCGTTATTAGCGCCGTCGTGGAAGAAGTGAAGTAGTGTGGCTCACTGGTTAGAGGCGGCAGACCCGAGAGCAGAGGACGGCCCGGGACCAGGGTTCGATTCCCGGCGCGGCAGGTTTCTGGACCAGGGTCAGCGGACTCGATAGTTCTCTCGCCTCGGTGCCCACTCTGATCAGCGATCACACTCGGCAACTCTGGGCATTAGCTTGCCTCATCTTCACTAACGGCCCCACCAGACCGCCGGGGATGCCTGGTCTCACCCTGGAGATACCCATTAAGGGACCATCTCTCAGGGAAGCCAGGAAGGGTTTCGCAGCGGTCGAAGCGCCTTGGGACCCTACGGGTAAGTAGTGCGCTATATAAATGCCTATACATTTACATTTACAAGATGATTGGACATCAGGGTACGACGTCACCGATGAAGGCCCCGCCCGCGGGTAAGCCCAGGCGGCCGTGGAAGGTGCATGAACATCCTGTGTGTGCCGAGGCGGAAACGAAGAGGGACAAACATCAGCAGCAGAGTCGTGGCAGGTAGGAACCCCCTGACACACCCCCCCCCCCAGGATTTCCCCGATCGGGGGAAAGAGGAAACCGGGACAAGAAGTCAGCATTGCCCTGATCACGACCCTTGCGGTGTCGAACCTCAATCTGAAAGGGCTGGAGAGCAAGAAACCACCGAAGGATGCGGTCATTGTGGCCGGGGTTGCGTTGCAGCCAAGTCAAAGGGGCATGGTCCGTATACAGGACAAAAGGACGACCCTCCAGATAGTACCAGAGTTTTTCCACACTCCAGCGGACAGCCAAACATTCCTTTTCAATGGTGGAGTAAGCCTGTTCTCTGGGGAAGAGTTTACGACTGATGAAAAGAACCGGCCTCTCGAGTCCATCAGAATCCTCCTGGGAAAGGACAGCCCCTATACCCACCCCAGAGGCATCAGTCTGAAGAATGAAAGACTTCCTATAGTTAGGCGAAACCAGAACAGGCGAAGTCGTAAGGACAGTTTGTAAGGCCTGAAAGGCGGTCGACTCCTTAGGGCCAGGAGCCGGTAGCCTTGGGGACGACTGCGTCTTCTTCAACAAGTCCGTGAGAGGACCGGCCAATTCAGCGAACTGTGGAATGAAGCGCCTGTAGTAGCCCACTAAACCCAAGAAAGCCCTCAACTCCCTCTTGGTTTTGGGATAGGAAAGGTCCAGGATAGCCTTTACTTTCTCAGTCTGGGGTTCAATCAGTCCATTACCGAGCACGTACCCCAAGTACTTAACCTTTTTGAAGGCTACTCGGGTTTTCTTGGCATTGATGTGGAACCCCGTGGTGCGCAGACTAGAGAGTATCTTCTCAAGATGTTCTTTGTGCTCTTCCCACGTTTTACTAAAGACAACAATGTCGTCCAAATAAGCGGAAGAATACTGCTGGTGTGAGGATAATACTGTGTCCATTGCTCTTTGGAAGGTGGCCGGTGCTCCATGGAGGCCAAAAGGAAGAACAGTGAAGTGAAAATGGCCTGAAGGGGTGGAGAAGGCCGTTTTCTCCTGATCTGCTGGGTGTAGGGGAATCTGCCAATAGCCCTTGGTGAGATCAATAGTTGTAATGTATTGTGCCTCACCAAGACGCTCCAGCAGTTCATCCACACGAGGTAGTGGATAAGCATCCTGTTTTGAGACCCTATTGACAGCTCGAAAGTCAATACAAAAACGGATACTGCCATCTGGTTTGGGAACGAGAACAACCGGAGAACACCAGTTGCTTTTTGAGGGTACAATGACTCCAGAACGTAACATCTGATCGATTTCGTCCTGAAAGGCCTGTCTTCGGGCCTCCGGGATTCTATAGGGTTTTTGTTTCACTACAGTCTCCTGGGGAGTGGGAATCGTGTGAACCGCTATGTTGGTTTTCCCGGGCTGGTCAGAAAAGACATCCTTGTAACGGAGGAGTAGGGCCAGTATCTCTTCTCTTTGAGTCTCCGTTATTTCAGGGTTGACAGGGGTGTTGTGCACTGTATGAGGAACGGTCTCAACAGTTTGTACCGACTGGGGAGGTTTTCCCAACCATTTTTTTAGGAGGTTGATGTGGTACATTTGGGTCTTATTCCCTTTGACGCGCAACACATAGGTGGTCTTTCCTATTTTCCGAAGAATCTCAAAAGGCCCTTGCCACTCTTTCCTGAGCTTGTGTGTAGAGGAAGGCAACAATACTAACGCCCAGTCGCCCACAGCTAATTCCCTCCACTTCTTTCCCCTATCGTAAAAGGTCTTTTGCTTCTTTTGGGCTACAGCTAGATGTTCATGGGCCAGCGTCCTAAGTTTGTGGAGCCTCGACTGGAGTTGTCGTGTGTAGTCCAAGAGAGCCTCGGCCTCTTGAACTCCCTCTTTTTCCCAACTGTCCTTCGTAATCTCCAGTAATGTCCTAGGAGCACGACCGAACAGCAACTCGAACGGGGATGTACCCAGGCTAGCTTGTTTTTGGCTTCGCAGGACAAAAAGGGCTAAAGGCAACAACTGGTCCCAATTCTTACCATCCCCGGACAGAAGCTTCTTTAGTGTAAGTTTTAGACTACCATTATATCGCTCGACTAGGCCATCTGTCTGGGGATGGTATACAGAGGTTTTGATGTGCTTGACTCCCAGTTGCTTACATACTTGGGCCATGAGCCGTGATACAAAGGGGGTTCCCTGGTCAGTAATGATTTCCCAAGGAAAGCCCATTCGGGAAAAGACTTCCACCAATTTCTGAGCGATGGCTGTAGAAGTGGCTGCTCTGAGAGGGAAGGCCTCGGGGTACCGAGTGGCATAGTCGACTAAGACTAGGGCATAGAAATGTCCCCGTGTCGACTTCGGTAAGGGCCCAATAAGGTCCATCCTCACCCTATCAAACGGCTTTCCGATGATGGGTAGGGGCTTCAATGGAACCGGTGGGGGAACATAAGGATTTCTTCGCTGGCAAATTTGACACTCCTGGCAATAACGTTGTATCTATGCATATACTCCAGGCCAAAAGAAGTGTTTTAGAATAGCCTGTCCTGTCTTTTCTGCCCCTGAGTGACCTGCCAACAAATGTGCATGTGCAAAAAACAGTATTTGGTCTCTAAAGTCGACAGGAACTAAGAGTTGTGGGGTGTCATCGGATTTGGCTAACCTGTACAACAACCCGTTTTTCTCAATAAAGGTGGGGAAGGTTCTCTGTGAAAGGTCTTGACTGGAGCGGGCAATTTGCCAAGCATTGGAAAGCGTAGCGTCATTCAACTGCGCTGTTCTAAAGTGGGTATCTCTAGCCCAGGGCTCGGGAACAAGCAGCGCATTTCGTGGACCAGTTTGCAAGGCATCCTTTAACAAGGCAGAAAATCCCGGGTTGTCAGTGCCTATGATCACGGGTTCCGGCAGAGAAGGCATTACTCCCACCACTACCTCCGTTACAGTTCCTGCAGCAGTACACAAACTAACAGTGGCTAGGGGATATTCCCTAACGTCCCCATGAACACAGCGTATATGTACAGTTTTTCCCGCCATTAAACACGAGGGAGGCACTAGTTCTTGTCGCACAACCGAGTGTTTACACCCAGAGTCTAGTAGGGCCCTTACTACCTTCCCATGTATGGTGACACTTACGTAAAACACCGGTCCAGTTTCTTCCGCAAAGAGAAGAGAATACGGTGCATAACTGACATGGGTTCTTCCTCCCTTTCTTTTGGTTTTTTCCTACAAAACCTCGCTATGTGTCCCCACTCTCCGCAATCGTAGCATTGAGGACCAGGAGTAGGTTGTACCTCAGCCTTGGGATAGCGTGGTCGCTGAGGCTCAAACAGAGGTTTTACATACTTTTTCTCGACTCTCACTGGTACGGGTTTCAGAGGTTTTTCCGGTTCATTTACCGGGGGTCGACCCTGAGCACGGGCATAAGAGGTGGCCATTTCAATGGCATGTTCGAGAGTTAGTCCTGCGTGCTGTTTCAACCAGCGTTGTGTGCCATAAGGGAGTGCATCTAAAAACTGTTCGAGGTAAATTTTATTCATTACGTCGTCTATGTTACCTTCCTGCGGTTTCAACCAGAGGTCTGCGGCTGCTTTTAGTTTGTAAAACAGAGTTTTAGGAAGGTCTCCGGGGGTGCCACGTTCCTGCCGGAATTTGAGTCTGTGAGTCTCTTCATCAACACCCAACCGATCCAGGATATACTTCTTTACGACAGCATACACTGCAGTGCCGTCTCTATTAACCGTTTGGTAAGCGGATTGGGCTTCACCAGTTAGCAATGGTGCGTGGTAGAATGGCCACCTGTCCCCCGGCCAAGCACTGGCTCTGGCAGCTCTTTCAAAGTTGAGGAAGAAAGCCAACGGATCGTCACCCGGAGTGAATTTTTGTAGCGGGACAACGGGACCAGGGGCGTTTGTTCTGCCTTGTCCCAACACAGCCAAAAGTTGATTCTGTCCCTCAGCCAACTTCACCAGATTATCAACTTGAGCCTGCATGGCGTTGGAAAACGTTGTGCGGTCAGTGTCAGCCTGAGTAGCGGTCTGGCCTATTGCCCACTCGAGTTTGGTCTGAGCCTCTTTCATTTGTTGAATTAAAGCTTCCATCTTGTATCAGAGGACGGTTCAAAGGGGAATCCGAGTCACGGCACCACTTGTAAGGGTTGCGACTGCTGTTAGTAAGCAATGAGGCAAAACCACAGAGGAAAGTATAGTGGTTCTGAGGGATTTATTAAAGTCCATACGATAACAGAACTGTAGGTCGAATATAAAGCAGTTTCCTTCCGCAAAGGTCAGAGTTCCCGGATGGTACATCTGTAGGAGGATCTTCTTACTCCCAGGGGGCGTGGCTCGGAAAAGAAAAGAAAGAAAGAAAACGCCACATTACTGGACTGCGTTGTTTATCCGACACGTGGAAAGGGTAGGGTAGGGGCGTGAGGGGGATCACCAGGGACCGTCACCTTTTGTCGTGTTTCTCTACCAAGGCGGCACCTTATGCACTCCCGTCCCTTAGTCACCCTCGCCCGCCCCTTAACCGTTTCCTCCCTCCGACTGAAAGAGCCCCCGTATACGAGCTCGTACCTTGCGGTGCCACACTTCTCCAGGTGAAGTGTGGCTGGGCGAAGCGTGGTTCCGTTGGCCTCCTGGCTCCCCTGCTGTCGGTCTCTCCCGGTCTCCTGCTTCAGTCTCCTCGGGCAATCCGGTTCCGGGTTCCTTCCGTCCAGCGGCGAAGACGTCCGATGCTTCCTGTGCTGCTCCGGCGTTCGCGCCCTCCTGTTCGAAACCTCGCGTTATCAGCGCCGTCGTGGAAGATGATTGGACATCAGGGTACGACGTCACCGATGAAGGCCCCGCCCGCGGGTAAGCCCAGGCGGCCGTGGAAGGTGCATGAACATCCTGTGTGTGCCGAGGCGGAAACGAAGAGGGACAAACATCAGCAGCAGAGTCGTGGCAGGTAGGAACCCCCTGACACGCACCAACACACCAAAGCCCAGCGCCAACTTCTGCAAATAGTCACTGACAACTTACTAGTGGACATGTGGCGCTATCAGCACCCAACACAGTATGAAGGCACATTTTACTCAGCGGTGGATAATACCTGGTCCAGACTGGACATGTGGCTTGTGTCGCAAGACATAGCAGTATGCGCCCTATCCTCTGGACACCTTGCGCGATCCTACTCTGACCACTCCCCGGTGCTGTTCTCGGTGGCCCCCCCGGGACTGTCCTCCCGGGCCAGACAGTGGTGCCTGCAACCCACATCGCTACTAGACTCAGTCTTTGCGTCAGAATTAGGGGAACTGCGAGATGAATATCTTCGGCTCAATATCGACTCCGTTCCAACCCTTGCCACGGTATGGGAAGAGCTAAAAGCTACTGTGCGAGGGCCCTGCATGTCCAAATAAGGGGTATCCTGAAAGACATACAGACAACGATAGCACGACTGGAACGCCAGATAAAACAACTGGAGGCGGATATAGGAGGGACAGAGAGGGGCCCATGGGATGGCTAAGCTAAGGAAAGCCAAAACTGAATACCAAGCGGAAGCGGAACAGGAATGCCTTTTCCGCGGCAAATACCATAGAGCGCGACCGTATGGAGATGGGGAGCTTCCTGGCAGGGCTCTGGCTGAAATGATCCGTCCACCCAGGGCTGAGAATCACATTCTGGCCATTTGCGACAAAGACGGAGTGCTGCAACACGACACGACAACTATTGGTCAGGCATTCATCGCACACTACCAAACACTATACACGTCATGTGCTGCTCGTCACTGGGAGACTTCACAGTATCTGCAGCAAATAGAACTAGCCTGGCTTAGCAATGGCCAACGGGAATTCCTAGCGGCCCACTTGGAGTTAGATGAGATAAAAGAGGCCATCATGCAGATTGCCAATGAAAAAGCACTGGCCTGGATGGCCTAGGCATTGAATTTTATAAAACTTACATTGACACCCTAGCCACTTTCCATAAGGCGGTCTATGAGGAGGCCTTCGAAACAGGACTGCTCCCGCCTACCATGTGTGAAGCAATGCTAGTCTCCTTATTAAAACCCGGGAAACCCCCAGAATCCACAGATTTATACAGGGCCCTATCGCTGATAAATTGCGATGTTAAAATACTGGCTAAAGTTTTGGCGAATCGGTTATCACTATTGATGGATGGGATCATCAGACCAGACCAGGGCGGTTTTATACCGGGCCGCTCAACAGCACACATCCTGAGAACCCTCTTCTCTATTTCCCATGATATTGATCAGGATGAACAGGCGGTGGCACTTTTTTAGACGCCACCAAAGCGTTTGACTCCCTGGAATGGGAGTACCTCCTCGCAGTGTTGACGCACAAGGGATTACCCCTGGGATTTCTCCAGTGGATCAAGCTGCTGTTCAGTAAGCCTTGCGCTTCAGTTCTCTTGAATGGGGAATGCCTCCCAGCCTTTGACATCACCAGAGGAATGCGGCAGGGATGCCCCCTGTCGCCTCTTTTGTTCGCGATTGCCATGGAGCCACACCCGTCCATGCTCCGTCAACACCACAAACACTACCCACTAGACTATCCCACACGGCCCATTTTAATATCGCTTTACGCAGATGACATTACGCTTTATGTGCGCAACCCGGCTGAAGGTCTCAATTCCATGATCAGGGAAATAATTACATTTGGAGCTTTTTCGGGCATAACCGTTAACTAGGGCAAATCTCAAATCATGCCACTGACAGAGGCTACAGCACCATTCCAAATACAATACCCGCTATTGTGGAGCAGGGACGAGGTCAGATATCTGGGGATTCATTTTACTAGAAACAAAGAGGAACTCATACGCGCCAATTACAGGGTGGCTCTTACTAAAGTGGAGGAGTTGATCAGCAAATGGATCGCTCTACCTCAGTCCCTGGCGGGACGCATAGCTCTAATGAAGATGGTTGTAATGTCTAAATTTATATATTTATTCCCAAACATTCCATACCACCCTGGCTTTGCTTTCTTTGCTAGATTTAGAGGTCAGCTCATTCGCTTGGCATGGGGGATGGAGGGGCGGGGGGGTAAATAACCCTGAATTCAATGGAATACCCTCATTCTACCGTTCACGCAGGGTGGGTTCGAAGCCCCTGATCACGACCTCTATTATCACAGTGCCGAAGCTCATTTTGCGACATACTGGTTTGCCCCGCCTCCCTTCATGACACATTTGGCAGTGGAGCAAGGAACTATGGCGCAGTTGTCACTGGGGGGAATGCCTGGGTGGGGACAGCTTGGGGAAAGAACTCCACAGTAGCATGTACAAACAAGGCATGGAAGACCATCGCAAAACGATTTCAACTCCCTATGCTGTACTCCCCCTACTCCCTCTATTTGACCAACATAACCTCCCAATCACACAGGAAGAGATTTGTAAGCACATGCTTCTCCGTCTAGGCTACACCACATGTACCATTAAGGCCAATTCAAAGATGCTGCTACATTTATGGGCACCACACCCCCTACCACCATGGACAGATTCCTATATCTACGCCTGCGACAAGTGGTCAAGTCGGCCAACCCTGCATTTCCAGAGGAACCCCCCATATCATTTCCACTGCACCAACTCCTACAAAGCAGGGCAGCCCACGCTATGTCCAGCATATACAGGGCCTCTATAGGGGCGGGGACACACAACACCATTATAGCTAAACAAGGCTGGGAGGTGGAACTGGGGCATCCCATCACAGAGGAGGCCTGGACATACAGCTGTCAACAAACCGAGTGTATTACCGCTAGAAGTAGGTTCAGGATCATTCACTTTAAATTCCTACACAGAATGTATTATACCCCGGCATGGCTACATAAACGACAGTTGCGAGACAGTGCAAGATGCGACCGCTGCGGGCAGGACGGGCGGGTTTTTTACATCTGGCGTGGGAGTGCCGGGCAATAGCGAAGTATTGGATTGAGGTTGGCAGGGCTCTAGGTGACATGCTAGAGACACAACTGGATCGGACATCAGAAATGTGCCTCTTGGGCTACATTCCAAACCACAAAGGCCTCGCCAAGAGACTTCTGGCGATAGGCCTGCTAATTGCTAAACGGAAAATAGCTTGCAGGTGGGGGTGAGGCAGAGCTCCTAAATTCAAGGATTGGTTAACAGATATTACTTATTGTCAGGAGCAAAACAATATTTATGCTGAACTACTGCCCGCCCCCTCGTGACCCCGTGAGTTCTGGCAGCCACTTACACGATACATGCTCAAAATGCCACCCACATAACGCCTCGAGAGGACGCCTCGAGAGGACACCTCGGAGGAAGGAGGCACCACACCCCCTGCTCCTTTATATAATTCCGCCAATAAAGGAGGGCAGCAGGCCTCGGTGTAAAGCTCTCACTGAGGATAAGTTGGGAATGCACCACACATAGAACATACAGCATTATAAAGTTGCAGGGGTGGTGGGTTCGACAGCTGGCTGTCACCTGAGACCACAGGGGCATACCTCCTTCCCCTCAAACCTCGAACGGCTGCCGGGGCCTGATGTTGAGGCAGCCCATGCTCTGAGATGTACCGGATGGTCGCATACTAAAATTATAAAGGTTATAACTGGCCCCCCTGTGGCTAAAATGTGGCTGCGGCCTCACAGGAGACAGTACTGTATGGAAACGTACATACCCGCACATGAGCTACTTCTGATGTTTATACCGCTACTCCTACAATTGATTCTTGTACTGCACTAAGATGGATGTATTTCAACAGCAGATGTGTACTGTACTGACTTGCTTAACACTTACTAAAGTGGTGCCTACCGCACCCCACAATTGTTGTAATGTTATGTTGACAAAAATGCCAATAAACAGAATTAAAAAAAACTGTAAATAAATATGCTTGTGCAGAATTGATAATACAAAAATCGGTTGAGTGTTACAGGTTCACTCCCCCCCACCACTTTTTTCCCAACCCTAGAAGTTTTACTTCTGCCCTAGTGAGGAGTAAATATCCAGAGTGAACAACAGTCCTGATTAAGGAAGCATACGATGAACATATTACTTGCGGTGGCTCAAAGGCCCCACAGAGGATGCCTGCATTCAAAGTATCTGGGGGCAGACACTCAGGGGCACTTTCCCCTTCCACAGGGCTTCAGCGTACAAAGACTCCTGTGGATGAGAGGATCTATACATGGTTGACACTTTACTGATAAAAGCTCCCTGCATCCCTTGTGACACTTTGGGAGGAACCTTTCTCAGCCTATGCCTGCACGTCACATTACATTCATGACTAATGAAAGGTATCCATACTAGACTTGGCCAGTATAGTTCCTGGGCTGCAAACGGGCTGATGTGCGTTCAAAATGTAGAATTCTGGCCACCAAAGAAAGACCAGCCACAAGATTATCATTCAGTACATCCTTATTGATTAGCAATATTTCTGTAGCGTCAGGTACACAGCTTTGAGAACCAAGAAATGGAACCAATGTTATTCATCCATGAGACAGCTGCATTATTGTTTAGCCTTTAGGAAGGCGCTCAAGACTCGTCTCTTCTTGAATTCTGGAATCTCCCTGGTTTTGCTAGTCATGATTCTTTTAGCACGGGGAGCCTTTAGTGTCAGGGCACTTTATAACAACCACAAACGAATCAAATCAACTGTGTCTATGGCATTCAACACAATTACTGCAATTTACATAAGTATTTGGACTGTTTTAGCTCAGTTTTGGTATACTTCATGCTACATCCCACTTCACTCTAAGATTGTGCCATAGACTTTCATGTTGTTGTATTCATTCCTTGCAGTCACTGTAGTTAGAACTTACACTGTATGCTATTTTGGAGTCTCTTATTTTTTTAAAGACAGGAAAGGTTTCACAGATAACCTAATTAAATTATTATTGGGGTTGTGAGTGCTGGCAAGTGAACCAGCTCAGATTAGCTTCAGAGTAAAGAAGCATGGAAATAATACAAGGAAGTAAATGATCAGGTGGAAATGCCTAGACAAAAAAGGCATTGACGATTCAGAAAAATATGGGGTACTAAGGTCTGGCCTGTGCTTATATAAAGCTGGTGGTTGCAGATGGGATCATTGATCACTTTTCCTCAACACATTTATTTCAGAGCAAGAGAAAGTAAAACACAGAAGGGAGAAAGAAGGAATTGGAAAAAGACAGGAAAACTAGTGACAAATGGAGAAAGCAGGAATGAAAAAGAGTAGAATAAAGAGGCAGGGAATATCTAGTGGGCGTTTAAAGAGGCATGCATTGGAATTAATCAGGTCAGTGTGCTGGTATTTATCACCCAGACCTTCGATTGTGCCGGCTGCAAGGTTCTGAGCAAACTCTGGGCACGAACACATATTCTTTTACAAATTAAGCACTGGGTCTGGTAGTTTCTGAGTCAAAATGAATGCACTGTCATTGTAGGACTTGAGCACTACAAGAACCATTGCAAATACAATTTTACTTTCACAACAGGCAGCAGCAGCAGCAGAGTTGTATGACCTAAGGCCAGCTCCCTAAGGATGTAGTGACCCCAAACCCTTATACTACTTCCATGCACTAGTAAATGCCTATAGGAATATTCTGAACAGGCGCAGATTTACAGGCAGCAAAACATACTTATTATCTGGGCCTCAAATCAGGGAATTGTCAAGCACGCTACTCTCCGGTGAGGGTCTCAAGGAGCTGGAGGGGGGAAGGGGGATAAGGGTAAGCAGCTCCGATCAGTCGAAGAGCCAGGTCTTGAGGGTATTCCTGGAGATGTTGAGAGACGGCGCATACCTGATGTCGATCAGGAGCATGTTCCATGTCTTGGCTGCAATGTAGGAGAAGGCTCTGCCGTCCGTTCGGAATCTGCGGATGCAAGGGGTTTCAGCGAAGGCGAAGTCGGCGGATTGGAGCTTTCTCTTGGGTACATGGAAGGAGATTCTCTCATTGAGGTATTGGGGACCGGTGTTGTGGAGGCATTTGTAGGTGTGGGTGAGTAGCTTGAAGGGTACTCTCTTCTCAAAGGGGAGCCAGTTGATGCCTCGCAGGTGTTGGGTGATGTGTACATGTCGAGGGATGCTGAGGATGAGTCTGGCTGCGGTGTTCTGTATGGTCTGGAGTTTGCAGAGCAGAGACTTGTTGATGCCGGCGTAGAGGGTGTTTCCGTAGTCAAGTCTGCTGGTTATGAGTGCCTGGGTGACGATCTTTCTTGATTTGGGGGAGGTGGGATCCATTTGAAGGTCTTGCGAAGGATGCGGACAGTGTTGAAACAGATGGACGAGACAACCTTAATCTGTCAGGTCATGGAGAGGGAGGAGTGGAGTACAAGGCTGAGGTTCGGGGTGTGGTCGGTGGGGGTGGGGATGGGGGCTTCGGACCAAGTGCTGTCCCATGCGGTGGAAGAGTGTCCAAGAACAAGTACCTCTGTCTTCTTGGAGCTGAGCTTCAGGCAGCTGCTGCTCATCCAGGATGCAAATTCCTTCATGCCTTCCTGGAAGCCAATTCTGCTGGTGACGGGATCCTTGGTGAGGGAAGATGAGCTGGGTGTCATCAGCGTAGGAAACTATGTTGAGTCTGTGCTGTCTGACGATGGTGGCAAGGAGGGCCAGGTAAATGTGGAAGAACATTGAGCTGAGCGGGGATCCTTGGGGAACTCCGCAGTTGATCTCTGTGGTTCGGAGAGGAAGGGTACCAGTCTGATTCTTTGGGTTCTGCTAGGGAGCAGAGCCTATTGAGGGAGGTTCCCTGTATCCTGGCGTTGTGGAGTCCAGCGGCAAGTGTGCGGTGGGAGATTGTGAAAGACTGCAGCGAGGTTGAGTAGGATCAAGGTCGTGGTGTGGCCTTGGTTAAGGAGGGTGCAGATGTAACCCATGGCGGCGAGTAGGGCAGTCTCCATGCTGTGGCTGCTGCAGAATCCAGATTTGGACGGGTCAAGGATGGAGTTCTCTTCGATGAACTTTGTTAATTGGGCGTGGACGGTCTTCTCAGTGACTTTGGCCGTGAAGGGGAGGAGGGAGATTGGTTGGTAGTTCTTGAGGTCTGAGCGGTATGCCGAGGGCTTCTTGAGCATGGCTTGGATTCTGCTTATTTCCAGTCATCTGGGAAGGTGCCGATTTCGAACGTGGGGTTGATGGTGCATCGTAGTTCCGGTGCAATGACTGCAGCTCTGTGGAAGATGTGCATAGGGCAGGGGTCCCTGGTTGTTCCCGAGTGGATGCCTTTCATGGTCGATAAGTATCTTTGGTGGTGACTGGGGTCCAGGCAGAGATGGGTTTGTTGGTGTTGATGGAGGAGGGGAGGGGGAGTGGTTTTGGAGTTCAATGTCTGTTTGCAGAAATTGTCATAGAGGGCCTTGATTTTTAGTTGGAAGTAGGAGCTGAGCTTGTTGCAGAGGTCCTGGGAGGGGGTGACATCCATGGCTTCGCTGGGGGGTTTGGTGAATTCTTGAATGATGCCGAAGAGTTCCTTCGAGTTGCTGGAGTTGGCGGTGATCTTGTGCTGGATGAAGCATTGTTTGGTTGAACTGATGAATTGGTGGTATTCTGTTATTCTTGGGATCGTTGAGGTTGTCTAGGTGGAAGTTGTGGTCCCCAATGAGTATGAATTCTATGGAGGTGATGGCGTGGGGAGGGCGACTAGGTTGGTGATGGAATTGGCGAATGCTGTTTGAGGTCCTCGGGCCTGTAAGCGAGGTTGCCACATAGGGTGGATCTGGGGATGGTATGTATCTGGAAATAGAGGTGTTCAGTGGTGGAGAGAGTCTGGAGGTGGTGAGTCGGAGGGAGTTCTTGTGTGCGATGGCGGGTCCTCCTCCTGGGCGGTCTTTCCTCTCGATCTTGTATCTGTAGGGGATGGTGGTGGCAATGTCGGGCGGAGTTAATTCAGGTTTCCATGAAGAATGCGACGTCAGGTCAGATGGTGTCGAGGAGGTCCCAGATCTCTATGGCGGGTCTTTGAAGGGAGAGTACGTTGAGGAGGATGCACATCAGAAATGTTGGCCTCCGGTGTGGGGGCAACGGCCATGGGAGTGAGGGTGTGGTGAAGGTTCGGCTGCAGTGTCGGCATGAGAACTGGCCGTGGGTGGATTTCAAAGTGGACCAGTGGCAGTCGATATTTCTTTCAGAGTGGAGTATGCGGAGGGCGGCAGAGTCGTAATGGTGGGTGGTCGGAGATCAAGGGTCCTTGTCCCTGGTCGCAGACAGGCTTGCTTTTGGCGCACCGGCTGCGCGTAGAAACGCAGGGGCCGCCATCAAATAGGGAAGGAGAGGGAAGCTCGGCTGGGAGGCAGGAGCAAGCTTGGCTGGGAGGCAGGAGCAAGAGCGGCAAAGGGGGCCACGGGGAGCAGCCGGGGAAAAAAGGTGACGAGGGAAAAGTACAGAGGAAAAAAAACTGGGCACAGGCAAAAAATTTAAAGAAGGGCAGAAAGCAGAGGCACAGAAATCACAGTACAATACAGTGAGAAGACAGAAAAAGACTAAAAAAACGGGCACTGATACTCCAATACAGTACAGTAAACAGACAGCATGACACGAGGACAAAAACGGGCACAGAAATCCCAATACAGTAAACAGAGCAAGACACAAGGACAAAAACGGGCACAGAAATCACAGTACAGTAAACAGATAGAGCAAGACACCAGGATAAAACTGGCACAGAAATCACAATACAATAAAACGACAGAAAGAAGACAAAAAGAAAATGAGCACAACGAGGCAGAGCAAAAACAGTGGAACAGCAGAAGAGCAAGGATCTCCCACTTGACCACCGGGGATTAGGCGCAGGCAGGAGCCTGCAGGTGGAGGAAGGCCTCGAACCCCTACCAGAGGTGTCTGGGGCAGCGGCAGACAAGGCTATAGCGGAGCTGCTTAGGAGGAGAGCGGGACCCTGGCCAGGCAGTAAGTGTGCATCTTTATCCTGCAGGTTTCATTGTTTTACTGCTAGTATAGAGTTCTACTTCATCGTGTTTAGGATTTACTTTAAACAGCAAAAATATTTATGTTTGTAAAGGGAGCAATTCTGCAAAAGGCATAAAGAAAACAGCTGTGCGTTACTCACCTAATCTTAATTTAGGCTGGAAAATGCCTCTCAGGAAGACAGTTGGTTTTCCTCAAGAATCCTACAACAGCTGCAGCCCTGAATGTAACAAAATGTGGGTTTGTGAACTGCTCAAACCATTTGTTGCTAAAGGCAGAATTAACACATTGAACAGGGAGAGTGGAAGAAAGTTATTCACATTAGCTTTAGCTAACTTTAGTTGCAATATACGATTCAGGAAATAGGGCTTTAATCTCCGCTATTCGTAGACTATATGTGTTGTGGGTAAAGGCACTTAATCCATGTTCTTGCAGTCTGCAAGATTAAAATCCCACCTTCTCAGAGTTATGCATGGGAAGGAATGAAGGAGTGGAATTGGTCCTTTTTTGAGAAGGGCGAATTCAGCGCCAAATTTGTAACTTGAACCATTCGGCTGCTTCTTCTGCCCAACGACTTTAGCTTCCTGTCTACAAATGTGTTTGCTATAGCAGGTGTTCTAAGGTAGGGGAACAATTTATTGAATAGCGACCCAGGTCCATCCGTGCTGCACTAAACCATGAGATATTTTACCCCTTGAAGGGAAGCAGCACTCTTTATTCAAAATACTTGAAAACACTGGTTATGTTTGAAATTGGTCAGTATTAGGTGGCACCTGTCCCCAAGCTTTTTTTTTTTAATGGATTTAAAAAAATCTATTTATGAAATGAGCCGGACAAGGGACATTTGACTTTGTGCCCATCATGCTCGGAATAGAACTGTAGTAGAAAGTAGTACATGTAAAAAACCTCAACCATAGGTTTCATGGAACATTCCCCCTGGTGAGCGTACAACTATCCTATTGCTCAGGGTGAACTTGCTTCTGTTATGAGCTTACAGGAGCTTGGGAACGTATATATTGAGAGGAGAGACTTCTAGACCTTTGTTTGAAAGTTGTGTAAGATTTAAAACATTATATTTGTGTCCCAACCTACATTCATTGCGATGCCAACAGTTGAGACCATTGTTCATAAATAAGGCTCCCTGTTTTCCGTTTTTACTGATTTTTACAGATAAATACAGACAGAAAACGTTTATTTTTCTTGTCTGTATTTATTTTTAAATGTGGATAAAAACGGAAATTGGGTTGCTTTTTGAGTAATTTTAAATACTGTCTATCATGACTGCCAGGCCAATAGATGTGTGGAGTGATAGTTAAGGGGTCTAACAAAAAGCCAGGAATGTTAGGAAAGAGGCTTTAACAGCAGTAGATATGCACAAGGTTGATACTGACATTTGCATATTTTCTTGTAAGTGCATTGATTTTTCTTATGTGGGTGTTTACAGCATCGAAACCTGGTAGGCATTCAAGCATGAGTGCATATTTACTGGTTAAATAAATGTGGAATTATACTAATTTCAGCTTTATTTTTCCAGAAAACCTAAAGTAAATATGGATAAATACAGATAAAATTAGCAAAAAATAAATATGGATAAATACAGACGGAAATGTCAAAAAAATAAATATAATAAAACCGGGAGCCCTATTCATAAAGTACAACCTAACTTTGGAGGCAGAAGCTTGTCAATACCTCTTCAACCCTTTATCTGAAACAGATTGCACACACTCATGTTCTGCATACCTCCATCTTCTGAGTCACAAAGACCAGTGCTTTAAATGGGTCGGCATTGCAATTCTTTATTCTGAGAGGAAGAGTGTCTGCACTTTTCATCACAGGTACTTTGGAGGGTAAAGATGAGATGGGTGGGAGGTGGTCATCTTCCACAGGAGGGCAGCGAGTTGAAAGTTATGTGGTGTGAAGTGTTAATAGCGAGGACATGTTCAGAATATAAGATAGGAATGGCCAAGACAGGTACACAAACAAGGCAAGAACCATGGAACACCCACACTATTAGATATTAATCACCACAACATGCTCAACAATAATTACCAGGGAAAACACAGACCGAGATACAAATCGGAGCCAGTAGAGGATGTGGAGTAATGGCTACAGAGGCCGACCTTGAAGCTGGGGAACCAGGTTCGACAAACAGGAGGTATAGGCATCCTGTGATTTGGGGCAAATCACGCAATCTTCTTGTGCCTAAATGTCAGGAATGCAACTGGTGCTCGTGTAAAGCGCTCAGATACCTTCGGGTCGAGTTTGCGCTACATAAAACTGCAACAACAACAAAATATCACCCGGAGGTGCATAAAATGGGGTGGGGAAGAGCGGTTTGGGCTGCGCGAAAGCACTGCTCTGGTCCTTGCTTTCAACTACTCAACATTGAACCTTAGAGGACTAACCAGGGGCTGGTGGCTTATGTAGGGTGGGGGGCCCTGTGCCTCGGGGGGTCTGCAGAGAAGTGATGGGTAATGCAGGAGGGGGGCCTGTGCTTCGGGTGGGGGGCTGCAGAGAAGTGATGGGTAATGTAGGAGGGGGCCCTGTGCCTCGGGGGGGGGCTGCAGAGAAATGATGGGTAATGCAGGAGGGGGCCCTGCTCCTTGGGTGGGGGGGCTGCAGAGAAGTGATGGGTAATGTAGGAGGGGGCCCTGTGCCTCGGGGGGGGGGCTGCAGAGAACTGATGGGTAATGCAGGAGGGGGCTCTGTGTCTCGGGCTGCAGATAAGTGATGGGTAATGTAGGAGGGGGCCTTGTGCCTCGGGCAGGGGCTGCAGAGAAGTGATGGGTAATGTAGGAGGGGGCCCTATGCCTGGGGGGGCTGCAGAGAAGTGATGGGTAATGTAGGAGTTGGCTCTGTGTCTCGGATGGGGGCTGCAGAGAAATGATGGGTAATGCAGGATGGGGCCCTGTGCCTCGGGTGGGGGCTGCAGAGAAATGATGGGTAATGCAGGAGGGGGCCCTGTGCCTGGGGAGGCTGCAGAGAAGTGATGGGTAATGTAGGAGGGGGCCCTGTGCCTCGGGCTGCAGCGAGGTGATAGGTAATGTAGGAGGGGGCCCTGTGCCTCGGGCGGGGGCTGCAGAGAAGTGATGGGTAATGTAGGAGGGTCCCTGTGCCATTGGGGGGGGGCTGCAGAGAAATGATGGGTAATGCAGGAGGGGGGCCTGTGCCTCGGGGGGGGGGGGGCTGCAGAGAAGTGATGGGTAATGTAGGAGGGGGCCCTGTGCCCCGGGCTGGAGAGAAGTGATAGGTAATGTAGGAGGGGTCCTGTGCCTCGGGCGGCACTACAGAGGAGTGATGGGTAATGGGGGGCCCTGTGCCTCGGGGGGACTGCAGAGAAGTGATGGGTAATGTAGGAGGGTTCTGTGCCTCAGGCGGGGGCTGCAGAGAAGTGATGGGTAATGTAGGAGGGGGCCCTGTGCCTCGGGTGGGGGCTGCAGAGAAGTGATGGGTAATGCAGGAGGGGGTCCTGTGCCTCGGGCGGGGGCTGTTTGCTTTTGCTGCAGGCTCTGGACATACCTATGCTTTTCGATCTCCTCCAAAGGACAGCCGAGGGGTCGCGGCGCCTCCAGGCAACGGCGCGCTTTCTTTTTATTAATGAAAGGCCCGGCGGTGACGTGTTTATGAAGTTAAAGCGGGGGATCGCAGCCGCACCCTCACTCCGGGGCAGGAAGGCGAGGAGCCCCCCTCGCCTTCCTGCCCTGGACTGAGGATGTGGCTGTGACCATCTTGGCCGCTCCAAGACACCACGTGACGCCCACTTCCGCCTTCACTCCTTGCGTCACGCCCCGGCACCGGAAGCGCCCGGTTTATTTTTGGCACAGACGGTGCACTTGTGCTGCTCAGGAAATGCAAGTGGAGCTCCCAGGCTTTATTTGGTTAGAACAAAAAGCGGTTTATTTGTTTACGCTTTGGTATCCTGGTCGATGAAAAAGAAGCGCCGTGCATTTGTAAAGAGCCTGATGTAACTTGTGAATGCTGAGTCCGTGCAGGGGTAAGATTGTAATGAACTCTCTTTGCCAGAAGCGCACAGCGGTCAACGTTATCACAAACTACATTATAACCAATGGACATATGTTTGACGAAATATAAAACACAACAGTAGGTGAGCCCCATTTATTTCAAACCCTAACACAAGTTCCTCACAGTTAGTTACTGATCTTTCCTGCTGAGATAAGTCCCTTTCTTATGCTGGTCGTGTTGCCGTGCATAATGAAGGTTGGTTTTACCCTATACCTTTAACTGCTTTATTTATATACAAACTGGTTGCGCACGACTCTGGAGAGTTCCTTCAGCCTCCCACCAACCCCGGCCCCTGCTGCCTCTCGCACCCCTCATGGGGCCACACCCGAATTCTTTGTCGAAGCCTCAGGAACTTCCAGACATGCCAAAGCAAGGATGACTGCTTGCTGACCTGGGACTGTCCTATTTCAGACTCCCCCTTACAATGTGGGAGCGGAAAATCAGGGCTTTAAGTGGGATGAAAAAACTAGAAGGGCTCTCAAAGGGGCATTGCCAAAGTAATCATGGGCGTAGCTTAAAAACACCAACAAAAAATCTGTGTTTAGCAAAGTGTTCCGCCCGACTTGTACTGGTTCTGTCATTGCATCCAGATATGTGATACAAGTAACATACCTACAACAAGTTAGGACTATTGGCTTTGTCAATGGTTGTTAGTTGCTTAAGCTAAATAAGCAGCAACTATGGCTTGTATAGAATATTGAAAAAGCTTCCACTTAAAGCCCTGGTGACACCACAACAATGTTGCTGCTCCTGAGTTTCAAAAAGAGAAGGGAAATCTAGAGAGAAAATTATTGTCTTTAAAGGATTTTCCTTCCCCTACAATGCTTACCTGGCATGACGTCATGCCGTAACGTCTCCACTGGTGAGAACCAGTTTGAGCACACGCACACTAGTGATAAGTGAGCAGTGTGAGCATGCGCGTATGATGTGCATACCGCCTTTGCAGTCTGGAAAAGAAAGCACTGCCTGTGCAAGGGCACAAAACAGAGCCCAATAGAGACTTGTTTCGAGGCCTCCTTTAAAAAACTGCTGGTGCTCAGAACCGGTGAGACCCAGCCCACTTCAAGCCGTGGGGAAATCATCATTAGGAAAGAGATCAATGAGACACGGATACTCCTACACGATTCAACAGGTGAAGGGTAAGATAAAGCCATTTGGGGGTTAAAAATCATAGCTCCTCCAAACATTCAGAGTGCTGGATAATGTAGTGCCTTTGCTGAAGAAAGTGGTTTTACCACAGAGGTGTTGGATCCGCCAGATGAGGCATGGGTGCCCTTGTCTGGCCATGTACAACTGCAGAGTCACGGCAGGGATTAGCCCGATAGAGAGGATGGTTGACAGGAGCAGTAGAACTACACTATCTTCTTTCCCTCTAGAGAAAAGTCTGGAAGAGGTCGCTTCCAAAGGGGCAGCAGAGAAGTATATACTAGTCCTACAGGTGAGATTCCATAATTGTTCCATAATAAGGCTGGGGGCAGAATAGTTACCTGTCTAGAAAAGTTGAAAGAAATATTCTCCGATACATGGGTTCTTCAAGCAGTGCAGAGGTTCAGGATAGATTTTCTTGGAGCACATAATACACCACAGTGCAAAGGTTCAGGATAGATGTCCTTGGAGCACGTGATAGATCAAGGGGGTCAGAGTTTGGAGGGCAAAGAGTAGATTCTGTACTTACAAATCTGGTTAAAAAAGAAAGGGAAGGGCTTCAGGATCACCATCAATTTGAGTGAATTCACTGGTTGGCTGGTGCACAGGCATTTCAAGATGGAGGGCATCCTACTACTAATGGGCCTGTTCAGGCAAAATGATTAGATAAAATGGCTGGACCTGAAGGATCCCTGCAATTCTCTTCCCATATTTCATCTGCACAGACAGTTCATTTGGAAAAACCAGGTGTCTGAGTTAAAGGCACTCTTTTTAGGATTGTCTTATACCTTCTGGTAAACTCATCAAGCCAGCCATTGCCTGGCTACATCTCTGAGGTTTTGGGCCTGTAATATATCTGGCCAGCATTATTTTTACGGCACAAGAAAAGAACCCTCTGATACATCAGGTACTACTAGGTACGATACTCCTGGAAGGTCTGGCCTTTCTTGAAAACAAGGAGAAGTCGGACCTTCTGCCCAAGAGGAGAATGGAATTCATGGTTTCTTAATGGATGTGGAGGAAGATTTTATTCAGCTTCTCCCACACTAAATGACAATAATTAGAAAAGAGCTCAAGCAAATCCTTTCAGTGAGCATGATTTCACTATGATCACTAGCTAAGGTGTTAGATCTCCTGGCTTCTTCCATTCAAGATAGCTTTTCTGAGTTTGCTGCATTATCTGGCCCTGTAGCGCTTAAAAAGTTTGACACCTCCAGAAGGAGCTGTCTTTATCGGACAAGATTCCATTTTCCCGGGAAGCCAGGACGGAAACTTCCTGGTGGCTAGACCACACAGTGGTGTGGAATGAACCTGCAATCTTTTGGTTGGCTCTGGAATAAATGTAAATTGATACTTGTATAGCGCACTACTCACCCGCAAGGGTCTCAAGGCGCTTGTACGAATACCGCTGTGGAACCCGTCCTGGCTTTCCCTGTGAGGCGTCCACTCCTGGGCACCCTCAGGGTGAAGGCCAGGCATCCTTAGCATCGTGGGGGCCGTTGTGGAGATTAAGCAAGCTATTGCCCAGAGTTGCAGAGTGGGACTCTATGATTAGAATAGGCACCGAGGCGAGAATTATCAGGTCCGTGGAATTTTTGAGTCCAAGACCCGCCGAGGCGGGGAATTGAACCCTGGCCCCGGGCTAGACCTCTGCATCAGGGTCTGCCGCTCTAACCATTGAGCCACACTTCTCCATAAGTAAATATAGAATCTGAGGTCAGCCAATATGGAGAACTTTCCTGTGGAAGACATTGGCAAAGGACATGTTGGGGCTCCACATCAATTACTTAGATCTGCCTGCAGGATCATTCGCAATGTATAGTTTTTTTAAAGATCGGGTGAAATATGGCTGTGGATAAAGAACATCTCCGTTGTTATGTACATCAGTGGCCTGGGAGAAGCAGGACCAAGAGACTTGCGGACATGGCCAAAGACGTCTGGCACTGCGGTCTGGAAAAGGGAATCACTGTCAAGGCTGCGCACCTCATAGGCAAAGTCAACTCAGTGGTGGATTGGAAGTCAAGATTCCAGAGGCACTGCATTTATTGGCAGTTTCAACTACAGGTCTTTAAGGAGCTCACAAGCAGATGCGATTCCACAGAGAGACCTTTTCACCTCCAGGTTCAAGTACTCATGTTCCTTAACTGGAACCCATACCCAGAGGCAGCTCAAGTGGATGCCTTTCTGCAGACTGAAGCAAAGGAATGAAATATGCCCTTCCACTCTTTCGGGTGCGATCTTGATTGACAACACAAGCCTGGAGACAGTAAGTGGAATTGATTTTGTCACTCCATTTTGGAGGATTCAGGCATGATTCCCGGTCATTCTGTAGAGGATCGCACCACTGTTGTTTCTGTATCCGTCTCCCCCTCTTCCTGGGATGTCTGCGTGGTTCATGGAAAATCATCATCCCATGATTCACGGCACAACTACAGTGCATTCTACTCAATACATGATCACTCAGGAAACATGCCAGGGAGATCTGGGACATGATCTCATTCCTCACCCGGAAGTCATCTTCATCATAGAGACCTTGCTGACCCTCCTCCACGCTGGACATCACCATCACCACCCCGAAGGCTACAAGAGAACACACCGAGACCGAACCAATAAACAAATAAGCAATGTAATTGCCATAATCTACAAGGACACCATTCACTGTACAACCTTCTCAGACGACTCGGCCCGATAATGGAGCATCTCAACTTCAAATTTCATACAGATGGAAAAAGCGCCGTCAAAGACACCCTCACATATAGACTACGAGGACCACGCCCACCTTCTGCAGTGTCATCCCCAACCTCATCACCCTGGTCCCCAGAGACTCTGAGGCCTACATCTTCCTGGGCAATCTTAACTTCCACCTCGATGATCCCAGGGTCATTAACTCAACCGACCTCCTGAAAAGCATGAGCAACATCAGACTCAAGCAACTTGTCACAGACCCAACTCATAATGCACGACGTGCTCAACAACATTTCACTTTCAGCGAAAGAGTCAGGTACAACAACATCCCACAGCTTACCTGGACTGACCACTACAGCACCCACAACACCATCTCGGGACCTACCAACACTGGCACCATGCCCCTCAGCTCCACGTGCAGAAACTCAATAAAAATATGAGAAAAACAGTGGAACAATACTCTCAACTCCAACCACCCAGACACAACATCCACCCCAGAACAGGCTGCAAAGAACTCCCAATTGATCATCTACTAATTATCCATGGCTGATTTCATGGTGAATGGTCAGATTCTTCCTACTGCCTGAAGTTAACTCTAGTGGGATTCTCCCAAACTCTGTCTAAGCTGTATGGTTCCACTATTGCTTACTCTACACCCTCAGCGGCCAAACTCTGCGTACTTGTGTGGGGGACTGCTTTACGGCACACCCACTGCGATACCAAACGCATGCAGCAAACACCTCTTTGGCATGGGACATGGTTGGGAGAAGTGGCGGCTACGCAGGGTTTTTGCAATCTCACAGCTTGGGGCTGTCTGGTCAGGGACCTATATGCGCTCATATCAGGAACTTCAAATGACACCTGTTATGTTATGTTATGTTATGTCAATAAAAGCTTGTAAAGCGCACTCTTACCGAAGGTTTCATGGCGCTAGTCATATGTGGTGTGGTTGCAGAAGACCAGTTAGCAGGATTGCCAGAATAGCCAACTTTTTAGGGCTTTTCTAAAGCCCAGTACGTTGTTACAGGACCAAATTGCAAGGGGAATGGAATTCCAGAATCTGGCTACAAAGTAGGAAAACCTGCGGCCTCCCTGTCTTTTCAGTTTGATGGACGGTATGGTGAGTAAGTGAAGATGAGCTGATCGAAGATTACGGGTAGGGACATGTTTTGTGATCAAGCACCTGAGAAATTTTGGGCTGTTACAATGTAGTGCTTTGAAGACTAGGCAGCCCGTCTTGAAGGCAGCTCGTTGAGCTACAGGCAGCCAATGGAGCTTTTGCAATGAGGGCCTGGCCGATTGCCATCTTGGCTGTTTGTGAATTAATCTTGACCACCCCTAAGCTTTTCACTGAGAGGGAGGGGGTGGAAGGAGATCCTAGTTCGCCCGCCAAAAATGTGGTCCCCAGTAAACTGCACTGTTCCCGGGCAGCACCAGTTCTGTTCCCGGTTGAGTTTTTGCTGGTTAAGATCCATCCAATGCTGGATATGAAGCATCGTAGATTGAAACTCAGTGGCAGCGTTGGGGGAATCCAGGGGGAAGATGATCTGAAGGTCATCGGCATAATTAAAGACCGTTATTCTTCTGTCTTTGAATGAGTGGATCAAAGGCCAGATATAAAGGTTGAACAACAGTGGGAGAGGGACGAGCCCTGCGTGACCCCACACGAGGTGGAAAGTTTTGAGGCAGTAAAGGCACCAGACGTACTGCTTGGGATCTGCCTGTGAGAAAGGACTTTATCCACTTACGAAGCTGGACCATGTATGCCTGCTTGTTCGACACAGTGCATCAAGATGTTGTGATCGACCATGTCGAACGCTGCCGACAAGTACACAAGCACGAGGGCCTGTGGGATCCCCCTGTCCACATTTGCTCTCAATGTGTCCAGTACCGCCAGAATAACTGACTCCGTCGAGTGAGCCGGCCGAACACCGGCTTGGTTAGGCTCTAAAAATCCTGAATTTTCGATGATGTTTGAGAGACACCTCGCCAAGTGGGCCTCCAGGATTTTAGCCAGATAGGGAAGGAGGGAAATAGGGCGGTAGTGAGAAGGGTTCGAGGGATCTGCCCCAGGTTTCTTTAGGAGAGGGACTAACGTAGCGTTTTTGAGGGCGCCAGGTACTTCGCCATTACTAAGGGATTCATTAAGAAAAGGGAGGATGCTGTTAGGTAGGGCCGAGAAAATGTCCCTGAGGACAAAGGGAGGGCAGCAGTCCTTTGTCTCATACACAATTTTATAAATAACTCCAGCCAAGACATGCACTTCAGTCACACCTCTCTCAAGATGACTTAGCCCCAGAGTTCCGTCCACTAGAGGCTAAGCTGTTAATGGGTAATTTGGGCATAGAGGGAGTCTCAAAAATGTACTGCACCTTGATAATTAACGCCCCTGGCACCTTAGTGCAGCTCAGGGCCCATTGAGAGTCATGACTGGGACCCCTTTAGGATGATGACCGGCGCGACACGCTGATAGCACCAAGGACAGTTAAAAACTATTCCAAGTTAGGTCTTATCCAAACATACTACCGGTATGGTGCTTATCTCTCCCCAGCCTGCCCTCGGTGTGGCGATGTTTCCTGACAATTTTTATCATGTAGTTTGGCTGTCTCCTATCATTTAAAGGTTCTGGTCAGCAGTGGTGGGTAAATTAACTGAGTTGCTGAGATGGGAAGTCCCCCTCTCCTCCCTCATGCTTTTCCTAGGTGTCCTTGAGGGCTCAGGTGGTACGAGGGCTGACTGAACATTCCTGGGGACGGCCCTTATGCTTGCTAAGCGATATATTGCTTCCCATTGGAAATCCCCTTCACCTCCCACTCTCTCACAATAGCGTCGGGGGGAGGATTGTTGTGCATTGCAGGAGAAGACGCTCTCCGAGGCCAAGGTCTGCCCTCTTAAACACGGCATCGTATGGGAGAAGTGGCTGGGCCTATAACTCCAGGGTACCGCTTGATGCCAGGGGTGTCAATATCACTCCTGCACTATAATGATGTGTTGTATCTGGGCCTGGGTGGAGTTAGGGGAGTGAAGTGACTAAAAAACTTCAACAATTGGCACACATATAAGTAAGTCCCTTGTAAAAGCCACCACTGGTACCAAGGACTTTGTGACCAGAGAGGGTCGGCAGTGAAGCCATATGGAGTAGTTGGGCTGGGAGTTTGTTGTTACAAACTCCACAGCAACATGATGGCTCAGCTGAAAGCCAAGAAGTTTGGAACTAAACTTCTCAGCTCAATAAACCCACCCTGATGCCAATGTTGGTTTTATTGAAAATGCACTCAGACGGTATCTTACAAAATTGACCATCCTACTTGTGTCCAGCTGATTGGTTTGCTCCAGCCTGCCACATACAGGTATGCATCTGACCTCCTGAGGTGAGCGCCCTTGTGCACATGTGGGTCAGAAACAAAGCCTGCCTTGAGGAACAGCATTCAAGGTGGTGAGCCTTAAAGGATTTCTGCCCTTTGTAATGCTATCAGGCCCTTTCCAGCCAGTGAAGATGCCCAACTTCCTGACCAAGCCCCAATTTTGACGGCAAGGTTGGTGGGAAAATTAGTAGTCTGGAGAGGTGTGTCCCCTCTCAGCCAGGACCCCGCTGAGAACTGAAGTGACCCCTCCCTTAGGAAATCCTCCATCTTGAATGGAAGGATTTTAGCCAATCAGGTTAGAGGATGCCCCATCCCCAAGGGAAGGGACGTTGAAATGATGTAGTCACCCTAAAAGGAAAGGGGCACATTGTCTCCCATATGCCAGTACCTGTAACACTCCTAAATTCAGTATTTAGGGGCACCCCTGTACCTTTATCCTCAGATTCCTGCAACCTAGGAAGAAAAAGACAGGCAAACAGGACCCAATGCAGGACAGCAAGAAGAAGACAGCTACTGCTTTGGCCCTAGCCCTAGTTTCCTGCTACCCTAGTCTGCGAAGAAGAGGACGCCTGTCCCATGGTGAGCGACTTCCAAGAACCTCAGGAAGACTTTCTTCAATAAATTATAATTATATATATATATAATTATATATAATTATAATCCAGAGGATAAGCTGAACTATAAGAGAGAATTAAAAATATATCTCAAATTCGTAAGAGCAGCCAAAGGCGCTCATTTTAAAGGACGTATTGAATCTGCTAAAAATCCTACCAAGGAACTCTTTTTGATCTATAAAGAGCTCACGGCCCCAACTAGACTTGAGGCCCAAGATACTTACACTACTGAATTATGCGATGACATCGCTGATATTTTCATAAAAAAAGTGGATTTAATACACGCCACCTTTATAGGTAGCAAGCCGGCTAAACACTCGGTAGTGAGAAGTGATTCTGCCACCAAAGCCCATCTGACTCACTTTATAGTTCCTGAGAGGGTAGACCTGCTCAACATCGTTAACGGCATTCAGTCTGGCTCCCCCCTTGATGTGATTGCCCCCAATCGTTGTAATGAAGTCATTGACTGTATGATTGAGCAGATTGAACACCTGATCACCTTATCTTTTCAGGAATGTCATGTGCCTGATGTATGGAAGATGGCACAAGTAATACCCCTGAAAAAAAAAGCTAACATACATATTTCCCAGTTACAAAATCTCCGTCCTATATCCCTCCTCCCCTTCTATGGGAAAGTTGTGGAGAAGATAGTAAACAGCCAACTCATTAAATTTGTTGAGGAGAACTCTCTTCTCCATTCCACACAATCCGGTTTTAGAGCAGGTCACTCTACTGAGTCGGCGGTTCTCTTCTCCACAGAATGTTTGAGACAACTTGCAGATGAGGGGCAGACAGCAGCGTTGGTTTTATTAGATCTCAGGGCAGCTTTTGACACCGTGCTGCACTCAACGCTGCTGTCTCGCCTCTCAGATCTGGGAGTAGATGGGCCAGCCCTGGAATGGATAGTATCCTTTCTAGAAAACAGGAGTTTTCAGGTACACTGCCCTCCTCACAAATCATCTCTTCGCAAACTGAGACATGGGGTTCCACAGGGCTCAAGTTTGAGCCCCACACTATTTAATCTTTACATGGAAGCTTTTGGTGTGGATATCGTCACATATGCTGACGATACTCAACTAATAATTAAACTTACCCACAATCAGGCAGAGGATGCCACTAACTTTTCCAACTGTATGCGATCTGTAGCAGGGTGGATGAACAACAACTGCCTACGCCTCAATGGCGATAAAACAGAACTGTTTATGGTTGGTAAGTTCCCTCCGCCTGGTCGCAGGCCTGGTGGCCAACAGAATTAGGTGCGATCCCCCGCCCAGCGAACTCTGTTAAGAATCTAGGAATATGGCTGGATGTGGAGCTTTCCTTTAAGCAACAGATCAGCAAAACTACGGGTAAATGTTTCCGAATACTAAAAACACTCCGTAAAGTTCTCGATCTGCTTCCCAACCCCTTCCCGGAATGTGAAAGCATGTCTTTCACCTTGGAATTTTCCCCTAATATAAGTTTCTCTGGAACACTTATATATCGCCCACTGGGCTCGCCCAAACAGTTCTACGAATCTCTGCCCCCGCTAGTCGCTGATTTGGCCCTATCACCCTCTAACTTTACGCTATTGGGTGATCTCAATATACACTTTGATGACCCTAACAACTCTACTGCCAATAAACTAATCGGGGATTTCTCCGCTTTGCAGCTGCTTCAGCTGGTCTCATTACCTACGCACACTAAAGGTCACTTGCTGGATCCAGTATTCAGCAACTGTCCGAATTTGAAAGCATGCTCCCCCATAGTACTTCCTTGGACAGACCATGCATTAGTCACGCTGATATGGATAACTGAGAATTCTATACCCCTCACACCCATAATCCAAGAAACACGCAATTGGTCCAAAATCCCGCTGGCCCAGTGGATCCAGGAGCTACAAAAATCAACTCCTATAGTTGGTCAAACTCCTTCACAGGCCAATGAAACATTTAATGAATGGATATATACCTCTTTAAATGCCACGCTCCCCTTGAAGAAAACAGTTTTTAAAAGATCTAGAATCTCAGCTCCCTGGTACTCTAATGAACTTCGGGAGAAAAAGCGATATTGTAAGAGACTAGAACGCAAATGGCGACTAGGATATGCAGAAGCAGACAAAATTATCTATAGAGAGGCCATTAGGGTGTATAAAAAAGACATAAAAAATGCGCAATCCCTATATTATTCAAACCAAATCGCAGAGGCCAGCTCCAGCTCTAAAGAGATCTACAAAATAGTAAAAAGTCTTACCACCCTTCCCACACCCCCACTTATAAATGAGAATCCTCAGCTCCGTTGTGAAGATCTGGCCAACTTTTTCTCCCAGAAAATAAATCTCATTTACTCCTCCTTTCCATCTTCAGAGCAGACTACTCTGACCAAAGCTTCTCTATGTCCCCCTCAAGAAAATACATCTAACTGCCCCCCGGTGTTGGCGGAATTTCCCCGGTTAGAGGTGGATCACCTTACCTCCCTCATGCATCAAATAAAGTCAGGCTCCCCTAGAGACCCAGCACCCCCACATATTCTAGTCTCGGCCACACAGACCATCCTTCCCATACTGCTCGGAGTACTCAACACCTCGATCTCTACCAGTACAGTCCCAGTAGCTTGGAAACAGGATATGGTGAGGGCTCTTGTAAAAAAACCTAACCTGGATACCAAGAATCTCAACAACTTCCGTCCGATCTCCTTGTTACCTTGGGCAGCCAAAATATTGGAGAAATATATAAACAGCTTACTAACAACTTTCCTCGAGCAAAACCAGCTGCTCGATCCCTCCCAGACTGGCTTTCGCCCCAAGCACCGGACCGAGACGGCACTACTGGCAGTAACAGAGGAGTCCAGGAGAATCTTGGATCGGGGAGGATTGGTGGCAGTCATCCTCCTCGATCTGAGCACTGCATTCGATACCGTTAACCACGGTATCCTTTTGCAGCGTCTCCTGGACACCGGAATATCTGACAGAGTTCTGGAATGGCTCAGGTCCTACCTGAGTGACAGATCTTTCCAGGTGTATGAGGGCAATGTCACCTCCTCTAGCAAGCCTTTGGGTTGCGGAGTCCCGCAGGGATCATCATTGAGCCCGACGCTATTTAACGTCTACATGAGGCCACTGGCTGAGATCGTCCGTCCGTATGCTATTAAGATCGTTACCTACGCAAACGATACTCAGCTGGTGGTATCCTTGGCACAGGCAGGGGGATCTTCGGCGTGTGTAGATCTTGCTGGTTGCCTGGAGATGGTCAAGAGCTGGATGACCAAGTCTTATCTCAAACTCAACGGAGACAAGACGGAGCTCATGCTCTTAGGTCACACTGCACCATCTACCATAGACACTCTTTGGCCATCCAGTTTAGGTCCTGCCCCTGTTCCCAAAGACGCCATTAAGAGTCTCGGTGTCTGGCTGGATAGGTCCCTGTCATTCGATCAACAGGCAATAAAACTCTCTGCCATCTGTTTCGGCATCCTGAGAGTCATCAGGAAGATTCTACCTTTACTCCCTTTCGAAGCGAGAAAAACCGTGGTTCTGGGCCTGATCCAATCACGGCTGGATTATGGGAATGCGTTATATCTCGGAGCTCCTGACTTTACTTTGCGCAAACTGCAATTGATACAGAACTGCGCAGCACGAACGCTTCTACAAATTCCCCGCAGATCCTCAGTAAAGTCCGGACTAAGGAAACTGCATTGGCTTCCCGTAAGGGAAAGAGTAAAATTCAAATCACTATGCATTGCTCACCAGGCCTTTTGGTCTTCAGGTCCGGCAATTAATCTCCCTCTTATCACACCATATCTTCCCACCAGACAGCTGCGCTCTACCTCTGCTAATCTAGCCATTGTGCCGCAAATAAAGAAATCAAGATCTGGAGGCCGCTCCTTTTCTTATAATATAGCCAAGTTGTGGAATGCCCTCCCCCAGCATCTAAGATCCAACCCCGACATCATCTCCTTTCGTAAACAACTGAAAACGCTCCTGTTCACCACGTAAATAGTGGAGCTGACACTCCTCCTTCCTTATTTTAGCTTCAGTTGGTATTCTTAGCGCTTGGACGCCTCTGGGCAGCTACGTGCGCTCTAGAAATCTAAATTCATTCATTCATTCATTCATTCATTCAGTGCCAGGAAGACACTTATTCATGTCCTAGTCACTCCACATTTGGACTACGGCAACGCTCTTCTCCTAGGACTAAGCAGAAAAGGCTTACACCAATTACAATGCGTCTAAAATGCTGCTGCCCGCCTGGTACTTAACCTCCCACGCAGGGTAATTAATGCATCTGGACAGTCCTGGTTCGGACCATAGTAGACTCCACAAGTCAGCCTTATGTTATTTATAGTTATGAAGGCAGTCAACCATCTTCCCGTGTCATCAGTTTCGTACTTTTCCACCCTTACCCCACTATTCACTCTAACAATGATTGCCACACCCCTTATTTTGCTGCTTTGATTAGAGCAGAGGAGATCTTGTATCCATCTTTGATTTTTGAAGGCAATTTTACATTCCTTCTGGTCTAAATGTGTTTCTTCTAGCATAATGATATGAGCATCTGATTTTCTCAGAAACTCACAGATTCTTTTCAGCTTTTTATCCTCTCTAAGCCCATTCACATTCCAGCTTATGAACTTTAAATTATCCCCCGCCATTGATCATATGGCCGCCGCTGTCATCATTATTTGATATAATTATAATTTCCAAAGCTATTTTAGATACCAATGATATATGAGGAACATTTTTTTTTATATTTTTTAACCCTTCCCCCCCCCTCCCTTCCCTTGAGGAACCCCCCCTCTTGAACCTTGGCGATCTATTATCTTAGGAGGGGATTTCAATTTAGTTTTCGACTCAAAACTTGATCGTACTTCTAGGGCCGTTTCTTCTTCTCTACCTAAATCAAAGAGAGAGCTTAAAACTATTATGAAAGAATTTAGTCTGTTAGATGTATGGAGAATCAAAAACCAGAAAAATAGAGATTACTCATTTTACAGCCACAGGCATAAACACCATTCACGTATAGATTTTTTCTTAATCGATCAAGAGCTTTTATCCAAAGTCGTGACCACTTCTTATGTTCCAGCAATATTATCTGACCACTCAGTAGTAACCCTGTCTATAAAGATTCCACAGGGAGGGCAGGCCAGAAGGTGGACATTAGACAGATCGCTATTACAACAGGAGGAAATAAGGGGAGATCTGAGGAGACAAATGGAGGAATATTTTATGTTTAACAAGGCAACTGCTTCAGAACAAATAGTGTGGGAAGCTTTCAAGACCTACTTAAGGTTTTTTTTTACAACCATAATGATTAAGAGAAGTAAGAATAGGAAGGAAACAGAGAGGAATTCACTACAGGAGATTAAGCAAAAGGAGCAACAATTGCAGAAGGCCTCACTCGAACAACATGCCAATATACACACCTTACAACAAGAATTAGAAAATCTGAAATCGAAATATCAGGCGAATCTTGATAAGATCATTAAAGAGAAATGGGATTCAAGTAAACTTAGCAACTTCTCTTATGGGGAAAAATGTGGCCGCCTCCTTGCATGGAAGGCTAGGTCTGATAGAGCAAGAAACCAAATCAACGGCCTTAAAGTGCAAAGCTCTGGTGATGTCTCCTATGCCAATGAAGTAATATCGGAAGAGGCAAGAAGATACATGCAGACCTTATATTCTGAAACCAAGGATAAATCTAATCTGGTTGGTGATGGATGGTTGGAGGGGGTCAGACTTCCGCAGTGTCAGGAGGACGACTTTGATTTTGTAAAATCTGAGATAAAAGAGGGGGAAGTTCATAATCAGATGAAGAAGATGGCAAAAGGGAAAGCTGCGGGCCCGGATGGACTCCCTGTGGAGGTATATCAAATTGGTGCGGAGATAATCGTCCCAGTTCTCACTTCTTTGTTTAATAAAATATATTTGGCTGGTGAACCAATTCCAAAGACCTGGTTGGAGGCCTCAGTTGCTTTAATCTTGAAGCCGAATAAGGACCCCCTGACTATTGAATCATATAGGCCGATCTCCCTGCTGAACACTGATTACAAAGTTTTTGCAGGAGTATTGGCGGCGAGGTTAGCCAAAGTGATTAAAACGATTATACATGAGGATCAGAGGGGTTTTATGCCAGGTAGGCAGATTAATGAGCTGACTTTTCAGGCCATCACAGCAATAGACTGTGCTACTGCTAAGAAACTTCCACTGACTATTGTAGCAATAGATGCCGCAAAGGCATTCGATCAGGTAAATTGGGATTACCTCTGGGATGTATTGTCCGCATTCGGTTTACCTAACAACTTCATCACCTCTGTAAAAGCACTGTACTTGAACCCAAAGGCAAGGATTTTTGTAAATGGGACGCTCTCAGATTGGGTGCAAATATCAAGGGGCACTAGGCAGGGGTGCCCCCTTTCCCCCCTATTGTTTAATTTATATATCGAGCCATTAGTGAATAAATTAAGGGCAGATCATTTAATAAAACCCTTTTCAATAAATGATCTGGATCTAAAATTCGCCCTATATGCAGATGACCTCTTAATGTTCACTTCCAATCCTGAGGTAGCAATACCTAGACTCTTTGAACATGCAGAAGCTTTTGGAAAGACCTCTGGTTATAGAATAAATAAGGATAAAACGGAAATCATGCAATGGAACCAGGAGGCAGTGTTGCCTGAAACAAAAATAAGGATGAGGTACCTTGGGATTCAATTAGTCCAGGACATTACTCAGATATCGATAGTTAATCTGGATAAGGTGTATAAGGAAATCTGTGGACAATTACAGCGTTGGTCCGGGCTCCCATTAAACATCTTCGGGAGGGTTAATCTTATAAAGATGATTATACTACCAAAAGTAACTTTCTTGTTTAATTCAATACCCTTATCTTTCGACACAAAGGCGGTGGGAAAACTACAAGGAAAAATAGGCTCTTTCATCTGGAATTCCAAAATGCCCAGAATTTCTGCTAAAAAGTTAAGAAGACAATTAAAAATGGGAGGTCTGGCGCTACCTGACATCTTGCATTATGCCCATTCCTTCCACTTTAAAATTTTTAGAGTTATGGCAGGTAAGGCAGATACATCTTTTTTGGGACGTTTGTTTCAAGCAATATTGCATGGTATCCCCCAAGGTCACGAATACTTTTTATTTAAGTTTGGAGACCCCAGATTCTACAAAAAGGTCAGGCTAAAGGTTTTAGACACGGCTCTGAAGAATTGGGTTTTTTTCAGGAGAAAATTACAAATTCCATACTACGCCTCTCAGGCCCCAATATGGGACTCTCCAGGGACCCCCGAATGCTTTAGAGACCAACTGTCAATCCCTCTCAAATTAGCAGGGTTAATGCAGTGGAGAGATTTACAAAATGATCAACAGTTATTGGGGTGGGACTCCCTATCTCTGTTGACGGGAGGAACCCTTACAAGATTTAAATATTACCAGTTGTCAAGCTGGTGGTCTACGGAAATATGGGATTGTACATCTAACCCGAAATTTGATTTTGTAAATAGAAAGGGGCGTTGGGATAAAGAACTCGCTTTTTGGTATGAGACTTTGATGGAAAAAGAGGGAGTTACTGATTTGGAACTTCAGGGTCTTTGGGGAAATGTTGTGGGGCTGGATAGCAGCAAATTGGTAGATATGTGGGGGGACTCTTTTAGCCTGGTGAACGGAATAGTAAAATCCGCTCCTCTCAAACGAAATCATCTGTTCACAATGTACAGGGTGTATTTCTCCCCCAAAAAACTGACAAAGATCACAAACATACAATATAGCTGCCCAAGGTGTAAATCTTTAGAGGCAGATGATTTGCATATGTTTGTAGAATGCCCTAGCCTTAACCTGTTTTGGAAAAAAATTGAGGGTTTTTTGATGGATGTAATAGGAACTCGGATCGTGGTTTCACCGGCAATGATTCTGTTCGGTCTGGGGACGGATTACCATCTTGCGAACCAGCAGACTAAATTTATTTTCTATGTGATGTTATTGGCTAGACGAGAAATATGTAAAGTATGGAAATCTGAAGATGCTCCCACCTTTTCTGAGTGTTTAAGATATATTATTTATATTAGTGAATCTGATATAGCATGTGATAATTCCTCAGAGTCTAAGATCTGGGAGCTCCTTGTGGCATGGCGGAACAGATGAGAGTATTCCGATGATTTCACCTGGGTACTGTTGGTGCTTAGTCCTCAACCAATCCGAGGGTCGCCAAGTCACAAAGGCTGAGGTGGATAAAGCAAACAGTAATCACTAGAGGGGAGTATCTTTTTTCCGGCTCTCTCTGGCATCGAATTCTGTGGGCGTAACATCGTGATGCCAGGGGGAGGGGAGAGGATCTCCGTCTAGAGCACCCAAATTGGTATATGAGGAATAAAAAAAAAAAAAAAAAAAAAAATAAAATAAAAAACCTCCCACGCAGGGCATCTGGTAAAACAGCATTACGAAAACTTCACTGGCTCTCCATCGAGGAGCGCATTAAGTTTAAAGCTCTTTGTTTTGCTAATCGCATTGCCCAGGGAAAAAGGCCAAGTTACCTGCGTAACCTTCTGATTATCCATCGCCCCACCCGGAACCTCAGATCTGCTGGAGCGATGCTGTTTCAGCTCCCTCGCGTACGCAGGACTAGGGTGGGAGGCAGCTCCTTTCGCTTTCTTGTGAGTATGCACTGGAACAATCTCCCCCTTGACCAGCGCATGGAGCCCTCAGAAACAAGATCCAGATTAAAACTAAAAACCTACCTCTTTCCAAGGCAATAATTGTTTCCTTGTAGCCTAGAACCCAGACAGGCCCCAGTCCTCGGCCTCTTCAGGGAGCTGTAGCATTTCTAAGCGCGGGGACACACTGTCTTTAGTGTAACCAGGCGCTCTAAAAGTGGTTTTATTATTATTATTATTATTATTCAATAAAGGCCAAGATCTCCAGAGGACAGTGGCTTTGTCCAGTAAAACCACCACCTTGAAGGACTCTGGGTCTGGGTGGATCCACGACCCCTGCCCACTCTGCACCCGATGCCCACGCCCCAAGTGGCTTACTTGTCCAGTGACGTCTCCCCAGTGATCCTGACTTCGACTCCATTGTTGGGTTAACTCTCCTGAACCCCACAAAGTCGCCTGCAGTCTCAACTTGAAGGTTCCCCCTGACCGCGACCGGCTCCGACCAAAAGGTACCCCTGCGTCCTCAGCCCCCCGGCCTTGTGGAGCCCAACCGATGGTGCCTTGACCATCCCAACTCTCCAGCTTAACTACCCAACCGGTGGTCACCGTCCTCCAACTTCTTGGTCCGAGCCTGCAGCCTCTTTGTGTGACCGAGATTCCCTATTGAAACTTATTGGGCACCCGGTGCTGATTTTGCACCCTGCTCCCGGCCGCACCTGTGCCGCTGGTGGTGGAGCTTTGATGCAGCCTTTTGGCCCCCCTGTGCTGATCTTAACCCCTGGGGCCTGTGCCTGAAACTGCAGGTACTTACCTGCAAACCGTGCCTCTCTGAGGTGACCCCAGCTTCCATTGATTTACACTGGGGCACATTGACCGCTGCACCGAGCTGCCACACTGTTGCTGGTGGTGCAGTACTTACCTGAAACAGAACCTTGCCCAATGTCGAACTAAACCCCTCAACACTGGGAGAGTAAGTTGTGTACTTACCTGTTAATGCATACTTCTGTTTTCCTCCCATAGGATTGCATTGCATTTACAAATCTATTGCATTCAAAAGTATGTCAAGTTCTACTGTTCTAAAACTGATCCTTCAAAAATATTTCTATTACTGTGTTACTATTTTGCAAAACACGTCTTACTGCATTTTAAAAGTATTACTGCTTCTGAAACTGTTACTTACCTGCAACTGAGTTCCTTTTGGTACTGGAAATATATAAAAAAAGTAATAACTTGTTGATATAAACAGTTCAGTCTTTGAGTGCGTGAAATCATTTCTTGCCTGAGTGTGTACGAGAAATGCTTAACACTACCCTCTGATAAAGCCTTACTGCTCGCCCACACTACCACAAATAGAGAGTAAGGTATTATCTACTTTTACCTCCGCCTACCTTTGGGGATCCATTGACTCTGTGCACACTATACCTTACTTTGGTATAGTATATACAGAGCAAGCTTCCTACACCAAGTGTTTGTGTGGGATCAGGAGCTGCAGGGTAGGAAGGCCAGGTAGTCCTACCTACGTCCTCATGGCTTGCGTGTTGTAAGAAATTACCAGGGCCAAGCATAAATTCCTGGTGCACCTCCTCAAAATTGATGAATGTTTCCTCCAGGGTACCGATCTCCCTGAAGTGAGCACCCAACCTTGCCACGCCTGAAAGGCCATATTGTTTAATAACGCCTAATAAGATTTAATGTCCACATCTAAAGTTCCCTGTGGAACGGAGCCCACTTTAGAACGGTCTGCACAAAACACTGCCAAATAAAAGCTGTTTGTCACACTATGTATGGGATTACATGGGTAGGGATCCCAGACTACTGATTTCTTGGCGTACGCGAAAGATAATTTTAAACTAATGTATATATCACTAGTACCATGATTTTTGAGAAGATGTTATTTATTCACATCTTCTTTCTCATACATTGTATCTATATACATACTCAACAAATTAACATTTGTGCCCGAAATGGGAAGGGAAATAGAGGAGGAAAGGGGGGAAAAAGTGCTTTGCGAAGGTCAAGGTAGTGTTGAGACAGAGATAATATTTACCATCTTTTAGTCGGTTCTTAATTTCTTTGCAGATTGAACGACTCTGTTTACCGGACCCAGGAGGACCCTCCCCGCCCGGGCCTCTTGAAGGGCTGCCATTCCGAGTTCTATCTGTGAACTTCCTCCCCCTCGGCCTGCTTACTTCACCTTCATTCCATCCCACTACAGATTGTACCACTGTTCGGGCCTTGATACGCAGCGCCGCAGAACGAAATATTCCCACGAGGACCTTCCCACCTCCCGACCTGATACTCCGCGCTGCCCCACCTTGCTCACCCTCGAGGCATCTATTTTTCCCTGTCCCCGGTGTTCCTCCTGCTCTTGCGGCTATCTTTAGACCTGCTCATTACCAGTTTAAACCTTCAGATAGCCCCACTTTTGGCATTCCATTGGTTTGTGCCCTGATGAAGGTGAGACCCCGATGAGGTCACACACTGAAAAGTTCGTCGGCACCACGAACCAACAATGAGTTCTCTCGCGCCTGGCTTTGCGTTTTTAAGTAATAATCTTAGCTTGTACACCTTTTGGATATACAGTGGCTAGATGTCAGATGTGTACATTGTGACTTGATCTAGCGCCTCTGCGCTGATATAGAGAATGATGGAACCGCTGTATAATGAGTTTTCATAAATATACTGATAATGTACGCATTTTAACCCGGCTGGGTAGAAGACACGGATGTGCCTTGCTTTGTCAACAAGGAGTTCCCTCATGTTTGGCATTGCGCTTTAAGTAACATCTGACCTTTTGGATTAACAATGTTCAGACTTGTGGTTAGATGTCAGACTTATACACTTTGACTTGAATAAGCGCTAATATAGATACTGATTGATGTAACCTCGGTATGATATGTTTTTACAATGTACTGACAATGTACACATTTTAACCCGGCTGGGTAATGCCGAGTAGATGATGTTTGTAAACTGCCAATCACATTAGTTGTTCTAGGCTGACTTAAGTGGGAATAGTACGATGCAACACCCACTAATCCCCAATCCCTATTTTTAGGTTGAAACACGCTCTTGTCTCCAAGGAGCCTGCGGGCCCAACAAATACCGTCCTACTATCAACGCTGCCCCAAGCAACCGGCAGCTATTCGATAATTACATATACAATTGGTTTGGAGTCCCGATTAGGAGATTCATTCACTTTACCTAACTCACCCCCTTTTGTTCCATATATTTAGGTGCCCCGTCCCCCACTCCCTCACACCACACCCCAGTCCTGAAGAAGACCCCACTGTAAGGTGCGACTGAACCTACACCGCTTAGGGGCGAAACGTCGATTATCTTGAACAGCACCTAACCTTCCTCAACAATGTATTATTACTGTGTAGAACTACATGGAATAGGATTTTATCAATGTTAAACAATATATAGGGCTAGAATGATTACGCCCATGTAATGTCAATCATTTGTATTTTTTCGTGACCACATGTGAATATTATCTCTGTCTCAACACTACCTTGACCTTCACAAAGCACTTTTCCCCCCCACCCCCCTTCCTCCTCTTGTTTCCCTTCCCGTTTCGGGCACAAATGTAAATTTGTTGAGTATGTATATACATACAATGTATGAGAAAGAAGATGTGAATAAATAACATCTTCTCAAAAATCATGGTACTAGTGATATATACATTAGTTTAAAATTATCTTTTGCATACACGAAGAAATCAGTAGTCTGGGACCCCTACCCATGTAACACTATATACCCAGGTCCCAGCACCATTGGGTCAACCCTATATTTGTACCACACTATGTATGGAAAGTCCTCTAACCTCCCAGCTCCCTCCACCAACATTTGCGGTAAGGTGGCTGCCAAAGCACTTCCCACCAGAAGCCTTTCCTCCCAATTGTCGTCTGGATCTAGACATCAGGCTGCATGCTGAAGGTGCGCGGCATTGAAGTATAAATCTAGACGTGCGGAGTAGCAGCGTTTTCCCAGGGCTCCGTTCACAAAGGCCGAAAATCATCATCCAACAGCCATCCCTGGACCCCAAACACGGCTGAAATCGTCATGTGCTCTGGGGAAGGGGTGGGGGGGGGCGGAGGGGGGCACATAAAGAATAAACAGTGAGATCTGCGAACAGCAGCGGAGCAGGGGCCGTGATGGTGTCTCCTGGATTCGGCAGCCCAATGGAAGTGCGGATGAGAAGGGAAAGGCCCGCCCTCGGACCTTATATCCGCGTTGGAGTGAGTGGCGTTTGCAGGCAAGGTGAAGTGCCCCTCAGAGAGACGGAATCCTCTGTGGTGTGCAGGCCGTGCATCAGAGGTAGAGAGGCCTGCCTGGCCGGGATCCGCACGGGAGCAGCAATTCGACAGGTGGCCTAGGGGACAGGCAGTTATATGGTTTTAAATAACTATATGCAATAAAATTACTTACGAAGTTGGAGGTTTTTAAACTTAAAACTCTAGCGGAAGAGAAAAAGCTGCTCATTAAAAGTGAAAAGCGAGCAGAGGAGAGCATGAACGCTCTTGCCTTGGAAGAGAAGAGGATTCTCTTAGCTCATGACTTAAGCATGAGGGAACTGGGCATTAAGGTTAAACAGGTGGAGTCCAGTTTGAATTTGTGGCAGCGCACCGCCAGTGCCAAGTGTGGATGGGTACAAACGTGCACTGGATGAGTAGGTGTTGGTTAGTATGGCAAATGATTTGAAGGGGTTGCTCAATTTGGCCCCCAGGGAGCCTGGCTCAGTAATTGTTTTCCAGGATTGCGCCAACCCGTGTTAGGTTGCGAGCTCTTTGATTCCCGGGAACTGGCACAAGAGCCCGACCCCTGGTCATGGGTCCAAGGGTCTGAGGATGCATTACAGAGGGAAGAGAAGCGAAGTAGAGGAGTTAGGTCCCAGAGTAGTGAGGGGGGCCTGTGGGCTAGCGCTCTGCCTCAAAGGAGCGGGAGGGAGTGTGAGCAGAGTCCCCAGGGGTTCACCAACCCACCCCAGAGACTGGAGTATTCCTTAGAGGAGCACCAGGTTGGAGGCCTAGCGCTTACTTGCCAGCTGTGTGAGGAAGAACACCTAGTGTCCGAAGGGCGTGGGGCGTCTGTCACCAGAGCTCCAGTGGTCCTGAAGTTTGTGGGTGCCATTCCTAAATGGCAGGCACAGAAATCTAAATGGAAGGTTAAGAGAGGGAAGTGTCCCCCCGTGGGAAATCCCATGGGACAGTGCCCCCACCAGTAGGGCTAGGTCCCCTTAAAGTGACCAACTTAGATGTTTTGGGCACTTTGCCACTGCTGATCGGTGTCAAAGTGCAAGGGCTACCTCTGTAAAGTGTAATGGTAATTGGTTGTCCATAATTGGTATATTTATTTTACTAGTAAAGTGCACTATGTGTGCCTGGGCTAGTAATGCAAATGCTACTAGCGGGCCTGCAGCACTAATTGTGCCACCCACACAAGTAGCCTTAAAGAGAGAACTCAGGCCTGCCACCGCAGTGCCTGCGCGCAGTTTGTTAAACTGCCATTTTGTCCTGACAAGTGCACCCACTTGCCAGGCCTTACCCTTCCCTTTATATGCCCATCAGACACCCCTATGGTAGGTCCAAGGTACCCCCTGGGCGGGGTGCAGTGTATGTGAAAGGTAAGACATGTACTGAGGTGTGTACCATGTCCTGACAGTGAAATACTATCCATTTCATTTTTCACTGTTGAAAATGCCACTTTGCCCATAGGACAGAATGGGGAGGCTGTGTAGTATGTTTCCCAGCCTATCTTCCCAAAGGCTTAATATGAAGAGGTGACGTTTAGTGTGCCTGAACTCACAATTCAGTATCACATCTTTTTGTGAAGGTGGTTTTTGCATTGTGTATTTAGAAACCCCTCTTTTAGAAGTGTCTGGGTTTTTGTGCTCTAACATTTTTGTGTGTCTCAACCTGGTTGTGGATTGACTGGATCTGAAAGTGATAGGATCTAGAAAATGTCTTGACCCAGGGGACGAGGTGAGACAGCAACAGGCTGACCTGCATCTGGAGTTTAGGGGGGAGGAGTAGCCCCTGGAGGTGAAGAGGCCTGAGTTGCTGCCATAAAACAATGGCTTCATCTCTTGATGAGTGAGTAAGTATCCAGACCCCCACTTTCAAAGGAAGAAGTTGTCACTGGAATGGAGACACCCAGAACTGGTGTGGACAGGGTTCAGTACCCCCCTGAACATAAAGACTTCAAAGACATTTAGGAGTATAACTATGGGAGCTGAAACTCCTGAACATTGGAACATGGATTGATCAAGGCAGAAAAGGATAAGAACTACTTCATGTTCAAGGGGAACTTCAGCCAAGGAAGAAACAGCTGAAGAGACTGAAGGAAAGGGCTGACCCTTGCTGTGTGTTGTGAAGCTGGCCTGCAGTTTGCTGATTTTAACCAAGGAGAGGCTAAGGGACTTTGCTGTGTGCTGTGTCCCCCTGCTTGAAAGGATTTTGCTGTGTGCTATGTCCTGAAGTAACTTGTCCCCAAGGGCCCGAGGAGAGCTGACGCCCTGTTGTGGGAACTCAGAACACAAAATAAGTTTTCAGGTGTGTTTCAGCGACGCTGTGTGTGTGTGCTTTTTGCAGCCTGAGACTCTTGTAAGAATTGCCCTGTGATCGTGTGCTCCTGAAGTCCAAGCAAGTGTCAGCGATGCTGTGTGCTTGCTTGTGCTTCATGCAGCCTGAGCCCTTCGTGAGGATTCTCCTGTGATCGTGTGCACCTGGAATCCAAGTGAGTCTCAGCGACGCTGTGTGCGGGTGCTTTGTGCAGCCTGAGACCTTCATGAGGATTACCCTTTTATTGTGCACAGCTGGAGTCCAAGCGAGTCTCAGTGATGTGTGCATTTGCTCTGTGCAGCCTGAGACCTTCGATTAGGATTGCCCTGTGATCGTGTTGCGTGCTTATCTAGGTTCCTGATCGACACTGTGACCTTATGCCCCTATTCGGCTATAAATCCATTTATTCCCTATATTGGCATAACCGTTCAAGTGCGATTTTCTGAAAAGTCATCTCTGGCCTCACACGAACAGAGCCACATTCCAGCATGACTCTCTGCTACTTCCTTTGCGACCAATTAGTGCAATGACAGAGCAGCAGTCACTATCTGATATTCCTAGATAACACTCCGAGTTCTTCAACAAGATAAAAACTTAGCAAACCTGGAAATCCCCGCTTGCTATGTTTTGATTAGTAATGGAACTCTAATGAGCAACTGATAACTGTCACTTCCTAGTGACATCTTTAATTGACGTCTTATGTCCAGCAAACTTGCGTCAAACCCGGCACCTGTCAGGTATAAATATTACCAACGTTGCCTTAAGCAAGGAGAGAGAGATACGAGCTGCGAGTTCGTTCCCTGTTGCTGATGCCAGCTGCCTGCATGACCCTGTGTTGGTAAAAACTAGCACTCTGTCGCTGCAGCCTGCTATCCTGTGGTGGTGAAGCTGCTGATTACCATTATCGCCGCTACAGCGCGACCTATGGTGCAGTACGCTTGAGGAGCCGAGCAGCCGTCCCCTGCGAAGACATCCAGCCGATTCCAGCTGCCCGCGGACGCTGTCACCCCTCCTTCCTCGACGCGCTGAGAGAAGCCGCTGCATTTCTCGTGCAGAGAAATCCAGTCCCGGCGCTTCCGGTTTACCCTCGCGGGTGACTGGGATATCGAGAGAGACCCCTGAAGGAGATACCAATCCTCCATTATTCTATTCAGAGGTATGGTGTTGACTAAACCCTTAGACGAGAATTCTTGAAACAAACCTTGGCAAAACCAACTTAACTTAAGCTACTTACTTACTCCCCCTTCTCACGTGTTAGGCTTAGGTCAGGCACACTGGGGTAGGCTTAGTTAGAAGCACCAGTTGAGTATGTTAGCCTAATGTATATATGACTGTATATATGTTGTATTACTTTTAAACCATTGTATGGCTAAGAAACCATATCAATGCTTTTACAGTTCTATTTCGCAATACTTATCTTACTGTACGTACTTTTTACAATGACAGTTATTACAATTGTGGCAATACATTTCTCTTGTACGAGAAGAAAGACTGTTCAATAAATGTTAACCCTTTATTGATAAACGCCCGTCTCTCTATTCTCTACATACTGTGAAAGTAAACTGCACTAGACTGACTGAGTGAAATCTATGTCTATTGTTTCACACGACCCTAGAGATCGACTCTTGATCTGAGGAGCAAAGTTGTCATGTTGCACGGTTGTTGGAAAACTGAATCCCTTCTTGTCTGTGCCAAGGAAGCTGATCACTTCCTATGCAGAGAAGAAAGTTTCCAGTGACCTCTGAGCTAGTTGGTAACACAACCCAATTAAGTTTAGCATAGTCAGTGGAGGCCTGGAATATCCGCAGTTCCACGTCGATACTACTGTTTATGTTATTCCAATGCGCAGGGCCTAGTGGGAAACTAGGAACTACACTACAATCGTGCCACCCAAAGTTCAAGTGAGTCTCAGCGACGCTGTGTGCGTGTTCCGTGTTGCAGCCTGAGATCTTTGTTATCGCCAGCAGCACAGACCGGCATCCCCAGAGCAGCTGTGCCGCTGGCCAGAGCCCGCTGTTGCCAGAGCGGGTCATCAAACCAACTCCATCGGCGGAGAGCCCGAGTCCCACTGCCCGGAATTCACAGAGGCCCTAGTTGCGGGAAGAGGAGAGGAGAGCGAGGTCGCACCCCTCGGGTAACGCATGTCACCGCCTGGGGCGGGTCCCAGCTCGGAGAGGGATGATCTCGGCCTCTCCCATTCTTGCAGCGCGAGCCTCTGCTTCATCTCGTATTGCGGCCCGTACTTGCCAAGGAATGGCAGTACCGGGCCTGGAGTGTGGAGCTGCCCTTTGGTTTACACCATACCTGTGTTGGGGCATCTGTTGGCGGAAGCTGACTGCAAGTCAGTTAGAGTGGCGGAGAGAAAGTCTAAAGCACCGTGATCGGTGCTGGAGTGCATTACACCTTGCACTATTTTTGAATAACGAACTACCTGATTGTTGCATTACGTACTGCAATAGTTTGCATAACGAACTGCCTGATTGTTGCGTTACGCATTGCATTATTTTGGCATTATGATCTGCTTGTTCATTGCATAATGAACTGCATTATTTTTACATTGCAAAGTGCCTGATTCTTGCATTACGAACTGCATAGCATTGCATTAGGACTGCAGTGGATCATCTAGAATTGCTCATTAATATCGCCAGAACCTACAATGGCTGGCTGGCCTAATAACCGGCCAGGAGGAATATTACAAATACGCATATGCTAGATTTATATTGTGTGGTCTCGTTGCATATCTTATTTATATAAATATATACTTTTTTTAGGAAACTCGTGTGGAGTCCATTTGTGGTGTTATCATTGGTTTACTGAGAGCGTGGTTGCAAATACTTTACACACTTGCCTTGAAGGTAAGCCTGGCTGCTCATGCCAAGCTACCGAGGGGGTGAGCAGGGGCTATCTGAGAAGGTGTCTTTCTTTTCCCTGACATGAAAGCAAGGGTCCCTATTTGGCCTAAGGTACCCACCTCAGCCAACTAGCGACCCCCAGTTCTAACAGTACCCAAGGAGTTTCAGGACCATATAATGTTTTACGCCCATCCCCATTTTCTAGATGGACACCGGGGCCCAGAGAAAACAACTAAAGAAATCCTTGCAAATTTTACAGGCCTGGTATTTTCGCCCCAATAAAAAAAGATTGTTCAGAATGTGAGGTATGTCAAAAGAGAAACCTGTACTTACCTCCTGAGGCACTTTTTCAACCCCTACCAATAATAGGTACCCCATTTGAGAAGATAGGGATGGACCTGATTTGTCCACTGCCAAAAACGAATAAAGGATGCCAATATGCTCTAGTCATAGTCGATTATGCCACCTGTTATCCTGAAGCCTTCCCTTTTCGCACTCCTGATAGCAAAACCATTGCAAAACACCTAATAGAGTTGTTTTCCCATCTTGGAATTCCAAAGGAGATTCTCCCCTACCGAGGTACTCCTTTAATATCACGACTCATGAGCCAAATATGTAAACAACTGGGCATCACATATTTAAAAACCTCCGTATCGTATCACCCCCCAGACGATGGGCTGGTTGAAAGATACAACGGAGCACTCAAATTGCTTCTTAAAAATATGTTGTCACGCGAAGGAAGACAATGGGACCAAATGCGTCCACGAGCTTTTTTTGTGCTAAGAAGCCAATTTCAGAGTAGCTTAAGCCGTTCCTCTTTCCAATTGCTCTACGGCAGAAAACCCGGAACCCTCCTAGAAATCCCTAGAGATGCCTGGGAGAGCGACAAACAGCCTCAAGCAGACAACTTACTGGAATACACCCAGCAATTAAAATCCTATATCAGGAAACTTAGAGAATTAGCGAAAAGAACCTAGAGAGGAGCCAAAAGAATCAAAAACATCTATATGACCGGGGAAAAAGATTACGAATATACCAGCCAGGTGACTGGGTTGGTACTCTTACTTACTTCTTCTCATAAGATAATATCTGAATGGAGGGGCCCCTATAGAATCATAGTCAAGGTTGGTAACCTTTCTAATAGGTTAAAAATGGGAAAGCATAGGGAACAGACCTTCCATATAAACCTCTTTAAAAAGTGGCTAGGTCCTTAACCCAGGGTGTACACCTAGTGAGCCTAGAGCCTGGTTTTCCGTCCACCCTTGATCAGTTAAACATCAATGATGACCTCTCTGAAGAGCAAAAGGAAGATTTAAACAGATTATTAAAACAGTTTGCTTTGGTCTTTTCTGACATCCTGGAAAAAACTCACCTTGCCCAACACTCTATTCAAACTCCGGAAGGAAGTGTAGTAAAACAAAGGCCCTATTGAATCCCCGCAACCAGGAGGAAAGCAATACAGGTATAAATATAACAGATGCTACAAATCAAGGTGATGGAACCCTCCCAGAGCACCTGGTCTTTCCCCATTGTATTGATTCCCAAGCCGGGTGGCAGTATAAGGTTCTGCATAGATTTCCGGGCAGTCAACAAAATCTCCTAACTAGATGCCTACCCCCTTCCCAGGGTCGACAAGTTAATTGAGGGAATGAGATGCCAGATATATCACCACGATCGACCTTACGGAAGGGTACTGGCAGGCTGAATATTATGATGTTGTCTAAATAAGCAGAGGAGTATTCAAGACGAAAGGGTTCTGGCAAGTCCCCTTGAGAAGTGAGGATAATGAAAAAACTGCTTTCTCCACGCCGTTTGGTCTATTTCAATTTACAGTGCTCCCTTTTGGACTCCATGGGGCTCCCGCCACTTTTCAAAGGCTAATGACCGTCTTCCTCAAAACCCACCTTGAATTCTCCTCTGCCTATTTAGACTACATCATAATATTCAGCCACTCCTGGGACGATCATTTGAAACATTTGCGCTCAGTACTAACTGACTTAGAAAAGGCTAACCTGCACATAAACGAAAAGAAGTCAAGAGTAGGATTTACCAAAGTCAGATATTTGGGTTACTTGCTGGGTAATGGGCTAATTGAACCCCAAACTGAGCAAATCAAGGCCATCACCGAAATACCCTTTCCAAACAATAAAAGAGCACTCCGATCCTTCTTAGGGTTGGTAGGATATCGCAGATTCATACCTAAATACTCCACCATAGCGGCACCTTTGACCGATCTTTTAAAAAAAGGGACATCTATGAGCAAATTCCAAAGACCTACTAACGAAGCATTAGAAGCTTTCCGTTCCCTGAAAGAAAGTATCACCTCTGCCCCGATTCTCATTGCTCAGGATTTCAATAAGAACTTTATTGTACAAACGGATGCCTCCAATGTAGGTATAGGGGCTATACTCTCACAAAAAGACAAAGAAGGAGTAGAAAAAACGATCTTATATATCAGCAGAAAGTTATTTCCTAGTGAAACTGTCTACTCTACAATAGAAAAAGAGTGCTTGGCCACTAATTGGGCAGTCGAAAAACTCTGGTTTTATCTTGAGGGAAAACCTTTTGTGTTATATACAGACCACTGACCTCTCACTTGGCTAAGCAAAAACAAAGGGAATAACCCCACAGTACTTATGTGGTTTCTCCCATTACAGCCTTTCCAGTTTGATGTGCTCCATAAATCAGGGAGAGACCTTATAGGGCCAATTTTCTATCACGTTTTCTCTTTTTTTCCTGATCAGGAAAATCCAGGGATGGGGACGTGTTACCTACTGGGTGACGACAATGCAACAGCCAGCCCGTTCTTCCTTGCCTGGCCCGGAAGTCTGGCATCTGGACAGAGTCACGTCGTCGCACTAAACCCAGAATTACAAGAGGCCGGGAGACCGCGCTGGCCGATGAAGGAGAAGAGAACAGAAGACGGAGAGTCGAGAAGCGTGAGGGAAGGAAGTCAAACAGAAGAAGACCCCCAGGAAGATATGCAGGAAGGAGCAACGCAGAGCGAGCCCGTGCCATCCAGAGGTGAACAGGAAGCCTGAGCCGAGAAGGAGCCGCCTCACCCCCAGCTGACGAGGGATACCCACCGCGTCCCAGGAGGGGCGTGGCTTTGACAGGTGCGCGCCTGTTTCTTTCCCTTAAAGCAATAGCAGGGCCAAAGCATAAGGGGAGGTCAGAGAGAAGGGAGGAAGAAAAGAAAAATTTGTAAACTTGTAAACTTGTAGAGCGCGATTTGCTGCCCGGAGGCGTCCAAGCGCTAAAGTAACCAGAACCTACCGAAGAGCAGAGGAGGAGGAAACTAGGGTTTATTGGGGGAATTAAACAGGAAAGTCTTTATTGTTTGGGAAACACAGTGAGGTTGGGATTGAGAGGGTGAGACAAAAAGCCTTAAAGAAGGGGACTTCAAATAAATGGTCAAACCAAAGAAAGGAGGGGATATAGACTCCAAGTAGGAGGAAGACAGAATAACAAGCACTATTTCCTTTAAAAAAGAGAAGGGTATAAAGCATTGGGTAGTCAAGTAGATCACTAGATTTTGTTTGTATGTACCAAACCAAGTATGATTTAGGATCATAAACGCTTACCCTCTCCTGAAGAACCGGGTTTTAGAACCCAGCGGCGCCAGGGAAAACGCCCGATGTCTTCGGATTCCCCTGCCTCGGCAAACAGAGGCATGGGACACTTCTTGATGACGTCAAAGACCAAAGTTTATTGGCTGCAACCAGGAACAGAGATCTACGAAGCACAACACAGGTGGTTGGCTAGAGACTGCACAAATTCAAGGAGCGGAGCATGGTCTTTTATGCCAAAAATCACATTCCTGGCTAGCATTGATTACATAAAAACTGACCAATGGAAACATGACATTTCAAAAGTAGCACATGATGACAATCCCACTTTCCGTTGTCCAGCCCACCAGAAATGACCAAGCAAATTCCAACTTTCCTGTTCGATCAGGCCGGACAAACCCATCATAAAGACCTCAACCCAAATCAGTAATTAAGCCATAAAGGAAGGAACAGAAACAGATGAGAAGCAAGATAGAAGGGTGTGTGCGTGTACTATAAACTCATCAATGTCCTGCTCTTTGATCTTTATCTGACCAGCTGCTTAACAAGGAACTGGCTCAGCGAGGTCAGCCTCGGGCAAGGGAGTCAGTTCGGCCAGGTTACACAAGAGTCAGCTAAGGTGTACGTGTCCAAATGACTCGTTCGGCCATAGTCATCGGCCTATGTGAGGGCAACCACACAAAATGGCTGCCACACACAAAATGGAACCCGAGGTTTCAAACGAAATCCCTGAATACGTAGTGTTCTATGTGATCGAACATGACGAAAACACTCGTACACACCGCACTCGTGATTTGAGGTCCACTGATACCAAAATCGTCTATATCCGACGACCTTTATTGCACGGGTTCAGAATCTACGAACCACGGACCCTCAAACTACGGAACTACAGACCCTCCTTTTGCCCTTACATAGGCAATAAACCCAAACCCATGTCAGTCTAAGTCCAGGTCTATATTCATCAGATCATCGATATGTTGCTGTAGCATCATCCTAGTACTTAGTACCTCTCTCTGAACAGGTTTCCTCGCACACAAAGTAGCACAGAGGCCACATATAGCAGGAGCACACTGTACACAGAGACAGAACAGGAAAAGGATAGCTAAGATCATCCCAATGACCATCAGAATCTTCCATCCCCACGTGGATATCAATCCCCATAACCATCCCATCAACGACCAATCTCCCTCGTCTATATGTATAGAGTCGGAGATCTTATGTAGCTTGGAAATGGCCTGGAAGACTGACGGAGCATTGTCTGGAATGAAAAGCAGCAGCTCGATTGAATCAGTTTACACACTCCACCTCTATCTGCTAGTATAACATCAAGAGCAACTCTATTCTGAAGTGTCATAAGTCAATCCGACTGGAGCTCAGCAGTCAAGTTACTAAGGGCACCGGCAATTTCAACTATGGTGGACTCAACCACTCTCGTCAACTGGCGAATGTTCCTGCTGTTAGCCATCGGTCCCCAGAACGGCAGAAAACCCTTAAAGAAATCTCCCAACTCTTGTCCTGCGGTATCTTCCTTACTGAAGACACCTCTAGCAACTCTCGTCTTATGGTAATCTGCCGCAGCTGTAAAAGTGGGAGGCAACAGGAAAGAAACAAAACATGTGCCCGAGAAATCAGGGGGCAACCATGTGTACGCTTTGTCGTAACAGATGAAATAGGTACCCTTAGCTGCAAGAAACGCTGGGGAAGTCTGAGACGCAAATACATAAGTCTCAGTGCAGACACTCCTCCCTAACTGAGCTCTTGGATTCTTGCCATTACCCTGCAGACAATAGCGACCCTGATGGGGCACTATCCAAATCGGTGGAGAACTTTTCGCTCGCTGGTTAACACTCAGACTAACTCCATATCCAGTAACGTTCCAACCAATGTATGGTTGTCTCTCATCCCTCGGAATAGTCTCATACAAACTCGTTCCTTTAATCATGTCAACTATACCCTTGGCCAGAGCACTATTCTTCGGAATATCTTTCGCAGAACGTTGGGTATAGACACTATGAGCATAAATGAACATCGTTCTATATGCCCAAATAGAACCATTAAGGCTGAAAGGCAAAACCAGGTACGGAATACCTTTATCGGTCGTATGGGGCATAAGGCCACAAATCCAACAGTTTGTCGTGTTCATTACTAGCTGGTGTTGGTGCAGAAGTTGAATGAAAGAATTATTAGCAAATTCCAGTCGTCTAACGACTTCATGTTCGGGCAGAGGGTGAAAAGAATGAGAAGAAATAGTAGGAGGAGGTATAGGTTGCATAGTGGGCATGAACGTCACTTTAAAAGAGAATGTCACATAACCAATTAAAAATATCATTAAGCTAAGCAACATGAATAAACACAATATTAAAAATCGTTTTCGAGTCATCAGTTTGCAAATTTTGCTCTTGAAGCTTATTGTCTCAACAGATCTCTCCATCTCGAAAAACTCCATCCTCACTAATATGCTGCTCGCGGTGGTAGGGTGTTCTATGCTAAGGAATGCCTCTGTCAGCCCAGGGCAACTCCCTTAGGCCAACCAGAACTGTCGACCTAGTGTCTCAGGCTTGCACTCCAAAGACTTCGGCAACCGCGACCCTACAGCTGAACCCGGATGGCGGTTCAAAAAACAAAAATCAAAGTAGTTCCTCGGAGGAGAGTTAACCTGCAAAAAATCATAAAAAGTAAAACTTTATATCTTTATTAGTCTCGTGACTCTCGGTCGCAAATTGTAACGCTCTTTATTAGGCAGTGTCTGTTCACGGAATACAAGTTCAGGCTCAACAGTGTTCAAACGGTTCAATGGAGGCACAGCTTCTTGAAGAAGATCGTCACTTTCTTTCTCAGTGTTCGTTCCAATCAAACGGGCATCGCTGAAGGGCAGAAAACGAGGCACGGTCTCAGTCTCAGAGTCAGGAAGTCCCTTCTGGACCCACCGGTCGTACGGCAGAGGCAAAGGAGCCTTTTTGCAGTGTACGCCGTGGATCCAGTGCTTTTTGCCGTGCACTCGCACTGCAGAACGGGTAGATAACAAAACAAGGTACGGTCCGGTACAGCGGGGCTGCTCGTTCTTGCTCCGCTGAAAGTTCTTTATCAGGACCCAGCTTCCAGGTTCGATAGCATGCCCTGGATCTTCAGAAGGCTGTGGTAAGGAGTCATTAACCTGTTGATGTAAAACATGCAGTTTAGCCGTCAATTCGTACAAGTAATCAAGCTACACAGGATGTTCTATCTCACTGAATTTTGTCGGCCTCGGCACTCCCCAAATGTTCGCCGGACGGCCGAACACGATCTCATAGGGACTCAAACCTATTCGTGAATGCACAGTCATTCTAGTGGACAGATGGGCTAGAGGCAAGGCATCTGGCCATTTTAAACCAGAGCTCGCTTGAATTTTGGCCAATTTCAATTTTAGGGTGCCATTATAGCACTCGACTAAAGCAGCTGATTGGGGGTGATTTGCAGCGTGGAATTTCTGCCTAATGCCTAGTCCCTCACATACTCTCTTCATCACTTGACCCACAAATTCACTCCCAGTGTCACTCCAGATCATTCTCGGCAATCCAAACCTAGTGAAGAATTCCTTAATAAGGGCTTTCGGTGTGGACAAGGCAGTATTGTCCTTCAAAGGGTAGGCTTCCACCCATCTAGAAAAAGAGCAAACAACCACTAACACATATTTCAGGTTGTTGCACCTCTCCATGTGGATGAAATCTAGCTGCAAAGCCTCAAACGGATACGTTGGAGGAGCAAAATGACCAGCTGGAGTTCGAGTTCCCTTACCAGGATTGTACATCAAACACACCATACAGTTCTTAACCAGATTCTCTGCACACTTGGGAATTCCAGCATTCTGCCAAACCGGAGCCAACAACTTGCAAATCCCTTTCACGCTGATATGTGCCATTCGATGAGCCATTGTAACCATTGAAGGACATACGCATCAGGTAACAACCATCTTTGATGCTCTGACAAATCAATCCAACAACCATTCGAATCCAATCTACCCTTACTCTCTCTCCATTCATTCAACTCTTTCTCTGTAGCTTCAGCTTGGATGGATTTCACACTCTCAATCGTATCTTCACACATGCTTCTATCTGGAACCCATCTCGCCGGACCGGCAACATACATTCGGCTCATCACATTTTTCGCAGTTTCTTTCGCAACTTCATCTGCAAACGCATTACCACGACCAACATCATCCGTAAATTTCTTATGTGCACTGCATTTCACGATCGCTATTTGAAATGGCAAAGTAAGTGATTCAAGGAGTTCATTCACCAACTGACCATGCTGGATCTTTGTCCCATGCGAAGTCAGGAACCCACGCTCTCTCCACAAACGTCCAAAACTATGAGCCACACCAAACGCATACTGGCTGTCAGTGTACACAGTCACTCGTTTACCTTTCGCCAACACACACGCTCTCGTTAATGCAATCAACTCTGCTGCTTGCGCTGAATTATGTGGGATACGTGCAGCTTCAACAATTGTATGCAAAGTCGTAACAGCATATGCCGCAGTCGTATCACCATTCGTAAGCTTGAAGCACGAACCATCAACCCACAAAGTACCATCACACTCTGGAAGAGGAGTATCCCTAAGGTCTATCATCCCTTTCGTTTCTTCCTCAGTTCTAAGGAAACAATCATGCTGTTCGTCATTATCTGTCTCAGCTGAAATCGGCAACAACGTGGCTGGATTCAACGTGTTGCATCTCTTAATATGCACATGACTCGCTAGCAAGGTCAATTCGTAACCCGACAACCGAGCACTAGTTAAGTGCTGTGTCTTGGTACGATTCAACAAGGTATCCACTGCATGTGGAACCATCACAATCAGTGTATTGTCCATAACCAAACCAGCAGACTGTCGAATTGAAACAGCCGCTGCCGCTGTAGCTCTCAAGCAACTCGGCAACGCTCTAGCTACCGGATCCAAAGTCGACGAAAAATAAGCACATGGACGCTGCTTATCGCCAAATTGTTGAGTCAAAACTGACAATGCACATTCCTCTTTCTCGTGGACATACAATGTGAAAGGCTTGCTGTAGTCGGGGGTACCCAACACAGGAGCCGAACACAACGCATTGCGTAATTCTGAAATACTCTTCTGACATTTGTCAGTCCAAGGAATAGGATTTGGAGTATCCTTAACTGTAAGAGCTATCAAAGGTCTCGCGAGCAACGAAAAATTAGGGATCCACTGTCTACAGTACGACGTAATACCCAAAAACGCACGTACTTCTCTCTGTGTCGTAGGCACACTCATTTTCGCAATCGCTTGAATTCTTTCTGGGGTCAGTTTCCTTCCCTCCTTCGATAAGAGGTGACCTAAATAGGTAACTTCTTGTCGACAATATTGCAACTTCGAAAGAGAAACCTCGTTATGGAAATCAGACAAATGACGTAACAATGACAAAGTAGCCTCTCTACAAATCTCTTCATTGTCAGCAGCGCCTAACAAACCGTCAACATATTGAATAAGAGCAGCACCATCAGGTAAAACCAGCAAGTCAAGTTGTGTTTTCAAAGCTTGGCTATAGATCGATGGACTCTCACAATAGCCATGAGGAGCGCGCTTAAAGCGGAAACTTCGTCCTCCTAAAGAGAAGCCAAAGATATCTCTACTTTCCACAGCAATCGGGATGCTGAAGAAAGCATTCTTCAAATCAATCACCGAAAACCACGTGGCTGTACCCGGGATCAAAGTCAGTAAAGCGGTGATATCAGGTACAACAGGAAATTGCGGAACAAGGATCTTATTCACCTCGCGAAGATCGATCACAAACCTTTATACAGGAGGCTGTGAAGAATCTGTTCTCTTCAGAACAGGCAAAACCGGGCTATTGCACGCATTACCTCTCGTTTCCTCAATCACACCTTTCTCAATCAGATCATAGATGATCGCCAAAAGTGCTTGTTCACCATCACTCGAGATACGGTACTGTGGAATACTTGGCAATCTGGTATTTGCTTTCAATGTCACAACATGTGGCGGAATCTCTAAAAGACCTACATCGTTAGGACCAGTAGCCCAAAGAGAATCAGGGAGAGAAGACAATTCAGGTGGAAGTCCATCTTTAGATATATACATCGGAGAGATCACTCTCTTACCCAACGTAAGATGTACTCCTGACGGAGAACAATATAGCGTCGCATACAATCTCTTTAACAAGTCCAATCCCAACAAGTTCTCACCACAACCTGTTGTCAGAATAAGGGGTGCTTCGAATTCACGAGGTCCAACAGAAATGGACAACGGACTAGAAATCGGATTCGTAACCGGGGCGCCAGAAAAACCTACTGAAACATTCTTTAAGCCAGACAAAGGTGTGCAAGGGAGTTTAGAGTGCATGATAGAACTCTTCGCAGCACCAGTATCCAACAGAAAAGGCTCTGACACACCTGATGCAATCCCTTCAACATAGGGTCCACTCTGATCTACTGGAACTGAAACAACTCCCTCTCTTTGTCCATGGCTGTCCTAGCAATCATTACCATTTACTTCCTCACCTTCGACATAGTAATTGTCCACATAGTACTGTACCGTCCTACCATACGCACCATTCTGCTGATCAAAGCTATTCATAGAGTTTTGTTTAGGCAAAGGACGCGCATTCTGACCACGACCTCTACCTCTAGGCGCTTGTTGAGCACCTCGACCTCTCACACCAGAAGCACCATTCGCGCGCTGTGACAGAACCGGACAACTACTCTTGAAATGGCCCTCCTCTTTGCAATACGCACACTGATTAGGGCTGTTAGACCTGGCACCTTGGCGTGGGTCTCCCTTCCACTTTTCGCTGATGTGCCTCCGATGTTTTGCTGGTTTTCCGATACTCAGGGCACTGTGCCACGGCTGATCCGTGCCGCAGTGCAAGTGCTCCCTACTGTAAGTTGTACATGCGATTGGTACCCATGATTGGTTCTTTGGATTTACTGTTAGTCCCTAGTAAAGGGCACGAGAGAGTGCCGGGGCTTGTAGATGCCAATACTGCTGGTGGGCCTGCAGCGCTGGTTGCGCCACCCACCGAAGCAGCCGTAAAGATGTGTCTGGGAACTGCGACCGCAGAACCCGCGTGCGGTCTCGTACTGTCACGCTAGCTGGGCAAGTGTCCCCACTTGCCAGCACCGACCCTTCCCTTGACTACATATTAGTCACCCCTATGGTAGGCCTGCGGGCAGGGTGCGTTGTAGGTGCAAGGTAGGACAAGCCCTGAGATGCGTGGCCTGTCCTAGTAGTGACTTACAACCAAGACCGTATTTCACTATTGAAGGCTACCTGCTCCAGTAGGCCAGACTGAGCTGCGAGGATTATTACACCCTATAATCCCCGCAGGCTCAAGGAGCACGGTAGCGAGTCATGTTTAGTATGCCTGAACTCAGGATGATAAAATATTTCTTGTAGTCAAGTTTATTTTAGTATCCTGGGTTTGCAAATGCTACTTTTAGAAAGTTAGCATTTTCTTGCTTAACCATTTCAGCCCGCCTCTGCTGGTATGTGTATCTGACTGTCTGGGATGTGTGAGTGGCAGGGCTGGAGGGATGACAGGTGGTGAATGCGCAGATTACACCTTAGTGGGAGGTAGGAGTGCCTCTTGACTCGAACTGTAGCTGTGCTCGACCACCACAATGCTGGCTCACCCTCCTGGGGAGCGGCGGATGACTCTGCCGACGCCTGGCCCAGGAAGGGCGAAGCCCCCATCAACAAGGTACTCTGGCCACCCCTGTCCGGACAATGCTGGCTCCACCTCCTGTGGGGCGTCTGATGCGCCTGCCCCTCACACTGAAAGCAGAAGCCGGAGTACACCCACCGGGGTACTCAAAGACTGAGAGTGGCTATGCAAAGGCCCCCCTGGCCTGCGAGAACAAAAGAATTGGCCTATAAAAGAAGGAGCCCTGCTCCTTGAAAATTAGATCCTGTTTGGGCCACAGAAGGACTCTGCCCTACGAGAAGGACCGTGAGAGACAAGGAAGGGTGCTGACTCTTGCCTGTGTCTGGTGCCTTGCTGCTGAAGGAGAGGAAGAAGAAAAGACTACGAGAAGACTTTTGCTTTACTTTGTGCCAAACTCTGCAAAGAGATCTCCAAGGGCTTGCAACTGAACTTGCCCCCTGACCAGCGTCCCAGGACCAGTGGACGCTACCTCCTTGGAAGAAAGCGACTGCGGGTGCTGACCATCGCCGCAGCACCGACGGAGGAATCTCCTCCAAGGCAACGACATCCACCTGACCACCGTGACCGGGGCCCAAAGCAACAGCGAGAGCAAAGTAAGGACCAGCCGCCGCTGGCCCGAACACCGTGACCGCAACTGCACCGGGAGCCCGAGAGCAAAGCGAAGGAGGACCCGTCCGGTCCGAGCTCTCGAGGTGACTGCATAACGAGCAGCCACTCACCTGCAAAGACGGACAGTTGCCCTGTGAGAATCCGCAAGGTCGGTAGCCTGCCCGACAGCCCAGCTGTGAGCCCACAGCTGCACCGGCACTTGGCTGGGTACGTCCTGCACTTGGGGACCGTACTGCCACTTGCCACCGCCGCACAGCCGCCGCCTCCAGGGTCGGAGCGGACGACAAGGAGAGGACTCTGCCGCCACAGAACACCGCTGCCCCGGATGACCAGTGACCTGCTCGGCTGAAGAGCCGCAACGATCAGCGACCCCGGGAAGGCAACGCGACGTGGGACAGATCCCCTGGATGCCGCCGGCTCCACAAGAACTTTGGTTAACACCGGCCTACGGGCCTCAAGAGAACTGCATAAGAACTGTGGTAACCTGAACTGAGTAAACTTGCAACCGTTATCATAAAGTACGTTGACTGTATTCACAAGCCTGCTTAAAATCTATATAAAGATATATATTTTTACAGAATACAGTCTGGTCTCGTTGTGTGGTGGGTTGGTTGTAAAGGTGTACTATTGCAAGTGTTTAACCCTATGTGCCCCAAAGATTAGCCTACGACTGCTTAAGCCACACTACCTAGAGGGTAAGCAGAGGTTGTCTGGAAGTGGAGTTCTGGACTTTTTGGTTCCGTCCAGAGGTGTCAGGGAACAACACCCAAAGACCCCGGAGTTCCACCTGCCTTGGTGCACAAATGAACAGAAACACGGGCTTCTCGATGGTGGCGTCAAAGACCAAAGGTTTATTACTGCAGGGACACAGAAGTCACAGATACTACACACGGGCAGAATCTAGGAGCCTGTTCAAATTGTACAAAGTGGGTTGCTCCTTATATACAAAATTTTGGCCTTCAGGCGAATTCTTCACATGCTGGTACATTCCCAAAACCTTTGTGTCATAAACAATAAATATTTGGCGTACACAGGAACCGTTGATAAAATCTGATACGAAACATCTACGAAGAGGGGTTCCCACTAGTTCATCACAATCCCTTGTCAATATTGTATTCAAAAGCCGGACCGCCTCATCGTAAATTTCGTTACCTCCCCCTAATAAAGATTCAGAAAGAAAGGAACGGAGCCAGGTGTGGAAGATAGAAAAGCGGGATAAGAGATGCTTGTGGGTTGTAAATGGGCAAGGCTACCGGCTTCGGCCGCCTAATCATGATCAGGACAATGGATACGAAGACCAGTTTGGCAGGACTGGCCTCGGGCAGAGGAGGCAGCCTTTGTCGAGTCATGCAGCTACAGCGTGATCTGGTTTAAGGTGCACGTGTCATGAAAGAGGTGACTCTCCGGCTAAGGCTACGTGTCCTTAATCGAAATGAAGTGATCAGAGGTTATTGCGTATGTGAGGGCAAGAAATACAAAATGGCTGCCATGATCTAAGATGGATGCCGTGGGTAGATCAGAAATGTGTTAATAAAAGGAGTGCTCTTGCTTGTAGCGTAGCGAAAACACCAGGGTATGCTAAATGGATCATTTGCGGTTCGCTGATACCAATATTATGTATTTCCGACAATATTGAAAACACGGGTTCAAATCGTCACAGAACCTCAGACCCTCCTTTTGCCCTTACATAGGCAATTACTCAGTCTATGTCAGAGTCTAACTCTATGCTCATCAGGTCAGTGACATGCTGTTGTATCATCATCCTTTCTCGTGCCTTTTCTCCAAACGCAGGTGGTTTTCTGAGACAAGTTGCAGCACAAAGACTACACAGAGCAGGACCACACTGGATAATCAGGCAGCATGAGAATAGGAATACAAAGATGACACCAATGACCATCAGAACCTTCCATCCCCACGCTGAGATCAGAGTCCAAACCCACTCCATAAAGGACCAGTTTCCCTTATCTACGTGAATAGAGTCGGAAATCTTGTGTAGCTTAGAGATCGCCTCATAGACTGTTGGAGCATTATTAGGAATAAAGACACAGCAGCTTGATTGGATCATTCTGCATACCCCACCTCGATCTGCAAGTATAACGTCTAGAACCATTCGATTCTGCAACGTCATGAGTCTATCCGCCTGAAGCTCAGCTGTCAGATTGCTAAGGGCACCAGCAGTTTCAGTAATAGTAGATTCAACTACCCGTGTTAGCTGACGTATATTTCTACTATTGGCCATAGGCCCCCAGAACGGAAGGAAGCCTTTGAAGAAGTCTCCAGCTTCCTGACCAGTGGTATCTTCCTTGCTGAAGACACCTCTCGCTACTCTGGTTTTGTGGTAATCAGATGAAGCAGTGTATGTCGGAGGCAACAATCGAGCAATATAACATGATCCTGAAAAGTCGGCAGGCAACCATGTATAAGCTCTGTCTCGACAAATGAAGTAGGTACCCCTAGCAGTGAGAAAGGCAGGGGAAGAGTTAGCCGGAAACACATAAGTCTCTACGCACTCACTCCTCCCTAGCTGAGCTCTCGGATTTCTCCCATTACCTTGCAAACAGACCTGACCTCGGTGAGGTACGACCCAGATTGGAGTTGAGCTTTTACGCTTGCTTTCTCCTAAACTAAGGCGATACTCTGAAGTATTCCAACTTAAATATACTCGCAATTCGTCTCTAGGGTATGATGGAGTATTATTGACGTCCTTGACCATGTCAATAATTCCCTGGACTAAGGCTTTGTTGGCAGAGTTATATTTAGTGGAACGCGGTGGACGTGGAGGATAGGTTTCAAGGGCATAAGCAAAGATGGTTTGAAGGGCCTGAAATGATCCATTGTAGCTGAAAGGCAAAACCAGATAGGGAATACCTTTATCCATAGTGTGGGGTATCAAGCCACACACCCAGCAGTCTGTAGTGTTAACTACCAGTTGGTGTTGGTGCAAGAGCTGTACAAAAGTGTTGTTAATGAATTCTGAGCGTCGGGCTTGCTCATGTTTGGGAAACGAGTGAAAAGAGTGTATAGAGGAAACAGTAGAAGTAACAGGATCAAGGGGAGGTACTGTAGTAACTGGCACAAAAATCAATTTTATACTGAAAACGATTCCACCCACCAATGTTATTAAAACAACCAAGAATGTAATGGCACATTGCATCAAAAAGCATTTGCTATGAAGGATTCTATGAAGTCTGTTTCTGCGAACATAAATCACATTTTCTCGTTGCAGCGCAGGAAGCTCCATCTTCTACAATCCGCTCGCGACCACTGATGATGTGTACGTAGATGAAAATGCCTCTATCAGCCCTAGGAGTTCCCAGAACCAACAGAAAGATCGACCTTGTGTCAGACCCCCGCAGATTCAACTAGGCACACAGCCACGACCCTACGGCTACCCAGACGGCAAGGCAATTTTTAAAACAATAAAACAATAGCAAACTTCCTGGCTGAGGGCAAAAGTTCAATATTTCAAAACATCACAGTATGCAGTTGCCTGCTTTATTTGTCCATTTTACGGCTTCTTAAGTTATATCTCTGTTTCGCAGGTACTGTCTGATCGGCAAAAAGCGTTTCACTAGTAGCTGTTGCAGTGTTCAGGTTCGCAGATGACAGAGTCTTTTCTGATGCAGGTGACAAATGTTCAGTGTTCAAAGGAGGTTTTTTAGAAGGAGAGTCAGAGATCAATTCGGCATCGCTGAAAGGGATGAACTTCGGTGTATTTTCGAATTCGGAGGAACCAATTCCCTTCTTCACCCAGTCGTCATAAGGAAGTGGTAAGGGTACACGCTTTACATGTGACGCGTGCACCCAGTGCTTGCGTCCGGCCACACGAACTGCTGTTCTCGTTGCGAGTAGGATTTGGAAGGGCCCCACAAATCTCGGCTGAAGGTTCTTTGTCCTCGCAAAGTTTTTGATGACGACGAGATCTCCCGGTTTCAGCTGATGCCCTGGACTCTCCGGAGGCTTTGGCAAAGCATCGAAAACCTGTTGATGAATAAGACTCAATTTAGCAGTCAAGTCGTAAAGGTAGTCTATCAGCATAGGATATTCTAGAGAACAAAACTTTTTAGGCCTCGGCACACCCCAAATATTTGCCGGACGGCCAAAAACAATTTCATAGGGGCTAAGCTCCACTCTAGAATGTACAGTTGCTCTCGTTGATAACAAGGCCAAAGGAAGTGCGTCTGGCCAGGCTAAACCTGTGGATGCTTGTATTTTAGCTATTTTCAGCTTGAGGGTGCCATTGTAACCCTCCACTAAACCAGCAGACTGGGGATGGTTCGCACTGTGAAATTTCTGTTTCAGCCCTAGGCCGGCACACACACTCTGCATAACTTTCCCTATAAACTCACTTCCGTTATCTGACCATACAATCCGTGGCATTCCGTATCTAGGGAAATATTCCTTGAGAAGAATTTTGGCAGTTGATAGGGCAGTGTTGTCCTTTAGTGGGTATGCTTCTATCCACCTGGAAAAAGCACAAACCACCACTAGGACATATTTTAAATTATTACAGCGGTCCATGTGAATAAAGTCTAATTGAATCACTTCAAAAGGGCAGGAAGGAGGAGCGAAATGACCAGCTGGAGTTGGAGTTCCCTTGCCAGGATTATGCATCAAGCACACCATGCAATTTTTCACCACTCTCTCTGCACACTTACTGATTCCATCGTTCTTCCAGACCGGAGCCAACATCTTACAGATTCCTTTAGAACTTATATGAGCTACTCCATGCGCCATCGTCACTACTGCAAGCACATACGCATCAGGCAACATCCAACGCTGCTGTTCTGTCAAATCAATCCAACATCCATTCGAGTCCAACTTGCCCGTACTTTCTCTCCATACACGTTTCTCTTCCTCAGTTGCTTCTTTCTGAATCTCTTTCACACTTTCCATAGTATCTTCACACATTCCAGACTCAGCAATCCATCTTGCAGACGTAGCAACATACATTCTGCTCATCGTATCTCTAGCTGTCTGTTTAGCAATTTCATCAGCAAAAGCATTCCCGCGACCAACATCATCCGTGATTGCTTTATGAGCACTGCACTTTACAATCGCAACTTCAGTCGGCAAGGTTAGAGATTCCAACAAGTCGTTAACTAGCTGACCATGTTGGATCTTAGTCCCATGGGACGTAATGAAACCTCTTTCTCTCCACAAACGGCCAAAACTATGGGCCACACCAAATGCGTACTGACTGTCTGTAAACACATTCACTCTCTTTCCCTCAGCTAAAACACACACTCTCGTTAGAGCTATTAATTCTGCAGCTTGGGCAGAATTCTGACTCACTCTTGCAGTCTCCACAATCGTCTTCAAAGTAGTTACTGCGTAAGCAGCAGTCACATCACCATTCTCCAATTTAAAACATGACCCGTCCACATACAGCGTACCATCTGGATCGGATAACGGAGTATCCTTCAAGTCAATACGTCCTTTTGTCTCTTCCTCCATTTTAAAACAGCAATCATGTGGCTCGGAATCACTCGACTCTTGATCAGTCGGCAACAGTGTTGCTGGATTCAATACATGACATCTTTTGATCTGAATATGACTCGCTAGTAATGTCAGCTCATAACCAGATAGTCTCGCACTGGTAAGGTGTTGTGTCTTCGTTCGGTTCATGAGCGTATCCACTGCATGAGGAACCATGACCACTAGCATGTTGTTCATCACCAAACCAGCAGATTGTCGAATGGAAGCCGCAGCTGCCGCTGTAGCTCTCAAACAACTAGGCAACGCTCTGGCTACCGGATCTAATGTTGATGAGAAATACGCACAAGGGCGTTGTTTATCACCAAACTTCTGTGTCAGAACACTCAACGCGCAACCGTCTCTCTCGTGAACGTAGAGCGTGAATGGCTTACTGTAATCAGGTGTACCCAATACAGGAGCTGAACACAATGCTTTTCGTAATTCAGTAAAACTCTCTTGACATTCATCAGACCATGGCACCGGACTCGGAACACTTTTCCCAGTCAAGGCTACCAATGGTTTTGCTAAAAGAGAAAAATTTGGGATCCACTGCCTACAGTAAGAGGTAATACCTAGAAAGGCACGTACTTCTCTCTGTGTGCGTGGAACACTCATCTGTGTAATTGCTTTTATTCTTTCTGGGGTCAACTTCCTTCCCTCCTTTGACAAGAGATGACCTAGGTAGGTCACTTCTTGGCAGCAATATTGCATTTTGGAAGGCGACACCTTGTGATTCAGATTAGACAAATGATGCAATAAGGAGATTGTAGCTGCTTTGCAAGTTTCCTTGTCATCGGCAGCCACTAGAAGATCATCTACGTACTGTACTAGGGCAGAACCTGGAGGAAGGACAAAGGAATCTAACTGGCTTTTTAATGCTTGACTATAAATAGATGGACTTTCACAATAGCCTTGTGGAGCTCGTTTAAATCTGAAACTTCGACCTCCTAAACAGAAGCCGAAAATATCTCTACTTTCTTCGGCTATCGGAATGCTGAAAAAGGCATTCTTTAAGTCGATAACTGAGAACCATGTGGCTGTAGCAGGAATCAATGTTAGCAAGGCAGTAATGTCCGGAACCACAGGAAACTGCGGAACCACAATCTTATTAACTTCTCTGAGGTCTATGACAAACCTGTACACTGGAGGTTTAGTAGGATCAGTTTGTTTCAAAATCGGTAGTACAGGACTGTTACAGACATTTCCTCTAGTTTCTTCAATTACATCTTTCTTAATCAAATCTTGCACAATCAATAAAAGTGCACGCTCTCCTTCACTAGATATTTTATATTGGGGAATTCTTGGAAATTTTACATTTGCTTTCAAAGTTACCACATACGGTGGAATTTCTAGGAGACCTACATCATTAGGACCAGTCGCCCAAAGAGAATCAGGGAGTGAGCGTAGCTCTGGCGGGAGTGCATCTATTGACAAGTACATCGGAGAGGTGATATTTTTACCCAACGTGAGTTGTACTCCTTCCGGAGAACAGTACAATGTCGCATATAGTCGTTTTAACAAATCTAAACCAAGCAGATTTTCATTACAACCTGTCATCAAAATCAGGGGTGCTTTCAATTGGCATGGTCCAACAGAAATAGACAAAGGACCAGATATCGGGTTGTAAACAGGGGCGCCTGAAAAACCTACAGAAACATTTGTTAAGCCGGACAAAGGTGCGCCAGGGAGTTTCGCATGAATGATAGAACTTTTTGCGGCACCAGTATCCAACAGAAACGGTTCGACTACACCTGATGTTGCTACTGCGACATAAGGCCCACTCTGATCCACTGGAACTGATACTACTCCCTCTCTCTGTCCATGGCTGTCCTAGTACCCATTTTGCTGAAAACCCTCATCTATTTCACAATAGTCCTCAACAAGATATTGTTGAGATCTATTTTGCTGAGTAGATTGTCCATTTCGTTGATCAAAGTGATTGGAGGGACGATCATTCGTTTGTGGAGGCATAGCACCTCGTCCTCGACCTCTAGAATTCTGCACAAAACCACCACGACCTCTCTGAGCTGCTGCTGCATTATTTTGCGCTAAGATCGGACATTCATTTTTATAGTGACCCTCTTTTTTACAGTACGCACACTGATTCCACTGATATTGAGGTCTTGATGAACTATAATCTGTCCTTTGGTACGAACCTTGCTGCGTATTAGATTGATTCGTGCGAGGCGGATACGCCTGCTGCAAAAGAACTTTAGTTTTTAAATCTTTCGTTTTCTTCTCTGATTTTTCCTTTTCCTCTTTATCCCTATTTTCGTAGTACTGTGCAGTCGCAAGTATTTGCGCAGTTGTGGATACAGCCCACGCACTTTCTGAGTCTTTTAATTTATTGCATAATTCAGGTAACAAATTATGCACAAATTTATCGACAAACAGTCTTTGTCCTCCTTCTGTGCTCATGTCCTGACCACTATGATCTACAAAAGTCTCTTCAAACCTCGTGAAGAAGTCGGAGACACTTTCGTCTTTCTTCTGCCTGCATGCGGACAACTTGTCCCAATTAACACGCAATGCTGGCATCAGAGTCTTCATTAGATCAATTATTCTACCTGGAAGATTAGCAATTAGGGGTTCGGGTTTTGCACCACCTATTTGCTGACCATCTGCTGCAGTGATAGCTGCCCAATCACCACCTAAGGCAACTTGATGATCCTCTCTACGAATTTTAGCCCAAATTGGTTGTGGAACTACATTGCCAAATAACATATCGATGTCCGCTAAGTTCATTATACAAGCCTCAACTGTCTGTGTTAATTCCTTGTAATATCCAGCAGGATTCTTACGTGGATCTGGCAAGGCCTGCTTCACCGCTAGCACTTCAGCTCGCTTCCATGGAATGTGTATCCACACTCTTTGGAACTGTGCTGGAACAGCTGCAATACCAGCATTATTATCAGCTGCCACTGCTTCGCGCCAAATTGGAGGAACCTCCCTCATAGGGTATTGGCGACTTAGCTTCGTTTTACCTTTTTCTAAATCTCTCGGCGAACGAAGAGATGGATCATTTCTAAAACTTAAAATAAGTTCCATCGCTTCCTTTATATTATCACCCACTATCATTCCTGCAGCAAACTCTTTCTGAACTTTAATTAAATCTTCCAAATCTGATTCAACATCATCTTCTTCTATTTCTTCACGTAACAACGAACACATCTCATCAAAGACATACCGTTGCGTTGGTTCCCTCCACTGCATAAATGTATCTAGCACATCTCTCGTACTATATCTTCTACTCTTCGAAATCCATCTGAGAGCCGTGGAATCCAAAATTCCCCGTTCCTCAGTACTTGGAAGCTGACTACGTCTCTGAACAGAGTCAGGAGTAGGAGTCTTAATTAAAGTTTTATATAAAGGAGACAGCATATTAGTAACAGAATCAGTGATTCGTCGACGAACAGAAAGTGGAGTTAGCACACTCGCAGACGTAGAGAACGCAGTAGAGGTAGGAATAGATAATGGAACAGTAGGAGTATCGAGAAAAATAGTTCGTGGAACAGTAGGTGCAAGTGATACAGATATAGGTATCGAAGTTGGCAATTCAGGAAGAGGAGGAGCTGTAGGAACATTCACATTCATCACAGTAGGTACGGGAACTTGATTCGGAGGGACAGGAGCAGGAACACCAGGTTGTCCAGCAACCGGCAATTGAACATTCGGGACAAGTGGAGCCGTAGCACCTTGTGCATACGGTGGAGGTGACCGTAACAGATAAGACAGCAGAGGATCGTTTTCGGAATCCTCTAGTATCTTAGCCATTTTCGATGGCAAGGCAGGATAGCACTTGTCAATCGCTAAATTATGCTCTCTAATGGCCACCTCTATGGCCTTCTCACACTCGTTAGCCTGCAACTGCTTAGCCGCTTGCTCTAGAGTCAACTCTTCTTGTTCTTTCTGTTCTTTCTTCAACCTTTTCATTTCTCTCTGTTTGGATTCTTTTCGCCAGTAACGGAAAGAATCAAACATTGCCGGCCGGGCTTTCTTCCTAAACAATTTCGCTTCTAAATTGTCGAGAATTTCGGGTTCAAAACTACCATGCAGTGGCCAACTAAGGACACCATCCTTCGCAGTGTAACGGACCCATACCTCATTATAAGATATAGGACCCACACCATGTTTACAATATAAATCATATAGGGGAGTCCCAATCGGAGGAACCAGACAGGAGTCCTCCAATCGTGAGTCACGGTTGCAACCAAAGCAAGACAACATTTTCCGACTTACCATTTTTCAGTCCGGAACACAAAACAAACAAAACACAAAACAGATATGTGCACTTAAACCAAGAATTTTAGGCCTACCAAAACGAACTGTTGTATCGATACCCAAACTAAACCAAATAGATTATCGTAACCAGAACAACCGGTGATAATCCTACCAAGAACCAAACCAAACCAAGAACCAATCAAGGATTTTAACGATCCTCACAAAGTAACCAGCTAGCTATCACTAAATACTTAACTGAGTCACTGAAGACGTCACCAAGGAGAAACCCGTCACGTTTCGCCGTACTAAAGACTGCACCTCGGGTCCAAGACAGGGCGACGGTCAAGGCAACGGCCCACTGCAGCCGTCCTGAACGGGAAACCCTCGTGGAAGAGAACTTCGGGCCACTTTTGCGATATGCCGGGATCGATGAAGTGGGGCGCCTCCCTCAGGAATCTTCACACGAAGCTTCTCGAACTCTTCAGGCTTTTGGACCGGTACCGAATGACGTCGCCCTACGTTGGGCGCCAATTGGAGTTCTGGACTTTTTGGTTCCGTCCAGAGGTGTCAGGGAACAACACCCAAAGACCCCGGAGTTCCACCTGCCTTGGTGCACAAATGAACAGAAACACGGGCTTCTCGATGGTGGCGTCAAAGACCAAAGGTTTATTACTGCAGGGACACAGAAGTCACAGATACTACACACGGGCAGAATCTAGGAGCCTGTTCAAATTGTACAAAGTGGGTTGCTCCTTATATACTAAATTTTGGCCTTCAGGCGAATTCTTCACATGCTGGTACATTCCCAAAACCTTTGTGTCATAAACAATAAATATTTGGCGTACACAGGAACCGTTGATAAAATCTGATACGAAACATCTACGAAGAGGGGTTCCCTCTAGTTCATCACAATCCCTTGTCAATATTGTATTCAAAAGCCAGACCGCCTCATCGTAAATTTCGTTACCTCCCCCTAATAAAGATTCAGAAAGAAAGGAACGGAGCCAGGTGTGGAAGATAGAAAAGCGGGATAAGAGATGCTTGTGGGTTGTAAATGGGCAAGGCTACCGGCTTCGGCCGCCTAATCATGATCAGGACAATGGATACGAAGACCAGTTTGGCAGGACTGGCCTCGGGCAGAGGAGGCAGCCTTTGTCGAGTCATGCAGCTACAGCGTGATCTGGTTTAAGGTGCACGTGTCATGAAAGAGGTGACTCTCCGGCTAAGGCTACGTGTCCTTAATCGAAATGAAGTGATCAGAGGTTATTGCGTATGTGAGGGCAAGAAACACAAAATGGCTGCCATGATCTAAGATGGATGCCGTGGGTAGATCAGAAATGTGTTAATAAAAGGAGTGCTCTTGCTTGTAGCGTAGCGAAAACACCAGGGTATGCTAAATGGATCATTTGCGGTTCGCTGATACCAATATTATGTATTTCCGACAATATTGAAAACACGGGTTCAAATCGTCACGGAACCTCAGAAGGTAACCCTCAGCCCTGACGAGGAAGAGAGAGTCCCTGCTTGTCGCTAGTGCTGCACTGCGCCAACTAGAGCCTCCCCCTTCCTACATTGGACGCAGCGGTGAGGATTTCGAATTTACACTTGCGATATCTATACCTGAGCTTCTGACCACTACACAAGGATTACGGTCCAGTTACTTAGCCACAGACTTTGCTTTTTGAATTTTGCCGAAAGAAGATTCCGAGTGCAGGAACCATGCCGGGCACAAAGAGCCTGGATGGAGCGGAGTCCACGACCTCCGAGGTGTTGGAGGTGGAGTGGGACCCCACCAAAGTGGATAAATATTCCAGGGACGAACTGAAGTTCTTTTGCAAGAAACTCAAGGTCCCGCACGCTGGCTGCAAAAACAAGACCCAGCTCTCCAAGGCCCTGAAAGCCTGGATAGAGTCCCGGAAAACCCCGGAGGAGCAAGATGTCCTCGCCGAGCAGAATGCGACGGAGGAGCAGAATGCACTTGGGGATCTGATCGATCTCGAGAGGCAAGACAGTGAGCACAGCTTTGGTAAAGGCCTGTCGCCAGAGGAGCTGGCGGACAGGAAGGAAACGAGGAATCACGAAAGGAAGCTGGCAGAATTGAAAATCCAGCTGGAGCTTGAAACGAAAAGAATGGCGCTGGAAGAGCGAAAGCACCAGATGGATTATGAAGTAAAAATGAGGGAGATAAGTCTCAAGGAGAGAGACTTGGATCGTCCTCCCTCTGGTGGCAGCGCATCGCCAGTGCAGGTAGAGTCAAGAGTGCACATCCCGAAGGACGTAGTTAAGGAGTTCTTTAAGGGGGATGACATAGGACAGTGGTTTAGGGCATACGAGGTAGCCATGTCCTCCCACCGGGTCCTTGACAAGGATTGGGGAGCGGGGTTGTGGGGAAGGTTCCTTAGCGAAGGGAGAGATACCTTGCTAGATTTGCCCGTTGAAAATCAGAGATCCTATGCCCACATGAAAGAAGCTTTAATGAACAGGTACGGGCTTACCCCTGAAATGTATAGACAGAAGTTTAGGGGATGTACTAAGCGGCCTGGGAATACGTATGTGGAGTATGTGACTTACTTTTGCAGAGCACTGGATGGTTGGGTGAAAGGTAACAAAGTTAATGAATTTCAAGGTCTCTTTGATTTAATTGCATGGGAGCACTTGTCTGATCACTGTTTTCCTGAGTTACGCCAACACCTGATCGATAGCAAGCTGTCCAACCCGAGGAAGCTTGCTGAGGAGGCGGACCGCTGGCTCAGCACCAGGGTCCACAAGGGTCCCGTGGGAGACTCCGCCAAGAGTGGGCAGGGTCCCCAGCAGAAGAGTGGGGGGTACAAAGGGGGAAAACAGAAAGGGTTCCAAAAAGGCCCCCAAAGTAGTTCCCAAGGGAGCCCGCAGCAGGGTTCTCAGCCTCCCCCACCTCCGAAGCAGAATGGGGCCCCGACAGGTAAACCTGTTCCAAAGGGGCCCTTCAATTGTTTCAAATGTGGCGAGCCTGGACACATATCCAGTGACCCCAAGTGTCGCCTGTTTGGAAAACCCGCACCCACTGGTGCTCCGCCCCGACAAGTGACTAGCGTTCACCTGGGAGAAGAAATGATGGTCCCGGGGGGTGGAGATCCCGTTCACATGACCCTGGTCTCGCTAGGGGACAGTGAGATGATCCCTACGAACTACCTGCCCTCTAACACTAAGAAATATGGGCAGGTGGTGATCATCAATGGTAAGGAAGCTGAGGCTCTTAGAGACACAGGAGCCAGTGTGACTGCAGTGAGGCAGCACCTGGTGTCTCAAGAGCAGGTTGTACCCCATGCCTACTGTAGGGTTATCAACGCTGATAATTCAGAGAGTCAGTGTCCGATGGCTCAAGTTCCCTTCGAGTGGGGGGGGGGTCTCTGGTACTCTGCAGGTCTGTGTAAGAAAAACCATGCCTGTTGACTGTTTGCTAGGGAATGACTTGGAGCACTCCCCTTGGGAAAAGGTGGAGAAGACGACTCACCTGCGGATGGTGGGTCTGCCTGACTGGGCGTGCGTGACCACCCGGTCGATGGCAGCCAGTAGGGGTGATCGAGAGGTCCTGGGGCCTGAAGGAGAGGCCCAGGAACCGGCCTTAGGGAGAAGGCGCAGGGGGCGCGGGAAACCGGCTCCTGAAGTTCCCACGGTCCAGGAAGAAGCAGACCTTGAGGGGGATGCCCTGGAGCCTACAGGGGAACAGATCGCCGAACTGGGGGACCTGCCTGAGCTGACCCATTGGCAGCAAGAAGGAGGACCCTCCAGGGAGGAATTCTGCAAGGAGCAGAAAGAATGCCCTTCTCTCGTGGGTATGCGCAAGCAGGCTGCAGACCAGGCCAATGGTGTTCAGGCCAAAACACATTACGTGTACTGGGAGAACGACCTCCTGTATTCGGAGCCTAAGGCTGCTGAACCTGGGTCAGCCCGTGTGCTGGTGGTACCCCCGAAGTTCAGAGCCTTCCTACTGGGTCTGGCTCATGATGTGCCTTTAGCAGGACATTTGGGGATGGACAAGACCTATGACAGGCTTGTCACCCACTTTTACTGGCCCCAAATGCATAAGAGTTCAGATGCTTATTGCAGAACCTGTCCAACTTGCCAGGCAAGTGGGAAGACGGGAGGGAAGAACAAGGCTCCCCTCCAACCCTTCCCTGTGGTCGGTACGCCATTCCAGCGAGTGGGTATTGACATCGTTGGGCCTCTGGACCCCAAGACAGCCATGGGCAACAGGTTCATCCTGGTCTTGGTGGACCATGCCACCCGGTACCCTGAAGCCATCCCTCTGAGGACAGTGATGGCTCCCGTGGTGGGGCGTGCACTGATGGGAATTTTCTCACGAGTGGGATTCCCTCTAGAGGTGGTGAGCGACAGGGGGCCAATTTCATATCGAAGTATATGAAGTCCCTCTGGCAAGAGTGTGGCGTAACGTATAAGTTCACCACGCCTTACCATCCACAAGGTAACGGGTTGGTTGAGAGATTCAACCGAACCCTCAAAGGCATGATCATGGGCCTGGAAGGTCCGATGAGGCGTAAGTGGGACGTCCTCTTGCCATGCCTACTCTTTGCATATCGCGAGGTGCCGCAGAAGTCCCTAGGGTTCAGCCCCTTTGAACTACTGTACGGTCACCCCGTGAGAGGACCACTGAGTTTGGTAAAGGAAGGCTGGGAGCAATCTCCCAGGAAACCTCCCCAGAATGTATATAGCTACATGCTGGCCTTCAGAAACCAGACCAGACGCTTCAGACAACTTGCTGAGGCAAATCTGGAAGCGAGCCAGGAGGAAATGAAGCGGTGGTACGATCAGAATGCCACTCTGGTCGAGCTTCAGCCTGGACAAGAGGTGTATGTCCTGGCCCCAGTGGAGCCCTGTGCCCTTCAAGATAAGTGGACAGGCCCATTTGAGGTTGTGGAGCGCAAGAGCCCCGTGACATACTTGGTGGACATGAAGACGCCCAGGAACCCTTTGCGGGTCCTACATGTCAACCGCCTCAAGCCCCACTTGCGAAGGTCCGAAGTGGGCATGTTGTTGGCAACCGATGACGGAATGGAGGAGGAGTCGGAGCCTCTTCCTGACCTCTTGGTGGCCTGTGAGAAGGATGGGTCAGTGGATGGAGTTAACCTCTCACCCTCCCTGACCGCCGAACAACAGGAGGACTGCCGCCAGCTGCTGGGGCAGTTTCCAGACCTGTTTTCCCTGGTTCCGAGTGTCACAGATTGGTGCGTCCATGATGTGGACACTGGAGACAGCTTACCTGTGAAGCACAAGGCTTACAGGGTGACTGACAGGGTCCAGGCCTGCATCAAGGAGGAGGTCTCCAAGATGCTTGCCCTCGGGGTGGTTGAGTCTTCCAGCAGTCCTTGGTCCAGCCCCGTGGTCTTGGTTCCGAAGGCTGCTGCGCCGGGAGCCACACCCGAACTCCGGTTCTGTGTGGACTACAGAGGACTCAATTCAGTCACGAAGACTGACGCGCACCCCATCCCCAGAGCTGACGAGCTCATTGATCGGCTAGGGGCTGCCCGGTTCCTCAGCACGTTTGATTTAACGTCTGGGTACTGGCAGATCGCCTTGACCGATGGGGCAAAGGAGAGGTCTGCATTCTCTACACCAGATGGGCATTTCCAGTTCCGGGTTATGCCATTTGGAATGAAGAATGCCCCTGCCACCTTTCAGAGATTGGTCAACCAGGTGTTGGCTGGACTGGACGAGTTCAGTGCCGCCTACCTGGATGACATCGCGGTGTTCAGCGGCACCTGGCCCGAACACCTGCGACACCTCTGGGAAGTGTTGATGGCCCTGCGCAGAGCAGGCCTCACAATCAAGGCAACCAAGTGCCAGATTGGGCAGGGTTCAGTGGTGTACTTGGGACACCAAGTTGGGAGTGGCAAGGTAGCCCCCTTGCAGCCCAAGATCGAAACCATCCTGGCTTGGGAACCCCCCAAGATCCAGACTGCAGTGAGAGCCTTCCTGGGGCTCACTGGGTATTACAGGAGGTTTGTCAAGGGCTATGGCACGATCGTGACCCCCTTGACAGAGCTGACTTCGAAGAAGCAGCCCAGGAATGTGATTTGGACTGACACCTGTCAGAAGGCTTTTGACACCCTGAAGACTGCCATGTGCACGGCGCCCGTGCTCCTGGCTCCTGATTTCTCCAAGGAATTCATAGTGCAAACAGACGCTTCAGAGCATGGTGTAGGGGCTGTTCTTTCACAGATGACTGAGGAGGGCTTTGACCAACCCGTAGCCTTCATAAGTCGGAGGTTACTTCCACGGGAAAGTAGGTGGAGTGCAATAGAGCGTGAAGCATTTGCTGTGGTCTGGGCCCTGAAGAAGCTAAGACCCTACTTGTTTGGGTCTCACTTCCGAGTTCAGACGGACCACAGGCCCCTCAGATGGTTGATGCAAATGAGGGGTGAGAACCCGAAACTGTTGAGGTGGTCCATTTCTCTACAGAGTATGGACTTTACGGTGGAACACCGCCCTGGCACCGATCACGCCAACGCTGACGGTCTGTCCAGATTTTTTCGCCTTAGTGATGTGGAACTCCCTGGGGAAGGGTAGTTCCCCCCACATTTCAGCTGGAGGGGACATATGTTAGACCTGGCACCTTGGCGTGGGTCTCCCTTCCACTTTTCGCTGATGTGCCTCCGATGTTTTGCTGGTTTTCCGATACTCAGGGCACTGCGCCACGGCTGATCCGTGCCGCAGTGCAAGTGCTCCCTACTGTAAGTTGTACATGCGATTGGTACCCATGATTGGTTCTTTGGATTTACTGTTAGTCCCTAGTAAAGGGCACGAGAGAGTGCCGGGGCTTGTAGATGCCAATACTGCTGGTGGGCCTGCAGCGCTGGTTGCGCCACCCACCGAAGCAGCCGTAAAGATGTGTCTGGGAACTGCGACCGCAGAACCCGCGTGCGGTCTCGTACTGTCACGCTAGCTGGGCAAGTGTCCCCACTTGCCAGCACCGACCCTTCCCTTGACTACATATTAGTCACCCCTATGGTGACTAATATGTAATAATATAATCAATGCGGTCACCGTACCCCTCAGCACCAAACCTCAGCGCCGTGATATCCTACCTAGGATGATTGTTAGCGCTTTATAAATAAATTAAATACAAATACAAATACAAATACAAATGGTAGGCCTGCGGGCAGGGTGCGTTGTAGGTGCAAGGTAGGACAAGCCCTGAGATGCGTGGCCTGTCCTAGTAGTGACTTACAACCAAGACCGTATTTCACTATTGAAGGCTACCTGCTCCAGTAGGCCAGACTGAGCTGCGAGGATTATTACACCCTATAATCCCCGCAGGCTCAAGGAGCACGGTAGCGAGTCATGTTTAGTATGCCTGAACTCAGGATGATAAAATATTTCTTGTAGTCAAGTTTATTTTAGTATCCTGGGTTTGCAAATGCTACTTTTAGAAAGTTAGCATTTGCTTGCTTAACCATTTCAGCCCGCCTCTGCTGGTATGTGTATCTGACTGTCTGGGATGTGTGAGTGACAGGGCTGGAGGGATGACAGGTGGTGAATGCGCAGATTACACCTTAGTGGGAGGTAGGAGTGCCTCTTGACTCGAACTGTAGCTGTGCTCGACCACCACAATGCTGGCTCCACCCTCCTGGGGAGCGGCGGATGACTCTGCCGACGCCTGGCCCAGGAAGGGCGAAGCCCCCATCAACAAGGTACTCTGGCCACCCCTGTCCGGACAATGCTGGCTCCACCTCCTGTGGGGCGTCTGATGCGCCTGCCCCTCACACTGAAAGCAGAAGCCGGAGTACACCCACCGGGGTACTCAAAGACTGAGAGTGGCTATGCAAAGGCCCCCCTGGCCTGCGAGAACAAAAGAATTGGCCTATAAAAGAAGGAGCCCTGCTCCTTGAAAATTAGATCCTGTTTGGGCCACAGAAGGACTCTGCCCTACGAGAAGGACCGTGAGAGACAAGGAAGGGTGCTGACTCTTGCCTGTGTCTGGTGCCTTGCTGCTGAAGGAGAGGAAGAAGAAAAGACTACGAGAAGACTTTTGCTTTACTTTGTGCCAAACTCTGCAAAGAGATCTCCAAGGGCTTGCAACTGAACTTGCCCCCTGACCAGCGTCCCAGGACCAGTGGACGCTACCCCCTTGGAAGAAAGCGACTGCGGGTGCTGACCATCGCCGCAGCACCGACGGAGGAATCTCCTCCAAGGCAACGACATCCACCTGACCACCGTGACCGGGGCCCAAAGCAACAGCGAGAGCAAAGTAAGGACCAGCCGCCGCTGGCCCGAACATCGTGACCGCAACTGCACCGGGAGCCCGAGAGCAAAGCGAAGGAGGACCCGTCCGGTCCGAGCTCTCGAGGTGACTGCATAACGAGCAGCCACTCACCTGCAAAGACGGACATTTGCCCTGTGAGAATCCGCAAGGTCGGTAGCCTGCCCGACAGCCCAGCTGTGAGCCCACAGCTGCACCGGCACTTGGCTGGGTACGTCCTGCACTTGGGGACCGTACTGCCACTTGCCACCGCCGCACAGCCGCCGCCTCCAGGGTCGGAGCGGACGACAAGGAGAGGACTCTGCCGCCACAGAACACCGCTGCCCCGGATGACCAGTGACCTGCTCGGCTGAAGAGCCGCAACGATCAGCGACCCCGGGAAGGCAACGCGACGTGGGACAGATCCCCTGGACGCCGCCGGCTCCACAAGAACTTTGGTTAACACCGGCCTACGGGCCTCAAGAGAACTGCATAAGAACTGTGGTAAACTGAACTGAGTAAACTTGCAACCGTTATCATAAAGTACGTTGACTGTATTCACAAGCCTGCTTAAAATCTATATAAAGATATATATTTTTACAGAATACAGTCTGGTCTCGTTGTGTGGTGGGTTGGTTGTAAAGGTGTACTATTGCAAGTGTTTAACCCTATGTGCCCCAAAGATTAGCCTACGACTGCTTAAGCCACACTACCTAGAGGGTAAGCAGAGGTTGTCTGGAAGGTAACCCTCAGCCCTGACGAGGAAGAGAGAGTCCCTGCTTGTCGCTAGTGCTGCACTGCGCCAACTAGAGCCTTCCCCTTCCTACAAGGGCCTACGGGAAAAAGTTGTTGAGAAGACTCGTACCTTTGCGAGTTTCTCTGATATTGCTGATTCTGCTGATAATCGCGCTGATTATTACGGGGCAGATAAGCTTGCTGTAGAAGAACTTTAGTCATCAATTCCTTAGTCTTCCTATCCTCTTTCTCTATCTCATCCTTGTTCCTATTTTCATAGTACTGGGCAGTAGCTAAAATCTGCGCTGACGTGGAAACAGCCCAAGCACTCTCAGAATCCTTCAACCTATTGCACGATTCGGGAAGCAAATTATGAACGAATTTATCGATGAACAATCTCTGACCACCTTCGGTGCTCATATCCTGACCACTGTGGTCTACAAAGGTCTCTTCAAACCACGTGAAAAAGTCGAACACATTCTCATCTTTCTTTTGCTTGCTCGCAGACAACTTGTCCCAATTGACACGCACTTCAGGCATTAGAGTCTTCATATAATTGATAATCCTACGAGGGAGGTCAGCAATCAAATCCTCAGGCTTAGCGCCACCTACTTGTCTATTATCTGCATCTCTAAGATTATTCCATGTCTCACCTAATTCCTGCGCATGATCCGTATGACGAATCTTACCCCAAATAGGCTGTGGAACAACATTCCCAAACAACATGTCTATGTCTGCTAGATCCATGATACATGAACCCGCAGTCTGAGTTAACTCTTTATAAAACCCTGCTGGATTTTTGCGCGGATCAGGCAAAGACTGCTTAACAGCTAAAACTTCGGCACGCTTCCATGGAACATGTACCCAAACTCGTTGAAAGTGTGCAACAACAGGTGGAGCAGCAGTTGCATCAGCAGGTCTCCACACTGGAGGAACCTCACGCATCGGATATTGACGCACTTTTCTCCTAACCGACGAATCAGGCTCAAACAGTTGCTGAGAAGGAGACTCAGTCCTTAATGACAACAACATCGCAACTTCTTTCTCAATCTCAAGACCCACAACGGTCCCTTTCGCAAACTCAGAACGTATACGATACAACTCAGACGGAGTCTGTCCTACTTCACTATCTTCCCATTGTTCATGAAGGAAAGAACACATCATATCAAAAACGTACCTTTGCTTCTGTGCTTCCCATTGATGGAAAACATCCATAACACCCTCAAGATCATACTGCGACGGATACGTAATCCATTTACGTGCCATGTGATCCAACACTGTCCTTTCATCAACATTAGGCAATTGACTATAAGATTGTCTACGCTCGACAACAGGAGACATACCCAATGAACCCAACAAAGGAGAAAAGATACTAGCAACCGCATCAGTCATTCTCTGTCGAGCAGAAGGAGAAGGAGATAAAAGAAGAGGAGACAGAGCAGAATGAGAAGAAACCAAAGATGAAACAGGAGGAGTATACATGACAGGCATAGGAGTAGCAGACGAAGGAGGTAGCAAATTTGGCGGCCCTTGAGAAGGCTGCGCCAGAGCAATAGGAGCCAGTGGAAGAAGAGCTGGCTGTTGAGGAATCGCAGGTGGCAAAGCAACCGGAGGTTTGGCAACTACAACTGGTGGCGGTGGTGCCGCAGCATTCTGTGCATAAGGGGGTGGCGAACTCAATAGATGCGACATTAAAGGATCTTTCTTCTCATCTTGTTGTTGAGGTGGCAAAGCTCGGTAGCACTAATCTACCGCTAATTTACGGACCCTAAGCATCTGTTCTCTCTCTTGTTCTTCCTCATTATCCCTAAACTGTATAGCAGCTTGCACCATTGACATACCTCGTTCTCGTTTATTTTTCTTCGCTAACTTATTTCTTTCAGTTTGGCTTCCTTTTGCCATAAGTGGAAATAGTCAAACATCGCCGGCCGGGATTTCTTCTTGTACGGTTTAACTTCGAGATTGTCTAAAATCTCTGTTTCAAAGCTACCATAACGGGGCCACTGTAGGACACCGTCCTTCCTGGTATACTTTACCCATATGTCATTATACGCGATGGGGGCCACTCCATGTTTTACGTAGAGCTCATAGGTTGGAGTTCCAATCGGAGGAACCGGACACGAATCCTCCAATCGGGAATCACTAGTACAACCAAAACCAAATATCTTTCCAAGTCTGCTAAGACCAGGCATCTTCGCTCACTAGTCTAGCTTCAAACTTCAAGGGAAATCTCAAAACTATAGTCTCGTGAATGCACGAGTCCCTCGGCTTTGGGGCCTGCAGGTACCAAATCAAAGCGATCCCGAAGGATACCCAAACAAAACTAAGGACTGGGAGACGCTCCACACATACTTAACTGAAATGTCGATGGCGTCACCAGAAGACCCGTCTATCGTCTAGCTCTACAAATCGTCTGATGGCTCCAAGACAGGGCGACAGTCAGGGCAGCAGTCCTTCATAGCCGTCGGAAAGCGGGGAACCTCGCAGCAAAGACTTTCGGACCATGACGACATACAGGGGTCGATGAAGTGGCAGGCCTTCCTCCAGAATTTTCACACAAAGCTCCTCACGATCGTCGGGCTTGGACCTGTACCACTGAAGTCACCCCACGTTGGGCGCCAACTGAAGAACAGGGATTTAGAACCCAGCGGCGCCAGGGAAAACGCCGGATGTCTTCGGATTCCCCTGCCTCGGCAAACAGAGACACGGGACACTTCTTGATGACATCAAAGACCAAAGTTTATTGGCTGCAACCAGGAACAGAGATCTACGAAGCACAACACGGGTAGTTTGCTAGAGACTGCACAAATTCAAGGAGAGGAGCATGGTCTTTTATGCCAAAAATCACATTCCTGGCTAGCATCAATTACATACAAACTGACCAATAGAAACATGACATTTCGAAAGTAGCGCATGATGACAATCCCACTTTCCGTTGTCCAGCCCACCAGAAATGACCAAGCAAATTCCAACTTTCCTGTTCGATCAGACCGGGCAAACCCATCATAAAGACCTCAACCCAAATCAGTAATTAAGCCATAAAGGAAGAAACAGAAACAGATGAGAAGCAAGATAGAAGGGTGTGTGCTTGTACCATAAACTCACCAATGTCCTGCTCTTTGATCTTTATCTGACCAGCTGCTTAACAAGGAACTGGCTCAGCGAGGTAAGCCTCGGGCAAAGGAGTCAGTCGGCCAGGTCACACAAGAGTCAGCTAAGGTATACGTGTCCCAAGGACTCGTTCGGCCATAGTCATCGGCCTATGTGAGGGCAACCACACAAAATGGCTGCCACACACAAAATGGAACCCGAGGGTTCAAACGAAATCCCTGAATACGTAGTGTTCTCATTGATCAATTATGACGAAAACACTTGTACACACCGCACTCGTGATTTGCGGTCCGCTGATACCAAAATCGTCTATATCCGACGACCTTTATTGCACGGGTTCAGAATCTACGAACCACGGACCCTCAAACTACGGAACTACACTCCCCTACAACATAAGCAAGCACTATCATCATAAACAAGGGTGGAGACTTACCTGCTTCTGTGTTTTTGTCGAGGGTGCTGGCGGAGAGAGCCTCCGGTGCACCTGAAGAGAAGAAGACGAATGAAAGAACTGAATAAGAATTGTTTTAATATACAAATCAAATAGCTGTATACACCTAAATAAAGTTGCTATAATTCACTTTAAGACCACTCTGAGCAGTTTTTAAATGCTAAATTGTAACATGTGGTAACAGACTTTCAACTGGAACAACGAGCAACAAGATCTTTTATACCTGCAATACACGACAGACACAACAACTTGCTTAGCTGCCCTAGGGACATCGCAAGGGAAGTAGCTTCTTCCTCTTCGACACTATACGCATCGGAGGCCCATTGGAGAACAACTAGAGGAACAGATTCTAGATGGGATCCGATCCCGTGCTTTGCAATAGAACTGCAAGAGGAACTGGAGAAGGAAGTGACTGTCAAGGAAAGGTCTTCACCCATTATGGAGATGCCTGTGACGCAGGCTCTAGGTCAAGATGGATTCTAGATGAATTATGCAAACTTCCGTCACTATACCCAGTCCCTAAGCTGGGGAGGATGTTTAGAGAAACCATGACAACAGAAAGTCTACCGCCTGACTTTAACAGAACTTTCCTTGATTCCAAAGCCAGAGAGGGATCCATAATACTGCGGAAACTACAAACGCATACCTTTGATTAACAATGACGTCAAGATCACGGTCGCCAAGATTGAAAAGAGTCATTCCCTTCCTAATTCATATGAATTAAGAAGGGTGTGTACTCTGTTACACTTAATGCAGGACAAAACCTGAGATGCAGACAAAAAGATGTCCGCTTGCTCGATGCTGAGAAGGGCTTCGATCGGGTGGGATGGGGTTACTCGTTTCAAGTAATGATCGGGATGGACATAGGACAAACTCTTCTCACCATGACAAAATGACTATGCCAAAACCCCCCAGCTACTGTGAACTGCAACGACTTTCTGTTAGAGGAAGTTATAATCAACAGAGGGACCAGATAGGGATGTCCCCAGATGCCCCCTACTATTTCTGCTGGCAGTGGAACCCTTGGCTATAGCCATTGGTGATTTAAAAATATCCTGGGCATCAGTAACCCTAGAGGTGTCCTGGAGTTGATGTCACATGCTGGCGATGTCTCACTAACACTAACCTCTTTGCCGGTCCTTCTGTGCTGGCGAATGTGAAGATCATCTCACCTTTTTCTACCTTCTCTGAAGACAAGATTAACTGGGCCACAAACAATGCTTTTCCGCTGACACCCAACACAGGGGCTCACTAACTGCACAGCCTACCATTCAATGGATAGAGGATAAAATGAAGTACTTGGGTATATTTGTGAGCAATAAATTACAAGCAATGTTCAGAGGCAACATTGCAGTCTTGACAGAACAAATACAAAGGGACTTTGCTAAATGGAGTAAACTTCAGCTTTCGATGTGGGGGCGAATACAGACGATTAAGATAATAATACAACAGCACAACGGTTATGATATATCCCTGCCTGCACACCGTTTGTCCCAAATATCATAAGCTGTGCTCACTCTTCTGGATCAAACGTGAAGATCCAAATCTTTACAAGAGCTAAACAAAAATGAGGAGCACAACTAAGAAATTCGGAATTTGCCCTGAAGAAGTCCTAAGAAAACAGGGACGAAACACGTAGGCTGTTCACCTCAGACATGTCGTCTTATTGTATTTAAAGATTGTTAATAAAATTAATGAAAAGCACATTTAAAAGAGTATTGTACAGTATATGTCGGTTTGCTGTCAAGAATTGTATTGTGCCAACAATACATTGTGTTAAGAGTACCTGGATGTGTAAAAGACTTCGTTGGACTCACTAAAAAATTCCAAATTTCTTAGTTTTGCTCCTCATTTTTGTTTAGCTCACAGAAGATTAAGATGGTGGCTGCTCTCACTTCAATCACATGTTTCGTATGTTACCGCCTCCTAATACCCAGATTTGGCAAATTGACCATCAGATAACATATTATTTATGGCAGGACAACACATCAAGACTGGCAGGGACTAAGCTGCATGCAGCAACCACATCAGGGATCCTCTGCCATCGAATATCGAATCCTGCCATGTGGGTCAGGATCTGTTGCAACTAGGATTCCACTGTCACAGATTATTGAGAACCATATGACCCTAACACAACAACCATCCTTGCGAGTCACCAGCAATCAATGCTGGTTCAAGATCAACACCCAAGTCAGACCCTCTGCCCTATGAAAGCAACAAAAGCAGAAACCTTTGAGGACACTGGGCCTCCAGGCGAGGATCTGGTCAAACGGGACTGGGCATAAAAGCAGGAATTCTCACCCTTTTAATACCTAGGATGCTTTTGTTTCTTGGCTGAAGAAGGAAAAGGGGGCCACAGAAGGCACTACAGTGAAAAACAGACCCAGACAGCCTTGATGAGAGGGAGAGTTCTGGGGAGCCTCTTTTAGATTAATCAGAATTGTGAATGATTTATAGTGAGCTGAACAATTAATCTCCACTCAAATACACATGGACACTGCTAAGATACTATTGCTTTTGAAATGATTTTAATATGACGTGTAAAAGTGTAATTTCCTGGGCTATGCTAACTAGGCCTCAGCTCGGCCTCAACACCATCTTTATTTTTATTTTTATTTTTTTATTGAGAGTTCATAGACAATGGATAAACATTACATGGCATTTTTGAGCAATGAAATTGAGAAAGTGCATAGTACAATATGTATAAAAACCAGTAAGCAAACTAAGTAACTTCATTTAAATACATAGTCATATTCAAATTCAAAACAAGCTTTATTCGATTTTTGATTTAAAATCATAAAAGCATAAAATCACATTTTTACAATTTTTTAAAAATAGACAAATTACAGCCCATACTATACAAAATAAGCTTGATTGATATCTAAAAAGAAACCAACTTTGGTCCTCTAAGAATTATTAAAAAACAGAAAAATGACATTAATAATGTTTTATCAAACAGAACCAATTACAGGGAACTTCTAACTTTTATGACAGCTTTTAAAAAACATGAGACAGCATAAATAACATGTTCATCTCCTAATTGTAGAAGTTTAACGAATGCTGATCTACATGTACGAATCCCCCAGGATTTAAGGATTGGTAGCAAGAGCTTCTTTCTGAGATTCATGTAAAATTTACAAAATAGCGCAAGGTGAATGTTCGATTGGGATGAACTGTTGTCACAGGGGCAGATTAATTTGGCAGCAGACCAATCGTTACTAGTTGGTAGAGTGACCATACGAAAAAAGATACCCAGTCTGAAGCGTGTCAACAACATGCGGAAGTAAGGGCTCTGGACCAGGACAAGATACTGTTGTAATCCCTCACAAAGTGTAATTTCCTGAAATCTGAGCACAGTATTTTTAGATTTTTCATGATTCCATCTGATGGTATCAAAGTGAACGGCCACCATCTTTTTCAGTGAGGATCTAGTAACCCCTTATAAGGTGGTAGGCTTTCAGTGGCTGTGAAATCCGTTCTTTCCATGGCTTTACTAAACTGCCGGTCCTTGCCGAGCCATGCCATTGAAATTAATTCACTTATCCTAGACCACGAGCTCGACGTGCTGTTTCTCACTGAGACCTGGCTCTCCCCCAGCTCTGGCCCTGACATGGTCAGAGCACTCCCCCCAGGCTTTCACATACTCCACCTTGATAGACCTAAAGGGAGGGGAGGAGGAATTGCAGTTCTTTACAGAGACACGCTCGCTTGTAAGATTCAGAATGGAGGGGTGACTGATTGTGAGAGCTTACAGTTCTCCCTTCGGTTGTCACCTACAGTGTCTTTGGTAGGCTTGTTGATTTATTGCCCTCCTGGACCCTTGGGTAGCTTCCCTAACTCTCTCTTAGAAGTTACGGCTCTTCTTGCCTCTTCAACTGCCAACTTTGTTGTTCTCGGGGATTTTAATATCCATCTTGAGGACCCCACTAATGCCGCGGGAGTCGATTTGCTCGATGATCTTAAATCTTTCGGAATCAATTTGGCCAACTCGGGCGCGACCCATGAGAGGGGCCACCTGCTTGATCCCATACTCTCTAACTTGGACCATCTTATTCCATCTCCGGCTCTTGCCTTACCTTGGACAGACCATTTTTTGGTGTCCGCGACATGGCAATTCGACAGCCCAGCTGCGGTGGTCCCACGGGTTCACACCCTGGAGAGAGCCTGGTCGAGGCTCCCAGTTGACACCTGGGCGGCACATTTGGAGGCCACGCAGCCCCCTCAGGGAGCTAACCCGATAGTTGCTGATGCGAATTTCCATACCTGGCTCGTGGATTCTCTGGACACTCTCCTACCCAAAAAGAAACAACTTACGAGGGGGAAGAGAGTGGGCTCTGCACCTTAGTATTAATCGGAATTGAGAACCCTGAGGAAAGGATGCAAGAGGCTAGAGCGGTCCTGGAGGAGAGACTGGAGTGAGGCGAGTCGTAAAGAATATCGTGCGGCCCTGAGCAGGTATAAATCCGCTATTCGGGTGGCAAAATCAGGATTCTTTGAAGAGCGTATAGGCTCTGCGGCCAACTCTTTCAAAGAGTCATTCAGGGTCATTAAGGAGCTACTGAATGCCCCCGATCCTCAGGTTTTCCACGAGGACCCTCGCAAAAAATGCACAGAACTGGCCTCGTTTTTTAAAAGCAAAATTGACAACATATTGGCTTCCCTTCCCCGGCTAGGTGAGGTCTCTTCTTTGGAGGACAATTCCAGCTCTCAACTTAAGTTGCAATCGGTGGAGCTGGCCTCCCTTGGTCCGGTCACTAAGGAGGAAGTTTTGGCGGTTCTGAGGTCTATGAAGAGCGGCTCCCCGAAAGACCCAGCACCTATTAAATATCTCAAACAGGTGTCATCTACAATCGGCGGCCCTGTGACGGACCTGATAAACCTGTCTCTCGCCCATGGGGTAGTTCCCCCCAGTTGGAAAGGGGGGGTGGTTAAGGCCCTTTTGAAAAAGCCTAACCTCGATCCCGCCGATCTCGCCAACTTTCGGCCTATCTCCTTGCTGCCGGGTATCAGTATGGTGGCTGAGAAGCTGGTGAACAGCCGTCTTTCGGACTTCTTGGAAGCCAATTCCCTCCTGGGCGACTCCCAAACGGGTTTTCGCCCCGGTCAGGGGACTGACACCGCCCTCCTGGCGGTCGTGGAGAATGCGAGGAGCATGCTGGATTCGGGGGGATCAGTGGCAGTGATCCTCCTGGACCTCAGCGCTGCTTTTGACACCGTGGACCACCAGGTGCTTCTCCAACGGCTGTCGGGGGTGGGGGTCGAGGGTCTGGCCCTCAAATGGTTCGCTTCCTTCCTGGAAGGTCGTACATTTGAGGTGTGGGAAGGCCAGGAAAAATCATCGTCAACCCCTCTCCAGTGTGGTGTGCCACAGGGCTCTTCATTGAGCCCTACCTTATTCAACGTTTACATGGCCCCCCTGGAGAGTGTGGTACTGCCGCTGGGTATTAAAATCATCAGTTATGCTGATGATACTCAGCTGGTGGTAGGCCTCTCCCAGTCGGCGCACCATCCCGACCGGCTGCACACGTGTCTTGAAAAGATCTACACGTGGATGTGCAGCTCAGCCCTAAAGTTAAATGGCTCCAAGGTGGAACTGATGCTGCTGGGGAACTCTTCTCCATCTCTGTCCCCCAGCAGCTGGCCAGACTGTCTGGGACCAGTGCCCCCCCCCCAAGCAGGAGATCAAGAGCCTGGGGGTATGGCTGGAGCAGGACCTATCGTTTAAAACCCATGCCAAAAAGACTGCTGGCGTGTGCTTTGGCCTGCTCCGCTCAGCCCAGAAGATTCTGCCTCTGCTCCTAGTGGCCACTCGAAGGCTTCTCATCCAGGGACTTATCATCTCGCGGCTGGATTTCAGCAATGCGCTATTCCTGGGCGCACCCGAATCTACCCTGAACAGACTGCAGCAAGTGCAGAACGCGGCTGCCAGGCTTCTGACGGGTCTCCCTAGGCGTCAATCTGCCCGCCCGGCGTTGAGGGCACTGCACTGGCTCCCTGTGAGGGAAAGGGTGAAATTCAAGTCACTCTGCATCGCCCACAAAGTTCTGCACGGGGTAGGTCCACCTATTCTGGAGGAGATGGTCCAGCCTTACAAGGCCCCTCGTTCTCTCCGCTCTGACCACCAACACCTCCTTCAGGTTGGCAGGGTGAAAAAGGCAAGAACCGGTGGCAGAAGGTTTTCAATAAATGTGGCCTCCTTGTGGAACTCATTGCCCCTACAACTGCGCTCGGAAGCTAGTCTTCTTCGGTTCCGTAAACTTTTAAAAACTTTTCTGTTCTCCGTTTAATCCCTGCATTCTTTTAGTAGTGTTATGTTCTGGTAAGCGCTGGGATGCCTATTGGTAACCAGGCGCTATACAAAACTCAGAATAATAATAATAATAATAATAGGCTTGTCAAAGAACTCTGAATGACCTAATTCAATGAACAAGTTTCTCACTGTGACGGGGTCCCTCCTCCGGACACTGAACTGTACCGCAACTGGTGGGAAGCCACCCCCCTTTCACCCACTGCCTTTCGTTCCCAACAGCTGCCTGTCCCGACATGGAGGGAAGAGCTAGAAACGGGTTGGCCGGAGGAGACGGAGGTCGGCGGTCCCTTTAATTCCTCGGCCTGGACGGACGAGGCCCCGCCCATCAACAAGCCGGAAACCGGAAAAGGGAGCCCGGCCCCGGAGAAGACGAACGGCGTATCCCTGGAGGAGCTAGGCAGATCAAGAGCGGAGAGCAGAGGAGAATCCGGTGACTACCCCCCCCGAGACGAGAGCAGCGGAGCGGAGAAGCGGAGAACAAGCCCGGAGGCCAACGTACCCTCGAGTCGCCCCGCCACGCACCCAAGGGAGGGGCGTGGCGGCAACAGGTACGGGGCCGGGTAGCGGGTTGGGTGTCTCAGCACGTTCCTCTGCCTGTATAGTTGTACAGCCCTTGTAGTAAAGCCCCCTCCAAGACCCTTCCCCTACACGAGCACTCCCACACGGCGTGTAGAGTCTGAGCACTAACACCGGTTGTTTGTCTCCTCACCCCCGGCCCTATGAACTGCATGACAGCGTATGGCTGCCTGACACCCGTTTCTCTTTTGTTTTTGGGCTCCCCGGGAGTGCTGGAAGGAGATGTGGCGAAGAGAGCCCTGTGGGCCCGGTGAAGCAAACTGGAGCCTCCGCGAAAGCCACCCTTGGACACTGCAGCCTTTGCCAGGGATAGAATAACCAGTAGACAGAGACGTTGCTATATAAAAATAAAACCATCTTTAAGAGCACTAATTAAAGACTCTGGCTCTATCGTTCATTCTACATCCCAGGGTAGTCCCACAAGATCTGAAGCAGACCTAGAGAGCTCCCCTGATCTGGGACACTCACATAAGATAACCAGCTGATATTAGCTACCTTGTCCAATGTCAGGCAGTCGCTGATTAGGTCTCTGTTCAGCGTGGTTTCTTCCGTAACCCAAACCTTATGCCATAACAGGATAGGGGACATCCTAATGATATCGCTAATATAGGGGACTCCCGCTTCAATATGTGTCCTGTAAGTTGATGTAGATTTTGATACACCCAGTAGGTAACGGATAAACTGGTTTTCATAACATTGTAAGGTCTGGGGACTCTCAATTCCCCATAACCCTGCACCATACGTGGCCGCAGATACACACTTTGCCTTGTATATGTGTATTAATTCTTTGACAGGTTAACCACCGATTTTTACAGAACAATTTCTTAGGGCACCTATGGTCCGAGTGAAAGCCAACTTCCTAGCTGCTATTGCAGCCTTCCAACCACCCCGCCTATCGAACATTACTCCCAGATAACAAAACCTGTCGGCTGTTTCAATTCTTTGGTCTCAGAATATGGGGCAGGGGACCCTCCTTAATTTTGCTGCACAGGGCATGGTGTAAGTTTTAGAAGTGTTCACCCTTAGGCCTCTGTCCCTCATGAAGCCCGTAAATTTTTTCACTGCCTTCTGTAGTCCGAGCCTTGTTTGTGACATTAATGCCGCATCGTCGGCGTATAATAGGATGGGCACCGGGGACCCGTTTATAGAAGGGTAGTCATATGATGAGTCTGTTAGATGTTGCCCAATAGAATTGATATAAAAGGTAAATAACAGCGGTGCTAATATGCAACCTTGTCTAACCCCTCTCAGTATGGGAAATTTATCTGAACATTCTCCTTGTTGACCAAACCTCACTCTAGCACCTGCGTCCTTATATAGTTCTTTTTATAAAAGTGATGATTTGATCATCGATGCCAATATCACAAATTGTTAACCAGAGGAGCTTGTGGTCGACGCAGTCAAATGCGGAACTTAGACCAATAAAAGTGATATAAAGTTTTCCGCATTTAGCCTGGGTATATTTGGAGATGAGTAGAGACGGATTTAAACATTGTTCAATCGTCCTTTTCCCTGTTTTAAACCCACATTGCAAGTTGGAGATAACATGGTGATCCTCCTCCCAGGATTGAATTCTGTTCAAAATTATTCTGCCGGCCACTTTCATAAAGGCATCCAAAAGAGAGATTGGCCTATAACAGGTGGGGTCATTTCTATTGCCTTTTTTGAAGATTGGGACCCCAATGGCATCGGGCCAAGTAGAAATGAACCCACACTGATTGGCCTTATTTAAAACGTTCGTAAGCAAAAGGGCCCACAAATCCAACTCAGCCTTATAAACATCGATCGGGATGCAGTCAGGACCTGGTGCCTTGCCTGATGCACTTTCTTTAATTTGAATTTAGTCATATTCAAATTCAAAAAGTTTTTTTAAAAATTCCTAAAGTGCAATGTGCATAGTGCAATATATTGACAGTAAAACAGACTAAAAAAACATTAAAATCTATGTCCCGCATAATAAGTCTAACATTCGAACACACTCCAGTATTTATCATATTTCCTAAGGACTCCTGATCTCAATGCATACTTTCTTTCCCTTCCCTGAATCCTAGATAATTTTAATTTCCATGCATGTAGGGTTGGTGCTTTCTCTGATTCCCAACATTGCAAAATAAGCGATTTGGCTACCAATGATGCTATGAACAAGGATTCGTCGTAGGGAGTGGAGTTTAAGGAGCAACCAAGGACTGAAGTTAATTCATCAAATGCAATATTGACTTTAATCATATTACTGAGATTTTTTCCTATCTTCTTTCAGAACTCCTGTATTTTGGAACACTCCCAGACTGTGTGTTTCCAAGTGCTCTTTTCTTCACAACAAAAACACTTGTCCTCAACTTGGGGATATATACTATGGAGGAACGAGGGCGTTCTATACATTAACCATTTGCTATAGAATTGCATTCGCTTAAAATTGGCGCCTCTAAAAATGCATTTGTTAAATTTATTAACTTTATCCCACGTGAGTTTGTTAATTTCAATGTCTTCCCTCTTTTTCCACCTATCTCTGGCCTTATTATACAATACAATTGAATTATTGTCCTTGAGATTTTTTATCCAGACACTAATTTTCCTTTGCCTCGCGCTATTCAATGCTTCCGTTATGGCACTTTTATGAAATAAGTTATATATGTCTAGCTCTCTGAACTCAGCATGAAGAGCGATAAAGGACCATTTCAAGATTGTGTTCGAGTGGTCGATCTCCCCAGTAATTTCCTCCCAAGATTTCCATCTGTTCCCTAAAAGAAAGTCCTCAATTTTATCGAAGCTGTTTTCCTTCCAAAGTTGCACAATATTTTTATCCAGACAACCCCTCTCCCCAGTATTTAAACTGAATAAATTAGTCGAACTACTTGTTCTAAAAATATCATAATATTTCAGGAGCTGGGTTCTCTGTTTAAATAGCCACTGTAAAGACTTATAATGTACCTTCTTTGGGTATTTCGTGATTCTTACTGGATCATAGATTTTAGATTCCAACAACATGCTCCTCATAAAAAAATTGTCTGCTTCATGATCATCTAAAAAAAAAACTAAAACTGTGATGTGCAAAAGTAGCAAAATAATATTCTTTAATATTTGGTAGGGACAACCCTCCTTGTGCGAACAGGAGGTACAAAGTGCTAAGTGCTAATCTCGGAATTTTATTTGCCCATAGAAACGAGGAGAGCATGGTATCCACATTTAAAAAAAATGAAACCTGAATTGCACACGGGGCTGCACTAAAAAGGAAATTAAAAAGTGGTAGGATAGACATACGGATTAGGGCAACACGTCCCATTATTGATAACGGTAGATGGCTCCATTGATCTAGTTTTGAACCAATCCTTTTTAACAGGGGTATGTAATTTAACGTATATAGGTCTTCCAAATTATCAGAGATGAATATTCCCAAATATCTCTTAGGGTGGGTATTATAAATCTGCCTAAATTCCGATGATAAAGTGTCTACCGTGCAGTTAGCTAAAATGATTTCCGTTTTGTTCACATTTATTCTATAGCCTCCTAGCTTTTGGAAGTCAGAAAAGATTTTTTAAATTTCTACTTGACTTGTGGGTTTTGAATTTAGAAAAAGGACAATGTCATCGGCATATAGTTTTATATTTGTCATTCCGGCTACAGGTACTGTATTGGCCATTGTCCCCCTAATTGCAATCGCCAAAGCTTCAATAAATAAAGCAAATAAAATTGGCGACAGGGGGCAACCTTGACGCGTGCCTCTGTTAATTTTACATGTCCCAACATTCATATTATTAATAATAATCTGTGCCTTAGAATTCTCATGTTGTTTCAGGAGGAATATAAAATCGGGCGGAAAATCAAAGCTGTGCAAAATCGCAAAAAGACAGTCCTATGACACTAGATCAAAAGCCTTTTCGGCATCCAAAAGCCAGATCTGTGCTTCTACCTTATTGATCTTAAAATAGTCCAATGCCTCCAAAAAAATATTGTATTAGTGTGGAGGTGTCTTCCTGCTATAAAACCGCACTGATCTGGACCTATAAGAGACCCTACTATTTTATTCAGCCGATTCGCAAGAAGTTTCGTAAAAATGTTATAGTCTGTATTTAAAAGACTTATAGGCCTGTATGAATTTGTGTTTTCCTTCTCCTTTCCTTTTTTTAAAATACTAACGACCACTGCAGTGCGGAAAGAGTCCGGAGGGGGCCCTCCTTGTAATAAGAAATTAGTTAGTAGCAGGAGCTCTTTACGGAGAATACCATAAAAAAAATTAAAGTTCCGCAGGAAGACTATCCTCACCAGTAGCCTTGCCACTGGGGAGGGAGCTAATTACCTCATCTAGTTCTGTCTTTGTGAACTCCTCAGCCAAAAAAGTTTTTAGCGTTGTTGCCTAGCTTGGGAATTTGGAGTGCATCTAAAAATTCCCAAATATTTTCTGTTGCAACCCCTTCACTAGTTTGGTAAACTCCCTCATAATGTTTTAAAAACATCTCACCTATAGAAGCTGTAGTCTTCGCCTGTACTTTGGTAACAGGGTCCAAAAGGTGCTCTATTCTGTTGCGGACTTGATTTTATTTAGCTTGCCACACCAAGAGTTTACTTGTGTATTCACTCTCTTCATGGAGCTTCTGGGCATAGAGATTACTATTTGTGTCACCTAGATCATAGAAGAATTCCTTTATTTTTTCATGGCTTCAACTACCTTTTGCCCCGAGACCAAAGATCTCGCTCTATAGTGCTCTTGGTTTCCTTTCACAAGATTTGTCTGTAAATTAGATTTCTCCTCCTTTTTTGCCCTCTGTTTCGGTATTTCTTTGGAGGTAATTATTCCCCTCAAAGTGGCCTTAAAAGCGTCCCAAATTACATTGATTGGAGCTGACCCTCTATTCCGCATAAAAAAACTCCTCGATATCTATACACCATTGTGACTCTGAAAGGTTCAATTTATTAAAATACCATCTTCTAGGTGTCTCTGTTTCTTGATTCCCTATAGTTAACTCCATGTAAAGTGCTGCGTGATCTGAGAATGGATTTGGTAGGTGATCATCTAAACCATAGGATGTTAGAAAGAAGTCCAACCTAGATGCTGAATTGTATTTTGCAGAATGGCAAGAATATTTGCGTTTAGATGTATTGCAGGATCGCCAATAATCAATGACGTCAAGGTCTGATTTGCAACTTTGTAAGGCAATAGCAACTTTGGGTTTATTCAAGCGCCATTCTTTTTTTGGATGAATCAATTAAAGGATTCTGTAAAAAATTAAAATCCCCTCCCCATATTATTTGCCCAGATATACCCGTCAATGCTTGTTTCAGTTGTAGAATTGGGAGTGGGTCATCTATCACTGGTGCGTATATTGTGGCTAATATTATATTTACCATCTTGTTTAAAATGGATGTCTTATCATGTTCATGCTCTGTTTATCATTTCTGCTGCAAGTAATGTTTGTTTTATTCCTGAATGACCCTATCCTCGTTGATGACTCTCTAGCCGGGGCTCAGTATGGTCACATTTCCCTAAGGATCCTTGCACACAGTATTGCATTCATTCACAATGGTCCACTGTTGTTCTTGTAACTAGGTTCTTCTGACACCTCCTGGTGACATTAGGTCAGAGGGTTGAATCAATATTCATGTAGAGGGTTAGTGCTAGGATGGTGGGTCTGCTTGACAGTTTTCATGTGCTTATTCTGGTTTGTTATAAAACATTGATTTCTTTGCGCACACCACAATAATGCTGCACTTTCCATGGTGTTGTATGAGAAGATTTCCTATATGAACCCTCGAATTTGGGGGTGACCAAGCAACCTTTCCTTTGCTACTAGGGATGCTGTCTGATTTCTTACTGATTTTGTTGCACAAATGGGACTTAGAATTTACTCGGATTTTGGTCAATTTTCTGTACTGATGGCACTTATGTCAATTGAATTTTATGAACCCCAGCAGTTTCAATATTTAATTATTTTATATTGTGCCTAATAAAGTTTTGTAATAAAATGTCATCATTTCCTTCTTCTGCCTTGGAAATTACTTATTGAGTCAGTCCTTTCTGATTTGACTTTATTTTTGATTTGCTAATGTTGTACCTTATCTTGGGACACATTGCCTCTTGGAATAGAGGTTAACACCACCCCGATTCACCCAACCTTTAGGTGTGCTCTTGGAGTGTAAGATTGTAGGAGTCCAGCGCACCCACAGGTCGAACAGGGAAGACAAAAACCTGGGTCCCCTTGATAGAATTACACATTTTCAAGGTAAGTGTAAGGACCAGGCAGTCTGCCAAACGTAGTCTATGCACAAAGCCACCCAAACCACAGAAGAGGAGGAAGTCCAAGGAAAAGTGAAAGGCAGTGACCACTAAAATATGCAAGTAAGGGCACAAAAAGCACACAAGAGTTTCCAGCCAATGATTCAGGAAACTGTGTGTGGTGTACTAAATTGCAGATGCCTCCTATTGGAAATTTGCTTCTGAAGCAGAAGCCTGCCAAATTGAACCTAAAAGATGCATTAAAACATAAATCCTTTCCATGGCTGCACTCCGAGTTAGAAACAGGCCAGATTATAACACAGGGCGTCAATAGCATTTACAAGATTTACCTGGCCGTGGGGTATTCAGAAAATAATAGACTGCATTATCATACACTGTGAGGTAAGTAATCTCCCAAAGTTCCTGGTCATGGCAAAAGATCTTGGAGAATATTAATTAAACTGACTGCCCCTTGGTTTCAGTACATGCCAGAGGTATGGCAGGATTAAGTCTAACCACCACCTTTTAATCTCCTTAAATTGGACTGAAAACTGAAGCGAGCCTGCAGTCTTCCTTTCGTATCAGAATAAGAAAGTGAAGAAGATATGGACTGAACTGTGTTCACAAGAAGAAGAGAAAGGCAAGTTTCAATGAGGTATGGTAAGTAAATGATTGGATAAAGGTTTGATTAATCTCCGACGGTGTGCCCCCTGAACATCGAATCAACAATATCGATGGGACAGAATATAGAAAATAAAATATTGACAGGTAAGTAAGGCTAGATTTTCTATGCTGAATGCCACATATATGTGCTTATGCGGGACATATATCTTGAAGGTACCTAGATGTGGAGTTAGGAAGAGTAAGTCTTCACTTTTGTATATGAACTTAACTTGCAGTACTTTGTTTCTCCATATTCTGTCCTCTATATTAGTATTGTAACTCACAAAAAGTACATTCTCAAAACCTTATGAACTGGTTTATGACCTACAAGAAAAACCGAAGAGGGAAAACTCCTAAGAATATCAAAGATAATCATGAAAATCATTTGATCAGAATGTTGTGTGTCTTGTTATGGACAAGAGACCTTTTTAAGGATGAGAACCCTCACTCACCCGAAGGTGACATGCCTCATCATGGGGCTCCATCCTCACAACAGGGCCACTAGGTCCCAACTGTGGCCTACAACTCTTCCAAAATGGAAGAGGAGCTGAAGTGTTTTGTATAGAGGGTTACCAAAGGACTCAATGAGTGAGGGCCAGAGTGCAAACAAACATCAAGTAAAGATATTAAAACTGTGTCCAGGGGACCCAATAACTTTATAGTGTAGTGCCCTAGGACAGGGTTAAACACGAAGAGGGCTATGGGTTATCAACAAATATACCCCTGCTAGAGTTCAACATGTTTGTAATGGAGGAACTCAGACAGTGACACGGGCGAGTTTCAAGCGGGGTACCCTTTGGCTGAAGAGAGGTAATTGAATGCCTTGATCAGATGAGACAGCATATTCTCCACCGTTCATGTATACATGCTATAAACTCTTGACGGCCAGTATAAACATCTGTTCATTGTTCAACACTATTTGAATTAATTATATGCAGAGTGACTAGTCTTCTTTTGGTCCTGAAGAATGCCCATGGATCCACCAGAAGATCTTCCGAAGCATGCGCAGGATGTTGAAGCACGATGAGGAGACAGCATGACTTGCCTGGTCATGGAGAGGGAGGAGTCCAGGATGAAACCCAGGTTGCGTGCGTGGTCCGTTGGTTTGGGTGCGGTGCCCAGGGCGGGGGGCCACCAGGAGTCGTCCCAGGCGGAGGGCGAGGAGCCCAGGATGAGGACCTCCGTCTTATCTGAGTTCAGTTTCAGGCGGCTCGTCGTCATCCACTCGGCTACCTCTTTCATCCCTTCGTGCAGGTTGGCTCTGGCGGTGGCGGGGTCGTTGGTCAGGGAGAGGATCAGCTGGGTGTCGTCGGCATAGGAGATTATGTTGAGGTTGTGTTGGCGTGCGATGGCCGCGAGGGGGCTCATGTAGACGTTGAAGAGAGTAGGGCTCAGCGATGATCCTTGAGGGACGCCGCAGATGTCTTCGGTGGCCTCTGACTTGTACGGTGGTAGGCGGACTCTTTGTGTTCTTCCATCGAGGAAGGAGACGATCCATTCCAGTGCCTTCTCCTGGATTCCGACGTTGCTGAGGCGCTGCACTAGGGTGCGGTGGCAGACCGTGTCGAAAGCCGCGGAGAGGTCTAGGAGGATGAGGGCCGCTGTTTCTCCGTTGTCCATCAGGGCTCGGATGTCGTCAGTGGCGGCGATGAGGGCGGTCTCGGTGCTGTGGTTGTGGTTAAAGCAATAAGCAGGAGAGAGGAATGGTGGGATTTGGATAGGCCATATACCAGGCGTGCTGCCTGGTTCTGCACCAGTTGAAGGCGTTGAAGTGCATAAGCGGGGACACCATTGTAAATAATATTTCCATAATCGATCTTAGATAGGACCATAGCCATTAAGATAAGTTTAAGTGCAAGGGGAGAGAAAAAACGAGATATTTTCCTAATGAAACGCAGGGTAAAGAAACAAGAGGAAACAACAGAACTAATATGGGAGTGAAGTGTCAGATGATGATTAAGTGTGATGCCAAGGGTCTTAACTGAATGTGATGGAGTGGGGGGTAAACCTATAGAAGGGGCCAAAACGAGGGGGACCAAGGGTTACCACTGCCACCAGTCAGAACCAGCTCTGTTTTATCCGGGTTGAGTTTAAGATGGTTCGCATTCATCCAATCCCGGATAAACAGCATAACGGACTGGAAGCTAGTGATACCTGATGTGAGGGGGGAAACATTAAAAATGAGTTGGAGGTCATCAGCGTAGTTGTACACTGTGACCTTCATTTGTTGCAGTGCAAAAATAAGAGGGAAAATGTAAAGGTTAAACAAAAGAGGGGAGAGGGAGGAACCCTGAGGGAAACCGCATTGCACCCTGCGGGGCGGGGCAGAGAACTCGGCCAGATGAACTGCTTGCATACAGTCAGACAGGAAGGAGCCGAGCCAGGCCAATATCGGTCCCCCTATGCCCGCCGCCTTGACATGAGACAGAAGAATGGAATAGTCCACCGTGTCAAAAGCGGCAGACAAATCCAGGAGGACAACGGCCTGGGGAGTGTTAGTATTGAGCCCCTCCCTGAGTTGATCCATGACCGAGATAACCACCTTCTCGGTGGAATGCCGAGGACGAAAACCGCCTGGCAGAGTGCAAGGTAGTTGCTATCCTCTATAAAAGAGCTAAGCACCTGGGTGACATGGGACTCAGCGACCTTTCCCAAAAACGGGAGAAGGGATATAGGGCGGTAGTTTGCCGCGGAGGCAGGATCCGACCCGGACTTTTTCAGTATAGGGATAATTATAGCGGTCTTGAAGGGGACAGGGACAGTGCCATGTGTGAGGGAATCATTCAGGAGGGTGAGGGCAGGAGATGGACAATCAGAGAAAATCTGACAGAGAATGCGGGCCGGGCAAATGTCAGCTGGAGAGCCTGACTTGACACGCCTAAGTAGGGGGAGGAGGGATTCTCTAGTCAGTGCAGGAATGTGCGTAAGAAACAGGTTATTGCCAGGCGGTTGGGGGTCAGTGAAGGTAGGCGAGGGGGGAGGAATATTGGCCTTAATGCAAACTACTTTCTCAATAAAACACTCGTTAAGTGAGTCGCATAGGGCCTGAGAAGGGGGGATCTTAGGCAAAGTTCTATCCGATGAAGCCAGCTCGTGGACGGTGGCAAAAATCTCACGCGGCTGGCTTTCCGCAGCTAGAATACGCCGCGAGAAGTATTATGTCTTGGCTACTAAGATGTCTTTTTTATATTCACTAAGGATGGTAATATAGTGTTGTCTGCGGGTAGGGCAGTATGCTAACCTCCAAGCTCGTTCAGCCTGTCGTACCTCCAGTTTCTTGGCTTTAAGGCCAGGGCTGAACCACTTGTAGTCCTATCTATAAACTCATCAAGAATATATCCTTGGAGGACCTCGCTACCCCTGACCATTAGGTGCCCAAACTTCCGCTGGAGCAGCGATAAGCTATCATTTCGTGTCTTGTGATCACATAAGGCCCTTCAAGGCACTAGATATACATGTTATGCACCTCTCCTGTATGAGATTGTCTCTTTATTGTTACTTTTTCTCTCTTTTTGAATTCATTACCTTTTCCTATCTGTGCATAACCCAAAACGTTATAGTCTATCAAAGGCAGAGTTCTGACGATTGTTAATAAAGTGCTGCTAAAACTTGAAATTGTATCTGACTCCGCACAAGGCAGTCCTGGTAAGAAGTGCCATTGCTCGCGTGGTATGAATACAGCAGCCCCATCAGTGGTGATGCCAAGATGGGTGTTTCTGCTCCATTCAAGTGCTGTTGTAAGGGCAGCTGTAGTGGCGCAGTCTAGTGTTCGCACGTCACGTCGGCGACGTGACGTGCCAGCGACCATGTTGGGCTGCGTGCGCAGCGCGAGGCATTAGGCGCGAAGAGCCGAGCCGAGAGCAGAGAATCGGCTCTCTTTAGGATAACGAGAAATAAAGTAACAGAGTGATAAACCTCACAGCGACTGCAGCATCTTCCTTGGGGGGTAGAACTAACATTACAATGGCGACGAGGATGGGATAGAAGCCCCCCCCCCCCACAGAAAAGGACCACCGAGGGAAACAGCAAATACACCGGTGGCAAGAAAAGAAAGACACACAACAGCAGCAAACAGGACCACTGAACCTGGCAGTCAGAGGAACAGAGAACCAGGAAGGACATACGGCTACTACACAGGTACCTGATCCTAAAGAGCGCGGCAGAGCCCCTAGGTGCCAGAAAGAAAGACAACCACACAACAGAGGGGGGACGGACCCCAGAGACACAAGCAAAGCGCGCCAGATCACGCCTAGAAACATCAGAGAAGGGGAACCGCGCTGGATACCTCACAAAAGAGCGAGGGGGCTGACGCAGGTAGTCCCCAGGCTCACGCAAGTAAGGGTGAACAAGACAGCACGCCAGGGAGCCCTAGAAGCTCGGGGAGCGAACAACCCGCCGTCAAGAGTGAGAGAATGAGCGCGCAGGCAGGATATGCCATGGCTCCGGTGCAGTTTCTACCAAGGCCCGGAGAACCACTCATGAAGTGGGAGGATTGGAGAGAATATATTGATAACTTCATAGGAGTCTTGGAAGACGAAAATGAGGAAGTATTCAAGCCCTTGAGAAAAAAACGCATCTTGTTACTAAACCTAGGCCCGGAAGGTCTGAGAGTCTACAAAAGCTTAGTACCAAAACAGAGAGCAAGCACGGACGATGGCGTGTACGCCTACGCAATTGATGATCTGAACGAACACTTCAGGCCGGCGGTGTGCATATCGGTGGATAGATTCAATTTCCAGCAGAGGAAGCAACGCCCGGGAGAGACGGTGGAAAAATATGTGGCGGCACTGAAGCGGCTAGCGTCCACATGCAAATACGACAATTGGGAAGAGGAGTTCATTAAGGATCAGGTGGTGATGCACACCACGTGCACAGCAGTGCAGGACAAACTTTGGGCCAGTGGGGACACCACCCTAAAGGAGGTGATGGTCATCGTCAAAAGAGCGGAGTTGGCACGTAGGTGTGCAGATGCAACGAAGAAGGAGACAACGCCTAGCACCATGGTGAACAGAGTAGACGATGAAGAGCCCCGCAGAGACTACCAAAACAAGAGGTCGTCGGAGAAGGGACCTAGCAAATGGCAAGGCAATGCAGGCCCCTCGGGAAAACAGGCGGGAAACAACAGGAAGACATGCTACAGGTGTGGGAGCTGGTCACACGAGGCGCATGACAGAAAATGCCCAGCATTTCGCGCCAAATGTATGTATTGCGGAATAATCGGACACTACGAGAAGGTGTGTCGGAAGAAAGCCTCCAAAAGCACGGTGAAATACATTGGCCAAGGTAGCGACGAACAAGAAGAAGGGACGGAGGAAGAAGTCGTCACGGTACTCTGTATCTACGACCAGGTGTTGAGCGTGGATGGCCAAGTCCTGGGCATTGATGGCAGAAGAACAATGAAACCTGTCCTGGAGATGTCGATAGGAGGAATCACAATCAGTGTGGTGGCCGACACAGGATCACCCTACACCATCATCCAGAGAGCGGTGTGGGAGGAGAAATTTGCACCATATCTTGGCCCAGAACTGGAAAAACTGGACATCCGCCCAGTCACGTACAATGGGGACCGCACACCAATGGCAGGATTCAGACCGTTAAACTTCGAGTTTAGAGGCCGGTCCGCTTACTGCAAGCTCTACGTGTCAGAGAAGGGCCCCTCGGTCCTAGGATGGTTGGACCAAGGTGACCTAGGCATCAAGCTGGACCCAGGTGGCAAAGAGCAGATTTTACTAACAGAACCAGAAGCATGGCAAGACCTCAACAGATGGAGGAGCGAATACCCCAAGGTATTTGGTGGCACAGTGGGAAGATTGGAGAAATTCTCACATAAAATCATCCTGAAAGATGACGCAGTACCGGTGGCCCACTAGGCGAGAAACGTCCCTTTGGCAGTAAGAGAAGCGGTACGGGAAGAACTCCAGGACCTAGAAAGGAAGGGGATCATCAAGCCCATCACGTGTGCTGAGTGGCTGGCGCCTCTGGTGGTGGTCAAGAAACCCAGCGGTAAGGTCAGGCTGTGTGTCGACCTGCGCGAACTGAACAAGAACATTGTGGTGGAAAGGTTCCCCCTACCCCGAATAGAGGAGATGCTGGCCAGCAGCAGGGGAATCAAGTGGTACTCCACCATTGACTTGACCTCAGCCTACCACCAGATTGCCCTACACCCGGAGAGCCGCCGACTCAATTCATTCATCACCCCATTCGGGTGTTATCAGTTTCGCCGCATGCCGTTCGGGCTGGCCTCAGCGGCAGCAGTATTTCAGAAGCTGATGCACCAACTGTTCCAAGATACCACTGGCGTCCAATACTTCCAGGACGACATCCTAGTGATGGGGCGAGATAGACCTGACCACGATGTGAAACTCGGAAAGATGTTACAGATCTTGGAGAGAAAGGGCCTCACAGCGGAATGGTCCAAGTGCCTGTTAGAACCGGCTGTCTCTAGTTGGCAGAGGTATACACTTCTGACAAATAGGGACACACCTTTTCTAGTCAGGGCAAGGGGATCACACCCTTTGATAACCCCTACTCACCCCCTCGGTAGCTTGGCAGAGCAGATAGGCTTATCTCGGAGGCTGTGCGTTAAGCATTTATGACCACATACAGTAATAACTTGAATACACTACAAATGGACACGACTCAGTAGTATTATAAAAATAAGTATTTTTATATAAGGCTTAGCACAAGACCAAATAACGACAAAAATGTACACAATCTTAATAAATACTCCGGGAAGGGAAAAATAGTTCAAGGTAGTTTCTTCTTTAGCACAAAGTCTTTAGTATCAAGCAAATCTTCTTCTTGGAAACACAGTTCTTAGCAACGAGGTAACTCACACGGGAGCTACACGACGTCGAGGCAAAGTTAATCCAAAGGTTCGGCATCGACCGCGAGGAGTGCTACGTCGAGCCCGGAGTCACACGGTGTCAAGTTCGGGATATGCTGTGCGCAGGGTCGAATGAGAGAACTACCAGGACGGCCGATGAAGGGACTACATATCCAGTGAGCCTGTGCGCCGCGCATGCGCGAACAGACGCGAAGTCGCAGGCCCCGTGAGCCTGTGCGCCGCGCATGCGCGAGATGCATTTAAACAGACGCGAGGCCGGGAGACGGCATCGGATATTGACGATACCACGGAAGACGCCGAGGAGGTAAGGGAAACGCGTTCCCTGTGCTGTGTCCATAGGTTTGCTTAGCGGGACGATATTGATTCTTAGACGCCCGAGGCATTACAGCCCAGTGACCCCCGACCCTTGAATCCGACCTTGGCTGTGCATGTACACGGACTCGTGTGGCTGCACCTGTTGTACCTGAACACAGCTCCCCCTCCTCATTTGGGTGAGAGCGAGCGCAGAGGCTCGCACTTTGACCTTTTACCCTCGTGTGGGTTTCCGGATATCTAAGACGCTATACCGCGCTGTACAAACAGCTGAAAGACAGCATAGGACTTTTTGGGTCTTTGGTGCAAACATAACCAAGGACATACTGTACCCTTCGTTGGAAGGTGCTGGGACCAGCACCACTGCGGGGGACGGTTTCAGAACAGCTGGCTAGCTGTTCAAGAGTCGAGTGGCATTGTCGGCCACTACTTAGCACGGTGCCCTCCGTTGGAGAGTGTCAGGAAGACACTCATGCGGAGGACGGTTGAGACACTCCATAGGAACAGAGTGGTTTAACTCTTAGTACTGATTATAACCCTGTATGAACATTTACATAGTAAAACTTGAACCAAACCTCCTCAGTCTGTGTCTGTGTTAGTACAGCCTTGCGCTACTACTGGTGGGGAGTCACCATCCAATCCTGTGGGCAGTCAGGGTTTACACACGGACCCCCAACAACACAGTACCTTGGAAAATGAAGCACACGATGATCAGCGGCGTCGAGCAATCCGGCGTCGCGTCTTCGGTGTCGATTAGGCCTCAGCAGGCGTCGTTGTCGATGATGCGGTTGCAAAGTGTGAGCAGCGCTCACGGCGTCGAGAGGGCACGAGGGCGATGCGATCAGCAGCGGTGCAGACACGAGGTCCCTTGGAGCTGGAGCCGAACTCACTACTCACTGGCGTTGCTGTTGGCGTCGATCGGGCCCGGCGTCCAGCGTCGAGGAAGCGGGACACTGGAGCCGTTACTCACTATGTCGAGCTGGATTCGGCGACGTCCGTAGGCGTCGGGATTGCTGGTTCTTTCAGAGGTGCTGAATTCACAGGTTCCAGCAAATAGCACTTTAAGCAGATGAAGTCCTTTAGCCCTGTGACTTCAGCAGGAGACTGGCACTCTTCCAGTCCTTGGAGATTTTCTTAGCAAGCGTGAGAGTACACACACAGTTCCTCTCTCCTGGTTCCTTGGCAAAAATAAAGAAGCACTGCAGGATTCCCCCCAGCAAACAGCACACTGGCAGAAGGGGTAGGCAAGTCCTCAGATCAGCAGGCCTCTTGTCCTTGGTTACAGGGTTCCTTGTCAGAAGTGATCTAAATTCTTGGTTCAGGGGTCCTTCTCTTATACCCCTTTCTGGCTTTGATCCCTTTGTCCATGCAGGGGGAGTTCCCAACATCCTGGGTCTGTTGTGGGTGGAGCCAGGCAGAAGCACCTGGCCTATTCATTGCGCAGGGCTGGGTCCTCAGACGGCCAGCAGGAGGTGGAGCCAGTATTGACACTGGCAGGAGCAGAGCTATCGGTCTCCTGGCAGGAGGTGGGGCTAGGATCGGCCATGGCAGGCACAGAGCCATCAGCCGCTTGGCAGGAGGTGGAGCCAGCATTGTATCAGGCAGGGCAGGCTATCAGCAACTACTCTCCCCCTACTCTCAACGCAAATGTCCCACTCATCCCACACTGACTCATCCAGACCTGTGGAGCCACCCAGCTCCTGTCACACACACACAAGACCAGCAGAAACCAGATATGGTAGACAAGAAAATAGGCACTTTCTAAAAGTGCTATTTTCAAACCCAGAGTCCAAAAACCATCCACACCAACGGATGCGTAATTAAACCCCGAGTTCAGGGATACCAAACGCGACATTGCACCATGCTCCCCGAGCCAGCTAGGATCATAGCATTAATAATCCCGGCGGCCCATTCTAACTAATGGAGAGCAGGCTACCTCGCAATAGTGAAGAACGAAGATGGCGGTAATTCACTATTAGGACATGCCAACTTGGTCAGGCGTGCCCTACCTTATACTTACAATGCACCCTGCCCGTGGGCCTACCATAGGGGTGACTAACACGAAGTCAAGGGAAGGTTTGAGGGGCTGGCAAGTAGGTATACTTGCGCAGCCCGCGTGACAGTACCAGACTGCACGTGGGTCTCGCAATGACCGACCCGTAGACATTCTTTTACGAGGCCGCTCTTGTGGGTGGCACAACTTGTGCTGCAAGCCCACGAGCGGCATTTGTATTTACAAGCCCCGGCACTCCTGGTGCACTAGACTAGGGACTGATAGTAAACCAAATAAGCCAAACATGGATACAATCGATACATCAATTTAACATAGGGAGCACTTACGCTGTGGCACTGATCAGCAGCGGCACAGCGCCCAAAGCATATACCAGCAAAACATCGTAAAACAGTGGAGGCAAACAGAAAAAATGGAGGAGAGACTCAAGCCAATGATGTCAGGTCTAACAGTGCCGGATCGGAATGGAATCAGTGACCTATCTGGGACATGAAATTGGAGTACGAGAAGGCGATCTGCGAGCCACCTCCACCGGCCAACAAGGAAGAAGTCAGGTCATTTATTGGAATGGGGGAATATTACAGCAAGTTTGTGCAGCACTTCGCCTCCAAGACCCATCACATGAGGCAGCTGACACGAGAGAACACAGAATTTCGCTGGTCAGAGGAAGCACAAGGGGAATTCGAAGTCATCAAGAGAGAGGTGGCAGGAGCAATTCCACTCCAAGGATACGATCCTCAAGGGAGGACAGTACTGACCACAGACGCCAGCGACAAAGGGCTGGGCGCCGTCCTCATGCAAGACCGTGGGCAAGGACGGATAGAGACACTAAGCTTTGCATCCCGCACGCTGAGCGAAACGGAAAAGAAGTACAGCGTGATAGAAAAGGAGATGCTGGCAGTGGTATGGGCTACGACCAGATTCAGGCAGTTCCTGTGGGGCACATGGTTCCAATTGAGGACAGATCACAAGCCCTTACTGAAGGTGCTAACATCGAGCGGGCATGCCGATGCTACGCCCCAGATTTCTAAAATGACGCTGAAACTGCTCGAATTCAGGTACGACGTGGAGTACATCCCAGGCAGCAAGAATAGAGTGGCACACTATCTGAGCAGAGCAGCAGCCATGGAACCGAATGAGGAAGACAAGGCTGGAACAGAAGAATGGGTGGCACTCACGGAGGATCAAGAAAACACCATCAGCCTTCAAGATTGGAAACAGGCGTATGAGGAGGATCAGACCCTAGAAGAAGTGAAATCACACATCACCCAAGGATGGCCTGACAAGAGACAGATCCGGGGAGAACTCATCCCCTACTTTGAAGTCAGGGAAGAGTTGTCGATGGACGATCGAGGAGTATTTGTGCACAGGGGGGAGAAGGTCATTCCCCCGACAAGCATCATCACCAGACTACTGGACATGCTCCATGAGGGACACCTCAGGATTGGCAAACTAAAACTGAGGGCCAAACAAAACTACTGGTGGCCAGGAATGAACATAAGAGCGGAGAGACATGTTAGAGAATGCGCAAGATGCCAAGGTGCAGACAAGGCTCTAAAACCCCTGCTCCCAGCACTGGGAAAGTTTGACCCCCCAAAAAATCCGTGGGAGGAGTTTTCCGTGGATATCTTAGGTCCGATCTTAGACACACATGGAGTCCAAAAGTACGTATGTGTTCTGGTGGACAAGTACTCGAAGTGGCCAAAACTGAAGATAAATGAAGCCATGGACACTGAGACCATCATAAAGTTTCTGGCCGACACATTCGTGAGGGAAGGTATCCCAAAGTCCATCCTCAGCGACAATGGGCCCCAATTCAGATCAGAAAAGTGGAACAATTTTATGCAAAGGAATGGCATCCTAGCCAAGCATACATCCATATACCACCCTGCTGGGAACGGACTTGTAGAGCATTTTAATAGAGTGGAGATGGGGTCGGTTCAAGCAGCCATCTCTGACAACAAGGACTGGGAAAAAGACATATGGCACATGGTGTGGGCATACAGGATTACCCCCACAGGCACCGGCTATAGCCCCTTCCAGATATTGAGAGGCCGCAAACCATTCACCCAAGACAATAGGGTGTGGAAAGAGAAAACGATAACGAGTGAATGGTTCCCAGCAGTGGTGCGAGCTAACTTAGAGAAAGCACAAGCAGTTTACACCAAACACTATGATAACAGGAGAAATGTGAAGAACACTGGATTGGAAAAAGGGGAATGGGTGCAAGTAAAGTTGGCCACGCTACAAAGGAAAGGAGAGAGTAAATACAGCAAGCCCATGCAGGTGAAGGAAGTACTGGGCAGAGCGGCATTGCTGAGCGATGGGAACGTATGGTCGCAGGACCGCATGGCGAGATGCAACAAGATCCTAAGTTGGGACTATGGCGGAGCAGACTTAGGTGACGACAACAACGGAACTGTCCAACAGGAACAGCTGTAGGCAGAACCTGATGCGAGAGGAGGAGAACAACAAGGAAAAAAGACTGATGATGGTGACCAGGAGCAGAGGGTCGGAGAGGACCTACAAGGAGGAGGAGGAAGCGCGGCTGCGCTAGGAAGCGGGGGAAGAAACGAAGGGGTGACCCCCACTACCCCGGTAAGACTGACCCGGAGGGGTAGAGCAGTGGTCAAGCCAGCAAGGTTCAGAGACTATGACATGAACGGTGAACTGTAAGTTAAATGTTCTGTGTTGGAAAAAAAGGGGAGATATGTAGTGGCGCAGTCTAGTGTTCGCACGTCACGTCGGCGACGTGACGTGCCAGCGGCCATGTTGGGCTGCGCGCGCAGTGCGAGGCATTAGGCGCGAAGAGCCGAGACGAGAGCAGATGCTTGGCGCTCTTTAGGATAACGGGAAATAAAGTAACAGAGTGATAAACCTCACAGCGACTGCAGCGTCTTCCTTGGGGGGTAGAACTAACATTACAGCAGCTCCCATCCAGAGAGGTGCAGGAAGCTCCTCACACTTCCTGATCAGAAGGCGAAAATGAAACACAATCCCCAGTTCTTTTTTCTGTTCTCTTCACACACTGTTGAGACTCTTAGCAAGCTAAAGAATCCTCTGCAGGTTCTCATCATTCCATTGGTCCATAAAATGAGACATATAAACAGAGTAACATTTTGAGTGATTTGTCCTGCTCATTCCCTTCAGGTGCATCTTAACCTGCCACTGGGTGGCATGAAAAGCTTTTTGCTAAATACAAAAAGGAGCTCGGGAGAAGCAGGGGGTCTCTGTGTGTCTTTTTAGAGACCACTAGATGTATTCCTTTTATGGACCAAAGACTCTTGATGTGCCCAGTTGATTCAAGGGTCTGAGGACTCGTGGTGGAAGAGGACTGAGTGCAGTAGGCCTTGTTTGCTGTAAGAATCGAGAAAGGGGCTTAGGGACAACTAGTGCTTGTTTAAATGGCTCTGGAGGCTGTGGTGGGCTGAGCATCTTTTGGGCCACGAACTAAGGATATGATAGGCTTTGATGATTAGAAGAGAGAGTATGAGGGCTACATGAGGTTGTCCTCAAAGTTAGGCTACAGGCTCTAAGATTCAACAGTGACTGGTGCGGAACTCCTATAAACAATAAAGGGTCTTCTGAGGGTCTCGAATGCATGTGAAGGTCAGCAGGGGGAGATTTAAGACCCATAACATCTGGGGGTTGGCTCTCTCTGGACCAGCTCAGCAAGAATAACCTTCAGACTCCTCACCCTCGCTCACAAGGCTCTTCGTAATGCTGGGACATTGCCTGCGATGCTTGTCCTTGTTAATAAGTGGCCTGCTGGTTTTATGAGAGCCCCAGTTATAGTTGGCTTTTGTAGAGACCCGTTGTGTTGGTTGCTATGCCATATGGCCCCGTTTTCATCCAGTGTGCAGTGGACTTAAGCATTGTCAACTTTTGGTGACTTAAGTGCCATTAGGGCATCCCTGCCACCCGGTGTGCGCTGTGTACAGCTGGCCAGTATAGAATCCAGTTGTGCTGATGCCAGTGACATTTTGACCCACCTGATGCAAGCAAGAGAGTAATTGAAGAATGCCTCATCATTCTAGTTCATCATTTTTTGCCCACTGCGCCACTCTAGAGACCAGCGGAGGTTCTACTGTAGCTATGAGAAGCCTGCACGATTGTGTTTGCCCGTGCTTGTTGTAAAAGGCGCCTGGCTCGCGGAGCGCTTCACGCCTCCTAGAAGGATATTGTAGCTGTCACCCATCTAACCAATCACAGCGTGACCCTGGCTGGAGCCTCCCGATGTTCAGCCAATGGGAGGAGTGTATATGCGGGCTAATCAGAGCCCGCCCTGCGCTGACAGCTAAAACTTTGCAGCTCCTCGGGCAGACGGTGTGAACTGCAGACCGGCTGCTCCCGCCCGGGAGGGGCAGACTGAGAGAGGGGGCTGTACACCACCCCCCCCCCCCCGAGGGGGCCACCGGCCGCTGCGATCCGAGATCCATCGGAGGGAGCAGGTGCCCAGGGTAAGCGCTGCAAAGATGGAGGCGCCGGGATTGGGACTTGAGCCGGGAGGGAGGAGAGGGAGAGCTGCGCCCCCACCCCTGTGCCCTTTACACCCGCCCGCCGTGAGAGACCTCAGAGAGCCCCACCGAGCCTAGCACTGCCCCGCCCTGGCCCCCTGCCAGCCTGAGGGCCCCTCTGTCCCGGAACGAGGGAAACAGAGGCGGGCAGAGCATGTCTTCACTGATCCCAGCTGCACACTCAGGGCTCCTTGAAGCCTGGCCCCAGAGGTGCTGACTCTGAGGCCCCCAGACCCCTCTGGCCCGGTGCATGGTAAATAGAGGCGGACAGAGCATGTCTGCACTGATCCCAGCTGCACACTCAGGACTCCTTGAAGCCTGGCCCCTGAGGCGCTGACTCTGGGGCCCCAGACCCCTCTGGCCCGGTGCATGGTAAACAGAGGCGGGCAGAGCATGTCTGCACTGATCCCAGCTGCACACTCAGGGCTCCTTGAAGCCTGGCCCCTGAGGCGCTGACTCTGGGGCCCCAGACCCCTCTGGCCCGGTGCATGGTAAATAGAGGCGGACAGAGCATGTCTGCACTGATCCCAGCTGCACACTCAGGACTCCTTGAAGCCTGGCCCCTGAGGCGCTGACTCTGGGGCCCCAGACCCCTCTGGCCCGGTGCATGGTAAACAGAGGCGGGCAGAGCATGTCTGCACTGATCCCAGCTGCACACTCAGGGCTCCTTGAAGCCTGGCCCCTGAGGCGCTGACTCTGGGGCCCCAGACCCCTCTGGCCCGGTGCATGGTAAACAGAGGCGGGCAGAGCATGTCTGCACTGATCCCAGCTGCACACTCAGGACTCCTTGAAGCCTGGCCCCTGAGGCGCTGACTCTGGACCCCAGACCCCTCTGGCCCGGTGCATGGTAAACAGAGGCGGGCAGAGCATGTCTGCACTGATCCCAGCTGCACACTCAGGACTCCTTGAAGCCTGGCCCCTGAGGCGCTGACTCTGGGGCCCCAGGCCCCTCTGTCCCGGGACGAGGTAAACAGAGGCGGGCAGAGCATGTCTGCACTGATCCCAGCTGCACACTCAGGGCTCCTTGAAGCCTGGCCCCTGAGGCGCTGACTCTGGGGCCCCAGACCCTTCTGTCCCGGTGCATGGTAAACAGAGGCGGGCAGAGCATGTCTGCACTGATCCCAGCTGCACACTCAGGATTCCTTGAAGCCTGGCCCCTGAGGCGCTGACTCTAGTGCCCCAGACCCCTCTGTCCCGGGACGAGGTAAACAGAGGCGGGCAGAGCATGTGTGCACTGATCCCAGCTGCACACTCAGGATTCCTTGAAGCCTGGCCCCTGAGGCGCTGACTCTGGGGCCCCACACCCCTCTGTCCCGTTGCATGGTAAATAGAGGAGGGCAGAGCATGTCTGCACTGATCCCAGCTGCACACTCAGGGTTCCTTGAAGCCTGGCCCCTGAGGCGCTAACTCTGGGGCCCCAGACCCCTCTGTCCCGTTGCATGGTAAATAGAGGCGGGCAGAGCATGTCTGTACTGATCCCAGCTGCACACACCCCAGGGCTCCTTGAAGCCTGGCCCCTGAGGCGCTGACTCTGGGGCCCCACACCCCTCTGTCCCGGTGCATGGTAAACAGAGGCGGGCAGAGCATGTCTGCACTGATCCCAGCTGCACACTCAGGACTCCTTGAAGCCTGGCCCCTGAGGCGCTAACTCTGGGGCCCCAGACCCCTCTGTCCCGTTGCATGGTAAATAGAGGAGGGCAGAGCATGTCTGCACTGATCCCAGCTGCACACTCAGGACTCCTTGAAGCCTGGCCCCTGAGGCGCTAACTCTGGGGCCCCAGACCCCTCTGTCCCGTTGCATGGTAAATAGAGGCGGGCAGAGCATGTCTGTACTGATCCCAGCTGTACACCCAAGGGCTCCTTGAAGCCTGGCCCCTGAGGCGCTGACTCTGGGGCCCCAGACCCCTCTGTCCCGGTGCATGGTAAACAGAGGCGGGCATAGCATGTCTGCACTGATCCCCGCTGCACTCTCAGGGTTCCTTGAAGCCTGGCCCCTGAGGCGCTGACTCTGGGGCCCCAGACCCCTCTGTCCCGGTGCATGGTAAACAGAGGCGGGCAGAGTATGTCTGCACTGATCCCAGCTGCACACTCAGGGCTCCTTGAAGCCTGGCCCCTGAGGCGCTGACTCTGGGGCCCCAGACCCCTCTGTCCCGGTGCATGGTAAACAGAGGCGGGCAGAGCATGTCTGCACTGATCCCAGCTGCACACTCAGGACTCCTTGAAGCCTGGCCCCTGAGGCGCTGACTCTGGGGCCCCAGACCCCTCTGGCCCGGTGCATGGTAAACAGAGGCGGGCAGAGCATGTCTACACTGATCCCAGCTGCACACTCAGGACTCCTTGAAGCCTGGCCCCTGAGGCGCTGACTCTGGGGCCCCAGACCCCTCTGTCCCCGTGCATGGTAAACAGAGGCGGGCAGAGCATGTCTGCACTGATCTCAGCTGCACACTCAGGACTCCTTGAAGCCTGGCCCCTGAGGCGCTGACTCTGGGGCCCCAGACCCCTCTGTCCCGGTGCATGGTAAACAGAGGCGGGCAGAGCATGTCTGCACTGATTCCAGCTGCACACTCCAGGGCTCCTTGAAGCCTGGCCCCTTAGGCGCTGACTCTGGGGCCCCAGACCCCTCTGTCCCGGTGCATGGTAAACAGAGGCGGGCAGAGCATGTGTGCACTGATCCCAGCTGCACACTCAGGGCTCCTTGAAGCCTGGCCCCTGAGGCGCTGACTCTGGGGCCCCAGACCCCTCTGTCCCAGTGCATGGTAAACAGAGGCGGGCAGAGCATGTCTGCACTGATCCCAGCTGCACACTCAGGGCTCCTTGAAGCCTGGCCCCTGAGGCGCTAACTCTGGGGCCCCAGGCCCCTCTGTCCCGGGACGAGGTAAACAGAGGCGGGCAGAGCATGTCTGCACTGATCCCAGCTGCACACTCAGGACTCCTTGAAGCCTGGCCCCAGAGGTGCTGACTCTGGGGCCCCAGACCCCTCTGGCCCGGTGCATGGTAAACAGAGGCGGGCAGAGCATGTCTGCACTGATCCCAGCTGCACACTCAGGACTCCTTGAAGCCTGGCCCCTGAGGCGCTGACTCTGGGGCCCCAGACCCCTCGGTCCCGGTGCATGGTAAACAGAGGAGGGCAGAGCATGTCTGCACTGATCCCAGCTGCACACTCAGGGCTCTTTGAAGCCTGGCCCCAGAGGCGCTGACTCTGGGGCCCCAGACCCCTCTGTCCCGGTGCATGGTAAACAGAGGCGGGCAGAGCATGTCTGCACTGATCCCAGCTGCACACTCAGGGCTCTTTGAAGCCTGGCCCCTGAGGCGCTGACTCTGGGGCCCCAGACCCCTCTGTCCCGGTGCATGGTAAACAGAGGCGGGCAGAGCATGTGTGCACTGATCCCAGCTGCACACTCAGGACTCCTTGAAGCCTGGCCCCTGAGGCGCTGACTCTGGGGCCCCAGACCCCTCGGTCCCGGTGCATGGTAAACAGAGGCGGGCAGAGCATGTGTGCACTGATCCCAGCTGCACACTCAGGGCTCCTTGAAGCCTGGCCCCTGAGGCGCTGACTCTGGGGCCCCAGACCCCTCTGTCCCGGTGCATGGTAAACAGAGGCGGGCAGAGCATGTTTGCACTGATCCCAGCTGCACACTCAGGGCTCCTTGAAGCCTGGCCCCTGAGGCGCTGACTCTGGGGCCCCAGACCCCTCTGTCCTGGTGCATGGTAAACAGAGGCGGGCAGAGCATGTCTGCACTGATCCCAGCTGCACACTCAGGGCTCCTTGAAGCCTGGCCCCTGAGGTGCTGACTCTGAGGCCCCCAGACCCCTCTGTCCCAGTGCATGGTAAATAGAGGCGGACAGAGCATGTCTGCACTGATCCCAGCTGCACACTCAGGGCTCCTTGAAGCCTGGCCCCTGAGGCGCTGACTCTGGGGCCCCAGACCCCTCTGTCCCGGGACGAGGTAAACAGAGGCGGGCAGAGCATGTGTGCACTGATCCCAGCTGCACACTCAGGATTCCTTGAAGCCTGGCCCCTGAGGCGCTGACTCTGGGGCCCCAGACCCCTCTGTCCCAGTGCATGGTAAATAGAGGCGGACAGAGCATGTCTGCACTGATCCCAGCTGCACACTCAGGACTCCTTGAAGCCTGGCCCCTGAGGTGCTGACTCTGAGGCCCCCAGACCCCTCTGTCCCAGTGCATGGTAAATAGAGGCGGACAGAGCATGTCTGCACTGATCCCAGCTGCACACTCAGGGCTCCTTGAAGCCTGGCCCCTGAGGTGCTGACTCTGAGGCCCCCAGACCCCTCTGTCCCAGTGCATGGTAAATAGAGGCGGACAGAGCATGTCTGCACTGATCCCAGCTGCACACTCAGGACTCCTTGAAGCCTGGCCCCTGAGGCGCTGACTCTGGGGCCCCAGGCCCCTCTGTCCCGGGACGAGGTAAACAGAGGCGGGCAGAGCATGTGTGCACTGATCCCAGCTGCACACTCAGGATTCCTTGAAGCCTGGCCCCTGAGGCGCTGACTCTGGGGCCCCAGACCCCTCTGTCCCGGTGCATGGTAAACAGAGGCAGGCAGAGCATGTCTGCACTGATCTCAGCTGCACCCACCCCAGGGCTCCTTGAAGCCTGGCCCCAGAGGCGCTGACTCTGGGGCCCCAGACCCCTCTGGCCCGGTGCATGGTAAACAGAGGCGGGCAGAGCATGTCTACACTGATCTCAGCTGCACCCACCCCAGGGCTCCTTGAAGCCTGGCCCCAGAGGCGCTGACTCTGGGGCCCCAGACCCCTCTGGCCCGGTGCATGGTAAACAGAGGCGGGCAGAGCATGTGTGCACTGATCCCAGCTGCACACCCCAGGGCTCCTTGAAGCCTGCCCCTGAGGCGCTGACTCTGGGGCCCCAGACCCCTCTGTCCCGGTGCATGGTAAACAGAGGCGGGCAGAGTATGTCTGCACTGATCCCAGCTGCACACTCAGGGCTCCTTGAAGCCTGGCCCCTGAGGCGCTGACTCTGGGGCCCCAGACCCCTCAGTCCCGATCCATGGTAAACAGAGGCGGGCAGAGCATGTCTGCACTGATCCTAGCTGCACACTCAGGGCTACTTGAAGCCTGGCCCCTGAGGCGCTGACTCTGGGGCCCCAGACTCCTCTGTCCTGGTGCATGGTAAACAGAGGCGGGCAGAGCTTGTGTGCACTGATCCCAGCTGCACACTCAGGGCTCCTTGAAGCCTGGCCCCTGAGGCGCTGACTCTGAGGCCCCCAGACCCCTCTGTCCCGGTGCATGGTAAATAGAGGCGGACAGAGCATGTCTGCACTGATCCCAGCTGCACACTCAGGGCTCCTTGAAGCCTGGCCCCTGAGGCGCTGACTCTGGGGCCCCAGACCCCTCTGTCCCGGTGCATGGTAAACAGAGGCGGGCAGAGCATGTCTGCACTGATCCCAGCTGCACACTCAGGGCTCCTTGAAGCCTGGCCCCTGAGGCGCTGACTCTGGGGCCCCAGGCCCCTCTGTCCCGGGACGAGGTAAACAGAGGCGGGCAGAGCATGTCTGCACTGATCCCAGCTGCACACTCAGGGCTCCTTGAAGCCTGGCCCCTGAGGCGCTGACTCTGGGGCCCCAGACCCCTCTGTCCCGGTGCATGGTAAACAGAGGCGGGCAGAGCATGTCTGCACTGATCTCAGCTGCACCCACCCCAGGGCTCCTTGAAGCCTGGCCCCAGAGGCGCTGACTCTGGGGCCCCAGACCCCTCTGGCCCGGTGCATGGTAAACAGAGGCGGGCAGAGCATGTGTGCACTGATCCCAGCTGCACACTCAGGGCTCCTTGAAGCCTGGCCCCTGAGGCGCTGACTCTGGGGCCCCAGGCCCCTCTGTCCCGGGACGAGGTAAACAGAGGCGGGCAGAGCATGTGTGCACTGATCCCAGCTGCACACTCAGGACTCCTTGAAGCCTGGCCCCTGAGGCGCTGACTCTGGGGCCCCAGGCCCCTCTGTCCCGGGACGAGGTAAACAGAGGCGGGCAGAGCATGTGTGCACTGATCCCAGCTGCACACTCAGGACTCCTTGAAGCCTGGCCCCTGAGGCGCTGACTCTGAGGCCCCCAGACCCCTCTGTCCCGGTGCATGGTAAATAGAGGCGGACAGAGCATGTCTGCACTGATCCCAGCTGCACACTCAGGGCTCCTTGAAGCCTGGCCCCTGAGGCGCTGACTCTGGGTCCCCAGACCCCTCTGTCCCGGTGCATGGTAAATAGAGGCGGGCAGAGCATGTCTGCACTGATCCCAGCTGCACACTCAGGGCTCCTTGAAGCCTGGCCCCTGAGGCGCTGACTCTGGGGCCCCCAGACCCCTCTGTCCCAGTGCATGGTAAACGGAGGCGGGCAGAGCATGTGTGCACTGATCCCAGCTGCACACTCAGGGCTCCTTGAAGCCTGGGCCCTGAGGCGCTGACTCTGGGGCCCCAGACCCCTCTGTCCCGGTGCATGGTAAACAGAGGCGGGCAGAGCATGTCTGCACTGATCCTAGCTGCATACTCAGGGCTCCTTGAAGCCTGGCCCCTAAGGCGCTGACTCTGGGGCCCCAGACCCCTCTGTCCTGGTGCATGGTAAACAGAGGCGGGCAGAGCATGTCTGCACTGATCTCAGCTGCACACTCAGGATTCCTTGAAGCCTGGCCCCTGAGGCGCTGACTCTGGGGCCCCACACCCCTCTGTCCCGGTGCATGGTAAATAGAGGCGGACAGAGCATGTCTGCACTGATCCCAGCTGCACACTCAGGGCTCCTTGAAGCCTGGCCCCTGAGGCGCTGACTCTGGGGCCCCAGGCCCCTCTGTCCCGGGACGAGGTAAACAGAGGCGGGCAGAGCATGTCTGCACTGATCCCAGCTGCACACTCAGGATTCCTTGAAGCCTGGCCCCTGAGGCGCTGACTCTGGGGCCCCACACCCCTCTGTCCCGGTGCATGGTAAATAGAGGCGGACAGAGCATGTCTGCACTGATCCCAGCTGCACACTCAGGACTCCTTGAAGCCTGGCCCCTGAGGCGCTGACTCTGGGTCCCCAGACCCCTCTGTCCCGGTGCATGGTAAATAGAGGCGGGCAGAGCATGTCTGCACTGATCCCAGCTGCACACTCAGGGCTCCTTGAAGCCTGGCCCCTGAGGCGCTGACTCTGGGGCCCCAGGCCCCTCTGTCCCGGGACGAGGTAAACAGAGGCGGGCAGAGCATGTCTGCACTGATCCCAGCTGCACACTCAGGACTCCTTGAAGCCTGGCCCCTGAGGCGCTAACTCTGGGGCCCCAGACCCCTCTGTCCCGGTGCATGGTAAACAGAGGCGGGCAGAGCATGTCTGCACTGATCTCAGCTGCACACTCAGGACTCCTTGAAGCCTGGCCCCTGAGGCGCTGACTCTGGGGCCCCAGACCCCTCTGTCCCGGTGCATGGTAAACAGAGGCGGGCAGAGCATGTCTGCACTGATTCCAGCTGCACACTCCAGGGCTCCTTGAAGCCTGGCCCCTTAGGCGCTGACTCTGGGGCCCCAGACCCCTCTGTCCCGGTGCATGGTAAACAGAGGAGAGCAGAGCATGTCTGCACTGATCCCAGCTGCACACTCAGGACTCCTTGAAGCCTGGCCCCTGAGGCGCTGACTCTGGGGCCCCAGGCCCCTCTGTCCCGGGACGAGGTAAACAGAGGCGGGCAGAGCATGTCTGCACTGATCCCAGCTGCACACTCAGGGCTCCTTGAAGCCTGGCCCCTGAGGCGCTGACTCTGGGGCCCCAGGCCCCTCTGTCCCGGGACGAGGTAAACAGAGGCGGGCAGAGCATGTCTGCACTGATCCCAGCTGCACACTCAGGACTCCTTGAAGCCTGGCCCCTGAGGCGCTGACTCTGGGGCCCCAGACCCCTCGGTCCCGGTGCATGGTAAACAGAGGAGGGCAGAGCATGTCTGCACTGATCCCAGCTGCACACTCAGGGCTCTTTGAAGCCTGGCCCCTGAGGCGCTGACTCTGGGGCCCCAGACCCCTCTGTCCCGGTGCATGGTAAACAGAGGCGGGCAGAGCATGTGTGCACTGATCCCAGCTGCACACTCAGGACTCCTTGAAGCCTGGCCCCTGAGGCGCTGACTCTGGGGCCCCAGACCCCTCGGTCCCGGTGCATGGTAAACAGAGGCGGGCAGAGCATGTGTGCACTGATCCCAGCTGCACACTCAGGGCTCCTTGAAGCCTGGCCCCTGAGGCGCTGACTCTGGGGCCCCAGACCCCTCTGTCCCGGTGCATGGTAAACAGAGGCGGGCAGAGCATGTTTGCACTGATCCCAGCTGCACACTGAGGACTCCTTGAAGCCTGGCCCCTGAGGCGCTGACTCTGGGGCCCCAGACCCCTCTGTCCCGGTGCATGGTAAACAGAGGCGGGCAGAGCATGTCTGCACTGATCCCAGCTGCACACTCCGGACTCCTTGAAGCCTGGCCCCTGAGGTGCTGACTCTGAGGCCCCCAGACCCCTCTGTCCCAGTGCATGGTAAATAGAGGCGGACAGAGCATGTCTGCACTGATCCCAGCTGCACACTCAGGACTCCTTGAAGCCTGGCCCCTGAGGCGCTGACTCTCTGCCCCAGGCCCCTCTGTCCCGGGACGAGGTAAACAGAGGCGGGCAGAGCATGTGTGCACTGATCCCAGCTGCACACTCAGGATTCCTTGAAGCCTGGCCCCTGAGGCGCTGACTCTGGGGCCCCAGACCCCTCTGTCCCGGTGCATTTTAAACAGAGGCGGGCAGAGCATGTCTGCACTGATCTCAGCTGCACCCACCCCAGGGCTCCTTGAAGCCTGGCCCCAGAGGCGCTGACTCTGGGGCCCCAGACCCCTCTGGCCCGGTGCATGGTAAACAGAGGCGGGCAGAGCATGTCTACACTGATCTCAGCTGCACCCACCCCAGGGCTCCTTGAAGCCTGGCCCCAGAGGCGCTGACTCTGGGGCCCCAGACCCCTCTGGCCCGGTGCATGGTAAACAGAGGCGGGCAGAGCATGTGTCCACTGATCCCAGCTGCACACTCAGGACTCCTTGAAGCCTGGCCCCTGAGGCGCTGACTCTGAGGCCCCCAGACCCCTCTGTCCCGGTGCATGGTAAATAGAGGCGGACAGAGCATGTCTGCACTGATCCCAGCTGCACACTCAGGACTCCTTGAAGCCTGGCCCCTGAGGCGCTGACTCTGGGTCCCCAGACCCCTCTGTCCCGGTGCATGGTAAATAGAGGCGGACAGAGCATGTCTACACTGATCCCAGCTGCACACTGAGGACTCCTTGAAGCCTGGCCCCTGAGGCGCTGACTCTGGGGCCCCAGACCCCTCTGTCCCGGTGCATGGTAAACAGAGGCGGGCAGAGCATGTCTGCACTGATCTCAGCTGCACCCACCCCAGGGCTCCTTGAAGCCTGGCCCCAGAGGCGCTGACTCTGGGGCCCCAGACCCCTCTGGCCCGGTGCATGGTAAACAGAGGCGGGCAGAGCATGTGTGCACTGATCCCAGCTGCACACTCAGGGCTCCTTGAAGCCTGGCCCCTGAGGCGCTGACTCTGGGGCCCCAGGCCCCTCTGTCCCGGGACGAGGTAAACAGAGGCGGGCAGAGCATGTGTGCACTGATCCCAGCTGCACACTCAGGACTCCTTGAAGCCTGGCCCCTGAGGCGCTGACTCTGGGGCCCCAGGCCCCTCTGTCCCGGGACGAGGTAAACAGAGGCGGGCAGAGCATGTGTGCACTGATCCCAGCTGCACACTCAGGACTCCTTGAAGCCTGGCCCCTGAGGCGCTGACTCTGAGGCCCCCAGACCCCTCTGTCCCGGTGCATGGTAAATAGAGGCGGACAGAGCATGTCTGCACTGATCCCAGCTGCACACTCAGGGCTCCTTGAAGCCTGGCCCCTGAGGCGCTGACTCTGGGGCCCCAGGCCCCTCTGTCCCGGGACGAGGTAAACAGAGGCGGGCAGAGCATGTCTGCACTGATCCCAGCTGCACACTCAGGACTCCTTGAAGCCTGGCCCCTGAGGCGCTAACTCTGGGGCCCCAGACCCCTCTGTCCCGTTGCATGGTAAATAGAGGCGGGCAGAGCATGTCTGCACTGATCCCAGCTGCACACTCCGGACTCCTTGAAGCCTGGCCCCTGAGGCGCTGACTCTGGGGCCCCAGCCCCCTCTGTCCCGGTGCATGGTAAATAGAGGCGGACAGAGCATGTCTGCACTGATCCCAGCTGCACACTCAGGGCTCCTTGAAGCCTGGCCCCTGAGGCGCTGACTCTGGGGCCCCAGGCCCCTCTGTCCCGGGACGAGGTAAACAGAGGCGGGCAGAGCATGTCTGCACTGATCCCAGCTGCACACTGAGGACTCCTTGAAGCCTGGCCCCTGAGGCGCTGACTCTGGGGCCCCAGACTCCTCTGTCCTGGTGCATGGTAAACAGAGGCGGGCAGAGTATGTCTGCACTGATCCCAGCTGCACACTCAGGGCTCCTTGAAGCCTGGCCCCTGAGGTGCTGACTCTGAGGCCCCCAGACCCCTCTGTCCCGGGACGAGGTAAATAGAGGCGGACAGAGCATGTCTGCACTGATCCCAGCTGCACACTCAGGACTCCTTGAAGCCTGGCCCCTGAGGCGCTGACTCTCTGCCCCAGGCCCCTCTGTCCCGGGACGAGGTAAACAGAGGCGGGCAGAGCATGTGTGCACTGATCCCAGCTGCACACTCAGGATTCCTTGAAGCCTGGCCCCTGAGGCGCTGACTCTGGGGCCCCAGACCCCTCTGTCCCGGTGCATGGTAAACAGAGGCGGGCAGAGCATGTCTGCACTGATCTCAGCTGCACCCACCCCAGGGCTCCTTGAAGCCTGGCCCCAGAGGCGCTGACTCTGGGGCCCCAGACCCCTCTGGCCCGGTGCATGGTAAACAGAGGCGGGCAGAGCATGTCTACACTGATCTCAGCTGCACCCACCCCAGGGCTCCTTGAAGCCTGGCCCCAGAGGCGCTGACTCTGGGGCCCCAGACCCCTCTGGCCCGGTGCATGGTAAACAGAGGCGGGCAGAGCATGTCTGCACTGATCCCAGCTGCACACTCAGGGCTCCTTGAAGCCTGGCCCCTGAGGCGCTGACTCTGGGGCCCCAGACCCCTCTGTCCCGGTGCATGGTAAACAGAGGCGGGCAGAGCATGTCTGCACTGATCTCAGCTGCACCCACCCCAGGGCTCCTTGAAGCCTGGCCCCAGAGGCGCTGACTCTGGGGCCCCAGACCCCTCTGGCCCGGTGCATGGTAAACAGAGGCGGGCAGAGCATGTGTGCACTGATCCCAGCTGCACACTCAGGGCTCCTTGAAGCCTGGCCCCTGAGGCGCTGACTCTGGGGCCCCAGGCCCCTCTGTCCCGGGACGAGGTAAACAGAGGCGGGCAGAGCATGTGTGCACTGATCCCAGCTGCACACTCAGGACTCCTTGAAGCCTGGCCCCTGAGGCGCTGACTCTGGGGCCCCAGGCCCCTCTGTCCCGGGACGAGGTAAACAGAGGCGGGCAGAGCATGTGTGCACTGATCCCAGCTGCACACTCAGGACTCCTTGAAGCCTGGCCCCTGAGGCGCTGACTCTGAGGCCCCCAGACCCCTCTGTCCCGGTGCATGGTAAATAGAGGCGGACAGAGCATGTCTGCACTGATCCCAGCTGCACACTCAGGACTCCTTGAAGCCTGGCCCCTGAGGCGCTGACTCTGGGTCCCCAGACCCCTCTGTCCCGGTGCATGGTAAATAGAGGCGGGCAGGACATGTCTGCACTGATCCCAGCTGCACACCCCAGGGCTCCTTGAAGCCTGGCCCCAGAGGCGCTGACTCTGGGGCCCCAGACCCCTCTGTCCCGGTGCATGGTAAACAGAGGCGGGCAGAGCATGTGTGCACTGATCCCAGCTGCACACTCAGGGCTCCTTGAAGCCTGGCCCCTGAGGCGCTGACTCTGGGGCCCCAGGCCCCTCTGTCCCGGGACGAGGTAAACAGAGGCGGGCAGAGCATGTCTGCACTGATCCCAGCTGCACACTCAGGACTCCTTGAAGCCTGGCCCCTGAGGCGCTGACTCTGGACCCCAGACCCCTCTGGCCCGGTGCATGGTAAACAGAGGCGGGCAGAGCATGTCTGCACTGATCCCAGCTGCACACTCAGGGCTCCTTGAAGCCTGGCCCCTGAGGCGCTGACTCTGGGGCCCCAGGCCCCTCTGTCCCGGGACGAGGTAAACAGAGGCGGGCAGAGCATGTCTGCACTGATCCCAGCTGCACACTCAGGACTCCTTGAAGCCTGGCCCCTGAGGCGCTAACTCTGGGGCCCCAGACCCCTCTGTCCCGGTGCATGGTAAACAGAGGAGGGCAGAGCATGTCTGCACTGATCCCAGCTGCACACTCAGGGCTCCTTGAAGCCTGGCCCCTGAGGCGCTGACTCTGGGGCCCCAGGCCCCTCTGTCCCGGGACGAGTTAAACAGAGGCGGGCAGAGCATGTGTGCACTGATCCCAGCTGCACACTCAGGGCTCCTTGAAGCCTGGCCCCTGAGGCGCTGACTCTGGGGCCCCAGACCCCTCTGTCCCGGTGCATGGTAAACAGAGGCGGGCAGAGCATGTCTGCACTGATCCCAGCTGCACACTCAGGGCTCCTTGAAGCCTGGCCCCAGAGGCGCTGACTCTGGGGCCCCAGACCCCTCTGTCCCGGTGCATGGTAAACAGAGGCGGGCAGAGTATGTCTGCACTGATCCCAGCTGCACACTCAGGACTCCTTGAAGCCTGGCCCCTGAGGTGCTGACTCTGGGCCCCCAGACCCCTCTGTCCCAGTGCATGGTAAATAGAGGCGGACAGAGCATGTCTGCACTGATCCCAGCTGCACACTCAGGACTCCTTGAAGCCTGGCCCCAGAGGCGCTGACTCTGGGGCCCCAGACCCCTCTGTCCCGGTGCATGGTAAACAGAGGCGGGCAGAGTATGTCTGCACTGATCCCAGCTGCACACTCAGGGCTCCTTGAAGCCTGGCCCCTGAGGCGCTGACTCTGGGGCCCCAGACCCCTCTGTCCCGGTGCATGGTAAACAGAGGCGGGCAGAGCATGTCTGCACTGATCCCAGCTGCACACTCCGGACTCCTTGAAGCCTGGCCCCTGAGGTGCTGACTCTGAGGCCCCAGACCCCTCTGTCCCGGTGCATGGTAAACAGAGGCGGGCAGAGCATGTCTGCACTGATCTCAGCTGCACCCACCCCAGGGCTCCTTGAAGCCTGGCCCCAGAGGCGCTGACTCTGGGGCCCCAGACCCCTCTGGCCCGGTGCATGGTAAACAGAGGCGGGCAGAGCATGTCTGCACTGATCCCAGCTGCACACTCAGGGCTCCTTGAAGCCTGGCCCCTGAGGCGCTGACTCTGAGGCCCCCAGACCCCTCTGTCCCAGTGCATGGTAAATAGAGGCGGACAGAGCATGTCTGCACTGATCCCAGCTGCACACTCAGGACTCCTTGAAGCCTGGCCCCTGAGGCGCTGACTCTCTGCCCCAGGCCCCTCTGTCCCGGGACGAGGTAAACAGAGGCGGGCAGAGCATGTGTGCACTGATCCCAGCTGCACACTCAGGATTCCTTGAAGCCTGGCCCCTGAGGCGCTGACTCTGGGGCCCCAGCCCCCTCTGTCCCGGTGCATGGTAAACAGAGGCGGGCAGAGCATGTCTGCACTGATCCCAGCTGCACACTCAGGATTCCTTGAAGCCTGGCCCCAGAGGTGCTGACTCTGGGGCCCCAGACCCCTCTGGCCCGGTGCATGGTAAACAGAGGCGGGCAGAGCATGTCTGCACTGATCCCAGCTGCACACTCAGGATTCCTTGAAGCCTGGCCCCTGAGGCGCTGACTCTGGGGCCCCAGCCCCCTCTGTCCCGGTGCATGGTAAACAGAGGCGGGCAGAGCATGTCTGCACTGATCCCAGCTGCACACTCAGGACTCCTTGAAGCCTGGCCCCTGAGGCGCTAACTCTGGGGCCCCAGACCCCTCTGTCCCGTTGCATGGTAAATAGTGGCGGGCAGAGCATGTCTGCACTGATCCCAGCTGCACACTCAGGGCTCCTTGAAGCCTGGCCCCTGAGGCGCTGACTCTGGGGCCCCAGACCCCTCTGGCCCGGTGCATGGTAAACAGAGGCGGGCAGAGCATGTGTGCACTGATCCCAGCTGCACACTCAGGGCTCCTTGAAGCCTGGCCCCTGAGGCGCTGACTCTGGGGCCCCAGGCCCCTCTGTCCCGGGACGAGGTAAACAGAGGCGGGCAGAGCATGTGTGCACTGATCCCAGCTGCACACTCAGGACTCCTTGAAGCCTGGCCCCTGAGGCGCTGACTCTGGGGCCCCAGGCCCCTCTGTCCCGGGACGAGGTAAACAGAGGCGGGCAGAGCATGTGTGCACTGATCCCAGCTGCACACTCAGGGCTCCTTGAAGCCTGGCCCCTGAGGCGCTGACTCTGGGGCCCCAGACCCCTCTGTCCCGGTGCATGGTAAACAGAGGCGGGCAGAGCATGTGTGCACTGATCCCAGCTGCACACTCAGGACTCCTTAAAGCCTGGCCCCTGAGGCGCTGACTCTGGGTCCCCAGACCCCTCTGTCCCGGTGCATGGTAAACAGAGGAGGGCAGAGCATGTCTGCACTGATCCCAGCTGCACACTCCGGACTCCTTGAAGCCTGGCCCCTGAGGTGCTGACTCTGAGGCCCCCAGACCCCTCTGTCCCAGTGCATGGTAAACAGAGGCGGGCAGAGCATGTCTGCACTGATCCCAGCTGCACACTCAGGGCTCCTTGAAGCCTGGCCCCTGAGGCGCTGACTCTGGGGCCCCAGGCCCCTCTGTCCCGGGACGAGGTAAACAGAGGCGGGCAGAGCATGTGTGCACTGATCCCAGCTGCACACTCAGGGCTCCTTGAAGCCTGGCCCCTGAGGCGCTGACTCTGGGGCCCCAGACCCCTCTGTCCCGGTGCATGGTAAATAGAGGCGGACAGAGCATGTCTGCACTGATCCCAGCTGCACACTCAGGACTCCTTGAAGCCTGGCCCCTGAGGCGCTGACTCTGGGTCCCCAGACCCCTCTGTCCCGGTGCATGGTAAATAGAGGCGGACAGAGCATGTCTGCACTGATCCCAGCTGCACACTCAGGACTCCTTAAAGCCTGGCCCCTGAGGCGCTGACTCTGGGTCCCCAGACCCCTCTGTCCCGGTGCATGGTAAATAGAGGCGGACAGAGCATGTCTACACTGATCCCAGCTGCACACTGAGGACTCCTTGAAGCCTGGCCCCTGAGGCGCTGACTCTGGGGCCCCAGACCCCTCTGTCCCGGTGCATGGTAAACAGAGGCGGGCAGAGCATGTCTGCACTGATCCCAGCTGCACACTCAGGGCTCCTTGAAGCCTGGCCCCTGAGGCGCTGACTCTGGGGCCCCAGACCCCTCTGTCCCGGTGCATGGTAAACAGAGGCGGGCAGAGCATGTCTGCACTGATCTCAGCTGCACCCACCCCAGGGCTCCTTGAAGCCTGGCCCCAGAGGCGCTGACTCTGGGGCCCCAGACCCCTCTGGCCCGGTGCATGGTAAACAGAGGCGGGCAGAGCATGTGTGCACTGATCCCAGCTGCACACTCAGGGCTCCTTGAAGCCTGGCCCCTGAGGCGCTGACTCTGGGGCCCCAGGCCCCTCTGTCCCGGGACGAGGTAAACAGAGGCGGGCAGAGCATGTGTGCACTGATCCCAGCTGCACACTCAGGACTCCTTGAAGCCTGGCCCCTGAGGCGCTGACTCTGGGGCCCCAGGCCCCTCTGTCCCGGGACGAGGTAAACAGAGGCGGGCAGAGCATGTGTGCACTGATCCCAGCTGCACACTCAGGGCTCCTTGAAGCCTGGCCCCTGAGGCGCTGACTCTGGGGCCCCAGACCCCTCTGTCCCGGTGCATGGTAAATAGAGGCGGACAGAGCATGTCTGCACTGATCCCAGCTGCACACTCAGGACTCCTTGAAGCCTGGCCCCTGAGGCGCTGACTCTGGGTCCCCAGACCCCTCTGTCCCGGTGCATGGTAAATAGAGGCGGGCAGAGCATGTCTGCACTGATCCCAGCTGCACACTCAGGGCTCCTTGAAGCCTGGCCCCTGAGGCGCTGACTCTGGGGCCCCAGGCCCCTCTGTCCCGGGACGAGGTAAACAGAGGCGGGCAGAGCATGTGTGCACTGATCCCAGCTGCACACTCAGGACTCCTTGAAGCCTGGCCCCTGAGGCGCTGACTCTGGGGCCCCAGCCCCCTCTGTCCCGGTGCATGGTAAACAGAGGCGGGCAGAGCATGTCTGCACTGATCCCAGCTGCACACTCAGGACTCCTTGAAGCCTGGCCCCTGAGGCGCTAACTCTGGGGCCCCAGACCCCTCTGTCCCGTTGCATGGTAAATAGTGGCGGGCAGAGCATGTCTGCACTGATCCCAGCTGCACACTCAGGGCTCCTTGAAGCCTGGCCCCTGAGGCGCTGACTCTGGGGCCCCAGACCCCTCTGGCCCGGTGCATGGTAAACAGAGGCGGGCAGAGCATGTGTGCACTGATCCCAGCTGCACACTCAGGGCTCCTTGAAGCCTGGCCCCTGAGGCGCTGACTCTGGGGCCCCAGGCCCCTCTGTCCCGGGACGAGGTAAACAGAGGCGGGCAGAGCATGTGTGCACTGATCCCAGCTGCACACTCAGGACTCCTTGAAGCCTGGCCCCTGAGGCGCTGACTCTGGGGCCCCAGGCCCCTCTGTCCCGGGACGAGGTAAACAGAGGCGGGCAGAGCATGTGTGCACTGATCCCAGCTGCACACTCAGGGCTCCTTGAAGCCTGGCCCCTGAGGCGCTGACTCTGGGGCCCCAGACCCCTCTGTCCCGGTGCATGGTAAATAGAGGCGGACAGAGCATGTCTGCACTGATCCCAGCTGCACACTCAGGACTCCTTAAAGCCTGGCCCCTGAGGCGCTGACTCTGGGTCCCCAGACCCCTCTGTCCCGGTGCATGGTAAATAGAGGCGGACAGAGCATGTCTACACTGATCCCAGCTGCACACTGAGGACTCCTTGAAGCCTGGCCCCTGAGGCGCTGACTCTGGGGCCCCAGACCCCTCTGTCCCGGTGCATGGTAAACAGAGGCGGGCAGAGCATGTCTGCACTGATCCCAGCTGCACACTCAGGGCTCCTTGAAGCCTGGCCCCTGAGGCGCTGACTCTGGGGCCCCAGACCCCTCTGTCCCGGTGCATGGTAAACAGAGGCGGGCAGAGCATGTCTGCACTGATCTCAGCTGCACCCACCCCAGGGCTCCTTGAAGCCTGGCCCCAGAGGCGCTGACTCTGGGGCCCCAGACCCCTCTGGCCCGGTGCATGGTAAACAGAGGCGGGCAGAGCATGTGTGCACTGATCCCAGCTGCACACTCAGGGCTCCTTGAAGCCTGGCCCCTGAGGCGCTGACTCTGGGGCCCCAGGCCCCTCTGTCCCGGGACGAGGTAAACAGAGGCGGGCAGAGCATGTGTGCACTGATCCCAGCTGCACACTCAGGACTCCTTGAAGCCTGGCCCCTGAGGCGCTGACTCTGGGGCCCCAGGCCCCTCTGTCCCGGGACGAGGTAAACAGAGGCGGGCAGAGCATGTGTGCACTGATCCCAGCTGCACACTCAGGGCTCCTTGAAGCCTGGCCCCTGAGGCGCTGACTCTGGGGCCCCAGACCCCTCTGTCCCGGTGCATGGTAAATAGAGGCGGACAGAGCATGTCTGCACTGATCCCAGCTGCACACTCAGGACTCCTTGAAGCCTGGCCCCTGAGGCGCTGACTCTGGGTCCCCAGACCCCTCTGTCCCGGTGCATGGTAAATAGAGGCGGGCAGAGCATGTCTGCACTGATCCCAGCTGCACACTCAGGGCTCCTTGAAGCCTGGCCCCTGAGGCGCTGACTCTGGGGCCCCAGGCCCCTCTGTCCCGGGACGAGGTAAACAGAGGCGGGCAGAGCATGTGTGCACTGATCCCAGCTGCACACTCAGGACTCCTTGAAGCCTGGCCCCTGAGGCGCTGACTCTGGGGCCCCAGACCCCTCTGTCCCGGTGCATGGTAAACAGAGGCGGGCAGAGCATGTCTGCACTGATCTCAGCTGCACACTCAGGACTCCTTGAAGCCTGGCCCCTGAGGCGCTGACTCTGGGGCCCCAGACCCCTCTGTCCCGGTGCATGGTAAACAGAGGCGGGCAGAGCATGTCTTCACTGATCTCAGCTGCACCCACCCCAGGGCTCCTTGAAGCCTGGCCCCAGAGGCGCTGACTCTGGGGCCCCAGACCCCTCTGGCCCGGTGCATGGTAAACAGAGGCGGGCAGAGCATGTGTGCACTGATCACAGCTGCACACTCAGGGCTCCTTGAAGCCTGGCCCCTGAGGCGCTGACTCTGGGGCCCCAGACCCCTCTGTCCCGGTGCATGGTAAACAGAGGCGGGCAGAGCATGTCTGCACTGATCCCAGCTGCACACTCAGGACTCCTTGAAGCCTGGCCCCTGAGGCGCTAACTCTGGGGCCCCAGACCCCTCTGTCCCGGTGCATGGTAAACAGAGGCGGGCAGAGCATGTCTGCACTGATCTCAGCTGCACCCACCCCAGGGCTCCTTGAAGCCTGGCCCCAGAGGCGCTGACTCTGGGGCCCCAGACCCCTCGGTCCCGGTGCATGGTAAACAGAGGCGGGCAGAGCATGTCTGCACTGATCCCAGCTGCACACTCAGGGCTCCTTGAAGCCTGGCCCCTGAGGCGCTGACTCTGGGGCCCCAGGCCCCTCTGTCCCGGGACGAGGTAAACAGAGGCGGGCAGAGCATGTGTGCACTGATCCCAGCTGCACACTCAGGACTCCTTGAAGCCTGGCCCCTGAGGCGCTGACTCTGGGGCCCCAAACCCCTCTGTCCCGGTGCATGGTAAACAGAGGCGGGCAGAGCATGTCTACACTGATCTCAGCTGCACCCACCCCAGGGCTCCTTGAAGCCTGGCCCCAGAGGCGCTGACTCTGGGGCCCCAGACCCCTCTGGCCCGGTGCATGGTAAACAGAGGCGGGCAGAGCATGTCTTCACTGATCCCAGCTGCACACTCAGGACTCCTTGAAGCCTGGCCCCTGAGGCGCTGACTCTGGGGCCCCAGACCCCTCTGTCCCGGTGCATGGTAAACAGAGGCGGGCAGAGCATGTCTACACTGATCTCAGCTGCACCAACCCCAGGGCTCCTTGAAGCCTGGCCCCAGAGGCGCTGACTCTGGGGCCCCAGACCCCTCGGTCCCGGTGCATGGTAAACAGAGGCGGGCAGAGCATGTCTGCACTGATCCCAGCTGCACACTCAGGGCTCCTTGAAGCCTGGCCCCTGAGGCGCTGACTCTGGGGCCCCAGACCCCTCTGGCCCGTGCATGGTAAATAGAGGCGGGCAGAGCATGTCTGCACTGATCCCAGCTGCACACTCAGGACTCCTTGAAGCCTGGCCCCTGAGGCGCTAACTCTGGGGCCCCAGACCCCTCTGTCCCGGTGCATGGTAAATAGAGGCGGGCAGAGCATGTCTGCACTGATCCCAGCTGCACACTCAGGACTCCTTGAAGCCTGGCCCCAGAGGCGCTGACTCTGGGGCCCCAGGCCCCTCTGTCCCGGGACGAGGTAAACAGAGGCGGGCAGAGCATGTGTGCACTGATCCCAGCTGCACACTCAGGACTCCTTGAAGCCTGGCCCCTGAGGCGCTGACTCTGGGGCCCCAGACCCCTCTGTCCCGGTGCATGGTAAACAGAGGCGGGCAGAGCATGTCTGCACTGATCTCAGCTGCACCCACCCCAGGGCTCCTTGAAGCCTGGCCCCAGAGGCGCTGACTCTGGGGCCCCAGACCCCTCTGGCCCGGTGCATGGTAAACAGAGGCGGGCAGAGCATGTCTTCACTGATCCCAGCTGCAAACTCAGGACTCCTTGAAGCCTGGCCCCTGAGGCGCTGACTCTGGGTCCCCAGACCCCTCTGTCCCGGTGCATGGTAAACAGAGGCGGGCAGGGCATGTCTGCACTGATCTCAGCTGCACCCACCCCAGGGCTCCTTGAAGCCTGGCCCCAGAGGCGCTGAATCTGGGGCCCCAGACCCCTCGGTCCCGGTGCATGGTAAACAGAGGCGGGCAGAGCATGTCTGCACTGATCCCAGCCGCACACTCAGGGCTCCTTGAAGCCTGGCCCCTGAGGCGCTGACTCTGGGGCCCCAAACCCCTCTGTCCCGGTGCATGGTAAACAGAGGCGGGCAGAGCATGTCTACACTGATCTCAGCTGCACCCACCCCAGGGCTCCTTGAAGCCTGGCCCCAGAGGCGCTGACTCTGGGGCCCCAGACCCCTCTGGCCCGGTGCATGGTAAACCGAGGCGGGCAGAGCATGTCTTCACTGATCCCAGCTGCACACTCAGGACTCCTTGAAGCCTGGCCCCTGAGGCGCTGACTCTGGGGCCCCAGACCCCTCTGTCCCGGTGCATGGTAAACAGAGGCGGGCAGAGCATGTCTACACTGATCTCAGCTGCACCCACCCCAGGGCTCCTTGGAGCCTGGCCCCAGAGGCGCTGACTCTGGGGCCCCAGACCCCTCGGTCCCGGTGCATGGTAAACAGAGGCGGGCAGAGCATGTCTGCACTGATCCCAGCTGCACACTCAGGGCTCCTTGAAGCCTGGCCCCTGAGGCGCTGACTCTGGGGCCCCAGACCCCTCTGGCCCGGTGCATGGTAAACAGAGGCGGGCAGAGCATGTCTGCACTGATCTCAGCTGCACACTCAGGGCTCCTTGAAGCCTGGCCCCTGAGGCGCTGACTCTGGGGCCCCAGGCCCCTCTGTCCCGGGACGAGGTAAACAGAGGCGGGCAGAGCATGTCTGCACTGATCCCAGCTGCACACTCAGGGCTCCTTGAAGCCTGGCCCCTGAGGCGCTGACTCTGGGGCCCCAGACCCCTCTGTCCCGGTGCATGGTAAACAGAGGCGGGCAGAGCATGTCTGCACTGATCCCAGCTGCACACTCAGGGCTCCTTGAAGCCTGGGCCCTGAGGCGCTGACTCTGGGGCCCCAGACTCCTCTGTCCCGGTGCATGGTAAACAGAGGCGGGCAGAGCATGTCTGCACTGATCCCAGCTGCACACTCGGGGCTCCTTGAAGCCTGGCCCCTGAGGCGATGACTCTGGGGCCCCAGACCCCTCTGTCCCGGTGCATGGTAAACAGAGGCGGGCAGAGCATGTCTGCACTGATCCCAGCTGCACACTCAGGGCTCCTTGAAGCCTGGCCCCTGAGGCACTGAGTCTGGGCCCCCAGACCCCTCTGTCCCGGTGCATGGTAAACAGAGGCGGGCAGAGCTTGTCTGCACTGATCCCAGCTGCACACTCAGGGCTCCTTGAAGCCTGGCCCCTGAGGCGCTGACTCTGGGGCCTCAGACCCTCTGTCCCGGTGCATGGTAAAAAGAGGCGGTGTTGGACTTGGCCCTTCTGGCAGGTTCACCCCTAAACCTTTTGCTTTTTCTTGTGACATGGTGTTAGTGATTTTTGGCTTCTGCGCACTTTACCACTGTGTCCCAGGGTAAAGTGCGTGCCTGTAGTGAGGTTGGCCTGCCCTTCCATAGGAATGCATGGGGAATGTATGTGTCCATGTTAGTTCCTGATGCGTGGGGAGTGCAGGTGCGAGTTTTGTATGTGCGGACTCGTGAGATTGAATGCTGCGCAATGATGTGTGCGGCATGATTGTGTCTAGTGCGGAAGTGCCACTTCTAGAAGACGGCATGTCTGTGTAAATTATGTGAATTGGCTGTGTGGCTTGTGATTGACTGGAGCTGGCTGGTTGGCAGGCTCCAGGAGTCAAAATGGGTCTTCCCCGGTGGTGAATGGGAGATCTACATGTTGATGGCTGGGGAGGAGTGCACCTGGGACCTTAATAAGGCTGGGCTTTCCCCACACAATGCTGGCTCCGCCCCCTGTGGTGCGTCTAATGTCCCTAGCCTGGCCCGTGAATGGAAAGGGTGGCTGAGCACAACAAAGTGCTCCAAAACCAGTTGCATCTGGTTTTACCTTCACCCTGCACCTAAGGACAAAGGAATCCTGTGTATAAGAAGGGGCAGTGACCCCATGTAAAATGTTGCTTCGTTGATCCTGTCTTGAGGGGAGCCTGCTGCTGGGCGCCAGGAGGAACCGCCACTGGGTGCTGCCTCCCTGCCTGGAGGGCCTCGTGAGCTGGCCTCTTGGGCCAGCCCTTGACCCCCCTGCCTGCCAAAAGGAACTTTTGCTGAATTGAAGGCCTCCCTGGAGTTTTCATTGGCCTCCCAGCGCCTAGAGGAGCGTTGGAGCTTCCCTACGAGGGGAGCGCTTTATTTTGAGGACCTGAGGATGCTAGCCCTGCCTTGAGGGGCTGTGCTCCAGGTTTCCTGCATTTTTTGTGATTTTGGAGGTCTCCTGGGGGGTGCCCATCCCACTTATGGTGCTGATCGAAATCGGGGGCTGTCCCCGTAGGCGTGCACAGTTTGAGGGAGCCTACCCCTCCTCGTGACCGAAACCTCGCTGCAGTACCTGAAAGGGGCCGCCGCGGTGACCCGGAAGTGCTCTATCCCGAACCGGAAGTCGACGGGAGCCCACCCGGCGCTCCGGTGTCAGGAGATGAAGTGCTGCGGTGCAGAAGGCTCCGTGAGTAAGGAGAGCCCCGCCGTCCAGGACGAGGAAGCTGCCCAGACTACTGGAGGAGGAGGAGAGCTCTGTGTCCGCCCCAGAGACCAGTGATTGGGGCCCGGTGTTGCTAGTTGCAGAGGGGGGTGTCGGGGCACATTGCCGGTGTACGCCCGCCCCCCCCCCAGTGTGCTCTCTGTGTGAGGGCACTTGTGATTTAGAGCCTGTCGAGGCTCTTCCAATGTTGGGGGCACAACTGATCTTAAAAGGCCCCATGGGGGCCCGGGCATTTTGCTCAGTTGGCTTGTGTCGAGTTCCCCGAGAGGGATTCCAATGAAAGGGGCCATCTTCTTTCGAGCCACGAGAGGCTCCAACCACTGGGGCATCATTATTTTGAGCCCACGAGGTTCCAACAGAAGGGTGCAGTTATTTTAGAGCCCCAAGGCTCCTGGAGGCATTAAGGCATTTTGTGTTCGGGCCAAGAGGCTCAGGGGGCATCCTGTGATTTTGAGTCCCCCAGAGAGGGACTCCAATGACGGGGACAGTGTAATTCGAGCCCACAAGAGGCTCCGGGCATATTTGTAAATTCCGAGTCCCCAGAGCAGGACTCCCACAGTAACAGGGGCATTTGTTTCGTGCCTGAGAGAGACACCCTTTCATTCATAGAGCCCAGAGGAGATCCCCAGCTGCCCAGCACTTAGTGGGCAGCTGCTTCATTTAGGCTTGCCCCTTTGCGCATTTCTTCCTTTGGCTGCCTGCGCAGCCTGCCCTGACATTGCTGGACACAGGGTGGTTCAGCCCCCGAGAAGCCAAAGTGGCCTGGGGACAGTTCTGTTGTTGTACCCTTGCATGGGGTACGTGTTATGCCCTATGTGATCCCTTTGCGCAATTGTGACTACCTGCCTAATGTCATTTCAGCATCATGTGTAATGTCTTTGTGCCTATACCTCTGATTGTATGTGATGCTTAGGAGGTTGTCTTTCCTAGTATAGTTATACTAGGGAGTTGCTGGTTCCCTGCGTAATACTTTCCTAAGGTGGTTAGGATTGCGTAGGTGGTATTTACCTCATACCAGTGATTACTGGTTGTGTGCTCTATTTTCTATTTTATGCTACAGTTATTATTGTTCTAAGTGCTAATTACAACAAGTGCTAATTCTAAAAGTGCTTATTCCTGACAGTGGCCCACGTGGCCATGTCCCATATATATAATCCCCTGTAAATTCTGCCCGTGCCTATGGCACATTGTAATGTGTGTGTTTATTATCTAATGTGTTTGGTATAATACAAAGGCTATTTTTATAAATTACCTTTTATGGAGTTTCCTTTGTGGTGGGCCTTGGGTGTTGTTGCTGGGTGCGTGCGCAAACAGTTAACCTACATTGCCTCCGGGATAAGCCTTACTTCTCGCGTCACGTTACCTAGAGGGTGAGCAGGGGTTATCTTTGGCGTGTAACTCCCTTGCCTTGACTAGAGTGGTGGTTTCTGCCTGACTTTGGAGCAAGCCTTAGCCAACCGGAAATCCCATTTCTAACAGGCGGGCAGAGCATGTCTGCACTGATCCCCGCTGCACACTCAGGGCTCCTTGAAGCCTGGCCCCTGAGGCGCTGACTCTAGGGCCCCAGACCCCTCTGTCCCAGTGCATGGTAAACAGAGGCGGGCAGAGCATGTCTGCACTGATCCCAGCTGCACACTCGGGGTTCCTTGAAGCCTGCCCCCTGAGGCGCTGACTCTGGGGCCCCAGACCCCTCTGTCCCGGGACGAGGTAAACAGAGGCGGGCAGGACATGTCTGCACTGATCCCAGCTGCACACTCAGGGCTCCTTGAAGCCGGGCCCCTGAGGCGCTGACTCTGGGACCCCAGACCCCTCTGTCCGGTGCATGGTAAACAGAGGCGGGCAGAGCATGTCTGCACTGATCCCAGCTGCACACTCAGGGTTCCTTGAAGCCTGGCCCCTGAGGCGCTGACTCTGGGGCCCCAGACCCCTCTGTCCCGGTGCATGGTAAACAGAGGCGGGCAGAGCATGTCTTCACTGATCCCAGCTGCACACTCAGGGCTCCTTGAAGCCTGGCCCCTGAGGCGCTGACTCTGGGGCCCCAAACCCCTCTGTCCCGGTGCATGGTAAACAGAGGCGGGCAGAGCATGTCTACACTGATCCCAGCTGCACACTCAGGGCTCCTTGAAGCCTGGCCCCTGAGGCGCTGACTCTAGTGCCCCAGACCCCTCTGTCCCGGGACGAGGTAAACAGAGGCGGGCAGGACATGTCTGCACTGATCCCAGCTGCACACCCCAGGGCTCTTTGAAGCCTGGCCCGTGAGGCGCTGACTCTGGGGCCCCAGACCCCTCTGTCCCGGTGCATGGTAAACAGAGGCGGGCAGAGCATGTCTGCACTGATTCCAGCTGCACACTCCAGGGCTCCTTGAAGCCTGGCCCCTTAGGCGCTGACTCTGGGGCCCCAGACCCCTCTGTCCCGGTGCATGGTAAACAGAGGCGAGCAGAGCATGCCTGCACTGATCCCAGCTGCATACCCCAGGGGTCCTTGAAGCCTGGCCCCTGAGGCGCTAACTCTGGGGCCTCGGGCCCCTTTGTTCGGAGGACTTGAGCCTCTTCCAACATCTGTTTGTCCAGCGAGGTGGGGGGCTATTTATGTTAACGTTACTGCAGGCTCAGCTGGCTTAAGAAAAAACACTTTAGGAGAGTCGCCTCAATGAGCACAGTTAGTGAAATAAAACAACAACCTTTGGCAAAGCTAACAGGTCTTGCCTATGTAAGAGCAATCAGCTTTGGCAATGTGCTTAGCCGTGTTGTACACCAGCGTGGCTAAATGACAGCAGCGTAGACTGGAGGGTAGTGTCGTAGAGTGACTTAAAATGGAGTAGAGTAGTGCGGTCTAGAGTGGAGTTGTGTAGAGTTTACTGGAGTAGATTGGAGTGGAGTGGAATAGAGTGTCGTACAGTGAAGTTTTGTAGAGTGTCAAAGCGGCCAAAATTTCAGATTGATTATGAGGGACATCTTCTCATGAGCAAAATCAAGCAATGAAGACGACGGAAACATAAACATTACAAATTACACACTTTTGAGTTACATGAAACTATAAGAAGATTCTAAAACGGCCGCAAAGCGCCAGATCTGGAAGGGCACTAGCCATTTGCCGTTGTAGCTTGACTGTAGTTAAACAAATGTGTAACCATGCTATTGATACCCACAGGATTGCTGATGTGAGCACTAACAGTAAGAAAAATATATTACAAACAATGCAAATATGAACTGTAGCATAAAGTACAAACATATCTTGCATTGCTGAGTTTGATAACCTAGATGGTTTCAATTACGTTCTGGAGACGGGTGCGCACATGTGAAGGTCAGGGAGTGTGACTTGAGCTGATGGCTGTAAAGCAACATTAAATCGTACCAAGACAGGTACACTGCTTTCCAACAGTAGTCCTATAATATGCTACATTTTCAGCCAGTTATGACATTTCTTATCCAATATAAAGTTGCATTCTGGGACATGTAGTTTAACTTTTCTGTGTTCTGTTGACTAAAAAGCCAAAAGTTAGTCTAGATGTTTGGTACAACAGATTGTGCAATGATAAATAGAAGTTTCTTTAAAGACAAGAAGACATGGAAAGTTTTAATTTTCTGTTATTGAAACTTGATTCTGCGCATTTTGGGCACTCATCAGAGCCCATTTGAAAATGTTGCTGACACCATGCGTGCAGGGCCACAATACGTATTGAGGGTGTGTAGATAGTTTTAGGTTAACACAGTTCCTTATCCATACACCCTGAAGGGCAGTAGCACTCTTGCATGGCCGTGTCGGTGCACAGACAAAATATCGACTCCAAAATATCGACTGGACATAATATCGAGTTTTAAATATAGACTGGACAAAATATCGACTGGACATAATATCGACTACAAAAATATCGTTTTTCAGGTAAGTGAAGTAATATCGACTGTATAAAATATAGATAGCAAAAATATCGAATTTTTAATAATATATAATATTTTATAGTGTATTTTTATGTAATAATATGTGTGAAAAGTGTGTATTAATGTTATAAAATATTTTATTAAATGAATTTTGTTTTTTTAATAATTGCGTAATGTAATTCTGTAGCGGGTTGTGGGTTTATAGGGGAATAGGGTGGGAAGTAATTTAATAATAATTAATTAATTAATATATGTTTGTAAATATTTATAATTAATAATTAATTGATAATTAATTAATAATAATTAGTTAATTAATTAATATAATTTTGTACATATTTTGTATTAGTAATTAATTGGTAATTAATTAATTGTAATTAGTTAATTACATTAATTAGAGTACATTTTAATATATATAATTTTGTGGTATTGTTAAGTAATTAATTGGGAAAAATAATATTAATTAAAATAATTACAGCTAATGTGCTAATATATTTACTTTATTGTTGAATAATAACTATTTGGTAATTAAATAATATTGATAAATTTTGGGTAAAGGAGTATTTTTAGGGTTCAGGGTCAGTTTTCAGTTTTTGGGTAAAGGGGCATTTTTAGGGTTCAGGGTCAGTTTTTAGTTTTTGGGTAAAGGGGCATTTTTAGGGTTCAGGGTCAGTTTTCAGTTTTTGGGTAAGGGGGCATTTTTAGGGTTCAGGGTCAGTTTTTAGTTTTTGGGTAAAGGGGCATGTTTAGGGTTCAGGGTCAGTTTTCAGTTTTTGGGTAAAGGGGCATTTTTAGGGTTCAAGGTCAGTTTTCAGTTTTTGGGAAAAGGGGCATTTTTAGGGTTCAGGGTCAATTTTCAGTTTTTGGGTAAAGGGGCATTTTTAGGGTTCAGGGTCAGTTTTTAGTTTTTGGGTAAAGGGGTATTTTTAGGGTTCAGGGTCAGTTTTGGGTTTTTGGGTAAAGGGGTATATTTTAGGGTTCAGGGTCAACAAATAAGATTGTAAACAATTATTTTTATTATTTTCATTTATTATTTAATTATTATAATTTAATTTAAGTATTTTTAAGTATATTTTAGTAATTAAAATTTAATATTAATTTAATTTAACACTGTTTTTAATAAAGTCGATATTTTTTACATCTATATTATTGTTAACGATATTTTGTACTCGATATTTTTGTACTTACCTGTTTGTAGATACAAACTCGATATTTTGACTGTCGATATTTTGTCCACGATATTTTGGCAAGTCAATATTTTGTCCCTCGATATTATTTCAGTGATCCGGCCGTGTCGGCAAAGCACAGCAAGGTATGGTCTCTGCTGAGATTACCATGTGGCACAGTGCCTACTGGTGAGGCCTGGGAGAAACGAAAAGCTAAAGCAGCCTTAATCGAGGCATGGAAAAACACTGTGCGATCTATTTATAGTAAACTAAATAAATTATTAAGAGCTTTCTAATGTCCTCTCAGCAAGACAAAACACACCAGTACACCATGAGAAGGTGTGAGATTAATTACACTCTTCCATTAAGGGAGTTATAAAGAAAATGGGTATTAACACTGGAGCATTCTGAAGCTCTGCTGTCTGTTAATAACGAGCCAGACGGCTGTCTTCCACCAAGTGCAGAGATCGCGTACAAAGCATTCAGATTGATTTTGCCCATTATCATGCAAGTTGTTAAACACAGATTAACACCACCAGAGGTCCTGACTTGCCTCTATGACATAGGAGCCACAGGGCCCACCACTCCTCATTTCCACCAGGTTCTTCTAGGTGGCTTGAAGGGTGCCTGCATTTGTCATGAAGATGACCCCACTGTAAGGACTTAAAATCCCCTACATACACCCTTGGGGTCGAAACGTCGACCACTTTACCTATTTTCGGTGCATAGATAACAACGATTGATTCACTGTATCACTTGAATGCTATGGTTCTCCTGTTTGTTTAGCCTTCATTGTGGCTGGATAGGTCAACAAATTCCTTTGATGTATTTATTGCACATTGCCTTTCTTCTTTCACCAACCCTCACATTTGCACATCATAGTACACCACCCCCCTAACATTCTGGAGCACCTTTTTGTAATAATAATGCAGACCATTGTGCTGGTATAGAATGTGAATATCATCTTATGTTAAACAAAAATATACTGTAATGTGGATTTATCCGAAGGTGATTTTGTATACAACGTTGAACCTGTTTCCACTGTGACCATTTTCTTATGTACAGTACTCTACCCAGGTTCAGTGGACATTTGGGTTTCACCAATAGTCTTGGAACAACAGCAGCCTCAAGGAGTGCTGGTGAACAGTCTATGCTCCATTACACACCGCAGCCCACTGATTACACTCAGCCTGCCGGATGGTGTTTTGCTGCCCCATGTACAGGAACGCCTTGACGATTTGAAACAGCGCCCAATGGCCCGGGCTCATAGTGCACGCTGGTACGAAGCCAAAATCCAAAGTTGGAGCAGCGGCGACAGCAGAAGATGTGGTCCGGTGCACGGGTTGCATGTTACACATTGTCCTCCCAGCCTAGAGCAATAGCAGCAGGCAGGGCCCCGCAGCCATGGTTAACAACCTCCACGGGGCATGGGGAGCGGGGAACGGAGCGGTGCGGCAGGCGAGCTTCCCGGGGGCTCCTATGGCGTGGTCATGGCTGCCTCCTCAATCGGCGCCTTGATGCAGCTCTATGCTGATAGACCGCCCTGCTGCTCACTGCTGCTACTACTATGCAATGCACTATTTTAAAAACAAGCATTTGCAATGCAATAGAACTTGCATTTACGCGAGTTCTATTGCATTTTAAACGGGAGTGCGGGTGGGTAAAAAGGCAGAAACAGGATTGTGGGGGCGGATGGTGGTGGCCCGAGAAGTCACGGACTGCGAAAGGTGAGGGGGTGAGCCACAGACAAAATTGTTTTTAAAGTAAAGGGGCCGATAGCCTTGGAAGTGTACAAATTACGCCATGGCCGTCAGGAGGGACTAACAAGTAGAACACCAATTAGAAGGCACGATATTGGCTGAAAGCCAAACAAAAAGATGGGGGGAGAGTGGGCGGAGTTTATGCGAAGCTTCCCTTCTATAGCATATACTACATGCCTTGCAAAGCGCGCAGCACATGTGCAACAACGCTAAGCGAGACCTAAAAAGGAAGAGGCCTCTGAGCCCCCACAGTTTGCTCCTTCATTATGACTACAGACAGCCATATTCTGGCACTGTGTTTGATATCCAGTGTCTGTGGAAACATTTCAGATAGAAAAGCACGGCTTTAAAACGTATGGCCATGCACATGGGCGTATAATGTCAGTTTAATCTAAGGTTTTATAAGTGTATTTATTAACTCTACATACTAACAAGACTGAACACAAAGGACTAACCTCTGCTGTTGAATAGAAGAAAGAAGGATGTAACCCAACCTTCTCTGAACAGCACAATATGCAATCCTGGATTCAAATCCCAGCTTTCCCAGTGGACCAAATTTTGTGTACAACAAAGCTACAACCTATACAAAATGGAGCGCACAATTCATTGATTTTTCACAAGCAAGATGCTTATTTATAGTCCATTTAACATTGTTCATTCAAAGAAAGTCCAAAGGGAGTCTTTGTAGATTTCCTATGTCCTTGTTTATTTTTTGATCCATATTTCATCCAGAACAAATCATTACAATAAATCCAGCCAACGCGTTTCGTCCAAGGTGGACATCATCAGGGTTCAGTATATCACAAAAATCACATGTTCTGTGATGTTAATCTGTCTCTGCCTTTGATTCCTGTATTAAGGTACTCCTCTGCAACCTTCGCGTTGCCTGATACCTCGTCTCCGGCCGATCCGCCTATTCCTGACATGCATAGGCGGATCAGCCGGAGACGAAGACGCATTATCAGGGAACGCGGATGTTGCAGATGAATACCTAAAAACAGGACTCAAAGGCCAGAGATGAATTAACACCACAGAACATGTGATTTTCATGCATTACTGAGTCCCGATGATGTCCACATTGGACAAAATGCGTTGACTGGCGTTGGCCGTAGGACTTTCTTTGAATGAACAATGCTAAATGGGCTTTAAATAAGCATCTTGCTTGGGAAGAATAATGAGTTGTGCGCTCCATTTTGTATAGGTTGTAAATGAGTGAATTGATTGGACATGGAAACCTGACTGTAGAACAGAGTTGGGTGTGGTTGGTTTGCATATGGGTCATGATCTTGTGAGGTTAAGGTGGAGTTTTTTCATATTTTCTAGAATCCTTTTGATACAGAGTTATTTGCCATAGTTCTAGTACCCAAAAAATGTTACCGGCTGTCCTCGCATAATGCAATTTTGGGCTGGGATTTTAGTGTTGCAAAGCTCTGCTCTGTGGTCATCTGACCCAAGGGTTTTTGGTACCAGTCTGTTGTTCTAGAAGAATCAGTGTAGTACGATGTGATACTTATTGTAGCCGAAAGATAGGTGTCTCTCGTTTGTTAAAGAAGCAATTTGTGTTATGTAACTTCTTTTGTTGTTTGTTTCGTAGGTGTGACCTCATGAAGGTTGAGCTTGCAGGGCTGTGCCAAGGAACCAGAAGGTGCTTCAAGAGTTTAAGGAAGGGTCAACTTCCTACTTTCCCCTGAGCGAGTAGGGTGAGTATGATAGGTGCAAGATCTACTACCAAAGATTGTTGGTCGTGAAGTGCCTGGAAATGGGGATGGTTGAGACACTTTAAATGGAGGCACATTTAGTGAAACCCCATTTTGAGCAGAGTTAAGGGGCATAATGTTCATATTTCAAGTCAGAGGATGGCATATCCGCTGGCTCACTCAGAAATGATGAAATCAGGAGCAGGGCAGCACAGGCTATTAGCCAGGGGCCTTCGACTGTACAACCACTATAGGTACAGTTTAATATTATAACTGTCAAAATAAAAATGAGGGTGATATTTACAGTTATGCAAACATCCTTTGTGGGGCATTGACATATTGGGTGTTGGTCCAGTCATTGAGATTGTGATGTATTAGTGCATTTTAAAGCAAGATTAACCTATAATGGTGGTCAAAACTGTCTATATTTTTGATTTCTTGAAGTAGGGTTTTTAGCAAGAGCGGAAGCTTGGCGCTCTGGCTGCTATGCATTATGTATGTGATGCTGAGAGTGAATAAGGTGCTACCAGGTCGGGGGAAATGCCCTGTAACCCCCGTGGATGTGCGAGTCGTGAAACCCACACCAGAAATGATCAACAATGTCCTGGGCACACGTTATGAGGATATCGTACTGTTAGAAATGTCTGGTATTTGTTATTGCTCTAATAAATGCTTTTGAACGAACACTCTGGTGTCGACCTCTAGAATTGGTACAATAAAAGACATTTCTAACAGTACGATATCCTCATAACGTGTGACCAGGAACTTGTTGCTCAAAACTGTCTATATCACCGAAAACAACAGGTGAAAGTGTTGTTATTGTTAGGTAAGGGGCTAAGATTATAACTTACTTTAAAAACAAAACCCTAACCTCTAACTCGATGAGATCCGGAAGTCGTGAACTTTGGATCCTTAGTTAGGACATCCATTGCCTCCTCAAAAAGATTTAGTGGGGCATCGTGCTCTGACAGGTCTAACGCTATAGAGCCCAGCTGATTGACTTAGAGCGCAGAGGCAGAGAGGAAGATAGGGGTGCTGCACACAGACAGTTGCTTAGTACACAGCAAACATATACCAGTGAGTTGCTGGATGATGCTAGACCCCTCTGGCTCACTACCCGTTTCTGGATTTACCAGTGGGGTGCCAAATCTAGCGCCCTACTACACTGCTTGTGTCAGCAGACACTACGCCTGCAGACCCTCCCAGGTATACGTGGCCCACACAGGAAGACACTCACAGACTCATTGAAAATGGTGGCTGGCTTCGCCAGCTACTTTACAGATTTATATGTCCCCCGGGAGACCCTACCCGAGGATTCCATTCACAAGTTTATTGACGACCTCCCCCCGCGGACTCACTCTGACATTATACGAGAGGCCCTCGACACCCCACTGTCGGTTGGTGAAAACCTGGCTCTTCACCCAACCACGCTAGGCGTAAATACCTCCCAGTCCTCACAGTCAAAACCTGTTCTTCAGCGCCGGGACACCTCCTTGCGAGGTAGCTGTTGCGCTTCATAAAATTCCGTATTACTATTATTATTATTATTATTATTATTATTATTATTATCTCTATAATAAATGAAATTTATTATTTCTGATACCTGAAAAAATATGAATAATATTGGTAGAAGGTCTTTATCTTTTGAGACATTTAATTCTGAAAATACCAATTTTAGAAAATGTATCCAAAAATCACAGTTGTTGAGACAACCTTAACAACTGTGATTTTTGGATACATTTTCTAAAATTGTGTATTTTTTATTGATGATATTTTTAACTAAAATTGTACTTGAAATTTGGCACTATAATTATGTTATTATACATTGTTTTTATTGATTTGTAATAAACTGTACCTTCTTTTAATATAACAAACACATTGTTCAGGATTCCTGATTTGTTCACCATATGTTTTTATCGTTTAACACTGTACATCTTTGGATTCAGTTGGTTTTTTGAGTTATAAGGGAAATACACTAAAGGGTTTCTTAACAGTTGTGTGTCGTGGGACTTCTCTAGTTCTTTTACTCTTACGCTCCTTGTCCCGAATTGCATTTCAAAGGAGACCTCCCTCTTTTTTTACTGACTGAAGGGACAGATGCAGCAAGTGGTGGTGGAGGTGCTGATGGAGCAGAAGTCGGAGGTGTTGTAGTAACTAAAGAAGAAGTGGCCACTGCTTATCTTCCTGCTTTGCCCTCTTCTATCTTTTTGTGATGCCCCATTTCCGCACGCACCGACCTGGTGGAATGAATTGCTTGCAGGTGTTTTCTCATTCCCATGGTACCGAAGGAGTTTAGCTTGATGTTCCCATTGGAATAAACTTTGCTGCAATGAAATTGTAGGACTCCATTATGTGGGATTATTTTTCTTTGCCACCCAGATGGAAGAAATGTAATTCCAAATGTTTTACATGCAGCCAATATAACAACGTTTTTACATGTGGGGACATTAAACAATACTCCTTCGGTTTATGTGTTTATTACTGGAAAAAAAGCAAAGGTTACAGGGACGTTATAGTTAGGAATTAGAATTGAAAAACCCTTAGAAATTCACTGAAAAAAACAAAGGTTACAGGAACGTTATAGTTAGGCTCAGATTATACATACATAAAACCTTAGAAATTCAGCATTTATAGTTATCTGGGCTTACTATAATTTATGCACTTTCTCTTTTTTTGTATTCATTTTATGGATCTGAGGAATCGCTGCGAAAACACTGCAAATCCACCACGATTCTAGGGACACACTCAAATCTCAACATCTCACCCAATACAGTAAGTCTCCACCCAGGCACATTGCAAACCACACTCTAAATCAGTTACTTGGGTTTCAAATCCCTATGGAGATAGAGTGAAAACCACAGCGCCATCCTGCTTTTTAGCATTTATTCAAAAGCGCTGAGTTTTAAAGTCAGAATGCCTTCTGCTGAAGATAGAAGAGCAGGATGAAGAAGAAGAAGACTTACCTCCTCCAAAGAAATTATCCGGCGTTTGGAAATATTTCTCTATCCCTTCAGGAGGAAGGAAAGCTGTTCCAAAATTGTCCAATGCAATATATGCAGCACAAAACTGTCGAGAGATACAAGGAAGAAGCATTCACATGGCACAACCTCTGTATGGAAACACCTGAAAAACATACATACAAGGACAAATCACAGGATGATGAGATAGAGGGAAGGTGGTGCATCATCAGCAGCTGGACCTTCTGTTTGACCCTTATCATCTGACCCGATGTTTAGCATCCTAGCTGTTTCACCAAAACTGCAAGACATTGTCACTCATTGAGGCTCATGCCATATGCCAGTTGCATTAAAAATGTCATCTGTTGTCCAATTTTTGATGCTTTCAACAAAACATAATTGTTAGTTTTGTTTTCATCTCACCATTCCACCTTCCATTCCTCTTTAAACACAAGTAGATATTTGAAAAGCAAATATAGAATGCATTTTACATTACATTACATATTATTAGATTATATACTATATGCAAGTAAGTAGCTACATAAGTGGATCTGTCAGTGTGTAAGATGCTCTATAAGTGTCTGAGTATGGGTGCATAACTCAGTATATGAGTGTCTCTACAGGTGGGTGACTAGATGTGTGAGTGGTTGAGTGGATATGCGAGTAAGTGTGGATAGTAGTAATTTCCCATGCCACTACCAGTGTGTCCTCAAAAGTACAATGTACTGCTGCTTTTCTGTATGTCTTTGGATCACTGCTGTGTATTGTAGGCCTTGAGCTCAGTTAATAAAAGATTTTTTTTAAAAATAATTCACAAATGGTCAGGGAGATCTGGAAAGAGTTTCCACATGATCAAGTCAAGTCAAGTCGGAAATTTATATAGCGCGCTACATACCCAGAGGGTCTCAAGGCGCTTGAGGAGGGGAAGGGAGTTATTTGTCGAATATCCAGGTTTTAAGTAGCTTTCTGAATGCTAGGTGGTTCTGTGTGAGGCGTACGTGGGTGGGGAGTGAGTTCCAGGTTTTAGCTGCGAGGTAGGAGAAGGATCTACCTCCCATGGTGGTTTTATTGATGCGAGGAATGGTTGCAAGGGCTTGGTTGGAAGATCGAAGCTGGCGAGGGGGGGTGTAGAAGGAAAGTCGTGTGTTGAGGCATTCGGGTCCAAGTTCGTAGAGTGCTTTGTGGGCGTGGGTTAGGAGTCGGAAAGTAATCCTCTTATTGACGGGGAGCCAGTGGAGGTTTTTCAGGTGGCTAGAGATATGGTCTTTGCGTGGGATGTCAAGTATGAGTCTGGCTGATGCGTTCTGGATGCGTTGTAGTTTTTTCTGGAGTTTTGCGGTGATACCGGCGTATAGGGTGTTTCCGTAGTCCAGATGCGAGACCCTATCGACAATCATGGGCATGTAAGGGGGAGGACACCTGACCCCCTGGGTCGAAAAAGCCATACAAAAAAATAGACCCAGATGAGAGGTGGCTTCTAGAATAGCGTGGACAGATGAATTAGAGGGGCACTTCACGGACTATGACGGGAAAATGGCCTGAACATTAGTTAAGGGGGTCTCTGGTAATGCTCGATTTAAATTGTTACGCTTTAACTCTGTGCATTGCACATATCTTACACCCATTAAGCTACATAAGATTTATGTAGGCTGTTCCATGGCCTGTCCTCATTGCAGACGGAGGGAGCCACATTCTTACACCAGAATTCAGCATTGGAAAAGCCAGTAGCGGTGCATTGCTGATGCATTGACCAATTAAGGCGTATTGGCTTTGACAATGCTTTTTTAATTTTTTTAAATCTTCTTTTATTAACAAACGACAAAGAAAAACATCAGGTGCCAGTTAGCAGATCTTACAGTTTAATAAATACATCTCCTTACGATCAAATAAAAGGAGTTCTACGTAAAATGGGTATTGGATCAAAGGGACACATGCGCCTCCACCTCTTCTGAACATGCTGGGGGTATTCCTAAATCTCCTCGGTAGTGATTCCACGCCCCCCAAACCTTCCCCCACACCTTCCCCCACTTCCCTGGGTACCCCCTTAACGTGTATACCGACCTCTCCCTAAACATGCACCAATCCAAGTTTTCAACCCACTTTTCGAGTCGGGCTGCTGGCTGGCTCCCCACAACTGTGCAATATTACGTTTAGTAATAATACCCGCTAAGGTGACCCATTGCTTCCTATAGGCATTCAGGTCTGTGGGTTCCCAAATGTTCAGTATGCACCTGCGTGCCTCTGGCTGCACCACCATCCCCAAGACATCTAGTAGTGTGCCGTGGATCTTCCCCCAATACTCATGTACCCGTACGCAATGCCACAGTATGTGCATAAATGTTCCAAGCTCCCCCCATCCCCACCTACACTCCCCGTCATCCGAGCTACCGATATGGACCAGTCGGGGCCCCGTAATGTACGACATACGGAGAACCTTTAATTGTATCAGCCTAAGCCTCATCTGTATCGCAACCACCCGTGGGGAAGAGACCGCCTCCCGCCAATCTTCATCATCCAACTCAATCCCATCCTCAACCCATTGCCTTCTAAGAGCTAGCAGTGGGTCCCCTGTATGGTTAATAAGCTTCTTGTATATTAGGGAAATGGTCTTCTCAGGGAGGTTGCCGTCTAGTGCCCGATCTTCAAGGGGGGAGGCTTCAGGAGGTGTTATATCTTTGGGGATGTTTGCAAGCAAGGCATGTCTGATCTGGAGGTAACGGAAGTATTCACGGTCTTAAAGGGGAAACTGTTGCTTGAGTGAGCTGAATGTATGCACCGTGCCTTTCCCCCCAAACATCTTTAAAAAAATTTTTTTTTATTAACAAACGACAAAGAAAAACATCAGGTGAAAGTTAGCAGTTCTTACAGTTTCATAAATACATCTCCTTACGATCAAATAAAAGGAGTTCTATGTAAATTGGGTATTGGATCAAAGGGACACATGCGCCTCCACTTCTTCTGAACATGCTGGGGGTATTCATAAATCTCCTCGGTAGTGATTCCACGCCCCCCAAACCTTCCCCCACACCTTCCCCCACTTCCCTGGGTACCCCCTTACCGTGTATACCGACCTCTCCCTAAACATGCACCAATCCAAGTCTTCAAACCACTTTTCGAGTCGGGCGGCTGGCTGGCTCCCCACAACTGTGCAATATTACGTTTAGCAATCATACACGCTAAGTTGACCCATTGCTTCCTATAGGCATTCAGGTCTGTGGGTTCCCAAATGTTCAGTATGCACCTGCGTGCCTCTGGCTGCACCACCATCCCTAAGACATCTCGTAGTGTGCCGTGGATCTTCCCCCAATACTCCTGTACCCGTACGCAATGCCACAGTATGTGCATAAACGTTCCAAGCTCCCCCATCCCCTCCTACACTCCCCGTCCTCCGAGCGACCCATATGGATCAGTCGGGCCCCATAATGTACGACATACGGAGAACCTTTAATTGTACCAGCCTAAGCCTCATCTGTATCGCAACCACCCGTGGGGAAGAGACCGCATCCCGCCAATCTTCATCATCCAACTCAATCCCATCCTCAACCCATTGCCTTCTAAGAGATAGCAGTTGGTCCCCTGTATGGTTAATAAGCTTCTTGTATATTAGGGAAATGGTCTTCTCAGGGAGGTGGCCGTCTAGTGCCCGATCTTCAAGGGGGGAGGCGTCAGGAGGTGTTGTGTCTTTGGGGATGTTTGCAAGCAAGGCATGTCTGATCTGGAGGTAATGGAAGTATTCACGGTCTTGAAGGGGAAACTGTTGCTTGAGTGAGCTGAATGTATGCACCGTGCCTTTCCCCCAAACATCTTTGATCTGTGTAATCCCAATTAGGTCCCACTTGTCAAACCCCTTAGACTTCCATAGACTCCCAAGTTTCTCCGAACTCAATAGCGGGGTTGCAAGCGTGAGCCTTCCCTCCCACTTGAGATACCTATTGGCTGCGTGCCACACCTGGATGGCATGCACCGTTGGCCCCGCGAGGGGAATCCGGCGAGGCCTGGCATAGAGCGCCCTAGTGAAATCTCCGACCGGTACCTGCCAACGGTCCATAGCATGCCCCAGATCTCCGTGGAGCCCGTATATAGCATGGTTCACCCTGCTAGTTGGGAGGCCCAGTAGTATTTCCTTAAGTCTGGCAGTCCTATCCCCCTGTCATACAAGGGGATGGTGAGTTTAGAGAACGCTATGCAAGGTTTACCATCCCAGAGAAGCTGCCAGTGAAGTGCCTCCATTTCCCGAAAGTAAGATGCAGGCACGGAGTCCATAGTGCTCTGGGGTGCGTACAAGAACCGGGGAAGGGCCATCATCATAAATAGCATCGCCCTGCCCAGGGGGGAGAGCGGAAGTGCTCTCCAGCGTGCCACGTCTCCTCTAAATCGAGTAGGAGGGGCTGAGGTTATTGGCAAACCGAAGTTTCGGGTCGAGCGTGACATAAATGCCGAGGTACCTAAACCCTATCGGCTCAATTCTTAGCAGACAGTTCCACCGAACGAACGGTGGGTCACCCGTAACGACGAAAAGCAATGATTTCGACCAGTTTATTGCAAAACCAGAATATCTACCAAAGATAGCAAGCACATCAAGAAAACAGATTAGGGATCCATGCGGATTAGTGAGGTAGAGCTAAATATTGTCAGCGTATAACAAGATCTTGTCTTCCCATTCCAACGTCCATCGCATCCCACGGATCTCGCGATCCCATCGGACCCACGTCGCCAAGAGCTCCAAGGCCAAGGCAAACAGGAGCGGGATAGGGGACACCCCTGTCTCGTGCCCCTGCCAAGGAGAAGGTCAGTAGACTTTCGATTGTTCACCACTACTCTGGCCAGGGGCTGCGCATATAGGAGTCGCACCCAGTTCACAAACTCCGGACCGAAACCCAGCTTCTCCAATACTGCGAACAGATAAGGCCACTCAACCCTATCAAATGCCATAGTGGCATCAAAAGATACCAGCAACGCTGGTTCCTGGATTGTCGGGGTCCTACCCAGCATCCCATGCAACTGACGCAGATTAAGAGACGTATTTCGGCGTGGCATGAGGCCGGGCTGATAAGGATTAATCAAGGTGGTGATGACTTTAGCCAATCTCGTCGCCAGCAGCTTAGCAAGAAATTTGGGCTCCGCATTCAGCAACAAGATGGGTCTGTACGATGAACAGAGTGTCTTGGACTTACCCACCTTATGGATAACCACTAAGTTTGCCACCCGCTGGTCATATGGAAGCTGTCCCTCTTCTCTGCCCTCCACCAACATGGATCGGAGGAATGGGGCAAGCTCGTTGGCGCTCAGTTTATACAGTTCTATGGGAATCCCCTTCGGGCACATGGCCTTCCCAGAATGTACTCCTCTGATGGCCTTTGCCACCATGTCGTCTGTAAGGGGGGACTCCAAATACTCCCTATTTTTATCGGTTAACGTAGACATTTGAATGTCTTTTATCATTGCGCTGTTATCCGACCCCTGTATACACCCCAGCCGAGGTATATATCGTATTGTAGTACTCCGCAAACTTATGTACTACTGCCTGCGGTTCAGTGAGCGTACCTGAGTCCTCACCCTGTATTTCTGGTACTAGCCCGATGCCCACTCACCCTTTTCAAGCCACTCTATCAGTTTCCCTGCTTTATCGCCGTGTTCGTACACCTGACTCTGAGTTTCCTCTGCCTGCCCTCTAGCTTTATCTCTAGCTAGACCTCTATACTCGTCCTGCCTTAACTTAAGCTGGTGCCAGCCCTCTGGGGTCGCCGCCCCAGACACCTCAGCCTCCAGCCTCGTCACTTCCGCCTCTGCTCTCTCTATTTCCGCCTGTCGTTCCTTTTTTTCCCCTGCGATCAGGGATAAAGCCTCACCCTGAACAACGGTCTTGTATGTCTCCCATAAGTTCTGCGCCAATTCCACCGTGCCTGCATTCTCCTGAAAGTATTTGTCAGAAATCTTAATGATTTCATTCTTGATAGTGGGGTCTCTCAGGCGCCATGCTCCAATAGGGGCAATCCTTCCTACATCAAACTGGTCGAACTCCAGCCGAAGCCAGACTGGAGAGTGGTCCGAGATACCTTTCCCCAAGTGTCTAGCCTCCCTAATCACGCTCGCCTGCGCCGCTGACAAGCACGTAGTCTATCCTAGACAGGCTGTGATGTGCGGCGGACACGTGTATAGTGCACCTCCCGTGGATTACGCACCCTCCAACTGTCCACGAGCCCGTTGTTTCTAAAAATTCAGGAAGCCACCTCTGTGTTGGTCTGAAGGCCCGAGCCGGGTGTCTGTCAATCTCTCCATCCACCACCGCATTGAAGTCTCCCCCCATCACAAGGAGGCCCAGCGGCAGAGTCAGGAAGATAGAACCCAGGTCGCGGAAAGTATCAGATTGGAGTCCTAGCGGAACATAGACAGACACAAATGTGACCGTCCTCCCCTCCCACTGCCCTGATATGCCGACCGTGCTTACCAGACCAAGTGGTCTGAATCGTTAAGGCAGGGGTCTCCAAACCGGTCCTGGAGGGCCCGATCCATGCCAGATTTTTAAAATAACTACATGTATCTCAATGGGGATATCCCAAAAATCTGGCATGGATCCGGCCCTCCAGGACCGGTTTGGAGACCCCTGCGTTAAGGGAAAGGATTTTTTCACCAAGACCCGACCCCTCTGGACCCTGTGGTAAATCCAGCGTGTACTGCCAGTGTGTAACCCCCTCTATGTAGAGCCATGCAACGATTCCCAATGAGATGTGTCCCCTGTGGCAGCACCACGTCCTGGGGGTATCTCCTGATCAGCTGACTGACCATTCCCCTCTTCATTTTGTCCCCCAGGGCGTTTACATTCCAACTAAGCACACTAATCCCCATCTAACGTTCGACATTGAATCGGTATGGAAACAATACAGTAACAGCATTTGCACCTGATGTCAAAAAAGAAAAAAAAGAGGAAAAAGAGAAAAAAAACACATTGTAAACTTTCCTTCAAACAGTAGAATCACCAAACCCAAAGACTCCATTGATCCCAAACCCAGCCCCCTTCCCTGCACCCCTGCACTTGGCCAATGCCCATCTCCAACTAGCAGTGTGCCCAACATCCCAGCTACAAACTAACTAAAGGTAGTAATGAGGTGGAGGCCAGTGCCCCCCCCCAGCCCCGAAAACATATCCCCAGAACCCAGGGTCACCCACAGCTGTCTTATAGTCAAGCATTCTAGCTAGACTGTAGCTGCGGATCAACCCCACTACCTGACATATCCACCCAACGTGAAAGTTCCACTGGCTCCTCTCACTTCTGCTCCTGCCTTCCGCCACTTCCTCCACCATCAAGCCCTTCTGGACCGTCTGCATGTCTACTGTCCAGCCAGTCCGATGCAACCTCCGGATTGTCAAAGAACCAGACCCTCCCCTCAACCTCCACACGCAGGCGAGCCGGGAACATCATGGAATACTTAAGTCCCTTGCCCCTCAGTTTCTAGTTTCTTCTTTACCGGGAGAAAACTCTGCCACTGTCTCTGCACCATCTGGGTGAAGTCAGGGAAAAAGGGAGAGTGTGGCATTCTCATAGTGCAAGGGGGTTCCTGCGCGTGCCGCCTGCATGATCGCATGCCTGTCTCGGAAATTCAGCACCCTCGCGATCATCGAGAGGGGCGGGCCCCAGGCTTAGGTCTTCCGCCTGGCACTCTGTGGGTGCGCTCGATTGTAAAGAAGTTTTGATATTTGATATTTATGGGCATTTGTAAAGCGCAGGCGTTCGCTCCCAGGGGAGCATCATGGAGCTGGGCGAGCTGCAGAGGAATAACTGAAAAAGTGGAATGGATGGAAGAGAGAACTAAATGGCAGCCAGGACAGAGGAGTCTGGTAGTTTGTAGACCCATGTCTTGAGGAGTTTTCTGAAATTGTTCTCATTGTCTATGGCTCTAAGGTCGGCGGGTAGGGTGTTCCAGGCTTTAGCTGCCAGAACATTGAAGGATTTTCCTCCTCTGGTCTTATATTTAAATCTGGGAATTTGAACGAGGTTAGTCCCAGAGGATCTCAAGCAACGCGAAGGGTTATAGCGCTTGAAACGGTTTACAAAGTAACGGGGTCCTGTGTTTTGCATGGTTTTATGGACTGTGAGAAGCAGTTTGAAAAGGATTCTTTTGTGTAATGGCATCCAGTGAAGTGAATTCAGGGCTGCAAACGCAGATGACCTTCTGGGGAGTTGTAAAACCAGTCGAGCTGCAGCATGTTGTAAGCTCTGCAACTTTCTGAGGGTAGATTTTTTCACTCCGGCCATAAGGCCGTTGCAGTAATCAAGTCGGGAAAGTAAAAGGGCTACCGCGACTGACTTTCTGGCTGCAATTGGGAGGAAATCAAAAAATTTCCTCAGAGATTTTATTAATCCAAAGCATCGACCGGCAGTGATCTTAACATGGTCGTCAAAAGTAAGGGAAGAATCGAATTGTACGCCCAGGTTTCTAGCTGATGTAACTGCACTAGGAGGGGCCTCGGATCCTGTGGGCCACCAATCTTTCGGGGAAAAAGAAGGATTCTTACCTATTGGGATGATCTCTGTCTTTGCGCTATTGCATCTAAGATGATTAGTATTTAGCCACTCAAAGACGTCAGAGAGGCAGTTTTTGAACCGGAGCTCTGCTTCAGATGGTTCAGGATAAGATCTTCACCGAACAAGTCTGGGGCCAGCCCCTCTGACTTCTCAGGCACCCCAAGGATGCGTACGTTGTAACGCCTGGCTCTCCGTTCATAATCGCTGGGTTTTTGGTTCATTAGTTCCCGAAAGGTCTTGAGGTCCCGCACTTCCTGCTGCAGCAGTGCAACATCACCAATCAGGATGGCGGTTTTAATATCAAGCGACTTAACTTTTTCGCTCGCCATTGTGAGGTCTGCCCATCTCAAATTAACCTCTATAGTGACAGCGTCAAGCTTGTTGTTCAATGCCTCCATCTTCTGACCCAGGGAGGTCTAGACCCCACCGATGGCCGCCATGTCTGTAAGCGTCGGTTCCCCGGCAGATTCCAAAGAGTCACTCCCCGCTGACTGAGAATGCTCCAAATCCATAGGGGAGCTCCGGGGCATCGTATAGCGGTCCAGCTTGTTGGCCTGTACTTGTTTCGACCCCTTGGAGGATTTGGGCAGGTGTTTCTCGGTTTCTGGTTTAGTCGCCATCCTTACGTCAACCACTCACCGCTCCAAAGCCCGGCACCCACCGGGTCACAGGAAAGCGTGGGATCACAGACTCCTCCCCGGGGGTCGCCCCTCCAAAGCCCAAGCAGACGCTAACAAGCGTCAATACCACACCGTCACCCAGCAGGAGCGCACTGTCACTCTGTTTCCTCTGGCCCACCAGTGATCCCTCACCAGGTGTCAATGATGCATGGGGCCAGACAGGCCAAGTGCACAAATCCACACCCCCTAGGGACTCCTCAACGGTCGCTCAGAAACCAAAAGGCGCTCACTGCCCCTCACTGGCAATGCTCGAATTGCAACATGAAGGGGCCCACGCGCAGTGATGGTGGGTCCGGTAGCTTTGTGTGTGGATGCCCGCTGTGTCCCAATCGCCACCTCCTAGGTGCACATCGCCTCAGTAAGTGTGCCAGAGTCCCACAGTCTCTCCAGGGACCGGCCCCACAAAAAGTCCGCACCACAGGGCCCAGCCGCGCAGACACAACAGCTGCTCTCCCCCAATGTCCAGGGATGATGGCCGCCACCAGTTGCTACTCAGCGCATCCCCAGCGCACTCAGGACTCACCTACACAGTCCAATGTAATATTAATATGGTCTCCACCCAGAGGCCAGACAGCACAGTCCAACTCCCCGGGACACCCAGGAGGTCACCACAGCAAGTCCGCGACGGGCCGAGGTCACAGCTGGAATTTGGCCTTACTGCACCACATGTCGCGCTCTTCCTCTAGCGCTTTGCCCAGGTCTCTCCCGATGCAGCTCACCCGCTGCAGCGACGGCCGAAGTGCCCAATTGTTGCTGATGATCCGCCAAACCCGGGCAAGCCAGGCCTCCAGTCTTGTACAGGGGGGTCCCACAGTGGAATCTAGGACCCCCCTTTGGCTGGCGATGTTTCTTCTCACGGCCACCAGCCCCCCGCACACCAAAACCCGTGGCCGAACCGACAACTTCCAGTCGTCAGGCTCCAGTTTTTATCGCTTCCACCTGGGCTCCACAGATACTCTAGCCCCTGGCTCGGGCTAGCAGAAGGCCATAAAGCTATGGACGGTGTAACTCAGGCCCGGGAGCACAGCAGTGTGCGTCGTTTGTCAGCCGCTGTCAGGCTGCGGGGCGAATGAACAGGATAAAGGCCAGGATGCAGGTGCTGGAGGAAGGGGTTGACGGAGCCAAGCACTCACGCTGCCATCCTCGACCAGCGCATGACTTTGTCAATGCTTATTCGGTTTGCAATTGTGTTCCTTTTAAATGAAAATAGGACATAATAAAACAGAGCAATTATTAGTCGGAGTGACTTTAACCTTATATCATCATATACAGTAAATATCTGATAGACTTCGAGTTGCAGATTCCTTACACTAGAATTTTCTCAAGAGTCAGACTAGTTCAATAAAAATGTTTGGGCGAATTGTCTACGCTGGAAATGACACTACTAATGCCAACATAGGTGCCACCCCAGCATGCTGACCTCAGTTCCTTCTTTTCCACACCATCAGATCGAGCTTCCCTCAGTATTTTTTGGCCGACTTCTTCAACAATTTTGTCAACGACTAGTGTGACACTTTTCAAATATTCAGAGATGTTCCTGAAAAAACCCACCTGGTTCAAACCTTTGGACGCCTGTCACCAATAGATGTCAGTGACAGACCTCACTAGGTGTGTCTGTTGTGCCTGAAAAGGACCCAACTCTATGTCGTGTGTGGAGTGCAAAACTGTGAACTCCAAAGGCCATCAGCGAGTGGGCCATGAAGCTCTTGGACACTTTCCATGTGACTCTGCGTTGCTCCGGGTCCCGTTCCTGTGGGAGGTTTTGGAACCCTTCCTGGTGTTGCTCATGTCGGTACTTGTCATACTCCTGGACTTCTTCAGTCCAATACAAAGAAGTCAAAGCGCTCTTCAACTTCTCTGCGACGCTTCAGTTCTTCTGAAGACACAAAGGAACGGTTCCACAAATCCCAACCACGCTTGTAGGTGGCTCCTGTGCAGCCGCATAGGAAACTGGGCCCAATCCGCGCTAGCCTAATTTTCCTGGAGACAGAGCACCCCCACCCAACTTCAAGAGCTTTATGATCCTCAGTTTTGTTCTGTTGAACCCCTCTGTAGCACGTTCGAGCACCACAGTTTCAGGAGAGTCTTTGGCTTCGACTCCATTGGCGTGTCTGCCCCCGGTTCCAGTCAACGCCTCAGGATCCGCTGGTGTATCCCATTACTTTAGAGTGGATCTGTCTCATCAGTGGTAAACCCAGTATAATATCCAACTCTGATACCATGCCTGCCGTGTTGCATGACTTCACTTCCGGAGCCGGCCAGGCCCACTCGGCCTGAATTGGAGATGGAGCCTTATTTCATTGAAGGGCTTACTGAGGTACATGAATGGAGGGGATCTGAGGATCCCTATACGTATACAGACCCGTTAGGAGAGTTCATGGCCGATGGCAACTGGTATGAGGACTTGGTTGATGCCAGTGGTCTGGATAACTCACCAGACGCTGGCCTCCTCTCTCCTCCTGCAGTGGCTACGAAGTAAAGGGTCTCCTTTGTGATGGTGGTCAGGAGGATGGCTGTGGTCTTTGGCCTACAGTTCCCACTGTTCAAGTCAAGACCACTGTCTTGATGGAGTTGCTTCAAGCGGAGCAGCCCCATCAGAACCCTTACAACCCTTTAGCGAGGCCCTTACTGAATGGTTGAGGAGAACTGGATTTTTGGGGGATGCCTTTTGATGGAACCTGATTCTTTTGAGACAAGGCAAATTTGACCTAGGGGAGACTCAAAGACAGTAGAGTTACTGACAAGCTTTGTGGCTCTCTGTGGCCCCGCGGCTTCCACATTCTGCCTTACGTCTGTTCCTTGGATGCAGTAGAGGTAGGGGCCACATCCTTTCCACCCTAGCCACTGTGGCCAGCAGGCTCAGACCTTTCATGGCCATGGATGCAGTTCCCCACAAACCTCTTGGGGCCCAAAGACAGAGGTTCACCCAATTCCTTCCCTCCCCCAGCAGCCGCACAGTCAAAGCCTCTAGTATGCCCTTAATCCAACAAAGGTAATCGGTTGCCGTAAGAATCCAACACCATCTGTCCCAATGGTGGGAGATTACGGCAGACAAATGGATCCTCCATATTATATCCCAGGATTACGCCCTCCTTTTCCAACAAACCCCCACTTCCTCCGCCCCAAGATCGGCTGACGAGGACCACATTTGCGCTCTTACGACTGAAAGTATTGGCCCTTCTGGCCAAAGGAGCCATCAAGAGGGTGCCAGTATCAGAAGTAGGTCATAGTTGCTATTCCTACTACTTTATAGTCACAAAGAAAGATGGACACTGCTGTCCTATATTAGAAATCCACAGTCTTAATTCTTAAAAAAGGAAAACTTCAAGAAGCTAAGCCTGGCCGAACACTGGCAATTGGATCCCATACTATTAGATGGCGCTATATTTACTGCCATTACTACACACGCGGTTGCTCCATCCCCGATCCCCAGTACTGTTAGGGCGTGGCAAAACATAGCTACACGAACCCAAGCCCCTATGCTGTACTCACCATTTCTTCCACTACCATATCACCCGAAATGCTAGTCCTCCAGGAGGGAGTTTAAAAAAAGCCTCGGCCAAATATGGAATTAAGAATTGGGGAGACCTCTACCACCAAGGGAAATTCCGTACCTCGCAACAACTCTTCTCCACACAGCCCCCATCCCCTATGGACATCTTTTCATACATCCGGTTCCGTCATGGACTTAAGGAACATACTCCTTCCTTCCCCCGAGAACCTCCGGAAGTTACTACGCTTCGCATAATATTGGCCAGAGATGCAGCACCCCATTTAGTTTCTTCCCTTTACCATTCGCTGTACACCTCTCAGCACCCCTTACAGAACACTTCCAGGGATAAATGGTCTGCGGAGCTGGGGTTGGCAAGGAGCAGTGGACCTATTGTTGCAAGCAAACGGAGCAGAGCAAGTCTAGTAGCCGCCTCCGGATTCTTCATTACAAATACTTGCACCGCACATATTATACACCCGCGAAACTCTATCGCTTTAAACTGCAGGATGATAATAGATGTGGCCGATGTGGGACTGCGGGGGCTCACTTCCTCCACCTGGCCTGGGACTGCACTGTGGTGCAGGAGTATTGGCTCATGGTACTGGAAACTTTGGAACAGATGACATTATTAAGCCTCCCACACACTCCCCTACTCGCCCTCCTTGGCTATACCGAAACCATAGCAGTGATGCACAGAAAATTTGTTTCATTCAGCCTCCTCCACGCCAAAAGACGTGTGGCGTGTCAATGGGGTCGGGGACGAGCACCAAAATTTATGGAATGGATGTTATATTATGTTATGTTATGTTATGTTTAAATAAGTTTATATAGCGCACGGCTACTCTAAAAGAGTGTCCCGGCGCTTTCCATGGGCGGCTCAGTGTGTAATAACATAACAAGAAAAACAGATACAAGAAAGAGAGAAAGACCCACCAAAGAGAAACTAGAAATTAAAAAGCCAAGTCTTCAGGCTCTTCCTAAACTGAAACAGATTAGGGGTGCTGCGTAGCGCCAGTGGTAGAGAATTCCACAACTGGGGCGCCTTGAAGCTGAAAGAACGGCCCCCAGTGCGAGCCTTCCTCACACGCGGAACCACGGCAGTAAAAAGAGATTCGGACCGCAGTGAGCGGGCTGGGCGGTAGAAGGCCAACCTGCGCCGTAAGTACCCGGCCCCTGAGCCAAACAAGGCTTTGTGCATCAACGTAAGATCAGAGACATGGTGTTTTGCAGGCCCAAATGTATGCTTTTACTGAGCTGCTTCCCCTAACCTCCCATCCCCGGGACAACTGGGGTCCCCTCACAACATATCTGCTTACACATCCTATTGCTAACTTTGACAGGACACAGACTGTCACAGTGCCACCCACTTGAGCTCCTCATACCTAGTGCAAGTTATTATGAGGCCCGCTCTCCCCTCCCCCATCCCTGCTGTACAGCTGAATACTGCTATTATGTGTATTACATGGTTTCCTTTAGTATATTGCCTCTAATGTTTCTAGATATAGATTGTTTGCCCACCGTGTCTTATTGGCCTTCAGATCTATTTCGCCAATTCATTGTACATGTTCCACCGTCTGTACTTATGTCTGTCTACTTTTTTGTGTGAAAACGTATAAATAAATTATAAGAATATTTAAAAAAAAGAAGCTAAGCCTGGCTCAGGTTTTTTCTACTCTCGACCTTGGAGACTGTATGGTAGCATTGGGCTTACGAGGCAGCTATTCCCACATCCCCATCCTGCCTGCCCACATACGCTACCTGCAGTTCAGGGTGGGCCAGGAGCATTATCAGTTAACTGTGCTCACCAGTGCCTCTTGTGTGTTCACCAAGGTTATGATGGTGGTTATAGCACATCTGCAGAGATCAGCGATTCGAGTCTACCCCAACCTTGATGATTGGCTGTTGAAGATGGACTATGAAGGACCTCCGCCACTTGCTAGGGGTTCACTATCAACATGCCAAACTCACACCCGATTCCCACTCAGGTGCTCCCTTTCATTGGAGGTGTTCTGAACACAGTGCAGTTTTGGGTGTATCGAGTGATTAATTAAACTAGTAGTTTCCGATGCTTGCAAGGGTGTGGTATCCTTCTCTGTTATGTGCTTTATATATATTGTTCACCTTTTGTTACTTTCTTTCTGGGTTTATTAGAATGTTACTGTACACTCTAGAATGCATGCCATGTAATACTTTGCTGAGTCCAAGAGACAGTTGATGCTATTGTGTCCTGTGGATGGGATCTTATATTACCTACATCTTAATAAAAGAAGTTTTCCTGATGTGTAGCTGCCTCAACTTCTTCACACTGGCGACGAGGATGGGATGTGATAATTCAAGCTACTGTTCTAGCTACTTCTCCTGTTTCTGTCTACATCAGGTTGGATGCGACTTCAAGATCCCAACACAACCCTTACCTCTGGATTCTAAGGTATTTAGGGCAGCTATATTTCTTTGAAACCCAGTAGGAACTTCATCAACTACGTTTTACTTGCTTGCTTCAGCAATTTATTCTGAAATAACTCGTTCCCTATGAGCTCGAGCGGACCACTTATGGACTAGCTTGCCTGCCTGCCCCTGCGCGTAGTTATTTCATATGCTCCGAAGCAAACTTCAGTTTCATATAAGACTGTGCTTGAGACCTTTAAATTTACAATAAAATTGACTTTGAGGACGTTCTTTAACTCAACACCGTCTCGCATACGTTGATCGCATTCTTTAAAATTGCCACTTACCGTGGCTCGCGCACTGCTTTCTTTGCTTGTGAATTGGCACTGGCAGCGTGCACCTTCTGAACGACTGACGTCACCGCGTCCCTGCATCTGTTCCCCGTAGTTGCTTGGAGACCAGCGTGAGGCCTACGTCAATTAGCACGCCCCGATTACACTGAAGCGTCTTTCTTACCTAGCAACTCTTCGTGAGGCCTACGCCAATCAGCACGCTCCGACTGCACTGAAGCGTCTTTGTTTCCTAGCAACTCTTCACGTTTCAAGTCCTCACGCACTTGACAACGTCCTACTCTGAAGGAAAAGCTTAATTTCATGCCATATATTAGAGCACCAACGCTCTTGCTTTGACACTTTAAGCAAATATAAAGTATTCAATGCTTCATCTGCCCTGAACAATTGAAGGCTATCGACCCTCATTGTTGGAATACAGGATTCATTTTGCGCTGCAATTGAAGCGATCCTCTGAACGTTGTAGTGTAGTTCCTATTTTCCCAATAGGCCCTGCGCATTGGAATAACATAAACAGTAGTATCGACGTAGAAGTGCGGATCTTCCAGGTCTCCACTGACTATGCTAAACTTAATTGGGTGTGTTACCAACTAGCTCAGAGGTCACTGGAAACTTTCTTGACTGAATAGGAAGTGATCAGCTTCCCTGGTACAGACAAGAAGGGATTCAGTTTTCCAACAACCGCATAAACATAACAACTTTGCTCCTTAGAATAAGAGTCAATCTCTAGAGTCGTGTGAAACAATAGACAGTTATTTTACTCAGTCAGTTTTGTGCAGATTACTTTCACCAATATGCAGAGAATAGAGAGACAGGCGTTTTCAATAAAAAGGTATTATTTATTGAACAGTCTTCCTTCTCGTACAAGAGAAATGAATTGCCATAATTGCAAGACTTGTTATTATAAAAAGTGTGTACAGTAAGATGAGTATTGCGAAATAATACTGTAAAAGCATTGATATGGTTTCTTAGCCATACAATGGTTTAAAATGAATAAAACATATATACATTCATATATACATTAGGCTAACGTACTCAACTGGTGCTTCTAACTATGCCTACCCCAGTGTACCTGACCTAAGCCTAATAATTGGGAGGGGAGTAAGTAAGTAGCAGTTTAAGTTAAGTTGGTTTTGCCAAGGTTTGCTTCAAGAATTCTCTCTAAGGGTTTAGTCAACACCATACCTCTGGAATAGATTGTTGGAGGTCTGGTATCTCCTTCCAGGGACTCGATATCCCAGTCACTCGCAAGAGTATGCTGGAAACGCCGGAGCTGGATTTCTCGGCAGGAGAAAAGACAGCGTCTCTCTCAGCGCGTCGAGGAAGAGGAGGAGGGGCAGCGTCCGCGGGCAGAAAGGAAGTCTGCCTTATTGTTATATTGCTTAGGCTGAGAAGGCCAAAGGTCTTTGAGCATCTCCCAGATTTAACAGCTGACGAGTCGGATAATCTCAACGAATTTCAAATAAATCTAAAAAACTTGACAAACACTACCTTCCAAGAGTAAGCACCATCTTGGAACGGTATCACTTTGGCAGACGCACACAGAAAGAAGAAGAATCTGTGGAGACATACATGACTGCCTTGCGTAAATTGGCATCAACTTGCAAATTTGAAGGTGCTTTGGAGGAGAGAATCCGTGATCAATTCATGCTAGGATGCAGCATATAGAAAATAAAGGATGAACTTTGGCTAAAGGATGATCCAGATTTAAACGAAGTAATTGCCATAGCCAAGAGGTTAGAACATTTGCGTGCTTGTGTTGAAGTTTTTAAGAAAGAAAAAAATGTCCCTGAAGAAAAAGTACTCTATGTTACAAAGAAACAATCTGTTGATAAAACAACATCTAAATCCACAAGAAAACAACAGGCCTGGACTACTCTCAATCTGGGTTCAGGCCGAACCACAGCACAGAATCAGCACTTCAAACAGTGACCAATAACATCAAAATGGCACTGGATGATGGTTGCCTTATGATTCTGGTGCTGTTGGATCTCTCCGCCGCTTTTGATACGGTGTCTCACAAGGTGCTTCTCCATCGCCTAAAGGAGGTGGGAATAGAGGGAGAGGCTTTGGCGTGGTTGGAGAGCTTTCTGTCTGGGCGTTCCCAAGAGTTTAGGCTGGGCTCCCATAAATCCACCCACAGGGAGCTCAATAAGGGAGTGCCACAGGGCTCCTGTTTGAGCCCCACACTTTTCAACATATATGTGGCCCCCCTTGCCAACCTAGCAAGATCTTTCGGGTTCACCCCTGTGTCGTACGCTGACGACACTCAACTCCTCTTTCCCTTTAAAAATCTCACACCTGCAATAAAAAGATCTTTTGCAGATGGCATGAGAGCCATTGCAGACTGGATGTCATCAAACTGTCTGCAGTGTAATGTCGGGAAAACCGAAGTTATGTTGTTCGGTCAAGCGACGGCACATTGGTCATCGGACTGGTGGCCCCAAGAACTAGGTCCTGTCCCCACCCCCAAAAGCAAGGTCAGAAACTTGGGAGTACTATTTGACCAACAACTCACTTTCAAGGATCACGTCAATCAAGTAGCCGGCACCTGTTTCCGGGCTATAGGGATGCTAAGACGTGTCTTCCCCTATCTTCCGGACTACCACAGAAAAACTCTGGTGCAGGCTCTTGTTATCAGTAGGGTAGATTACTGCAATGGATTGCTCCATGGAGCTAAGGAGGAGCAACTCAAGAAATTGCAGGTTATTCAAAACACTGCAGCAAGGATTGTCATGAATGCTCCACCTAGGACACCATCCTGCCCCTTACTGACTCAACTTCACTGGCTTCCTGTGAAGAAGCGAGTTCAGTTCAAGACCCTGTGTACCATACACAAGAGCCTAACAGGGATGGGCCCTAAGTATTTCATTGACATCTTTCAGCCCTACATCCCAGGACGCTCCTTGCGTTCCAGTAATCAGCAACTACTTAAGATACCCAGAATTAAGAAAACCAGGCAAGGTGGCCGTGCACTGGCCCACACCGGACCCACACTATGGAACTCATTGCCGCTGGAACTGAGGTCCATCACCAGCCACATGATGTTTAGAAAAAATCTAAAAACCTACCTGTTTCCCAGCAATTAATGGTCATATTACTTCCGGATACACTTTTTATTCTCACTTCCATCTGCAGTTATAGCGCGGAGATACCCCTTCGGGGCTCTAGTCTGGCGCTTTATAAGCATATAAAATAAATAAAAAAAATAAAATAAACATAATTCCACTGCCTCCTCTTCTAACTTCTTCAAACCCACAAGTGGTGCAAGAACCAAATGTTTCCATTGTAATGCTTCAGATCACCTTGCCAATGACAAAACCTGTCCAGCTTTATCCTCAAAATGTCTTAACTGTGGCAAAGTTGGTCACTTTACGAAAGCCTGCAGGTCACAAGTTAATAAGAAAAACAGACGTGTTAAAGAGATATCACTTGAGGAAGAAAGTGATTCTGATTCTGATGCGTTACATTGTGGTGACATTTCTTTACCAAATGATAAAAAGTGTAAAAAGGCTGTAGATAATGTTTCCATCAATAATTGTGAAGTCAAGATGCTTTTCGATTCTGGGGCAAACATTGCTCTAATACCTAAAGTTTTCTTTGACAAAAGTCTTGTTGGAAAAGTGAAAGTGTCTAAGCCTGTTATAAGACCATTGGCTTACGGGGGTCAACCGATCAAACTTTTTGGGTTTTTTAATGGTGAGATTGAGTACAAAGGGAGAATGACTGCGGGCAAAATTTACATCTCTTGCAGGGGTGATAGTATACTCAGTTGGTTCCAACTGGGTGAGAGTATTCTGCTTAATTCAGAAACTCTGTCCATCACCACCCCTTGTTGTTAAATATTTTGTCCACCCTAAGCGTGGAAGGGTATACTCAGATGTGAGTCCCTTGCTCATTGCACCATCAGGATTCAAGCAAGCCGGGCCGACGACGGCTGAAATGCCAGAAACCGGTCCCCGGAAGCTTGTTTCCTTCCCAGTGTAAGAATTGGCTTGGTAGTTTGGTTTGCCCTGTTCCCATCATGCACTGGGACAGGAACAGACTAATTTGCATATAGCCAGGTTCTGAACTGGGATGGTGCAGTGAGCTAAAAAACGGTGTTGGATCTAGCCCTGATCTCTTGACTGGGTGAGAGTATTCTGCTTAATTCAGAAACTCTGTCCATCACCACCCCTTGTTGTAAAATATAGTCACGTTCCTAGGCATGGCAGAATATTATAATAAATTCATACCGCATTTTGCATGCAAAACTTTCAACATGAGACCTCTTTTAAAAAAGGGAACAAAGTTTGCATGGTCACAGCAATGTCAAAAAAAGTATGAACATGTTAAGCGAGCTCTTAATTCGACTCCCTCTCTGCAAAGTTTTGATATTTTTTTTAACTCCATACTTGTCACTGATGCAAGTTCTCGTGGCCTGGGTGCTGTTCTCAAGCAAATGAGGGATGGCAAAGAAGTTACCATATTGTTTCTATCCAGAGCCCTTGTTGGTCCGAAATTGCTTTACTCAGTAATCGAGTAGAAAGCTTTATGTATCTTTTGGGCTATCAAAAAGTTAACAATGTTTCTGTGGGGCAATCCTTTCACTGTCCATACCGATCACAAGCCTTTGAAGGATGTCTTCTGTAAAAAGAGTCTTGATGCTATTTCTTCTCGAATTTGTAAATGGGTAATTGCTCTCCAGGATTTTGAGTTTTGGGTGAAGTACATACCTGGAGTTATTAACAAAGTTGCGGACTGTCTGTCCTGGCTGAGCATGACGCGTCAACTCCCTTGAACTCTGAAGATTCATGGGAGGTATATGAGTTTAAAGTGTGCGAGATTGTTGAGAGTGTTGTTCCAGAAGCTGATTGGAGAGGTGCAATGAGTAAGGATATTGTCTTGCAAGAAATTTACAATTTAGTTCTTACAGGATGGCCTTGTCTGAACAACTTAAATAAAAATGCTAAGACGTTTTGGAATGTAAAGAATGAACTTTCTGTGAAAGACAATTTGCTATGGAGAGGCACTAGACTTGTTCCACCTTCTTCTATCAGATTAAAGATTGTTCAGTTAGTCCATCAAGGACATCAGGGTATTTCAAAAACAAAAGAAAGGGTGTACTTGCATTTCTGGTGGCCAGGCATAGACATCTTTGTTGAGCGGTTGATAAGAGATTGTGTTGAGTGCAGTACTTCTGACAAAGTTTACAAAACGAGATTATAAGAGAGGTTCCCACACGCTGTTTGCAAGATGTTGCCCTAGATATTTTAGGTCCTGTTTTTTAGCAAAACTGGTCAATTTTATGTGTTAATCCTAATTGACATGTACTCAAAGTGGCCAGAGGTTAAAATCACTCAAAGCATTGAAACTAAGAGTGTGTTACCAAATTTTTGCAGGATGTTTTCTGTAGAGAGGATTTTCCGGAGTCTCTCCTTACGGATAATGGAGTCCAATTTGTGTCAAAAGAGATGGAGGAAGTCCTGATCAATAAGGGTATCAAGCACAAGCTTTGCTCTATCATCCAGAATGCAACAGGATGGTAGAGAGGTTTAACCTCGTACTCAAAGAATCCATTCAGGTCTCTAAAGAACAAGGGACAGATTGGAAAGCAAATTTGTTTGAAAGAGTAATGGTTTATAGAATCACACCACATTCCACTACGGGTGAGATACCTTTTGCATTATTTAGGGGTCGTACACCAAACACCTACATGTTTCAGTCTTGGATGAGAAATGTAGGTGTTGAAGCTCTGAGTTCTGACAATATCCTGGGGTTGGACAGACAGCATGTTAAGTCCACTAATAGGAAGCTAAACTTTGATGTCAGACATGCTGCTGCTCACACAAATGTTTCTGTTGGTGATCGGGTGAGAGTTCGCCTTCCATTTAAGTCCTCTGGGTCGAAGTTCTCTTCTCTGTTTCATGTTACCAAACTATTCCGCAATATTGTTAAACTAAATGATGGGCGTATATGGAATCTAAATCTCTAAATCGCATTGCTCCCATTCCTGTCATGGTATTAAAAACATACATAAGTCTCCCAGTTCGACTAACAGCAGTTGTCATTCTGGTCTTGATATTCCCTCAAGGAATAGTTTTCGTGTGACACGGATTCCTTCATCTCTACGTGATTATGTTTTGAAATAACCTTGTTGTGTATTATTTCTTTTTGTAATACTGAAACAAAATATGTTGTTTTTGTTGTTTGTTTTTTAAAGGGTTCAGGAGAAGGTGTGGTATCCTTCTCTGTTATGTGCTTTATATATGTGTTCACCTTCTAGTTAGTTTCTTTCTGGGGTTATTAGAAAGTTACTGTACACTCTAGAATGCATGCCATGTAATCCTTTGTAGAGTCCAAGAGACAGTTGATGCTGTTGTCTCCTGTGGATGGGATCTTATATTACCTACATCTTAATAAAATAAGTTTTCCTGATGTGTAGCTGCCTCAACTTCTTCCCAAAGGGCACTTAATTGTCAACACTAGCGCGTGTGGCAGTGTGCCGCGAGGTGGTACTTTCTGAGATGACAACAAAAACAGTCAATTGGAGGGAGGAGCCAAGATGGCCGACAGGACGGACGTGTAGGCTCCCAGCTCCGTGAGCCTCCTAGTCCCGCACCGATATCCTGCCACTGATCCTGAGTTATTGATGCGGCGCCGCGACCGCATGCACGCGCTGGTCACAACCGCGTTCCTCCGAGGTTTCTATCAGCCGTGTGGACGGAGATACGGTCGTGTGAGCCATTTGCCAGTACAACCCCAGGACCCAGCTCTGATGGCCGCCGAGGGATGCCGATGAACCGGGCAGACGACTACTGGAGGCGCAGCGGCTTGCAGCAGGGTTACCGCCGGCGGGGAGAGACGGTGAGGTCATTTCCTGAACCCCTGGCTCCCCGGACCTGGATGCGGTGGGCACGGTCGGGACGAGACCCCTACCCCCCCTCGTACTGTCTTGCGGTGTAACTGGAGGGCTGACTCGGCTCAGGTGACCGGGACCGCCTGCGTCGGGAGCAGCCTCTGAACCAGCGGCGAGGGGACGTTTATAGAATGTTCTTATGCCCTGCGAGCCGCTCCCCTGCCGGCGCCCCTGCCTGATGAGACCCGATTACTGATCGCCCCTCTCTCCCATTGTCACCGGATTGCCGAAGCAAAGATGGCGGTCTCTGGGGAAGGAGAGAGGGCTGCTTCTCTGTCCCCTGGACATACTGTCTCGCCTGCCCTAACTCACTCCCGTGAACCGGGGATACGGACCCAACAGCCGTCTTGTGTGGGATTCCAGCGGGCCCCCACCTATAAGGATATCCTGGCAGCCATCACAGATCTCAGAACTACGTGTCGGCAAGTTACTAAGGATTTGTGCTGCAAAATGGACGAGGCGATTCTAGCGCCGGGACACCGGTGGCGCTCTGGCTCTTTGCTGCCTACAATTGTCTTTGGCCCGGATACTATGTTGCAGCAGGCACCTGCTTTGCCGCTGGTGATTCCTGGCAACAGTGCTATTGGATTGCCCATCGACATGGATGTTGCTACAATGTCTCTCTCCGCTCCGCACTCCGAGGCGCGGCCTCCACCATCATTGCTCCTGCATGGAGACCGGGGACGCTCATCTTCCTCTCTTTTGCACCTTTCCCGTCGAGAGCGGCCATTTTGTTCCATTGTTCTGTTGGACGGGTATCCGCTGGAACGGCCATGCTTGGAGAAGTTTCGTCGATCGGGCCAGGGTTGATGTGGCCCCTCATCTCGGCTAGTTTGATCGGCTGGCGGTGACCTGGACTGTCTATCGTTTTGATATGGTGACTGATTTGCAATTGCAGCCTCTTTCCCAGTTGAACCTGTGTCTATCCTGTACAGTTGTGCTCTTTGATGTTGGGAGGGGGGTTCTGTCTGGGTCCAGGGCCTAAAGGGTGATTATTAATGCCTAGCCTCGACGTGTGCCCGCTACCATGTCGTGTTTGGGGTGATTAATGACACAATGCCTATCCGTGTGGGCTGCACAGGGATTTAAGCTGCTCCTGTAAAAGTTGTGTGGACACAACGTGTATTGTTTTCTTTCATCGCTCCTATTGTTGCAATTTAGTACAGCGCAGCCGCTTTTGGAGTATGAGGTTTCGGTGTGGGTACGTAGTGGATGGCTGGGGTTCCGGGAATTCTGATGCTCAGTGGGCTCCTCCCCCCACCTTTTCCCTTTTAGGGAGTGGTAGATTAGCTTGTCCTTTTCTCCCTCCCTGAATTCAAGAGTGACGTTTTTTCTTTCTTTTTCTTCTTCCTCTCGTCTCCTTCTTTCCTTCCTCTGCACTTCCCGCTGTTCTTTCTCCTTTCTTCCGTCCTTTCTTCTTCCTAAATTTCGGGTTTATGGGGCGACAGGCACGCTGCTGGGGGGGGGGTAGGCCATAGCCTCTGCATGTGTGTAGGGTGTGGGGTTATCATTCTTTTTTGTTAGTTTCTATGGGACCTGTTTTGTTCTCTTTTATGATTTTCACTTTCTTGCCCATGTTTGGGAGTGCTGGGTGTAGGGTGGCAGTGGAAATGTGACTGGGACATAGGTGCTACGACGTGGCATAACTATTGTGTGGCCATCCTGCCTGGCGGGGACTTGATTACCGATTTAAGATTTGCTTGACATAGGTGCTACAGTCAAGTCCCGCCTGCATGGACCTCGCTTATACCTTTCTTTTCTTAGTACGGAACACTACGGCCTGATCTCAATAGTTGCATAACAAAACTTTAAAATTTAACCTACAATTATCCTGTGACACGGTGCTACGTTATCCTTCAGTCTTTCTTCCTTTAAATGTTTGCGATTCTGTTACAGTGCTGTGTCGCCATAACGTATGCTGTTGTGCTAACCGATTGTTCGTGGCCGGCCGGATGGTTGTAGGCCCGTATTTGTTATAATTTCTTATGCACAATAAAGGTTTTCAGTCAATTATTAATCCAGTATACATAAAAAATGACTATTATCTGCCGCCTAAGCTATTCTTACAACTTTGGGGGCCTGGAATAGTCTGAATTGTCATACTTGTAAGAGTGTGATATTTAGTAGTTGTGTTGTTACTATCATTGGTGGTGACGGGCGCGCATCCACCAAAAAACGAATCCAGGATGTTCAGGCTAGGATTCCGATGTTTCAGCCTCTATATGTGGAGAAGTGTGGCTCACTGGTTAGAAGCGGCAGACCCTGAAGCAGAGGTCGGCCCGGGACCAGGGTTCAATTCCCGACGTGGCAGGGTCTTGGGTCAATGTCCGCAGACTCGATAATACTCGCCTAGGTGCCTACGCTAACCATGGGTCCCACTCTGCAACTCTGGGCAATAGCTTGCTTAATCTCCACAACGGCCCCAGCAGCGCCGGAGATGCCTGGCTTCACCTTGGGGGTGCCCTCTCTCAGGGAAAGCCAGGATGGGTTCCCCAGCGGTATACTTAACGAGGTAACAGTGCGCTTTACAAGTATACATAGATTACATTACATACTGGATTTTGGTGAGACTGACTCAGGCTGCTGGACCTCACTGCCTCCTGAATCCTCTTAGTAAAACATGAGCATTGGAATATGCAGGCTCTGCAGTAGGACTTGAAGAATCAGTGGGCACCACCTTAGGAATATCTCTCCAACCTAGTCCAGCTATCAAAGGAAACTGCAAAAAGCCTGCAATGGTGCCTCACTGCCCACAACTGGGTCAGAAGCAGAACTCTCTCTCTTCCCCACCCATAGCTCACAGTGGTGAAAGATGCACAAGTTTGGGTTGGTGCGTCCACCTGTGTTTCTGGTCTCTGCAGAGTCTCAGCGTCACATCAGTCTATTGGAACTGAGAGCGTTCCGACTTGCATTAAAAGTCATTCTTCCTTCGGTCAAGGGAAGGCTGGTTAAGGTGTTTGCAGACAACATCACCGTTATTGTTAGACGGACCGGGAGGGTCGGCCGAGATTACGGGGAGAGGTCTCCAGGGAGAGCCGTCTCCAACGACTGTACAGACAAGTAGCTTCCCCCCCACAGACGGACACCACACAAGGTTGAAGGTTAACGAGACTTTATATGCAATTCTTAGGTTACGATGGTATGATACAAGGAGGTCTGGACTCAGGGGTCCCCTCGGTTCTGATCTCGGGCTGAGGAAAAGGGTAGCGGGACAGTCTTAGTTACCAATGCGTACAAAATAGCTCTCAATCCTCGAGCTCGGCGTTCTGGATGATCGGGCCGTGGAGGAGCCAAGCAGGTCCCGAGATGGATGAAGGAAGGACGACGGTCCGCGGCGGAGCCTGCAGGTCCCGGTGAAAGATGACGGTTACAACGGTCCGCGGCCACGCCAGCAGATCCCGACGACGATGAAAGATGAAGGTTACGACGGCTTGTGGCAGCGCCAACAGGCAGGACGATGGTGCACAGGACAGAGCTACGGCAGCGCCAGTAGTCCGTCCAGGATGAGTTCCTCTTTACGTCTCTCGACTCCAAGATACAACTGCCTTCCTGCTCTGGAGCTGCCCCAGTTATAGGGCTGGTGTGCTTTGATGTCCGGACCCTCGCACTTGGAGGTCGGGAGGTCCGGGATGAGGGAGTCCAGACACCCAGCAGGGGGGTGGAGCCAGCGCCCGGGGAGGCGATGGGCGAGCGGCACTGGGCGGGGGAGAGCCATCGGCACCTCTTTCTCCCATTGACTTGCCAAGTAGCCCGCTCACCTCCTGGGTGGAGGGTGGTGCCGGAATGTCTGAGGCCGGGCTAGGCCCAGGGTTGAGGTCGATCGGGGGCCAGGCGGCCTCGTGGTGAAGTGTCCAAGATGGCGGCCCGGGCTGGGCGCGTGGGCCGGCAGAGGATCGGACCCACGAGGTTAACATGTTCGAGGGCAGGGGTCCCTGAGGGGACGGAGGTCGTGCAATGGTGGTGTGTGGTACTTGCGTGACTGGGCTCGGGCCTGGTTGAGCCGGGGGAGAGCGGCCCTTCATGTGGCCTGTCCAACATGCGTCCCCCCCAGCTGAAGGCGGGGAGAGTTACCCATCCTCTTGGGGACTCTCCTCGTCGAGGCGGAAAAACCGGGACAGGCCATCCGCGTTGGCGTGGTCTGACCCAGGCCGGTGTTCGACTGTGAAGTCCATACCTTGCAAGGAGATGGACCAGCGTAGCAATTTTGGGTTTTCCCCCCGCATATGCATCAACCACTGCAGGGGTCGGTGGTCAGTCTGTACCCGAAAGTGGGTGCCAAAAAGGTAGGGCCGGAGTTTCTTGAGGGCCCATACCACAGCGAAGGCTTCCCTCTCTATGGTGCTCCAGCGTTGCTCCCGTGGTAGGAGTCTCCGGCTGATGAAGGCCACCGGTTGATCAAGGCCTTCGGTGTTCACTTGGGACAGGACCGCCCCAATGCCCTGGTCGGAGGCGTCCGTCTGGACGACGAACTCCCGGCTGTAGTCTGGGGCCTGGAGCACAGGAGCGGAACACATGGCGGCCTTCAACTGTTCGAATGCCGCTTGACACTCTGGGGTCCAGTTCACCTTCTTGGGCTGATTCTTTGACGTGAGCTCGGTGAGAGGCCCCACTATGGTACCATAGTTTTTCACGAACCTTCGGTAGTAGCCCGTGAGGCCCAGGAAGGCTCGCACCTCGGTTTGGGTGATAGGGGGCTGCCAGTTCTGGATGGCGGCAATTTTCAGCTGTAGGGGAGCCACTAGGCCGCTTCCCACCTGGTGTCCGAGGTAGGTCACAGACCCTTGTCCAATTTGGCATTTGCTGGCCTTGATCGTAAGGCCAGCTCGCTGAAGGGCTTGCAGCACTGCTCGGAGGTGGTGGAGGTGCTCGGTCCAATGGTGGCTGTACACAGCGATGTCGTCCAGGTAGGCGGCGCTGAACTCTTCGAGCCCCGCCAGGACCTGATTGACGAGCCGTTGGAAAGTCGCTGGGGCATTTTTCATGCCGAAGGGCATGACCGTAAAATGATAGTGGCCATCGGGGGTGGAGAAGGCAGAACGTTCTTGTGCTCGGGGTGTGAGGCCGATCTGCCAATAACCTGCTGTCAGGTCGAAGATGCTGAGGTAGCGGGCAGCTCCCATTCGGTCGACCAGTTCATCTGCCCGGGGGATGGGATGTGCGTCCGTTCTGGTGACTTCATTCAGGCCCCGGTAGTCGACGCAGAACCGGAGTTCTGGTGTGGTTCCGGGGGCGGCTGCTTTGGGGACCAGTACGACCGGGCTGGCCCATGGACTGTCTGAGGGCTCGATGACCCCGAGCGTGAGCATCTTAGCTACTTCCGCCTGGATGCAGGCCCGTACCCGATCAGGTACGCGGTAGGCCCGGTGGCGGATAGGAGGGCTGTCTCCGGTGTCCACATCGTGCACACACCAGGAAGTGACACCTGGGGTGAGGGAGAACAGACTGGCGAACCGTGACAGGAGGGCTTGGCACTCTTGGCGTTGTTCTCTGGTGAGGGTCTCCGAGAGTCGGACCCCATCCACGGAGCCGTCTTGCTCCTGGGTCCGCAAGAGGTCAGGGAGAGGCTCGGAGTCGTCTTCAACCCCATTGTCTGTGGCCATCAGTAGGCTGAGTTCTGTTCGTGCAAAGTGGGGCTTCAGTCTGTTGGTGTGGAGGACTCGGAGTGGATTCCGGGAGGACTCCATATCGATCAGATAGGTGGCAGGACCCTTGCGCTCGATTACTTTGAAGGGTCCCGTCCATTTGTCTTGGAGAGCGCATGGCTCTGTGGGGGACATTACCCATACCTGTTGCCCCGGCTCGAATTCAATGGATGAGGCGTTCTGGTCATACCATTTCTTCATGTCCTCTTGACTGGCCTCTAGGTTGGCTTTTGCTAGGTCTCTGAACCGCCGGGACTGGTTGCGGAGGGTGAGGAGGTACCGGAAGACATCTGGAGGACTCTTGGCCGGAGGCATCTCCCAGCCTTCTTTGATCAGGCTGAGCGGCCCCCGCACTGGGTGCCCATATAGCAGTTCGAATGGGCTGAAGCCTAGGGACTTCTGTGGGACCTCCCGGTAGGCGAAGAGGAGGCACGGCAGCAGCACGTCCCACTGGCGACGGAGGGGCTCTTCCAATCCCCCGATCATCCCTTTTAGCGTGCGATTGAACCGCTCAACAAGTCCGTTTCCTTGGGGGTGATAGGGGGTCGTGAAGCGGTAGGTGACCCCACACTGTTGCCAGAGGGACTTCATGTATTTAGAGATAAAGTTCGTGCCTCTGTCGCTGACGACTTCTCGGGGGAACCCCACACGGGAGAAGATCCCCATCAGGGCCCGGCCGACCACTGGGGCTGTCACGGTCCGGAGAGGAATAGCCTCAGGGTATCGGGTGGCGTGGTCCACTAGTACCAGGATGAAGCGATGGCCTTGTCTTGTACGCGGGTCCAGGGGTCCCACAATGTCTATTCCGACCCTCTCAAATGGGGTCGTGACTACTGGAAAGGGTTGCAGGGGGGCCTTTAGCTTGCGGCCGCTCTTTCCACTAGCTTGGCACGTGGGGCAAGATCGGCAATGCTGGTGCACATCGTTTCGCATTTTGGGCCAGAAGAAGTGGGTCACTAGGCGGCTGTAGGTTTTATCTTGTCCCAGGTGCCCTGCCAGGGGGACATCGTGGGCCAGATTCAGCAGGAAGTCTCTAAAGCGGAGGGGCACTACTAGTACTCGGTTGGCCCCCAGCTCGGCGATTCGTTGCTCGCTGTACAACAGATCATTGTCCCAGTAGACCCAATGAGTTCCGGAGGTATCCCCTGCGCTTTGGGCGAGCGCTTGTTGTCGGAGTCCCTCGAGGGAGGGACAGGTCTTCTGTTCCTGACGAAATTGTTCTTGTGTGGGTCCCCCTTCTTGAGCCCACTGGTCAAGGTTAGCGAGGTCGGAAGGTTGAGCAAGTTCGAGGGGGATGTCATGGTCGGGGGTCTCGGCTGGGGCGACCGGAGGCGGTGGCGCCGGCCATTCTGGTTCTTCCGGGTGATGGTTGGCACGGGCGGCCATGGACCGGGTGGTGACGCACGCCCAGTCCGGGACGCCCAACATCCCCAAGTGTTCTTTTCGCTCCACGGCTGCCCACGGGGAGCTTTCCAGGTCATTTCCGAGGAGGCAGTCCACGGGGGCGTCGTCTCGGACCGTCACTTTCAACATGCCGGAGACCCCTCCCCACTCAAAGGGGACGCAGGCCATCCGACACAGACTTTCCGAGTTGTCGGCTGATCGCACAGGGCAGAGAATGTTCGGTAGATATTGTTCTGGGGTCACCAGATGACAGCGGACGGCTGTCACACTGGCCCCGGTGTCCCGAAGGGCTTCGGCCCGTTGTCCATTGATGCTCACCCATTGGCTGTACTTCTGGGTGTTAGCGGGTAGGGGGACCCGCGGGACCATGTCTCTTCCCCCTAAGCACGCGAGAGTCATGGCGGCTGGCTCCCACTCTTGATACTCTTGCTCGTCTGTTTCTTGTTCCTCGGAGATCTGTTCTTCCCCTAGTGCCGCGGCGGCCACATGGCGGGGTTTTGGACTCTGATACTGCGGGCAGCTTGGGTCGTTTGCATAGTGGCCGACTCGTTGGCATCGGTGACATGTAACATTGGCTCTGTACCCCGGTCGCGCCGGGGTGCTGCCCCGGTTGGCCGGGGGGGTGGTGCTGGTAGCGGGGGCGGCCGGAGTGTTGTCTCTTCCTCGTCCTTGGCCCCCTCCTCCTCCTCTGGGTCGGTGGTGACCATTGTTGTTCCGGTTCTGCTCGTAGGACCCATTCCGGCCCACTCTGGTGATCTCCCACCGGTCAGCTTCGGCTGCGAGCTGCCGGGGATCGGTTAACTTGCTGTCGAGGAGGTGTTGGCGTAGTTCAATGAAGCAATTGTTGGACAGATGCTCCCATACCATCAGATTGAACAGCTGCTCGTAGGTCGTGACGTTGTTCCCTCTGATCCAGCCTTCGAAGGCTCGGCTAAAGTACGTTACATAGTCCACCCAAGTTGTACCCGGGATGCGTGTGCAGTCTCAGAACCTCTGACGGTACATCTCGGGCGTGAGGCCATAGCGGGTGAGGAGGGCCGCTTTCATATGGTCGTAGGAGGTCATCTGGTGGTCTGGGAGCTGTAACAGGGTATCGCGACCCTCATTGAGGAATTTGCCCCATAGGCCGGCTCCCCAATCGTTTCTGTCGATCCGGTGCGCAGTCATCGCGATTTCATAGGCCTTAAACCATTGCTGGATGTCGTCTTCTCGAAAATATTCTCGGACAACATCCTTGGGGATGTGTACTTTTTTCTCCGTGGTCCCTGGGGTGTGTGGTCTGTCGGGCACCCCTAACTCTTTATTCTGCTTGCGCAGGTTGATCTCGGCTAGGTTCCGTTCGTGCTCGTACGCTAGTTTCTTTTCCTCGAGCTCCCTTTGCCTCTGTTTCTCCTCTCTTTCTTCTCGGAGACGCAGGTGCTCTAAGTTTATTTTTTGTTCGGCCAACTTGAGTTCTACGTCCATCTTGAGTCGGGCCATTTCTAGTTCGTGTAGTCGGGTTTTTTCTCTTTCTTGGATCTCGTCTTGCGAGAGACTGGTTCTTTGCCCCTCCGGGGCCGTGTTGGTATTTTTCGCGGTGCTTTGCTCGGGGGCTTCGACATCCCCGGTCTCTGCCCAAGATTCTAGGGCATGCTTAAAATCGTCCTTGGTGCTTAGTCCGGTGGTAGCGATACCTAGTTCGATGCAGAACTGCTTTAGTTCACGATGGCTGTACTCCTCTAGTTTTTCCATTTGAAACTTCTCAGTTGATCCGCTCTCTTTAGTTGACATTGTGGTTCGTTGTGGGGTGAGCTACTCTCTGTACGTTATGCGGTGATTCGGATCCCACCGCTGCCACCAATGTTAGACGGACCGGGAGGGTCGGCCGAGATTACGGGGAGAGGTCTCCAGGGAGAGCCGTCTCCAACGACTGTACAGACAAGTAGCTTCCCCCCCACAGACGGACACCACACAAGGTTGAAGGTTAACGAGACTTTATATGCAATTCTTAGGTTACGATGGTATGATACAAGGAGGTCTGGACTCAGGGGTCCCCTCGGTTCTGATCTCGGGCTGAGGAAAAGGGTAGCGGGACAGTCTTAGTTACCAATGCGTACAAAATAGCTCTCAATCCTCGAGCTCGGCGTTCTGGATGATCGGGCCGTGGAGGAGCCAAGCAGGTCCCGAGATGGATGAAGGAAGGACGACGGTCCGCGGCGGAGCCTGCAGGTCCCGGTGAAAGATGACGGTTACAACGGTCCGCGGCCACGCCAGCAGATCCCGACGACGATGAAAGATGAAGGTTACGACGGCTTGTGGCAGCGCCAACAGGCAGGACGATGGTGCACAGGACAGAGCTACGGCAGCGCCAGTAGTCCGTCCAGGATGAGTTCCTCTTTACGTCTCTCGACTCCAAGATACAACTGCCTTCCTGCTCTGGAGCTGCCCCAGTTATAGGGCTGGTGTGCTTTGATGTCCGGACCCTCGCACTTGGAGGTCGGGAGGTCCGGGATGAGGGAGTCCAGACACCCAGCAGGGGGGTGGAGCCAGCGCCCGGGGAGGCGATGGGCGAGCGGCACTGGGCGGGGGAGAGCCATCGGCACCTCTTTCTCCCATTGACTTGCCAAGTAGCCCGCTCACCTCCTGGGTGGAGGGTGGTGCCGGAATGTCTGAGGCCGGGCTAGGCCCAGGGTTGAGGTCGATCGGGGGCCAGGCGGCCTCGTGGTGAAGTGTCCAAGATGGCGGCCCGGGCTGGGCGCGTGGGCCGGCAGAGGATCGGACCCACGAGGTTAACATGTTCGAGGGCAGGGGTCCCTGAGGGGACGGAGGACGTGCAATGGTGGTGTGTGGTACTTGCGTGACTGGGCTCGGGCCTGGTTGAGCCGGGGGAGAGCGGCCCTTCATGTGGCCTGTCCAACAGTTATGTTGAATTACAACAACCAGGGCGTGGTGGGGGTCATGGACTCAGTCAAGAGACACTGCATCTGTGAACATGGCTGGAATGTCATGGCATTTTCCTAGTGGTTCAATATCCGGAGGGCTCTTACGAACAGTGCAGACAAACTCAGCTGTTGATGCCTAGCAGGTCACAAATGGCTTCTCTATTTGGAGGTGGTGCAAGGCCTATTCCAAGAGTAGGGAGAACCTTGGTTAGATCCGTTTGCCACCATCAAGAGCGCAGAGTGTCATCACATCTGCGTGCAGGAGTTTCCAAGTCAACTCTTGCTTGCAGACTCCTTTCTTCTTAAGTGGAGCTCAGGACTTCTACATGCCCTTCAACTGATATCACTTCTATCCAGAGTTCTCAAAATGATCAAGAATGACTGTTCCCAAGTCATCTTAATGGCCCCAGATTGTGCAAGGAGAATCTGGAATCCCAAACGCCAGAGCATGAACATCTGTCCTCCGATCAGGTTGCCCCTTCAGGAGGATCTCCTGTTGCACCAGCAGGGCAGGGTTCTGCACCCAAACCTGTCCATGCTCCACCTTCATGCCTGGAGATTGAGCAGTGACCGTCGAGGGTGTTTGATGTCCCTCCTGAAGTATGTGATGTCATTCTGGCAGTCAGGCGTTCTACTGAAATCATCTACGCTTGCCGATGGGAGAAGTTTGTGGCTTTGAGTACATTCAAATCAGTTGATCCTTTGTCTGCATCCTTGTCTGAAGTTCTCCTTTTCATTTTTCTCTGGTCTGACCAGGCTTTGCTTTAGGCACAGTAAAAGGATATCATTTGGCCATATCCGCTGTCATACGGTTGTCGGATCAACCTTCTCTGTTTAAGTCACCTGTTATGACTAGATTCCTTGACAGTTTGCAACATATATTTCCTCCCAAGCCCTTCATTATGTTCCAAGGGGACTTGAATTGGGTTCTCACCTCATTTGTTACCCTGCTGAGAGAATGCTCAGCTGCCCTCTACAGCTCTGAACAATCAACTCTATCTTCCTTTTGGCAATAACATCTGCCAATATGGCACATGAATTACAAGCACTCTCCGTTAATCCATCAAACACTTCATTCTTCCCCAACAAACTGGTTCTTAGAACTCAAGCATTCATTTCATCAAAGGTATTCACACCCTTTAACATCAGGCAAAACATCACCCTGACAACTTTTTCCTCCTCTTTATCCTTGTAATGAAGAGGAGGGACTCAACCGTCTGGATCAAAAAAGAGCGTTAGTGTTATCTATTGATCGTACTAAAGAATTTCAGGTGGATGATCAACTCTTTGTTGGATTTGTAGTGACCACCTACCGGGTGCAAGAGAATTGCTCAATTTCCACATCTAGTCTGACTCCTGGGAATATTCTAAGGTAAGGAATCTGCAGCTAGATAGTTTCTACCAGATAAGGTGCTACTGAAGGTATGTATAACTTGTTTGTTTGGAAATAATTTGGGATTCAGCATATCCACAATAGTTGTCAAAACTGGTGTTTGTATCTCCTAGCCAATCCCATTGTTCCCAAGCTGCATTCATAGGTGGAGGAACGGCTGAGATTCCACCGCAGTGTCTTCCTTGACTCTGCCAGAGAAAACCCCTTCCTTCTTTTAAATACAAATCACTTGCTGAGTGATACACCAGAACATAACCCACCATTTGCATGTGACTGGCAAGGATATTAGGCTATACTCAGCAGTCTACTGAATCATAGACTCAGCGGGTTGAATCTCTGCTCCTAGACTTGTCATCCAATATCCTGTTCCCTTTGTTGTGCCTCTAGGTCCTTCTTGTCTGGTTTGATATATCTGTGGCCCATGGATATCATGAAAGATTTAGATTATTATATCTTTTCTTATCACTAATTAAAAACAAAAATATCACTGCACCAATAAAGTGCATAAGGTGGGCCTGCATGTTTTACCATCTGACATCTCTATGAGAAAATCCTAATTTGATTATAGTGCTGGAGTTTCTTCCAACTTGACACCATCCTCATCTCTAACTAGAAAGGGGCCCCATCATTGTCAAGTGGTACCCCCCAAGTGACACTGTCCAGATATTCATAGTGTGTTCTTGGCCTGGGCGACTATGACAGTTTTCCGAGGGCACTTTGAAGTATTTCACAATACTCTCATGTGAAACTGAGCTGCTAAGAAGGAGGTTGTTATTAATCAAAATTTGTTTTCTTTACAGCTTCATACATGTGTTAATACATCATGGATGAGAATGTGACAGAAGAGACTGGCAGAACGCTAGTGCTCCGTATATTGGATGAACTGGTAGAAGACGAATTCAACCGATTTAAATTTAATCTGAAAGATCACCCTTTGGAAGTCGAATTGTGCGCCATCCCCAGACCAGAACTTTATAATGCGGACCGTGTAAAAACAGCTGACCTCCTTATTAGTTACCGTGGGGCTCCACAAGCCTTAGAGGTCACCGCAGATTTACTACAGAAGATCCCCAGAATGGACCTACTGGATCAATTTATGCTTTCCTCCGACAAATGTAAGTAGTCAAAAGTTGAGTGGTTCAATATTTACATTTTGTTACCAGTTTGCTCTTGTTGAAATAGTATCGAGGTGAACACCTGAAATTTCTGATAGTCTTCTAACCACAGAATACTCACCTGGTAAATTTCCCCAGATGCCAGACTTCAGCTGGAAACTTTTGGAGCAATTCCCTTGTGTATGTACAGGTGACGTAAAGTGTTTCTGAGTTGGGTTCATCCCGCCCAGAACATGGGGCCTCTATATTAGCACCACTTACGTGCCCTTGTAGTGTAGTTCCTATATTCCCAATAGACTCTGCACATTGGAATAATATATCCTATAGAATTGACGTAGGACTTAGGTCGACTAGGTCTCTATTGAATATACTAGACTTAATTGTGAGTGCCAACTAGCTCAGAGGTCACTAGAAACGTTCTCGAAAAAACAAGAAGGGATTAGTTTCTGACAAACGCATAAACATGACAACTTTGTTTCCCAAGAATAAAACGTATCTTCAGAGTCGTGGAAACAATAGATAGATATTTTACTCAGTCAATCGTGCATGCTTCGTTTCATCAGAGGTGCAGAGAAATAGAGAGACAGCATTTTTTACTAAAAGTATTTATTGAACAGTCTTCTTTCTCATGCAAGTAAAGTGAACTGCTACAATCGTAATACAGGCTGCAAAGTATAATACGTACAGCGAGAAGAGTATTATGAAATAATACTGCAAAAGCATGGTATGGTTTCTAAGCCATAAAATACATACATAAATAAATAAAGACTAAAAGTACTCAACTGGTGCTTCTAAAATACACCTACCCCAATGCACCTAACCTAGGTCTAGTACAAGGAAAGAAGTAAGTATGGTGTAGCATAGGTTTAGTATTCTTTGCCAAGAATCTATCCAAGATTTCTCTTAGGGTCTAATCAGCTCCATACCTTGGTTTAGAATGAAGGAGGTCTGGTATCTCTCTGTCTCTGACTCGATTTCCCAACACCCCGCAAGGGGAGCTTGGAAACACTGGAGCTGGATTTCTCGGCAAGAGAAAAGACAGCATCTCTCTCAGTGCATCAGCTGGAGGGTTGGCTTGCTTCAGCACTTGCTGTAGCGAGCTGCGTCGTGCAAGTAGATAGTCCAACTGCTCCAAACCACCATGTGCTTGCTAGGGTAAGTATGGGCATATTTATACCTTGAAGGTGGTGAGTTTGACGTAAAGTTGGACATAATAACGTCATCAAAGAACCCCAAGGGAATGGCAGTTTTTTGAAAACTCCATGAGTTCTTGGAAAAATCAATATTCAAGCAAGGGGATGTCCCTGACTGCTCTAAGCCGATTTTCCAAGAAATTGTTGTGGCTTTTCGGAACTAGTGGAAGTATCCATGCCTGTATTTTTTTTTTTTTTAAACTTGATCAATGCCTGTATTTGGACTGCATGGGCTATGTCTAAATATGGTTAAGATTTCTATGCCTATATAAGGGCAATGTGATTTGTACCTATATAAGGGCATGAATCGGGAAAATGACACTAGGGTCCTAAAATGCTATACAACACCCTATTCTCAGTTCCTTTCTGCTTGTGCTGCTGTGGATTTGGAGCACCAATCCTGTCATATCTGAGAGAGCGTTTTTTCCCCCTAAATGTTCTCTAGTGTGCAGATAATATCACCTCCTGAATCTACAGGTGTCATGACCAACACCCACAACATCTGCTTGTGGTTCTCTGTCTCCAAACACAACTCAGCTTCGTGTTCATGTTGCTTCAAGATGAATAAGAAGGCCATGTGTGGCCAGGAGGCTATTCTGTCCGTCGCCGAGCTCGTCGATCAAAAAAGCGCTCAAGGTAAAAATAATCAAGGGCATGGTGGTCCCCGTCGAGTGTGTGGACGCGCTCCTAAGGCCACTCCTGTGATCTGACTTCATCAAGGTAATGGGGCTCAGTCACGTCTAAAATATCACACAATTTTTTTTTACAAAAATCAAAAAATAGGTATGCTTCATCCCGCCACTCCCGTCTCTCAGAGTTGTGTGATGCTTCAGACACTTCCAGGCTGCTGAGCCTTCCAATGCAGACCCGGTTGTAATGCTAGTCCCACCTTGACCCTTTCCTGAACGGACAGTGATGCCACAGTAGCAATAGCCACTAAAGGTAGCCATGCAGGAGATTTTTGATACCTCTCCGAATCCCTCTGCAACCCCTTCATGTCCAATGTATGCAGGGTGATCCCCTGTCAGCATACTATCATGGATCCTTCCTCGACACAAGTGTGCCACCACAATCTCGCATTGCGGTCGACTCCCCCCACCCCTGTTGTCAGTGATGCCAGCCCAGGTCTCAGCTCGACCTGTGGTTCCACCTTCGACACTGCGTTTTGATGCCACTCTCAACGACACTCTCAAAGTCAAGAACGACTCAACCGGCTCGAGTATCGATGCCGATACAGACCTCACTGATGCCAAACATGGCGCCGATTGCTCTGTCGGACTCCGAGACTCATGCCCCACTGCTCCGTACTCAAGATTATGCTGGACCAGACACTTTTGCCCCACAGTATGTCACTTGGGATACTATGACAATGACACCTAGCATAAGGATGTTGGCAACATATTTAAGGACCTCAAGGATGCCAGTGATCTGAAACTCTTCACCAGACATTCGACTGTCTTCATCTAACCCTTTGACTACTGAGGAGTCCGCCTGATTTGCCACATTGATTTAATTGCCCACTCAAGAGGTCAAAACCAATGGGCTTGCAAAGGTCCTCAACCTATCACAATCCAGCTAGATGATAATCGTGATTACATATAACATATCCCAAGGCATGCAGGTTTAATCTATACAGCACATCTTTTTTTTCATTGATCAGCAATCTCTGCTTTTAACCTGTGCAGTTGTTGGGGCTTGGTAGAAAACCTGTAATGTAGAGTAGATTGTTACCTGTGTGCTACGGTTTTAAATAGAGGTAAAACAAGACACACAAGTGTATTTTTTTAAATGAAATAGTCTAATGTTTTGGCAACTTGCTTTTATGTAAACATTAATTTGTCTTTTAATTATATTCTAAAACAGGCTTTTTATGTGCTAGTGCAACAACAGTAATCCACTACCAATTCAGCCTGTGTCTCCTGTCAGATGCATTCTGTGATTGGCACGTATATTGTTGAAATTATACACAAATCTACAATACTATAACAACAGTTACACTGAGGAAACTTCGTCCTGCTCACTAGGCGGTTCTTGTTACTGCTCCACGTCTGTTTGTCCTTCGTAGACACTGTCATCTTTTCCCTGCATACCCACTTCCCCTCTCCTCTCTCTCACGCTCCCACTACCCACTCTCATATTGCAATACCACTGCCCTCTCTCGTCCACCCTTCACACTACCGATCTCCTCTCTATACTGCCTACTCACACATGCTACTTTTACCTATCTCCTCACGTTGTACACTAGTTCATCTCTTGCCTCCCCCAGGTGCACCTTCTACTTGTCCCTCTATCTCTCTGTCTCATACTCTTTCTCAACCATCTCTCTCGCTCTTTCACGCACTATTTCCACCTCTCTCATATGGTTAACTTCAGGTCTTCAAACACAATTACTATCCCTTAACTTTTCAAAGTTTCCATCCCTCAAACACGCGCTCTCCTCCTCTTCTTAGGGTGTCTTTTGTGTACACAAAACCAACCCTTTTTATGCATCTGTGGCCTGCTCTCCCCGTCTTTCTATCTTTCTCACACACTATTTCTGCTCCTGTCTCAAGTTCAATAACCGCTTCCTACAGAAACTACCTACCCCTCTCGTTCTTCCTTTCTAGCTATTCTCTGCTGCTCGCACCACTATCTATTCACCATGTCACATAATTCTGCTACACTACTCACAATTCCACAACTTACAATTCCAATACAAACCACCTAATTTCACTCCACACACATCCACTACACTCCAAAAAAAACCTTCTCAATTACAACGCCAATAGCTCTAACATTCACAAAGTGGAGAAGCGTGGCTCAATGGTTTGAGCGGCAGACCCTGATGCAGAGGTCTGGCCCGGGACCAGGGTTCAATTCCCACCTCGGCGGCTCTTGGACTCAATCTCCCCGGTCCTGATAATTCTCGCCTCAGTGCCTTGTCTAATCATGGGTCCCTCTCTGTGACTCTGGGCAATAGCTTGCTTAATCTCCACAACGGCCCCAGCAGCACTTGGATGCCTGGCTTCACCTTGGGGGTGCCCAGGAGTGGACATCTCACAGGAAAGCCAGGAAGGGTTCCACAGCGGTATGAATACAGCGCTACGAGACCTCTGGGTAGAAGGCACTATATAAATACAAACACACACACAAATGCGAGACCTATTGCATTGCAAATGCTTTTCAAAGTGGGCCATGTGCTATCTGTTTTAGGTGGCAGCCCGCGCACACCACTACCAGCATGCTGCCCATAATGAATAATGGCTGGGGCTTAAAATGTGCCTCTCTGGCGGTAATAAATGTTCAAGACTAGACGCTTGTAATGGTTTGACTCTGTTGGAGCCTAGCTCTTCATGATTGCTGAGTCATGGTTGGCCACAGTCTCTGGTGATAAAATGTCATTCAATTGCAGTGACTGTGATGCACAGCTTAATTCATAACATTTTTTAATTAAATATAGGTAAGTGGAGTGTTTCAATAAACACTGTCCACTCACACTGCTTTAGTCCATTTCATATAGGTTCTTTCTTATCCCTGCTTTCAACCTCTGTCACTGTTTTTCTCTTGCTCCTTCTTTCTCCCTTTTCTGCCGTTCTCTCTCTATTACGCTGGCTCAAAGACGATGATAAAAAAGCATTGGCATAGGCAATAGGTCTCGCCTTTGGGACCTTAAAGTGTTTAGTTATCCAGAACAATATCCTTAGTGCAACAACATCAAGTCTTGTATGGCTAAACACTTATGAGGTCACAAAGGCTAGAGGAATTGTGAAAAGAAGTAGAGCTCCACACAAGGGTAGGTAGGAGGATACTTTAATCAAACCAGTTACAGGGACTCCCCGGCAGCAACTGCCGAAGTAGGAACACTTCACACACAATGTTCCACGCAGGGAACGTTCATGCGCCCAGGTTCCCAGCTCTTAGGGACTAGAGCCCAACACAACTTCCCTCCTTCAATAAATAAACAAAGACAGAAAACGGAAAAGAAGATAAAAGAAACAGCAGAGATAAGATAGGAAGATGAAGAAAACAAAGATTCATAAAGCAAGAAGCAAAGACAGAAATATAATGACCACAGACTTCAGCATATTATAAACATGAACTAAACAAGAATTGTTTAATCCAGAATTACATTCTCCCAATTACTGCATATTATAATCATGAAACTTGACAGGTAAACGTTTTGTCCTGAATGACACTCTCTTGGGAGGGGTACAACTAGGAAGAACAATATCATCCCTACCAAAAACATCAGAGGACACGGAAGGGAAATAAGTGCCCATCCTTCTGTTGACCTCATCAATCATAGGTTTAGGAACAATGGAAATGCAAGATTTATTCCACACCCTACCATCCATCAACACCACCACTCGTTCTTTCACAGCAGACACCCTTTTCGGAGACGAAAAACGAGACTCGCCTTTGCGGAGAAAACCGAGTTTCTTGAATCTCACCCAATCACCCACCATAACATCCAGGGAATGATGCACACCAGGCCTAGAATCATACTTCAACTGTACAGCTGCTCTGACATCAGTCACCCCAGACAATTTACTGGAATCGACCATTCTCCTAGACATCCACTCTCCAAAGCTTCCCATCGAAAACTTCAGGAAACATATGCTCCCACTTGACACCAGACAATTGGGTCACAATATGAGGAGATGAAGGAGGAAAAGATTTATAAAACTCGCTACGGGAAATTACCATATGAGGATGATTGAGATCCAGCACAATGTTCAAATTTCCCTGCTCGTCCCAATCTAAAAGATTGGCTCCATCCTTGACCACGAATACAGTGCCAGAAGCAAGATCCGAATGAAATTTGAGATTGGCAACAAATTTCTCTAAAACTTCAACCCGTTTCCTACCATAGGCAAAGATTTTTATACAGGATTCCCCCAGTTGCACATTTCCTATTCTGTCACAATCCGCAGCATTAACTAAGGTAAAAAGAGAACCAGAATCAGCTAAAAGGGTCAGACAGGTATTATTTACAGAAATATGGCAGAAAGGTGATTTTCTTTTGTGAACACCCCCTAAGATAGCTAACTCTACCACACCATCCCCTAGAAATGCAGAGGAGGACAGCATACGTAATTCATAGTTCTCTTCATCAGAGTCATCAGTAATGGTTTTTACAGTTTGATCTTGATTTCTCTTGGTGGAAGCGACTTTGCACATCCTTGAATAGTGGCCTTTCTTTCCGCAATTGTAGCAAGTCTGATTTAATGCAAAACAAAACTTAGCATTGCCAAGATGAGTAGTACTACCACAACAGAAACATATTACATCCTTTGGTACAGTCTGGGTTTGGCTAGAAGACACAACGGAAGAACGCGGAACCCCAGAAGGAGAAGGTTTAATAACAGATGGCGATTTGGAGGATTTGAAAGTGGATTTCAAAAGTTTAACCTCGGTAGAAGAAGTAGGATTGCTCATCTCTTTCACACAAAACTGCGAATGTTCAATAGAACTAGCAAGAGTAAGAGCAGTTTCTAGATCAGGATCATCAGACGATAGTAATTTCTCTTGAATTTTCTTGTTGGAGGTCTTCTCAATCAACTGATCACGAATGATTTCATCCCTAAATTCCTTATAATTGCAATTAACTGCAAGAATTCTGAGCGCAGCCACAAAGTCATCAATTGATTCACCAGGAATTTGAGCACGCTGGAGAAATTTGTGACGTTCAAGAACAACATTCCTTTTAGGACTAAAACCGCTTGTCCGTGGTTTTGATGACTGTTGCATAATCATCCATCAACAAGGAATCACCACTATCTCCTCCAGTCACTAAAGTGCTCACAGTTTCCATGGGTAACGTTTTTAAAACACTTCTACCTTCAGCCCCATGGTTATAAATCAATAAGGCTTTCTTTTATTTAGAAGTAAGTCTCTCCATCAATTGTCTCCAAATAAGCCTCAGACGTGTCTTTCTGATCATCCCACTTTACAGGAGGCGTACCAGCGGACTGTAAAAAGGGTGGAGGTGCTATAACGTGATCCATAGCGGCACGTGGGTGAGTTGCTGCCCCACACTAACAACGAAAAACAAATCTTATAAGAAAGAAAGTAATCAAATTACATAAAGAAACACATAGTGATATGCATCATAAAAACACACAACAGAAATGAAGAATAGTGTGAACAGATGTTATCAATGAAACTGTGCAAACGCTGTTAAGCACATGAAAAAGGAACTGTGCGCATCAGTGGAAGAAGCACAAAGGTTGGGTGAAACGCAGATGTGAAGAACAACCCAACTATACTTGTAGCAAGTAAAACTGTGCGCATCAGTGAAAATGGAGCGCAATGCTAGTGCTACTGTCGCTGCTTCATCGGCTGAATGCACTGAATATAAAACTGTGCGCATCAGCGAGGTTGGTATGGACCCACAGTACATGTAGCAAGTAAAACTGTGCGCATCAGTGAGAATCAAGCGCAATGCCAATGCTAATGTCGCTAGTTAACCGGCTGAACGCGCTGAATTTGAAGCTGTGCGCATCAGCGAGGTTGCTATGGAAATGGCAACCTAAAATGGCCGCACACAGCGTCCGGCAGGACGTGCAGGACAAGGTCAGGCAAACGTGGTGACACGAGAGCAGGAACGGCTCTATCGCATGCAAAGGGCAAATGGATAGAAAGTACCTGAAAATATTGACCACGCAGACTCCCAATTTAGAAGGAAACAATAGAGGCCACTACCACTTCATGAGACTGAATGGAATCACTGAAAGGTGGTAGGCGAAACGGTGGTCATAGGAAGTCTGCATAAGAAGTCGATCGAACGAACTAGCTGGTCGCAGCACTTCGGTCCGATGGTGGGGAGGCTGAAACTGGCATCAATCGTCGCCAATGAAAAGAAGTAGAGCTCCACGCAAGGCTGAGTAGGAGGATACTTTAATCAAACCAGTTACAGGGACTCCCCGGCAGCAACTGCCGGAGTAGGAACACTTCACACACAATGTTCCACGCAGGGAAGGTTCATGCGCCCAGGTTCCCAGCTCTTAGGGACTAGATCCCAACAAGCATTGGCATAGGCAATAGGTCTCGCCTTTGGGACCTTATAAGTGTTTAGTTATCCAGCACAATATCCTTAGTGCAACAACATCAAGTGTTGCATGGCTAAACAGTTATAAGGTCACAAAGGCTAGAGGAATTGGCTATGCCAATGCTTGTTTTTTTTAGGTCTTGCCTTCGCAGCTTGTTTGTGCTGAATAAGAGGACCTGTAACCGTTGCTCTGGGCATTTTCAAGTGCACAATCGTGCTTGTGGCGGCATCCACCTTGTGGGAGCAAGCAGGGGCGCGCCACGAGCACGAGTGCAGTGCTTGAAAAACTTCAGCAGACTGCCAGCGCGCGCGCGCGCGCTCCACTGGCAGATGCACTCCTACACCTCTCTCTCCCTCTCTGATGTCCCAACTGCTGCAGCCTGCACGCCTTTATTTTTTAAAACTTTCAGCGCGAGGCACGCGCTTGTTTTACATTGTCAATAGTTGGGATTCAAACGCCAGCTTGAGCACACTTTCTCCTTTTCAAATTTGCGAGAAACGTAGTTGCACAATAAATGTTAAATTTCAGTTCTATACTGACATACATTTCCTACTGAAATCACTACTAACACACTTAACCACCTTTCTCCTATTCATGTGCACACTGGGCCGTCTACAAATGCCTTCTGGACTTTTGTGTAAATCTGCAATAAGTATGTACATCTTTTTATGTTAGCCCTGATTGCTTTAGCACAAACCGGTAACTGAACATCGCAAGCTCTGAATCTGTCAGCCAATTACCTGATATAAAAGAAAACGGCATACTGATTGGTAACCTGCGGAACAGCTCTTAAGTATACTGATAAATGCAGACTCCATTGCTTCAAAAAAAGTGCAAAAAGTTTAACTTTTACCTCATAAACAGAAAGTATTCTCATTAGTATTTAACAACTATACTGATTAATTTTCGAAGCAACGGAGTCTGTATTTGCCGAAGGAAATGAAGCACCGATTAATAATATATACTTTGTTCATTTGCAGTCAGTGAACTTGTCGTGAAACCCGACGTGGGAAAGGTCTCGATTTTTAAAAATAAATAACAAAAAAATCCGTTATTTCTTATTGAGACTAAGGATGCTCGCTAACTGATTGAGTAAATCGCATGGTCCGATCAATTGTCAATTACTTGGATGCCCCCCCTATTCTTTTCCCCCTTTTCTTAATCTTTGGAAAGGTTATAAGATTGGTGTATTAAAAGTGGAAGCTTTAATTGTAGAATTGTTGTCTTGGATAAGCAGGTTTGGCTGTCATGAAATTTAACAAGGCTAGTTGTGATTTTACAAGCCGTTGCAGGCATGTGGTAGTCATTCGAAAAGATTTGGGAAGAGGATGTCACCTAACGGCCAGACCGGTCGACCTCGAAGCTTGGGAAACGGGTTTGAGTCTCGACAGGGACTCTCAACATCCTGTAATTCTGGGATATCACTAGATCTCCCTGTGCCTAACAAAATGAAAGTGTAGATCTGTAACTAAACAAGTGTTCATCTAAAGTGCTCTGATACCTTCAGGTCTACTTCTTGCTATATAAAACTCTATGTCCACCCCGCACCCCCAAATGTGTTCTTAGAGTACCACACTAAAAAAAATCCTATGGGTTGACTCCAAAATGCCACGTCATGGGGTGGACCATGACAATATGGTCTTGTGTCTCAAAAGTGTACAGATTACCTAAGAAGAAGTGAACAAATGGTCATTTAGCATCTCTTGTGTTTTAGACTAGAATGATTGTGGAAAAACACTGCTTGTGCTCAGTCTTGTTGATGTTGAGTTAAGTTAAAGCCATTTGCTTTGCTAAAGGTATTCTATAGCAAAGCAAATGGCTTTAACTTAAATTAAAGTCGAGACCTATTGCATTTTTAATGCTTGTTTTAAAGTCTTTTTAGTGGCACCAGATTAGGCCAGGAATGTGTGCTACTGGAACTTTAGTTCATGAACATCTGTCCTTCTATAAGGGTGCCGCTTCGGGAGGGTCTTTGGTCATAGCTGCAGGCAGTGGTCGAAGTGGGGGGAAAAAAGTAGAGGAACTCTGGCCGGAGAATCAGAGGGTGGGAATAACCCAAGGATTGGATCAGTGGGCGGAGCCAGAGGTGTGGCCAGAATGCGCAAACATCCCAATTTTTAGTATTTGTTTGGCATTTCACTGCCCAGTTAAATCAACCAATGGATACACATGATTATTTAAGGTTATAATGAGTGATTGACTTTAAAACACATTCACAAAGTGGGATATGCTTCTAATCACAGAATCTCCCAAATACGATAAAATGTGGAAGCACAACTAATTTGTCGCCGAGCCATGGAGTTTGTCATCAGCACTTCTCCCTTTTTCCACAACAGCAGTTCAAACAAGAATGGTAAAATATCCTAGTTTGCCTAGTTGGCTCTGCCACATTTGCCTCATAATGCAAGATCTGCTGCATGATCTGACCATTTAAACTAATAAATTGTTTATAGCTCAAACGTATCAAAAGTTAATAAAAAATTTGACTTGTTTTGCTGTGGAGTGGATGGCTTATTGCAAAGGTTGACTGATCACCTTTCTCACTGTTGCATTTGGCATCTATCCACCAAAACCTTTCTAAGCTGGACCTGGGAGAAGTTTGTCGCTTGGTGTGTCTCTCTGCAAATGCAACCCATGCAAACTAAATTATTAGATGTGTTGCTGTTTGTGCTCTCTCTAGTCCAGCAAGAATGTGTCGTCCTTCTCAAGCTTTCTATATTTACCTGATCAAGCATTGTTTTTTTTTAAAAAAAATTTGAAAACCTTTATTTGAGGAAATGGATGCATACAAATACGGGCCTACAACCCGGGGGCCGGCCACAGAACGAAACTGGAAAGCACCATCATCAATTAAAGGCACGGAGTGGTTAGATGATATTACCTATCGCTGTAAGTCAATGTTATTAACTAACTGGAACCACTCGACATAGGATCAAAGGAGGTTAATTTTATATATTAAAGAATAAAGGATCGGTTGTATAGGTAGCAACATGGTGTACGTGGCGGGGAATAATCCAACTGTTTCATTGCAGTACAGCCAAAAAGCAATAATCAGAAAGGTCCATAGCATGCAAAACATAAGTTCGCTTATAGTTCCTCAGTGGTAGTATCCACGCCCGACCACATGTACCCAGAGACAAACTGAACAGCGATTCCGCAGTAATAAAAACCATCAGGGAAACAGATAAGTTGCTATCATTGTACATCCCAACCCAAGAAATAAGAAAACAAGAATACTAAAGAGAAAAGGAAGTAGGGGGACTCCACGTTACTGTACCCGCCCCCCAGTGGTAATAGCTATCCCTCCCCTCACAGTAACTCACCCCTCGGGGTTACGCACAGTCGTGGAGATCCAAGAAAAGGACACAAAAGAGCCATAGAAACAAAGAACTACCTAATAGTCCCTAAACCACCCATCCCACCCTGCACCCCTGCAGAAGGCTACGGCCTACCCCCCCCAGCAGCGTGCCTGTCGCCCTAATTATGAACCTGAAATATAGGAAAGATAATATAGAGAAACGGAAAAAGAAGAGAGAAAAAGGAAAAGCCTGGGGAGAGGAACCATTTAGCAAATGAGCGTGGCCCAAAACGAAACTGGCAAGTGTTCAGTCACACGTGAATACGAAGGAATCAACAAAGTATCACAATGTAGGGCAGTCCACAACTCCATTCACCGATTAGTAGTCCTCCGAAGTAAGAAACGGGTTCATCCTAGTCCTTTCTTAGCCAACGTCGCAATGTGCATAGATCCAGTGGGCATAGGACACGGTGATGATGAAAGGCCGTGGAAAAGTTGCTGGACTTTCAACGAAAGCAGCCAATAGAACCCCCTCTCCCGAGGGCAATGCAGAAACTGTTCACAGCATCCATGTATACCAGTGTCAATGAACACCAGCGGTTCCACCCATTCTTGTATCGGATCATCGATACCCCAACCAGAAAGCGGGGAACAATCAACGACCTCATCGGGCCCATCCGCGTCCTCAAGAGCGGACCCGGGAGCAATGGCGGCCATCACATCCCCCTGCGCACAGGAGTCCCGGACCATGGTCGACCTCCAGGTCTTCAAAGCTTGCAGGACGTCGCCAATCGTGGGTTCGAGCTCACCAGTATAGGCCCAAGCGGAGCACAAGGGTAAGAAATCGGCATCCCGGGATCCCGCACAGGACATGGCAACAGCCGCCATTTTGCGACAATTGCGCCGTCTCTCCGGACTCATCTCCAGGGTCGAGCTCAACAGCAGAACCCCGGCGGGACCCCCCTCAAGCGCACAAGCAGCATCCACAGCACTAAAATGGTGACCACAAAAGAGGGGGACCCGCCAGCGACACCACTCCGCCAAAATCCCTCTTCGCCACCGAGCAAAGGAGCCCGGTACAGCCGGACGGCACCAAAGGGGGGAGCCACCAAACTCGGCGTCCCCAACCCACAACTTGCCGCACACCACCTCTGGAGCACCGGACGGTTGTCCCAGGCTCGTTCATTTGCCTCCGGGCTCTTCGCACATCGGCATCTTTCGGCCGGCCCCAAACCTCCACCCGAGGCCGCCGCCGACACCGTCTCGCCGGCAACTCGCTAAGGGCGAGGCCCCGGTCTCAACCCCGGGGAGGCCGCACTTTCCGGGAGGACGCCGCTGCGGATCCACCGAGCACCGGACCCACCAGGATGGATGGTAAGTTACTGCAAAGCTCTGCTTATAAGTTGTTGTCCGTTTTGGGCAGGATGAGCGACAGGATATTAGAATTTAGACAGGTAGGACGGCGGAGCCGAGCTAACATGGGGCCATCTCGTTGTCGAGCTTGGCTCCTCCCCCCTGATCAAGCATTGTTGTTTAAATCACCTTATGTATTCTCTTTTTTTTAATGGGTTGACTCGCATGTTTTCACCCAAGGCATTTGTGATGCCTCAAAGGGATGCCAACTTGGTTCTCATATAGTTGACGTGTTCCCTGTTTCAAGCCAGTGCATAGCTGTCCTCCTCTGCATATTTTGAGTCTGAAAACAGTTTTACTTATAGCGATAACATTAGCTCATCATGTGATTCAGTTGCAGCATTAAATCTGCAGCAAGTAAACACCACCTTTTTTTCAGACAAGCTGGTGCTTTGGACCAGAGCTACATTTATGCTCAAAGCTATGACCCCTTTCCTTGAATGGACAATCTGTCTTGCTCCTTCTCATCCCTCAAAAGCGGAAGATCCCAAAAGAGCCTTGAGGTTTTGTATCAATCAAACCAAGGACCATTGGAGGTCAGCCTGTTCTTTGTGGGGTACACAGGGGTTAAGAAGGGCAAGGCAGTGCCGAAAAGTAAAGTTTTAATGTGGATAGCCATCTACATTGGCTAAGAAGAGGACTTGAGTACTCATTCCCCCAGGGCCAAGGTTGTTACCACTTTGTTGGCACATGGAGTGCCTGTCTTGGACATTTGTCAGGCTGCAACATGGGCATCAGGTCACACATTTACAAAGCGCTACGAGAGGAGCCTTGGAGCACTTTGCCCATTTTACTTGAATTTTAGGTCTGAGCCATTCCACAGACCCACCACCTTGGATAGTACTACTTTGGTATCTCTTTACAGGGTTAAGATATCTGGTGTTAGGAGAACAAGTTACTCCCCCCCATAGTGCTCTTTGTGGCATTACTCTAATCAACGATTCCTCACCGACCCAATCACCTTCCTGTTCTGTGGAATGGACTCCTTTCCCTACCTAAAAAGTCCCAATTATTGCTTCTTCCTACACCCCTTCATCAGACATCATTCACTTTGCTTCTCATGAAAAGAAAGTTAGCATGTCTCTGGGGATGGAAAGAATGGCAACCTTTGCAGAGCTATTCAGCCAGTGTTGCTGCTACCCACATGAAGAGTATAGGCACATGCTTAAAGACTATGCTGTATCAATTAGCAAAATATTGTGTCACTTTCTAGCTCAGCGAGGATGGCACTGCACTAATCCTATGCTTAAAACCCTTGCTAGAAAACAGACATTTGAGGTGAGCAGATTCAGAGTGTCCGATGTTGTAGAGTGTTCCATAGAAAGGAGCTGCTTTCCACTTGGAAACTACCCTGGGTTCCCTGCTCCTATACGCATATGTATATATTCACATTTGTTCTGTTTTTATATATTTATTCCTTGTGGTTCACTTCTTACTTGACACAACAGCCTTCCCATCGATCACATCTCTTCCAGCAAGCGTTCATCTAGGGATTTTTGTAATAACATAAACATATTTTAGGAAACACTTGACAAGTGTTGATAGCATGGTACTAAATTACACTTGTTTGCATTTGATATCTGTTGTGTGTTACTCTGTGGCACTTTTGTACCACTGATTTTTACATATTGTTCTTCTTCAGATTTAAAAAGGAAGAGAAAATGTTCCGAAGCCTCCATCAAAGGTATGGTATTTTCTTGTAATACTTTAAGGAAATCATCTCAATTGTTACATTACCTTTGGCTGATTCTGACTTCTAAACTAGGTTGCCAAAAGGAAATTACGTCAGATCACGCCGGTAAGAACTTTTGACTGATGTGTTCTGGCATCTTGAAGGTTATTGTGGCACTGGCAGGGAGATTACAGCAACCTTTTCTTAAGGGACAATGGGCAAGCGCCTGAGTGACCATGCCCACGTCCTGCAGGGAGGGGGACTATTCTTGTGCCATTTGCACACTGCAAGGGATTTTTGAGCATTCATTTGTCCGCTGTCCCTGAGCGAAGCTTGGACACACTCCCAACACTCAGACATGGAGGGATGGCCATCTGATGCCTCCTTCATTAGTACATTTCTTTTTCTCAAGAGAACCAACATCTTCCTTATGTTTACAGAGTTCATCTTCACATAAAATCCAATTTGGGTGAGAAGCCAAATTTAGGCAATTAGTAAGTCAGTAGGTTACTCAGTAGGGGTCAATCAGTCCTGTTAAGAAAATTGAGAACGGGTCAGAGAAATATTGAGGTGATCTGTGTCTAGAACGGGAGATTATTAATTAATCTCAATGAAAAGAGAGAGTCCACACTACTCCTAGAGACAGGGTTCAATGTACAACTAAGTATGTCAACAATAATAATCTCTTGGAGAAATCAATACATTCAAGTCTACCGCACTCCACCTCGTTCAAAATCAAACACTCCTCAACACCAGTCTTTAAAGGAAACCAAAAGGCAATTCTTGGAAATCAGTTTAATATAACATTCAATAAGAAAACAATTGTACACTTTTATTAAATTCATATGTTTAAAAACAATCTTAAAAATCCAATATTGAGAAGTATTGCACAAATATCACATGTGCGCTATATCAAGAGACAACAAAATAAGACGCACACATTTGTCATTAAATATATGTTAATTTGAAGGCATCAATAAGACAATTTATAATGTCTAAGCATTTTTCAACATGTAACTCATCGTTCATCAAACTAAACAAAAAAAGGAGAGGCGTTGACATGTTTCGGTGGATTGACAAAGTAGGACCACCTTCTTCAGGACAAATATTATATTCCTCTAAGCGAATATGCAGTGTTCTCCTACTATTCATTAAGATGAGACGCACTGAAGACCAATAATGCTGGTCATTGCAGATCAATCCTTAAGTCCTTATGTAAGACTTTATCATCTGTTGCTCCCATATGTATTAGGAATATGTAGTTGTGTGTACGAATACTACTAGATCTCACGTAGTTATTCTGTGAGCACACTGCCATTCACTGAACTCCTATGTCTTTGATTCAAAGTCCAGGTTCCAGGACATGGTAATAGGGATTAACAGCCCTCCAAATCCCTCAAGATGCCGCCAACCACACTTGCAACATTTCCGTAGATGTTGATATTTTACAGTGGTATGTGGTAGCTCATCCCACGCCCTCTCTCATTTCTGCACTAAAGAGAGAGGACGTGGTAAGACCATCGTTGTACTGTAAATCTTTGGGTAAGTCGAAGAAAAAAGCAAAAAATCCAAAGGGTACTCAGGCCCCTTCTCGCCACTCTTGAAATCCTGAGTAGGCGTGATGGTAGTGTTATTCCTCTTGATCTTGCTCCCACAGTAAGTCGACTTTGGGGCTAATCTTGCAACTTGTCCTGGGATAATCTGAGTTTCCGGGACTGCCTGCGACACCGAGTTAGATCCAAATGTTCTGTAGGTGTCATGCTCTTTGAATCCCTTTTAACTCCCTCTGGCACGCCCATAGACTCCAAGGAGCCAAGATGCTCCCCATCTGGAATACCACTGGCGGGTTTGCCCTCGGCCCCAGTGGCACCTTCGAAAAACACATCTGGGTCTCCCCTTGCTCCTGTTTTAATTCTATCCGTTGGTAAATGATCCACGCCAGTACCCGCAACATTGACACAGACGTGGACTCCATCTGCACCATAGGATGAGATGTCCATTGAGCTTTCTGACTCAGGGTCACTGCGGTTATGATAGCTGGGATCTGTTTTGATCAAACCGCAACTTGAACTGCTTGACTTCCTGCCACCACAAGTAAGATCCCATACACTGCATTCCTTGTTTTGTACTGATTCTGAAAAACATTATGATGCAGATTATGAAATCGGCCACACCTTACACAAAGAGAATTTGTATGATGACATCCAAGGGCGTCAACACCTCCCCTGATTCTAGTCTACTACCACCCTAGATCCTGCGGCTGAAGAAAGTGCTTCCTTCACAGCGATCATGCAGATTGCGACCAAAGTTCTCGATATCCAGGTTCCCATCTAAGAGTTCAAAACCAATGTCCTGATCAATGTTCTTCTGGAGGGGCAAACCATCACTGAGCACCTTCTCCCGTTTTAATGACGCACTTTGGGATACACTCTTAGGAACCAGTACGAAACCTTGTTCTGGCATCCCCAATAAATCGCCAAATTGTGTGACATCACCGTCCTACACCAGGTGACCACTGATTCCTGTTTTTCGGGAACAATCACTGAGACACTGTAGGGAAGCATCGACTTTGTGTTTTAGCAACAATTCAGCTCAGGCCCTAGCAAGAGCTGGGAAGTTCGTCAATATTATTTTAACTACACTGCATAAACACTTTGCATTAAGAATTTGATCATGATTTTATACATTTTAAAAATTTCATTTTAATATGCATTGCTATGTTTGTACATTACGGTTTTTATTAACTGTATAATAATAAAGTAAAGTAAAGACCCTGCACTTTTGTCCAGTACACTTCGCCCAAGAGCTTAGTAGTACAAGCATCTACTAGTTGGACAAACCTGAACACTTTTTCCAGCCACTCCTCTAGAAGTCCAAAAGAGTGGAGACTTTTAGGAAGAGAGAATTTTCTTCTACCAGTTTGGCCCTCAGGCCGGTTAATGCCAGTGGATTGCTAGGCTGCTATACTCGCACTCTTTGGAAGTGCTCCTTACTGTCCTAATCCAAGCTATACAGGACAGTTGTGTTAAACATTCATTGTGGCTTGGACGCTAGTGAATCCTTTACGTGGTCATTGACACCAACATCTCCATTTGCGGCCACACCCGGCTGCAGTTAACAGGTTTTTAATGGGATGTCTAATACTTTCATGGACATGCCCATTGATGTGACTTGCCTTTTCGAGGATATGGCAGATTCCTCTATGGAGGAGTTCAGAGAGAGCAAGGCCACTGCACGCTCCCTGGGCTTATCGTCCTCCTTTGCCTGCTTCATCACCCTAGTGTTCCTTTCATGATTTTGGCAGAGGTACCCCATACCGGGAGCCAAATCAACCTCAGCAAGTTGCCTGGCAGTTTCGACGCTGTGGTGCTCACTTACCCCATGGTCAAGGTCAGCAAGACACCCAGCCCATTGCCCCACCCTCCTCCCCACAGCCTCACCTACCAAGAGTCTTTAGCTTTCACTTAGTAGAGCATAGCCACCTGTTTGGAAGTAAGATCCAAGTATTCTTGCTGGTTTGGCAGACCATAACATCCGACAGGTGGGTCCTGCAATAGTCCAGAAGGCATATACCTTGCCATTTGTTGCTACTTTGCTGCACCGTCCACCGTCCTCAGACGGCTGACCGATGCCCATCTGTCTGTCTTTCAGCAGAAAGTGCAAGCCCTTTTGGCAAAAGGGACTATCAAGAAGGTGCCTGTGCCAGAAGTGTGTCATGGTGGTTACTTTCTACTGCTAAAGAAGGATGGAGGCCTTTGTCCAATTTTAGACTGTGAACTCTCAATTCTTTTCTCCAGAAGGAAAACATTCAAAATGCTCACCCTGTCCCAAGTATTGTCTGCCCTCAGCCCTAGAGATTAGTTGGTGGTCTTGGCTCTGCATGATTCTCGTTTCCATATACCCGTCATACAAGTCCATCTACATTACCTGTGGCTCATGGTGAGACAGGACCATTTTCAATTTGCTGTGCCCCCCTCTGGTCTTAAAAGCCCTACTCCGGTGTTTACAAAAGTGATGATTTGGTAGCAGCACACCTTCAGAATTTTGGGGTCCTAGTCTCCCCCTACCTCAACGCACGGTATTGAAGGTATGCTCACCCCAGGCAATTGTCTACCACTTCTAGACTGTTACAAACCTTCTTTCATGTTTGGGTATCACTATCAATGTGCCAAAGTCATACCTGAGTCCTTCTCAGACTCTCCCCTTCATATGAGCTATTCTGGACACCGTTTGTTTTCATTCCTTTCTCCCCGAAAAGAGAGTTCAGGGCATTCAAGCTATGAATCAAATTTTTCGTCCTTTGTCACTGATTTCAGTGAGGTTGATTTTGAGCTTGGTGGGTCTGAAGGTCTACTGCATTCTGTTGGTCAAGCATGCCAGGTGGCATCTGATGACTTTGCCATGGGATCTGAAGTCTTAGTGAGCCCAACATCAAAGGGACCTCTATAACTTCATCCAGATCTCAGAGGGGACTGCAAGAGTTCTGCAGTGGTGGTTGCTGGACTTCGATTGAATCAGTGGCAGCCCCCTCTCCCGATCCAAAGCTGACGGTGGTGACCTGTTGATTTATTTCCGGGCTTGGGCAAACACCTAGGAGAGGTTGAGATCACAAGTCTCTGGTCTCCTGCAGAGTCCATGGTCCATATTGACCTCCTGGAGCACAGGGCCACCCACTTGGTATTGAATGCCTTCCTTCTATCCATCATGGGAAGGCTGGTGAAGGTGCTTGTGGACAACAAGACCATCATTCAGTATTGCAACAAGCAGTGTGGAGTAGGGTCCTGGGCCCTGTGCTAGGAGCCACTATACCTCTGAAGATGGCTGAACCACCAAGAATCTTACTGGTGGTGAACCACCTGGCAGAATATTTGCATTCCAGGGCAGACAATCTTATTTGTCAATGTTTAGCACATCACGAGTGGTTGTTACACCTGGAGGTGGTGCAACGTCTCATCTGTGAATGGGGACCTTAGCTCAATCTATTCCCCACCGCCGAGAACGTGCAATGTCAGAAGTTCTGCGCACTAGAGTTTTCAAGGTGTATCTCACTAGGAAACCCGTTCTGCCCAGAGTGGAACTACTGCCAATACTTCTTCTGCCCCTCGTTCTGAAGAAGATCAGTGTGAACTGGGCCCAAGTCATCTTATTGGCACCTGATTAGGCGTGGAGAGTATGATATCCATAGCTCCTAGGCTTCAGCATCCGATCAGGCTGTCCATTCACGAAGATCTGCTGTTGCAGCAACAGGATGGGGTTCTGTCCCTGGGCCTTCACAATCTCCACCTTCATGCATAGAGATTCAGTGGTGACAGCTGAACACCTTTGACCTTCCTCCAGAGGTCAATCAATCAATCAATCAATCAATCAATCAATCAAAGCATTTATATAGCGCACTACTCACCCGGAGGGTCTCAAGGCGCTAGGGGAGGGGGGGTCCGCTACTGCTCGAACAGCCAGGTCTTGAGCTGCTTCCTGAAGGCAAGGTGGTCCTGGGTCAGGCGGAGGTGGGTCGTGAGGGAGTTCCAAGTCTTGGCGGCCAGGTAGGAGAAGGACCTTCTTCCTGTGGTGGCTCTTCGGATGCGGGGGACGGCGGCGAGGGCGTGGCCGGTTGATCGAAGCTGGCGTGTGGGAGCGTAGAAGTTGAGGCGGCTGTTGAGGTATCCTGGGCCTTGGTTGTGTAGGGCTTTGTGTGCGTGGGTGAGGAGACAGAAGGTGATTCTCTTGTTGACCGGGTGCCAGTGCAGATCTCTTAGGTGTCCGGAGATGTGGCTGCGACGGGGGATGAACAGGATGAGTCGTGCTGAGGCGTTCTGAATCCGCTGGAGTCTCTTCTGGAGTTTGGCAGTGGTTCCGGCGTAGAGGGAGTTATCGTAGTCCAGACGGCTGGTGACGAGGGCCTGGGTGACCGTCTTCCTGGTCTCGGTGGGGATCCACCGGAAGATCTTACGTAGCATGCGCAGGATGTTGAAGCACGACGAGGAGACGGCGTTGACTTGTCTGGTCATGGAGAGGAAGGAGTCCAGGATGAAGCCCTAGTTGCGTGCGTGGTCTGTTGGTTTGGGTGCGCTGCCCAGGGCGGGGGGCCACCAGCAGTCGTCCCAGGCGGAGGGTGAAGATCCCAGGATGAGGACTTCCGTCTTGTCCGAGTTCAGTTTCAGGCGGCTGTTCATCATCCACTTGGCTCCGTCTGTCATCCCTTCGTGTAGGTTGGCTCTGGCGGTGGCGGGGTCGTTGGTGAGGGAGAGGATCAGCTTGGTGTCGTCGGTGTAGGAGATGATGTTGAGGTTGTGTTGGCGTGCGATGGCTGCGAGGGGGCTCATGTAGACGTTGAAGAGGGTTGGGCTGAGCGAGGAGCCTTGAGGTACGCCGCAGATGACTTCGGTGGCTTCTGATCTGAACGGGGGGGGGCCGACTCTCTGTGTCCTTCGGCGTGGAATGAGATGATCCATTCCAGGGCCTTCTCCTGGATTCCGACGTTGCTGAGGCGCTGCACTAGGGTGGCAGACAGTGTCGAAGGCCGCGGAGAGGTCTAGGAGGATGAGGGCCGCTGTTTCTCCGTTGTCGAGCAGGGCTCGGATGCCATCGGTGGCTGCGATCAGGGTGGTCTCGGTGCTGTGTTTGGTCCGGAAGACAGACTGCGAGAGGTCGAGGGATCCGTTCGTCTCGAGGAAGGCGGGCAGCTGCTTGTTGACGGTCTTCTCGATGACTTTTGCAGGAAACGGGAGCAGCGAGATGGGGCGGTAGTTCTTGAGGTCGGTGGGGTCGGCTGATGGCTTCTTTAGTAGAGCGCTGAGTTCCGCGTGCTTCCAGCTCTCCGGGAAGGTAGCGGTGTCGAAGGAGGTGTTGATGATGTCCCGCAGGTGGGGTGCGATGACAGCGTCGGCCTTGTTGAAGACGTGGTCAGGGCAGGGGTTGGTCGGAGATCCGGAGTGGATGGAGTTCATCGTGCGGATGGTGTCTTCGGTGCTGATCGGGGTCCAGGCGCGGAGGGTGGTGGTGGGGGGCGGTGGTTCAGTCGTGGCGTGCGTCGGTGGAGTGCTGAAGCTGTTGTGTATGTCCACGATCTTGTTGTGGAAGTAGGAGGCGAGGGAGTTGCAGAGGTCTTGTGAAGGGGTGATGTCGTTGTTTCCGGCGTTGGGTTTGGAGAGCTCTTTAACGATGTTGAAGAGTTCCTTGCTGTTGTGGGCGTTGTTGTCCAGTCGTTCCTTGAATGCAGTTTTCTTGGTGGCGTGGATCAGTTGGTGGTGTTTTCAGGTGGCGAGCTTGAGGGCAGTCATGTTGTTCGGTGTTGGGTCTCTGCGCCAGGCTTTCTCGAGGGCTCGGCAGTTCTTCTTGGAGCTCTTGAGTTCATCGGTGAACCATGGGGCTTTCTTGCTGCCGGGTCTGCTAGGCGGGTTCTTCAGAGGGGCGAGGTCGTCTGTGCAGTTGCTGATCCACTTCGCTGAGGTTGGTGGTCGATGTCATCTTGGCAGCCAGGCGTCCTCGACAAAAACTATATACTCCTTTTGTTGCAACAGATTTGTAGTTTGCTGCAGCACACACCAGATTGACCCTTCCATGCCAAGTTATGAGACTTTGTGTTTTTTGTTTTGTCTCTTGCCCAGAGCTTTGCTTTGGGCGCAGTTAAAGTGTACCTTTTGACTCTATTGGCCTTTTTTGGTTTCTGTATCACCCCTTGTTACGTCTCGCGCCTAGCGTTGCTGTGCACAGCACTGCTCGGGCAGCGAGAGATTTATTGGGGCAAACGTCCTTTTTGGAGAAGGACATTTGCTCCCGCCCATGCTTTCTATTGGGCAATGTCGATATATATGTTAAAGCCTGGCTACTTATTGCTCTGCAGGGTTTTTGGTTACCGCCCTGTGGCTTTTTTGTGCACACCCCTGAGACAGGGGCGTAACACAGGCCTCCGAAGCCCATGCGGTGCGGGGGGGGCCATACCTCTAAGGGGCCCCCTCGGCACTGCACTCTGACCAGAGAGCTCCTGATTGAGCCCGGAGGGGGCTCCTCTAAGTACCGTGCAAGGAGGCCCCCTCACTTTTCTTTACGCCAGTGCCTTGAGACATGGAGTTTACTGCATCTCTCAGTTTTATGGTTCTTTCCCTATCTAATGGAGTGTGTCAAGGCAAGGTTCAGGGAGAGTTTAGCAGGGCATCTGCTTTCAAGGCCATCATGAGCCAGTCCGACTCTCTTATTGGCTATGTATTTCTGATCACGCTGCCTTCATGCCGCATTCTGCCTCTTCTCTCATCCTTTCTGTGTCTCCCCCGCCCTCCCACCTTCAGCCTCTTCCTCCGCAGTCTTGCGGCGGACAGGCATTCCGAGGACACCTGTTCCCAGCACTTCTCCTTCTCTCCCACTTCTTTTGTGTGCCGTCATATACTCCTGAAAGAAGCGTTTATTTTCTGCGACAGTGTGGCAAGTTTTGCAAACCCTAGGGTACTGAGCGGTTGTCAGCTCTCTGTCTACATTGTTTGAGGAGGCACGGAGAGGAGTTTCAGAGACGCACTAAAGTCTAGCCCCTTTTGTTCTCCTCGCAGCGTGCCACACTCCTTACCACGTCCCTGCGAACATCGCACCAGCAGGGCGGGAAACACTCGCGGCTGCGGGCGGTTTGTTATCACAGCTGATCGCTAATTAAGTTTACCCGAAGGCGTCTGTAGGCACCATGAATTTTCTCACCTTGTTCATCCTTGCAGTAATATTGTCGGAATCATGGACTTTACTCTTCGTATGGTGTGAAAATGGATACATAGATGTAATTGACAGTCACTGATTCGATTTCCAGCAGAGTTAACACAGACCTTTATATTTCTGAGGTTGTTAACATGAGTTTTGGCAGCATCCATAATTTGTGTCAAGATAAGGTTCAGGTTGTGTTGGAGGACAACGTAAACATAAAAATGTGGGATATGCAATACATTATATTGAAGGCATCTCATGTTCGTGCCCCTTACCCACCGAAGGAAAGAGCTCTGTGCAACCTTATTTTGCTGCTAAAAAAGGAGTGTGTAAAAGCTGCAGACTTTTCCATCAACTAACACAGTGTGTAGTATGAGGGCCGCAGGACACATTCTGGGCAGAGGGGCCCACTGCTCCCTTACGGCTCAATCGGCCTTATCAGGGCTTTAAGTGGGATAAAAAAACGGGGGGTTCTCAAAGGGGCGTGGCAGTGTAATTAGGGGCGTGGCTTTAAAACACTTATGCTAAAATCTGTGTTTAGCATAGTTTGCCGCCCGACTTGTATTTTGCTGTTTCTGCCATTGCATCCAGGTATGTGATACAACAATTAACATCGTACCTACAACAAGTAAGGGCTATTGGCTTTGTCAATTGTTATTAGTTGCATAAGATAAATAAGCTGCAACTATGGCTTGTTACATATAATATTGAAAACGCTTCCAATTTTAGCCATGGTGAACCTACCACAATGTTGCTGCTCTTGCGTTTCAGAAAGAGAAGGGAAATCCAGAAAGAAAATTACTCTTAAAGGATTTTCCTTCCCCCACAACGCTCACCTGGCATGACGTCATGCCGTAACTTCTCTGCTAGTGAAAAGTGAGCAGTGTGGGCAGCGCACATCCATGTGCCTGCTCGCTCATAACGGGTCTCTATGGGGCTGTTTTGCGCCTTTGCTCTTTTTTCCGGACTAGAGGGACAGCAAACTGCTGTCACTGAAGTCCGGAAAAAAACGGACCGTCTGTGCCAGCGCACAAAACAGAGCCCGATAGAGACCCGTTTCGAGGCCTCTTTTAAACAAGCATTTACAATGCAATGGTTTTGCCTTTGTTAAAGTTAGAGCTATTGGCATTGCTCTTGACATTATTTTTATTTATGTTTTTTTAACATAAATAAATGGCATTGTCATTTACAATGCCACTAGCTTTATCTCTCGCAAATGACACACACAAACACACACAGAGCCCCCCCACACACACACCCACACAGAGCCCCCCACACACACAGCCACACAGAGCCCCCCACACACACAGCCACACAAAGCCCCCCACACACACTGCCACACAAAGCTTCCTACACACACAGCCACACAAAGCTTCCTACACACACCCACACAGAGCCTTCCACAGACACCCACACAGCACAAGCAGGCAACAGGGGCACACGGAGGCACAAGCAGGCAACAGGGGCACACGGAGGCACAAACAGGCTACAGGGGCACACGGAGGCACAAGCAGGCAACAGGGGCACACAGAGGCACAAGCAGGCAACAGGGGCACACGGAGGCACAAGCAGGCAACAGGGGCACGAAAACTGAGGCACAAGCAGGTGACAGGGGCACGAAAACTGAGGCACAAGCAGGCGACAGGGGCACGAAAACTGAGGCACAAGCAGGCAACAGGGGCACGAAAACGGAGGCACAAGCAGGCAACAGGGGCACACAGAGGCACAAGCAGGCAACAGGGGCACACAAGTCAAGTCAAGTCAAGTCATAAAATTTGTATAGCGCACTACATACCCAGAGGGTTTCAAGGCGCTTAGGAAGGGGAGGAGGATTATTTGTCAAATATCCACGGTTTAAGCTGCTTTCTGAACGCTAGGTGATTCTGGGTGAGGCGAAGGTAAGCGGGGAGTGAGTTCCATGTTTTGGCAGCCAGGTATGAAAAGGATCTGCCTCCCATGGTGGTCTTGTTGATGCGAGGAACAGTGGCGAAGGCTTGGCTGGAAGAGCGAAGTTGGCGGGAGGGGGTGTAGAAGGACAGTCGAGAGTTGAGGCAATCTGGTCCGATGTCGTAGAGTGATTTGTGTGCGTGGGTAAGCAGTCGGAAAGTGATCCTCTTATTGACGGGTAGCCAGTGGAGGTCTTTAAGGTGACCAGAGATGTGTTCGTTGCGTGGGATGTCTAATATGAGCCTGGCTGAGGCGTTTTGGATTCGTTGTAGTTTCTTCTGGAGTTTAGCGGTGGTACCTGCGTAGAGGGTGTTTCCGTAGTCCAGTCGGCTCGTGACTAGAGCGTGGGTGACTGTTTTCCTTGTTTCGGAGGGGATCCAGCGAAATGTTTTTCTGAGCATGCGAAGAATGTTAAAGCAGGAAGAGGATACGGCGCTGACTTGTCTGTTCATTGAGAGTGAAGAATCCAGGATGACGCCAAGGTTCCGTGCGTGGTCTGTCGGGATGGGTGCTTTTCCGAGGGCTTCCGGCCACCAGGAGTCGTCCCATGCAGAGGGGGATGTACCTAAGATGAGCACTTCTGTTTTGTCTGAGTTCAGTTTCAGACAGCTTTGTTTCATCCATTCGGCGACTTCTTTCATTCCTTCGTGTAAGTTAGTTTTGGCGGTGCTGGGGTCCTTGGTGAGAGAAAGGATCAGTTGAGTGTCATCCGCGTAAGAGATGATGTTGAGGTTGTGTTGGCGGGCGATGGCCGCGAGGGGGCTCATGTATACGTTGAAGAGGGTGGGACTGAGTGAGGATCCTTGAGGTACGCCGCAGATGATTTCAGAGGCCTCGGACTTGAATGGTGGGAGGCGGACTCTCTGGGTTCTTCCGGTGAGGAACGAGGTGATCCATTCCAGTGCTTTTCCTTGGATTCCGATGTTTCTGAGGCGTTGTAAAAGGGTGCTGTGGTAGACTGTGTCGAAGGCTGCAGAGAGGTCGAGGAGGATGAGGGCGACTGTGTCTCCATTGTCCAGTAGAGTTCGAATGTCGTCTGTTGCTGCGATGAGGGCGGTCTCAGTGCTGTGTTTGGCTCGGAAGCCAGATTGTGAGGGGTCGAGTGATTTGTTGGCTTCGAGGAAGGCGGCGAGCTGGTTGTTGACGGCTTTCTCGATGACTTTGGCCGGTAATGGAAGAAGCGAGATGGGGTGGTAGTTTTTGAGTTCGGTGGGGTCTGCTGTTGGTTTTTTCAGAAGGGCGGTGAGTTCAGCGTGTTTCCAGTCTTCTGGGAAGGTAGCGGAGTTGAAGGAGCAGTTGATGACGTCTCGGAGGTGCGGAGCAATGACGGAGTCTGCTTTGTTGAAGATGTGGTGAGGGCATGGGTCTGTGGGGGATCCAGAGTGGATGGAATTCATCAGGCGGATGGTGTCCTCAGTGGAGATTGGGTTCCAGGCGTTAAGGGTGTTTATGGGGGGAAGATGGTCAGCAGATGGTAGGGTGGGTTGGCTTCCGGGTTGGTTGTCAAAGCTGTTGTGGATGTCAGCAATCTTGTTGTGGAAAAAAGAGGCTAGGGAGTCGCAGAGGGTTTGAGAGGGAGTGATGTCGTTGGAGTTGGCCGAGGGGTTGGAAAATTCCTTGACGATGTTGAAAAGTTCCTTGCTGTTGTGGGCGTTGTGATCAAGTCGATCCTTGAATGCTGTTTTCTTGGCTTTTCGGATCAGTTGGTGGTGGGTACGGGTGGCGCTTTTGAAGGCGTCCTTGTTGCTGGTGAATGGGTCTTTTTTCCAGGCCTTTTCAAGGGAGCGGCACAGTTTCTTGGACTTCTTGAGATCATCGTTGAACCATGAGGCCTTCTTGTTGCCAAGTTTGTGTTGACGTTTTTTCAGTGGTGCTAAGGTGTCGGCGGTGTTGGATAACCAAAGGGTGAGGTTGGAGGCGGCTTCGTTGGCGTTAGAAGAGAGGGCTGGGGAGGTTCGAAGGAGCGATGCGGAGATCTGATCCGTGGTGATTTTGTTCCAGTTTCTTTGTAGAGTTGGTTGGAGGTGGATGATGGGTTTCGGCTTGTTGTAGGTGAAGTGAACGCAGCTGTGGTCAGTCCAGAGGAGATCCGTGGTGTGGCTGAAGGAGACATGGTTGCTGGAGGTGAAGATGGGGTCGAGTGTGTGACCTGCGATGTGTGTGGGGGAAGTGACCAGTTGTTTAAGTCCGAGGTTGGCGAGGTTGTCTAAGAGGGTGGCGGTGTTGCGGTCGTTGATCTTTTCAAGGTGGAACTTGAGGTCTCCCAGAAGGATGTAGTCTTTGGAGGGGAGCGCGTGTGGGGTGATGAAGTCCGTGATGTCTTCACTGAATTTTGTGCGGGGTCCTGGTGGTCTGTAGAGGCACAAGCAGGCAACAGGGGCACACGGAGGCACAAGCAGGCAACAGGGTCACGAAAACAGACACAAGCAGGCAAAAGGGTCACAAGCAGGAATTGTAATTTAGACGGGGCTGAAGTGGAGAACGGTCAGTAGGGAAGTAGTGCGGCTGGTGCAGTGGTACCAGGCCGAAAGGTGAGAGGGGCAGTCTGCACCCCAGTTTGGACAGTTTTCACTACCTAACAGGGATTGGGGGGAGGGGGGCGTACTTCTTGCTTGCTTTAGGGCTGTTACTTCGAGGACGCAGTGCACGCTCTTGCCTGCTGCCTGCTGCCACCAGGACACGACAACAGGCAGGGAGAGGACAGGCTGGGAGAGGGCAGGGAGGGGACAGGCTGGGAGAGGGCAGGGAGGGGACAGGCTGGGAGAGGGCAGGTTGGGAGAGGGCAGGCTGGAAGTGGACAAGCTGGGAGAGGACAGGCTGGTAAAGGTCATGGAGGGGACAGGCTGGGAGAGGGCAGGCTGGAAGTGGACAGGCTGGAAGAGGACAGGCTGGGAAAGGGCAGGGAGGGGACAGGCTGGGAGAGGGCAGGCTGGGAGTGGGCAGGCCGGGAGAGGACAGGCTGCGAGAGGACAGGCTGCGAGAGGGCAGGCTGGGAGAGGACAGGCTAGGAGAGGACAGTCTAGGAGAGGGCAGGCTGAGAGAGGGCAGGCTGAGAGAGGGCAGGCTGAGAGAGGGCAGGCTGAGAGAGGGCAGACTGCGAGAGGGCAGGCTGCGAGAGGGCAGGCTGCGAGAGGACAGGCTGCGAGAGGACAGGCTGGGAGAGGGCAGGCTGGGAGTGGGCAGGCTGCGAGGGTTTAAGTGTGCATGTCATGCTGGATAGAGCAATGCACCAGTCTAACCTGACAAGCACAATTCACCTCAAGGAGCTGGTCAATCATCAAGCTTCCATTCATGACCCCCCTCATGTTTGCCCACTGCAGCAGGCTGCAATAAAGCAGGGAATCGTTGCCAGAGCCATTCCGTGCACACGCAGTTAAAAAAAAAAAAAAGAATTAAAGCAAATGAACTTATTAAAGTAAACTGGTGGCACGGGCACTAATAGAAACTGGGGGTGATGCCCCCACGCTCCAACAAAGAAATCACCACTGGGTGCACGGCAAGGCAAGCAGATGAAAACAGCTAAGTTAAGTTGAGCCATGACAGCCTAGAAACTGGCAACAAACATACTGGTGACCATAGGCCTCTAAGAGGCTGAGTAGATAGTGATGGGGTGTTACGGGCCATATTGGGATTACATGAGACACAGGAATACTGCTCCCCTGGTGTTTCCTACCCAAACATTTTATAAATGAGAATATGGTGTAGTCATTGTGATTCACCTAACAATTCCCCATTTTAAGGGCACCCAAAGTGTCTGACTCTGATTACTGCCACATTTCTGCATCTGGGAATGTCAAATACCCACGGTGTCAGTAATTCAAGGTGTATATATTCTGATGCAATGAGTTCAACTCCCTTGCAATGAAGGCCCAAGTTTGATATTAATCAATGTTCTCTCTCTTTAACACTATACAAAACTAGGTTAAACCGCCTCACCACATTATTGTCTTTCTGGAATATTGAAAATGTTTTCCTCATTCACTAATTCCTGTCTGATTGATATAAAATGTGGCTTTAAACTTACATATAATATTATGGTTTGTTAGTCTTTCTCATAACCTTATCTTGCAAGTTTTTCATTCCTTTTGATAGATTGTATCCTGTGATTCACTACATTCCCTGTTTTTTCATTCTTTGGGGACAATATTTACACTCTTTTCTAATAATGGTCCACCTATAATTGTTTCTGGTTCAGAAATCTTGTTGGTAGAAAAATAAGAGCAGGATTGATTATGTAAATCCCTCCTCACTTATTAAAAGAAGTTGTCGACACTGCCGCGGAGCAGGTGTAAAGAGGCCCAAGCCACCAAACGAAGGGTGGAATTCCTGTGTGGGAAGTGCAGCTGCTGTCTTAAGCCCTGCCCTGCCATTCCAGGCGCCCACCCTTCGGGCGAACATGCAAGATATTCCTGCACAGAAACCTTCCCATGGTGATATATGTCTGCTCTACTGGAGGCCTCTGAATGCCTTCTTTATTTTCAGCAAAAGACCCGAATAATTTGACAAAATCAACCTCCCTCAAAACAACTACAATTATCACCACAACTCCAGCAAAATGAAAACAAGCGGGTGAGAATCTTAAAGGCTTTAGCTGTCCGTAAAATACTAATATTTTTTTTGTCTAAGTGTTTCTCCTATTTTCCCTGTGTGGGACTGTTCAGCAATATGGTTTAATAAGAACTGCAGTGATGATAAAATATGAAATGATGAGTCTATAGTAGCACAATAAGGCTGTAAAATCCACAAACAAGTTAGAGACAAAAGTCCTAGGCTATTGGCGCCCTGCAATCAATTACTTTTTTTGTTTGTTTTTCTTTGTTGTTTTTCAATAAAGGGTCCTGGTTTACTGTATGGTTCCAGTAGCCACAGAAGCTTCAATGCCACCCTAGGTTCACAATGTCAGCAGCAGCAGTCATGTGTACTGTGACTAACCAATGAATCTATATGATCAGACATAACGCCATCCTCTCCAGTACAATACAACAAATTCCAGGCAGCAGAGATCAGTGGCCACCGGCATAACTCGCGGGTGGCAAGGTAGGCGTGGGGTGGGGCGTCACACGGGGGGAGGGTCGCACATGTTCAGAATAAAAAAAAAAAAAAGTACCTTGATGCAGGGTTTCGCATCTTCTCTGCTCCCATGTCTTCTCAGCTCCTGCTCTCTGGCCTCCGGATCCGACAGGAACAGAATAAGGCAGCCAGGCAGGATGATCCCTAGAATGTTTCACAGCCATAATTGGAAATGCTTTCATCCGACCCCATGTCGAGATTTAACCCTGGTTCGAGCCTCTATACCGTCTTGCGACAGCACTTGTCTACTAGAATGTCGGGAAGAACTGGACTTTCCAGCAGGGAGGCACCGTACTCAGACTCCCCTTATGAGGAAGTTGTTTTCTAGAGCACTGTCAAAGCCACAAATGTGATTTACCTAGATGCAACTATGACTAGATACAAGGGGTGAGGGCTCCACAGGTAAAGCAGGGGATTGGCCGCGAGTGGAAGAAAGAGGGGGCCAGTGCCTTTTCTTAGCCTGGCAAGGCCCAGTGGGTGGGATGGAATGTGGTTGCCCCAGAGAAAGGCCCGACCCGAGCCCCCCCGGGTCACACTCTACCGGCCGGCCCCACCTCCCTCCATGGCAGCCCCGTGCCGCCCCCTCCCGGCCCCCCTGGCCCCCCTCCCTCCAGCAGTGACCTATTTCCAGAGCCGGTGTGAGGTGATGGGCGCCTGTTGTTTCCTGTCTGTGCGTCTGTCTGGAAGTCCCATCCCACGCTGTGTTTCCGCGCCGAGCTGAGAAGCGAGGTGTCCTGTTCCAGGCGCTGTGCGAGTCCCTGGGGGGGTGGGCGCGCAGCCAGCCATGGTTGCCCCCCTGGAGGTCCTCACACCGGTCCTGTTGGCCCCCGCTCCCGATCGCAAGGGTTTGTTCACTCCAGACCCGCTTTCAACCGTGCGTGCAGTGCTGGAGGGCTCCTGTAGGGGTGCCGGAACTGGGAGCCGAGGCAGCGGTAGGGGGGCGGGAACGGGGCCGGGGAGACACGGAGAGCGAGGCAGCGGTAGGGGGGCGGGAACGGGAGCCGAGGCAGCGGTAGGGGGGCGGGAACGGGAGCCGAGGCAGCGGTAAAAAGCAAAAAAAAAAGCAAGCCCTCACCTGGACTTCTTCCGGGTGCCTTCAATGCCGGACCAGATTCGGGGGCGTTCCCGAGAACCGGCTTTCGGCTGACGTAGCCAAAAGCCAAAAAATTTCGGGAACGTCCGGGATTGACGGACAGAGCCAACTCCCAATGGTTAGCCTCCATTTATGGAGCTAGCCAATGGGAGGAGGGGGCTGTTACCCGACTCCACACACAGATCATAAGATTTTTCCTAGCGCATGCGTACTTCGTACGCATGCATTTGCTAGTCAAAACCTAAAAACTGCTGGGGCTCAGACCCCTGGAGACCCAGCCCACTTAAAGCCCTGAGCCTTATACTGACAGCGACAGCCATTTTCACATTTAATTATATCACACAGCTCCGAGTTCTTTAGAAAAGGTTACCCCACATTTCTCTTGGATTTTGCATTTAAAACGTACCAGGCATTTATGAAAAAAAATGCATTAAAATATGATCTCGACGAAGACTTTGTCATACGTTTTTTACCATGAAAGTCGCGAGGCGCATCAATCTACCAAGAATGAAAACGGATTTCATAAGCACCTACGTATCACGCAGTAATTTACGTTTCCTTTTTTTGCCAGTGCATTATATGAGGGGAATTATGTTTCCGGGGCAGCCATGCCCTTTTAGCTGGTCCATGGAGGTCTTCGGCTCAGACATATTCATTCAAGGATTTAACGGTGTTCATTTCTTTAACATATTATGACCGAGTTATCACCGTTGACCTTTACCTTAACGCGGTACAGTATCATCATAAGCTGGGGACAGATATTCCTATTTGCTGTCCTGGTATCACGCTGCTTAAGCACGCTGGGGTGTGAACGACCCTCCATCTGTGCCCACCACGCTCGCAGCGGGTGGAGAGCGCTCATGGTTTTAACGGGTTCATTTTTCCACATAATGTTTTTTTTAATGTATATTATGTATCATCGTCTTTTTATGATATTGAATTATCGAAATAAAGTATTTTGACTGACTGACTGACACATAATGTGTTCTGAGGAGTGAAGACACTTGCACGGATTACAGAAGAAAGACTGCACGAAGCCAGGTTTCGGTGTACATTTTATTAACCTCTAGTCTGTCCTTTCAAGATCTGATAGTTTTGTGTTTTATTAAAACAAAGCTTCGCTGATCAACTTTCATTCATGGAGTTCTCTGGGAAAGTGAGGTGTAAATCGAACATGCTGATTGGCTAAAATGTCGGCCGGAAGACTTGCAGGACCTGAACTGCAGGTGGCCAAACTTCTCTTTCAATGATCATTCAAAGCCTTTTTGTGGGTCCAAATCACCGGCGCTGTAGTGCTTCCTTCCCAGGAGACCAACTGCTCCCAGCCGCAGGTTGTGAGCTCTGGCAACTTTTGCGGTTTCATTCTGTCATTTTGTGAAACGATGTTTGGATGTGTACTTGGATGTGTACTCTAAACCCCAGAATCCTCATCTTCAGAATATCCCAGGCACCAGTCTGGTTCTGAAAGCCAGGCTCCTGTGCGCCAGTATTTTTTTTTTCACATCTTGGTTCATAGATCCTGAGTTCCTCTCCTTTGTTTATAACGTGAAGACATTTTTCTTTCAATTCACCCCCTAAAGCATGTTGTCATGCAAATCTTTATAATAAAATTAGTGTTGTCATTATTTCGCTTTGGTAGGGTGCAGCTTGAGAAGAGTAGGCCCTGGAGAGCAATGGAATCAAGCTGGCATGCCATATATGTCATTACTTTTTCAACGGCATGCTTGAATGGTGACACCTGTTTATCCTGGAAATGTACACCATAAAAAGCATCCAGATATTTTAAAACTCTCCAAGTTCTGTTAATGTATGCAGGCTGCTTAAATTCATGGCATAAGTGCACCAGACCTCGATGCGGCAAAGGTCCCAATGCACCCCAATTATGGCTGCATTTTCCTCCCAAACCGGTCCACAGCTAGAAGGACTGTTATCTCTGCATGCATGTTGGGTCCTGCCACCCCAGCTAAGCCACTGCTTAAGGGTGTAACATGAGTAAGCAGGTCTACAGGGCCTGAATCCAGCACTCGGCACGTCACCCACCTCGGCTACTACCCCTTGTCCTCGTTGAGGACTATCTGGGTTTAAAGTACAGTCAAAGAGCCTAGAAGTGACTTTGCGGGGATCACCAGGGGGTAAAAGACATTGTCATTTACACCGTCATTATTTGATTAATGCTTCACGAAGGGAAGAAAAAAAACAATAACATTTTGAATGCCAATAGCTCAAAACAATGTCATTGCGAGACCTATTGCAATGTAAGTGCTTGTTATTTTAATCGCTAGTTGTGATATTTGTTTGAAAGGCCTACACCACTTTTTTAACTCCCTCTCCTTTTGTCATGCCACAGTGAGATCTTAACTTGGTCCTTACATTATTGATGTGCAATCCCTTTGAGCTGCTTCACAGTTGTCCTTTGCAGCTTCTTACCCTCAAGACAGTGTTCCTTGTCGTTATAACATCAGTGCTTCATGTGGAGTGAGCTGCGGCTCTCTGTATTAATTCACCATAAAATGTAAATTGATATTTGTATAGCGCACTACTCACCTGCAAGGGTCTCAAGGCACTTGTACGAATACCGCTGTGGAACCCATCCTGGCTTTCCCTGTGAGGTGTCCACGTCTGGGCACCCCCAAGATGGAGGCCAGGCATCCTTAGCGTTGTGGGGGCCGTTGTTGAGATTAAGCAAGCTATTGCCCAGAGTTGGACTCCATGATTGGAATTGGCACCGAGGCGAGAATTATCAGGTCCGTGGAATTTTTGAGCCCAAGACCCAAGACCCGCCGAGGCGGGGAATTGAACCCTGATCCCGGGCCAGACCTCTGCATCAGGGTCTGCAGCTCTAACCATTGAGCCACACTTCTCCACTACTCCACCACTTTCTTTCCAGATAAACAGGTTCTGTGGATGCGAGCATTCTACTTGCCAAAAGTTGTGACTTGTTTTGTGTTGATTGAACAATTACTCTGCCGGCTTTGTATGCTCTGTCTCACCCCTCTAAGGTGGAGGAATTACTCCATTGCTTGGACCTCAAAGGAGCACTGAGCTTTTACATTCTGTCTGTATCACAAAGAACATCATGTGCACAATCGGCTCCTTGTGGGGTTCGCTGGAGCCAAAAAAAGGCAAGGCCCTGGGGGGCGTGGCCAAGATGGCGTCGGAGTAAGACGTGCTTTTGAGTCGCTCCGGCGCCCGACCTGCTGAGCATTGTACAGCATCGCCTACGGGGCCTCGATCCGCTCCCAAACGACAACAGCAGTCGGTGGTGCTGGGCGGAGTGGTCTGGTGCTATCGGCGCCCTCCGGGCTGGTCGTGCGGCGCCACTACGAGCTCTACAGCAACGGGCCTACTGAGCACCGACCTTGCGTACAGACGAGCCCGCCTTGGAGCGCAGTGGATCGGCGGCGGCTGGGCGGGGCTTCACGGAACAGCGGACGTCCTCTGCCTTCTCAGCCTTCAGGCCCCCTTCGCTGCAACGGGGCGTTGGTTTGGAGGTTCACCACTTGCTTTGGTCGGCTGGGAGGCTCAACGGCCGGCTACTTGGTGCAACTTGACTGTCGCACGAGCGATCGGGAGGCGGAGGGCTCAGTTGTGCACTGTGCCGAGTGACTGACTACGGCCTGGCTCTGCGAGCCAGGTCCGTCGGCTTTGCTGCCACTCCCTGGCTCCTCGGCTGGGGAACCTTTCTCGAGCGTCCATTGCTGTGCGCAGGTGCTCTTCCCTGCAGCACGGACGGCCTTGTGCCGCTACCCCGTCGCCATGTCGACCGTGCCTCGCAAAGGAAGGACGGTGAAGGAGGGGACCTCCAAGGCATCGCAACCACCCAACTCCCCAGGGGCGAGTGGCTCGGCGAGACAATCGGATGAGGAGGCGCCGGCCACTAAGGCCTTCATGTCGGAGCTCTTTGCCTCGATCAAGGAGGACATCTCCGAACTGCGAGCCCAACTAGCTTCGGACCTCCGTGAAGTCCGGAGGGACGTGGACGGCATTGGTGAGCGAGTGGCCGTGTTGGAAGACCATGACCTAAGTATGGCGAATGACGTCCACCAGCTACAGCAAGATGTTCTTCGCCTTACAGACCAGAACTTGAATTTGCAAGCCTACGCCGAGGACCTGGAGAACCGCTCCAGGAGAAACAACATCCGAATCAGAGCGGTCCCCTGGGACGGTGAGGCTGGTGATTTGAGGGGCTACGTGCAGGCCCTCTTCCTCCAGGTGCTTGATGAGGAGGACGTTCTAGAGATTAAACTGGACAGGGTGCATCGAGTGGGCCTGCCCAGGCGAGGGGGCCCTCCTCCAGATATCCTGGCTTGTGTTCATGACTTTCAGATCAAGGAACGCATCCTCCGGAATGCTAGGGCCCTCTCCTCCTTGACCTTCCGAGATCATCGGCCACAGTTGTTCCAGGACTTGGCGGCGTCTACCCTTCAGAAACGGAGGGAGTTCCGGCCGGTGACTGCCTATCTGAGGGAACAGGGCATCTCTTACTCTTGGGGTCACCCTTTCCGAATCATCTTTCGGTGGCAGAACCGGTTGGTGCAAATCCGCTCCTTGAAGTCCGCGAGGGAGCTGTTGGGATTGGAGGAAGAGCCACCCTCGCAGGCAGCACGATCCTCGCCTTCGAGGCGCCGTCATCGCTCCTCGTCATGGCACAGAGTTGGGGCCTCCCCGGAGCGGCTGCGACCGGACCACACCATTCGCCTGCAGGAGAGAGGAGCGGCGGTGGCGTCGGTGGCCTCGGCCACTCTTGCAGATTCTCAGCAATCCTCTGGAGCGGCTTGACCCCTGATTTCCTTCATGGTTGGGCGCCGGAGCGCCTCTACTTCGACGGCCCTGGGGTACTATGGTACTTTTGGAGAAGACACCCCGGGCCTTGGCCCTGGGGGCCCCTGATCCGATGCCCCCACCCCGATACCAGTCTGATGCGGACCGTGTGACCTGTGGCCCATTGGAACTGCTGACTGTGAATTTCAGGTTGCGGGCCTTGTGCTCTGTTTTTTTGGTTTTTGGGCTGTTTGGGGGGGGTGGGCCAGTTGGTGCTTGGCAAGCGCTTGTAGGGGCAGTACAGTTTGGGTTGGGGTTGGGGCTTGGGGGGGTGGTGGTGGCGACTTGGTGTGTTAGCGGTATGGTGCGTGTGATTACAATCCTGTTTACTCCTACGCTTCCTGAAATGCTCTGTTTGGGGGGTCCTTGGGCCCTGGTGCCTCTTTGGGCCTTTGACCGCGAGGTTCTGATTGGGCTGTGTGGTTGTTCGGACGTATGCATGGCGTGGCTTTCTAGTTTCCCGTTATGACTATTAGCATAGGTACATGGAATGTGAAGGGCCTCAACTCCCCGCAGAAGAGGCAGAAGTTATGGAAGTATATTGTGGACCACCACTTAGACGTGGTTGCCCTTCAGGAGACCCACCTGGCTAGGAAGGATGAACTGCGGCTCCGCCACAGACAGTTCCCTCTTATCTACAGGGCGTCTGCGGCCACGAAGCATAGGGGGGTGGCCCTTCTCTTCCGGGCTTCCCTGCATTTTCAGCCCCTGGGAATGAATGTTGATAAGGAGGGTCGCTGGCTGATGGTGAAGGGGGGGTTGCATGGCCGCCTCTGTACCTTTGTTGTAATGTATGCCCCAAATGCGGGTCAGAATGGCTTTTTGCAAGGCTTGCTTGATAAGGTGGGGAATTTCGTGGAGGGACACTTGATCCTGCTGGGTGACTTTAATATGGTATGGGATAGAGATCTGGACGCTTCTGGAACACGAAGGGCGGACACTGGAGTCTTTTCGGAGGAAACTAAGCGTCAGTTGGGTGATATGGGATTGGTGGATGGTTGGCGCTTTGTCCATGCACAGGCTAGAGACTACACTTTTTTCTCTAACGTTCACCGCTCGTACTCTCGCATTGATTATGTCTTGGTGGGCCAAGCTCTCCGGGGTGATATACAACTATCCAATATCTTTCCACTTTCTTTATCCGACCATAGCCTGGTGGTTCTGGGACTACACTGGGCCCCCGGGGGGGACGGTTGGCGCAAATGGTATTTCCCAGCAGCCCTGGCGAGGGATGACCTGTCCTGTAAGGCCTTACGTAAGGCAATCGGCGATTTCTTTCTTCTCAATCCCCCTTCGGACACCTCGGTGTACAACACCTGGGATGCGTGCAAGGCCTCCTTACGGGGCACTTGCCTCGCTCTCAATGCGCGCCTGAACAAACTGAGACGCGAGGAGAGGGAGGCTCTTGAATCGGAACTTGCCACTCTGGAACAGGCCCACAAAGCGAACCCCTCCAGGGTGACTTTACGGCCCCTAACGGCGGTGCGCGGGAAGCTGAGGGCCCATTATAATAACAGGGCGGAGTTCACTCTTCTGCGCCTACGGCGTACCTCTTACTCCCAGGGCAACAAGATTGGGCGCCATCTTGCCCGGCAACTTCGTGACAAACGCGAGCGGGAATACATTGGAGGGGTGCGTGATCGCACGGGCTTGGTTCAGCACAAAGATGCGGACAAGGCGGCCATCTTTGGCCGCTTCTACGCAGCACTCTACTCGAGTGACGCTCTCGACCCGGAGGCTCAGTCCAGATTCCTGGAAGGGCTCCCTCTCCCGAAGGTCTCCAATGAATGGAACAATCTGTTGTCCTCCCCCATCACTCGGGAGGAAGTCCTGGACGCTATCAAGGCCCTGAAGCTGCATAAGGCACCTGGGCCTGACGGCTACACGGCCCTCTTCTATAAGACGTTCGCCTCGGAGATTTGTGACTACTTGGTCTCCCTCTTCAATGCTATGGCAACTGACGGTAGGACTACGGACTCCATGGCCGAAGCGCTGATCACCGTAATCCCCAAACCGGGGAAGGACCCTACCTCCTGTACGTCTTACCGCCCGATAGCGCTTCTCAACCTGGACGCTAAACTGTATTCCGCCATCTTGGCGGGCAGACTGCAGGACCTCATGCCGACCTTGATCCATCCTGACCAATCTGGTTTCATCAAAGGTCGGCAGACTCATGACAATCTGCGCCGCGTGGTACATCTCATTGAAAAGGCAGAACGATTCCGCATACCTGCGGTGCTGATAGGGCTGGATGCGGAGAAGGCCTTCGATCGCGTGGATTGGGGGTTCCTGCACCGGACGCTGGAGGCCTTCGGATTCTCGCCCGGTTTCGTTCGCATGATCGAGGCCAATTATCGAGGTCCTACCTCCCGGGTTCTGGTCAACGGCCACAGATCCGAGAGTTTTAGCCATTCCAGGGGGACGCGCCAGGGATGTCCCCTCTCGCCCCTCCTTTTCGCCCTCAGCATCGAACCTTTGGCATTGGCGGTACGGGAAAATGAGCGGATCTTGGGGCTTCCCTTTACAGGTGAACAACATAAGATCTCGCTCTTTGCCGACGACGTCCTCCTGTCCATACGCGACCCAGCTCAGTCACTACCCCATGTCCTCTCAGTTCTCTCTGCCTACGAGGCAGTGGCGGGCTTTAAGGTTAACTTTGATAAGTCCTATATCTTGAATCTGACCCTGTCCCCAGGAGATGTGCAACAGACCCGGATGCTCACTACGCTTGCTTGGGCGTCCACGTCCCTGCTTTATTTGGGGGTGCGACTGACTTCCACCGTGGGTGCCCTGTTTCAGGCTAATTTTCCACCGGTATTGTCTTTAATACGGGCTGAACTGGAACGGTGGAAGCCCAAATTCATCTCCTGGCTTGGCAGGATTCACGCCCTCAAAATGGTTCTTCTTCCCAAACTCTTGTACCTCTTTCAGGCTTTGCCGATTCCGATAGGGCTGGACTATTTCCGCCGATTGAAGACCGTGATGCTGAAATATGTGTGGCAGGGTGGCCGGGCCCGGCTTCCATTTGCGGTTCTTCGGCGCCCACGCTTAGATGGGGGGGTGGGTTTCCCGGACATGCAATTGTACTACAAAGCTGCCCAACTGAGAGTTCTGGTGGAGTGGTCCCAACAACGCTCGGAAAAGCATTGGCTCCATATGGATCGGAGCGTGGCGGGCCGCTCCATATGGGATCTGGCATGGAAGCCTAAGATAGACCGGCCCAGGAACGCATACATTAGCACCCCCACGAGCACGGTATTGAAGGTGTGGGACGTGGTGAGTAGCGATGACCGCTGGACCACATTCCCGTCCCCGTTCACCCCGATTCATTTTAACCCGGCCTTCCCCCCGGCCTTGACGGAGGGTCCTTTTGAGGCTTGGAGGGAGGGCGGCTGTAGAGCCCTCACCCATCTATTTCATGGTACTGAGCCCCTCACTTTCCACAACTGTATGAGGGATTACGGGGTGCTGCCAACGGAGCGATTTAGACATCTTCAGCTCCTCCACTGGGCGACGTCGCCCTCAGTGGTGGATGCCGCCACCAGGCCCTTGACGACTTTCGAATCTTTCCTTCTTCGCACCTCCACCATGAAGGGAGCGATCTCTTTCCTATATAAGTTGCTATTGGACACTACTATATCTCCGAGACCGCGGTACCAGGACCATTGGGAAACTACGTTGGGAAGGGACATCTCAGCTTGTGAATGGCGGGGCCTGTGGCGGGACGTGTCGGCACATAACCACTCCACTGATCTCAGGGAGGCCCATATGAAACTCATCTTTGATTGGTACCTGTATCCGTCTAAATTACACCGCATATTTCCGACAGCTTCAGATAGGTGCTGGAGGGGCTGTGGAATGTTGGGGGATTTTAGCCATATCTGGTGGGACTGCCCCTCCATCAAGCCATTTTGGGCCGAGATTCTCTCGCACATGAGGGATATCTTGGGTTACCCAATCCCAGACTCCATGGCTTTTGTCCTATTAGGCCTTAGGGACCCTCTGCTCGAGCATCAAACTAGGGCGGATAAGCGTATCATGTGGTTGTGTTTGGGTGCGGCTAAGATGACCTTGGCAGCCGCATGGAAGGCCCCGTCTGCCCCTGCTGTCTCCTTGTGGCACGCCCGCTTGTGGCGCTTGTTAAGCATGGAACGTCTCTCTGACATTTTTCTGGGTAACTTTAAGAACTTTATGCACAACTGGGGGCCACTTGTACGATTTCTGTCCCGGGGCCTTCCTTCGGCAGTGTGTCCGTCAGCACTGCGATCCCTTCATCTTTTCCAGATCTGATTGTGAGAGTGACTGTGATGGATTGTGTGTTTGGTGTCGCCACCACTGGGGGGAGGTGAATGTTGGGGTGGGATGAGGGTGGGAGGGTAGTTGGGGACGTTCTTCCTTTTTTTTGTCTTCTTCTTTGCGACTTACTTTACTCTTGGGATGAACACTACATCTTGCTTGGGGCTGGAGCTGCTCCCCCTCTCCAGGGACACTACCTCTACTGTTGGTACGCCTGGCATAATGTGGACGCTATGATGGGTAGGCCTCCTACCCGCGCCTCTGTTGCTTGCCCGGCCCCTGGCGTCATGGTGTGGACTTTGGAGTTTAGCTGGCCTCGCTTTGCGGACATTTCCTCTCCCCAATCATTGCTCCCCCTGTGTGGGGTTTGTGGCGGCCTGTCGCCTGTTCTTCTTTTCCTTCTCCTTTGCTCCTCTTGCTCTATACCCTTCCCCCCTTTCCGTTTCACCTTGCATACTACAAAATAAAAATTTTACAAAAAAAAAAAAGGCAAGGCCCTGCATAAGAGGACCATATCCCACTGGATTGTACTTTGCTTAGCAGATTTTGATACAGAGTAATTTTCCTAAATAAAATGTTATCAAAATGACAAAAATCCAATCAGTAGAACTGGAGATATTCAGTTGAAAGATTTTAGCCTAAAAGCACAAAGCACCGCTCACAGCTATCTGACCAGGCTAGACTGGGGGAAAGTCTCAAGTTCAGGTTGACCGTGGTGGAGCGCGGGCCGATACATGGTCTAGATAAGTCCCACTGAAAACAGTTACCTTCTCAAAGTCCTCTGCAATGAGTCTAATTCAAGGTGGAGGAGACTGTGAGGAGCAGGGAGAGTGTTGCGGATGGTCGTTACTGTAGCGCAAAGTGGGGGCCTGGTGCTGCAAATCGTCATCGCTGTAGCGTGAAGATCCGGTCGTGCATCGAGGAAGGTTGTTGCTAGAGCATGATGTTGGCAGTCACTATGGCTACCGTTGCTGTAGTGCGAAATGTAGATCTCACTTTGCCTGTTGTTGCAGGCAGCAGGGTCACAATGCAAATCGGCATGTACATGGTCGCGAAGAGCTTAAAACTCCGGTATTGCATGTTTTCTTGCAGCGGAGTGCACTCTGATGCCAGCCAAGGGTCGAAGACCTGTGGAGGCACCTCTTGGGGATCAGAGAGTCACTGTAGTTCGGCAGGGCTCAGGCAGGTCCAGTTGCAAATCAAGGCAGATCCAGTTGCAGCAGGTTGTCTGAGCAGTTGCAGAGAGGCATATGTCGCTTGTTGTGTCCCTGTAGCTCAGAACAGAGGTCAGCCAACTCACCCTTGGAGTCAAAAGGCTAGCCTTGAATGAAAGGAGGAGCAGGTCTAGCCTTCCTTCTCAAACAGCAGAGCAGGACTCAAGCAGCAGAACAGTCATCTGGCAGCTGCAAGGCAGTGTTCTGGGGAACTAGGCATTCCTCAATCAGCAAAGCAGTACTCTGGGAACAAGTCAGTCCTTATGTATTGTCCCTAGGTCCAGGAGTGTGCTGAAACAGTTTTCTGAGGATGCAATATTTATACCTAGTGCCAGCCTTTGAAATGGGGGGATACCCTATGCTACCCCCACATCTGGTTCTGGAAAGTTCTTCCCTTCTCTTGTCAAGGTTCCATGAAGTCTGGGATGATAAACAGTTGGTGCCAGGGTCCGTTAAGTGTGTGCTGGGGGCACCACTTTGAAGTATAAGTGGGTCAGGGATAAGCTCTGTCCCAAGCCATTTTGCCAACACCTAGTCCCCTTTTGTTTCTCTGTCTGGGAAGAATATACAAAGCCCAACAGCTAGGCCATTCAAAGACGTGTAATCCAGGACAGTGGTTGAAGGAACCAAGTGGTTAGAATTGTGACTTACATTAAAATTCGACTTTACCATTAAGGAGGATTTTAAATGACAATTGATTTGAGTCCAAACTTGACATACTTATTTGAGTGCCTCAGGTCCACTAGTAGCATTTAATTTACTGGCCCTGCCTACATGCAATACCACATAAAAGGGACATATTAGTCCATTAAATGTGCCAAACAAGTGTAAGCCTATTGTTCCGTGTTTTAGGGAGAGCACACACGTACAGTAGCACTGATTAGCAGTAGTAAAGTGCACAAAGTTCTAATGCTAAGGGAAAAAAAGAACTCAGAAGGCAAAAGGTTTGTGGAAAGACCACACCAAGGAGGTCAGGTTTAACAGTTCTTGGCAGTTATCCTATTTAATGCTCTGTAATCAATACGTATCCTTTGATCTCTCTTTTTGTGGTACAAATAACAAAGGGAAAGCAGCTGCTTACTGATATAAACCCATTGGCAAGATATGTTTCAAATATTTTTTTTGTTTGTTTTCTTAATCATTTGGCAGTGCCACTGTTTGCTGGTTATTGAAGATTTCCAAGATAATATGATATTCAGGGGGCACAAAGACTTTTACATCTGATATGGTCTCTACATGAGTTGCGGCCATTGTGAGTAGACTAGCGCACAATATATATATTGACAATCTCTACATAACCCTCTCGCTATCTCTGATTGGTAAAAACTATACGACTTTCAAGAGCTGAGAGAGAGAGTAAACCTTTGTAATGTGTGAACAAAATAACCACCAGTGTAATACACATTCCTGTATTGATAACGACCTTCAGTGAATTGTAAATCAAGCTTGTGATCTGAACGATTCTCAATATACAAATTTCTTCAGCTATAGCCACTAAGCATCATATTAACCTACCAAGAAAGTCTCTGGGAAACAAGAAAAGTGTGCTCTATGGATCGAAGGTGGCCATCATCATTGCAAGGCTCGTGAGAGTCCCCTTGCACCCAGAGACATGTAGTTTGTCTTATCTTTGCTTGTGTGTGTCGTGAAGTTCAAGCTTCTCAACAGCAATGCCTCATACCAAATTGTGCCCACACTCTGCAAGTACCCATGACCACCTCTGTAGCAGAAGGCTTGAGCACATATGAAGTTCAGAGTAGCGTGTCTCCATGCTCGTTCAGCATACATTGGTGACAGCTAGTGCTTTAAATGGGCCGGGACTCACCGGTACGGAGTAGAAGTGGCAGTAAATTTTTGGCTCTTGAGTACCAGAGCTTCTCTTTGTCCAAAGAGAGTACCGGTACTCGTGGGGATGTAAGCAAAGCTCAGTAAAAATTGGCATTTACACAAAAGCGCAACATAGCTGAGAATGAGTGGATCCGTTTTTGTGAGACACTCTGATTGAGTGCTAATCTCTCCTTACAATGTACTAATTGAGCGGCTTTCAGAAATCATTCATTCAGAGCTGGCAGGATGTTTGGGAGGGGCCTGACACACTGTGATTACTGACATAATGTCCACTGTGGCCCTGTGGAGTCAATAGAACTGCACAGGTGTGAGCCAGGCCTGCTAACAGGCATATCTTGTGACTCTCGGGAAATCGAAGAGGCTTAATGCTGGTATAGCAGCACTTGTTTGCAACCATGCTGAGAAGGAAGGTGGCGATAGTGATGCTGTAGCACAGCACGTGAGAGCAAGGTTTAGTAATGTGGCAACAACAAATGTACATGTTTCTAAAATCCCTTTGCGCTGCCCATAGCTCCGCCCCCTAGCCCCGCCCTCTACTCCACATCTCAATTTTGTGAGTATCTGCACTTATTTTTTTCCATTTAAAGCACTGGTGACAGCGTTTAGATGTACATCCTCTATATCTCAATGGATGTAATTGTTCCACTCTTTACAGCTTATATATTTCCCAAATAGAATTAAGTATTCTGTAAGATTTTGGTAACATGCGCCAACATTCCAGTGTGTGGCTGAAGAAAAAAAAATCTCCATCGGGCTTGCAGTTCTGGTGTTGCACATGCTAGATGTCCCAAAGCTGTAGCTGCTTGGTCTTCCTCAGCCAAGTGTTTGATTTCTTAAGTGACCTATGTCTGGCATTTCCTCTCCTCTCCTGCGATGATGGGGAAAAAGTAGTGAATTCTGCACCAGAACCTGGATGCGAACCTTTGGTTTCTTCTTCTAGTTCTTACTCGGTAGCCAAATCATCATCTCGCTCTTGGGTGCCAGTGCAAACTTTGTCATCTTCAGATGTAGCCAGGTTGGGTAGCTTAGTGGACTAATGCATCCACTGTAGGGGCCTGTGTTCGACCACATGGTCACAGGTTCTAATCCTAGCAGGTCCACTCAGCCTCTCATCTATCTGAGGTCGATAAAATGAGTACTATTGGGTTGGGTAACAATATACATCTGTTATTCAGTGCCTTGAGACCCTTGGGTGATACATGCGCTTTACAAATATACGTTGTGTTATGTTTTTATTCGAATGGAACTGGAAGACTTATACAATATGAGCAAAATCATTCTGAAATGTTTTTCCTATGCTTATTCTCTACACTATTATATGCACCATTGAATACCTGTTATCTTTGTTGTAACTGTCCTTCAGTGTCCAGAGTAGGTGTGTGTTCAGACAGTCCTGCTTATTGACCTTGTTCTGGACATGAGAACTCTCCTTTGGCTTCCTATAGACCAAGTAGGCCATGTTGTGACAAAATATATTCACTTCTTAATTCTGTGCTTCCTTATGGCCAGATGTCCAGATCCTGTGTTATGACTATTAGAAAACATTTATCAATTATTTTGCTTCTTTAATATGTATGTTTGCTATATCAAATAAGGCACTTGAATTGCTGTATATGGTTGCTTTTGTTTCCACCTAATTTTGAAAAATTATATTTTGTGTCTACATGTAAATAGGTCAGGCGATGTCATATAAGGAATACGTTAAAAAGAAATTCCGACTAATGAAAGATTTTAACAGCCGGATTGGAGAACAAGTCCTATTAAGTCAAAGGTACACAAGGTTGATCATTTTAAAGAACTACAGAGTAGAGGAAGAGAAAAGGCATGAAATAATTGCATGTGGAGAGAGACATCTCATGCTCATGCGTGAAAGAGCCGAACATTCATTCTCCAGCATTAAAGCTTTATTTGACCCAGACGAGTACGGGTGCATACCCAGCACTGTGGTGCTCTTGGGAGTGGCTGGGATCGGAAAGACAATGACAGCCCGCAAGATAATGGTGGACTGGGCATCGGGAGAACTATTCAGTGATAGATTTGAGTATGCTTTTTATATCAACTGCAGGGAACATGACCAGCTCAAAAGACAGCAGACCATAGAGGATCTCATTTTGTGCAGCTGTGGAGGGATGCAACTCGTACCCATGAGCGAGATAGAAGCTAAGCCCAACCAAGTACTTTTTGTCATTGACGGCTTCGATGAACTTAAAATCCGTGGATTCTCTGATTTAGATGACCCAGACAAAAAGTTTGTAGAGTACAAACCGCTGATCAGTTTAATAAGAAAAAAGTATCTTCAAGAGTCACATATTTTAATTACCACAAGATCAGTGGCTGTGAACACCCTCACACAGTGCCTGGATGGCTATGTGGAAGATGAGCGCTTTGCAGAGATTCTTGGCTTTTCTGAAGATGACCGTAAAGAATATATTACTAAGTTTTTTGGTAATGAAACAGAAGGTGCACTAGCATTTGATATTGTGAAAGCAAATCAAAATCTCTTCACCATGTGTTTTGTGCCCATCATATGCTGGCTTGTCTGCAACACCATCAAGCAGCAGCTGGTGACGAAGGACAATTCTCTGTTTTCCTTAAGAACAACAACTTCAGTCTACTTACTCTTTCTCTCCAACTTAATACAATTCCACAGCAATGAATCTGCACATCGCATTATTAAAATTAACCTAAAAAGGTTATGTGCCTTGGCCAAGGAGGGAATCTATCAGCAAAACATACTGTTTGAGGATGAACATGTTAATAAGCTAGGCTTAGATGTACCAGCTGTTCAATCCCTCTTCCTGAATAGCAGCGTTTTCCAGAAAGATGATGAAAACTACAGCATGTACAGCTTCATCCATCTCAGCGTGCAGGAATTTTTTGCAGCATTGTTTTTTGTACTGGAGGGGAGTGAAATAACCACGGAACAGGAAGAGAATCTACAGCAAGAGGTTAGTGATATATTGAAGAGTTATTCGAGACGGGCGCATAGTCACTTAATGCTGACTGTGCGCTTTCTGTTCGGCCTTCTCAACGTTGAGACACTGGCTAAGATGCAGAAACGGCTCAGGTGGAACATCTCAACAGTGGTCAAACCTGTACTATTGGAGTGGGTTAGGCAACAATTCAAACTAATACCAGAAGACTCTGCTTCAATTCAGCTGATGGATGTCTTACACTGTTTGTATGAGATCCAAGATGAAGGGTTTGTGAGAAGTGCAACAGAGCAGGTGAATGAATTTGATTTGTCTTTTCCCAAACACCTCGGAGAGTGGCACGACTTGGAAGTCAGAGCAGTCACGTTTTGTTTAAAGTATTCCCCTACAGTTCAAAGGATTGTTTTCTTCAACTTCAGTATGAGACCGGAAGATCTCCAAGCACTAGCACCAGAACTGATGAAATGCTCCGCTCTCAAGTAAGTTTCTTGTTCTAAATCTTTCAAACTAATAATTTGGGGCCCGATTTAGAGTTTGGCAGATGGATATATATTAATGCAATTGCAATGAGGGAACGAGATATCCGGCACGGTTATATCCTAATGCACTTGTAACGAGGGGATGAGATATCCAGCCCGATTATATACTAATGCACTTGTAACGAGGGGACGAGATATCCAGCACGGTTATATCCTAATTCACTTGTAACAAGGGGACGAGATATCCAGCACGGTTATATCCTAATACACTTGTAACAAGGGGACGAGATATCCAGCACGGTTATATCCTAATACACTTGTAACAAGGGGACGAGATATCCAGCACGGTTATATCCTAATGCACTTGTAACAAGGGGACGAGATATCCAGCACGGTTATATCATAATGCACTTGTAACAAGGGGACGAGATATCCAGCACGGTTATAGCCTAATGCACGTGTAACGAGGGAATAAGATATCCAGCACGGTTATATCCTAATGCACTTGTAACAAGGGGAAGAGATACCCAGCACGGTTATATCCTAATGCACTTGTAACAAAGGGACGAGATATCCGGCAAGGGTATATCCTAATGCATTTGTAACAAGGGGACGAGATATCCAGCACGGTTATATCCTAATGCACTTGTAACGCGGGGATGAGATATCAGCCCGATTATATCCTAATGCACTTTTAACGCGGGGACGAGATATCCAGCACGGTTATACCCTAATGCACTTGTAACAAGGGGACGAGATATCCGGCACGGTTATATCCTAGTACACTTGTAACAAGGGGACGAGATATCCAGCACGGTTATATCCTAATGCACGTGTAACGAGGGAATAAGATATCCAGCACGGTTATATCCTAATGCACTTGTAACAAGGGGAAGAGATACCCAGCACGGTTATATCCTAATGCACTTGTAACAAGGGGACGAGATATCCGGCAAGGGTATATCCTAATGCATTTGTAACAAGGGGACGAGATATCCAGCACAGTTATATCCTAATGCACTTGCAAATAGAGGATGAGATATCTGTCACGGTTATATCCTAAGGCACTTGCAACGTTATATCCGTCACGAGTATATCCTAATGCTCTTGCAAATAGAGGACGAGATATCTGTCCCGGTTGTATCCTAATGCACGTTCAGTACGTGGACAAGATATCCGTCACAGCTATATCATAATGCACTTATAATAGAGGGATGAGCTATCCTTCACGTTTGTGACTGACTACCCATCTGCCAACCTGCAAATCAGGTCCCAAGTTCACTAACATGTCATCGAATGAAAGTGACAGAAATGCTTGCGATATTGTTCTACAACTATCTTTTAACAAACTTCTTGTTATTTTAATGTAACATGTCCAGATGCCTCTCACAGATTTATTTTGTCAGTAACTGGTTTCAATGCAACCCCTTCGATAACTTAGTATCTTTTTGGCAGTAGTCGAGGAAGACAAACCCTTGCACCCAGGATGATGCAAACCTCTGATCATGTGTGGGGGCAGCAAGGGAATGGCATGGGCCACCTGTAGAAAAGATGGTGCAGGTTAAATGTCTCTGCATGACTCACAGCGACCTCTATAGATGTGAAAAATCTGAATAATCCAATTTTCTGCACTCATTCCGGACTCCGTCCTTGCACTCGGTAAATCTGGTTAAATGAGTATCTCACTCATTAGAAGAAAGAGTGCCAAAGAGCGCTGTATCCAAGATCTGACTCCAGTTTTTGGAACTGCTTGTCTTTCATTTTGAGAGACTGAAATAATCTGGCTTTACCCCAGGATCTAAAAACATTAATTTCCTGTTAGGATGCATTCTCCTTGGGGGGCGTGGCTTGGACGCCGATCGGGATGGCGGCGTGAGCTCGCAGCTCCGCGCGGAATCCCGCTAATTCTCCTGTTTTCAGAACCCTAGGCGACCCGGAGACGACGCTCCTGCCCTCTGAAGTGTAAGGGGACAGCTGGGCATAATCGGAGAGTCGCTGGGGGACTGCTGGCCCCGAGAAGACCGTGTTGCAGAGGCGGCCGAGGTGTTGCCGAGGGTGCGAAGAAAATGGCGGCGAGGAGGTCGGACGGCCCCGAACTTCAGCCCTGAGCCAAGTTGTCGCCGACTGGCAAGAGATCCTGCAATCAGCTGATCGAGGCACTAGGATCGGCGGTGCTGTGTCCTGAGACCAGGGGACGCTGACTTGATTTGCCCGGAGCTTGGGGACCCTCGTTGGCCACCGCCCTAAGACTCATCCTTCCCCCCTCAGGCTTCCGAGGGGGGCGGCGGAACGGAGCTCGTCTAACTGGTCATTGCTCCTGAGAGCGTCGGTGGGGACATTGCACTGCCCGGTGCCCGGAGACTGGCACGGAACTACGAGCGCCAACGCAAAACGGGCTCCTGGACCTGTGACGCAGCACCCTGGAATGGCGGCGATCGGAGGGCCGATGGCCGAGAGTCGCGCTGAGGGGGACTCGGCGACATCAACTCGGCTGGGCGAGAGTCCCTCCCCGGAGCTCGACCAAGAACAGCGGCTGAACCGGCGTTTGGATGCCATACTTGATGCGATCACCTCAACTAAGGAAGCATTACACCAAGACATTGCCCAAGTGGCCACGGGCCTGGGGCTGCTACGCGCGGATCATGCGAAGCTAGCGGACAGGGTCAAGGACCATGACCAACTGTTGCTGGACCTGAAGCCATCGGTGGTGACCGCGGAGCACAGGATCACGGACATATTGGCCCGGCTGGACTCGCTGGAGCGGAGGGCGGAGGATGCCGAAGGCCGCAATAGACGGAACAACGTGCGGGTCGTAGGCCTGCCGGAACGGATTGAGGGGGAGGATGCGGTGGCCTATATGGAGAACTGGTTCTGCACTGTGGTAGCGCCGGAGGGGCTTACTCCTTTTTTCACTCTGGAGCGAGCCCACCGGGTACCTGCTCGCCCGCCGGGGCTTGGCCGCCCCCCCCGACCGATGGTGGTGCGGCTCCTCCACTACAAGGACCGGGATCTCCTCATCCAGCGGGCCAGGATGTCGGGCCCGTATGAGGTGGAGAACAGTAAGGTTACAATCTTCCCGGACTACACTCAAGCGGTCCAGAAGAACAGGGCATCATTCCTAGCGGTGAAGAAGGAGCTCAGGGAGGAAGGCATCCAGTACTCCTTGCTCTACCCGGCTAAGCTGCGGATCATTATGGATGGCTCTACGCACTTTTTTCAGACTCCGGATGAAGTTTGGCAATGGCTGGAGTCGTATAGAGCGGGGACGGACAGATCGCATAAAAGTAGGCGAGACCAACCCAAGCAGCCCCGGGTGAGGCAATCACAACGCATCAGATCCCGCAACAGGCGCCAGCGGGAGAAACGGGAGGCTCAAATGGCGGCGGAGAAGAGGGATGCGCTCGCAGCGACGGCGGCCATTACAGGGTCGCAACAGAACAGTGAACGGGCAGAAACGGACTCGGGAGGGGAAGGCAGCAGGACGGGAGAGGAACTCTAAGAGGCGGAAAGCTCGAAGGGGCCGATAGTGACCCCACAGACATCGGATGGTATCTTCTGCGGCTGAGATTGAATTGGGACTAGATCGAGACTTCATGGTAGGGTGGTATCCTGTTGATGGAGGGCGGGATGCCGGGCAGGGGAGCTGTGTGCTTCGGAGGGGATGAAGGCGCGGGGCGCGGGCTCCGCTTGCTGGGGTCGGCGGTGACTCACCCCCCTTGGGCCCTTAAGGCCGACTGTGGTGGAGACCACAGGGTAAGAGTGCGAGACGTTGGTTCAAGGTTTGGATGGGGGCGGACATTGGGTTCGTGTGCTCTGTCCTGGGGAGTGGGGTTTGGGAAGTTTTTCTGTTTTGGGTATGTTCGGGGGGGGCAACTGCATTGGGGGGGCTATGAACCATCGTTATTTGAATCGGACTGTACGAAGCTGGAATGGGGACATTACCTAATTTGAAATGCCTGACGTGGAATGTCCGGGGGCTGCGAACTATAGTGAAACGTCACAAAGTCCATGCATATCTAGTACGCAGGGGGGTTCAGATTGCTATGCTCCAGGAGACTCATCTCACTAACAAAGAGTGCGCTGCCTTGCAGAAAAGATGGCGGGGCCAGGTGTTCGGCACCACTTACTCAGCGTATGCCAGGGGGGTGTTGATCTGGGTGAGGGCGGGGATACCCTTTCAAGTGCTGAATCAAGTAGTGGATCCGGATGGCTGGTTTGTGGCGGTGGAGGGGAGGTTATATGGACGGGATGTGGTTTTCTGCTGTGTGTATGCACCGAACACTGATCAAGCTCGATACTTTGATAGCCTCTCGGGGTCCTTGGCCTCTTTCCTGGCGGGCCCGATAGTGTTAGGGGGGGACTTCAATTTGATCACGGATGTGGCTCTGGATAGGTCCCATCCCCCCCTGGTGGACTCCCCGGTGCGCAGGTTGGCCGCGCACAGGAAGGACTGGCAGGATAGATGGGGGTTGCTGGATGTCTGGAGGGAGCGGCACAGGGGAACCAGGGATTACTCCTTTTATTCTGCTCTCCATGATCTGCATGTCAGGATTGATTCGGTGCTCTGCGGTGGATCCCTAGCCCCATTGATTTCCCATGCGGAGTACCTGGCTAGGACTATCTCTGATCATAACCCCCTATTGGTACACATTCAGTGGCAGAGAGAGCGCTCAGTGATACCAACATGGCGGCTTCGGCCGGAGACACTTGAGGATTCTGTGTTCAGCGACGCGGTTCGGCAAGGCATTGATAGCTATTTCGGAGTGAATGAGGGCACGGCCACGAGTAGGTCCACTGAATGGGATGCAATGAAAGTGGTGGTGAGAGGGGTGTGTTTGGGTAGGTTCTCGAATGCTCGCACGACTGTGTTGAACGAACTCATGAAAGCGGAAGAAACTTTGAGGGACTTGGAGCGCCGCAGGCCGGCTAGGCCAGATTTACAGACCCAGTTATTGGAAGCGAAGGAAGTGGTTGCCACCGAGACGGAACGTTTGAGGTGCTATGACTACAGGCAGTATATCATCAGGGCACATGCAGAAATGGACAAGGTGGGTACCCTCTTGGCCAGACTAGCTAACCCGGAACTTAGGGGCTGCCCGATCCTCAGCATTAGTAATGCGCAGGGAGACATGGTGCACTCCCAGGCAGCGGTATTGGAACGTTTTAGGGGGTATTATGAGGAATTGTACCAGAGTCAGCTGGGAGTGGAGGTTCAGGACATTGCGGAATACCTGGGGGAGAGGCAGCTTCCGGTCCTGGACGAGGAGGACGCGAAGGAGCTGGGTAGCCCGATCACGCTCACAGAAATACGGGTGGCCATCAAACATATGGCCCGCAACAAAACGCCCGGGGTGGACGGACTGCTGATTGAATTTTATCAACAGTATGTGGACAGCTTGGCTCCCAGGCTGCTGGTGGTGTATACGGAAGCTTTCGAGGCTGGGGTATTGCCTGGGTCCATGCGGGAGGCCTTGATTGTACCGCTCCTAAAGCCTGGCCGGGATGCCGCGGATGTGAGGTCTTATCGCCCGCTATCCATGCTGACGGTAGATTATAAGATTCTGAGCCGAATCCTAGCCACCAGGCTGGCCCCACATATGACGGGCCTGGTACACAGGGACCAGGCCGGGTTTATACCCACGAGGAGCACGGCGCTGAATATCCGCCGCCTAGTGGGAATAATGGACGCCATCTTGGACGGGGAGGGAGCTCCGGCGGACCTGTCCGTAGACATCGAGAAGGCCTTTGATAGTTTGGAATGGTCTTTCCTGGATGGAGTGTTAGAGAGGTTTGGCATGGGCGAGGGGTTCCGCAGGTGGACGAGGGTCTTATATACCTCGGCGACGGCGAGAGTGCGTTTGGGCGGCCTGGTGTCTGCGGCGTACCCGGTGGGCAGGGGCACACGACAGGGTTGTTCTCTGTCCCCACTACTGTTTGCTCTGGCGATGGAACCCTTGGCGGTCCATGCGAGGTCAGGTGACAGGTACGCGCGGATAGCCAGCGGCGGGCAGTGGCATTACATATCGCTATATGCGAATGACTTGCTCCTGTACCTCGCTGACGCCTCGCGGGCATTGGTCGGAGCGATGGATCTGTTGTCTGAGTTCGGCCGGCTGTCGGGCCTTAAGGTCAATTGGGCGAAGACTTGTGTGTTCCCGCTGCGAGCGGGATCGCCAGACCCTGGCGGCGACTTGGGCGTGGTGTGGGAGCCCTCTTGCTTCACCTATCTGGGTGTTCGCATCTACCACGCGACTGCGGACTTATTGGAGGGCAACATTGGTCGCTGTGTCCGGGCACTGAGGGGCAGATTGTCTTTCTGGTCGACCCTCCCGCTGACGGTTTTGGGTAGGATTGCACTTTTGAAAATGGTGGCGCTCCCCCGCTTCCTCTATTATTTCCGAACGCTGCCGGTCTGGATTCCCCAGGGGGTCTTTAGAGACCTGAGGTCCGTGATTATTGGCTTCCTATGGGGGCATGGCCGCCGTAGAGTGGCCCTGAGCACGCTACTTCGCCCCAAGCTAGAAGGGGGCATGGCTGTGCCCGACTTCGAGCTGTATTATCTAGCGGCACAGTTGCAGGTCCTTACACAGAACGTAGCTAGGGTGTTTCGGGGTCCAGAGGAGGACCGGGACCGGGGGATTCAACGCCACGTGCTGTCCTATATCATCATGCAACAGAGGCTCGAGTTGCGGGCCCTCACCATGGAGGAGCGGACGCTCCGGCTGAGCTGGTAGAGGAGCCTTCGGAGAGCGAAGGCGTCGCGGCCTTATGCACCGGAGATCCCGATCGGAATGCTGACGGCCCTGCCGCACGGGGGAGACTGGTCCCCGTTGCTGGATTGGGAAGAGGCGGGACTGCAGGTAGTAGGCGACTTATACATAGACGGGGCTTTGGCGCCGTTCGAAGCGCTCCGGGACCAGTTCGGGCTGCCCGATGGGGGGTTCCTCCAACACGCGGCAGTGGTGGCTGCCATACAGAAGCACTGGAAAGGGGGGCTCATGGAACCAACAACGACTATGGCGTGCCAATATGTGGTGATGGCAGCAGGTACGTTCAAAGCTGTGACGTGCCTCCATAATAGGATGCTGAATGAGGGACTGGAACCGCTCCAAGGGCTCAAGGCTAAATGGGAGGAGAGCGTGGGCAGGCCCATACCGGATACGGCATGGGGCCACATCCTGCGGCGCACGTGGAAGGGCACGAGAAATGCGCGCTTTCAGCAAGTACATTTCTATGTGCTTCATAGGGCTTATTTAACTCCTGAGAAATTACAGCGGTACTTCCAGGTGCCGGATGCCCGATGCCCACGGTGTTCGTCTCTGGGAGCGGACATGGACCATTTGTTTTGGGGGTGCTCACACTTGGGGACCTATTGGGCGGAGGTAGGGGAACTCCTGAACGAAGTGACTGACAGGGAGGTGGAATTCGATATGGCGGCGTGCCTGCTGCTCTGGTTCCCGCATACCAAACACACCAAGGTGACGAGCAAATTCATTGACCTGGGTCTGATATTGGCGCAGAGGGAAATAACGTGGCATTGAAAGTCCAGGGGGGGACCCTCACTGCGTAGATGGAAGAATGAATTGCTGCGGTGGTCTGACTGCGAAAGTGTGCTCCGGATGAAGCAGGCTGTCAAGATGGGGAATGAGAAGGCATTGGATGCGGCGCGTGCATGGGAGTTAGTGGTACAGGCTTTGCGTGATTCTTTGATAGAGGATGAGGATGGTGAGAACTAAGCCGGTGGACACCGCGGGGCGAACACAAGAGTATTATACCCCGCACTGTAGTGGATCCATTTAGCTCGACAGGACGAGGCATACACCTTAGCGGTTGCCAGGGGAGGGGGGGTCTTGGGGGGTCTGGTTAATGGGAGTTTGGGGTGGGCCGGAAGCAGTTATATGGTAGCCCGTCAGGGCACCTTGGATCTACTAGGATGGTGGGTACTGTGTGGAGTGTGGAATGGCTGGGGGGAGCGGCCAGGCGTGACAGACCCATAGCGCCTAGGGCAGGTCCCGACAAGGGCGGTACCACTGATTATAACTGGGATGGCTGACGGGAGTGATGTTGTGGGTGGGGGGGTAAAAGCAGATACGCAAAACGACATTTCAACCATGGTCCCTATGGGACGTGCACCGTGATGTTTTCCTATTGAATGAAGTAATATGCCGCCCGGCCTCCGGGATGCGGGCTGAATGTCTGTGTACGATTTGGATTTCTTATTGAACGGGGGGATGTCACGAGTGAACTGGCTGATTAATTGTATCCTGTGGTTTATAACTCTGCAATAAAAATATATTTAAAAAAAAAAAAAAAGGATGCATTCTCCTTGTTGTTCTGAAGTTGCAGTTGTGCTTTTTTCATGAAATATTTAATGCAGGCAGCATATGCATCACTCACAAAAAATGTAATACACAAGCAGTGCTGTTCTTTTCTAAAATATTTTCACTTTTAATAAGATTGAAGGAAATATGTGCAGTAATCTTAACTTGTACCTGCATTTAGCGTTCTTCTGAAAGAGTATGTTGTGTTGTGTCCTCTGCTGTTCCCTGTTTTTACTTTAAATGCAGGTAGCAAGGGAGCACTCAGGGCCCTGTTCACAAGCTGCATTTTGTAATTTGTTTAGTAGGATTCCAATTATAATACTAAAGTTCTAGAAAATATAATTCCTAAAGTAATAAGAGTAAACCCCCACCTCTCCGAGGTTTTTCTATGAAGAGATCCTCACACATGTAAGTTACTATTTATTTATTTTGAAAGTTTTATAGAGCGCGAACAAGACCCTCGCGGGTATTAGAGTGCTTTACAAACATAGAAGTTATCCATAGAAAACAATGCGGTTATTTATATAATACCAATAAAGAAGATAGGTCCAGTCAAACATAACATTTTGTGCAACGATGAGCTAAAACGGTGCAAGCGACTGATGATGCAAAGAGTCAGGAGAAAGGTAACTATAGAATCTAGGTGGTCTGATTGACCCTTGTCAAAGAAAGGTTATTGGTGACAGTGCGAGTGTTCACAAGATTTCTTAGTCTATATTCACGTGAATTTTGCCATGAGGATAGATTTCACTTCCTTTTTAAAGGAACCGGTGGAGGAAATAAGTCTGGTTTCTGGAGGCAGTGCGTTCCAGATCCTGGGTGCCATCCCTGAGAAGGATCGTTTATATTTTTTTTTCTTGGTGAATCTTTGTGGTTTCAATAGAAGATTGTCTGCACTTCTTGTGGATCTGGTACCACCAGAGATTGTAAGCTTCTGTGTGAGGTATCTGGGTGCATTGTGATGAATGGCCTTATGTGTCATACATGCAATTTCCGTGTGAATTCTGGCTTGAAATGGAAGCCAGTTCAAGGATTTTAAGTCTGGAGAGATGTGGGAGCTTCTTTTCGAGCCAGTGATGAGTCTCGCTGCAGCGTTAATGGAGGCTCTTATGGGTGCTGTTGTCGTTTTAGGAATGCCACAGAGAGCGACATTTCCATAATCCACCCGAGGGATAACTAGAGCTTGAACTGCCATCTTGAAGTCATTGGCGGGCAGAAAGGGTTTCAGTTTCCTCAGAGTATTAATCTCGAAGTTTGCTCCCTTAGTTGCATTACTAATGTGTTTTTGCGTGTTGAAGTTGCAGTCGAGGGTTATACCTAATGATTTTGCTGAGTCCACAAAGGTTGGTTGAATGTTGAATGCAGTAAGATGTTTCAGCCAATCCTGCATGCTGGGGACTTTGGCGGTTGGCGATATTATAAGGAATTGAGTTTTTAAAGCGTTCAATTTGAGATGGTTCTCTGCCAGCCAAGTCTGTGTTTTCCCAAGAGTTGTGTTGAGCAGTTTAATGCCATCAGGGGAGTGTATCTTGAGGTATAGTTGGGTGTCATCTGCATACACGTGATATTGCACGTTGGATGCTTGCAACAAAACAGTGAGTGGTTCCATGAATAAATTGAATAAAGTCGGGGAAAGGGAGGATCCTTGCGAGACTCCTAACGTTACTGGAACGGGTTTGGACAGGATGTTGTTGACCTTGAATTTTTGCGTCCGGTTATGAAGAAAAGAGGTGAACCAGTTAATCACTGAGCCTGATAAACTCATTCTGTGATTCAACAGATCTATCAGGTTCTCATGTTTGACCGTATCAAAGGCTGATGAGAGGTCTAGCATGAAAAGTAGACATGTGCCGTTTTGATCAAGTATTTGTAGCGCATCGTCAATTATGTGTGTCATAGCTGATTCCGTGCTGTGGCTCGCTTGGAAGCCTGATTGGTGAAGGAGGTCAAATTGATTGATGTGATTTGTCAGTTGGTGGTGAACACATTTTTCCAACAGTTTGGCCAAAGTTGGGATATTGGAAATGGGGCGATAGTTATTTAAGCCTGTGGGGTCAGCTGTGGGCTTCTTTAGTATGGGTGATACTTGTCCCACTTTAAGGGCGTCCGGGATGCAACCTTGTTGGAGTGAACTATTAATGATTTTGGTCCAGTGAGGCAGAAGCAATGGGGTAAAGCCTTTTACTGCGTTTGCAGGGAGAGGATCAGTGAGGTGGTTGGAAGGCTTCAGGGCACTGAGAATCTTGCATGTCGCTCCTTCTGCGTAAGTGTCGAAGGAGGACCAGGTAGCGTTGTTTTTTTAGGTCAAACTTTCGAAGGGTTTGGTGTGACGCAGTAGGTATAGGGGGTGATGTTTTGATGTGGGAACTTGTGTGCAAGCTTAGGTCTGTGAGGAGATCTTTCTAAATGTTCTCAGTCTTTAGATTAAAGAAGGTAGAGAAATCTTCACAGGTCGATTGTGTGTGAGATAAGTCTTGTAGACGTTGCGGTTCATCCTTGGATTGAGTTTTGATTAACTCAAACAGTTTTTTTGGTCAGTTTCTTGCTTGGTCTAGCTGATGGCTGAAGAAGTCTGCTTTTGTGCGTTTGATCTTACGATAGTATGCATTTCTTTTTTTCTTCAAGATTTTTAGGTGCATTGCGGAGGGGACTGATCTCCAATTGCGTTCCGAAGTTCTAAGAGAACGTCTATCTTCGTTAAATAGATCATTGTACCAGGGTTTTGAGTCTTTTGAGGAAACTCTCTTTAGTTGAAGGGGAGCAACCTCAATAAGTATCGAGGTCATAGAGTTGAGGTAGTGGTTGGTGAGAACATGTACGTTGAGGGAGCCGGCAGGGGGCAGAAGTAGATTGTAACTGGAGGAGGGTAATGTGTTAGGGTTAAGTTTCTTCAAGTCTCTTTTCCAAAACTTTGGTTTTGTGGGTTGAGCTGTATTTAGTTTCACTAATTCATTGATAAAGAAAGTGACGATATGGTGGTCTGACCAATCTCAGGGTTGGATCGATTCAAGCTGAATGGAATCACTTTTGGAGATTATTAGGTCCAAGATTGAACCTTTGTTGTGAGTAGGGCTGTTGCACATTTGGGTAAGGTCTAGAGCGATGAGGAAGGATTTGAGGCTATTGACCAATGAGTCGTTGCAATCGTTCCAGTGGAGATTGAAGTCACCGAGGAATATTTGGGTAGTTTGTCGTTCAGTGTTAGTTGTGATCATATCCATGAGGTGGTCGGAGAATATGGGGTTGTCACCAGGTGGATGGTAGATAGTGTGTAAAGAGCATAGTGGTTTGCCGTTGCTTTTTATGTCGAGGCATAGGTATTCGCAGGAGGAGAAAACTGGGGATATGGCTCTAATTACAGAGAGGTTGCTATTGTAAATACATGCAATTCCTCCTCCTATCTTGCCACTCCAGTCCAATCTAATGATGTTGTAGTTTGGGGGTACTAAAATGTCGATGAGTGGAGAGGAGGAGTCCGTTAGCCAGGTCTCGGTTAGTATTATCAGGTCCAGGTCGTGAGCGATAATGAGGTCAGCTATGTCCGCTGCGTGTCTGGAGGCCGATCTACAAGTCAGGAGTGTACATTTAAGACTGGGTGTGATAAGGGAAGAGGTGGTATCTTGAGTGAATGTGACCTTTCTAAGATTATTGTCGGTGATTCCTCTATTGTTGTGCGTGGAGGACCTGTGCGGGTTGAGAGGGATAGTTGAGATTGGCAAGTGTGTCGGAGATGGGGGGTCATAGGAGCGGGTTCGTAGGAGTGTAGAAGAGTGAGAAGATCGCTCTCCGAAAGTGGATTGGGCAGGTGGCAGAATTATGGGAAGGAATTGATTTCCAGTTGGGAAGAGTATGTTTAGGGGTGAGTAGGGGGTTTGTTTAATGTACAGGATCTAGGGGGTCTGGAGGGCACTGATCGGTTCGATATCAACTCTTTAAAAGCGTAGCGTTCATCTTTGATTTGTTGAAGTGTAAACATAATCTCATCCAATCTGGTGTCTGGAGCAGTTATGAGTGGGGTAGGGGGCTGTGATAAGGGTGTGGGAGGCTGCACATTAGGCCGATTGGGTGTGGGATCTTGTGCGGGCCGGTTGGGTGGGGGATCTTGTGCAGGACTGAGTAGAGTCTGAGAGGGTGTTGCGTATGTGGATGGGAGAATCAATGATAGAGATGTCTGAGTTGCTGGTATGGCTGGCAGGTGAGGGCATGTGGGAGGTGTGATTGAGATCGGTGTGATTGGGATCAGTGTATAATCTGGGGTAGGGAGTGAGGGATCTTGTGCAGGCCGGTTGGGTGTGGGATCTTGTGCGGGAATGAGTAGAGTCGGAGGAGGTGTTCCGTATGTGGATGGGAGAATCGTTGATAGAGATGTCTGAGTTGCTGGTATGGTTGGCAGGTGAGGGGGTGTGGGTGGTGTGATTGGGATCGGTGTATAATCTGGGGTATGGAGTGAGGGGGGGTGGTGTGTTTACTAAATGGTGGTGGTGGGGGTGTCATCATCTGTTCCAACAAGTGACCTGAGGGGGGTAGACTGGCATGTGGGGAGTCCGCATTAGGGGTGGCAATGTGGGTAAGGAATGATGAGGTGGGAGAGAGGATTATGGGGAGGGTGATGTTTGAGGGGGGGAGAGTTCTGATAGTAGACTGAGGGGGATCAGCTGCTGTTGTGGGTGCATGAATTGTCTCAGTACTGGAATGGGGGAGTAAGAGTTAGGAGTATCATTATGAGGTAAGGCTGAGGTGATTATAGAGGGGGGGAAGCTAGAGGAGGGAGGAGCTCTGATCGTTCCCGAGGGAGGTTTGGGTTCAGATGGGGGTGCATATTTAGTCTCAGTTATGCCTGGAGATGGTTGTGTGAGAGGGTTAGGTGAAGTCAGTAGTGGAGTGGAGTGTTGGTGGGGGGGATGGACAAGATGGAGGGGGCGAGTGGATCCGAAATACGCGGTAGCCGGGGAGGAGGGGGGAGGAGGGTAACAGAGGGGGTTGGTGCTGTGATGTCTTGTGTGTTGGCAGTGGGAGATAAAAGGGTAGTAATATGTGGATTAGATACTTGTTCTTTAATAATGGGGAAAATGTTATCCAGTAAATTTAAACTACGGTCCGTGGATTGAATGAGTATGGTACCGTTATTGTATATGGTGATAGTTGCTGTCGCTTTGAAGAGTTGTGAGGGTGCAATAGAAATCAATAGACCATGAGCTGCTTTCCTAGTGGAAGATATGGAGAGTAAGGTTAGGAATGCTTTCCTCCATTGAGCTCTACGTTTGGTGTGGAAAATGATGTCAGTGGTCGTGGTACCGTTGTGTAATGAGAAGTAAGGATCAGCGAAGGGAGTTTCCGGTGAGATTTTAAGAAATTATGCTTGAAGCGTTTGGCCGATTTATTTGAGAGTTTAGGGGGATAGATGATGTTATATGTATGTGTGCCTGTGAGTTCCATGTTATGCACTGTTCTGTAGGTGAGGAGGGAGGGATGCAGGAATTGTGTAGAGGGGGCGTAAGAGTATATCCGGGTGTATGAGATCCTGGAGACCTGTGTTGGTTTTAAGGGTGGGCAGAGGATGGTGAAAAATATCAGCAGTGGGCGTAAGAGTTTATGGAGAGGGTGTAAGAGTTTAACTGGGTGTGTGTAGCCGTGGAGACCTGTATAGATATTAAGGGTGGGCAGAAGATGGTGAAAAATATCAGCAGTGGGCGTAAGAATGTGTGGAGAGGGCGTAAGAATGTATCTGGGTGTGTGTAACCGTGGAGACCTGCGTTAATATTAAGGGTTGGCGGAGGAGCGGAAGAGTGTATCTGGGTGTGTGAAACTGTGGAGACCCTTGTTAATATTAAGGGTAGGAGGGGAATGGTGAAAAGTATCAGCAGTGGTTAAGACTAATTAGTTAAAGGCTTACTTACTTCGAAGTAGATGTGGGAGTGACCGGGAGAGTGGCTGGAAAAGGGGGCATACTTACTACCAAACGGGAAGGGTTTAGGCAGGACTAAAGAGAGCTTTATGGGAATGAGATTTGGGAGGGGTTTAATGAGGACATGTACCCATCCACAAAAGAGTTGTTATTCACAAACTGCATTTCTAAAGTTACTACAGCCTAACGGGGACTCAAAACAGTTGTAAATTACTCCAGCTTCATGCTGGGCTACATCCAGCATCGCTCATGCCAACCACTGCTATTGAATCACAGTCCTATAGAAAATAATGGAAATAGGGGATTAAAATAAAACCCAATAGGAAATAATGTTAAATGTTATTTTTCTCAATAGTTAAACATGTATATAAATATATTATAATGTTGAACAAAATCTAAAAATAACACATCTTTTAATTGTAATATTTTAATAAGCTATTTTAATTCATAAATTGATGTTACATAAGTTGTATTAAAATATAATTAAATTACTCTTAATTGATTCTGTACATCACTCAATAATTATTAATGCACAATGTTTTTTACTGTAGGTGGGAATACATTTTTTCATTTGAACTTCAATACATAATCTTTATTTAATGTAATCAATTCAAAATTAAGTTAATAATAGATCAGCCTGAGTGCATGTAAATATAAGTGCATTTAATACTATGCTTTGCAGGTAATAGCCAAACAGCATAGAGAAGAAGTAAATCTTAACTTTGTGTTCAATCGCCATATTTTCTCTTGAGAAACCCCTGATTATCTGAGGTCAGGGACAGAGTGCAGGAAGAAGAGATGTCAGGCCTGCTACAACCCAATATCCTGCAATTCAGCTGGCTCTCAGGTCTAACAAACTCCCTCCCTTCGTCACTTCCTGAAGGTTTTGAAGACCCATCTCTTCAAGCAACACTGCTTTCTTATACATAACACTCCCCAAAATGCTGAACCGCCTCTGAAGTACAAATTCCCCCATCTGCAGTTTTGCATCTATAGTTTTGTCGCTTCTGTACCTTACCTGTAAACCCCCTTCCATCTTCTCAGTTCCCCACAAATTCCTCTCTCTTTTTTCCCACCCTGCATAGGGTGGGTCAGAAGGAGGTTCTCACTGTAGAAGAAGGATTGCCAAAGCCAATAATTCTGCCCTTTAGCATATGGCCTTCTCGACTCAGAAGGAAATACTGTATGTATGTGGTATATCTATAGTACACACCTAGTCAGAAGGCAGTGGGGTGCTTAACATGGTCAAAGTCCTGCATAAAGTTAAAGAGTGGTCGGACAGGTAGTGGGTTTGTGGACTACTAATGCATGTGATTGAGTGTTCTTTAAAGAGGTGTGTTCTCTACTCTTTTCTAAATTGGAACAGCACTGGGCCGGTCCTGATGGATCTGGGGATGTTGTTCCAGATCTTGGGTGCATAGATGGAAAAAGGCCTGCTGGGTTATTTTTCTCTGTTTTTTTCACTTCTTAGTCTGCAGTCTAATGCTGTTCTGGCTGAGAGTGTGTCGGGAACCCCGAGAGAAGGTGGGCTTGTCTGCAAGATAAGTGGGGGCGCTGGTCCTGATGGCTTTGTAAATGGTGTCGCTGGTTTTGAAGATGATGCGGGTTGTCGAAGGGGAGCCAATGGAGTTCCATCAGGATGAGGTTGATGTGATAATATTTCTTCAGGCATTGGATGAGATGTGCTGCAGCACCTACGATCCCCATAATGTGCACTAGTGTGGAGTCTTAGAGGCCATGTACCAGTGTATAACCAACGTACAGATTCAAGCGCACAAGAGCTTGAACAGCAGTTGTGAAGATGCTTTCTGGAAGGGTCAGTTTGACTTCCTTTAGAAAGGAGAGCTTGTACCAGGCCGTCTTTGTTTTTTGTGGTAATCAGGGAGAGGTTTGTGTCCAGGGTGAATCCAAGAGATATGGAATTCAGTGAAAGTTGTGGTTCGAAGCCGTCAAGATTCATGCCATTCAGCCAGGTTTGTACTGTGTCTTCTTCGTTGTGCTTGGCAAATAAGAGGAATTCTGTCTTGATTGGGTTGCGCTTCAGGTAGGAGCTGAACATCCAGATCTGGATGATGTGCTGGCAGTGTTATAATTTATATATAATTTATAACTGATATAATGGTCAGTTATAAATTATTATTATATAGTTCATCACTAACTTGCTCCATGTGTAAGGTATACCATTCAGGAACACCCAATACTGTACGGTTTATCAGTCTCGAAATGACTTTTAGCTAGTATGCGGTGTCCCCGCAAGATAGCGTACTTGCTGCAAGTCATAGTTTATAACTGACCCTTTACTGAAGCAATGAAAAGGAGTAGTATATGTCTATGATGGTAAAAGAGCGGGATGGAATTACAACCGATCTTGAGGAACTTTGGAAGAAAATATAGCCCTTAGGAAGTCGCAGGATGTTTTGAGCATCGAAGTATGTGTTGACTTATGAGGCAAAAAGATTTCAACCACTGGACAAGAGAATTCGAAAAAGAATACATTTAGAAGAAAAAAACTGTTAATCTTTGAATTGTATTGTTGATGTTATATGTAAGCTTGCGCTTGAAGGTGATCTGTATATTGTTGCCACTCACAGACCTGGATTTTCACCCACAAGGTGGTATAGCCTAACAGTATGAAATTCTGACTGAAACCGTGAGCTCTTATTTTCAAACATTTTTACCAAGCATTTTTGCATGACAACATTACAGACCTTATCCACATTATATGCTAGAAGATTACAATAAGGTCACTGCATATTGTAGATAACATTTGAACTGTTATTTTGTCAAGAAGTGAAGAATATACTGTGAGTACTGCTTAAAAAGTAGGAAATAGAGTCACCAAGCGTGAAATGCCTGGCCTTGTGTGACCGCTACGAGATGTGCCAAATACAACTGGGGGGGCAACGGCGTACACCACTTTAGTGTTATGGCCTGTATAGCGAGTAAAAGGGTGAGGTCAGTCAACCTAGCTGCTACTTTATAGTTATGTGTTATTGTTGGCGCCAAGTATGCCAGCCTCCCAGGTTTTTAGGCCCACTCAGTGACTGATGTCGGCTATGGTAGCCAAAACAGATTGCTAATAGAGCTTTAGAGAGGGGTAGGACCATACAACACTGTTCCTCCAGGACACACCTCAGAGTAGCTGCACGCTCTTGAATGTGTAGATGGTTTGATTGAGTGGAGGTCTGCATTATCAGACTGGCCGTGGGGGCAGCAGAGTTGGATGCCTGGTAAGATTTGGTTTAGTCTGGTAATGGAAACATTTAGAATCAATCGTTTTTATTACGTGGTAAAGCATCTGTATACACAGCTCATCTGCCTACATCCACCGGCCAGAAGAGGGTATTTTCTTGATAACTACACAGCGTACAGGGCTATAACCCGGAGGGCGACCCCGCAAAAGTGAATACCGGGCTATATCCAGCAGTCTAGCAGTTGCGGAATTACCACTTTTATAGGAAAAATACAAAGAGAAACAGACAAAAGTGACAAACACCCAAACCCTCCACCTCCCTAAACTCTCCACCCTGCTCCGCATCAGTCTCATTCTTCGCCTACCACCTAACGCACCCTCCCCCTGCCTCACTACTCAGATATCCTTAGTGGCCCCCCATGGCTCTAAATGGATGAGCTGAAGGATTTGTAGGTACTTCGGGCATGTGACTTCTCTCAAATCTTTAGAAAGGGGATACAAAAAGGTGCCCCAGAATTTCGCATATTCAGTACCCTTACCATCAATGCCCATCGAAAGGCGTTCCATAGCCAGGAGATGCTATAGCCTTTGGACCCAGTCCCCCGGATCTGGTGAGGTCGAAGAAACCCATTGCGCCAAAGTTTCAAAGTTGGTGAAGTCACCGGGGAAGAGTAAAGGCCCCAAACCCTGTTCTTGAGCGGTAACCACAGCCCACGCCAGATATTACAACCCGCCACCGTCTGGTCCATAAAATTCCAGTGCTTGCTGGATAAGTGCCTGTTACACTCCGGTATATACCGGAGACAGGGTGCTTGGTAGTAGGCCGCCAGTAAGGGGAAGCCCAGCCCACCCATAGCCTTGGGCGCGGTGATGAGGGGCAACACAAGCCTAGGCCGCTTGTTCCACAAAAATTTAATGAGAAGGCCTTGCAGCTTCCGGAGAGTGCCCGGGGGGGGGGGGGGGAGGGGGAAATACAGGTAGCATCTGAAAAAGGTAAAGGACACGCGGAAATATGGTCATTTTGACCGCTGCCAATCTCCCGTACCAAGACAAGTTAAGGCGGGACCAGTCCAAGAGCGCTTTGGTGGTCTGTTTCACCAGCAGCTTATAATTGAGGGAGATCGTGTGACCTACAGACGAAGTCAGCCGAATACCCAAATATTGGATATCCGAATCAGCCCAGTGAAAGGCGAAGTCCCTCTGCAAATCTTGGACCTCCGCGTCGGGAACAGAAATATTTAGAATTTGCGATTTCAATAATCTCTGCCGACAGGCACCGCAGGGAGGAGTGAGGCTGGGTAAGCGACAGGATGACATCATCGGCGTACAGGCTGATTTTGGGCGTGTCCGCCCCAAACCTAATCCCTGCAATAGCCACATTGGACCATATGCCTTGGAAAAAAGGGTCCATATAGAGCGCAAAAAGCAGCCGGAATAGGGGGCACCCCTGCCGCGTCCCCCTTATGATGGGGAAAAGGACCGACTTGCACCCATTCACTCTCACTGCAGCCCTAGAGGCCGCGTAGAGGCACTGGATACAACGCACAAAATTGTCGCCCATCCCAAAGGCCTTCAAAACTGCGAACAGGTAGTCCCAGTCCACCCGATCAAAGGCCTTCTCGGCATCGATGAAAAGAAAGAAGGCCTGGGTTCGGGACCGGTAGACCAAATCCATTAGGGGAAGGAGCCTCTTAGTGTTATCCCCCCCCTGTCACGTTTCAATAAAGCCTGCCTGATCCGGGTCTATGATTCCGTCCATCAAGGGACTGAGTCTCGCCGCTAGGATGCTCGCAAAGAGTTTTGTATCGATGTTAAGAAGGGAGATCGGCCTATATGAGCAGCAGTCCTTAGGGTCCTTCCCTGGCTTAAGTATGACAGTGATTGCCGCCTCAGACATAGAGGGAGTCACCTCTCCCGACTCAAGAAAGGAATTAAAGAGGCGGGTTAAGAGAAGCCATCCGGCCCTGGAGACTTGGCCACCTTCAACCGTGCAATCGCAGAAATGACCTCCTCTATACGGATCGTGGCATCCAAGGTGTCTGCCGACATCTTAAAGAGAGGCGTAATATTGCAGGACGCTAAATAGGTCGCTATTCCCTCCGAATCCGCCACCTCCCCCCTGTACAGACTCTGATAGAATTGCCGAAAGGAATCCACAATGAGTGTGTCAGTAGTATGTTCAACCGCCCGAGGGTCTCTAATGGAGTATACGGCCGACATCTGAGCGTTCGCTCGAAGCCTATGTGCCAGCATCTTCCCCTCCTTATCCCCGCTCAAGTAGAATTTGTGTCGTAAGCGGAGGAGGGCGTGTTCGGCTCTATCTAAATCATGATGCTTCAGCATGCACCGCTTCGCCTCTAACTCCCTCCAAACTCTTGGGGCCCCAGTCCTCTTGTGTATCGCTTCCAGCGCACTCACGTCTTTCTCCAACTCAGCACGCTTTTCTTTACGTATCCGCGCATATGACGCTGCTAGCGCGATAAATTCCCCCCGCGCTACTAACATCAGGGCCTCCCACACAGACGCCAGCGTCATACCATCTCGGTCATTGTCTGCGAGGTGATAGTGATAGTGTCTCGAATGCGCGCAATCACCAACTCCGAATGGAGTAGGGAGTCACGGAGGTGCCATCCGGACGACGGCGGTCGCTTGCCCTGAGAAGTAAGTGCCTCCAAGATGAGGGCATGATCCGAGAGAGAGTGCGCCTGGATGTCCGCAGCCGATAAATGGGGCAAGAGAGAAGAGGATGCCAAAAAAGTGGTCCAGCCGTGCATAAGTTTTATGTGCTGCAGAATAGTATGTATAATCGTGCTCTAGGGGGTGCTGGAAGCGCCATACATCATTCAACCCTCCCTCAAGCAACCACTGTCTCCCCCCCTGTGACATTGCTCCCGATTGGTAGGACTGCTGCTCAGATCTATCCATCCCCGGGTCCATCACTATGTTCAGATCTCCCCCCACTAGTATCGATGCATCAGGAGACGCCAAGACCTCCGAAAGTGCCACCCGCATAAAGGGCTCTTGTCGTTCATTCGGGGCATATATCGTGCCTATTGGGAACTGCGTCTCCCCCCACTGAACGCGAACAGCAAGCAACCTCCCCTTAATGTCAGCCACCTGGAAAAGGAATTTACAATGGGCACGAGCGCTAAAGAGGATCACCACTCCATTCTTCTTAGCCGGGCCTGAGGACTAGAGTTAAAATAATAATAATAAAACCATTTATAGAGAGCATGGTTACACTATAACAGTGTGTCCCTGCGCTAAGGAAGAGGTGCATCCAGCAATCAAGACATTCTGTAATTGGTACCACAGAGTGAAAGAGGGCTAATATGGGCCTAGGTTCGAGGGAATAAGTACGTTTTCAGTTTGAGTCGGAATCTTGCCTCCGATGGTTCCATACGGAGTTCAATTAGGAGCTCGTTCCATCTCTTACAAGCAAGGTACCTGAACGAGCGACCTCCCATTATCCAGTATTTGGGTGTCTTTCATAGATTCACATGCCTGAATCATTCCCCGTCGCCGAGAAGGGAGCCTCCGGTACATAAAAAAGTAATGTCCTAAGGACATACATAGAGAACATAGGCCGAAGGGCCTCCCCTTTGGGGCCTTTCCACGTCCTTATGTAAAAAGGACCGAACTCTCATCGTCAGCCAATCAGCTCCGACCTCCCTCTAGAACCTTCCCGGGAGGAGCCTCCGTCCCTCAGATTTTCTACCGCACGTTGTGCTAGGGAGTCTCCAACCTGAGCTCTTCAGGTTTTTTTGCTTCGAAGTCTCAAACTTCTCTGGAAATCCCTTTGTTCAAAGGAATAAGTTCAAAGGAATAATTATCTTATCTTCGACTGCCGTCTCCCATGTCGGAATCCAATAAAAAGGCTTCATCCATGGCAGACTCGCAAAAGAAAGCCCTTCTCAGGGCCTGTTCCTCCTGCGGCAAGAAGCGGATCCAAGCGGAGGATAAGCACGATCTGTGCTTGTATTGCCTGTACCCTGACCACGTCTCTGACAAGTGTAGGGTGTGTAGAGCCTTCCCAAAGAAGACTGTAAAGGAAAGAGAGGCTCGCCTTCTCGAATGGCTCGACAGGCTTAAGGACCGAGACACTCTGGAATCTTCCGAGGGTAGTGTCTCCGTGTCCTCCAAAGTCTCCAAGAAGAGACCCAGGGAGCAGTCCCCTGGAGAGACAGACACTCCTCCCAAGAAGGCGCACAGGAAACCTTCGGAGGCACGATCCACCACCTCCTCCGTGTCTGTTCGAGACGACCAGAGGTTCAAGAAACCCGCTCCATCTACTAAGCGGACCACCTCGGTCTCGACCACCGTGTCGACCACTACGGCCTCATCGCCCTCCGCGACGGCCACAACGACCACCACTGCGTCCTCAGGCGCACCGGTCTCCTCTACCATTCCTCTGAAGTCTTCGTCCAAGACGAAAACAGGATCATCGACGGTGTCCCCACTGTCTGCGTCATCGTCGCCTAAGAGGTCCAAGTCAAGTTCAAAAGGTCCGCCTTCGCCGAAGAAATCTCAAACCGAAGGATCGTCACCTAAACAGTCAAAGTCAAGTTCAAAAAGTCCGCCTTCACCCAAAACATCTCAAGTTGAAGGCTCTACCACCAGTAAGTCGACGGTTCAATTGTCCCCGAAGACTTTGGTGCCAACGACAATATCGGAATCGTTCAAGTCGCCAACCCAGGCGGCGGGCGCGCCATCTTCACGCACGTCGTCGGAAGGGACCCCGGCGCCATCTTGGAAGGAATCCAGATTGGTCGAGGTCTCCATTCACTCGATTCCACCTTCCTCGGTTCCCCCAACGAAGGAGTTGCCGCCCGATCAGGAGCAGGTAGCTCTGTAGAGTGAGGATTCCGAGGAGGAAAACCAGCCCGATCCGGCCACCTCCCTATCGGACATTCACGAGGACCAGGAGGAAGTCATGTATCAGGAACGTTCCGTACACTCAAGTGTCCGCACGGACAACACCCCGATGATATGTTTGCCCGTATCTCTGGTCAACGATTTGCGCTGCCTAGTGCAGGACTATAAGCAACGATTCCCGGATGCCGACGGCGGAACCCAGGTACCGGTCACCCAGGCGCAGCCGTCTGCCTCGCGCCCTTCCGCTCTCCAGGCCCGGCCTCGGAACCAACCCCAGCCTCGTGCTCGGCCCCAGCCTCAGGTAGAGGACTCCTCTGAGGACGAGGAGGAGGAGGCAGACTTGGAGGAAGGTGAAGTGCAAGACGTCGACTCGGACCAGCGAGACGAAGAGGCCGATGCTGTGTCATCCCAGCATTCGTCAACCCCGGCATCCCCACAACCGCGCCAAACTGAAGCGACGGACGTTGGGGGTTTCCACAAGCTAGTGGACAGGGCGGCTAAGAGGTTTCACATGGCGGTGGAATCCACGGAAACAGAATGCTTCCTCCATGATTTCAAGGAGCACAGCCAGAAGTCGGCCAAGTCTATTCCAGTTATAGACTTTCTGTGGGAACAAGGCAAGAAGTTGATGCTTACGCCTGCCTCGGTGCCTGCGGTTGTTCCGTGCCTGGACAAAAAATATAAGGCCCCGCTTACCGCGCCAGCCTGCCTTACCGGCCACCCCAAACCGGATTCGGTGGTGACTCAGGCGGCCCAAAAACAATCCCGCAACCCATCCTCGCCACTGTCCGCACCCCCAGACAAGGAAGGCAGAAAATTGGACACCATAGGCAAACGGTTCTCTACCACGTCCGCCATGACCATCAAGGTGGCAAATTCCATCGCCCTGCTAGGGCGCTACAACCGCCAACTATGGGAAGACATTGCCCCCTACCTACAAGACCTGCCAGCCACGGTCCAGGACGAGGTGAAAGCTCTCCTAGCGGAAGGACAAAACTCGGCTGCAGAGATCATCGACTGCGCCATCGACGCAGCCATGACTGGATTCCGCCAGTTGGCTGGGGCTGCCGTGCTCCGCCGCCAAGGCTGGCTCAAAGCAACGTCCTTTCGACAAGAGGTCCAAGCTAAGGTGCTGGACATGCCATTCGATGGTCAGTTTCTTTTTGGGGAAAAGATCGACGAAGCACTCCAGGCCATTAAGAAGGATACCGACACGGCAAGGGCGCTGGGCTCCCTCTAGTCCCGGAACCAGTCCTTTCGGGGTGGCCGCTCCAGAGGCCAGTACTCCTACAGAGGTTCCTACCAAAATAGGTCGTCCTACTCCTACGGCAACAGGAACCAGCCCCAGCACAAACAACAGAACCGACAGTCGTCCTATGGGAGGTCATCCTTCAGAGGCAAATCCGCCAAGAAGGGCGCTGGCGGCCACCAGTGACCATTTACTCCAGCCAGTCCCACCACCGTCTCAATCCTTTCAAATTGGAGGAAAACTGACCCACTTCCTCCCCAATTGGCGAAAAATCACTACGGATCGGTGGGTACTACAGATAATTCAATTTGGACATTCCCTCGAAATTATCAACACCCCTCCCAACACACCTCCGCTGCAGCGTGCTCACAAACACCTGCACCTCCTTCTCAAGGAAGTCTCCGCCATGTTGGTAAAAGGAGCCATCGAGAGGGTCCCAGCGTCCCAGAAGGGGACGGGATTTTATTCCCACTTCTTCCTAGTCCAACAAAAGGGAGACAAGTGGAGACCAATCTTGGACCTCCGGGCGCTCAACGCCTTCCTTCGGAGTCAATCCTTCCGGATGGTAACGATCCAGGAGATCCTGGGAGCGCTGGAGAGGGGAGACTCCATGATCTCCCTGGACTTACAGGACGCCTACTACCATATCCCCATCCTCACAAGGCACAGGAGGTTCCTGCGGTTCGAGGTAGCAGGCAGGCATTATCAGTTCAAGGTCTTTACATTCGGCCTCAAATCCGCGCCACGTATCTTCACGAAGTGCTTGGCACCGGTGGCAGCCTTCCTGCGGCAAAGAGGCCACCAGGTATTCCCCTACCTGGACGACTGGCTGGTGAAGGCGCCTTCTCCGGGGGGCGCGACCGCTTCCTCCAACGCCTGCAGCGCACTTTTTCAACAGCTGGGTCTGACGATCAACCTCAAAAAATCCTGCACTACTCCATCAACGAGGATCACCTTCCTAGGGGCTACCTTAGACACGGACTGCGCAAAGGCCTTCCCCTCGGAGGACAGGACCAACAAAATACTGTCTCTGGCCGCGGCGGTGGCCAAGAAATCTCGCATCAAAGTCAGGACATTCACCTCCCTGCTAGGGATGATGTCCTCCTGCATTCTCCTCATACCGCACTGCAGGCTCCGCATGCGTCCCCTGCAGGAGGCTCTGGCGAGGCAATGGAAACAGAGTTCCGGCTCGTTCGAGGACATTATCAGGATCACACCGGCCATCACAAAGGCCCTTCTGTGGTGGAGAAGGCGGAAACACCTGACGGCCGGCTTGCTGTTCCTCCTGCCGCCGGCACCTCTGGTTATCACGACAGATGCCTCCCTGGAAGGCTGGGGCGCTGTTCTATTGGACCTTCGAGTCAGCGGCAAATGGGAGGCCCAAGAGAAACTACTACACATCAACCTCTTGGAACTGAGGGCTGTGTATCTAGCTCTGCAAGCATTCCTGCCACGTATCGGAACTTCCCCGGTGCTCGTCAAAACAGACAACACCACGACGATGCACTACCTGAACAAACAAGGGGGAACGCGATCTCTCTCTCTCTCACGAGAATCGCAGAAAATCTGGAACTGGTTGGTGGCACACGGACTCTCCCTCAATGCGGAGTACGTTCCCGGGAAGGACAATACAATCGCGGACGCCCTCAGCAGGCAGACCTCTCTCTCCCACGAATGGGAGCTCAACGGCGACACCGTGGCCCACATCTTCTCGCAATGGGGAGCCCCGAAGATCGATCTCTTCGCGACGGCGGGGAACGCAAAATGCCCAAGCTACGCAAGCTGGCATCCCCAACAGGGGTCGTTGGGAAATGCTTTTTCCATCGGCTGGTTCAGCGTGTTTGCGTACGCTTTTCCTCCGTTCCCGATGATACCGAGGCTCCTCCGGAAGATGAAGACGGAGCCGTGCACCTTGATCCTGATTGCTCCGTACTGGCCGAGACAACACTGGTTCTCGGACCTGCTTCGCCTCTCCATCAGGCCCCCGATTCACCTGCGACAACACCCGAACCTCTTAACGATGTCCGGAGGCCAGGTACACCACCCGAACCTCCGCTCGCTCAAATTATCGGCCTGGCTCCTGAGCACCGAGAATTCGGAGACCTAGAGATCCCGCAGGACTGCAGGGCCGTCCTAGCCAAAGCGAGGGCGGGCAGTACGAACAAGACCTACTCGCTGAAGTGGAAGAGGTTCTGCTTGTGGTGTTCGGAACAGGGCTTACATCCTCTACGGGTTACCTCCTCCACCTGGCTCAATCGGGGCTGGCTCACGCCTCCATTAAGGTTCATCTGGTTGCGATTTCTAGATTCACCAGGACCTCATCAGGGCCTTCACTATGGTCCAGTCGGCTGATAAAGCAATTTCTGAAGGGGCTCTACAGATCCTTTCCGAGGCCTCGGAAAGTCCCTCCAACCTGGCAGTTGAACTTGGTGCTCAACCAACTCATGAAACACCCATTCGAGCCCATCCACCGGGCCTCTCTCAAACGTCTCTCCTGGAAAACGGCACTCCTGCTCGCCCTGACGTCGGCCAGGAGGGTCAGCGAACTTCAGGCGCTGTCTATTCAGGAACCGTATCTCCAATTCAGACACGACCGAGTGGTGCTCAGGCCCAACCCTAAATTTATACCTAAAGTGCCTTCAGACATTCATCTGAACGAACCAATTGTCCTCAAGTCCTTTTTTGCGAACCCTTCCACAGCGGCAGAAAGGGCGCTGCATTCCTTGGACCTTAAAAGATGTCTCAAATTCTACTTGGACAGAACCAAAGATGTCAGAAAGTCTTCTCAACTGTTTGTAGCCTACAGCAACCCGCGAATGGGTTTGCCCCTAACAAAACAGAGCATCTCCCGCTGGATTTCATCAGCGATTGCGTTTTGCCATGATCAGGCCGGACGGCCTTTAACGGACCGAGTGGCTGCCCACTCCACCAGGGCGATGTCCGCGTCGGCGGCGCTCTTCGCTGGAGTGACGGTCCTAGACATTTGCCGAGCGGCGACCTGGAAGTCCCCGCACACCTTTTCCAGGCATTACTGCCTGGACATCGAACTGCAGAAGGATGCTGCAGTGGGACAAGCGGTGCTACGCCATCTATTCCAATAAGGTGAGCCTTACCTCGTCCCGCCATCCAGGTATGCACATTCTTCATGGTTTTTCTGCTATAGGCATGACTATATATTACCATGTTTCTCTCATGTTGTCTGTAATTTATGCAGATCTGCTGGATGTGAGAATGTGCTTTACCACTATGCATGTATAACTGCTGGCTACTCTGATTCAGGCATGTGAATCTATGAAAGACACCCAAATACTGGATAAGAAATGCGTTACTTACCTGTAACAGCAGTTATCCACTATTGGTGTCTTTCATAGATTCACATGCAACCCTCCCGCCTCCCCGGTAAGGACTCACGTGCCTCTATGTCTAGATTGCGACACCCTAGCTGGGTGCGTACGAAAATCTGAGGGACGGAGGCTCCTCCCGGGAAGGTTCTAGAGGGAGGTCGGAGCTGATTGGCTGACGATGAGAGTTCGGTCCTTTTTACATAAGGACGTGGAAAGGCCCCAAAGGGGAGGCCCTTCGGCCTATGTTCTCTATATATGTCCTTAGGACATTACTTTTTTATGTACCGGAGGCTCCCGTCTCGGCGACGGGGAATGATTCAGGCATGTGAATCTATGAAAGACACCAATACTGGATAACTGCTGTTACAGGTAAGTAACGCATTTCTTCACGCCTTGAAAATGTGAGGAACCTGAAACAACATACACCCAGATGATCTCAAATTGCGCCTTGGCCGATGGATCGTTAAGAGCTTATGAAGATAGCTTGGCCCGTTCCCATGGGCTACACGATGTGTGATGCATAGTGATTTAAACAAGATGCGTTCCTGCATGGGCAGCCAGTGGAGGGACCTAAGAGCCTGTTTCCCTGAAGCTCTTTTAGACCGATTAAGGACCAATGTGGCAGCCGAACTTTGTACGCGTTGCAATTGCTGCAATCCCTTCTTGCTCAGGCCAATGAGCAGGGAGTTTCCATAATCCAGGTGGGGGGTGACTAGTGCATGTATTAAGGATTTCCCGGTGTCAATGGGCAAATAGTCGAGTACTTTACGTATGGTCTTAAGGACTCCATAGCATTTTCCCACCAGCCTTCCAATGTGCTGTCCATAGAATAGGCTGGAGTCCAAAAGGACACCTAGGTTCTTTACCGTCTCTGAGGGGGAGGGTGTAAGCCCCAACTCAGATGGCCACCATGCTGAGGACCAGATTGTGGGAGCTCTTCCAATCACCAGTAGCTCAGTTTTATCGCCATTAAGGCGTAGACAGTTTTCATTCATCCACTCGGATAACTCCTTGAGGCAGGAGGAAAAGTTCATTGCTGCCTCATTCTGGCCTTAGGCTAGGGTAATCATCAATTGAGTGTCATCTGCGTACGCTACAATGTCCACTCCATACGGTGCCACAATTCTAGCCAGGGGTTCCATATATATATTAAATAGCGTCGGGCTCAGGCTTCAGCCCTGTGGAACGCCATGCCTTAACCATCTAGGGGAGGATATAAACGGGGGACAGTGAACTTAGAAGCTTCTATTTTCTAAAAAGGATCGTATCCATTCATAGGCCGGTCCTTCCACTCCCATTTCTGTGAGGCGGGACAGCAGCGTGGTGTGTGATACGGTGTCAAACACTGCACTCAGGTCCAATAATACCAATGCTGCCGTCTGACCCTCATCTACTAGTTGCAGAGGGAAGCGCTTATCCTTCATCTGCTTAGTATCCCTAGAGAGAAGGTGAGTTTCCTGCAACAGACACACGTCTCCCTCTGCATTCTCCAGGAGGGAGAGGATTTCCGAGCGCTTAACAGTGCTATTTAACCCCTGAACGTTCAGGCTCACAATCCTTAGGGCTCTACCCATAACCCCCATCAGGAAGGGAAAACCCATGCTGAACCTAATGCCAGCAAGGGAGCATTATCCGTGGGTGCGATTCTCGCCTGACTTCCTGGAGAACTAATGCGGAGCCCCAAAAACAACCCCCATTCCCTAACCAAACCCCGGAATCCAAACCCCAAACCAAAAAACCCACAAAAAGGAAAAAGATGCAACAGTCGTATGTCGTGACTACAGTCTGTTGTGTAGATCCCTTCGGAAGGGGGACATGGCACCCTCCTGAAATTCACTGTGGGTAACAAGGACCCCCTGATGAGGATAGATATCCTGGGACAGGGTAAACAATATGTGAGAAATAACAATCCCAGGCATACACTGAGGAAATACACAATAGATATAACAAACAAACTAGTTCAGTTAGAAAAATTATTATTTTTTAATTTGATAAAAAGGGATAAAAAGTAAGTGCATTAATCACAGTTGATAAAAAAATACAGATGTATTCACAAAACAGATTAAAAAGAGGTAAGATGGCATCCGGTCGACGCGTTTCGACATATACAATATGTCTTCATCAGGACTTTAACCATCAAAAAATTCTGTAAAACATAATCATGACATAGTATTACTATTATTGGATTCCTATCGTGACATATTTTACAACTGAACTAGTTAACAATTTGTTGCCACATTCTATTGGTAACAGTATAATCTGCATTCCAAATTCCTGATGTACCGCTATAATTGAACAACTAGACAACTAAACAACCTATGCATGGACGTTGGTCTCAGAAACAACACAAAACTACATTCGTGTATATGGTTTAGATATTTAGAAACAAAACATGATATAAATTGTGTTCTCAGAAAACAGCAAAACACATGATAACAGGGCAGCAAATTTTAGTTCCACTCAGGACAAGTGACCAAGCTGATATGGATATAAGCTATCCTTTTTTTTAAAGGTATTCATATCAAAGATAAACAATTAATTATTGCTGATAATCATGGATACATTCTTAGCACCATATTTGTGTAAGTGTTGTTACAGAGGGAACACTACCTCTTTAAGTTAACTAAATACAATTCACAAGCAACATATTCACAGTAATATGAGCATATATCTGTTCCTAGACTGTGAGGAGGACTCAATCAGTCGTACTTTTTAGAAAAAAATAAAGGTAAAGGAAAAGATGAAAAGGAAAAAAGAAGGAAAGGTAATCGTGTGTAACTACGTTTATGGGTAGTTGAGTAGTGGCTTATTAATTTACTAGGTGTTATTAGATTATTAAACCTAAAATAAAAGGAAAGGGTATATCCTATTTCTAGAAAGAAGCCTAATGTACATTCACAAAGTTCTCTTACCTAATACTCGTATAAGTAGGCAGCATACGTTTCTATTAGGGCTATGATATAAAAAACGGGATCTTAGGACCTACGAGTAAATGGAGTAATTACATTAGTACACATCTAGTTGCTATTATTGGTGTAATACACGCAGAGACTATTACTATAACGTTCTTACCATGAAAGTGGACTTTGTATATTCAAAGTGAGGGTTCCAAACAAATGGTTGAACAGCACCATAAGACTTTAGCAATGTAATATTAAAATCCTATCAAAGAAAAAGGAAATGCATATTATGGGGCAGAAACGAGTAATCTGTAGCTTATATTGGAGTGCCCGTATAGTCCGCTTACCTATAAGGTTAAATAGGCGCTGCTTATTGACAAGACCTTCCTTACTTCTGACGAGTAAAATGGGAGGCCGAGGGCGTTAGTATAGGGCCGTTGGAAGCGTGATGGCTCCTAATAAAGAAAGTGTATACCCCTATTAATGTTTGTGTTCTAATAACAAGATGCTCAAAAGAAAGACGAATAAATAATATGAGGTAGAAGTATACCTTTATAGGGGTGAATTGTACGCGGTACCAGCGTGCAAAACCTCGTTAATCAGAAGCTTAGGATTGAAAGCATGATGATTTCGAGCCAACTTGATATAGCCTTGCTCGTCAGACGTTAAGAAGAAAAATCGACGATTTAGAGCCGACTTGCTGTCGAGTCCGGCTTAGATTCAAACGCATGTAATCTTTCCTACGCGCATGCGATTCCTGTTAAATAAAGGGGGACAGTTTTAGCATAAGGGACGGCAAAAAATTAAGATACTAAAGCTAATCTAACTGGATACCGCGTACTCTTACCGTGAGCGCTAAGGTTGAAAAGCTGCATCCGGGTGTCTGCCAAAGGGTCAGGTTGCGAGAAAGAACGACTCCGATTGGAGGTCTCGGGCGTTCTTTTATACGGACAATTCCTAATGGATAAAGTAGCCCCATGTGTGTTTCTTAAAGGGCAATACTAATTCTCGGCATAATAGGAGTTTAAATGTAGCTAATCCTAAAAACAACCCCCATTCCCTAACCAAACCCCGGAATCCAAACCCCAAACCAAAAAACCCACAAAAAGGAAAAAGATGCAACAGTCGTATGTCGTGACTACAGTCTGTTGTGTAGATCCCTTCGGAAGGGGGACATGGCACCCTCCTGAAATTCTACATGTTCCTGATACAGGACACACCACCTCACAAGGACAATAACAATAGAACAAAGTTAACCTCAAAAAGTGCTGCCCGCCTCTGGCGCCACATATGAACCCCACCATTGCCAGTCTTAGGGACCTCAGTAGATCCCAGAGGTGTTGGTTACTAACGCCACTGAGGTGACTGCTGCTTCCCTTTCCAACAAGCTTGCGGACATGTCAGGTTTCGCTGGTGGTGGGGGCTTCCCCACACATTGCCATTCATTGGAGCGCCTACGCCGTCTAGCAGGTGTTCTGGTGCTCTCGGGCCCAGGGTCCGGCCGCTCTAGCCCCAAAAGCTCGAAGGCGGCATCCAGGGAGCAGATCTGATGTAGCCTGCCATTATGCTTGAAGATAAGCCTAAACGGGTGGCCCCATGAATAGGGGATGCTCTGCTCGGGTAGGTGATTAGTGATGGGTTTGAACTCCCTACGCTTAACGAGAGTGGAGGCCGCCAAGTCCTGAAAAAGCGCAGGCTGGTGGCCCCGAAAATTGCACGGGGTTGAGGTCGCAGGACTTCTGGAGGATCCGCTCTTTGATCTGGAAATAATGGACACACACCAGTATATCTGGTGGTGGTGCCCGAGCACCACGCGGCAATGCAACCCGGTGTACACGATCCATTTGGATTTCCAGTTCCTCCCCCTCGCCAAGAATCATCCGGAACAGCTCATCCACGTATTCACAGAGGTTATCTCCCTCTCCCTTTCACAGAACTGGCCGGATTCTAATATTGTTCTGCCAGGATCGGTTCTCCAGATCCTCAGCGTGAGCCTGCAGAACGAGGTATTGCTCCGTGAGGCGGAGGACATCCTGTTGAAGCTGGTGGACTTCCTCTGCAGTGCCAAGATCATGATCCTCCATCTTCGCCACCCGCTCACCAATGGCATCGACATCCCGCCGCATCTCGCGCAAGTCAGAGGAGAACTGAGAGCGGAGCTCTAAGATGTCTTCATTTATGTCAGAAAATAAGTCAATCATAAACGCTTTGGTCGCCGGAAGATCGTTGTCGCCAGGTTGCGTTGACTTGGCCTTCGGCTGAGCGGCCGCTTGGCCTGATGCTTTCTGAAGCATGTCCTTCAGGGGTTTGTCCCTTCTATTCCTGGAGGACAACATTGCACCGCAGGCAAAGTCTGTCGCGCAGAAGCACTGGAAGGGGGTATAGGGAAGATCTGCTCCCCAGGACAATATCGTAGCCCGCTCACTCCGGAGTGCACACCTAAGGACCAACTGAAGTCTCTCGCGCCGCGGGCCCTATGCCTGTCCGTATGAAGGAGAAGCCCAGAGTGCAGTTGTTGTGATCCAGCGCAGAGAGGGGGCCCCAACCGAGGGCTCAAACACGTCAAACACTCTTGAAGAACCGGGGGGTAAGCAACCCGCTCCACTCCAACCCTCATGCTCTGCCAGACACAGGCTTTCAAAGTCCTCCTGGAGCCGCAACCCCCAATGCGGGTAAGTCTCAGAGAAGCCCCAATGGTCCTCTCCCCAACAGCAGGCGAGAACAGAAAAAACCGAAAGGAGACACCGCCCGCCGACACGCGAGCCGAAGTAGGTCCCCTTCTCCTCACCGAGTCTCCGAGCAGCAGGCTCCGCACTGCACTCTCGAGGCAGGCCCCAGGGAACCAATATGGCGGCTCCCCGGGCACCAGCTCCACCCTCACGCTACCACCGCTTCGTCACCTTAGGCGCTGCACCGGTCACTGAGGCGCTGTTGCACGTGTGGTCCCTGAGGCCTAACACGGCCCACTAGACAGGGGGGTAGTCGCCACAATCCCGCCTCGTTGGACCCAGCGGTCCTCTGCTCCGTTGGGGCCGGACCGCCTAAGGAGAGCAGTAAACCACACGGCAGCCCGCAAATAGTCACACCATCAGCACCGGGCCTCACCCCAGCCTCCAAGCCCGTGCCAGATCAACACCGGGGGGGCAACCACCCGCTCTAAGATATCGGGAGTCTCCTTCAGCGCAAACAATGGCAGGGTTCAAACGTGGCCCAGTAATGCAGAATGTTGGGGGTGGGGCGCCGCCCACCGACGCGCGGGCCGAGCTAGGGCCCCCCCACCATTTGCCGCAGCACACCTGATTAGGGCTCATCTGCAGAACCCCCACATCAACTCCGCAAGCCACCACACCGTCAGTCACATGGCGGGGCATCAGACACACTACACTCCTGCGCTGGCAACGAGGTCCCCCGCTCCTCCACCCACGGGGCCTCCCTCCGTCCGCCAATTCGCGGACCGACCTCCTGGTCCCGAGCTAGCCGTCCGTCACTCCTCACCTCGGCAGAGGGCGTCACCGGGGCCCAAGCAAAGGCTTTCCTCTGCTCTGCGGTGCGGGAGCTCACACCCGCCCTGCAGGGGTCTCGACCGCAGCCGCCGCACCCCGCAGATTGCTAGGCCTCTCCTCTGACTAGGTCAGGCACTGTTCAGGTGGGCAGGCCGCAGCACAGCGATAGGGCAGCCACGCTGCGGGCCTCAGCTACGTTCCTCCGCCACCGCTTCTCCTCCCCACACGCCTCCGGGCAAGCAGGCTCCTCACAGCACCACCGACAAGGCAGCGGCCATGCCAGGCAAGCGGAGACCCACGCGGCAAGAGGCAGTCCCCATAGCTCTACTCCACCAGGCCCGTCGGGCCTCAGCAACGCCGGGGCCGAGTCGTCCGGCACAGCTAACCGGCACACCGCAGTGGAAAAAGAGACAGACCGCTGGCCTCAGGACTGCATACAGAGGCGGAAAATCCCCATGGGCGGCTTGGATGGGCACCAGGTAGGACGATATACAAGGCAAATCTTCAGGGGGGCGTGGCTTGAGCGCCGAGGGTGATGGCGGCGTGAGCCTAGAGCTCCGTGCCTCTTCCCCTCACTAATCCTGCTAAACGCGGCGGAGAGCCCGCGTGTGCCCCGGCGCCGCACGAGGACACAGTGGTGACCGGCGGGGCACAGTCTGAGCAGCTGGCGGGACTGCCTCAAGGAGCACGGCCGCCGATCATAGCGGCCACCGGGACGGAGAAAGGAGAACGGCGCACAAGATGGCGGCCGCGGCGGAGCCCTGGAAGACCGAGGGCTACCCGGCTGATCACACTGCCGGGACGCTCTGAGAGAGCGCGACCGCCGACTTCGAAGCATCCGGTGGTGGACCCCCCCAGAGCGCGAGATACTCTCTGACCCCCCGGCTGCGGTGCGCGGCGGCCACGGGCGCTGGGAAAAGAGGCTGCCCGGGTGCGCCCTCACGGGCGTTGCTGGCAGACTGCTTCAGATGCCGGGAGGAGGAATGGCGAGACGTAACCCAGAGCCGGGCCCCAGCTGTGCACGGAGGTGAGCGAGGCAGACCTGAGCGGCGGGCCAAGGAGGAGGAGACACTGTGCTATACGTCCCAAGGGCCCCCCCCCCCCCGGCGCCGGTGGTGTCCCTCCGCAGAGGCCTGCGCTGATTGTGGGGACAGAGTGGAGTGGCCCATTGAGCCACGGAGGGACCTCGGCGGTACCAAGCTCCCTGAGGCGCGGCGGAGCAGAAGCAGTTGCCCAGGCGGACAAGGACAGGTTGTTGCAGGTCCCAGGGGGCGCGCATCGAGGGGGACTGACCGGAGGCCCTGATCTCCCCCCCCCTTTGCCGCGGCAGACGCTGCAACAGAAGAGCAGTACCTGCGCAACAGGACTCCGTTGTACCTTGGAGCTGAACTCGCTGCAGAGGCCCAGGGGGGGCGCCAGCCATTGGACGGACGTAAGCGACAAGGCCGGCCGCAATGGGGAAGCCGAGGACCAAGGCGGAGGGGGCGGCGTCGTCCGATGTGGCGGAGGGTGACCCCATTGAGCAGACGGACCTGCAGCGATTGCAGGATCGCATTTTGGACGCCATAACGGCCACACGTGACGCGTTCCACAATGATATAGCGCAGGTGGCGTCGGGGCTGGGCCTGCTCCGGGCGGACCACGATAAACTGAAGGACAGGGTCAAGGACACTGAGACTGCGATTAAAGACCTGGCGCCCGCACACAAAGTGCTGGAGGGCAAACTGACGGAGGCCCTGGACCGCATACGCACCCTGGAAAGGCGTGCGGAGGACGCAGAAAATAGGAGCCGGCGCAGTAATGTGCGGATCGTGGGCGTGCCGGAGACGGAGGGGACGAGGGACATGGTGGCCTATATGGATGAATGGCTGAAAACGGTAGTGGCACCGGAAGGACTTTCGCCGTTCTTCACACTGGAGCGTGCCCACAGGGTCCCTTCTGGGCCTCCCAAGCCCGGGCTCCCGCCCAGACCGATCATAGCCAAGTTGCTTCACCACAAGGACAGAGATTTGCTCCTGCAAAAAGCCCGGGAGGATGGCATCAGTTCTTTAGGCAGCTCCGATCTTTGATTACGACGTTCATCTGGGGAGCGGGGCGGTGCAGGGTGGCGCTGGCAACGCTTTCCCGCCGAAGGATGAAGGGGGACTGGCGGTGCCGGACTTTGAGCTTTATTATTTAGCGGCCCAACTGCAGGTCTTCACGCAGGAGGTGGCACGAGTATTCCGGGGCCCGGAAGACGAAAGGTTGCGGGGGACGCCCAGGCATGTCTTGGCGTATAATACCCTTCAACAGCGGATAGATAATCGGGACTTGTCGTTGGAACAACGCACGTACCGTCAGTGCTGGAATCGAGCAAAGAAGAGGGCGGGAACTAGGCGCCCATATGCACCGGAGATCCCTCTGGGCATGCTGACAGCGTTACCGCATGGCGGCGACTGGTCGCATCTACAGAGGTGGGAGGAGGCGGGGGTGCAGGTGATTGGGGACCTTTATGAAAATGGCACGCTACTCCCGTTCCAAGAACTACTGGAGCGCTTCGACATCCAGAGAGGGGGATTTTTACTTCATGCGGCAGTAACCAGGGCAGTGCAGGCCCACTGGGGCACGGGGCTAGAGGAACCCGAGACGGCAGCTGCATGCCAATATACCATGATGTCGGCGGGTACAATCAAGGCAGTGACGTGCCTCTACAGTAGAATGGTGAGAGAGAATCTCCCTCCTCTTACATCGCTGAAAGCTAAATGGGAGGTGGACCTGGGTAAAGACATACCTGACACGACGTGCGCGCAGCTTGTCCGTAGGGCTCGCAACAGCACGAGAAATGCTAGATTTCAACTTATCCACTACTATGTACTGCATAGGGCGTACATGACCCCGGGGAGGATCAGGAGGTATTTCGGCGCGATAACGGCGACCTGTCCCCGGTGCCCGGAAGAGGGGGTCGAATTAGTGCATATGCTGTGGGCGTGCCCGGCCCTTCGGGACTATTGGCAGGCCATAGGCGACGTGTTGAACGAAGTAACTGAAAGGTCCATCGCCTTTGGACCAGCGGAGTGTCTCTTACACTGGTTCCCTCATACCCCCAAAAACAAACTCACGAGCAAGTTTATTGACATGGGGTTGATGGTGGCTAAAAGGGAGATCACTAGGAACTGGAAAGCGAGGGTGGGTCCGACTCCCCGGAGGTGGCGGCAGGAATTTCTGAAATGGGCGACGGCTGACAGCACACACAGGTACCAGCTTGCGAGCAGGACCCCTAGCCAGAGTGCGACTGACACAGCGACCTCATGGGAAGTGATGGCACAAGCACTTAGAGATAGCGAGGCAGACGAGGTGGAGGAGGCCCCCGAGGCAGGAAGGGTAGAAGGAGCAAGCTGATGCCCTAGGGGCGGCAGGTATACAGGGGAGACGAAGTAAGCACTTTAGTAACGGAGGAATGATCGTTGCAAGGGCCATAGACTGGTGGTGGGGGGTGGGGCGGGACAGGGGGGGGTTTCAGGGTTTAGCGCAGGGGATGGGAGTTGGGGTTCAGCGCGTTGTTTAGCCGAGGTATAAAAGTAGTCATGCACACAATCCGGAAACCAGCTACTCCTTTATCTTTAATGTCAGGCGTGGGAGAGCCGTGAAATTATCGCCGCCCAACCCCCGGGTTGTGGGCACGAAGGCTGTGTATGAGACAACAAATCATATTATGTAACTGCTCAAACTTATGGTGCTGAATATCTGTGCATTGGCCTGTTTTGGTATGACTACAATAAAAATTATTTAAAAAAATAAAAAAAAGGCAAATCTTCAGGCGGCGCTGGAGGGACAGGAAAACACGTCCTACTCCGCCGCCATCTTGGCCACGCCCCCTGGAGTCATGAAGCCCCTTTCAGAGTCATGAAGCCCCTTTCAAAGTCTTTTTCAAGCCCTGGCGAAGCTGCATGAGGGATGCCAGTGTGTTACTGTACAGCTTTGTGTCGCCAGCTTATTAAGTGTTGACCTGCACCCAATATGAGCAGTATAGGTACAAGTGCATGAATGTGTGGTTTCTCAGGAGTGACTCAGCACGGCTTAGGACAGGTATGCTGAATCTGACTGTGCTATGTGCTGCTGAAAAGAAAGCAAGGGACTATCTAGGAAAAGGTAATCTAAGGTGGATGTGTTCTTTTTTTGCCTGAGGTGTAAGCCCCTGGGCACAAGAATCCCAGGCACACTGGTAATCCCTGGAGCGGTATCTGATGAATATTGTGCCGCGTTAGCTGGAACACTCGGCTGACACATTGCATGACAATTGTCACCGATTTAGTGAGTGTATTTTCTGGCTTAGCCCTAGGATGGAGGAGTGGGAGCATGTCCCCAGCATTAACAGGCCCTATCAAACCATATGCTCTTGTTGCATACAGCCCCAGTCAGAGCAGAGCTACCCAAATTCTAGCCCATAATATTGTACATGTATAATAGTGACCTTCATGTCGATTCGTAGATAATTGGGTCTTATTGGTATATTAAGGTGAAAGTGCAAAGACGAGATGCATGACATTAGACTTGGCTGCATCTGTTTCAGGTCATGGATGGTGGAAAATGGATATACACTAAAGCCAACTCTTTTCTCTGTGTTTTCCTTTCTCTCTTTTGCAGGTTCGGGCTCTGTGGTCTCACTGCGTCTTGCTTTGCAGCGCTCGGCCCTGTCCTCAGACAAAACCTATCACTCCAAGAGCTGGACCTGAGCTTGAATCAACTGGAAGACTTGGGAGTGAGAGAACTATGTGAAAATTTAACACACCCGTGCTGCAGCATACAGACCTTGAGGTAGGAGCAGCCATGGTAAATAGGGACTTGGACATTGCTTTTTCGAGGAATGAAGGGAGACCTAGAGAGGCTGGGCTCAAAGGAGTCACTAGCTTCTGTCCCTGACATTCTCTTTTGCTGGTTTCAGGCACTGCATGCTTCTGCTCACTCTGCGTTGATCGGCATGCTTGCTTCAGCACACTTTGTTCTTCAGCACCAGGTCTGCAGAGAACAACAGCGTTTATTTTCTTGTGTTACCCCTATTGAGCATCTTCAACGGATAACCCTTTTCTTCTCAGACATTTGGACACTGAGATACCCACAGCAGTACCTTGTCCAGGCTGTTTCTCTGCAACTCCAGTGGAGAGGTTAGGTTTCTGGTGCCCGCCCTCCACCCTGGAGTCAGGACCAGCAAGGGATCTACCAGAAGCTTCTCAGGAGTGGGCAGTGCTGTTGTTCGGAAGCCTACCAGGCCACTTCTCCAGGGGCTGCGGGAATCGGGGCAGGAAGGCAATTCGTGTAACTAGTTTTGTCCCAGTTGGGACCACAGGAGATAGTTTCCACGCCACGCCCTTTGAAGCGCCAACTCTCAGCACTTCACGCTTTGATTTTCTGGGGGTAGTTCAGGCTCATTTGTTAAGGGTAGTGAGGGGTAGAATGTTTAGTTCCTTCTTGTGTATCTGCAGATACTCTGTGACTTACTCCGTGGCTCAATCTTACACATATTGCTCACAGGGTATCGCAATGTGCGGCAAAGCTTTGGAATAAAATGCCTTTGGACATGAAGCTTCAACCCAATCTGCAGCTTTTCAGGAAGGGTCTGAAAACATGGTTGTTCACTTCCGCATAGGTTCCCGGTTAAAACAGTGCGTTGTTTCTGCTCACACACCACAGCGCCAAGACGCCACGGCAATCGAGCACTATATAAACATATAAACATACACATAAACAGGGTGCAGTAAAGGGGCTGCTGCCCACTTTCTAGCCAATGACATTGTTTGCTTGTTGGAGTCGGCGAGCACACAGTTCAATACCTGAAAGACCCTAAGAGTTAGCAGAGTAATCATTCCACATGAGGTAAGAGTCCAGGACCTATCAACAGATCTATACGGCTCTCATTCACAGATCACGGATACGCGATCTAAAACAAGGCAGGGGCCCTGATGCCGCCTTTCTCACCACGTAGATATGGGCTGGCCATAAAGTGTAAACTTCCATTTATGGTAGTTGTGGAACATTGGCTGATTGGCCGGTGTTTGTTGTAAAGTCAATAATGGCCTGAGAATGTATGCCTTGTAAAGTGATCTTTTGCTAAGAAAGCAATCTAAATCTGTAAATTCATGTCTAGATTTACCATTCTTGCTTAAACATGTCCCCCACATTGTTTCACGCTGCAAAGTGCTATGACTGTATAAAAGAACTTAACTAGCTCTATCTAAAACTACAAAAATCATCAAACATTAGTGGGACTCATAATCAACAGCTTAAGAGACAGATCAGGTGATATACAACTTCCACCCCTCCTCTGAGTGGTGTTTCGGCTTGCTCCAAAGAAAAACTATTTGCTGGCCTGAATTCTGTATTTGAACTCTGTACTAGAGATGTGTGTGATCATCAGCCACAATTCACTTCTCCTGGTTAAAGGAGGATTGATGGAGAGCACTGTAAGTAGATGACGCACTGTGCCTTTTGATGGTGGAACCAGATGGCGCTTTGTGCCTTTTGATGGTAGAACCAGATGGCACTTTGTGCCTTTTGATGGTAGAACCAGATGGCGCTTGGTGCCTTTTGATGGTAGAACCAGATGGCGCTTGGTGCCTTTTGATTGTGAAACCAGATGGCGCTTTGTGCCTTTTGATGGTAGAAGCCAGATGGCACTTTGTGCCTTTTGATGGTAGAACCAGATGGCACTTTGTGCCTTTTGATGGTAGAACCAGATGGCGCTTGGTGCCTTTTGATGGTAGAAACCAGATGGCACTTTGTGCCTTTTGATGGTAGAACCAGATGGCGCTTGGTGCCTTTTGATGGTAGAACCAGATGGAGCTTGGTGCCTTTTGATTGTGAAACCAGATGGCGCTTTGTGCCTTTTGATGGTAGAAACCAGATGGCACTTTGTGCCTTTTGATGGTAGAACCAGATGGCGCTTGGTGCCTTTTGATGGTAGAACCAGATGGAGCTTGGTGCCTTTTGATTGTGAAACCAGATGGCGCTTTGTGCCTTTTGATGGTAGAAACCAGATGGCACTTTGTGCCTTTTGATGGTGGAACCAGATGGCACTTTGTGCTTTTTGATGTTGGAACCAGGTGACGCTCTGTGCCTTTTGATGGTGGAACCCCATGGGGATGTATATGAAGATAAAGAGTGATTGTGTCTTAAGATGAGCTGGAAGCAGTGTCCAAAAGGTGTCTGACGTAGAGAAGGTGAGGGCATATGGGAGAGAATATGTCAATAGCACAAAGGCTGTGATATCCCTTTGTGTTTTCTGTTCTCTTTTTAATTCTTTGTGCATCTTTGTCCTGCAGCCTGGAGTTTTGTGGTCTCACTGGTTCATGTTGTACAGATCTCGCCTCTATTCTCAGACGACTACCTCTTGGAGAGCTCACACTGAGCGCGAATGAACTGGGGGACTCCGGAGTGAGAGAACTGTGTCAAGGAATGAAGCACCCACGCTGCAAGCTGCACACACTGAGGTGAGGAGCTGTGGCCTTCATCTTTGTTGTATGCCAATATTGTTAGATCCTGGAAAACTCCTCAAATAATGAAGCAATAACAATTAAAAAGGAACCTTAACCCATGCAAGGGAATGAATACACACCGGCCTTCAGTATGGATCTAGTAAGAGAGAAGAAAATAGGGCGCAGTCTCTGCTGAAAGGATCCTAGATTGAAATATCACCTTCCGTAAGTGGCCATTACAGTCTCATGTATATATTACCGCTCACCAAAACAGAAATTTGTCTCTTAGCACTAAATTTCTCTCTTTCGGGTAATGCTGTTGATGAAGTTACCACTGGCAGTTTTTACATTTCCTGTGATCCCACTTACAAAACAAACACTGCCAAAAACAGTTGTAAATGACCGCACAAAATAAGACCATCTCCAAACCTTGTTCCCTAAAGTATACCACCCGCTTCTACTTAAAGAGCAGGTTTGGCCGCCAAAGAATCGGTTAAATTCAGGCTACATGTTTTTTTCCTAGGCCCCTGGCAATTAAATATGTTGTTGCTGGTAGTCGGGCAAACGATAGGCCTTTAAGTCCTCTCACTACCTCTTAAGTTAGACAGGGTAATTTTTTATAGATAGTAGATAATTTAACCTACAGCCTAATTTGTTGAGATACTGAAAATAAAGAGGTTTATGGTTTCCATCAGTTGTGTTTGTAACTGCGGACCTCAGTTGCTGTCGGATACAGGTATTTTCACTTAAGACATCAATTTTCGGTGCTGTAGCATTAAAAAGAATAGTTCTTCCTTTAGAGGCCGGAAAATAATGATACACACAATAGCCGGAAGTTCCTATCACCTTCTAGGGCTGACATGTTATGTTATGTTATGTTATGTTATATTAGGATGTCTTGGCTTGTCTTTCTTTGTCTTTCAACCGCCATGAGTATCTTACTCCCTTATTCTTTTAATTAATTGTTTCATATTTATTATTTGTACAGTCATCACTTTATCTTGGAAACCAATGTTTATTTGACGATTTATTTTTATATAAGTTATAAGATAGTTATTATTGCACCTCCAATTTCTTATTTCTCGTTCTCTATTCTTTCCTCTTTTCCTTTTTTCTCTGTCTTCTATATCTTTCCTAGTCTTTTTGCTTCCCTTTTTATTTTCCTTCTTTTCTCTTTCATTTTATCTTATCTTTTCCTTCCCTTAAAATTAAAAAATGTAAAATGCTATTTGAATGTTAGGTACATACTTTTCTTACTACGTTCCTCCTTTTGGAGTATTTTTCATTCACTTTGGCTCTACCCTAAAGCGCGCAGCTGCCCCAGCAAAGGGGCGTCCCGGGGGATACGTCTCTACATCACTATTCAAGCCCTTCTGTGGCACCTCACATTGTTTAAATCTCACAGGCAATGTTAGTCCAAAGAAGACGGTTTGGGTGTTCCCTCCAGGCCTCACAAACTCTTTAGTGTGTTTTTTGCAGTCAGTGGGGGTGGGAAAGGATCGTATGGCCGGATTCACAGAATGAACTTAAGACTCAATCCTAAACTTACTACTGTTTTGGTATTCACAGATTACACTTACTACTTTTGGTATTCACAGAATGAACGTACTACTTTTGGCATTCATAGAATGCACTTACTACTTTTGGTATTCACAGAATGAACGTACTACTTTTGGCATTCATAGAATGCACTTACTACTTTTGGTATTCACTGAGAGTGAACTTACTCATTTCGGTATTCACAGAAGTTAGGACTCCTAATTTTAGGACTCCTAAATGCCTTCTGTGAATACCAGTTCAGTTCAGTTTTTTACGTCTTTATTTCGAAGTTTTCTTCATAAAAGACAAGCAAATAAAATATATACAAGAGTACAACACATATGTACCGATCTTAAAATACAATATAAACAATCACAAATCTTGTTTAAAAAGTCAATTAAATAACATACAAAGACGTTTTTCACAGTTAATAAAAAGTTCATTCCATTGGGCATAAGTTTTGTAAGTCTCTTTAACATTCATCTTATGTCACCTTGCAAACACCTAGCCATTTTGCCATACCAAAGGCCAACCAATCCGCTGTATTAAATCTTAAAATTGACATCGCTTCATCACACACGTGTGTTAATCCTTCTACATATGGGTTTTAGCCATTTCCGGCGTGGTGCACAATATGCAGGGCAAGCAAAAGGAAAGTGCCCTAAAGATTCCCTTTGCTCACTACACCAGGGACAGTACAAAGACGGTAGGTTATGCCATTTATTAGTGAATTCCCTTAATGGCAACGTCCCTACACGAAATTGATGATACAATTTCCTATGAGTACTTTTTGTAATAGCGCCCCAACAGGTCTCAGTGTGTGGAACCACTTTGTAAATTTAGGAATGTACCTGTCAAATTAGGTTTCTGTGAGAGCAAGACCAGGGCTTCTTTTACTGTGGCCCAGAATAGTAGTTTAAAATCTTTTTTCGAGGGGAAAATATAGTTTCCCGGCTCTGTCCACTGCATGTGTAGACCCATTCTAAAAAGTGTGGTCTTTATAGATTTGAACCAGGATATATTCCCTGCCCCTTGCAACGATCTCACATCCAGAATCTCCTTAGCAAACATGGATAATTCCGGAGTGGACCAGATGCGTCTCCATAAAGCAACCATCCTATATTGGGCATGATGTTTAATAGATTGACAGCCCATATCTAACATAAGTGGAAGTGATGGTGACGATGGCGGAAGGCTTACCAGACTGCGAAGAAACTTATTCTGGATTTTGTCCAGTACAGCTAAATCTACGTTCCCCCATAAATCTGAGCCATAAAGTATGGCAGAACTAATTTTTGCATTGTAGATTTTAAGCGCCGGCAAAACTCTTTTGGTCTGGGAACAACGCTGTTCTTTCACAAGGCACCCTGATAAACGTGCAAATTTTAGGCTAAGTGCCTCAATCTGCTCTTTCCAACGTAGCCTGTAGTCAATTACTACTCCTAAGTATGTCATTACCTCTACTTGTTCCAAAATGGTCCCATTCATGGTTACATTACCCCTCATTGGTTTATTCTTGGTCAGAACCATACATTTTGTCTTTGAAACATTAATTTCGAGGTCGTTTAGACTACAAAAGTCCACAAACTTATTTATTGCTGTCTGGAGACCCACTTGCATTTTTGCCAAAATTAAGGTGTCATCGGCAAAAATTAAAAGGGGAAATCTAGTCCCACCCAAGACTGGCGCATCTGTCGGAGTTGCTAAGAGAAACTGACGACTTGATTAATGAAGAGTAAGAATAGAGTTGGTGCCAGGACACAGCCCTGTCTCACTCCTCGGGTCACTGGGAAAGATTCTGTCACCTGTCCCTGGCTACCCCACCTTACTCTGGCAAAATTTTCTTCATGTAGCCTGATTGTAAACTCGAGTAGGTCAGATGATATTCCCATTCTCCTTAGTGCCGCCCTCATCTTTTCTCTTGGGACCAGGTCGAACGCAGATTTAAGATCCACGAACGCTGCGTATATTATACCTCCTCCTAAAAACACAGTCTTCCAATAGATCATAACAAATCTGAGCACTTGGTCGACTGTGCTTATATTGGCCCTAAAGCCAGCCTGCAATGGGGACAAAATATTTTCTTCAGTCATCTAAGACTGGATTCTGCCCAACAGCATTCTAGCAATTACCTTCTGCAGGGCGTCAATAAGGCTGATAGGGCGGTAATTTCCCGCTTTTGTCTTGTTACCTTTTTTATACACAGGTAGGATCTCGGCCCCTTTCCAGGAATCTGGAATCTTGACACCTTTAGCTATAGCATTGGCCAGAGTAGTTATGTAGGGGACCCAGTTTTCCATGTCATACTTAAAAAGATCCGCTGGAACACAGTCCATACCGGGGGCTTTCCCATTATGAACCTGCTTAAGGGCATTTACTGTCTCCGATTCCTTAAAAACTATATGATCACAGAAAGCAACTGGAGTTTGAGGCCAATTACTCTTCCCTATATTATGGGTACCCATCTCTATACCGCTGAACTGGGCCGAGAAATACTCAACCCAGATCTCAGCCGGAACATGATTGACTGGGGCTTGCAAGTCCCCTGTCCCTCCCCACTTCACTACCTGCCAAAAGTTTTGTTGGTTGGTGGAGAGGCTGGCCTCATATAGGCCAAGCCAACGTGGATCCTCCCAGGTTAATTTTGCTTCTTTTAGCACCTTCTTATAGTTTGCCCTCTCCTTTTTAATATCCGTTGTTACCCTGGTTTTGATGGCAGCCAATAGGGAACTATGAGCATTGCGGCAGGACTTGTTATACCATTTGGCTCCTAAGTGAGTCAAACCAGTTTTTTTCCCACTACCTGATTTAATAAAGAAGGTTTTGATTTTGGCAAAGAGGGACTCATGGATTATGCCAATTTGCTCCAGCGACCAAACATCTTCCAGTAAGGGCTTAACCTTCTTGGTCGCTGCCGATACTTCAAGTGATATATTATCAATGATACCAGGATCTTCTAGAAACCTAACCCAGCGTACCCTACGGCAGTCATTTGTAAGGACTGCCTCGGCAGTTACAAGGTTTGTTGCATTGTTTCTAAGTGGGTCACTATTTACTTTCAGGTTTATTGCTAAGGGATTATGGTCACTTTCCGGTCTTACGAGTATTTCCATGTCCTAAAATAGACTCCAGAACTCCATCTTGATTAAAAAATAGTCTATACGGCTAGTGCTGTAGCAATTATCAAATGTAGGATTTCCCACCAGATCTGACTTAGTCCTCCCATTGGCCGCTCGCAAATCCCACTCCATACATAGGCCAAGCCACTGCATAACGGCCTCTGTAACCTTTTTAACAGGCGGAATGGTCAAGCTAGGAATATTCCATAGCTGATCTGCTTCACCATAACACCCGTTATCCAAAGTGGGTATAGGTTCAAACGTACAATTAAAATCCCCAGCCATCATTACACACTTATCTCTACCAATATTGTTCAACAAGGGATCTAGATCCTCAGCAGTTTTAGATATCTTCCCTCCTGGTCGCCCCCCTAGCATATATATTGATTAGGAAAAAATCTTGGTTATTTTCACTGCTTAACTTTAGCCCCTGAATATCAATACTCAAGGTAGGCAATTCATAGATCTTATATCCTAGAGATTGTTTAATCCAAATGACAAGACCCCCAGACGGGCGACCCTTTGGTCCTTTACATGCTGGTTTATAAAAATTCAAATAGCCAAGTCGATATATAGCGTCGACTGACCAGCTTTCTTGGAATACAATTGTATCAAATTTACTACAAAGGACCCCCAATCAGTTTAATCCAATTTCCCCTTCAGCCCAGCAGTGTTCCAGGATAATTTCTTAAGAGTAGTTACAGGTGTCACTAGTAGCTTATCGGGTGAGCTAACATTCCCCCCTCTTCCCTCATGTATTGGGGAGTTACTTGTATATTCATCCATCCGTTCAATTCCTGGGGGGGCATTACCCAACTCATCCTTCTGCATATCTACAGTGTTCATAATTTGGTTTACGATGGGGTCATCTAACACCTGAGGGATTTGGGAATGTGGAGATGTTTCACCGATAGGCGATCTGGACCGTCTATAATCTAGAGACCCATTATTGAGTCAGTCTACTCCATCCAGTCCCATTAAGGGGGCAAAACGGTTTGAAAGATGGGGCAGAAACATTGGATAAATAGGTGTTTCTGGAAAATATCTATCTCTGGGTCTATAGTTTTTGGAGGAATGGTTATGGTATGTTTGGTCTCTCGCTGGGTTGAGCGTAGGGTAGAAGTAATGCAAAGACAAGATTTGGACATCACCCAGTCTTCCAAATCTGGGTTCTCTGCGGATAAAATCAACTACCCATGACTCCCTAAAGCTAATGACCACACATTCCCCCTCAAGATCTTTTTTACTGCATCCCCCCCAATCCACCCTCCGAACATTAACGATTTCAGTTTTGGACATTTGGGGGAGGGGTCGATTTTTGTTTAGCCAAAAAGTTACTTTGTTGTATAAGCCTCTATGGGTTTCCCTCTTACCCTCACCTAATGGGGCCACTCCAGTTAAAATTATGGTATAGGGTAATGACTCAGGGGAAAGATTCACACATTGTTTTCTGGATGCAGATTTTGTCCTAGTCCGTGTGTTTTGGTCAATATAACACGAAGATTTGGGTGATTTTCTAAGGGTGGGTTGAGGATTAGAAACAGTATCTACCTTTTGCGGTATTACGTTCACAGTAGTCTGTTTATTTTTATTTTTATCAAAGACAGGTTTCTGCTGGGGGGCTCTCAAAGAAGAAGGTACAAGTTTGGCTTTGTTCCCCTTATCCCCATTATTCACAGGGTTTTTCTGAGAGTGTGTCGGATCTGACCCCATGGGGGCAGTAGACAATTTGATCTTTTTCGTTGTGGCAATATTTTCTCTTACTAATGAGTTCAAGATGTCCATCTTATCATTTAATAACCTAGTCCGTTAAAATATGGGCAGGAGTAGAGATTTAATCAAAAGTTCTACTTTATCCAAAAGGATGTTTTCTACATCATTTCCTACGATTTTGTTTTTCTCTGAGGGATTGACTAGGGCTGGTGTAGTTGTCAATAGTGAAGATGTATTATTGGTTCTCAGGCCCGTTTTATTTCCCCCCTTCTGGATCGAATCTACCCTTTTCCTTTTACAAGGTTTGTGTGCAGGCGTGCACTCAGGGTTTGGAGATAGTATTTTTCGTTTCGGACTTGGAATAATATTAGGAGAATCAGAGAGACTAGTCTCAATATGAAGTAAATTATGGTAAAGGGAACTACCTTCTGATAAAGAATCTTGGGCAATATCAATGACACCCCCCTCTAACCCCAAATTTTGGCTGGTAGGTACGGTTACTACTTCTAAGTCATTGTTAACGTTGGTAGAAATACTAGGCAGTTGGGTTAGGGGAACCAGGGAAACTACCTCGCGGATTTTCCCTAGTGAAGAACGCTTACCCATGACCAAGTCAAGCGATAAGCGTTTTTCCGCTAGTGCAATTTCTTTTTCCAAAATACAGGTAGTACGTTTAAAAAATTGGTCGATAGTACCTGTAAAGGTTCCATTTGTAGTGGATACTAAAACCTGCCTTTCCTTGCCTGAGCGTAGGGGCATTTTAGTACAATGCACCAAACTACCCTTCTTGCAAACCTGGCGTGATAGGACAATATAAAGCACAACCCGGGTTACAATCAGTCTTTAACCAACAGTCTGCCTATACCGGATACCAGAATAGCAGCATACATACAATAAGATAATAGCAAATAAAAGGGGGGTGGCCCGACCCGACCTCTGCCGGCCCCGGACAGCCACAGACGGCCCCGCCCTTGTCCCGGGCTTCTCCCGGTCGCTCCCGTGCGCTCCCGCACAGCAGGGCTATCCACTTATTTTATATTGTCTGTGTGAGAGGGGAGGAGCATGCAGGGAGAGCGGCCCAGGTGCTGCCAATTGGGTCTGGCGGGCGCTCCTGGGACTTGGAGTCCTGCGCCCGCAACTCGCTCGCAGCCCTGCACAATTACAGCACCCACCGTCACAGTCACAAGCAAGGGGCGACAGACTCCACTGCCAGGCTTCGCTGAGATTGTTCAAGGCCCCCACACGACGAAGCGGGACCCGCGAAGCACGTTCCGTGAGCTGTAGAAGAAATAGCAGGGAAGGTTTTCAGAAGCACGATATCCCAGCGTGAGCAAAAAGCGTTCCAACAAACATCCAGGGGCGTAGGTTTTTTAAAGCGCAATGGTGGGGAGGAACATGCAGGGAGAGCGCCCCAGGTGCTGCCAATTGGGTCTACAAAAAGGGGGTGGTGATGAACAGAGTGTCTGAGTTAAACAGACCACTCTTACCCAGTCCAAAGATCAGGGCTTGATCCATCACCATTATTTATCTCACTGCCCCATCCCAGCTCAGAACCTGGCTATATGCAAATCAGTCTGTCCCTGGCCCAGTGCATCATGGGAACAGGGCAGACTAAACTACCAAGCCAATTCTTCACCAGAAAGGAGACAAGCTACCGGGGACCGGTTTCTGGCATTTCAGCCTTCTTCGGCCCGGCTTGCTTGAATCCTGATGGAGCAGTGAGAAAGGGGCTCATGTCTGAGTATACCCTGCCACACCTATAGTGGCCAAAAACGATTTACAAAAAGGGGGTGGTGATGAACAGAGTGTCTGAGTTAAACAGACCACTCTTACCCAGTCCAAAGATCAGGGCTTGATCCATCACCGTTATTTATCTCACTGCCCCATCCCAGCTCAGAACCTGGCTATATGCAAATCAGTCTGTCCCTGGCCCAGTGCATCATGGGAACAGGGCAGACTAAACTACCAAGCCAATTCTTCACCAGAAAGGAGACAAGCTACCGGGGACCGGTTTCTGGCATTCCAGCCTTCTTCGGCCCGGCTTGCTTGAATCCTGATGGAGCAGTGAGAAAGGGACTCATGTCTGAGTATACCCTGCCACACCTATAGTGACTAGCCCTGATCTCTTGACTGGGTGAGAGATTTCTGCTTAATTCAGAGACTCTGTCCCTCACCACCCCTTGTTGTAAATATATAGCCAATTGGGTCTGGCGGGCGCTCCTGGGACTTGGAGTCCTGCGCCCACAACTCGCTCGCAGCCCTGCACAATTACAGCACCCACCGTCACAGTCACAAGCAAGGGGCGACAGACTCCACTGCCAGGCTTCGCTGAGATTGTTTAAGGACCCCACACGACGAAGCGGGACCCGCGAAGCGGGTTCCGCGAGTTGTAGAAGAAATAGCAGGGAAGGTTTTCAGAAGCACGATATCCCAGCATGAGCAAATACCAAAAGTCTTAAAATTAGGATTTTTCTCAATTTAGTAGTAGTAAAGTTAGGACTCCTAACTTTAGGACTCCTAAATGCCTTCTGTGAATACCGAAAGTCCTAAAATTACGATTTTTCTCAATTTAGTAGTAGCAAAGTCCGGACTACTAACTTTAGGACGCCTAAATGCCTTCTGTGAATACCGAAAGTCTTAAAATTAGGATTTTTCTCAATATAGTAGTAGTAAAGTCTATGTTCATGGTAATTCCTGGTGTGAGAGGAGTGCAGGGGCAAGTTTAGTATGTGCAAACTTGTGAGATTAAATGCTGTGCGACGGTGTGCACAGATTTAATGTGACTAGTGTAGAAGTGCCACTTTTAGAAGTTGGCATTTCTGTGGGCAGTGAATGTGAATTGTCTGTCTGGCTTGTGAGTGACAGGGGCTGGCTGGTGTGGTTGGCTCCAGGAGCCAGGATGAGTCTGCCCGGTGGTGAATAGGGAGATCTGCATGTAGACGGGAGGGAGGAGTTGCACCTGGGACCCGAATAGGGCTGTGCTTTCCCTCCACAATGCTGGCTCCACCTCCTGTGGTGTGTCTGATGTTTCTAGCCTGTCCGGTGAGTAAGGGAGAGGGGCTGAGCAAAACAAAGTGCTCCAGAACCTGTTGTAACTGGTTCTCCCCTTGCCCTACAGTTTGTAACAAAGGAAATTGGTGTATAAGAAGGGTCTGTGACCCCATGTAAAATGTTGTTCTCTTGCTCCTGACTTGAGGGGACCTGCTGCTGCTGGGCGCCAGGAGGAACCACCACTGGGGACTGCCTCCCTGCTGGAGGGCCCTGTGAGCTGGCCCCTGGGCCCAGCCTTTGCACCCCCTGCATTCTTAAAAAGACTTTCCCTGGACTTTGGGACGGTAGCGCCTTGGAGCGCTTTATTTTTCTTCCTGGAGGCGCTTTGTTGTTCACCTGCTGAAACTGCGCTTGACCTTGCTGCTGGAAGCGCTGGGTTTCGGCCCCCAGGAGGACGGCTGGTGCCTGCAGCGAAGAGCTGCACTTAGAGATTCCCCCCCCCCCTTGCATTGTGCTTTTGAAATACCCCTAGCGGGTGCCCACCCCACCAGGGGCTTTGTGCCGTTTTATTTTAATATCCCTAGCGGGTGCACCTCCCTCCAGGACTTTGTGCCTGTCTTATACCCCTAGCGGGTGCCCACCCCGCCAGAGACTTGGTATTTAAACAGGTGCCAACCCAGCATCACCACTGCTGGCCCTTGAGTCTTCCTCCCTCGCAGCCTCTCAGCTCCCCTTACGTCAGGTGCCTGCCATGCTGGGATTGGTCCCAGCTGGCAGAGAATCCTGCGGCATCACTAATGTGGAGCGCAGGGATTGGCTCCACCTGGAGGGCCTCCCCTGCGCCCTGAACCAGGAAGTCCCGCGCGACGAGAGAAGCTGCGCCGCGCCAGGAGAGGATCCATGCCAGAAGCGAGGCGGAGCTCCCCTGAGAGAGGAAGAGCCCCGTGGAGGCAGCCGCCGGCCGATAAGAGTCCCGGGTCCCAAGAGGGGGCCCGGGTGAAGAGGCGGGCAGCACCAGCAGCAACCCCGCGGACCGCCGGCAGAGAGAGAGAGCATCCCGGTAAGGAGGGGGTGTCCTTGTGTGTTTTCTGAGCGGACCGTTCCCACGTTCTGCCCAATCTATTTACAGAGCCTAAGTGTGGCTCTACCCTGGTCAGACTTGTTGACTCGGTCCCACAGGGGCTCATGCCATATTGCTGAGGGGGGTAGTATTGGGACACATTGTTGTGCCCGCCCCCGGGCCCACACCACTGTGGTTGGCCCCATGATTCCCAGAGCCTCTGTGTGCTCCAGCATAAGGGCATGGAGTTGCTCATGCCCCATTTCTCCCAGCTGCCCCCCTTGCAGAGGGCAGCTACACCAAGAGGACCAGGGTGATTGTTCAAGAGCCCACTGCCAGGGCTCAGGGCATTTTCCCCGCTGCCCCGCCTGATAGAGGGCAGCGGCTACGGTTGGCACAGATTAATTTAGGAGTCCCTGAGAGGAACAGAATTGGCCCAGGAAGTGCCAGTGCTCACACTTGTGCCTTTACAGCTGCCCAGAAATTAGTGGGCAGCTGCCACATTTAGTCCCAGACTCTTGCGCACCTTTGCTTTCGTTCCCTAGGCAGTGCGCCCTGACTATTTGGACAGAGAGCATTTGAGCCCCATGGAAGGCCGGTTGGCCTGGGGACAGTACCTAATGTGATTCTTGCGCAAGGTGATTGGTGATTTGTGTTTATGTTGGTAATTACCTGATATCTAATGTGATTTTTGCGTAATGCCATTATGCCTGTTCTATATGGCTAAATGTGTTTCAAGACTATTAGGTTGTTTTGCCTAGTATAGTTTATGCTAGTCCGTTTATATTTCACTGCGTGACCTATGCCTTTGGTGACTAGTATTGCGTAGTGTGTTCCTACCTTTTACCAGTGGTTACTGGTGGTGTTTTACAATTGTTATTTTGTGCTACAGTTATTCTATGTGCTACGTCTACTATTTCTACTAAGTACTGATTCTGACAGTGGCCTACGTGGCCCTGTCATGTGTAAATAATCCCCTGTAGATACAACCCAGTGCCAGTTGGCTCAGTGTAAATGTGTGATTATGATCTTATGTGTTTATGGTAATACAAAGGCTATTTTTTATATATAACCTTGTGTGGAGTTCCTTTTTGTGGTGTGCCTAGTGTGTTGCTGCTGTGTGTGTCTGTGTTGCGCAAACGCTTTACACACTGCCTCCGGGATAAGCCTGACTGCTGGTGTCAAGCTACCAAGGGGGTGAGCAGGGGTTTTCTTGGCATGTAACTCCCTTGCCCCGACTAGAGTGGTGGTCTCTGCCTGGCTTTGGCGCAAGCCTTAGCCAACCAGAGATCCCATTTCTAACAACGTGCGTCTCGTTTTTGTGGGTGCAGCTGTGAGTGCCTCCTATGACCGCAGCTGTGGTCAGGAGATTGCGGGCACTCACATAGTTGCGGGTTCAAGTTTGGAGTGTCTCTCCCCGGCAGGCCCAGTGATCCCGCTGGTGGCCTTGTGCACCTTCCCTGCAGGCCGTAGCTCTTCAGTGCAGACAGGAATCCATTCCAGGCCGCTGCGCTCGTCGCTGTGCCCCAGGCCGTCATACGCACACACCTGGTTCGTCACAGCACTCTGATCATCACTCTCTCTGTCTGCCGGGATCCAGTGGCCGCCCTTCGCTTTCACATTTAGCTCTTTCAATCATCCTTCACTCACATTTGATAGCGTCTGTCTCACACCTATCGATTTGCAGTTAACTTCTCTTCACCTTTTTAATAGCACAGCCTAAGCATTTCGAGGTGACTTAAACCTAAATCACTGGCACTACCATTCCGCGTAAAGTCTAAACGGCCCCCCATAGGCTATGTAATGATCAGCTTGTCCTTTTGACTTTTAACTAGGCTTTTGAACTGATTATAGCCCTTACTCAATGTCTCACATTATTTCTCCTTTTTCCCCCATTGTTTTCTTCTCCTTAGTTTGTGTAATATTCCTTCTCTCGATCTTAGTAATTACAGGCAATTGTTTTCAGGCATCATATCTATAATGTCCTGATGATGATCCTATATCTTTTTGTAAAGGATCAAAACGCTGTCAACAAGTTGTCAGCCTTATACACAGTTATTTTTTATGATATATTAAGTGTAAAGGTGACCTTTCTACAAATGTTTGTTTTATTATGATTCTTCAAAAACAAACGGTATGTGGAGGGTCAAGGGGAAAGTTTCAAGACCTGTCTGCTCGCTCCCCTATATCCAGATACATAACACACAAAAGAGCAGATCAAGTCAGAGAAAAAGGTGTGTGCCTACATCAGTACCAGTGCGGTACCGGTGATGGGTGCGTGAAACATGGGCTGTGAAATGTTTCAGGCATTAATGTCGGAAGGCTGAAATGATTCCCATCAGACCACCCATTTGGTGGAGTTAGCGTCATGTGGGAACTATATATCATGCCATCCTGAATCCGCCTCTATAATGCCAGTGCGGGAATGGATGTCAGAAGTACTGGGCATAATTTACATCCCCAAGTGATGTTGATGAAAAAAGTGCAGTGCTCAAATAGTGATGTTAAAATTGGCTACCCGGACTTCAGGAAGTGTTTAAACAGAAGTCCTAGTGTCAAGGGTTAAAAAACACGCCGGGTAGTAAGACTACCCAATAGCGCTGTGCAGTATGGTCATGGTCGACATGTTTCAGCCATACGGGCATCTAGCCCGGCTTTCTTCAGGACCGATAAACAAAAATAGCTACTGCAACTGCTTGTAAAGTGTAAAGGTGAAGAATATACACATGTACTGACAAAGTTACATATATACCAGGACATTTAATACTTAGGTGTCCACTGGAGGGAGAGGAATAATTCTTCTTCCTAACGGGAAACAAAAAGACACTATGTCAGACAACGCCAGATTGCACACACACACCAATACACACAACTCGGGACCGTGCAGGCACACATGCATGAATAATTTGCATTCTGCATAAATAAGAGCATACTAGCTCAATCACACTGAGGCATTTCCTCAAGGTGATACTCACCCAGCTTTGTGTGGGTGAAGACCTCACCTCACCCGGCAACCGCTCGGGGGAATGAGGCCCCGCTCTGTAGTGTAAAAAATGAATGAAAGACACAGTAAGCACATAACTTTACTGTGCCTAAACCAATGGTTTTACACTTAAAACCCAACGGACGTGTGATAGTTGCCCCACTGTCATAACCACCAATAACACCTTTTCAGATTTACAAAGTGCGCCCAAGTCGCACGTCATGCAATGTTCAACTCTGTGGAAAATCAAAATCTTGGCACTGCTGAGTGCTACCAGGTGACTTACTTACACAAAGTGGTTGTGTAGTAATTCGCGGTTAGGAGACGCTTGTCAAGCAACCTCTATCCTAGCTCTCCTACAACAAAAACCACTTGTTTGCCACCCGTGGCCATTTGGCAACAAAGGTATAGAGGTAATTGAATAGTGTCCTACTACACTCTCATATATAGGTATCAGGGACCCTTCATCAATGTGAGCTGCTCAGTTGAACATGGTGAACAGATAATCTACCACCTCCAAAAAACGCGCAGTTGTTGTAAGGGTAGGGGGCCAGGTAGGCTCCCTTAAGTGTAGATACCCTATCAGCATAGTTCCCAACTACGAGTAAAAACGCCGAAAAAAACGGCGTGAAGGCGCTGCAAAGCTCACCTGGCCGTCGGTACCCCGGCTCTGGACCCGAACGGAAGTGGAGGTGGTTAGAAAAACGCCCTTCCTCTTCATATAGCTACCATGCAAGCGTTAAGGGATCCTCGCTCAAAGACGGGTTCCAGCAGAATCGCGGAATAGCCGCGAGAGAGGACCGCTGTTTACTCGCGCATGCGTGGAGGGTGCGTGAACATGACTCTCCTGCGCATGCGCAGTCCTCGATGCTCGTAAACTCCCGGAGACGTATATATCACCGTCTGTTTCCTCGCGGGATAGGAGAATTAAAATGAGTATGCTCGTTGGTCTTTAAGAGGGAAGTGAGCGGTCCCAAGCCCAGGAGGGAGACATAACTCCTCAAACGTAAGCCCGAAAAAACCTGTCCAGACTGGTGTCAATATGTGACACTGCCCTAATGAAGGAAAGGGGATAATGCCACTGGGCAAACGCACACTGATGAGTGAAATGGATAGTGAACACCCTTCGATGCTAAACCATAGTGGGTGATCACGAGTTGATAGAAGAGGACTGTGATTGAAGCGCTTAGAGTGGTGAATCAGTTTACAAACACTCCAGATGGAGGTGTATTTTTTGAGACATTATCTAAGAGAAAGTTATTGTTCTAGGGTGTTAGTGAAGGTAGACAGAAGGGCCCCACACACAATTGGGTTGGGTGAGCTAGGGGATGTAAACTAGACTGCGTTTACATCCTGATTCAATAGACCCGCAACTGAACAGTTGCACTAAATATTCAAAAACAAACGGTATGTGGAGGGTCAAGGGGAAAGTTTCAAGACCTGTCTGCTCGCTCCCCTATATCCAGATACATAACACACAAAAGAGCAGATCAAGTCAGAGAAAAAGGTGTGTGCCTACATCAGTACCAGTGAGGTACCGGTGATGGGTGCGTGAAACATGGGCTGTGAAATGTTTCAGGCATTAATGTCGGAAGGCTGAAATGATTCCCATCAGACCACCCATTTGGTGGAGTTAGCGTCATGTGGGAACTATATATCATGCCATCCTGAATCCGCCTCTATAATGCCAGTGCGGGAATGGATGTCAGAAGTACTGGGCATAATTTACATCCCCAAGTGATGTTGATGAAAAAAGTGCAGTGCTCAAATAGTGATGTTAAAATTGGCTACCCGGACTTCAGGAAGTGTTTAAACAGAAGTTCTAGTGTCAAGGGTTAAAAAACACGCCGGGTAGTAAGACTACCCAATAGCGCTGTGCAGTATGGTCATGGTCGACATGTTTCAGCCATACGGGCATCTAGCCCGGCTTTCTTCAGGACCGATAAACAAAAATAGCTACTGCAACTGCTTGTAAAGTGTAAAGGTGAAGAATATACACATGTACTGACAAAGTTACATATATACCAGGACATTTAATACTTAGGTGTCCACTGGAGGGAGAGGAATAATTCTTCTTCCTAACGGGAAACAAAAAGACACTATGTCAGACAACGCCAGATTGCACACACACACCAATACACACAACTCGGGACCGTGCAGGCACACATGCATGAATAATTTGCATTCTGCATAAATAAGAGCATACTAGCTCAATCACACTGATGGGTGGTCTGATGGGAATCATTTCAGCCTTCCGACATTAATGCCTGAAACATTTCACAGCCCATGTTTCACGCACCCATCACCGGTACCGCACTGGTACTGATGTAGGCACACACCTTTTTCTCTGACTTGATCTGCTCTTTTGTGTGTTATGTGTTTTATTATGATTACTTGATACAGACAACTACATGCTGCCTGAGCCTTTTTCTGTTTCCCCCTATTATGTGAGTTCATGGATGCAGGCTTGTGTCCCACTGTAATTAATTCACATGTTTTGCCTATCTCGTTTATTTGCATATTAAATTGCCCTTATCCGGCTGGATAACGGCTAAAATATAGTACCGATTGGGTCTATAATTCTTCTTCTTCTACTGTTTGCTTGTTCAGGGACCAATGTCTCTTAAAATACTCTATGACAACTTCAGCAAACAGACTCCAGAAACCATTCCTTCCTCCAACGACGATCACCAGCCTACCATCGCCGCCTGGACCAGACAGCCAGCCTACCACTGCCTCCTGGACCCCGGTCACCATTGAAGATACCGCCACAATCATGAGGACCACTCACTCAGGAGCCCCCACGGGACCCTGTCCGCTGCACACCTTCCACAGAGCTGCTGTCACAATAGCACCCGAGCTACAATGCACCATCAACACCACCTTCAAATCAAGCACATTTCCCAACGACTGGAAATGCGCAGAAATCAAGCCCTTCCTCAAGAAACTCCCTGCAGACCCTACAGATCTGAAAAACTACTAACCCATCTCTCTCCTTCCCTTTGCGGCCAAAGTCACCGAGAAGATCGTCAACGCCCAGCTGGCAAACTTCATTGAAGAGAACGCCATCCTCAACCCTTCCCAATCTGGATTCCGCAGCAAGCACATCACAGAGTCTGCCCTCCTCGCCGCCACAGACAACATCTGCATGCTCCTCGATCAAGGCCACACCCTGGCCCTCATCTACTAGACATTTTTGCAGCCTTCAACACCATCTCCCATCACACTCTCACAGCCAGACTCCACGACGCCCTCGACTAGCTCAGCTCTTTCCTCACCGCCAGAACCCAAAGGATCAGACTCCTGCCCTTCCTCTCTGAACCCAGAGAGATCAACTGCGGAGTACCCCAAGGATCATCGCTCAGTCCCACGCTATTCAACATCTACATGGCCCTTCTCGCCTCCATCGTCAGACAGCATGGACTCAGCATAGTATCCTACACCGACGACACCCAGCTCATCCTCTTCCTCACAAAGGAACCCAACGCCACCAGACTCAGCTTCCAGGAAGGAATGAAAAACATCACATCCGGGATGAGCAGCAGCTGTCTGAAGCTTAACTTGGAGAGGACAGAAGTCCTTGTCCTGTGACCCACCCCCTCAGTTTGGGACAACACCTGGCGGCCCACCACACTCGGCAACCCCCACGGACTACACCCGGAACCTTGGCATCATACTTGACTTCTCCCTAACCATGACCCCACAGATCAACGCCGTCACCTCCACCTGCTTCAACACCATTCCCATCCTTCGTCGGACCTTCAGATAGATCCCCTGAATCCAGAAAGACCGTCACCCACGCACTCAAGCAGACTGGACTTCCGAAATGCCCTCTACACTAGAATCAACAAATCCCTGCTATGCAAATGCCAGGCCATCCAGAACACCGCAGCCAGACTCGTCCTCGGCATCCCAAAACATGATCACATACCCCAACACCTGCAAGACCTCCACTGGCTCTCCATCGAGAAAAGAGTAACTTTCAAACTACTCATCCACGCCTACAAATCACTCCACAACACCGGACCCAAATACCTCAACAAAAGAGTCTCCTTCCATGTACCCAAGAGAAAACGCCATTCTGCCCACCTCGCCCTAGCAGAAACTCAGCGCATCCGAAGAACCAGATTGGGTGGAAAAGCCTTCTCCTACATCACAGCAAAGGCCTGGAACGAGCTCCTGTTCAATATCAGACGCTCGCTCACTCACTCTGCACACCTTCGGGAAGACCTGGCTCTTCGGCTGACTCTGAGTTGCATCCTTCCAGCGCCCTCACTGGTGAGTAGCGTGCTTCACAATTCCCTGATTGATTGATTGGTCACATTTAAAGAGTTCAGTTTCTATCCATACATCCATTCTCGCTGACTTCTACTCACTACTACAAATTCTCATTTGTACTATTTGTTTCAAGAGCGATTCCAATTTAAGAACAGATGGACTAAACAATATGCCCATCATTTTCATGTTAGTGTTTTCTTACTATTTGCTGCTAATCACCCAGTTGTTCTTTTTTCTTTTAATAAAATATGATCCTACAAATTTATAATCTATATCGACCCCACATATAATCATAATCTATGTTAAAAACCTCTAATCTGCCACCCAGGGAAGCAGAAAGACTGTTGGGGCCATTTGGGGGGTGGGAGCTCGGCACAATATCTGGGCAGGCCACCCTCCCACCCCTTTTACTTACAAAAAAGCCCCCATGAGCCTCAGGGGCTTACTACTCCCCACCTCTCGGTTGGGGCAGATTGGAAGTAAAGACCCCCTGTCTGTCCTGGGGGGAGAGGAGGGGAGGAAGACTGTCTGGGTCATTTTGGGGTGGAGGCTCTTCCTGATGTCTGGGAAGGCCACTCCCACTCCGACATCATTAAGAAGAATCGCATTTGTGCCTACTGGGCTTCATCCCCCATTGAGGGTGCGACAGAATGAATGTAATGACCTTGTATTTATGCAGGAGCAGAAAGACGTTTGTGATGTAGCTTTGGAGCACTTGCACATTGCCAGGTGAGCCGCTCCCCCTTGTAGAACATTCCTTGATGTCTAGTGGGCTTTCTTCACCCGAAGGAGCAGATTGTTGGTAATGACCTCTGATCTGACCCCAGGAGCAGGAGAAAGTCTGTTGCCTTATTTAACGGGGTAGGAGTTTGGCTCGATTCCTGTGTGGACCACCTCCACCCCTTTGCATCATGAAAAGAAAATACTCCCTGGTGTCTAGCAGGCTTTCTGCCCCCCGGGGTTTGACTGGAGGTAAATAGCTCTTGTCTGCTCTGGGATGGGGGCTCAGCCCAATGTCCGGGAAGGCTCCCATGACAGCAAAAAAATTAAATCTTTCTAGGGTCTACTGGGCTTCCTGCCTCACAAGGAGCATATTGGATGTAAAGATCTAGTTGGTTTCTAGCCCATTGCCAAGAGGAGGGTGGGGCATCCCCACCAAATACACTCCCTGGAGGTGTAGTAGGGTTTCACTCTCCCCCCTCTCCTGTTGGGGGGAGCAGATTGGAAAGAAACACCTCCTATCTGCCCCCAAAAGGGAGCAGAAAGACTGCTGAGAGGATTTGGGCAAGATTAGAGATATTAAGAAAAACACCCTGGTGTCTAGTGGTCTTAATGCCCCATCCTGGGGGCAGATTGGAGGTGATTACCTTTAATCTGTCTCCCGGGGCTGGGCGAGAGGGGAGAGCATTAGCCCATTGCCAGCGGAGTCCACTCCCCTACCCAAATGTACTCCCTGAGGATATAGTGAGCTCTCTGCCCCAGACAGTTTGCGGGTTGGATGAAAACACCTCTTATCTTCTCCTGGAGGGGCAGAAAGGCATTTGGGGGTGATTTGGAGGAGATGGGGGCTAGGCCAGATGCCTGGACGGGCATCCCCCACCCATTTGTGTACAAACAAACCCAACCTTTGGTGTCTAGTGAGGCATAAACTCCAATCTGCCCCACATGCTAGACAGATATTTCGGGCTTAGGGTTACAGGGAGCATTAGCCTATTGTGTGTCTGGGATGTGCCCCAACTTTCTCTGCAATTATGTCAGCGCGCCATGCACAACGATTATCATCAGAGAAAACAACCTAGGTTGCTGGACAAGCTCTTTCTCCGCTCCAGAGGCTGAAATGAAAAAAATCAATCCTCTTGTGCTCACAACAGAGAGTTTTCCTGCCTCTGGTGCTAAGACGTGCTGGTGCCGTCATCAGCACCTGCACACTAGTGTTCAGGGTGGATCCAGCACGTCCTTAGCGTGCAAGAGGTTAAATCAAATATTTAATATAACATCATTTCCTATGGGATTTTATTTTAATTCCCTACCTCTATTATTTTCTATGGTGCGTGTCGCAGTACCCTGGGCTGGCCATGTGTGGTTCTGGACTTACCTCAGCTCTGAGCTGAAGTACTTGACTACTGCTTTTGGGTTCGTTTTGAACTATAGTGACTTTTGAAATGCAGGTTGTGAACAGCAATGGGCTTACTGTTTTGTAGGTGACTACAAATCTTTCTCATAACCCCTCCCATACCTTTCCTGAAACCCGCCCTTACTCCTCCCATAAACCCCTCTCTTTTAGCGGCAAGTATTCCCCCTTTTCCAGTCCCTTCCACATTTACACTAAAACGTATACTTCAACATGCAGACACTTTGCACCTGGTGGAGATTTCCACGACGAAAGAATTAGGCAAGGTGAAGACGAAAACAGTGCTTGCATGTTTCCATATAGCATTTTGTTGTACATTTGTAGAACTATAAAACAAACTACAAAATGCCGTTTGTGAATAGGGACCCAAGTCTCCATTTTTGCAGGTGTCTCTATTGAGTTAAATTGTTGATAACACCCTGAACAGCTGCATGTGTGTGTATCTTTAAAATTGTGGAAATCATTTCTTGTTCAAAGTCTGTGATTATTGTTGGGGGATAGTATTTGTTAGTTTGGGATTTTATTTCAGTTAATAGTTTGTGGTATGTTGCACTCGATAAAAGTACTTAGACCAATAGGATGTTTGTGTTGTGTGAAATTCTGTGTTTCCATGCGTCTCTGTTTTATTATCTAACATTTCAGTGGCAAAAATCCTGATTGTGATATGAGAGTAAATGCTGTATGACTAGCTTGAGACTTTTCTCTCACCAGTTGCCTACATAACAGCCCTCTGCTTTGGTTGCTTGGCAGCAGCATACGTAGGCCCAAAACCCAGAAACGTGCACACCTCGAGCCTATTACTAGGGTCCTAGACCCAAGTAGGGACTCTATACAAAACCCAGATTTCCTTTCCACGAAGATTGGTTTTTGTTCATGGGCATTGCACTGGAAAACTAGTAACCTGTTATCCACCACAGTGTGTCAAGGATCGCATAATTTGTCAGTGTTACGGTTTGACTTAAACGCTGTCTTCCTAATAGTTTGATCCGCCCCATAAAGCTTGCCTTGCCAGGTTGAAGCGCATCTTTTACTGCACTGATCATGTTGCAGGTGCTGCTTCACACTGTGCCTCATAGGACTGGGTCTCCTCAAGTATTGTTACGTAAACAGGGGGGTAGTAATGTGCTTAAAAACACAGGCTGAAGCATGAACATTTTACAAGAGATAATGTGTTTTATTTCATGATCTCCTTGTTTTTTCTTGTAGGATCAGTACATGTAAGCTCACTGAGTTATGCTGTACAGATCTCTCCTCTCTTCTGGGAACAAACTCCTCTCTCACAGTGCTGGAGCTGAGCAACAATAACCTGGGTGACTCCGGAGTGAGAGAGCTGTGTGCAGGACTGAATGACCCAACCTGCAAGATACACACCTTGGAGTAAGCAGCTGCTTCTCACCTGTATTATCTAATGTTTTAAAAAATGTATTAATAGTTATTTCAAATGACTCTAGTGGAACAACAATGGCTTATTAGAATGTCATATCTAAACCACATCAGAGAATAAGCTGTAACATTTTTCTTCTGTACCTTAAAATAGAAATAGTTAAGGAGGATGGCTAAGCTGTTGACCCTAATGGATGTGAAGCTCTGGAACCCTATTCCCCAATCCTGCAGGTTATGCAGCAATAATCATCCTGTAACTTAAATAAGGGGATTATAACTTGCCCCCCACCATGATTGCCTGGAAACATAGGACCTACTGGGAGCAGCCTCCTTGGTCTTCCTGGCTCCTCTGCAGATGGACGGGGCGAGTGCAGCCCAGCTCACCTCGAAGGCCCCTCCTGACAGGGGCCCCAGGTGAACCTAAGGCCGGTGATGTGGTACCCTCACTCTGCTCCCTCTCCTGGCCCTCTCTTGACAGCACACTGTTCAGCCCCACCTCCTGCCTGCACTCCACCCGCGTAGTGTTTGCATTGCTGTCCTACCTACCAGCCGCTGGTTGCGGCGTCCGCTCTGAGCGGGCAGCCCTGACCCAGTGGATGGGAGCTGCCATTTTGTATCGCTCCTTACGGGCAGTCACGTACCTTCCATTTGCTGGCCCACGTGAGGGTGCAGGGCTAGTTGGACAACACTGGCGTCTCGGCCACGGAGGCCTGTCCAGACATTTTTGGATTCCACCTGACTACTTTTCGACTGCGACCAGAGTGCTGCGACCACTCCTTATAAATATTCCTGCTTCTGGGCTACGTTATGGGGTAGACCAGCCTCGAGGACCATTCCCTGATCTTCCCGGTTGTCTCCTGGAGATTATCCCTTTGAAAGCACCTCCTCATTGGCTTCCTTCCTGCCCACTACTTCTCCAGGTGGGACATTTGCATTTTTAAAATAACCTTCACTACGTGGGGGAACAGGCTCAATCCCCCACAGCTTTGCCAGGCCTCCTTTGATTGCCCTGTGTCATACCTGCGATAGGGTCCCACCTTGCCACCAGGTGGATGACACCCCATTAAGCGCACTCGACAACATATGCTGACCACCTCTCCTGCTGCCCTTATTAAACATTGTGGCCCATCTATATATCCCACTGTGCGCCCACCATGGGTCTGGTGGACCCCAAACAACGGAGACTTTTAAACCTGCCAAAGCCACTGGCGAATCTGAGCCCTTATCAGATGCAGAAGATAGCAGTGATGCCACCCGACCCTCCTCTCCTCTGGAGGGAGTCGCAGCGATAGTGGCAGAGCTAAGGGCGGGTTTTGGTGCCATGGATGCCCACCTTGACAGCCTTATCTCCCAACTAGACCACTTTGGGGCGAATGTTTGGAGCTGCATGCTGACTGACTAAACGCAGTGGAGGAACTCATCTCCGGGGTTGAGGATTGCACATCCGGCGTAGTGTTCCACCTGGAAAAGATGGAACGCCTCCTATAATGAGGGTATGGAGGCCTTATCGCGTCAAAACAACATTCGAAAAACTGGTATTGCAGACACAACGAATATGGGATGCCCAGAACAGGCTGTAGAATCTCTCCTTACCGAGCTATTTGCCTCTGAACATTTTTACTCTACATTCATTATTGAGAGAGCACATCGGTCTTTTTGATGTCTGCCCCCTGCGGGGCACCACCCTGCCCTGTTGTGCCAAAGGTTCAAAATTATAGGGTCACCATACTCCGTCTGGCCCATGAACAGTCACCCTTGCAATATCAGAACACCACGATCTCTATTTACCCCAATTTCACACTGGTCATCCAGGAGGCCAGACGACAAGACATTGCTCCGCAAGTGGCTTCCATTATGGCATGCTGTACCCTGCCAGGCTCCGGGTGATGGTAGTCAACAAAGCCACATTTTTCTAATCCAAGGCCGGAATCCTATCCTTCTGCAGGCGGCTGGGTAAACTTTTCTCATATCGCGCTTCCCCAGGCGCGCCTTGACGGAACCACACATGTCTTCCAGTGGTGACTCGTTCAATCCCGGCTGACCGCATTTATGTCCAACTTGGCTCTTTGCACCACCGTTGGCAGCTGCCTTCATTTCTCCATTCATTCCATTCCCGAATTACATATTCCTGTTACATACCCTGATTCTATTAGACTAAATCTCAAACCGTATGTTTCAAAGCAGGCATTGACTTGTGTTGCGTTCCTCGCCTCCTAAGGAGTACTCCACGCCTTATGTTGGGTTCTTTGTTTGCATTTTTGTATTTTTCAGGATTCACTGGTTCCTTTATGTCTAGTGTGGGTAGGGGGTGGGAAACATGGGTTTATTTATTATGCGTTCTTTGTTTTCTTCCTTTATGTTTACTATTTTCGCTAGGCTGAACAGGACTAATCATGGCTTTATATGTGGACTTTGACAAGCATGGTAATCTTTTGTCTTCTGAATGGTAGTAAGTAACAATGAGCAAGTTGATCTTGCTTTCCTCACCTGGAATATTTGAGGTCTCATTAACCCTCGCACGGGTGAGCGGGAGTTGTCATATTTGAATCGACACAGAAAAACAGTGTCTTTTCTACAAGTAACACATATTTCCCCCTAACCCTCTCCCTCCTGTGCTGCCTCATGGGTGGAACTCACTTCTCCAATTACAGCTCATATTTCCGCGATGTGAGTATGCGTATTCATAGGAGCGTTCTTTGCTGACACTCAGGGCCATTACATATGAGTCACAGGCACTCTACTGGGGAGGAGAGTTCTACTGCTGAATGCATTATAAAACAACAAATGTATCAAACACAAACATGCATTATCCCAAACAAACTGCTCCCTATTATTGGGCTTTTGTGAGCCCTCACACTCTTGGACCCCAATGCAACTATCCCTGCTGCACTAGTGATAACCACACTCCTGAGTAGCAGGCTATCTCCTCTGCATCTTTTACCTCTTACCGACCATGACGGACCATCACCTCGGTCCTAATGTTAGAAAGGAAAATAAGCTCCCATCCCCCTTTTTAAAGGTAGACAGTCATAATTGTGATGCTGTGGGCCCCTCAAATCCCTGGGCCCCAGTCCTGCTGCATCTGCTTCCGTAATGATAACCAGCAGTGGCCACTTAGACACCTGGCAGCAGTGCCGTCTTCCCTAATGAATGGCCCTTTAAAAAAAAGAAAAGACCACTTATATTTTCCTCTTTGGGTTATCTCTCTGAAGAAGCTGTCTCTGGTCATTTGTAAACATAAAAATGAATGACTCCCCATACAGTGGTCCCTATTCTGGGCCTTCTCTTTGACAATATCTATGATTCTTGCTCCTTTCCTCGGTCTCCTAGACCATTACTGTGAGGCCCCGGGGATCAAGAGGATTCGGGCTCTGCATCTGAATGCAACCCTGATGGTCCTCTACCTGTCACCCCATGGTCTCCGCTTCCACACAAAAAATCTGCCCCATAATGGTTAATTGAGGTGCTACTGCCTGAAGGAGACTGGTGTGTTGGTAGTGTAGAAAGTTAAAAAAGAACCCAGCCTTCTTACCAGCTGTTAATTGATTGAGTCACTTAAAGCCAGGGCCACAGGAACTATGAGTTTCTGCAGCAGCCGCGGGTTCGACATAATTATCAGTTTACCGCATTTGCTATGTGATCCATAATCTGCTGCGCTCTGCTTAAAGCTTCATGGTGGCAAAGATGTATTCTTTTTGAGATGTAATGTAGGGGTGTTATCAGCTGAGATCTGGAATAAAGGAGACACAACAGTGTATGCATTACACACAGTTTGATTACTTATTACTAAAAAGTATATTTTGTAAGAACTGGTTTTATCTCAATCGATGCATCTTTTTTCAGCAGCCTCACTTAGACTATGTAAATACTATTTTAAAATAATGGCTTACATATTCACAGTGCTTTCTGCCACCGGCTGGGACCTTATAGCACAATAAACAGGGCCATTTGAATTATGTGGGAGGAGAAGCCACAATTATGCAGCAGGGTTGACTAAATTATGCAGCAAGCAAAGGCAAATTATGCGGCATAATGCTGTATATTTTGTGATAGTATTACTAGATTATTTTGTAATTTTTACGCTTGTTAATACTGTGCTGGCATATAGTGCCCCTCATAAGTACAAAATTAACACCCACATATAGCAATAGGCAACAGAAAGTGACCAGTCAACCTTTACAAAGCGCCTTCCACTGTAGGGTAACATGTGCTGCTGCATTTTTAGTAACTTTCAAACCGTTTGAGCTAGAAACAATTTTTTGTGTTAAAATCTGCAAATTATGCAGCAGATGATGGATTATGTGGCAAATGCGGGAAATCCAGAACTATGCGCAAAACGCCCAAACCGCAAAACTGCATAATTCAAGTGACCCTGACTATAAATACAAAGGTCACTTTTCCTCTGCACCAACTAGGTTTCAATTATGTGTCACTCAGCTTTAATACGCACAGACTTCTTCAGTGATGGTAGTTGCTAGCTGAGGTTTCATAACCCAAAAGACTACAATGATCATCGGTTAGTTTATCCTGCATTTATTTTTCAATTAAACTGTTGTGCATTATTTTATACACACTTGCATGACTTAAAACACAAATCACTTAGCCTTTTTTATTTTAGTTCAAGCCTCGGCAGCGCATGCACTGCTCTGCGTGCCATGCTGTGTTAAGTTAGGGATTTGAAGCTCCGCCCACTCTCCGCTCTTATTTTTCAAAAGCTTGTGTCCTTGTCCTTTGTAAATGCTGGTTTCTGAGTCCTTAATCGCCTTGTTAGTTGCTCCTTAGTACTGCTGTGTCTTCATTTGAAACCTCCCATGGCGACTGGCCCTCTTACTTCTGTTGGGACACAGTATGTTTTATTTGGTCTGTAAGCACTATTTTCTTTAATGGGTTTTGCCCTGCTGCAGGTAGATCTGGGCGGTAAATTTTGTTCTGCTCGCGGAAATTGCAATAATTTGACATTTTCGCGTTCCGCGGAGAGTGCAAAAATGTCAAAACTTTCGCAATCTGCCGCGAAAGAGCAGTTTTTTCTTGCTCGCGCTTTAAAAATGTGTCCTTGCGCGCGTGGTAGCGACTTACAGCTACCTGCGTTCGCCGACGAGTTTTCCTATCCGTTTGCGTGCACCATGAGATGTTGGATTGTTGGTAGCCGGTCGCGCTATCCCGCGCGAGTTTGCGATCGCGGACACGTTATTCGAGACCCCAAACTGGAAATAAGCATCGCGAGCGGGCGGGACAAGTGAAAACAAAATGGCGACCGCACGTGTAAGTTGGCAAGACATTTTTCAACACGATCACGCAGAAAATATAGCGAACAGGCGGGAAAAAAAACTTCTGCGTCTTCGCGATATTTCCGCGTGTTTGCGGAGATTTTTAACATTTTCGCGATAGCTTGCGAAAGTGAATTTCGCAAATTCCACCCACCCTTAGCTGCAGGCCCCAAGTGCTTTCCTTATATTCAGCACACCATGCATTCCAAGCTGCCGGGACAATTACCCATTGTTTGCATAGGCGAGGGGTCACGTGTGATCGCTTCCGGGCCACACCACTTACTTAAAGTTGTGCTCTGAAGTCTGTGTGCTTGTTGTGTGAGGAGCCGTCAAGTCACGTCAGGAAACAAGCATTTGCAAGGCAATAGGTCTTGTAATTACGCGAGTTTGAGCTATTGGCATTGTAAATGACAATGCCTTTTATTTATGTTTTGGTTTTTAAAACATAAGTAAAAGGCAATGTCATTTACAATGCTAATAGCTTAAACTCTCGTAAAAGCGAGACCTATCGCATTGCAAATGGTTGTATTAAACACAGTGAAAACACTTACTTGGCACTCAGAATCAACACGTTTATCACATGCGTGTCTGGTGTCTGTTCGCACCTCTTGCAGAGTGTTTGCCTCCTTCATTGTCTGAAGGTCTCAGTTAACGCGAGGCTACCAGCTCTCCAGATAATGGCGCGTCCTGGGCATGCAACAGACTACACCTTTCGAAGACCAGAGGGATGGTAAACCATTGTCGGCTCGTTATCACTAAACCTGTCAAATAAACAATCACTTACCCATATATTATGGTTTCTTTTCTCGTGGAAAACAGAGGTATCTGTTTACTCATTCTGAGCCCGAGAACAAGAGTACAAGGAGCAGTTCCATTGCTTTCCACCCCAATTCCAGCCATATTAAAACCAAGTCCATCTCAATAGTCAAAAACACAGAAGTAAGAGAGGTGTGTTAATGTTATTTGATTTTTGTCCTAATGGATGTAGGAAGCCTTCCCCTCCACCCCAAAATACATTGCAGTAACAGCAGCAAAACCTACGATCACAAAAGTATGGTCTATAGATGGAGTTAGGCATGCAGAGCCATACAGGGGTGGCTGGTGACATTTGAAAATGGTGAGGCATAAATACTGCACTGAGGCGAGCGAGGTTATCGAGCAAGCCCAAACTACCTACAGGGGCAAATGAAATGAAAAAAAAAGTGGGCAAATGGTGCATTCTCAAGAAAATTTGCGGAAGAGGTGGCTTGGCGAACACATCTCTGGGAGTAGTTAGACAAGTCTCTTTGCACTTGCACAGATACATCACTCTCCCTGCATTCACATAGGCACACTACTCACCCTGCACTCATAGAACCATTACTCACCCTTCCCTGACACATCACTAAGCCTGCATTCACCCATCCACATCACTCATACAGGCACACTGCTCCTCCTGCACTCACACAGACACCACTCACCCTTCGCTGAACTGCACTGAAAGATGCACATTGTTTCGGTCTTCCAGCACTCACAAAAGTAGACTGCTCACCCTGCACTCAGAAGGGCACACCACTCATCCAGTGTACCCTGTGCTGGCCATAAATGCATGTACATCAAAAACAACAACCAAAACAGACATTCGGCTTTTGACACTGCTAAGAAGTGAAGTGCCTTACACACCACTTATAATGATGAAAAGCGTGTCAAAATCTACACTCTTGGAACTGCGCGCACTCTTTGAAAACAACTGGAGCCATCTGGCTGCGCCACGGACCCTAAAGCTGTCAGTGAACAGCGGAGAAAGGGGAAAAAGAAACCTAAGAGAGAAAGTGTCATTCTGAGGTGCACAAATGGCAGCCCTGCGGCGCCAGCACCATATATGCGCGTCTGCTGTCCACTCGCTCCTAGCCATACCCCATGGCCGTCAGGAAAGTCACTATGAGGCAGAAGCACGGAGACACGGTGAGGGGCTTATATCCGAACATCCAGCCAAACATGCCAAGAATGCTAACACCTGTGAAGTTAGCCTTCAGCCTTGTGCATGTACACGCCAATGCATGAACCCTATAACCACGCTACTGGGAGCCTATTGACCTAACCGCCTCTAAAAGCACACATCATTCGCCGAAACCCATTAAACGAGCCAAAGACCTCCGGAGTAACCACAGAACAGCAGAGCTCCCTGGCAAATGCAAACGCAACAATGTCAATGTAAACACACCCAATGCGATTTAAGTAATGAGAGCGGCCTCCTGAAATTTGACACGTCACAGAAGGGAACCTTCTACCCTGAGCCTTGGCCTACAGTTTTCATTGCAGTCGGGGCTCAACTCGCTGAGTTACCTCGCGTAATAATTATTCTTTTCTTTCTCACCTCAAGACACAAAAATAAAGTCTTCATGTTAGTTTTACAAAATGAGCCTAAGGGATCACAGCACAAAATAAAATAACTGAGCATAGCAATAAACTAAAATCCCGAGACATTGGAGGAAAGTTCTCGGAGGGTGTTAGCCGAACATATTACCTCAAAGGCCATTAACAAATCAGATGTTTTAACTTACACAGTCGGGCTTGCGGGGTGGGGGGAGATGTTCGCACGGCGGTGGGTGGCAGCCTGAAGGGCATTAAAATAAATATATACAAAGGAAAACTTACCTCAGCCAGTCCGCGCCACCTCTGCTGCTCCCCTGCCTTGGCGCCTTCACGAACGGGCCGGCCCTGGAGTGGAGTGGCAGCCTCTCCCAGCCAATCCTGGCGCTGCCAGCAGCGCCAGGCATGGCAAAGGGCACAGCTAATTTTCACCCGAAGCACGCCCATTAGGTCCCCGAAGGGCTCTTAATGGGCATGCGCAAACAAGGAAAAACACAAGTGCGCATGAGTGGGCACGGTGCAAAAATGTGCCCTCCATCCCCACTCATGCGCACTTGTGTTGCTGCTGGTGACAATCACGTCAATCAACATGACGCCAGACCACCCACCCCCTTCAGTCTCTGAAGGGGGTGGGCAGTCCGACGTCATGATGACTGATATGATTGTCAGTTCTCCCTCCCTCGACGACTTTGAACTTAAGTAAACTGATTCAGTTTACTAAAGTTCAAACGACGAGGGAGCTGTGGGCGGGGGGGCTATGCCCCCACGCCCCAATGGACGCACCGCGGCTGGAGCCATGTACACCCTGTGGGGAGGGGCGGTAGTTTAAACTAGCTCAATAGGTCCCCAAAGACATTTAGGATAAAAGAGTTAAAAGGTGTATGTTTACTCTTTTCTGGAATAGTGCATTTATTGAACGAAACACGTTTTGGCACAGATGGTATGGGTAGCTATAAAAACGCACATCCAGTTCATTCTTTAACAGGCATTTGCAATGCAATAGGTCTCGCATTTTTAAAGTTCTGACCTATTGATATTGTAAATAACAATCTTAGGTATTGTCATTTACAATGCCAATAGCTCAAAATCTCGAATGCGAGACCTTTGCATGGCAAATGCTTGTCTTTAAATTAACCTCTTTGACCCTGCCAGCAAACTCACGGACCCCTCCCCACCCCCGGGCACTCCAAATAAATTAAGACAGCCTGGAAATGCAGAAAATAAACATCACTGCACTTCCAGGCCATATTCATTTGCATATAATTGCAGACGTGTTCGCGCCCTCCTGGGAACCCATCTACGCACCCCCCCAGGGCGGCGCGCTCCACAGTTTGAAGACCTCTGCCTTAGATCCACCTGGTATAACCAGCATACTGCTTTTTCAGTTTTTTATAGATTTTCCCCGGATGTACCAGTCGTGGTTGCCCTTCTCAAAGAAGGCCTTTGATTCCTTGGAGTTGCCTTTCCTCTATGCTACTCTACAGAGACTCGGCCTCCCTCCACAATTCATTGCATAACTGTGAGAAGTTGGCCTGATATGTAGTGTTTCCAATTCTGGAACCACTTAGTATCAGTCCAAACAAACCCCAAAGATGTCTGGTTGTAAGTCAACCTTGTTAGACAAGCTATCCTAGTGGTAGCATGGACTAAGCAGCCTTAAAGGCTTAACTTAAGAGGTCGTGTTAAGCGAGCTGTTTTACCACATACAATCCTGTAATCAAATGAAAGGACACCACACAAGTATATATTATAAAAATATATGTATTTATTTCTAAATTACTCCCCAGTACTCTTTATGAGGAAAGGGGCACAAGCGTTAAATCAAAAAGCACTGTTAAACATATAAAGTTGGCACAATTATGGATGAGGGCGGGGGGCCACTCAGACCATATACTAAAAAAATGGTATAAGTAACACTTATCGAACAATGGTTAGGCCTAGGGCCTAGAGATTCGCTGGGAGCAGTCAGGACTAGCAATGATGAAGTCGGGAGTAGCCCACAGGAGACGGGTGCAGCACGGAAAGTGCGGCGCGCACCAATGCACTGTCAATGGTGCGTAAAAGTCAGTTAAAGTGAATTAAAAGATACTTCCGCTGAACCTAGGAACACAAAACTTTAGACACAGACCCTAGAGGTGTGTACCAGTGTAAGGACACCGGCGTTGCAAAGTTACCTCACCCACAGGCCGTGGGTGCACAGGGTCGAAGTGGCGTCGGGTTCTGGCACGCAGGTTCTTGGTGCTTGGAGCTGTTGCAGCTGCAGGCGCTGTGAAGCAGAAGTGTCCGGTGCGATCCAAGGGTGGATCGAAGTAGAAAAGTACCTGAAAGCAGAGGGGACAGAGTCTGGGTCACTCAGCAGTGACCAGGGTGGAACCAGGACGGAACCAGGCAATGTCGGGCGCAATCAGGCGGTTGTCGATAGGCTTCTCTCCGCTGTCACGTGGGCTCTGGGGCATCTGCGACGTCCAGGAGCAGGTCACGATCTGTCCCACGTAGGCTCTCGCCGTCAGCACCGTCGGCTTCAAGATTGCAGCAAACAGCACTTGGCAAAAGCAATCCACGCGGAACCGGGAGATTGCTTATCACTCGAACCAGGAGGGTCAGAGTGGGGGCTCCTTTTCACAGGAGCTGGTGCAGATCTGGAGCAACCAGAAAAGCGAGTCGTATTTCAAGTTTCGTCGGCACAGGGGCCACAAGCCAGCTGGCAAGTGACCGGGCCAACGCGTCGAGCGCACACAAGCAGAAGGGCCCCACGCAGCACTCGTCGAGTGTGGAGGGGTGAGCTTTGGTGCAAGTGGAGCTCGGGGCTGGGGCTTCTCAAACCCCGGTGCACAGCTTCGAGGATCACTCGTGGGCTGCACGGTCAGCGTCTCGTGGCCTTTTCAAGATGGCGTGCCCCACGCTTCCGGTCGCCTCCACGGGTCTCAGCTCTGCAGGGACTGTGGATCGGGCAGGTAGAAGGCAGGCAAGCTTGATCTCGTCGATCTCTGTCGCTCGAGTTCCGGCGGGAACTGCAACAAAGCAAGGGTCGAGGGCTGGATGGTACCTGTTTGCACAGGGTGGTCACTCCTTGACCACAAGGGAGATTCTTCAGTCTTCTCACGTCGTGTAGAAAGTCGAAGGGTCCAGATTTCGTTTCTTATGTTTCTTCAGGATGATCTGAGGTCCGTTGGGACTGCTCCCCCTCTTATTCGAATCTAGGGGGTTGGACATCCTGCTAGGTCCCCTCCTATGGGTGGGACCCAGGAAGGGGGTGGTTACACCCCTCTCCTTTGATCCTGGCCGCGCTGGGACAGGGGCTGGGAGGCCCCAGAACCGGTTTGGCCGGATCCTGCCAGGGGCAGCCTTGTGCTCCCCAGGCAGTGTCTGGTTTCATTGAAACCTCCCTACTCCAATCCACTATCTCCTGTCTGGGGTGGTTTGACACCGCCCTGTGACAGGAAACTCTTTGTCCAGGCCTCCTCTGCCGGGTTTCGGTCAGCAGCAGGAGGCCAGACCCGTGTCTGTGGCAGGGGCATCCATTTTGTGGATCTGAGGCTCATTTTAAATCAACCGCGTTTCAGTAAAGTAACATGTCTTCTCCCTCTAGAAGGGTGGAATGCTACCCCCGTCGCCAGAACTGGCGAGGGGGTAGTATTCCAATTCGTATGACACCTTACCCGACATGTTTTGATAAAGCCAAACCAAAGTTGCTATATAACCGCGAGGATTATAAGGCGCTTAAGAGTATATGGTATGGCATTATCCCGGATCAGCTTAGGGAGTTGTTCCCGACAGTTGCAGACAGGCTCAGCTCATGCCAGAGCACCATCTCACATAAAACCACGCACTCTGCCTCCAGGATTGATGAGGCCTTCCATAGGAGTGGCTTACAGGCTATATATGTGTCCAGATATAGGTTTAGATATAGGTATACTATATCTAAGCAAGGGGTGATTACACCCACTTGCCCCAGCTGAGTGTTCAGCCAGTTGTGTCAATTTAAGAACCAGCCAGGGGTGGCAAAAGCTATGCTTCAGCCCCTGGTAGGCCTTGGTGGCACCTATGCCCTGAGCACCTATAGTGCATGGTACAGGGGCTGACAAGGAGTCCATTTCCAATTGTGGTATGTACCTATAGCACATGTATCATAAATTTAGAGAGAGAACAGCAGGCTCGGGGTCTGATTAGCAGGCCCACAGCCTCAGTAAGTCGAAAACCAGTGAAGCAAAAAGCAAAAATTGGGGTGACCATAGGATAGCAGACCCTACTCTCCTACATAACCCCCCCCCCCAAACGCAGGGACATTAAACTTAACCTTGACCAGATAAGTCTTCATGTTCTAAGTGGAAGTACCTGGAGAGACCATCTGCATTACCATGGTCAGTCCCTGGGCGGTGCTCCACTGTAAAGTCCATCCCCTGTAGGGAAATGGACCACCTGAGCAGTTTGGGATTTTCACCCTTCATCTGATTTAGCCACAAGAGGGGCTTGTGGTCTGTCTGAATTAGGAAGTGAGTACCAAACAAGTATGTGCTCAACTTCTTCAGGGCCCAAACCACAGCAAAGGCCTCCCTCTCAATAGCTGACCAACATTTCTCCCTGGGGGTCAGCCTTCTGCTAATAAAAGCAATGGGCTGGTCTTGACCATCTTGATTAAGTTGTGAAAGCACAGCTCCCACCCCCAACTCAGAAGCATCTGTCTGTACAATGAACTGTTTGGAGTAGCCAGGACTCTTCAGGATAGGTGCAGAGCACATGGCCTTCTTCAGGTCATCAAATGCCTTTTGACAGCTAACTGTCCACTGAACCTTTTTGGGCATCTTCTTGGATGTCAAGTCATTCAATGGTGTCACAATGGACCCATAGTTCTTTACAAATTTTCTGTAGTACCCAGTCAGGCCCAAGAAGGCTCTGACTTGTGTCTGGGTAGTTGGAGGAGCCCAGTCCTGTATGGTCTGGATCTTGCTCTCCAGTGGTTGAACTTGACCCCCACCTACTAGGTGGCCCAAGTACACAACCTTGCTCTGCCCTATCTGGCACTTAGTAGCCTTGATAGTCAGGCCTGCCTTTTGCAGGGCCTCCAGAACCTTCTTCAGGTGGATCAGGTGATCCTCCCAGGTGGAGCTAAAGACAGCAATATCATCTAGATATGCTGCACAAAAGTCATCCAGCCCAGCAAGGACTTGGTTCACCAACCTTTGGAAAGTGGCAGGTGCATTCTTCAAGCCAAAGGGCATTACCACAAACTGATAATGCCCACTAGGGGTAGAGAATGCTGTTTTGGCTTTTGACTCTTCAGCTAACCTGATTTGCCAGTAGCCAGCTGTCAAATCAAATGTGCTCAGAAACTTGGCAGAAGCCAATTTATCAATGAGCTCATCTGCTCTTGGAATGGGATGAGCATCTGTCCTAGTGACAGCATTGAGACCTCTGTAGTCCACACAAAACCTCATTTCTCTCTTTCCATCTTTGGTATGAGGTTTTGGCACAAGGACCACTGGGCTAGCCCATGGGCTCTCTGATGGCTCAATCACTCCAAGCTCCAACATCTTTTGCACCTCAGCCTTTATACAATCCCTGACATGGTCAGGTTGCCTGTAGATCTTATTCTTCACAGGCAGATTGTCACCAGTGTCCACCTCATGGGTGCACCAGTTAGTCTGGCTGGGTGTGAGTGAAAACAATTGTCTGTGGGCCTGCAACACCTGTCTGCAGTCCACCTGTTGCTGCTCAGTGAGGCTGCCTGCCAAGGCTACTCCATCAACTGAACCATCATCAGGGTTCTGGGAAAGCAGGTCTGGGAGAGGGTCACTCTCTTCCTCCTGTTCCCCATCTGTGGCCATGAGGAGACTCATGTCCTCCCTGTCAACAAATGCTTTCAAACGATTGACATGGAGCACCCTGCCAAAGTCAACCAAGTAGGTGACTTCTCCCTTCTTTTCAATGATAGGGTAGGGTCCAGTCCATTGGTCCTGGAGAGCTGCTGGCCCCACTGGGTCCAACACCCACACCTTCTGCCCTGGCTGGTACTCAACCAGAACAGCCTTTTGGTCATGCCAGGCTTTCTGTAATTCCTGACTTGCCTCAAGGTTTTTGGATGCTCTCTCCATGTATTCAGCCATCCTGGAGCGGAGACCAAGTACATAGTCCACAATGTCTAGTTTAGGCTTTTTGAGAGGTAACTCCCATCCTTCCTTCACCAAACTCAATGGACCTCTTACAGGGTGGCCAAACAAAAGTTCAAAAGGGCTGTAGCCAACCCCCTTCTGTGGGACCTCTCTGTAAGCAAAGAGCAAGCAGGGTAAAAGGATGTCCCATTTCCGCCTAAGCTTCTCTGGTAACCCTTTTATCATTCCCTTTAGGGTCTTGTTGAATCTTTCCACAAGCCCATTGCACTGTGGATGGTAGGGTGTGGTAAACTTATAGTTTACTCCACACTCTTTCCACATTGCTTTTAAGTATCCAGACATAAAGTTAGTACCTCTGTCTGAAAGAACCTCCTTTGGAAAGCCCACTCTTGAGAAAACTGCAATGAGGGCTTTTGCCACCACAGGAGCTGTGGTGGTCCTCAGGGGAATTGCCTCTGGATACCTGGTGGCATGATCCACTACCACCAGTATAAATCTGTGCCCAGATGCTGTTGGAGGATCCATGGGACCCACAATGTCTATTCCAACTCTTTCAAAGGGTACCCCCACCACAGGTAGTGGTATCAGGGGGGCCTTTGTTGTGCCACCTGACTTACCACTGGCTTGGCAAGTGACACAGGAGCGACAAAACTCCTTGACATTTTCTGACATGTGAGGCCAGTGAAAGTGTGGAACAAGCCTGTCCCAAGTCTTATTCTGGCCTAGGTGTCCTGCAAGGGGAATATCATGGGCCAAGGTAAGAAGAAAGCCCCTAAACTTCAAAGGTATAACCAACCTCCTGGCTGTGCCAGGCTTGGGGTCTCTAGCCTCTGAATAAAGGAGTCCTTCATCCCAATACACTTTATGGGTACCTTGAGCATTCCCTGCAGCCTCAGCAGCAGCTTGCTGTCTGAGGGGTTCAAGTGAAGGGCAATCTAATTGAGCCTGCCCCAGGTCTGCCCTTGAGGGTCCCCCTGTCCCCAGAAACTCAACCTGATCAGGTTCAAGCTCCTCAGAGACAGTCTCCTCTTGGACTGCAGAATCAGTTTCCTGTGAAACTTGATCCTCAACCTGGGGCAAGTGGGAAGGCACAGCCTTAACCCTCTTGCTCCTCCTCTTGGGTTGTGGTTGGTCTATTGTTTCAAGATCCACCACTGGTTCAGGAAGGCACTTCTTAGCCTGAGACCTTGTCACTGCAAGGACATGAGCTGAAATCCCTAGCATTTCTGCATGAGTCCTGTACTCCACTTCTGACCAAACTGAGCTTTCAAGATCATTGCCTAATAGACAGTCTACTGGGAGGTCTGCACTCACAACAACTTTCTTTAGGCCATCTACCCCTCCCCAGGAGAAGTTCACAACAGCCACACTATGGGAAGTAGTGGAGTTGCTTGCATTGGTCACTAGGTAACTTTCACCTAGTACAATCTGTCCAGGGTCCACAAAGCCAGGTGTCACCATTGTGACACTGGCACAAGTGTCCCTGTAGGCCTGAGCCAGTTTCTCATTGATTAAGGGAGTCTGCCTATATTTGCCCAGGTTACTGGGGCTTACTGCAGTGGGCAAAGACAAGTCCACATCATATACGAGAACTGCCTGTGTGGGGATTCTGACTAGGCCAGATTCCACCTCAGTACCCAGGGTCAACCCTACTAAACCCTTTGGCTGTGTACCACCACTGTTAACTGTACTAGGGGGTGCAGGTGCTTTAGGAGCTGCAGTGGTGGGGACTGGATTTTTCTTAGTGCATTCACTGCCCCAGTGTGAAACTGATTTGCAGGTATTACACCAAGGTTTCTTTGGGCCATCATTCTTCTTTTTCTTGTTTCCATTTTGGGAACCCCCCTCCTTATTACTAGTTTGGGGGCCTGAAGACTTCTGGTCCTTTTCTTTATCTTTCTGATTCCCACCCTTCTGGTCTGTTTTCTTCTGGTCACCTTGGTTCTGGTTTTTCTGCTTAATCCTTGTTCTGACCCATTTGTCTGCCTTCTTTCCCAATTCTTGGGGAGAGGTCAAATCAGAGTCAACAAGGTATTGATGCAACAGCTGGTTCTGACAGTTATTAAGGATCTGTTCTCTCATCATAAGATTGTACAATCCTGTATAGTCTGAAACTTTACTTCCCTGCAGCCAACCCTCCAGAGCCTTAGTGGCACAATCTACAAAATCAGTCCAGTCCTGAGTCTGTGCTTTTTGGGTGTCTCTGAACAACAACCTGTATTGCTCAGTGGTTAGGCCAAACCCTTCAATAAGAGCACTCTTCAGAACAGAGTAGTTTTTGGCATCCTCAGGTCTAACAGTGAGGAGCCTGTCCCTCCCTTTCTCAGAAAAGGAGTACCATAAAATTGCTGCCCACTGATCCTCAGGGACCTGCTGTACCATGCAGGCCCTCTCAAGAGCAGTCATCCATTTGTGGATATCATCCCCTTCCTTGTAGGGGGGCACAATTTTTGTCAGGTTTCTATTGTCATAGGCCCTGTCTTTTTCTTTAGGAACTTTGCTGCCACCAGTGGCATCTAAGCCACACAATTTTCGTTCTCTTGCTAAAGCAAGTTTAGCTTGAGCCAAGGCTACCTCTTCCCTTTCTATTTGGAGTTGGACAGCCCTCATCCTGGCCCTATGCTCTTTTCTCTGGGAGGGAGTCATCCCTCTTTGAGATTCTCTTGAGGCACTAGAAAGGTGAGAGTCCCTTGATAGAGATCTCTCCCTTCTGTTGCCTGGGAGAATTTGGTTATGAGATCTGGAGTGGTGCTGGCCCTCTCCATTCCCATGTAGGTCCAAGTTGGCCTGGTTAAGCCTGGCAACCTGTACCTGGTTTCCCCTCTGATACTGATCTTCAGGCTCTTCTACATCAGAGCCTTCCTCTTCCTCTTCCTCCTCCTCTTCTTCTTCTGGAAGATTCTCATTCTCAGGGGAGTGTATCCCTTCACCTGATTCTAAGGGAGCCTGACTCACCTTATCTAGGTCATCCTTTTCTAGGAGAGCTATTAGGGAAGGAATGGTAGGGCCTCTGCCCTTTTTTAGCCCCCTGGCTGTGCACAAGGCACTCAGGTCTTTGTGGCTAAGGTTGTCATATCTGGATGTTGTCCCTATAGGATCAACTTCTACAGGAGCAGAGCCTGAGGCTCTACCTGTATCAGACATGACTGCTAGTGAGGTGTAAGTGGTGCACTTACCTACACTAAGTGGTTTCCTACTGTACCTTGCTAGTGAGTTGTAGTCAGGGTGTGCTAATCCCTTTAATCTACAACTACTAAGTTCAGTAGAACTTAATATGCTAAGCTTTTGATTTATATGTACCTAGAGGTACTTGATGTGATCTTTCAATTTGATAAAGATTGCAATGGTAAAACAAACAGCAAGCTCAAATCTGCACCGCTGCACACCAATGTGAGAAGTTGGCCTGATATGTAGTGTTTCCAATTCTGGAACCACTTAGTATCAGTCCAAACAAACCCCAAAGATGTCTGGTTGTAAGTCAACCTTGTTAGACAAGCTATCCTAGTGGTAGCATGGACTAAGCAGCCTTAAAGGCTTAACTTAAGAGGTCGTGTTAAGCGAGCTGTTTTACCACATACAATCCTGTAATCAAATGAAAGGACACCACACAAGTATATATTATAAAAATATATGTATTTATTTCTAAATTACTCCCCAGTACTCTTTATGAGGAAAGGGGCACAAGCGTTAAATCAAAAAGCACTGTTAAACATATAAAGTTGGCACAATTATGGATGAGGGCGGGGGGCCACTCAGACCATATACTAAAAAAATGGTATAAGTAACACTTATCGAACAATGGTTAGGCCTAGGGCCTAGAGATTCGCTGGGAGCAGTCAGGACTAGCAATGATGAAGTCGGGAGTAGCCCACAGGAGACGGGTGCAGCACGGAAAGTGCGGCGCGCACCAATGCACTGTCAATGGTGCGTAACAGTCAGTTAAAGTGAATTAAAAGATACTTCCGCTGAACCTAGGAACACAAAACTTTAGACACAGACCCTAGAGGTGTGTACCAGTGTAAGGACACCGGCGTTGCAAAGTTACCTCACCCACAGGCCGTGGGTGCACAGGGTCGAAGTGGCGTCGGGTTCTGGCACGCAGGTTCTTGGTGCTTGGAGCTGTTGCAGCTGCAGGCGCTGTGAAGCAGAAGTGTCCGGTGCGATCCAAGGGTGGATCGAAGTAGAAAAGTACCTGAAAGCAGAGGGGACAGAGTCTGGGTCACTCAGCAGTGACCAGGGTGGAACCAGGACGGAACCAGGCAATGTCGGGCGCAATCAGGCGGTTGTTGATAGGCTTCTCTCCGCTGTCACGTGGGCTCTGGGGCATCTGCGACGTCCAGGAGCAGGTCACGATCTGTCCCACGTAGGCTCTCGCCGTCAGCACCGTCGGCTTCAAGATTGCAGCAAACAGCACTTGGCAAAAGCAATCCACGCGGAACCGGGAGATTGCTTATCACTCGAACCAGGAGGGTCAGAGTGGGGGCTCCTTTTCACAGGAGCTGGTGCAGATCTGGAGCAACCAGAAAAGCGAGTCGTATTTCAAGTTTCGTCGGCACAGGGGCCACAAGCCAGCTGGCAAGTGACCGGGCCAACGCGTCGAGCGCACACAAGCAGAAGGGCCCCACGCAGCACTCGTCGAGTGTGGAGGGGTGAGCTTTGGTGCAAGTGGAGCTCGGGGCTGGGGCTTCTCAAACCCCGGTGCACAGCTTCGAGGATCACTCGTGGGCTGCACGGTCAGCGTCTCGTGGCCTTTTCAAGATGGCGTGCCCCACGCTTCCGGTCGCCTCCACGGGTCTCAGCTCTGCAGGGACTGTGGATCGGGCAGGTAGAAGGCAGGCAAGCTTGATCTCGTCGATCTCTGTCGCTCGAGTTCCGGCGGGAACTGCAACAAAGCAAGGGTCGAGGGCTGGATGGTACCTGTTTGCACAGGGTGGTCACTCCTTGACCACAAGGGAGATTCTTCAGTCTTCTCACGTCGTGTAGAAAGTCGAAGGGTCCAGATTTCGTTTCTTATGTTTCTTCAGGATGATCTGAGGTCCGTTGGGACTGCTCCCCCTCTTATTCGAATCTAGGGGGTTGGACATCCTGCTAGGTCCCCTCCTATGGGTGGGACCCAGGAAGGGGGTGGTTACACCCCTCTCCTTTGATCCTGGCCGCGCTGGGACAGGGGCTGGGAGGCCCCAGAACCGGTTTGGCCGGATCCTGCCAGGGGCAGCCTTGTGCTCCCCAGGCAGTGTCTGGTTTCATTGAAACCTCCCTACTCCAATCCACTATCTCCTGTCTGGGGTGGTTTGACACCGCCCTGTGACAGGAAACTCTTTGTCCAGGCCTCCTCTGCCGGGTTTCGGTCAGCAGCAGGAGGCCAGACCCGTGTCTGTGGCAGGGGCATCCATTTTGTGGATCTGAGGCTCATTTTAAATCAACCGCGTTTCAGTAAAGTAACATGTCTTCTCCCTCTAGAAGGGTGGAATGCTACCCCCGTCGCCAGAACTGGCGAGGGGGTAGTATTCCAATTCGTATGACACCTTACCCGACATGTTTTGATAAAGCCAAACCAAAGTTGCTATATAACCGCGAGGATTATAAGGCGCTTAAGAGTATATGGTATGGCATTATCCCGGATCAGCTTAGGGAGTTGTTCCCGACAGTTGCAGACAGGCTCAGCTCATGCCAGAGCACCATCTCACATAAAACCACGCACTCTGCCTCCAGGATTGATGAGGCCTTCCATAGGAGTGGCTTACAGGCTATATATGTGTCCAGATATAGGTTTAGATATAGGTATACTATATCTAAGCAAGGGGTGATTACACCCACTTGCCCCAGCTGAGTGTTCAGCCAGTTGTGTCAATTTAAGAACCAGCCAGGGGTGGCAAAAGCTATGCTTCAGCCCCTGGTAGGCCTTGGATGCACCTATGCCCTGAGCACCTATAGTGCATGGTACAGGGGCTGACAAGGAGTCCATTTCCAATTGTGGTATGTACCTATAGCACATGTATCATAAATTTAGAGAGAGAACAGCAGGCTGGGGGTCTGATTAGCAGGCCCACAGCCTCAGTAAGTCGAAAACCAGTGAAGCAAAAAGCAAAAATTGGGGTGACCATAGGATAGCAGACCCTACTCTCCTACAATAACTCTTCCTTTTATATTCTGCACCAGTGCCTGCATAGGGGTCATTGGCTCATTATCAGACCCCTTCACCGTAACAAGAGGCACCAGGCAAGGGTGCTCTCTCTCACCTTTATTGTTCATCACGCTATGAATCCTCTGGTTTTCCATTTACAAGAGAAACACCTATACAGGGGTCTTCATTTTAGACCAGGCTCGCTCCTTATTTCAATGAATTCAGATAACATCCTATTGTTCATCAAAAACCCCTTGGAAAACTTGACCACTCTCATTCGTGAGATTATCTGTTTTGGCGGCCTTTTGATGAAATCTGAACTTTTCCCTCTCCCTGGCATTACTAGCTCCCCCTCCCCACCTCATATCCCACTCCCCCCACCACCACCCGCTGGGATGACTCTCTCCCATGGTGCAGACTCTACAAAATAGTTGGGCGCAGTCCAACCTAGAGACAGAGAAGAGGTTCTTCGTCTGAGTTATGGCCCTACCATTGACAAACTAACCGAACAGATAGAATGCTTGATACCACTTTGCTTATCTATGACAGGCCGGATTGCCATTATTAAAATGGTAGTCCTTCCCTGTTTTCTTTATTTCTTCCAAAATATACCTATATGTTGGGATCTGGTCCTTGAGATCTGAGAACTCTAGTGTGTGAACGTTCCCTGCGTGGAACAAGGAGTATGTAGTGTTCTGGCCACGGCAGTTGCTGCCGGGGAGTCCCTGTAACTGGAGCTAATAAAGTATCCACCTTCCCCATTTCCCGTGTGGAGACTTACTTCATTTCACTGGTGACGATTACTCCAGTTTCCAGCCCCCCCATCGATGGATTGAAGTCTGACAAGCCGCTTTGTTTCCTGTGTCTTGCATCTGCTTGGTGTGCCAGCGCTGATTCCTACGTTCCCTGCTCGTTCAGCCTTCTTGTTCCACGGTTGTGCTGAACTGCTGGATGCCTGTATGTCGGCGTGTTCATCCATTTGAGGTACTTTTTGGGAATTTCGCTGCTCGGCGCGCGATCGAGCTGTTGCTTGCTCTCGCGTCATCACGCCTGCGCATTCCCTGCTTGCCTGACTTTCAATCGGGACGTGCACGCAATGTACTGACGTTGCGCGCGGCCATTTTGTTGTTATCTCCATGGCAATTTTGCTGACACACACAGCTTTACATTGAATGCGCTCAGCCACTAATGCGCTCATTTCCACGGCACAATTTGGTTTCACATTGCATGTGCTGCGCCACGAATGCGTTTGTACTGTGTGTGCTGAATAAGTATCGGCATCTCAGCGTTCTACATGTTTTATTTCCACTGATGCGCACAGCTTCTATCACATGTGCTCACAGCGTTCAACATGTTTTATTTTCACTGATGCGCACAGCTTCTATCACAACAGCGCTGTCAGTTGCAGTGGTTTACTTTCGCTGATGTACACAGCTTTATCAACAGTGCATTTCATCATTTTGTTATTCAATTTATATATTTAGCGCATCACTGATGCGCACAGTGTAATTGTAACGTGCTCAACTAACTTTCTCTACTTTTCACCACTGATGTGCTCTGTTTCAATTATTATGCGCATTACTATGTAACACTTTGTTTTCCTTGCAGAAGTTTTCGTTCTACAATTTGTTTAAGATCTGTGTGGGGCAGCAACTCACCCACGTGCCATTATGGATCGTGTTTTGGCACCTCCTGCCTTCTTACAGACCGCTGGTACACCTCCTGTAAAGTGGGATGATTGGAAAGATACTTTTGAGGCGTATCTTGAGGCAATGGATGGGGAGACTTTTATTTCTAAGAAAAAGAAGGCTTTCTTAATTTATAACTTGGTGCTGAAGCCAATAGCGTTTTAAAAACTATGTAAAAAAATACAATAAAAATATATTTAAAAAAACAACAACAAAAAAAAAACTTTACCCATGGAAATTGTGAGCACCTTAGTAAGCGGTGGAGACCATGGCGACTCCTTGTTGGTCGATGATTATGCTTCGGTCATCAAAACTTTGGACAAACGTTTCAGTCCCAAAAGAAACATTGTTCTTGAACGTCACAAATTTCTCTAGCGTGCTCAGACTCCTGGCGAATCTATCAATGATTTTGTAGCTGCCCTCAGAATTCTTGCAGTCAATTGCAATTAAAGAGAGTTCAGAGATGAAATTATTAGGGATCAGCTAATTGAAAAGACTTCCAACAAAAAAATCCAAAAGAAATTGTTATCTTCTGATGATCCTGACTTAGAAACTGCTCTCACTCTTGCCAGATCCAATGAACATTCTCAGTTTTGTGTGAAAGGAATGAGCAATCTTGCCTCTTCTACCGAGGTAAAGTTATTGAAATCCACTTCTAAACCATCTAAATCGCCTTCCGTTAATGTTGCTAAACCTTCTCTTGTTAGCAATCCACATTCCTCTGTAGTGACTCGTAACTAAACCAAAACTGAACAAAAGGATGTAATGTGTTTCCGTTTTGGTAGTACCAACCATCTTGGTAATGCCAAATTTTGTTTTGCCTTAAATCAGACTTGTTACAATTGTGGAAAGAAGGGTCTTTACTCTAGGATGTGTAAAGCTGCTTCCACCAAGAAAAACCCGGATCAAACTGTGAAAGCCATTGCTGATTATTATTATTATTATTATTATTATTATTTATTTTTGTAAAGCGCGATAGTCACCCAGAGGTATCCCAGCGCTGAAGAACCCTGAATTCACCAGGTAACGGAGCAAGAAATTGAGAAGGACAAGGGAGGAAAGGGGGAAACTGAAGCAGAAGGAGGGGAGGGGGTATGCAGGATTTAGGGAAAAAGATGAGTTTTTAACAGTTTCCTGAAGCGCAGGTATTGAGGTTCAAGACGTAAGTTACGGGGAAGTGCGTTCCAAAGGCGGGAGGCTTGAACCGAGAAACGTCTTCCTCCTGCTCGTGTTTTTCTGAATCTAGGAATGGTAGTAAAGTTTTCTGCATTGGAGCGGAGGGGCCTAGAGTTCCTATAGGGAGTGACCAGTTTGCTGAGAATAGGAGGGCCTTGGTTCTGCAGCGTTTTGTGAACGAGACATAGGGCTTTAAATTTGACTCTCTCCCTTATGGGGAGCTAATGGAGAAGTTTGAGAGCGGGCTTGGCAGATGATCTGGCCGGGGTGTTAGTGATGATCCGGGCGGCCACGTTCTGAATTGTCTGTAGTTTAGTAAGAGTCGCTTCGGGGGCACCCAGATAAATCACGTTACTATAGTCCAGTCTCGATATTATGAGACCTTGGACTAAAAGTTTTTGGGATTTAGGGGGGAGGAGGGGCAGGACTTTCCTCAGAGATTTTAAGAGGCCGAAGCAGGTCCCTGCCACCTTCTTGGCTTGTGAGGTGAAGGAGAGATCGGAATCGATCCACACCCCCAAACTTTTCACCTCTTCCTTAGGGTCAGGGGGCGGACCCAAACAGGCTGGCCAGCTGTCCAGGGGAAGTGAGGTTCCTTTTGGGCCAAGTATGAGGACCTCGGTTTTTGTCCCGTTGAGTTTTAGGGCTGATCTGTTCATCCAGTGGTGAACCTGCGTAAGACAGTTGAACAGATCAGCTTTCTGCTGCTTGGGATGGGACAGAGACACCACTAGTTGAGTGTCGTCGGCGTAGCTGACGACGCTCACTCCGAAAGGGATGATAACCTCCTCCAATGTGGACATATAGATATTAAATAACGTGGGGCTCAGGGAGGAGCCCTGAGGGACACCACATTGGAGGGGCATTTCGGAGGAGCGGGCGTTCTTTTCCCAGATTTGGTAGGAGCGTTGGGCCAAGAAAGATGAAAGCCAAGATAAGGCTGTTCCTTTCACTCCCATCCTAGCCAGTCTTTCGATAAGTAGTTGGTGGTCAACTGTATCGAACGCTGCACTAAGGTCGAGGAGGATCACTGCCACTGATCCTCCCCCATCCAATAGTGCTCTTGCCTCCTCTACGGCAGCCAGAAGGGCGATATCCGTGCCTTGTCCAGGTCGAAAACCTGTCTGGGAGCTTTTTAATTTATTATTGGTTTCTAGGAACTGAGAGAGTCTCCTATTGACCAATTTTTCTGCGACCTTGCTTACTCCAGGCAGAAGGGAGATGGGTCGGTAGTTAGCCATATTCTCGGGGTCCAATGTAGGTTTCTTCAGCAGGGCTTTTACCACCGCCTTCTTCCAGCTTGGGGGTACAGCTCCTTGTTGGAGAGAGGTATTAATCAAGTGGGTAAGGGAAGGGATGATAGTAGGGGTTACCTCTTTAAGGATATGGAGAGGAGCAGGATCACTGGGGGAGCCGCTCTTCATAGAGTTGAGCACATTTCTCACCTCGTCCATCGTGACCTGGCCCCACGTGGACAGGCAGGTGGTAGTGTGTGGGCAGGCGATATTTTCCTCAGGACTGGATGGGGGGATAGATTCCAGAATTAGTCTGATTTTATCGTGGAAGAAATTGGCCAATTTCTGGCATTTCTCCAGATCGGCTTCAGGATCGGCAATGGGTCTTGTTCCTTGTCTTTGGGGTTTAGACAGCTCTTTAAGGATGACGTATGCTTCCTTACTGGAGCAGCCTGCGTTCTCTATTCTCTCCTGAAAAAACGTGCTTTTGGTTTTATGAATAGCAGTTTTATACGTCAGGAGAGAAGTAGAGTAGATGTTCTTGTTCGTTGCTGTTTTATCGCGCCTCCATGAGCGTTCGGTTCTTTTGCACTCTTGCCGCAGAGTTTTAAGCTCAGGAGTGTACCATAAAGCAGGTGGTATTCTTTTAGGTTGTTTCTGGGTGGTAGTTATCGGGAGTAACATATCCAGTGAGGAAGTGATCCAGTCGCTGAATTGTTTGTCAGCTATATTGGGGTCAGACGAGAGCGCAGGAGTGGACTCTGCAAGAGAGGCGGCCCAAATCTCCGGTGATAGTTTGCGCCATTGTCGGTCGGTGACTTGGGTTTTTGGAATTGAATAGGCGAGAGTGGGGATTTCCCAAGAAAAGGGTACCAGAAAGTGGTCCGTCCATGGTAAGGTCACCGGTGGATCGGTGGTCATTGTTGCTATGTTGGTGATGATAGGGTCTAATAAATGGCCTTTATCGTGAGTAGGCTCTTTATTCACTAGACGAATGTCTAGAGATGTTAGATCGTTCCTAATGTCCGATGCTGCTCGATCCGTGGGGTCCAGGAAATGGACGTTCAGGTCACCTAGTAGAAGGAAATTGGGGACGGAGGAAGCTAGTTGTGAACTAAATTCGACAACAGCGTTGGTGAAATTACCCGGGGCCCCTGGTGGGCGATAGATTAGAAGTCCTGCCAGGGTAAGGGCTGGGGCGACTTGGATGGAGAATTGGCCGCTCTCACAGTCCTCAATACCAGCGTTGGTCATGCGGCAGGTAAATTGTTCCCTGTGGATTATAGCTATCCCGCCTCCTCTCCCTCTTGGTCTATTAAGAGCTTGACAAATGTACCCGGTAGGAAGGGCCGTGACAACATCTGAATCGGTATTGTCAGAGAGCCATGTTTCCGTTATGAACAGCAGGTCGAGCTCCTGGTGCTGAATCAGGAGGTTCATTTCGGTGGCATGTTTGGGGAGGGAGCGGCAATTAAGAAGTCCTAGTTTCAGAGCAGAAATGGGTGGGTTCGAGGAGGGAGTCAGATTACATTGTGAACAGGTCGAGAATGCCTTACCTGCAGTGAGCGAGTGGTGGCAGGCTAGGGCATTCTTGGGTCGTAAGTTGTATAAGATGTCCGCTGTATACGTTATTCGATCCTGAGGGGTACCCGGCATAGTAACGGGGCCTAGGGCCTTCTGGGCCCGGACGGGCCCAGACGGGCTTGCCTTTGGCGCGCCTTCGGCGCGCTGACGGCGCGCCCGCTGCGCCCGTCCGCTGCGCGTCCGGTAGTTGCACATCCTAAATGTACAAGGAAAAGGGGCGGGTGGGCGTGGCCTAAAGTGGGCGTGGCCTCTCTCCCTCGCCGAGAATGGCGGCAGGGAAGTTTGTTGGGTGTTTGAGCGTTGCAGCGAAGGAGTCGCTGTTTGGGTGACTCAGAGCCCGCTTCAGGAGGAGAACGGGTGAGTGAAGGTTATTTTAAAAATACAGTATTTCGGCGAGTAAGTGACACAACAACAAATTTTAAAAATGGCAAGTTCTTCTCCCGGCTTCCGCCTCAGGAGCTTTCAAGATTCTAATGATGTTGCGCTGAAGGCAGCGTTTAAGTACCGAGGGTGGCGGGTGGGCGTGGCCTAAAGTGGGCGTGGCCTCTCTCCCTCGCCGAGAATGGCGGCAGGGAAGTTTGTTGGGTGTTTGAGCGTTGCAGCGAAGGAGTCGCTGTTTGGGTGACTCAGAGCCCGCTTCAGGAGGAGAACGGGTGAGTGAAGGTTATTTTAAAAATACAGTATTTCGGCGAGTAAGTGACACAACAACAAATTTTAAAAATGGCAAGTTCTTCTCCCGGCTTCCGCCTCAGGAGCTTTCAAGATTCTAATGATGTTGCGCTGAAGGCAGCGTTTAAGTACCGAGGGTGGCGGGTGGGCGTGGCCTAAAGTGGGCGTGGCCTCTCTCCCTCGCCGAGAATGGCGGCAGGGAAGTTTGTTGGGTGTTTGAGCGTTGCAGCGAAGGAGTCGCTGTTTGGGTGACTCAGAGCCCGCTTCAGGAGGAGAACGGGTGAGTGAAGGTTATTTTAAAAATACAGTATTTCGGCGAGTAAGTGACACAACAACAAATTTTAAAAATGGCAAGTTCTTCTCCCGGCTTCCGCCTCAGGAGCTTTCAAGATTCTAATGATGTTGCGCTGAAGGCAGCGTTTAAGTACCGAGGGTGGCGGGTGGGCGTGGCCTAAAGTGGGCGTGGCCTCTCTCCCTCGCCGAGAATGGCGGCAGGGAAGTTTGTTGGGTGTTTGAGCGTTGCAGCGAAGGAGTCGCTGTTTGGGTGACTCAGAGCCCGCTTCAGGAGGAGAACGGGTGAGTGAAGGTTATTTTAAAAATACAGTATTTCGGCGAGTAAGTGACACAACAACAAATTTTAAAAATGGCAAGTTCTTCTCCCGGCTTCCGCCTCAGGAGCTTTCAAGATTCTGACAAAGAGAACTATGAATTACTTACGCTGTCCTCCTCATCGTCTCACGGTGAAAGCGTTGTGGAGCTATCTGCTCTAGGCAGTGTTCACAAAAGAAAATCTCCTTCTTGCAATATTTCTGTAAATGATACTTGCCTACGTTTTTTAGCTGATTCGGGTTCCCCTTTTACTTTGGTCAATACAACGGATTGTGACAGAATAGAAAATGTGCAACTGGAACAATCCAGTATCAACATTTTTGCTTATGATGTGAAAAGGGTTGAGGTTTTAGGGAAATGAGTTGCAAATCTTATGTTCAATTCTGATCATGCCACAGGTACTGTATTTGTGGTCAAGGTTGGGGCAAATTTATTAGGTTGGGATGAGCAAGGTGCCCTGAACATTGTGCTGGATCCTAATCCTCTAGACATGGTAATTTACCGCAGTGAGTGTTATAGATCTATTCTTGGTTCATCTTCTGCTCACATGGTGACCCAATTATCTGGTGCACACAAAGTTCGTAAGGTGCCTTTGAGTCTTCGTCCTGAACTTAAGAAAGAATTGGAACGTTTATGTACAGCTGGGGTTATTGAACCCATTGAGAGTTCTAAATGGCTCGCACCAATTGTTTTGGCACGGAAATTAGATAATTGTCTCAGTATGTGTGTTGATTTGAGAGACCTAAACGCTAACATCTGGGTAGATCGTCAACCCCTTCCCAATATTAACGAATTGCTAACCACTTTGGATAGTGCTACATTTTTTACTTTCCTAGACATTTCTTCTGCATACCATCAGATTGAACTTTGCAATGAGTCTAGACACTTAACTTCTTTTGTAACCCCTGAAAGTGCTTACCGTTACATGCGGATGCCCTTCGGCCTTGCCTCAGCTTCGGCTGTTTTTCAAAGGTTGATGAAAAACTTATTTAAGGATATTCCTGGGGTCGTTTTTTTCCAGGATGATATCTGTATTCATGGGAAGAATGAACATGAACATAATGGAAGAGTCAAACACGTTTTGAGTATCATCAGTGCAAGTGGGTTAACGTTGAGGGCTGATAAATGTAAGTTTCTGCAGGATGGTGTTGATTACTTGGGCCACCATATTTCTCACAATGGTATTTAGCCTAAATTTAAGATTATTGAGGCTATCCAGAATGCACCCACTCCCACGAAAAAGGACCAACTTTGTTCTTATTTGGGGTTAGTGGAATATTATGCAAAGTTTGTCAGTAATTTTTCCACCAAGACTGCCTCCATGCGTAATTTACTAAAGAAAAATGTCAAATTTGTATGAGATGAGGATTGTCAAAATAACTTTGAATCGATTAAGAATGAGATTGTGCAGGCTGGTCCGCTTAAACTGTTTAACATCAATGACTTGTGCATTATATCAACTGATGCTAGCAACGTTGGTCTGGGTGCTGTTCTTCTTCAAAAAAGAAGTGATGGTTGTGAAGAAACTATTGCCTTCACTTGCAGAACTTTGAGGGGTGCCGAAGGTACTTACTCAACTATTGAGAAGGAGGCCCTGGGTTTGTGGTGGGGTGTACAGCATTTTAAGAACTTTCTATGGGGCAATGAATTCATACTAAGAACAAACCATAAACCTTTGGTTGATTTATTCACAACCAAGGGCGGTGGTAGGGCTACGCCACGTGTCGCCAAGTGGCAATTTAGATTGCAGGAGTTTCGCTATCGTCTTGAATATGTGCCTGGTGTTAAGAATCATGTGGCTGATTGTCTGTCTCGATTGCTCCTCTGTGCTGGTAATAATGTTTCTGAATGTGATGATTTAGAAATTGTCTGTGCAGTGTGTTCTTTGGAAGACTCTGTGGGTTGTGCTCTTTCTGAGTGTAAGTGGTTAAACAGCATTTCTGAGGTTGTTGTAGTCCTGGAAGTCCTTGACGGGGGGCGTGGGCTGCAGCTGAACATGGCAGACGCTTGCTGAGGGAGCTCCGGACCCAAGCCCACATAATCCTGCTTTAAACCGGGTCTACGCTGAACGCAGACTGACACAGCTGCAGTCTGTTGTGACTGAAGCGGTTGCGAACACTCGACGCCGCCCAAAGCCGGACACCGATGCACGAACTGACGGGAAACTGTCGCGGAGACCTTCTGGCGCCCACGAGAACGGAAAGACCTGTGGGACCGTGCCCTGCAATGGAGTCGCTCCTCATAACGGAGAACTGTGCTGGGCAGCAAGCACCTGGTGGAAGGAGCGCTGCACCCCGGTATTGTGCTCTGGTGGGAGTGACGGGTGCCGCACTGTGAGATGCACTGCTGAAGGGGAGGCCCGTGCACCTGCGGCCGGGGTGCGCTCCTATGTGAGCCCGGGGATGCAAGGCCGGCTATTGTGGAGGCGGCTGCACGCGGAGGAGGCCGGTAGCAGACTGCGGAGGGCCTAGTTGTCCCCGGACACAAGTGAGTGAAGGAGGGTTAGCTGAATGCGGCGCTTCTCCGTGCTGCTTGGTTACACCCGGCCTGGGTGTCCGGATCCGACCCGAAGGCCTAGCCAAGGTACCCACGCAGTGCAAGACATTTACCGATGCCGAGCTCAATGGGATGTAGTGGTAGGACAGCCTGATTGCCCCCCCAGCAGTAAGGACCTTTGCTACACTACTTATATCGGGGGCACTCTCCCCAAAGAAACGCCCCCCCCCTACCCGGGTCTCGGGACGTGGGGTAACACTGTGCACTGTGCGTGGTGGGGGAACGGACTGCACGGCCACACCGCGATATTAGTGGCGTAATTAGTGGATCTCACTGGGCCATACGATACGTGGCGTGCAGCGACTAGCTACATCATAACCTCGGTGCTGCCTACAGTGTCACTACCAACGGACATACAGTGGGAACTCCCTGTCGGCGAAACCAAGGACCACCCCCACCTCCCTTGCCGCGCGGAGACAGAGTGTGTGAAGGCGAGCTGTTAACGTGAAGTGAGCAGTATAAGAACGTGGGCCCTGCCTGCTCTTGGGCCGAACCCGGGGGGAATAGCCTGTGATATCGCGTTACACTGGAATGAACGGGAAGTGGGCTGTACCAGCGGATGAGCAGTGATTTGCCTACTTATCCGGATAAGGACTCTTGTTGGACACGGCGAGATCTACTGGACCGACACTTGTTCATCCTACTGCCCTTTGAGATCGGCCAGGTGTGACCGTGTACCGCACCGATTGGGCAACATGGGGCGCAACAGGCGGAAGCAACAAGCACAAACTGGAGTCGATCCCATACAAGACGGACAAGACCATACGGATGGCACGCCAGCATCTAATTGTGTCCCTCCCACAATAGTGAATGCCCAGGAAGACTAACTGGATCTTATGTTGAAGGAAATGCGCGACTCCAGAAAGGCAATTGAATTACAGATAGGTACCCTGACCACGGGCCTGAACCTGCTAAGGGCGGACCATGCGAAAACGGTGGACAAGGTGAAAGACCATGCAACAACACTAGCAGAGGTACTCCCACGGCAAAAGCAGACTGAAACTGATGTGAAGCTACAAAAAACACAGGTGGCCACTTTAATGCACCGCGTGGAGGATGCGGAAGGAAGAGCGAGACGGAAAAACATCCGGGTGATTGGCCTGCTGGAAAAAAGTGAAGGGTCCGATGCGTCTGGCTACATGGAGCAGTAGTTTAGGGACCACGTCACGATGGAGGGACTCTCCTCACAATATTTTATTGAACGGGCACACCAAATACCCACTGGGAGGCCGAAGCCGGGTGCCCCACCAAGACCCCTCATAGTGATACTACTGAATTTCCGAGACAGGGACACTTTATTGCAAAAGCTCGAGAGGCGGCGCCGATAACATTCGAGAACACGAGAGTCTCCCTATACCCGGACCATACGATGCTGGTCCAACGGCAGCGGTCCTCATTTGTGGCGGTGAAACGACATTTACGAGACCTGAACATACAGTATGCACTACTGTTCCCGGCACGTCTAAAAATATTGCATGAACAGAAAACCTATTTCTTTGAAAGTCCTGGAGATGTGGAGGACTGGCATGAGGTGATGGAATAAACCAACGCTTCGGAAATCGCCACACGCATGGAAAATAGGCAGGGGTCCTGAGATACTGCATCGATGAGCCGTAGAGGAGGTAGAGCACGGCGAACTATTGCGAGTGGGAGAGTCAACTCACAACAAATGAGACAAGCCAAGAAGCAGGCGATCATCGCTTCAGCAACCTTCCAGAACGCCCAACATACGGAGGCTAAATCCTCTACTGAGGATGTGGCGTCACAGAGATCGGACTCCAAGGGCAGTGTGGCCCTGTTCCCCTCTGCCACACCGCAGCTGATCACGGACCTGTTCGGCTGATCAACTTGTGAATGTATACAATGTGTTTTTTAACTGTAAGCTGTAGTGCGTCTGCTTTAACCCTAGTTCTCATTAGATACTTTGCAGAAGACAATCAATGCTTGGACTCGTGTACCGTAGTAGCTCTAGACTTGTAGACCAAAGTACCAAATAACTGCATGCGAAGTGCAGGCACCGCCCCCCTTATGGCCAATTACCGCCCGTTATCGTTGCTACCCATCGAGTACAAAATATTGAGTAAGGTACTGGCCAATAGGCTACTGCTGTTCCTGTCGCACTTGTACCATATAGACCAGACTGGGTTCCTGCCTGCGCGTAGTACTTCCCTAAACATTAGGTAATTACATTATTTAATCACGGAAGCGCCAAAGCGGTTCCCCCACGCGGGTTGTATCTCTTTAGACCTCAGGCAAGCGTTTGACTCGATCAACTGGGAATATATGTTTTAGACGCTACCCCACTTTGGGATACCGGAGGGATACATGGCATGGCTTCGGCTGCTATTCAAAGCCCCGACAGCACGTACGAGAACGGGTAAGCACATATCGGATGAATACATGATACATAGAGGGACCCGACAGGGTTGTCCGCTATCGCCCTTGATCTTTATTTTGGCGCTAGAACCCCTGGCAATAGCAATGAGACAAAACTTCCTAGGTTTGGGAATACCGATAGCACATACAACCCACCTCTTCTCGGCATATGCAGACGATATTATAATATATCTGCGTGATATTCGTCAGCCCTTAACGCCAATTTATGATCTGTACGAACGATTTGAAAATGTATCTGGCCTCGCTATGAATCCCACGAATTCGCATGCCTTTTTCTTTACGGAACATGCTGAGGACACAAACATAGGGTTCGGGGACATTTTGCTGCAGACAGTACCAACTACGTTTAAATACTTGGGTATTCAAATCTATAGAGTGCATGCTGATATGCTAGAGGGTAACCTTGATAGAACAATACTCTCTTTATGGTCCAGTGTTGCCTGTTGGACTCACTGCCATTATCCGTTATGGGGATAGCTGAAATAGCAAAAATGGATGGTCCTGCCACGCCTGCTATATTATTTCTCTAACCTGCCATTGATTGTGCCATTATTCACCTTCAAAACACTGAACACCCTACTAATAGATCTTATCTGGGGTACGGGATGAAGGCGTATCAGTTTGAAAAGACTTCAAGTGGGCACCCACATGGGGGACTGGGAGTCACAGACTTTTGTGCGTATTATTACGCCTGCCAGTTACAATGCTTATCGTACTGGACGGCAGGCTGCAATCTCCAAGAAATAGGGTACACTGACATAGACATTAGCAACGACACTCTACATGCCCTACTACTGCCGGGACATAAAACCCAGAGAGACCTGGCCCCACTATTGGACACTGCGATCACATGTTGGAAAGCGGCGATGCGTTTTACAAACACAGCCTCCACATAGGCTGGCAATATACCATTGCTGGGTATCCCACTGCATGCTGGTCCCCTTAACAAACGCACACTAACATCCTGGACTGAGGGCGGTGTCACCACAGTAGCGGACCTTTTCGGACACGAAGCGCTACTGGAACATGACGGGTGCCCCGGCACATTTACACTTAACGCATGCTGCATTGGTACAATATATCAAAAAATACTGGGCACCACAAAGACGAGAACCTGACCACAACAAATTGGTGAAGATGGTACACTATATGGGGAGAGGGAGACATTTGATCCGCTGGATATATAATGGGATGAGTTTCCCTGGACACCTTGAAAACTATTTGGATGGAGGAGATAGGCAGGGACCTGACGGGTAAGGAATGGAGGGTGGTATTGGAGCACCCCAGGAGGGTGTCAAGAAATTCGAAATTCAAGTTCATCCAAACTATGATATTGCATCGGGCCTACTTGACTCCAGGTAGGCTGGATAAAATGTTCCCGCAGACACAACACTCCTGCCCTAGAAGTAAGATGGAGGGGCGGGCCTACAACACCTGCTATGGACATGCCCAAAACTAATAGAATATTGGACTACGATTAGGGAGTTTACCGGAGAGGCAGCACATCACGCGGTCCAAGACACAGTGGAAGAATGTTTACTAGGCCTACACAAACATAGATCTAAGCACAAGGTACAATACCGATTCATAGATCTGGCCATACTACTAGCTATCAGGAATGTCACTATGCGCTGGAAGTCGTGTAAACCTCCAGAGGTGTCCAGCTGGCACGTGGAAATGTTGCGATGGGGCAGTGCAGAAGGTGCCTGTGTTGCGCAGAGAAGACGCAAGGGGACTGCGTAAGACGCCAATAGCAATGGAATGGGAAGTTATGATGGAAGAGCTAAAATCTGTGGATTTTGATATGGATGTTTAAATATGGCAAATGTGTGTTAGTAATAAATGTAGCCTACGCCTTGTCATCCAGTGTAATGTAGAGATGCATTATGCTACAACACAAATGATCAGGACAACGCGATGGTGCGCATGGTTCGGTATTATAGGTATGCAAGAAATGTGACCAAGGTAGTTGGGGAGGGGGATTTTTTATTAGGGGATGTTCTCTGGTTCTTTGTTCTTTAAGAGGAATGTGTACTTCTCCATATGTATACGATGTATGTAAATGATGTCTGTATATACAACAACGATGATACTGCTAGAGCCTTCGGACACACTTCAATAATGCGAAAGTATAGGTCAACTGTTATGTGTTCATGATGGTCTGAGATGATTCATGCTCGATGTGTTAATGGAGTTCAAACCTAAAAATAACACTGTATGTATGTATATGGAAAATTGAAAACAAATAAAAAATATGTTTAAAAAAAATTGAAGTCCTAGACTATTTATCCGGTGTGTGGCCCTGTGACAAAGATTGTCCTCCCGAGTTGGTTCCCTATAAAAGAGTTAAAGACTAATTATCTGTTGTGGATGGTGTGTTAAGCAGGGGTGGTCTGCTTGTGGTTCCCTCCTCAATTCACAGCAGAATTCAGAATTTGGCTCATGAGGGCATTCGTGCTATGAAGCGTAGGGTTAGGCAAGATTTTTGGTGGCAAGCTTTAGACAAGGATGTGGAACACTTTGTACGTGATTGTTGTACGTGTGTTACTAGTGACAAGTCTCAAGTGACACAACCTTCTCCTATTGAGCCAATTGTTCTAAAGAATATACCTTGGACTAAACTAGCTTTTGATATTGCTGGTCCGTTTGGTCTCATTGGATGCTCTCCCAAGTATGCCCTTGTTCTGATTGGTTATATGTCTTAATGGCCTGAGGTGAGATTTGTGGATAATGCCAACTCCTCATCTATTATCAGCTTCTTCCACAACATTTTTCTCAGGGAGGGTTTTTCGGAAGAACTTGTGTCTGACAATGGCACACAGTTGACTTCTTTTGAAATGCAGAGCTTTCTCAAAGAGGCGGGGATTAAAAACATTTGTACGTCTCTTTATCACACTCGTAGAAATGTTTTAGTTGAGCGGTTCAACCGTGTTGTTAAGGAACACCTTGAACTTGCTTTGGTAAATGGTTTGCATTGGCGCAAGGCTCTTTGTGATATTTTGTGGGCTGTGAGAACCACTCTCCATGTTAGCACTGGAGCTGCTCCTTTTACTTTGCTTTGGGGGAGGGTGGCTGATTCTAAATTGAATAAGAAGTGGATGTCCAAACGAGTGGTTGATACCAGCAAGATGTCTGCAGTAACTGATGTTAGAGCTGCTGATCAATCGAAGTATGATACTATGCCTGGTGCACGTCATTCTCTGGATGTAAAGGCGGGTGATTGGGTGAGGATCAGAAAAACGGGTTTTCTTCGCAAAGGAGAGTCTCGATTTTCCTCTCCCAAAAGGGTGTCTGTTGTAAAGGATTGGGTGGTGGTGTTGATGGATGGAAGAGTGAAACAAATCTTCCATTTCCATTGTTCCTAAACCTATGGTTGACGAAGTTAACAAAAGACTTGGCGCATGTTCTTCTTCTGTTAGTGTGTCCTCTGATGTTCATGGGAGGGATGGTGTTGTCCATTCTGATCATGTTCCTCCTAGGAGAGTGTCTTCCAGGTCAAAATGTTTACCTGTCAAGTTCCGCGATTATAACATGCAGTAGTTTTTGCCTTTTGTTGTTATCCTCGCCTTTACGCATTTATGATGCCATCCTTGCTTCTATTCATTTCATCTTTCTGTTCATTTCATCTTTGTTTTATTTTTCCTTCACCCTTATTTTCCTTGTTTTTCCTTTTTAAGAAGAAGGGGAGGTGTGTTGGGATCTGGTCCTTGAGATCTGAGAACTCTGGTGTGTGAACGTTCCCTGCGTGGAACTAGGAGTGTGTAGTGTTCTGGCCACGTCAGTTGCTGCCGGGTAGTCCCAGTAACTGGAGCTAATAAAGTATCCTCTTTCCCCATTTCCCGTGTGGAGACTTACTTCATTAAAATCTTCGCCGAATCTCAGCCATTAGTTTGCTATTGGCTAAGAAAGAGATTTCCCTTCTTGGGGGGGCAATGCATTTCGTCTCACTACTACAGCCTGGCTCAGGAGTATGACATACTGCGATTTAGCCAACAAAGTTTATACCACATTATAACCCTCTCCTACAGACCACATGACATTTGGTAACCCCTTCGCAACTATTTACAGACTCTAGAATCAGACCTTTCAAATACATCCCCTCAATCACCTACCAACATTGCCAAGATACGGTTGACTGAGATACCCACCCCATCGTCCCACTCCAGCACCATTGCTTCATTGCAGATTATTTATTTTCAAATTTACATGATGGTGCGTGATGGGGTTCCAAGAGCCATTAATGTCTCAGGAAGGGGAGCCGATTGTCTCCCCTCACCTTTGCATATTCTGTTGTGTCCCAGGGGATGGGGTCCCCAGGGCTTAAATTACCCCATGGATGAGGGGGAGAGGACATGCACCCCCCCCCTTCACAACACGGCCGGGCTCTAGGGGATAGGGTCGTCCGGGCCAAAATCGACCCTGGGAGGGGGGCTTGTGTGCCCCCCTCCTCCAAAATAGAAATATGTTCTGCTGGTCTACATAAAGTGCTTTAAAACAAACAAGCACAGGAGATCGCACCTGTTTTTTCCTGCAAATTTGTGGCAATATTTAAAAACAAAACCTTTTTGGCCCTAGGAGGGGTTCCTCTAGGACCCCAACACCAGGCTAGGGGCTAGGATATTCCTACCCTGCCCCCTTGTGCGTTTTTTTGCATTTGTTTTAGGACTCGGCACCGAGTCCCGAATTCTAAGATGGCTGCCACAACTTCCTGGTTGAAGTGGTGGCAGTCAATCAGATCTCAGTTTAAAATCCTGTTGTGATCCGCAGAGCCTCAGCGTCCCTAGATATACAAACATTCTGACCATTGATTGCTCAAAAATTACTGAACGGATTTACACCAGAACTAAATAAATGGAGAAAACAGGTTTTGGGACCCTCTTATTTTCTCGCCCCCGCTTAACGGATCACCCTTAAACTATGCGCAAACTAGGCAAAAGAAAGCTCTTTTTTGGAAAGATTCTTGGAGATTCGTCAAACAGGGCTAACATTATTAGAAACACAATCTGAACTATAATGGGTTGTTTCCATAGGAAATGCATCTTTCGTGTTTCCATAGGAAATGCATCTTTTGTGTTTCTAATAATGTTGGCCCTGTTTAACAAATCTCCACTAATCTATATATAAATATAATTTTTTTTAAATGGAAAAAAACTAAGGCTTCAGAGACATAGTGAGGCTTAGATTTCACTCGTACAAAACCATTGAAATTAAGCAGTTATAGTTACCTAAGCTAACTATAACTGGTGCCCCCGCAATGCACTGCTTATGACCTCACATGTTACATCACTCATGACCTGGTCGGAGACATCACTAATGACATCATCTCCAGAACCACTCGCACACCCCCATCCAACCTCTCATACGCCCACTCACACATCGACAGCTGAAGTGAGTGGCAGACTAGTTTTGGCAAAACAAAAATGCTTTTCCTATGGAAAGTAGGTCCTAACTATAACTACCTATTGGCTATATATATATATTAGTTGTAGAGTGGCAGTAGCCACCTGTAGTTATAGTTAGGGTGACCACAGATAGGGATTTTTCGGATGTTTGTCACTGTAACTTTGCACCAGTTTGACGAATGTTGCGAGTTTTTGCAAACCTGCTACCTCCAATTCATTTTGAGAGCACTGAAAGTTTTATGTCATTTACTCAAAAGGGTGTAAAGAAAAAAGGTTTCAAATACAATGTATTTTCCGTAGACTATTGTATTTCGCATAGCGCAAAAAACGTCAGTTAGATGTTTATGAAATTTGGCAGTATTGCATATTAGGTGGTGCAGATGATTCTGTGGGGGTACTGCAGGTAAGAAGAGTAAGTAAATGTTACATTATAAGGTTTTTCAACTGAGTAATATTGTGTAGCACAATTTTACTAAAAGTAGCAGGGAAGCCCAAAAAATAAACTAGATTGCATAAGTAAAGCTTCATATCTTCTACAAGAACAACTGAAAGACCCATTTATGGTCACATTCTAATGGAAACCTATAAACAAATTCATAATAAATAGAATACATCTTAATCTACCAACATCTTCTTTGCACGCTCTCTGTTTCACAAAAAAACTGTGCCCAACAAGCTAAAAAAAAAACAATTTACTTATGTAATCCTGTGCAACAAAATGGAAAAGTGACCTAGCAGTGAGCTACACAAACTACTATATGGAGGCAGCCACGGTCGGTAGTCGGTGTACCTGCCAAGCGGTGATGTGGGGAGGGGGAGGGGCAGGGTGGGGGGTAGTAATCTATGGATTACAGAGCTTTTCAGGTAAGTAAACATACAAATAAATAAAGCGAATTTCGTTGCGAGCACTGCATCGCATTTGGGGATGCAGTGCACACAACGAAACAGATGGCTCAATTGATGGCTGGTTATGAGGGATTGGGGAGTGGCCAAAGAATGCCACCTGCGAGTAGTGTGCACAGATGAGATTGCGGAGCGAGATTTGGAAGAACGGGGATATATGCTTGAGAGAATGCACACATCAGAGTGGCATTATGATGATAGCGAAGGGTGCTCGCTGTTGGCACGCAACGCCACAGATACCACACACACTCAGGGGACAGATGAGAACCCTTGATCCCCCCCCTCAGCCACAGAATACACTGGGGAATGGAGTAGCAGACCGACCACGTGCACCCACACGATTACAATTAAAGAACTACATTACCTATGCCCCAGATTACCCGCCTTTGCTCCTAAATAGATCCGCTACGACCACCACTGCTGCCACAGTTCTCTTGGTTTATGTAGTTACTTTAGATTCTTTGCAATTAGAAGAAAAAGGGAAAAGAATTGCTTCACATGATCACTATGAGGGGCTACTCCTATATACCAACTGTAAAATGCCAAAGAAACGTGTCTGCTACGCAGCAGCGTGTAACTTACGCCGGGTCCGTAATGTAATGAATGTGCATTGAAGCAATAAATAAGAATTTTAAAAAATGTATTCATATCTCAAATTCAACTTATTGGATTTTTGTTTTCTTGGTCTTGTTTTAATCAGATAAATACTCTGTATTTTTCTAAACTGGTGTGGAATCCTTCTGGGCTGTTTTCATTGTTTTACTGTCATTTAGGTGTTGCACAAAAACTTTACACATTGCCTCTTATGTTAAACCGTACTGCTCTGTGACAAACTACCTGAGAGTGTGTACAGGTTAATTTAGGGTGTGCATCTGACTTACCCTGATTATGGTGGTGGTCTCTACTTGGGCAGGGTGCATACCTCTTCCAACTAGAGACCCCATTTCTAACACCCAGGTGTTTTCATAATTTCTCTTATTTGAGTGTACAAAAGTCTGAAAAGATATTTGAGTCCACTTCTATAAATGTTTCAGGAGTGGTTCCAGAAATAATTGGAATAGTGACACGTGCTTTGTTGTTATGTTACGTGAATTTGTAGAGCACGGCTATTCACCTGTGCGAGTATCCAGGCAATGAGTAGGGGAGGCCTGTTTATTCTGGAAGAGTCATGTCTTTAGATTCCTTCGTAAGTCAGTAAGTGAGAGGGGGAGGTTAGCGAGGTGTTTCGGGATAACACTCCAGGTCTTGGCTGCGAGGTAGGAGAAGAAGCGTCCTCCGCTTCTGGTCTTCTTGATGTGTGGGAGGTGTGCTCTTCCCTGGGACGCAGATCAAAGGTGTCTGGTAGGTTGGTAGACGTTGAGGTGGTGGTTGAGGTAAGCTGGGACAGTGTTGTGGGGAGCTTTGTAGGCATGGGTAAGTAGCTTGAACTTACATCTTTCCTGAAGTGGGAGCCAGTGGAGTTTGTTGAGCTGTCGAGACACCGCTTTCGTGGGATATCAACCTGTTTACCCACTGTTCTTGATCTATTTCTGAACATAAGATTGAAAAATCATTAATTTGATCTTGTGGATGATTGGAAGCGATCCACCAGTACTAGTGCAAACATACTTTATTTTTGGTATGAAGAGGACTTTGCTGAGCAGGTACAGCCAGGAGGAGGGCAGGGCCACAAAGGTGACCCAGCTGCAGACGGCAGAGTCCTGCGTAGGTGATATATGATGTCCAAGCTGAAGCTGTGCTATGATCTTCATACTCTGCTTTCTTTTTCTGTCTGTTTCTCCTGCAGGATGATGAACTGCTCACTCACTGGTTCATGCTTCGCAGATCTCACCTCTGCTCTTGGAAACCTCACAACTTTCAAAGAGCTCAATTTGAACAAAAACCACTTGGGAGACGCTGGAGTGAAAGAGCTCTGTGAAGGACTGATGAAAACAGAATGCAGATTACAGACACTGCGGTAAACTGCTGCATTTTTATACCCTATTACAACATTGAAGAACAGGTTTCACAGTCAAGTCAATTAAACTATAGAAAATGAAAGGGTACTTTGTAATGCACGTGGAAGGACTGAGCCTTCTGAATGGGAGCAGTGGACAGGTGTGGTGCAGTGTCCAGGGCAGCTGACTTCGGAGCACAGGGTTCACAGTTCGATCCCCGGCTCTGGTGGCAGCTCAGCTCAGCTCAGCACCATGTGACTCTGGGCAATAGCACACTTAATTTCCACACGGCCCCCAGCACCATGAGGCCCGTAGGGGTGAGTAGTTCGCCCTTTACCAAAACGGATTTACATTTACATGTACTATTGAAACTGTGACAGAAATACCAGTGCCAGCGGTTGTGTATTACCAGCTGCTTGTACAATGTACCATTTACAGACCAAACAAATGTTTCCCAGGAATGGTATACCCTCTGATAGAGACCACTGGTGTTACAAGTAATATTGGGAGAGATCATACTCTGATGCTTAGCCAAAATTCATAAGAAAATATGTGACAATTCTTGACAAAAAAGTGGAGGTTATCATTAAAAAAAACATCAGTACAATGTTTATATTTCGAAAAAGTTCACACCCTCTGCTGGTGTAATAGTGATTTTAACTCAGACAGCCATCTCAGTATCTCCAGGTTATTGGTTATTATGATGAAAGGTCCAGTTGTTGGGTTTAACCTTTAAAACACTAAAAAATCCCACTGCAAGGAGATGTTTGACTTACACCAGACCACACTCTTTTTACTTCTCCTGGCCTCAATCGAGTTATTGGAACTGGTCACAATGTGTTATTACACAGAACCCCATTGTAGGAAAGTGCCTCTTTTTGATATGGTCACCCCCACTTTTTGCTCACTGGTACTGGTGTTGATTAGTTGTGCCCTGGGTCCCTTCTTTTTACTTCTCCTGGCCTCAATCGAGTAATTGGAACTGGTCACAATCGGTCACACTGTCAGAAATGTGTTATTACACAGAACCCCATTGTAGGAAAGTGCCTCTTTTTGATATGGTCACCCCCACTTTTTGCTCACTGGTACTGGTGTTGATTAGTTGTGCCCTGGGTCCCTTCTAACCAGCCCAAAGTTCCAGTACTCTTTCCCTAAAACAAGGTAAATGTTCAGTTGTAACCCAATTTGCAATGACTTTAGCACCCCAGTAAATCCCTGGTAAATGGTACCTACGGTACCCAGGGCATGGGTACTAAAGAGGGTCCCTATGGAATGCAGCATGTATTATGCCACTCTAAAGGACCCACACTAAAACTCATGCAGACGGCCATTGCAGGATACGTGAAATGGTGCAAACCATTGTGAAACACAACATTGCACACACCGTGTGTGCAATACCCATGTCCACTGCATGTACCATATGTAAGTCACCCCTCAGCAGGCTGTAGAGGCCTAAAGCAGGGCTCATTCTATTACATGTGCGAGCACAACTGCATGAGCAGATGTGCCTGTGTGATGCCCAGCTCCATTGCTGGTCATTGCAAGTGTTCAGGAACTCATTTTAAAGAAATGTAGTGGGCACTGGTCGTTACGAGTTCCCCAGCTGCATGATGGCTTTACTGAAAGTAATGGTGTTTGGTATCAGACATCTTGTCATAATAAATCAATACTGATGCTAGTATTGGATTTATTATGACATGTACCCAGAGGGCACCTTAGAGGTGTACCCTGAAAACCTACTAGTTTCTTAGTGTGCTGGCTGACTGGTAACAGCTAGTCGGGCACCACCGATGAGTTTCTGACCCCCTGAGAGCCCACCCTCTTAGAGGCCAGAAACAATGCCTGCTCTGGCAGGAAGTGTTTATACCTCTTCCAGCAGGATGACAAGTGATTTAGCATTTCAAGGCCAGAGGCTTCAAAGTCTCCGCCGCCTTTGATATGTCACACCACACCTTGGGAAAACCACCCCCGACCTGTGGCCCATTTGGCACCAGAACAGGTGGGAAATTAGATAGTCAGAAGGCATTTTACACTTTCAGGCTAGGCATCCCCTAATGTGGGCTACCTGAAGTGGACAGGCGAAGAAGGGTTTCACAATATTGTTTTTGGTAAAACTAGAAACTCTGGATCAGGTTTATGCCCACTCCTGACTGGAAGTGGTCATATAGGTGATCTAGTCACCCCAGGAGTAAGTAGCCCATGAGCTACAACCCTGCACTCCCTTTATGGTCCCTGAATTCAGTATTTGGGGGCCCCTTCGACACCAGGAGAACAGATTTGTCTACCTGGGAACAGAAGGACAAAGAAGAGCAGTCACTGAGGACTTACCCAAAACTTGGCACCAAACACTGCCTTGCTGCTGTAACCTTGACAGTCACTACCAACCTAACTCGTCCAAAAGCTGTGCATCCTCCCAGGCCTGTGGTGAACTGGCCAACACCAGCCAACCACTTAGCATCTCCTGTGGGGTGGAGGAGCCAGCCCCCTGCAGTTGCAAGCACCAACTGCACTTATCTAGTACTTCGTTTTGCTTGCCAACGGACCCACAGAGAATGCATCTAGCCGGCAGGATGTCACTGTGATTCTGGAAGGTCAGCCCCATCTCCTAGCGAGTTTTGAGATGCTAGACCCTCCAAGAGCCTCCCTGCACCAGTACCCTGTGAACTAGAGCCTTTGCTGCAACCAAGACTTGAAGCGTGTCCAGCCCGGACACCAATGCAGCCAAGCTGGCCTGCCAACGAGGGATTTCAGGACCGACTGCTATCTTGTTTTCTTCTCCTCTCCAGGTCCACCTAAGAACAGAGAGAGTCTCCAATGCAAGTGGCCAGCTGGCACCTCAGCCCCTTACCCTCCCACCCCCCAGTCTGGGTTCAAGGAAACCGACTGCGTTTCCTTGATCCACAGGCCCCAACGAGCTGAGCCCCCTTTGGGTTCTGTTGTACTTATCCTCAAGTCCACCTTTGCAGCCTGTCGATTTGACAGGTTCCTTTAAACTTTGTCCATGGAAGTGCTCAAGGCTACCAACGAGACCACCACCTCTGCACCCAGACACACCAGGGCAGGTACACCGAACTGGTGGATTCTTTGAACTCGGTGCCCCAGCACTAGTCCTAACGGGCCCCTTTGACGAACACTTGCAAGTATATGTATACGGTATATGTCTTTCCCTCCTATAGGATAACATTACCGCATTCGAGGCTCATTCCTAAAATCTGACAGCTGTTATTTTTACTGTTTTCCTGTCAAAACAATGGGATCCAGATGATCTTGATTTTTTTTTTTTTTTTTTTAATTTGTTTTTATTGCAGAATTAGAAACCACAGGATACAACTAGTCAACCAGTCCACTCGTGACATCCCCCCCGGTCAATAGTAAAACGTACATCGTACACAGCCATTCAGCCCGCATCCCGGAGGCCGGGCGGCGTAATACTCCACTTCAGTAGGAAAACATCACAGTGCGCGTCCCATAGGGACCATGGTTGATATGTCGTTTTACGTATCTGCTTTTACCCCCCCACCCTCAACATTACTACCGTCAGCCATCCCTGTTATGTAATCAGTGGTACTGTCCCTGTCGGGAGCTACCCCGGGCGCTGTAGGTCTATCATGCCTGGCCGCTCCCCCCAGCCATCCCTCGCTCCGCACAGCACCCTACCGGTCTACTGATCTCAAGGCGCCCTAGCAGACGACCAGCTATTCGGCTTCCGACCCACCCCAAACTCCCACTAACTTACCCCCCCGAAGCCCCCCCCCCCCCTGGCAACTGCTAAAGGTGTATGCCTCGCCCGACGTGTTGGATGGATCCACTACAGCGTAATGTGCAATTCTGTTTGCGTTCGCCCCGCAGTGTCCGCTGGCTTAATCTCCTCCGTCCTCATCCTCCACCAAAGAATCACGCAAAGCCTGCACCACCAACTCCCACGCACGCGCTACATCCAAAGCCTTCTCATTCCCAAGCTTAACAGCCTGCCTCATCCGGAGCACACTCTCGCATTCAGACCACCGCAGCAATTCATTCTTCCATCTACGCAGTGACGGCCCACCTCTGGACTTCCAATGCCACGTTATTTCTCTTTGCGCCAGTATCAGACCCAGATCAATACATTTGCTCGTCACCTTGGTGTGTTTGGTGTGCGGGAACCAAAGCAACAAGCATGCCGCCATATCGAATTCCACTTCCCTATAGTCAAGTCAAGTCATAAAATTTATATAGCGCACTACATACCCAGAGGGTTTCAAGGCGCTTAGGAAGGGGAGGAGGATTATTTGTCAAATATCCATGTTTTAAGCTGCTTTCTGAACGCTAGGTGATTCTGGGTGAGGCGAAGGTAATCGGGGAGAGAGTTCCATGTTTTGGCAGCCAGGTATGAGAAGGATCTGCCTCCCATGGTGGTCTTGTTGATGCGAGGTACAGTGGCGAAGGCTTGGCTGGAGGAGCGAAGTTGGCGGGAGGGGGTATAAAAGGACAGTCGAGAGTTGAGGCACTCTGGTCCGATGTCGTAGAGTGATTTGTGTGCGTGGGTAAGCAGTCTGAAAGTGATCCTCTTATTGACGGGTAGCCAGTGGAGGTCTTTAAGGTGACCAGAGATGTGTTCGTTGCGTGGGATGTCTAATATGAGCCTGGCTGAGGCGTTTTGGATTCGTTGTAGTTTCTTCTGGAGTTTTGCGGTAGTACCTGCGTAGAGGGTGTTTCCGTAGTCCAGTCGGCTCGTGACCAGAGCGTGGGTGACTGTTTTCCTTGTTTCGGAGGGGATCCAGCGAAATGTTTTTCTGAGCATGCGAAGAATGTTAAAGCAGGAAGAGGATACGGCGCTGACTTGTCTGTTCATAGAGAGTGAAGAATCCAGGATGACGCCTAGGTTCCGTGCGTGGTCTGTCGGGATGGGTGCTTTTCCGAGGGCTTCCGGCCACCAAGAGTCGTCCCATGCAGAGGGGGATTTACCTAAGATGAGGACTTCTGTTTTGTCTGAGTTCAGTTTCAGATGGCTTTGTTTCATCCATTCAGCGACTTCTTTCATTCCCTCGTGTAGGTTAGTTTTGGCGGTGCTGGGGTCCTTGGTGAGGGATAGGATCAGTTGAGTATCATCCGCGTAAGAGATGATGTTGAGGTTGTGTTGGCGGGCGATGGCCGCGAGGGGGCTCATGTATACGTTGAAGAGGGTGGGACTGAGTGAGGATCCTTGTGGTACGCCACAGATGACTTCGGTGGCCTCGGACTTGAATGGAGGAAGGCGGACTCTCTGGGTTCTTCCAGTGAGGAACGAGGTGATCCATTCCAGTGCCTTTCCTTGGATTCCGATATTTCTGAGGCGTTGTAGGAGGGTGCTGTGGCAGACTGTGTCGAAGGCTGCAGAGAGGTCGAGGAGGATGAGGGCGACTGTGTCTCCATTGTCCAGTAGAGTTCGAATGTCGTCTGTTGCTGCGATGAGGGCGGTCTCAGTGCTGTGTTTGGCTCGGAAGCCAGATTGTGAGGGGTCGAGTGATTTGTTGGCTTCGAGGAAGGCGGCGAGCTGGATGTTGACAGCTTTCTCGATGACTTTGGCCGGGAATGGAAGAAGCGAGATGGGGCGGTAGTTTTTGAGTTCGGTGGGGTCTGCTGTTGGTTTTTTCAGAAGGGCGGTGAGTTCAGCGTGTTTCCAGTCTTCTGGGAAGGTAGCGGAGTTGAAGGAGCAGTTGATGACGTCTCGGAGGTGCGGAGCTATGATGGAGTCTGCTTTGTTAAAGATGTGGTGAGGGCATGGGTCTGTGGGGGAACCAGAGTGGATGGAATTCATCAGGCGGATGGTGTCCTCAGTGGAGATTGGGTTCCAGGCGTTAAGGGTGTTAGCGGGGGGAAGATGGTCAGCTGATGGTAGGGTGGGTTGGCTTCCGGGTTGGTTGTCAAAGCTATTGTGGATGTCAGCAATCTTGTTGTGGAAAAAAGAGGCTAGGGAATCGCAGAGGGTTTGAGAGGGGGTGATGTCGTTGGAGTTGGCCGAGGGGTTGGAAAATTCCTTGACGATGTTGAAAAGTTCCTTGCTGTTGTGGGCGTTGTTGTCAAGTCGATCTTTGAATGCTGTTTTCTTGGCTTTTCGGATCAGTTGGTGGTGAGTACGGATGGCGCTTTTGAAGGCGTCCTTGTTGCTGGTGGATGGGTCTTTTTTCCAGGTCTTTTCAAGGGAGCGGCACAGTTTCTTGGACTTCTTGAGGTCGTCGTTGAACCATGAGGCCTTTTTGATGCCAGGTTTGTGTTGACGTTTTTTCAGTGGTGCTAAGTTGTCGGCGGTGTTGGATAACCAAAGGGTGAGGTTGGAGGCGGCTTCATTGGCGTTAGAAGAGAGGGCTGGGGAGGTTTGAAGGAGCGATGTGGAGATCTGTTCTGTGGTGATTTTGTTCCAGTTTCTTTGTAGAGTTGGTTGGAGGTGGATGATGGGTTTCGGCTTGTTGTAGGTGAAATGAACGCAGCTGTGGTCAGTCCAGAGGAGATCCGTAGTGTGGCTGAAGGAGACATGGTTGCTGGAGGTGAAGATGGGGTCGAGTGTGTGACCTGCGATGTGGGTGGGGGAAGTGACCAGTTGTTTAAGTCCGAGGTTGGCGAGGTTGTCCAAGAGGGTGGCGGTGTTGCGGTCGTTGCTCTTTTCAAGGTGGAAGTTGAGGTCTCCCAGAAGGATGTAGTCTTTGGAGGGGAGCGCGTGTGGAGTGATGAAGTCCGTGATGTCTTCACTGAATTTTGCGCGCGGTCCTGGTGGTCTGTAGAGGAGGGTGCCTCTGAGTGTGGTCTTGGGGTCGATGTGGATCTGGAAGTGAAGGTGTTCGGAGTTGGCAAGGTTGGCGTCAGAGCTGGTTGAGATGCGGATGGTTTTCTTATGGACGATGGCGATTCCACCTCCTGTATGGTCAGTGCGGTCCTTGCGTGTGATCTTATAGTCATCAGGGATAGCGATGGCGATGTCAGGGGCGGAGGAAGCGTTCATCCATGTTTCCGTTAGGAAGGCGACGTCAGGAGAGATGGTGTCAAGTAGGTTCCAGAGGTCAATGGCGTGCCTGTGGATCGAGCGGGTGTTGAGAAGGATGCATTCTAGGTGGTTGGGGTCGGGAATCTGTGTTGTGGTCGTAGCGGAGATGTTGTCGGTGCCGCTAAATTTGCAGGAGGGGCAGGAGAACGGTCCATGGGTGCGACCAGGAGCGGCTTGGAAGCAGTTGGGGGCGCGGCCGGGGTTAAGGGCTAGGAGGGTGGCGGCATCGTAGGAGACGCGGGAGGGCTGGGCAGCGCGAGGGGCAGGGGGTATGGCGCTGGGCGCGGTCCAGGCGCGGACGGGCGTAGACGGGCTTACCTTTGGCGCACCTTCGGCGCGGATTGGGCGCGGACGCTGCGCGTGAACGCTGCGCGCGGGAACTACTGTCATATATGGATGGTGGAAGGGGAGGGGCGAGGGCGTCTCAGCTGGGAGGCGGGGCGGGCTTCTGACGACGACAGACAACAAACAAAATGGAGGCGGAGGGGGGAGTACAGCCAAACACGCAAGGCACAGTTAAACAATTCCTAAAATGCAGTTTAGCAATGCAGGCAAGCGGAGCGCCGATCTGGCAGGTAGCAAGCACAGACAGTGTTGAATTTTGACAAACAAAGCGGCACAGCGCGCAAAACAGTCCCAATTCGTCACAACAAGCAATGCAATGCGCGAGTGAGCCCAGCAGCGATCAGGCAGGCGGCAGGCACAGAAAGGAATCACTTCAGAGAGGCAAAGCACTAAAAACGAGGTAAAGCGCTAAAAACGATACCAGGTCTCTCAGGGGACGCTGGGGAGCGACCACTCAGCTCGAGGGAGGAGAGCAAGTCACAGCGTTTGCTGTTAGTGAAGCGCTGTTCTACTAAGTGGGAGGGCGTCTCAGCTGGGAGGCGGGGCGGGCTTCTGACGACGACAGACAACAAACAAAATGGAGGCGGAGGGGGGGAGTACAGCCAAACACGCAAGGCACAGTTAAACAATTCCTAAAATGCAGTTTAGCAATGCAGGCAAGCGGAGCGCCGATCTGGCAGGTAGCAAGCACAGACAGTGTTGAATTTTGACAAACAAAGCGGCACAGCGCGCAAAACAGTCCCAATTCGTCACAACAAGCAATGCAATGCGCGAGTGAGCCCAGCAGCGATCAGGCAGGCGGCAGGCACAGAAAGGAATCACTTCAGAGAGGCAAAGCACTAAAAACGAGGTAAAGCGCTAAAAACGATACCTTAGGAGGTCCCCCACCTCCGCCCAGTAGGCCTCCAAGTGCGAGCATCCCCAGAGCAGATGATCCATGTCCGCTCCCGGAGATGAACACCGCGGGCATCGGGCGTCCGGCACCTGGAAGTACCGCTGTTTCTTCTCGGGGGTTAAGTAGGCCCTATGTAGCACATAGAAATGCACTTGCTGGAAGCGCGCATTTCTCGTGCCTTTCCACGTGCGCCGCAAGATGTGGCCCCACGCCGTGTCCGGGATAGGCCGGCCCACACTCTCCTCCCATTTAGCCTTGAGCCCCTGGAGCGGTTCCAGTCCCTCAGTCAGCATCCTGTTATGGAGGCATGTCACAGCCTTGAACGTGCCCGCCGCCATTACCACATACTGGCACGCCATAGTCGTGGTCGGTTCCATGAGTCCCCCTTTCCAGTGCTTCTGTATAGCAGCCACCACCGCCGCGTGCAGGAGGAACCCCCCGTCGGGCAGCCCGAACTGTTCCCGAAGCGCTTCGAACGGTGCCAGATTCCCATCGATGTACAGGTCACCCACCACCTGTAGGCCCGCCTCCTCCCAATCCAGCAATGGTGACCAATCTCCCCCATGCGGCAGTGCCGTCAGCATGCCGATCGGGATCTCCGGTGCATAGGGCCGCGTCGCCTTCGCTCTCCTAAGGCTCCTCTGCCAGCACAGCCGGAGAGTTCGTTCCTCCATAGTGAGGCCCCGTAACTCAAGTCTCTGCTGCATGACAATATAGGACAGCACATGTCGTTGTATCCCCCGGTCTCGGTCCTCCTCCGGACCCCTGAACACCCTAGCCACGTTCTGCGTGAGGACCTGCAACTGCGCCGCCAAATAATATAGCTCGAAGTCGGGCACAGCCATGCCCCCTTCTATCTTGGGGCGAAGTAGCGTGCTCCAGCGCCACCCTACGGCGGCCATGCCCCCATAGGAACCCAATTATCATTGTCCTCAGGTCTCTGAAGATCCCTTGAGGGATCCAGATAGGCAATGTCCGGAAATAGTACAGGAAGCGGGGGAGCGCCACCATCTTTAAAAGAGCGATCCTACCCAGAACCGTCAGCGGGAGGGTCGACCAGAAGGACATGCTGCCCCTCAGTGCCCGGACACATCTACCAATGTTGCCCTCCAATAGATCCGCAGTCGCGTGATAGATGCGTACTCCCAGATAGGTGAAGCAAGATGGCTCCCAGACCACCCCCAAATCACGACCAGGGTTGGGCGACTCCGCTCTCAGCGGAAACACACAGGTCTTCGCCCAGTTGACCTTAAGGCCCGATAGCCGGCCAAACTCCGATAGCAGGTCCATCGCTCCTTCCAGGGCCCGCGCCGTGTCGTCGAGGTACGGGAGCAGGTCATCCGCATATAACGATATATAGTGCTGCTGCCCGCCACTGGCTATCCCCGCGTATCTGTCACCCGACCTCGCATGGACCGCCAAAGGCTCCATCGCTAGAGCAAATAATAGGGGGGATAGGGAGCACCCTTGTCGCGTGCCCCTTCCCACCGGGTATGCCGCAGACACCAGACCGCCCAAGCGCACCCTCGCCGTCGCCGAGGTATACAAGACCCTCGTCCACCGGCGGAACCCCTCTCCCATGCCAAACCTCTCTAACACTCCATCCAGGAAAGACCATTCTAAGCTATCAAAGGCCTTCTCGATGTCCACGGACAGGACCGCTGGAGCCCCTTCCCCATCCAAGATGGCGTCCATTATTCCCACCAGGCGGTGAATATTCAGCGCCGTGCTCCTCGTGGGTATAAACCCAGCCTGATCCCTGTGCACCAGGCCCGTCATGTGTGGGGCCAGTCTGGTGGCTAGGATTCGGCTCAGGATCTTATAATCCACCGTCAGCATGGATAGCGGGCGATAGGACCTTACATCCGTTGCGTCCCTGCCGGGCTTTAGGAGCGGTACAATCAAGGCCTCTCGCATGGACCCAGGCAGTCCCCCTGCCTCATAAGCTTCCGTGTACACCACCAGAAGCCTGGGAGCCAGGCTGTCGACATACTGTTGATAAAATTCAATCGGCAATCCGTCCACCCCGGGCGTTTTATTACGAGCCATATGTTTGATGGCCACCTGTATTTCAGTGAGCGTGATCGGGCCACCCAGCTCCTTCGCGTCCTCTTTGTCTAGGACCGGAAGCTGCCTCTCCCCTAGATATTCTGCTATTTCCTGGACCTCCACTCCCAGCTGACTCTGGTATAATTCCTGATAGTACTCCCGGAAACACTCCAACACCGCTGCCTGGGAGTACACCATCTCCCCCCGGGCATTGCTAATGCTAAGGACCGGGCAGCCCCTAAGTTCCGGGTTAGCAAGTCTGGCCAAGAGGGTGCCCACCTTGTCCCTTTCTGCATGCGCTCTGACGACGTACTGCCTGTAGTCGTAACACCGCAACCGTTCTGTCTCGGTGGCGACCACTTCCTTCGCTTCCAATAACTGGGTCTGTAAGTCTGGCCTGGCCGGCCTGCGGCGTTCCAAATCCCTCAAAGTCTCTTCCGCTTTCATGAGCGCATTCATCACAGTCGTACGAGCATTCGAAAACCTACCCAAACACACCCCTCTCACCACCACTTTCATTGCATCCCATTCAGTGGATCTACTCGTGGGCGTGCCCTCATTCTCGCAAAAATAGCTGACAATGCCTTGCTGGACCGCGTCGCTGAATACTGAATCCTCCAGCGTCTCCGGCCGGAGCCGCCATGTTGGTATCGCTGAGCGCACCCGCTGCCACTGAATGTGTACCAATAGGGGGTTATGATCCGAGATGGTCCTAGCCAGGTACTCCGTATGGGAAATCAATGGGGCTAGGGACCCACCGCAGAGCACCGAATCTATCCTGACATGCAGATCGTGGAGAGCCGAGTAAAAGGAATAATCCCTGGTGTCTCTGTGCTGCTCCCGCCAAACATCCAGCAACCCCCACCTGTCCTGCCAATCCCTCCTGTGCATGGCCAACCTGCGCACCGGGGAGTGTACCAGGGGGGGATGGGACCTATCCAGAGCCACATCCGTGATCGAATTAAAGTCCCCCCCTAACACTATCGGGCCCGCCAGGAAAGAGGCCAAGGACCCAGAGAGGCCATCAAAATATCGAGCCTGATCAGTATTTGGGGCATACACACAGCAGAGAACCACATCCCTTCCATACAGCCTCCCCTCCACCGCCACGAACCGACCATCAGGGTCCACCACTTGATTCAGCACTTGAAATGGTATCCCCGCCCTCACCCAGATCAGCACCCCCCTGGCATACGCTGAGTAAGTGGTGCCGAACACCTGGCCCGCCATCTTTTTTGCAATGCAGCGCACTCTTTTTGGTTAGATGAGTTTCCTGTAGCATAGCAATCTGAACCCCCCTACGCACCAGGTATGCGTGTACTTTGTGGCGTTTAACCATAGTGCGCAGCCCCCGGACATTCCACGTCAGGCATTTCAAATTAGGTAATGTCCCCATACCAACCTCGAACAGTCCGATTCAAAGAACAAAGGTTCACAACCCCCCCAAAGCAGTTGCCCCCCCCGAACACACCCTGAACAGAAAAACTCCCCAAACCCCACTCCCCAGGACAGAGCACACAAACCCGATGTCAGCCCCCATCCAAACCTTGAACCAATTTCCCATTCTCCTACCCTGTGGTCTCCACCACAGTAGGCCTTAAGGGCCCAAGGGGGGTGAGTTACCGCCGACCCCAGCTAGCGGAGCCCGCGCCCCGCGCCTTCATCCCCTACTAAGCGCTTAGCCCCCTATCCCGGCAACCCGCCCATCCCCAACAGGATACCACCCTACCATGAAGTCTCGATCAAGTCCCAATACAGTCTCAGCCGCAAAATATCCCATCAGATGTCTGGGGGGTCACCACTGGCCCCTTCGAACTTTCCGCTTCTGAGAGGTCTTCTCCCGTCCTGCTGCCTTCCCCGCCCGAGTCCGTTTCTGCCAGTTCACTGTTCTGTTGCGACCCCGTGATGGCCGCCGTCACTGCGAGCGCATCCCTCTTCTCCGCCGCCATTTGAGCCTCCCTTTTCTCCCGCTGGCGCCTGTTGCGGGACCTGATGCGCTGCGATTGTCGGATCCGGGGTGGCTTAGGCTGATCTCTCCTGCTTTTATGCGACCTGTCCGTCCCCGCTCTATACGACTCCAGCCACTGCCACACTTCGTCCGGAGTCTGAAAAAAGTGCGTAGTGCCATCCAGTATGATCCGCAGCTTGGCCGGGTAGAGCAAGGAATATTGGATGCCTTCCTCCCGGAGCTCTTTCTTCACCAGGAACGATGCCCTGTTCTTCTGGACCGCCTGGGTGTAGTCCGGGAAAATCGTGACCTTACTGTTTTCCACCTCATACGGGCCCGACATCCTAGCCCGCTGGATGAGGAGATCCCGTGTGGAACAGGAGCCCATATTACCATCGATGCCCAGGCTGCTGGCGCAAGACGCCTCTTAGTTCCCATTCTGAATAATTACCAAAATAAAGAGACGGGCGCTGGAAGCAGGAATCAAGAACAGAGTTTAATTCTCATGAGGAGAGCCTGTCATGTCAGACACGAAACAAGGTGCCATCGGGAGGGTGCTCTAACAAGTGAGCTGAGACTCTGTCTTTTATACTTTACAAAACACTTGTCATTACAGTCACAGCATTGTGAAGCAAAGAAAAGACAACCCCATAATCCTCGTGTCAATCCTACCCCACATGTGTTCACAATAGGGACCCTTGACCTGCTGATAAGAGAGGGGGCAATGACGCAGCTGAATGTTCCGCTGATTATTAGGATGTGTGCGCCTGATCGTAGCCCAGGGGGTGGGGAGGCCAGGATCAATAGTGGGTCCTTTGAAGAGGAGTGACTCCATACAATAAAGGGCAGTAAACAGTGTCTCCCGGCTTAGGCGATGGCCTCGGACATGTGTGGACAGTCCATCGTGGAGGGAGGGTTTGCTAACAGAGGGGTTATTCATGAAAGGAAAGGAGGTGTTGGTCAGGCGCGGCCGTGACTCCCAAGGACAGGGTCTTGCAGAGGAGGAAGGTTTATGACTTGTCCATGTGAGGGAGAAGGAGGGGGTCAGGGTGCGCGCAGGGTCAGAGTCGCACAGAGAGAGAGAGGTCTTATGACCCGTACATGAGAGAACAGGGGCAGTCAGATACAGCTGGGGGGCTATGTCAGCTGAGGCGAAGGATGCTTCTTCAAGAGGGAAATGGGGGGGGGGTGCCTGGGTCAAGCAGGAGGGTTGCCTTTCATAGCAGGGTCGCGCAGAGTGCTGGGTTTCATGGTCTATGCATGTGAGAGTGGGAGGGGGGTGCTCAAATGCGCGCAGGAGGGAAGCCAGTGATTCTATAAAAACGGACAGAGAGGCCATGGCCTAAAATGGCTGTCATGTACATATGGGCACAGGCTTTCATTGGCAGAATGATGCGGTCAACATTTCAGGGTATACGTGGTGCCTACAGGGAGGGGGACGGGAGAGGGCAAATGAACGCCGCTTAGGTACATTAATTTTGCTAATTTCCACAGTCGCCGCTTTTAACATAAGCGAGTTCATTTTCCTATTCTTCCTAGTTGATGGGCGTACATATAAACATGTGGTTGATGAAATAGCATTTGTCAATACTAACATATTGCACAAAAATCATGAACAGTTGATGTGATGGGCAGAATGCAGCACATAGGAAATTGCATTTGTCGAGTTCCTATCATTTCAAAAGCACTACATAGCATAAATGTTTCTGACTTAAAAATGTGACCAATGAACATTTTGACCAAGCAGTTGAGGGCGGAATCAGTTCAATATACAAAGTCTCTTCGTCACAGTGTCTTTTAGCAGTGAGCCATCACTGGTAGGCTCTAGTCCGTGTCCTTTCGTTGGCGCTGTTGAGCACCGGCGGTGGAGCTATAGGTCCAGCTCGGTTCTATCCTTACGCGTTGCAGGGTGCGGTCAGTCCTCTGCTGTTAGACCACAGTCCTGTTCCCTAAACAATCCGCTTAGCGGCGCCTTATGCTCGGCACCTATATTTCCGTGGCAACACCCTATTCCCACCTGAATGCCGTTCTTCCTTTTGGCGTGAAGTCACATGGAAAAGAGGGTGTGTGTTGTTCAAACAGTCGATAGGAGAGAGGAGGAGTTGGGTCAGAGTTCCTGGGACACACAAAAGAGACCAAGGGAGCAAAGGATAACAAGCAGGCAGGCCCATCAATCGGGCCCAAAGAAGGGGGACGGAGACTCCAGGCACACGTGGGTTAGCAGACGGAGGGCTTCAGGGCAGCCCGTCAAGTTTCATTTTCCACGTTTGAAATTGCTGTCTCGTCCCGCATCTTGTTGCTCTGCAGCTCCACCTTTGGTCGAGGTCACACGTGTCTCAAGATCTGCAGCCAGGCTGTACGTCACATCCGACCCTTCTCCTTCGGTGGTCGTGAATCTTTGAATAGGTACAAAACAAGCTTTTAGAGAACTGGCAGACGAAGACATTTATGCATGTGAGTTCCTCCCTTAATCCTACGCATTTGGGAGATACGCTCATCGGTCACAGTCAGAGGTCTATTACCAAGCAGTGCATATGTCGGCATTCCTACTGAGTTCATGCCAAGTTTACTCATCGTCCTATTTATAACTCAAGTGAGGACAAACAAGATTCCCATCAACTGTGCATTTCATCATATTCAACATTTCGGAACATTTCCCTTCAAGGCTGGCTAACCTTTTCAAACAGGGCGGGGGCGCTATCATCGAGAGTCAGGTAAAACAGGGGTTTCTCGAGGGACGACAGTTACTCATGGTCATCATGTTTATATCCGGGACAGCAGCTGGGGTCTATCAAATGGGGCGGGGATGCTTCGGGCGCTCGCGCTTGGGTGCAAAAGGGGGTGGGGCAATCTGGGCATTGGGGGTCAATCTAGACGTTGGTGTTCGTCTCTGATGAACAGAAAAAATAAGGTGCCATTGACATACAGTTCCCCTATAAAAGGCCAAATTGGGGGACCTTAGTCGTCTTACCTGTCCTTTCCTTCTCAGCCAATTCGAGTTCATTCATTTTTGCAGAAAGGAGAGGTAGTAATATGGCGAGATACAATCATTTTAGTTTCGGTCAATTTCGCTGAACACCTTCGCGTTCAATAAGTATCCAATCAGGCTGGTGCCAGTGAGGCACGGTTTTACCATAAAAAGGAAGAGGAAATGGGGAGACTCTCAGAGAGTGAGAGTCGTCCGCAATCTAAACGAGCCATTTGGTACACGTATGACATGTAGAGAGAGAGAGAGAGAGAGAGAGAGAGAGAGAGAGAGAGAGAGAAAGGGAGAGAGATATAGAGAGGAAAAGGGTGGGATAGAGATAGAGAAAGACAGAGAGATGTGTACAAAAATAGGTCATTTAGTGCGTTCACAACACAGAACAGCAGGGGGTCAGGTAACGGAGAGACGCAAACAAAGGGAGGACATAAACCCCTACAGCACATACACACGAACTCAGACAGAGGAAGACAGTACATGTATTACATATATATAAGACATTCACGACAAAACACAAAACAACAGTTGGCCAACAAAATCTATTTTTTTTTTTTTTTTTTTTTTTTTTATATCCTTCATGTCTTTACTATCCTATTTATCTTCGTGCTTAGTTCTTTTTACCTTTCCCTCCTTTTCCCTCTCGCTTGTTATTTCTGCGAGCGTTCTCAATTGCCAATACTTACACCTCGGTCAGTCGATCTGAAATTAACCTGGTCGCGCTATTTACCCATGGTTGGATCTTAAACCATTTTTCAGTTCCTTCCTTTGGTGGGAAGTTCTCCAGGCTGAGGCAACGGCAAGTATTGATCGGGAGAACAGTCAGTCAGCATGGCTAGATCTATAAGAGTGTGAGAAGGGGGGCAGTGCATTTTGAACATCAGCAACATTTCTAACTTCCCAGACGGGTGGTGCCTTGGTAACCCTTACCCATGCACTCTTCTTTGTCCTTTCCCTATCTAGTCAAAACGTCTAGTTACATTATCTAACGTGTTATTTCGAGTCAATTTTCGTCATACAGTACCCGTCAAGTTTCTATGTCAGTCCATCCTCCCAGTCGCTACGTTCTAAGGAGGAACAGTCATGTTTAAGTCTACGTCTTTTAAAAAACTTGTCGTCATAAGGACTATGCACATATTCCCTCCTTCCCTTTTCGTCGGTGGTTTAATCATCGCTCTCCCACACTTCAGCCGACGTTCTGACGTGACCTGCAGGAGGGAGGAGAAAGAAGGGGTGGGGGGGCAGCATTCAAAGCACATCAGCATGCAGTAGTCCGAAAATGTTTTTACCTACCACATACTCGACCTATCTCCACGTACTGCATTTCTTTACCATCTCGGCGTATACGCCCAGAGGGACCAGTAATGTCAGATAGATAATCATTGACGATCTGCGTATCTACATGAGTTACTTGGTCGCGACCCCTTTTGGTTGTGTGCGAGGGTGGCGGTCAGGTGGCATTTCTGTGGTGTCGTTTTAAAGCGTCTAAAACCCTTTTCCGGCTGCCTGTGACACATAATGTAGCTGCTAAATATCGGGTCCTTTTTAACCTTCAGCCTTCATCATACTTTCTCGTTGCTCACAGTAGGAATACATTCAAAAATCATTAATGCAACCGCTACAACTATGCGTTCCTTTTCAAAATACTTTTAATAAAAAGTGCTGGTGTATAAATACAGGCCTACAACCCAGTGAACCGGCCACGGAGCAGATTGGAACTGTACATAGGAAGAACAAAGTTGGTGGCAGTTCATTGCATAAAGTGCAGCAGTGCAATAAAATCGTATCAAACTTCCCCACAGAGCAAGCATGATGCATGTCAAGAAGTCAGTTCTCAATTAATTCATTAATTCATTATCCAGATGCTCACTCGGTTCCCAAATTACACCATTTCATTGTTCCCAATCATAATTAGTACCCACCCTAGATCAGTTCATTGTCCAAACACATGGTCAATATCTGTCTTACATTGCTTCTTTCTTTAAACACATACTCATTATCCATCTTATCGACTTCCATTGTCCAAAAAATGCATACATATCTTAGTGCATCAACATTCGAGTAATCCGGGTGAACAGGGAGTTCAAAAGTTTCGTTTCGTGTATCGGCGCCATTTTGGGCGAGGTCAGGCAGGTTCTGGTATAGTCAGAATGTCTTCAATGACTCATGGTTGGACCAGAACCTTCCGTTGGCAGTTCAAAAAGTTTTTCGCAATGTGGTAACAGTCTAACAATATGGACCATCAGTTCAAAGAGTGGGGAGGGCGGCAACAATTTTCCTACCGGGTCATTCTGGTGTTCCACCGGAACTGAACAAGTCTGTGCTTTGGCTGTATTTTAGCCATTTCCAAACTGAGGCTGGCGCTGGCAGGAGTGCGCCGATGCCGCGGTTCCCAGTAAGGGGGATGGGGGCGCCCATGCGGAGGGATCGGGGTGCCCCCCGGCTCTCATAGAATCTTCAAAGTTGAGGAGAGAAGGCATGGGGCGTGTGCCCGTCCCGGGCAAAAGACCGCTTTTCGATGTGGACCCTCTTTAAGCAAGAGCGTTGGGGTGTCGCTGGAAGCCTCCACCTGGAGGGAGGTGGGGGAGGCTCGTTCGCGCCGCCTCCCCCTTCCAGCGACCCTGCGCCGTTCCTCGGCTCCACCGCTTCGGTATTGGCCGTGCCGGCTACTGAAGATGGGGGGGGGGTCGGTGGCTGAGGCAAGACATCCCCCCCTTGACATGTGGCGGGACTACCTGTAACTATCCAGGCGTTGCCGTGTGGCTGGACTACCTGTCACTCTCAGGCGTTGACATGTGGCGGGACTACCTGCAACTCTCAGGGTTGCCCGACCTCGCCTTGGCTCCGGTCCTCGTCGATGGCCAGATCAGGCAAGAGATGGGGTGGGGGGGGGTGGTCGGTGGCCGAGGCAAGACAGCCCCCCCCCGTGGCCTGCAGGGTAGCAGAAGAGGGAAAGGGGAGACCTCCATGATTCCTCGGGCCGTCCGCCCTACAGCCTCCCCTTTCAACTGCGGCCAGCCGAGCCCTGCATGCATCGAGGCCTCGCCTTCCGGATGGGCGTAACCGCGGACCTGTTGCACTTCGGGAGCTTCCGGAATGGGGGTAGGTACCTATTGATTTGTATTTATTTCATGTGACCGTTATTTGGGCGTGGTGGGCAATGAGGCAGACATGTTTGGGGCAGGAATAGGCAACGGAACCTAGCTACCTCGTGGCTGCCTTGGTGTCAAGCTTGTCTTCCCTCGCCATTTTTATGTTTCTTATTGCAGGTTATTTCTAACGTTTCTTATTTTATTTTTAGCGAAGTTGATAACTCATCAGTGGCCTACTGATTTCGCTCAACTCTTTTCCTTGTATTTTTATGCCATAACCTATTATAAGCTATAGCGACTAGTCCACACTTAATGAACATGTCCTTATTAGGTGTGCCCTCCAGTGGAGCTGGATGGTTCATCTCTAATAAGCGGTCCGGGCTAAACAGGCTACCAACCAGTGGGGAGAAGATAGGCATGACGGATTACAACGGGGACAAAGGTCTGCATTACCTATCTTATCACAGCGGGCAAAGACTAGGCAGAATATTTCTATTCTCCGTTGTTTGGCGGCGGTGAATACCTCAAACGAACCAATACCGAACAATCAATGTTCGGTCAATCAAACAATCAGTGGGGAGAATAAGTGGGCACGAAAAGTTATCGTTACCTACTCTTTCTCTACCTGCAAAGAGAGACCTTGTTCTTCCCTGTTTGCAGACAAAGAATCTCCAGACAATAATCCACGAACGACAGTTCGGGAAACAGTAGGGGAGGAAGATAGGCACGACGGATTACAATGGGGACAAAAGTCTGCGTTACCTATCCTTCACTGCTTGCAAAGGGAGAGCCTGTTGTTTCTCCGTTTGCAGACGGTGAATCTCCAGAGGGTTTCAACAAAGCGTAATACTAGTATTATCCAAAACAATCATTTCACAATTTGTCGCATTTACGCGACCTTACCCGGACCGGACCGTGTGGGCAGTTCTTCGCCTTCCTCCTTCCAGCGCCCGATCGTTCTCTTACTCCATGATTTTACCGCAGCAGTCCTGTGGGATTCCAGTCAGGACAGTAGGTCACTCAAGAGAGGTCCGTTCAGAATAGGTGAAGTTTATTCAATCGGCAGCCGGACGAGGGCCCTCTCAAGGCAGGTATACTCCGATCATTTAGATGTTCACCTCATCGTCAGGATCTCTCTTACTGGACCTTATGTCACTGATGGACCCCGCGGTGGGACGCCAATTGTGGAACAGGAGCCCATATTACCATCGATGCCCAGGCTGCTGGCGCAAGACGCCTCTTAGTTCCCATTCTGAATAATTACCAAAATAAAGAGACGGGCGCTGGAAGCAGGAATCAAGAACAGAGTTTAATTCTCATGAGGAGAGCCTGTCATGTCAGACACGAAACAAGGTGCCATCGGGAGGGTGCTCTAACAAGTGAGCTGAGACTCTGTCTTTTATACTTTACAAAACACTTGTCATTACAGTCACAGCATTGTGAAGCAAAGAAAAGACAACCCCATAATCCTCGTGTCAATCCTACCCCACATGTGTTCACAATAGGGACCCTTGACCTGCTGATAAGAGAGGGGGCAATGACGCAGCTGAATGTTCCGCTGATTATTAGGATGTGTGCGCCTGATCGTAGCCCAGGGGGTGGGGAGGCCAGGATCAATAGTGGGTCCTTTGAAGAGGAGTGACTCCATACAATAAAGGGCAGTAAACAGTGTCTCCCGGCTTAGGCGATGGCCTCGGACATGTGTGGACAGTCCATCGTGGAGGGAGGGTTTGCTAACAGAGGGGTTGTTCATGAAAGGAAAGGAGGTGTTGGTCAGGCGCGGCCGTGACTCCCAAGGACAGGGTCTTGCAGAGGAGGAAGGTTTATGACTTGTCCATGTGAGGGAGAAGGAGGGGGTCAGGGTGCGCGCAGGGTCAGAGTCGCACAGAGAGAGAGAGGTCTTATGACCCGTACATGAGAGAACAGGGGCAGTCAGATACAGCTGGGGGGCTATGTCAGCTGAGGCGAAGGATGCTTCTTCAAGAGGGAAATGGGGGGGGGGGTGCCTGGGTCAAGCAGGAGGGTTGCCTTTCATAGCAGGGTCGCGCAGAGTGCTGGGTTTCATGGTCTATGCATGTGAGAGTGGGAGGGGGGTGCTCAAATGCGCGCAGGAGGGAAGCCAGTGATTCTATAAAAACGGACAGAGAGGCCATGGCCTAAAATGGCTGTCATGTACATATGGGCACAGGCTTTCATTGGCAGAATGATGCGGTCAACATTTCAGGGTATACGTGGTGCCTACAGGGAGGGGGACGGGAGAGGGCAAATGAACGCCGCTTAGGTACATTAATTTTGCTAATTTCCACACCCGGTCCTTATAGTGGAGGAGCCGCACCACCATCGGTCGGGGGGGCGGCCAAGCCCTGGCGGGCGAGCAGGCACCCGGTGGGCTCGCTCCAGAGTGAAGAAAGGAGTAAGCCCCTCCGGTGCCACCACTGTGCGGAACCAGGTCTCCATGTAGGCCACCGCATCCTCCCCCTCAATCCGTTCCGGCAGGCCTACGACCCGCACGTTGTTCCGTCTATTGCAGCCTTCGGCATCCTCCGCCCGTCGTTCCAGCGAGTCCAGTCGGGCCAATATGTCCGTGATCTTGTGTTCCGCGGTCACCACCGATGGCTTCAGGTCCAGTAACAGCTAATCATGGTCCTTGACCCTATCCGCCAGCTTCGCGTGGTCCGCTCGCAAAAGCCCCAGTCCCGTGGCCACCTGGGCAATGTCTTGGTGAAGCGCCTCCTTGGTCGAGGTGATCGCATCGAGTATGGCGTCTAAACGTCGGTTCAGCCGCTGCTCCTGGTCCATCTCCGGCGAGGGAATCTCGCCCATCCGAGTCGATGTCGCCAGGTCCCCCTCAGCGCGCTCCTCGGCCACCAGCCCTCCGGCCTGCCGCCATTTCAGGGTACTGCGTCACAGGCCCAAGCGCCCGTCCGGCTTCAGCACTCGTCGTTCAGTGCCAACTCCCCGGCACCGGGCAGGGTCAGTGCCGCCGCCGATGCCCTCAGGATCAACGACCAGCGTGGCGAGCACTGTTCAGCCGACTCCCTCGGAAGCCTGAGGGGGGAAGGACAGATATGTAGATGGCGCCAGCGAGGGTCCCCCAGGCCTGGGCGGTGCGAGTCACTGTCCCCTAATCTCTGGATCCGGCCCCGCTGGTCTTAGTGCCTCGATCTATCGGCTGCAGGACCTCCTGCCAGTCGGCGACAACTCGGCCCAAAGCTGAAATCCGGGGCCGCCCGACCTCCTCGCCGCCATTTTCTTCTCACTCTCGGCAACACCTCGGCCGTCGCCTCAACTCGATCTCCTCGGGGCCAGCAGTCCCCCAACGGCTCTCCGATCGCGCCCGGCTGTCCCCTTACACTTCAGAGGGCAGGAGCGTCGAGTTCGGGTCGCCCAGGGTGCAAATAACAGGAGAAGTAGCGGGATTCCGCGCGGAGCTGCGAGCTCACGCCGCCATCCCGATCGGCGTCCAAGCCACGCCCCCCGTCCATATGATCTTGATATATATAAATTTGTGTTATTTTTCTAAATTGGTCTTAGATTTCTTCTTGAGTGTGTGTCTCATTTAATGCCTGTGTTTATAACAAATGCTCAACACTCCCCTCTAATGAGCCTAAACTGCTCGCCCCACTACCACAAGTAGAGCACTTTGGGATTTTTAAAACAAGCCCCTGTAAACCAATAAGGGTGGCCTGGACTTTGTGCATTGTGTACCCCAATTTATGTAATGTTATATGTTATGTTACGTTATATTGCATTTGTAGCGCGCACTGTTACTTTAGAGTGTCCTGGCGCGAGGGAGAGCCGGGGTACAAGCTAGAATCAAATTAGCGGATCATCCAATGTGGTGGCCATTCTATTTAGGTTCACTAAATAGAATGGCAGCTTCCTGCATCCATTATTTCTCACCCTAAAAATAAAGTTCATTATCAGGAGTCACACTGCAGAAACTACACACAGCATTTAAAACATTAGCACACAGAAATGTGTCCGGTTCACATATATTGTTTGGTGACGTCTGAGGATGTAGGCTAGAGGATACGATGGAATTCCATATTATTAAAAAAATAACAAAAGTGAAGCTTTGCATTTACTGTTAATGACATTTTAATAATTCCACTAGTGAACCTGATTATTACGGGTGTAGTGTCACACTGCACTGTAGGAACCTGGCCCTGTCCTGCTAATTCTGTGAGCACCTGACCCTGGCATCCATAGGCTCCATTTGGCTGTTCTATGTGTACCTGACCCTGGCTTCACATAGACTTTTCTATCATCACATGACCCTTGGACTGTTCTACAAGCACCTGACCGATTGACTGTTCTATGAGTACCTGATAAATAAATTGTTCTATGAGCACCTGACCCTAGTGTAGGACGCCGGCTCTCTATTTAGTTCACTAAAATGTAGTACACTGCGTAAAGAGACTAGTGAGACCCAGAGTGGAATACAGAGGCAAAAGTAGATAATATTAACGCTCTGTTTGTGGTAGTGTAGGCAAACGGTTATGCTTTTCAGAGGGTGTTGCTAAGCATTTGTTGTGCTCTCAGAGGCAATAAATGAGACACATACTCAAGAATAAACCCAAGAGCAAAAAAAAAAAAAATTGGTTTGTATGTCATTTTTAAGACCAAGAATTTCGTTCTGAGGTAAGTCGTTTTTAACTTATGATTTTTCAAAATTCGCGAAAGAAATCACTGTTGTGCGTAATTAGGCACAATAACAGTCAATGGGAGAAAATAGGGAAAAGCATATAAAATCATACAGTGAGTTCCCGAGGTTCACCTTCTGGATATAGGTAAGTAGCAAGGCCAGGTCCAATGTTCCAGCAGTGGAAGATCTGGAGCGTCACTTACCCGGACGGGAGCAGGGTGCTGAGCCTCCCATAGGCTGTTCTATCAGCACCTGACCCTAGCCTCCCTTAGGCTGTTCTATCAGTACCTGACCCTAGCCTCCCATAGACTGTTATATGGCCACCTGTCCCTTGCCTCCCATACGCTGTTCTATCAGCACCTGACCCTAGCCTCCCATAGGCTGTTCTATGGCCACCTGACCCTAGCCTCCTATAGACTGTTCTATCAGCACCCGACCCTAACCTCCCATAGGCTGTTCTATGGGTACCCGACCCTAACCTCCCATAGGCTGTTCTATGGGTGCCTGACCCTAACCTCCTATAGGCTGTTCTATGGCCACCTGACCCTAGCCTCCCATAGACTGTTCTATCAGCACCTGACCCTAGCCTCCCATAGGTTGTTCTATGGGCTCCTGACCCTAGCCTCCCATAGGCTGTTCTATCAGCACCTGACCGTAGCCTCATGTAGGCTCTTCTATGGGAACCTGACCCTAGCCTCCCATAGGCTGTTCTATTATCACTTGACCTTAGCCTCTCATAGGCTGTTCTATGATCACCTGACCCTAGCCTCCAATAGGCTGTTCTATGAGCACCTAACCCTAGCCTCCGATAGGCTGTTCTACTATCACCTGACCCTAGCCTCCCATAGGCTGTTCCACCGAAGTCATCTGCGGAGTACCACAAGGATCATCACTCAGTCCCACCCTCTTCAACGTTTACATGAGTCCCCTCGCATCCATCGCGCGACAACACAACCTTAACATCATCTCTTACGCTGACGACACCCAGCTGATCCTTTCCCTTACCAAAAACCCTAACACCGCCAAAACCAATCTTCATGAAGGCATGAAAGAAGTAGCCGAATGGATGAAAAACAGCCGCCTAAAACTTAACTCAGACAAAACGGAAGTCCTCATCCTAGGATCATCCCCCTCTGCCTGGGACGACTCATGGTGGCCATCGGCCCTGGGCACGGCACCCATACCCACAGACCACGCACGTAACCTAGGCTTCATCCTAGACTCCTCCCTCTCGATGACCAGACAAGTAAACGCCGTCTCATCCTCTTGCTTCAACGTACTTCGTATGCTCAAAAAAATCTTTAGTTGGATCCCCACCGAAACAAGAAAGACTGTCACCCACGCACTGGTCACAAGCCGACTGGACTATGGAAACACCCTCTACGCCTGAACCACAGCCAAATTACAGAAAAAACTCCAACGCATCCAAAACGCATCAGCCAGATTCATCTTGGACATCCCGCTCCAAGCTCACATTACCGGCTACCTGAAAGACCTCCACTGGCTTCCCGTCAACAAGATAATAACGTTTCGTCTCCTCACCCACGCACACAAGGCCCTCTACAAACTAGGACCCGAATGCCTCAACACACGACTGTCCTTCTACACACCCACCCGCCAACTAAGATCCTCCAATCAAGCCCTCGCCGCAGTTCCGCGCATCCATAGATCCACCATGGGAGGAAGATCCTTCTCCTACTTGGCGGCCAAGACCTGAAACTCTCTCCCTACTCACCTTCGCCTTACCCAGAACCACATCTCCTTCAGGAAGGAACTTAAAACCTGGCTATTCGACAAATAATGCACCCCCTCCCCCAAGCGCCTTGAGACCCTCTGGGTGAGTAGTGCGCTATACAAATCCCTGAACTTGAACTTGAACTATGAGCACCAGACCCTAGCCTCCCACAGAGGCTTCATCTCAAAGTCTGCACATATTCTAGAAGAAACCCTGAGGCAGAATTAAAACTTGCCTTTTATGTAGCACCTTCTTCCACTGGTCTGCCCATTATTCTTAAGCAGAGAAACAAAATCAATGTTCACCTTATTTTACTGAAAAATGTGCTAAGTACCAAGTTTTACTGTTTCGTAGTACGATTGCAAAAACACGAAGAAAAAACCTTGCAGATAATAAATAATGCATATGATCTTCTAAGGCTTTTATAAATAGGGCGTAACTGTGCATTTAGAGCTGCAGTCAGACAGAGGAGAAGCATCAAAAGGAGACTAAGCTGCAGTTGGGGAGGTCAGTGACAGGAGAGAAATGAGTCTAAACTGAAGCTGCAGTATCTTTTCACAGACTCTGCTATATTTTGTGTCTGTTTTTCATAGGTTGGATGAATGCTTACTCACTGGTTCCTGCTGTCGAGATCTCGCCTTACTTCTCAAAACAAACTCATCTCTCACATACCTCAGCTTGAGCAAGAATGACCTAGGGTTGATGAATCTTAAAATGCCAGTCCCTGGAGTGGAAGAGCTGTGTGAAGGACTGAAGCATCCTGGCTGCAAGATTCAGACACTGAGGTGAGGCGATGCAATTGTTTCTTGACCATTACAGGTATGTCAGTGTACCAGTTGATGGGGGTAGAAGAGACAGCGAGGTGGGAATTCAACATGAAAAACAGTGTGCATAGCTGGTGTAGTGCTTTGTGAGTTAGAAATGAGGGGCACCCTTTTGGTTCCTGATGTACCCCGTAGAACTGTGACGTAAGTGTGTGTGTGGGTATAGTGGAGAGAATGCCAGTTTAGAATGTTGAGTTCTTGGTGACACACAGATGAATAAAGACGTGTAATACCATCCTCAATATGTGGCATAGTCATTGGCTGGTACCCAGGCTGAGGAGGACGCTGCAACGAGATGGGGGATACGAAACCCAAAGATTAACAGTGGTCTGCCAGGGAGTTTGCCATGGCCCAGCAAACTGCTAGTGCTTGCCACATGTGCCTCAGTCGAAGTGCAGAACCAACGTTTGGCATATGTGAAGTCAAAGTGCAACTACAGGCGAAAACGATAATGAAATCTTCACTGAGAAGTCTACACATCATTGGCTGAGAAGTCTACACATCATTGGCTGAGAAGTCTACACATCATTGGCTGAGAAGTCTACACATCATTGGCTGAGAAGTCTACACATCATTGGCTGAGAAGTCTATACATAATTGGCTGAGAAGTCTACACATCATTGGCTGAGAAGTCTGCACATCATTGGCTGAGAAGTCTACACATCATTGGCCATAAAGAGAGGCACTGCGCTACTCAGCAACATAGAGCTATACAGCATACAGAGCAATAATGCTAAAAGTCGAATCAACCAGGTGTTCAAAGAGCAACAAATAGCGGCAGCAAATTTCAAGATCATGCTGCAATCAAAAGAGCTGAATATTGTCATTGTGAAATACGAGTATAATCCACAAAAGCACTAGCTGATGGAACAGTTAATGATAAAGCATACTGCCGTTGTACTTGCCAGAGCCTCAATTACAAGAGAACTACGACCTTAGCAGCAGGTGAAGCGGTCAAAGAAGAAGCCCAGAGGTTGTGCTTACAGAGCAGCTGATACCTGAAGCGGCACGCCATCAAAGCTGCCAGGTGGGGCTCAGAACAACTCCAAAGGTCTTTGAGGACTGAAAGGCTCAAATGGCTGAGAAGAATGAGGCCATGTTCCCGTAATGGTCCTAGATGATCTAGAGGCCAGCACATCGCAAGGCCTCCAAAATGGTTTGCATAAACAAGATCACCAAACAGCGTCAGAGAGAACGCTACCTTCAACGTCAGTAAGTTCCACTAACAGTTACAATGCCGCCTTCCTGAAACCAACATCAACATTTCATGCCGCCAAATAGCAGCATATTGGTGACAGATGGGCTGTGTGGATAGAGACATTTGATGATCTCACTGATGTACTAGAAGAAACAGATAACAAAAACATGTTCAAATATCTTAAGAATCTTGCTGGTGAGGGTGAAGGCATAAAGGAAATGCCACAAGCTGACGAAGTTACCTACCATCAAATCAAAGAAGCCTTGAACCTCAAAATCAATCCTTGCTGAATGTAGATTATGAAAGGTTGGTGAAACCATCGACGAACTTGTTGAGAGACTGGATACACTCATCAAACACTATAAGTTCAAAAAATGTAATGATGAGGAAGCTTTATGTCTCGGAGTTATTGATGGATGCCTTTCAAATTCATTCACATGACAGATGCTGAGGGAACCTCTTAGTCTGGAGTGAGTTCTCATGGCTGCCAGAGTTGCAGAGCTTGCTGATTGACTGCTGCTGACATGGAGGCCTGAAAACCCAGAGAGAGCCGTCATGAGGATAAAAAGCAGAACCACAAGACTGAAGGACACAAAGGGAAGTCCTCACGGAAAAAGAAGTTGTGTTTCACGTCTGGATTTTCATTTCCACACAAAGGTAAATGTCCTGTCATTGGACAGATTTGGAAAGACAGTGAGAAGGAGAAAGACTTTGTAACAGTTTGTAAGATGAAGAAAAAACTTGGTGAGTCACAGGGAAAAGACAAAATGGCTGAAGGGATGTTCAAGGCATGACCACAATGCAAAATGACTACACCAATTGATTCATATCAAGACCAAACAATGTTGATCGTCATCTAAATCTTCGTCAGAAAGTTCTTCAGTATCAATAACAAATGAAAGTGCAGAAGATGGTTGTGCGATGTCAAAGTTTACCTGGGAAAACCATGCACATGTCGGACTGGCCACATGTGAAGGAAAGTCAAGTCAAATAATAGTCAACAAGAAAAAGCACCAAAGTTATTCAAACATTATCCTAAAATTACAGTACAGTTAAACAGTTGCTCAATACCTTACATTTTTGGCAGTGGTGCTTCGAAAAACATTATGCTTGAGAAGAAATACAATGAACTGTCTCCATTGCCCAATTTACGCCATCCAAAACTAAAGTGTATACATGGGCTTCAACTACACCATTAAAAATTCAAGGTTCATTCGATGAAACCCAAATAGACAACAATACAAGCATCCATTCATGTACCTCAAGGTACTGGGCCAAATGCATGTTTACTCAGTTTCAGTGCAGCTGCTGATAATGGTATTGATGTTGGTGAATTACAACATGAATGCTCATCACAACATAGTAAGTCAGTTCCCTTCAATGTTTCATGGGTTAGGAAAACTTAAGACTATGAAAGTACAGTTGCATATTAATCAGAACGTAAGCCCTGTTGCTCAAAGACAAAAACAAATTGCATTTTATTTACAAGAATCTGTTTGAAAAGAGCTTAAATCCTTACTCAAACATGATGTAATTGAGCGTTATACTGGTCCAATGCCATGGGTTTCTCCCATAGTGATGTTACCCAAAAAGGACAGTGAAGGAGCTGTCTGCATCTGTGTTGATATGGGTCAAGCTAGCAAGGCCATTGAAAGAGAGCCACATCTAGGCCTGCATAGTGCCGACATGATCCCACAATTGAATGGTGCAAAGGTCTTTTGTTGCCTTGAACTGAATAAAGGATATCACCTGTTGGAACTCGAGGTGAATTGCAGGTACGTTCTAGCCTTTTCTACACACATTGATCTGTTCCGATATAAAATAATACGTTTTGGTGTGTCATCAGCTGCAGAGCTTTTTCAAGATTTCATTTGACGGATCATACAACATATCATGAATGCTTCAATTGTAGTGATGACTTATTGATCTTCGGAGCCACACAGGAGTATGATAAAGCTCTTACAGGTGTGTCATTTAGTTGCTGATGCAGATTTAACTTTAAAGTCTGTTAAATGTGAGTTCAATAAGACGAAGCTCAAATTCTTTGGCCATATCTTTTCTGATGGAGGTATGACACCTGATCCAGTTTAAGTGCAAATGTTGTCAGCTGGTAGTTCGCGACTAGATGTTTCCATGATACGTTCATTCCTTGGCATGGCCAATTACTGTCCAGATACATAAAGACTTTGCCAGAGTGAGTGCTCCGATGAGAGACTTGACGAAAAAGAACGTTTCCTTTCCTTGGTCACATGAATACGAGCAAAGCTTCAAGAAAATCAAACAGGCCATTGAGAATGCCACGGAAATGGCATATTTTGATCCGAAGCTTCATGCAGTGTTTTTTGTTGATGCTAGCCTGGTCGGGTTAGGTGCTGTCCTTGCCTAGCACAGTGGACACCCAGTGCTCAAAGGCATATTGTTTTTCACACAAAAATGCCACCCCACTTTTTTGTTAGCTCTTAGTTATAAGCAACACATCAACCTTAGTTAGATATGTTAGGTATATTTATTTTTACCTTTTCTTTCAAATCTCTTTTAGAAAAAATCTTAGATTACATGTCAGAGAGAGAACACAACAAATATAACATATATGTACATCAACTTAAACGCAACATTTACCAAGAAAAGAAAACATCATTACATCAAATTACATTCACTATACACAACAAAGCATCTATATCTATTTCAGACTGTTCCAAAAGGTGAGTTACAATTTTCTAGCCTCTTTGACCATCAGTGATTTGGAATCTCAGGAACAGTAGTAGACAAAGTCACAGTTAAACAGGAGATATCACAACACATTAATTCTACGAGTCAGTGATTATTGGTATTATTAAGTTTTTATCTCCTTTCTTGCCGACGCGTTTCGAACTCCATACAACAGTTATGGGTTCTCCTCAGGGCCTTGTCACTTCTATCTTAATTGTAGCCATGGTTATCCTATGTCTGGTTCTGGATCTTTTGAGCTGCAGTCTTAGACTGTCTTTTAGGTCCGTGTATGGGCGTCTCCCTATGGCACGGTGATGCTTTTTTGACCTCGTTTGGTGAACCGCGGGCTTCGGGAGCGACTCACTCCATGATCAACTTTTTGCACACGGTCCTCCGGACTCTGGTTGAGTGTACCGCGTGATTCTATCTTATTGTTCTCCGGTATCATACACTTGCTCTGTACAGCTTGCTTTCACTAATGCTTCGTTCACTGTGGAGACACAGCCACAGCCAAGGGCCTAACTCCTTTACACTAAAAACAAAGGCATATTGTGGCATACGCAAGCAGAAATGTGTCCCAAACTTAACATGCCTATTCACAACCTGAGAAAGAACGTTTAGCAGTGGTGTGGGCTTGTGAACATTTCCGAGTATTTTGATAGGGAAAGCCCTTCACGCTTGTGACAGATCATCAAGCATTGCTGACCATCTTTGGCATTCCAAAGACCAAGATGCCTCCTCGCACTGAACGTTGGGTTCTACGATTACAAGAATATAACTACACAATTGTGCACTCTAACGTGTGCTAATACAGTATTATGGTACTTCTTCTAAAGTGGCTGAAGCCTATATACATTTAATAAAATGTCATATATTTCATTGTGAGATTGAATACACCTGCTACCTTTCATTAGAACAGTTTGTTACTGTCAAAAGCCAAGACAGTGACATGTTGAAACTAAAGGATATTATTGCACATCCGTCTTGGAACCAGCACACTCGACCTCTTGCCAGTGACAGTGAATACCAGAAATTAAAAACAGTCAAAGACAAACTATGAGTTACTCAAGAAGGAATTATATTACGTGGTTAGAGAATTGTGATTCCAGAGAGCCTGCAACAACAGATACTTGAAGTGGCCCATGAAGGACATCGTGGAATCGTTGCTACAAAATGAGCTCTCCATGACCGAGTCTAGTTTCCTCATCTCGATGAATGAGTGGAAAAAGATTTGAAGGTCTGTCATGTCATTGCTTCTCATCAAAAATGAATCAACACACCTTAAGTGTGACTGAGTTGCCAAAACATGTACGGGCAAGAATTGCTATTAAATTCTTTGGGCCTCTTGACAATGGACATCACCTGATGGTGATTATTGATGAATACTCCTGTTTTCCATTGGTTGAATATCTTTTATCTATCACTCAGGAAAGAGTCATCAAGAGATTAGATGGCATCTTCGCGACATTATGTGTTCCTCCAGTCTTAAAATCTGACAATGGCCCACCTTACAACAGTCGAAATTTCAAAGATTTTCTCAGTCATCTTAATGTGAAGAATCAGAAGAGCACACCTCTGTGGCACAGGCAAATGGCCTTGTTGAATGTTTCATGAGCATACTCAAGAAAGCTGTTCAGTGTTCTGTGCTAGAAAAGCTCGACCTTAAAGCAGTCTTACATTCCACTCTTCAAGCTTAACGTTCGACCCCTCATTCGATGACAGGCGAAAGTCCTGCTACATTAATGTTTGGGAGAGCCATGACAATCAAGTTCCCTCAATGGACTCGCGAAAGATCTACTCACATGAATGACATTTGTAAAAATGACTTGGTCTGTAAACAGAGAAGGAAAGCATATGTAGACAAGCACAGATGTGCTAAGAACATTACCATCACTAGGGGAGATCAACTTGTCCATCAACAGAGAAAACACAAATCTGATTCTCCTTTTGATGCTGATCCTTTCCACATTGTGACTAGTAAAGAATACATGGTGACTGCCCAACGTCCTGGAAAGTTCATTACACAAGATTCCTCGCTCTTCAGACATGTGGCTCATTGCTCGCCAGTCCCTGATGTCACTGCAGAGACTGGTTGAGAGAAGACTATTGAGAACTCCCTGACTGCTGCAGTTCCTACATCAGGTGTAGTGTTGCGTGAGTTGGAAAGAATGGAACTCTTTTGGGCGACCCCAAGCTTTCCGTTTGCGACCCCTGGCACAGGTCATGCGACCCCTTATGCTCTGAGCTATCATGTGGCAAAAAGAACAAAATGAAAAGCAAAGGCAGCTCGTGCTTACAGTAATGAAATAGACAGCTCTTCTTCAGCCATATTCTTCTAAGTATGAAGTTTGAAGTTAGAGGCGGCTGAAGAGGATATACATGTTGGGAAAGGGTGGGGCTTAGTGGCAATTTTCCTTTCTCCTTACGTCACCAGGACATGCACACGTACCTGCTGAATACATTTCCTTGAGTGCGCTGGTTTTAAAAGTGATGCAGGGGGAGTAAGCGGGTTAACAGTGTCAGCGCTTACTGTATTTAGGTAAGAGCATCTTTGGGCCTGTTTCGGAGACCCTGTTTTATTAATGTGTAGTGGGTCACCATGTCTTGGATGGGGCACAAGGCACCCAATTTACATTACTGGCACAGGGACATCAGAAAATGAGCTTTGGCGGAAGAACTTCATATAAAGTTAAGCAGGTGGGACGACCCGCTCGGGGGTGTTATTGAGGTCTGGAGTGGATTCTGTGACAGACTCCAGGACCCAACGCTCACCTCCAGTGCCTCATAGAGTGATAGTTTGAAAGAGGAAGTGGAGGGTGGTTTAACAGCAGAGAAGGAGGGAGAACTAACACAGGGGTAGCCCACAAATACAGAGGTTAAACAAGAGCACAGTACGGAGAGGGATTGACATCCATAGAAATGCAAGGAAATGAGGGGTGTTACATAATGCTGCACCCCAGATGGCCGTGAGTTGTGTTTGCTGAATGTATATGCAACAAATGTAGACAATGGTGATTTTTTCGGTGTCCTGGCGGATGCCCTACTGCCTTATGCGAGTTCCCCGGTCATTTGGGAGGTTGATTTCAATTGTGTGTTAGATTGCTTATTAGACAGGCATCCACCGCGACAGGGTTCAAAGACTCCTATGGTGACTGGATTGCGAGTTATGCACCGACTGCAGTTTGTGGATATGTGGCAGTAGATTCACCCCTCTGTGCAGGAATATTCCTGTTACTCACCAACTCATGGCACTTACAGCAGACTAGAAAGATTCCTGGTTGCACGGCAGAGAATGTTGGACATCAGGAAGGTATCGTATCAGGTTGGTTCTTCTCTGGTCATGCGCCCCTACTTTTAGAGTATGGGGAATGAGGGAAGGCGCTCTGCTATTCCCTTGTGGGGATTAGAGCCTGAGTCCCTGAAAGATGTTGAATACATCATGGATATGCAGGGGGTGCTGGAGGGATTCATTGTGTCCAACTGGGGTACGGCCAGTGCATGCAGGACGGAATGGTAGGCACTAAAGGTGGTCATCACAGGGGCGAGTATAGGTAAAATCTATGGTATCAAGAGAAAATTGGAGCGGAAACTGGGTGAGCAGGAGCTACAGCTCACTGAGTTGCAGAGATGAGTGCAGTCGGGTAGGGAATGAGGCAGAACTATTAGAGGCGCATAGGGCTCTATAGTCGATCTGGAATAGGCTCGACTTCCATGTCCACAAGGACTACCCCCAACGATTACATAGGGAAGGGGACAGGTCGGGCATATGCTCACCTGGCTGCTCAAGAGAGAGTGCCCTCCTCCTACAGTATTAACTCTTAGGGCACCCGATGGTAGGGTACCAGTCAGCCAAGTTAGGGCTGTTGAGAGCTCATCTTGCCGACATATATACAGCCCTAACACGAGAGTCGGATTTGGCGGCTGCTGACCTACAAACTCAGGTGAAATTGCTGCCTTTAACGATGGAGCAGGCAGAGGAACTAGGTTAGGGTATAATGCTAGACGACCTGAAGGAGGCACTCTGGGAGCTGGCCAGGGGAAGTGCCTGGGCTCTTACGGACTCCCAGTGAATATTACCAGGCACACGTCACTACTCTCCTCCCGGCATTGTTGTAAACTCTCATGGAAGCCCATTCGGAGAGCGAGCTGCCGCCACGTATGTGGGAAGCAATCATCCTCATGCCTCCTAAGCCGGGTAAGGACCCTGTGGATCAAGGATCCTACAGACCCTTATCCATGCTGAATGTAAATGTGAAACTGCTCGAAAAGGCATTGGCGTTACAGCTGGGGAGAGTTATTATGCATCTGGTGGGGAACAACCAGTGTGGTTTTGTCCTGGGGAGTAGTCTGTACATGAACCTAAGGAAGCTGGCTCATGTGATGCACAAAATACGTGAGACCGCCTTTGAGGCTGCCTTGGTCCCCTTTCACATGGAAAAGGCCTTTAATACCCTTGCGTGGCCATACCTAAGGGAGATCCTGAGGTATATGGGTTTGGTGACTTAGTATGTATCGTGGGTCCGGCTCCTTTATACTTTGCCTACGGCGAGGGTGCGACTGGGTTATGAGGTGTCTGAGAACTTTGGTATAGAGAGGGGCACTCGGCAGGGCTACCTCCTGTCCCCACTGTTGTTCGTGCTCACGATGGAGCCCCTTGCGATCTTTCTCAGGGATCGCCTCTCTGCTTGGAATAGCCCAGTTGGTGACAGTCATCAGGATGTCTCGATGTACGCAGGCGATATACCCTGCCATCGACGAACCACTATCTACCTGTGCTACAAGTGCCAGATGACATCTTACCGGCAAAGCTTGGTTCCCACACATTGATTCGGGAAAGTCTGGATCTCTCGTGAGGGCCGCCTCGTCACATCTGGCATCGTAGGCGATTGGCCCTCGGGCTTTGGATCGGTCCTGGAGACCCCCTCTCCTTTTGGGCCCGGTTTGGAAGGTATTCTCGCTCTGGCTGGAATGTCGCAACTCCCTTGTTTGATCCGCCTCGGTTGTATGTTCCACCTTGGTCACGTTGCGCGATTGTGCCTCTGGCCTGCCTCTATTGCCTGGGACGTCCTGATCTCTCGCAGCCGAGATTGTGTGCTCTGCCTGTCTGGGAGCTCCTCTCCCTCTCCTTCACCAGTGCGCCCTGACTCTTTTGGCTGACTTTGACTGCCTCCACACCGGTTGAGATGGAGGGTTGAGGCAGCTTGTGGCCGCCACGCATATAGCATTGCTGGAAAGGATCACGTCCCGGTGACCCAGCACTCCATTTTTGGTGGGCCCACGTCAACGATAAGATGACGACTGGCTTTCAACTTTGAATTAGCAACAATTAAGTTATTTGCCAAGTCTGTCACTATAGAAGGACCAATCTGCTAACTGTGGGCTACACTCCAATGAAAGAAGGCCTCAATTACTACACTCTCATGAAAGAAGGACCTAATTGTTAACTCTGGGTTACACTGTAATGATAGAAGGACTCTGCATTACTCAAACTAGTAAAACAGACAAATGTCTCTGAATGGTAGACAGTAAAGGAGGACTTAATCAGTACAGTCAGCATAACCTTTGGCGGCCATCCTACAGGGGTTTTCGTTCCTACTGTCTCCTATGAGTCCCTTCCTGAGAGAGGGTGCATGTGCCCTGCACCAGCACCTGAGCTCCATGAGTTACGAACTAAAGATAACAGACCATCCTCTTGCCACCTACACTGTTCTTTTTCATTTTTCTCCTGAATCATAATGACAAATAGGTGTCGACAACCTGGTTCTTCACCTCATGAAGATGTCTATATCCTGATCTGTACTCTAGCAACCGTGCTGTGCACTTCCTCACCATGGCACTAACTAATGTTTATGCTAGGGCTAACCTGTTATCGCAAGTAGGGTGCAACGCTTCTAAAATCATCTACTCTCCAAACCTCTCTAAGAAAGCTGCAAAAAGTTTCAAACATAATCTACTCAAAAGGTCCCCTGAAACACTAGTATCGGACACCTATTTCTGTGAGTCTAAGGGGATGGTGATTAATGACCTCATCCTCTTCAGTAACAGAAGAGCACAATGGAGAAACATCTTACCCCCTATGTTTCATTCAAAATCCATGAAGAAAGTTTCTAATGGTTTCCGGGTTATCTTAATACCCTCACCGGACCACAATGCTGAGCTTGCCATATCCCTTTATAACAACAGAATCATCCTCATTCAAGCATCTGACAGAAACCTCACTCAGTTTGACAATGTCTTTAAGAAGATTGTAAATACCCTGGATAATATTGAGAAGGTAGTCCACCGAATCAAAACCCTCCCACAGATATGATGCAGACTGTCACATCGTACAACTATACGGCAGTAATTGCCACCCACCATCTCATCGGACCTCAATCACACAACCCGCTGAAAATTACTTCCTTCACAATGATGAAGATCCTTCCATGAGTCTGAATCACATAGAGCGACAGACTGAAGCTGGTACATCAAATAATTGAGGAAATTGCAGCTCTCACAACCCCCTAACACCGACTCCTGCCTCGCCCCCACGTAGTTCGCATCCCACCCCAGTACCCCCAGTATCCGCTTCCTCTCAATCCAGATATGAGACAATGCCAGCTAACAGGTTAACTCTTCCGTCCCATCACTTGGGCACTTCCCCCATTAAGCCTTCCTTAAGCCCTCAATGGCACGGTCGCATTTCCACATGTCTCCCCGCCCATGGAGTCTCCAAACTCCCCCTCACCACCACTGTTAATGAGGAGCCGCTTCTACTTTCCACCTCTAGTCAGACCTCCGTACAAGATTAGCTGGCTGACCTGAAGCAGGATCTCCAACTAGTTAAAGACAGCCTGCAGAACCTATTACTCCTCTCAGTGAAGATGAAAACATTATTGATGACTAAATCAATTCTGTAGACTAATTTTCCCAGCACTCCTGCTACAGGCAAGCATTGCATGAGAACAGCTGCGTCCCGGGAAAAAACAGCCCTTTTCTATTGGGAAAACGCGACCCTATCCAAATCACCACCCTAGACCCTAAAGAGCCACAAACCAGCATCCTCTCCCTCATTCTATTGTACAATGGCCCTAGCAGTGTCCCTTAACCCTCAACACACAATATTCAACCTATACCTTCCAACCCGTTCAGAGAAACCACTGTCAAGCACAGAGTCATGAACAAGAACAACTTAGTCCATGTACCCACATCACAGCTAGAAAAGGTTTAAACTAAATCATACATCAAATCGATGCTACTTAATTGCAGGTCAGCATTCAAACACAAGGTTATGTTATGTTAAGGGAATTTGTTAAGCACATGTACACCGGGCACTGCTAATATTGCCGACCTTATTCTTACTCATGACCTAGACATCCTGATATTAACGGAAACATGGCTCAACGACGACTCCTCGCCAATTGTGGACATCTTAGTGCCTCCCAAATAGGACATCATCAGACTGGATTGACCTCTTAAAATTGGTGGCGGTATTGCATACATTTATCGCTCCAATCTCAATCTGAGACTCTCACAAACGGTGCTGATGTCCCCTCACGAACACCTGAGTGTTGAAATCTGGAACAAGATTGTCTGTTTGCTTCACACAATCTACCATTTTCCTGGAGACAGTCTTATTATCTTCATCGAACAAATGATGGAAATTATAGCTTCAAACCCGGACCTACCCGTTAACCATATCTTCCTTGGGGATTTCAATCTGCACTGGAATGATACAACTGATCCCTCACTGTATACCATCGAGTCTTTCCTCGCAGACCTTAACCTCACCCAGACTTGCAATGAACCCACCCACAACAAGAGTTCCATCCTCGATTTAATCATAGCCAAGGATAACCTGAAACAACTGGAAAGCATCTCACCGTGTGACTAGTCGGATCATTACATAATTTCCTTTCGCATTCTCGACATGGTAATGTCTAGACAAGGACTGCACAAGAACAAATAGTGGTCTAGGAATCTAAATGACATTCAAGCAATGGACCAAACCTCTATTAGCAACAACCTACTTCCTCCAACCCCATACATAACAAATTTAAACTATCTCACCGAACACTATATACAGACCATGACTAATATACTCGACACGGTTGCTCCGAAGCAACTCAAGAGGATTCCGGTTGAACAGTCCAATCCTTGGTTCAATGGCTCCCTCAATGAGGAGTGTCGCAAACTAAGGCTTGCTGAAAAATTATGGAGAAACTCTCTGTCCTTTACTAACCTCAAACAGCTGAGGAGAGCAAGAAGTTCTTACAATAAACATATCCGCAGCACGAATGCTGAACACTTTAAATATCAACTAGACAATGCTACAAACAGACCTAAAAAACTTTTCAAAATCATAAAACAACAAGCTTACCATCCAACCGACCTTCAATCTGCTCCCACGATATCTCTCCCTAGTGAAGAGGTCTTATCCGCACATTTTATCGAAGAGTCTAGAAAGATCGAACTAGAACTCCAACATGCATCACATAACAGGGTCCATCGGGCTCAGTCCATTACAGCGACCTGCCTGACATCTGGGAGTGCTCTGTCCTACAGTGGAACAGGCCTTACTCCAAAAAAGAATGCATCATGGAACAATTTCAGACTGCCTGATGATGCCGAGCTTCAAAGAACCATAATGTCACTAAAACCCTCTGATCACTTCCATGATCCCTTGCCGGCTAAACTCTTCAAAGACTTTAGATCCGCCATCCTCTCTCTCTGGTCCGTGATTATCCATGAATCGCTCACACAGGGTAGGATTCCTGATTGCCTAAAGATAGGTAAAGTCACTTCCATTCCAAAAAAGCCCAATGTAGACCTATCTGATCCCAACAATTTCTGCCCAATTTCCAACATTATGACTCTAACTTCTTGAGAAATGCGTTCACCTACAACTTTACAATCACATCAAAGAGTTTCAGCTGCTTGACCAATACCAATCTGGTTTTAAAGCGGTACATAGTACTGAAACAGCCCTAACCCACTTTGTTGTTGAGGCCTTGAGTCTACTTGACCAAAATGTGCCATGCCTACTGTAGGAGAGTAGGGTCTGCTTCCTATGGTTACCCCCACCTTTTGCTGTGATTTTCTGGTTTTTCGACTTTAGTCTGGCTGTGGCCCTGCTAATCAGGCCCACAGCCCAGCTGTTCTCTCTCTAAATTTATACCATCTACATTAGGTACATACCAGATTGGTTACTGGATCACCCTTGTGAGTCCCTGTATAGTGTACCATAGGTACCCAGGGCATAGGTGCACCCTAGGCCTACAAGGGGCTGCAGCATGTATTGTGCTACCCCTGGTTTGCCTTCCAAACTGACACCACAGGTCTGTTCACACAGCCTGGGTAAGGTGGTGTACTCACCCCTTACTAGGATATAGTATATCTATATCTTCCTTGTATATGGACATGTAGTAACCTATAAGTCACTCCTATGGCAGGCCTTAACAATCCTGGAGGCAGAGTGCTTGGTTTTATGTGCGAGGGTGCCCTAGCATGAGCTGAGCCCCTCTGCAGCTTTCGGAACCATCTCCTTATAGCTGTTCTATGATGTAGCCATACCATATACTCTTAAGTGCATATAATCCTCGCGGTTAGTGCTAACTTTGGTTTAGCTTTATCAAAACATGTCATGTAAGGTGTCAAACACTTTGGAATACTACCCCCCCCCCCCACACCCCGCCGGCAGTCCTTGCGGTGGGGGTAGCATTCCACCCTTCAGGAGGGAGAAGACATGTAGTTACTGCACAACCCGGTTAAAGTTAAACAGAGCCTCAGCATCACAAACTGGATGCTGCTGCCACAGACACGAGTCTGCCCTCCTGCTGCTGAATGAAACTCCGGCAGGGGAGGCCTGGACAATAGGTTTCCTGTCAGGGGAGGTGCTGCACCACCCCAGACAGGCTCTTAGTGTATTGAGGCAGGGAGGGTTGCATTCAGTGAATGCTTTCCAGACACTGCCTGGGGCACACAAGGTGCTCCATGCATAGCCCGGTTCAAACCAGTTGCTGGGGCACTCCAGCCCTGCTCTGGCATGAAACTGGACAAGGGGTAAAACCACCCCCTTCCCAGGTCCACCCATAGGAGGGACCTTACAGGTAGTCCAAGCCCTTAACTTAGTATAAGTATAGGAGCTGTGTCCCTAGGACTTTAGATTACACTGGATGAAACTTTGAAACATAAATCATGGACTTTCGACGTTCCATTTCGACTGAAAGACAGAACATCTCCCTTAGGGTCAATGAGTGACCACCCTGTTCAAACAGGCACCAATAGCAACTTTGCAGGTCTGCATTGTCGAGGCTCCCGCTGGATGCAGAAGACTCTGCAACACAGGACATAGACTTCTAGACATATCTGACGCTGCTCGACGTTCCCAGCAAAGCTGAGACCCGTGACGGACACGAGAGACGTGGGACCGGAACTCCTGAACATCCTGCATTTTGCTAACTGCATCAACTCCCGAGGTATCTCGCAGTTGTGAATTGGGGTACGAGAAGCCCCAGCCCCGAGCATCATTTGCACCGAAGCTCAGGCTCCCACACTCAACGAGTGTCCAGTGGGGCCCGCTCTTGCATTTCAGCTTGACTCGTCTTCCGGGTTCCTAGTCCGTTGGCTAGTGAGCCTCCTGAAGACTACCTTTTAAATTTAACTTGCTTTCCTGGTTGCTCCAGGCTTGCTTCAGCTTCCCTACAAAGGAGAAGCGCCACAGACCTTGTTGGTCTGCACCGAAGCCAATCTTCATCTCCTGCGTGGATTGCGTTTGCCAAGACTTGTTGGGTCCAATCCGGATACCGACACCGAAGTCAACTATATCCATCGTGGGACAGCTCGAATCGAGCTCCTGGTCATCGTCGACACCTCCTGGACCTCGTGGCTGCAGAGACAAGCTTCACCTCTTCACCGGAAATCACCCAACACCGCCTGGTTCCTTCCTGGTCACTGGCAAGTGACCCAGACTCTGTCCCTTCTGCTTTCAGGTTCTACAGATCTTCGATCCACCCTTGGATCCACCCGGACACTTTTCCTCTGGTCACCTGCAGCACTTCTTTGCAGATCTCCATTGAAATCGATGACAAAACCCGACATCAAAAGACACCTATGGACCGGCTTCCGTGGGTGCTGTAACACTGGTACTCCTGTAGTGCCGAGGTGATTGGCCCTCCAAGGGTCCTAGTCTAAAAGGGTTTCATCGTAGTTAACCTAGAAGTGTCCTTAATTTTTAAAATTGCAACTTGTTTGTTTCCCATAGAAAGTCAATGGTAGCCTGCAGCTGTGTTTAGACACTGCATGTGTCTCCCGTGGGCCTCCTACTTACTAACCTTTGGTTGTTTAGAGTAGCCCCAGCGATTCCAGAGACCCCAGGCCGGCTTTCTATCCCAGACGTGGTTCTTATACCACTATTTTAGTATATGGTTTGTGAGGCCCCTAGGGCAAAACGTATACTGTGCAACTTATCGTATGCTAATGAAGTCACTTGTATTGTACTTTTACCTCTGACCTCATAAAGAGTGCAGAGGGGTTGTGTTTAGAATAAATACATATATATTTGATATATACCTTGTGTGGTGTGCTTTCATTTGGTACTCAAGGGATTATAATGGGTAAAACAACATGCTTAATACACTCTTTGAAGTCTTAGCCTGATGACTGCTGGTCCATGCTACCACTAGGATAGCTTTTTATAAGGTTGACTTTACAACCACCATCAATAAGGGTCGATTAGACTGGTGCAAGGTGCCCACTAGAACTCGGGGACATCATATGCCAGGCTAACTTCTCACACCTACTTATCCTTCTTGACCTATCCTGGCACGGTAAACACGAAAACCTGATTGATACTCTGGTAAAAGGATGGGGTTAGTGGCCCAGACTTAAATTGTGCTGGCACACAGAGGGCCCGATTCACAGAATGAACTTAAGACTCAATCCTAAACTTACTACTATTTTGGTATTCACAGAATGAACTTACTACTTTTGGCATTCACAGAAGTTAGGATTTAAGTTCCTTCTGTGAATGCCAAAAGTAGTAAGTGCATTCTGTGAATACCAAAATAGTAGTAAGTTTAGGATTGAGTCTTAAGTTCATTCTGTGAATCGGGCCCAAAGTGCCTGTCTTGAACATCTGTGAGGCTGAAACGTGAGTGGTTCAGAAGTTCACAAAGCTCCACTGGCATGACAGCTAGGTCTGCCAAGAGGGGCACTGCTTGTTTAGTCCTTCAGAACTTTTTGTATTGAGCCATGGAAAGTACAGCTTTGTTTTCTATTCACAAGGTGAATAATCTGTGCTTAGAAGTATCCATCCGAAGAACAAAATACTAACCCTTGTTAGCTCTCTTTCTGGTGAACACTCTGTCTAACCACAGATTCCTCACCGACCCTCCCACCTTGCTGTCCTGTTGAATGGGCTCTTTTCTTTACCTAAAGAGGTCCTAGTTTAGAGATCTGCACACTGTCAGCTCTGATCACTTAATGGCTCTGGGTCTAATGGCATGGACAGAGTTCAGTAAGAAAATCAGGTCAGCACGCATGGGTGGCGGTTATGTGTGGCTTTGGCGTGATTTCTGAGGCAGGATGAGGTAGACGCGGAGCCCCGCAAAACCACCGACCAACGCTTGATGGAATACCTGGGAAAAAATCTCCAGATCCAATCTGGTGCCTGACGTATTCACAAAGGTGATGAAACTACAGTTTTTCCAGATTATCCATTAGAAAGAGTGTTATCAAAGGTAAATAATATATTAATTTCAGACAGGTTTAGAGCTCATTGATTGGTAAAATTAAATTCAACTAAACCTTTGTGTAGGTTTTAAAGTGGATCAGCCTCTCAAACACTTCCCCACTCACTGAACGCACATGTTTTTATTCTGCAGGTTGGAGTCGAACTGTCTCTCTGACCGCTACACTGATGCCCTAATGTCCGCTCTCACTACTAACCTTTCTCTGCGGTGCTTGAAGCTGAGAGGAAACTACTTTACCAGGAAGTCAGCAGCAATCTTCAACACACTGATGGAGTTCGGGGCAGACCCTAAACGGAGGTGAGATTGCTAGGGAAATGTTAATTTATTTATGTATTTCTCTATATTTATATACATCTCTATATTTCTTAAAGGGGCTTTCAGTCAGACCTCTTCATCAATTGGCCAGTTGCGGTGTTATTCACGTTTTTCTTCCACCCGCAATAGCATACGGAACAGGGCAATGGGTGAGCTCACCCCAGTCATTGGTTCCTTTTTGAGTGAGCGCCAGTATTCGGCCGATGCACAGTATCAGAACCCTCACACAAAATAGTTCCCGTCAGTGCCAAGGAATTGTAAGTCAATGAGTCCTTACTATAAAAAATTAATAATAATACCTTTTTAACAATTTGCATTAGTCTGGAATAGCATGCCAGGTACTCACCACAGCCTGCAGGGTTCTGCACCCCACACGGACAGTGCCAGAGGTGCCCATCGTTGAACAGACTTTAAATTCATTCAAAGATTGACACCCATGAGTGCCCACACAGGAGTAGCCGTCTGTTAATGTTTTTTTACTTTTATTTTTTTTAAATCATGAGCATCCACATTGAATAGTTTTTGTAATACAGTTTCAAAAAACATTTTAAATAAAACAATCTTTGGCAAACCCAAAAGGTCTGCATCCCAAACCAGACCTATTTGCTTTATCAGTTCTTGTTCCTAATAGTCATCACATCTGCTGCTTTCAGAAGGATGAAGAGATCATACTTCCATCATTCGGTGCTGATCCAAATGTCTAGCACCGGGCTGGACATTCCATTTGCAGGCTTGGTTGTGACGTAACCCAGCAGTAATGCGCAGGGGCCACCCGTGGCTCATGACGGTTGCGTTCCGTCATGAGCATCGAAGGGATTAAACTGTGGCCCGTTCACAAAGATGGTGTTATAGGTGTGTCTGCCAGACATGAGGCCACCTCATGGGAAGAAGTACCAGGTTCTCCAATCTTTGAAATTGGTAGTGACGCTATTTGTTGCTCTGTGTACAAAAGTTTAAAATAGGATTAACACTCAAATGGCAATAACAATACGTAACCAGCACTGATGTGAGTATTAAAATTCTATGTCTTTATGTTCTTTTAGCTTGAAATAAGGCATCGTTTTAATTATGTTGGACTCTGGCAGTCATCGTTCAACCCTAAACTGTGTTTCCTTTTAACTGTGTCAACCATAGTATGTTATGTTATGTTATGTTATGTTATGTTATTTTTATACTTCTATAGCGCACGGCCTTACTTAGGTAAGGCCATTGTTGCCTTATAAAACAATTCTAATTACAGTGTTCTCACTGCTGAATAATTACATTAGGAAATAAGAGAAAATGTAGATTTTGAACAGCCCTGGTGGCCTGAAAATCTGGATTTTACCAAAGACACAGAGGCCAATATTAAGCAGTAAATCCCTTTATTAGCACCACCCAGAAGCACCTTTAAAGCTTATAGAACCGGGAATCATAGAGCATTCTAATATCATTAAAAAAAACTAGCAACCAGTCCTCATCCTTCTTTTATAAACTGCGAACTCCAACTTTAGAAAATAAACATCTCTCAATAAGTTCCATACCATGAAAAGAAACTTCTTCTCCTCGAAAAAAAATTCCATAGATACATCACAAAGATCTTAAACTTGTCCTGCTGTAAAAAAATGAAAATATAACAAAACATCAGGGTAGGGTATGTACTGGGAGGGATAATATTAGCCTTCGTGTTTTTAATAAAATCCAGATTTTCAGCCCACCATGGCTATGGAAAATCTACAACTTATGTCAAGACCCAAAGATCAACATAATGAAAGTTTAAAGCTTTGGATCTAGACATCTTGCAGCACTGTCCACAGATTTAAAATATTAATGTCTGAAAGGGGAATCTGAAGACAACTCAGCACATCGCAAAATGTCCTGCAAACTTTCACCCACCACATAGGTCTTTGAAGCACCTACACCTCTTACAGAATGTGCACCATAGAGACTTACATCCACTCCAGAGCTCTGCATTATCTCTTTCCCCCATCTAGCTAAAGTAGGAGAAGAAACTGCCCTATGCGGATACCTGAATGAAATAAGCAATTGACCCACTCCAAGCGGTCTCTGCATTCATGCTCCTTAACACACTGAACCACACAAAGATTTTGTTTTACCTTCAGAATAAGGATAACAAATTTAACTTGAATGTGTCATAGTTCTCTGCCTCAAATAGAAGCATAAACCCTCCGGTGAATAAGATCTACTGGACACCTCCAATGCACAAACATCCGAAGCCCAACAAAATGACACTAAGCATAACAACAATGTCAGTTTAAAAGACAAATCCCTCAAAATCAGATCTCCATTGTCATCTAGAAAATGTAAAACTTTTGAAACATCCCACAGGGAAGAATAACTAGAACCTTGGGGCTCAGCAATCCTAAGGCTCCTTAATAACCTCTTCACTATACCATCTAGGCCTATGGATAAACCATCCAACAACACATGTCCTGCAGCAATAGCTGATATGTACATATTCACAGCCCTGTATGCATGCCCTTTGCAAAAAATTAAGTCAAAAACATAATCTCCTGAACTACATCATCTGAAAAGGGATCAAATTACCTTTCCACACACCAGCGTAGACATTTGTTCGATGACAATCTATACGCTTTCCTAGTTCTGGAGCCCAAGACTCATCAATGAGCCTAGACGCTACAGATGAAAGTCATGGCTTCTTCCATACTCTCCTGAAAGTCTTCATGCCACTAGTTCTAGTTGTACTCTACAAACTAGACTGTGAAACTTTCCCTGAGGACCTATCAAAAACCCCAGAAATACCGGTAACAGCACAGGAAAGTCCACACTCATCTTCACCGTGATTGGATACCCCTTGTTAACTTCACAGTGACTACTACAACTCCTTCCATCTGCAAATGATCCCTGTCACTCTTCCGATCATGGCAAATGGGGGAAAAGCATATGCTTGAAAATTTCTCCGATCCTGGAATAACGCATCTATTCCTGATGCATCCGGATCAGGACGCCAGCTGACAAACTTCTCCACCTAGACGTTCAGCATGTTTGCAAAATGTTCTACCTGGAAAGGATCCCACAGGCTGTTCAGCCCCTGAACACATTCCTGTCTCACATACAATCGCTTGAGTCATGAAAATGTTTTCAGAACCAATCTGCCACTGAATTCAGGCGGAACATATTGTTAACCCTGGAATATGTTCTGCCTGAACACTCAGGTCCCTTTCCATGCAATATTCCCCAAAACTCTTTGCCAGATCTGACAACCCCTTCGAACGTGGGCCTCCCAGCCTGTTAATATGTCTCATCGCTGACACATTGTCCAATCTCAACATTCCTGAACCCTTTACAGTCCGATCTGCAAAACACTTGATTGCAAAAGATCCTGCTAACAACTCTAAACAATTTATGTGCAAATTTAATTTCTTGCTCCATCCAATGACCCCGTCCTTGACAAACCATATCTTGCACCCCATCCTTCCAAGCTTGCATCAAATTCCACAACCAAATCCAGATTTTCTCTAAAAATCATGCGCCCATTCCACGCATCCATATTTGTCAACCACCAAGTCAACTCCTCCCTTGCTTCCAATGAAAGGCACATTTTCTCTGAGTTCCTCAAACCATGTCTTAAATGTTTTGCTTTCAGTCTCTGTAAGGCCTGATAGTGCAAAGGCCCTGGAAAAGTATACTGAATAGTAGATGACAAAAGACCCACAATAGAGGCTAACATCCTCAGAGAAACCCTGGCCAACTTCAGAGTATTCCTTATCTCCTTATTCTCTTCAATTTCTCTTTTGGTAACCTCAGCACCCCATCCACTGTGTCTATAATAAAACCTATACACTAAGTTTGTTGTCTTGTGACCAACTCTGACTTCTTTCTGCTTATCATAAAACCCAAGTCCTCCAGCACCATCACTGCCTGCTTCATATGCGATAACACCTGATCTTTCTCTTGATCCATAATCAAAATATCATCCAAATAAATTATCATATGTACTCCCCTTTCTCTCAAATAAGATGCAACTATCCGTAGAACCTTCGTAAAGCACCAAGGTGCTGACGAAAGACCGAAAGGAAGACACACAAACTTCCACATTCTCCTCTTCCATAGCAACCTCTGAAACCTCTGATGTTCCTTCCAAATCAGAACTGTCCGATAAGCAGTTTTTAGATCCAATCGGGTCAGCAAGTCTCCTTTCTGCAACACATACTTCTACAATTAGATTCCCTCCATCTTGAAATGATGGTAAACTACCCAACCATTTAACTCCTGTAAATTTATAAGGGGACACAAACCCTTGTTTTACTTTTCCACTAGACATATATTGCTTGGAAGTTCATTGCTGAATTGCCATCTGCACTGACAAGCTCGCACCCCTTCGCCACCCCGACAAACAATGCCCTCTGAAGGTCGCTTTGTTCACCACAGACCTGCAAGAAGCCGGACGCTCCTGCAGACGCCTTGAGAAAACCTGGCAAAACCAGAAAACCACTGAAGCTCGGAACTACCACAGGATCATCCTGAAGCAATACCACCAGCGCATAATAGACACCAAACGAACCTTCATAAGTAACAAAGTCCAGACCCACGCCAAGGAACTGTTCAACATCATACAGCAGTTTGCAAAACCCCCCAGCGAAGCAACGGATGTCACTCCTTCCCAGGAACTCTGCGACAAGCTCAGCTACTATTTCACTCTGAAGATCAAAGCCCTCTACGACAACTTCAGCAAACAGGCGCCGGACACAAACCCCCCAACTCCTCACGCCGCCGATAAGTCATCCATCAAGACCTGGAATCCCTCTACCGTAGAACACAGCACTGTGACCATGAAGGAAACCCACTCAGGAGCCCCTACAGACCCCTGCCCACCCCACATATTCCACAGGGCCGCAGCCGCCATCGCACCCGAACTAGGACGTACCATCAACACCATCTTCAGGTCTGGCATCTTCCCAGACGACTAGAAGTGGGCGGAGGTTAAACCCCTTCCTCAAGAAGCCAGGGAGAGGTGTGTCGCCAGGGCGACTGACGCCGGAATCCGGGGTTCACGGTACGATCCCCGGCGCTGGCGGCAGATTAGCCCAGCACCATGTGACTCTGGGCAATAGCTTGCTTAATCTTCCCGGGCGATTGTTCGTGCTTTACAAATGTGGATTACTATTATTATTATTATTATAACAGCCGACCCAACAGACCTGAAAAACTACTGGCCCATCTCTCCCCTTCGCAGCCAAAGTCACGAGAGACTCGTAAACGCACAACTGACTGCCTTCATCAAAGAGAATGCCATCCTGGACGCCTTCAAGTCTGGATTCTGCAGCAACCACAGCACCGAGACTGCCTTCCTCGCAGCCACTGACAACATCCGCATGCTACTCGACCAGGGACACACTGCAGCCCTCATCCTGCTAGACCGCTCTGCAGCCTTCGACACCGTCTCACATCGCACACTCACAGCCAGACTTCACGACGTGGGGATACAAGGAACCGCCCTCGACTGGATACATTCCTTTCTCTCCGGCCGAACCCAGAGGATCAGAGTTCATCTCTTCCTCTCTGAACCCACCGATATCAACTGCGGAGTACCCCAAGGATCATCACTCAGCGACACGCTCTTCAACATCTACATCTACATGGCCCCCGTCACCGCCATCGTCAGACAGCATGGGCTCAGCATTGTATCCTACGCTGACGACACCCAGCTCATCCTCTCACTCACAAAAATGCCTGAAGACACCAGTCTCTGTTTCCAGGAAGGAATGAAGAACATGGCAGCCTGGATAAAAGACAGCTGTCTAAAGCTCAACTCAGAGAAGACTGAGGTCCTCATCCTCGGACCCTGCAGCTCCGCTTGGAACCTGCTGGTCCTCCGCCCTCGGCAACCCACCCACCCCTACAGAACATGCACGAAACCTCGGCATCATCCTTGACTTCACCCTCTCGATAAACCACCAGATAAATGCTGTCACCTCCACCAGTTTTAACTGCCTATGCATCCTCCGCTAGACCTTCAAATGGATCCCCCCGACTGCAGAGGGACCGTCACCCACACACTCATAACAAGCAGACTCGACTACGGCAACGCCCTATACACTGGAATCAACAGAACCCTATTACACAGACTTCAAACCATCCAGAACGCCGTAGCCTGATTGATCTTCGGGACTCCGCGCCACAGACACATGACCCAACACCTATGAGACCTCCAGTTGCTCCCCGTGGAGTAGCGGGTCACCTTCAAACTCCTCACCCACGTCTACAAATCCCTCAACAACATTGGGCCCAAATACCTCAACAAGATAGTATCCTTCCATGTACCCAAGAATAACCTCCGCGCCACCAAACTCGCCCTGGCGGAGGTCCCCCGCATCCGCAGAAATAGAACTGGCGGACAAGCCTTCTCCTACATCGCGGCCAAGACCTGGAACGACCTCCCTGTGAACATCAGACGATCCCCAACCCTGCACACGTTCTGGAAGGACCTAAAGACCTGGCTCTTCGACTGATCCGGAGCTGCTCCCCCTTGCCCCCCACACCCCAGCGCCTTGAGACCCTCATGGGTGAGTAGCGTGCTTTATAAACCCCTGATTGATTGATTGCTTATAAATCCGTTCACCTTATCATCTTCCAGAACAACAGCACCTTTCTCAAACAACTCCTGTACCTCCTGATCTATCAGCCTCATCTGATCTGCGGGAAAAACTAGACTTCTTGGTAAACAACTTTGTACGGGATTCCCCACAAACTCTATTCGAAAACCCTGAACCGTCTCTAGATCCCAAGGGTCCTTTGTAATATGACACTATTTCTGATAAAACTGGGCAATTCCGGTATACAATTGTAAGGGGATAACAGAAAGGTGTAATCTTACCTGCTGATCCTCTACCTCTTCCTTCTCCTCAGGTATTTCTTCCCAGAGATCTTTGCCTCTGAGGGTAAAAACCCTTAGTGTGGTAGGACTGCTGTCCCTGAAACTTTCTGAAGCCATGAGAGAAGGAGCCTCTAGTAAGTCCCTGGCCACAGTCAGGGAACCGGCCCCTCATTCTCCCAGCCCCACTAAAAACAAGTTCTTGGAACACCTTCTTTATCTCCTTTTGTGACTTTTGAAAACAATTAAACACTCTTACATATCTTGATAGATCCTTTATAAAGACGTCCCCAAACAGCAAGCCATTAGCCGAAGGGCCCCCTTCCTTACTGGCTAAATCCACAAACTTGCTTTTCCTTCTTTTATTCTAAAGAGCCTTATTCGCATTGCCTTGAAGGCATATCGCCCTATGTATCCATTGACTTAACTCGTCAATATCCATACTCTAATTAAACACATATGTCTCCTCAGCCATATCATATATCTTCGTTAGTGGCCGTTCAAAGTCGAGGAGTCTATCCTGACAAGATCTCAGACCTTCATCAAGGCCCTTTCTAGGGTCTCTTCAACCCTTACCAATGAACGTGATTATCTTTGCGTCCAATTCGGGACCCACTAACACTCTTTTTTCAATCGAGGGCCTAAACATCCTTAGGGATTTCCTTTTGCATCCAAAATTGGATATACTGAGCCACATGATCAGAGGGTGATCATTCAGGGGATAACAGATGTTTTTTAAGTAATGGGTCGAGCATATGTTCCCAAGAAGGATCAACACTGTACCATCCTCCTTCGACTTACTTTCATCCGAGAGGAACTTCCCCTTCCTTGAGACCTCATCCAAATCCATTAAAAAAAGAAAAAGAAAATTCCTTTCCAACCAGCAGTTACACAGCATGAAAGGTATTGCAATGTCCAGACATTACCTTTACATAACTTTTATTGGTACAATCTACACCATACACATATCATTCCTCACTTCACAATCCCCACTTTGACATATGATAACCTGGTACCCAAGAGAGTCCCCACTCCCACCAGGTTTGCTGTTTCGCACATCTCGTGTCTTCTATTACCTGTTGAGGCCGTCTAACAAATTGGTATACGATCTTGTTTTATCGGAAGTCAGTCTGTGGGTTCAGACTCTGAGGTCGTTTGTTAGTATTGGACTAGTGGTTCCCAGAAGTCTCTGGGTCGCGAGGTTTGTGGGATGTCCTCAGCGTAGGTCTCCAACATTGCCTTACAGTAGGTCATGTTCGCAATCCAATCTTTAAACCTGGGGGGTCTCTTGCTCCCCCATCTCAACCCTATGTGCCTCTTTGCAAGCAGTAGTGCTACTGCCAAGAATTTCCTGCATCTAGTCTGTTTAAGTTTTATGACACCCAGAATGCATACTAAGGGGGTGTTGGGAATCTGTTCCAATAACATTTCAGGCAGTGAATTAGTGACTTCGCTCCAATATGGCTGCAGTTGTGGACAGGTCCATGATATATGCAGGAAGTCAGCGCTCAGTGCATTACACTTCTGGCAGGCATCCGTCTCTCTTAGGCCTAGTCTATGTAGTTTAGCCGGCGTGTGGTATAATTGATGAAGGAATTTAAAAGGAATAATACGCAAGTTGCAATTTGATGTGAGGAGCGTGAGTTGTGTGCAACTATAATGCCAGTATTGTTCATCTATTGTCTCGCACAGTACTATTTCCCATCTACCTAACACTGCAGTAGGTTTCTCAGCATGTTCTTCCTGAGCCACGTTGTGTAGGCGCGTTACCAAGTTTTTCTGAGTTGGAGCTGTTAACAGTATTTGTAATGTGTTTAATTGCGTGGGTTCGTCTGGGAAGTTGGTATACAGTGACCTAATTGCTGTGTGTAAACGTAAGCATGCAAATTTCCTCAGCGGGAGTTGATGAGCGCATAGTGAGGGGTCTGTCCAATTAATGAATTTGTTATGAGGGAATAATTGTCCCATAGAGGTCATTCCCATCTCCTTCATCAAAGTATGCATTTTCTTTTCCTGGGTTACAAATGCGCTCAGGACGTTGCACCGTGGGTAGTGCCCGTGCATATATCGGTAATTTATGTGCTCTATATGCCAGTGCATGCCACGCCCTAGAGGTGCATAGAGCTGTATGTATCTTGTCTAGTGGTGTATATTTCACCGGGTGAGCTATGAGTGCAGTCTGTGGCACGGGAGTTACACTGTCTTTTTCACCGCAACATGTGGGATGTATGCGTGGGGTGTCGTCCAGTAATGCGCATGCTGTGCCTGAGCGCAGAGAAAATATAAGTGGAAATCTGGTGCCCCAAAACCTCCCAGATGATACAGCTGAATCAGGATCTTCCAACTAGTCCTAGCCTGTTTGCCTGCCCATGTCAGTGTCTGCAAGATGGAGCGCAGTTGGACGAAAAATGCCTTGTTTAGCCATATTGGTATATTCCAAAACAGATAGAGGAACCTGGGTAGTACAATCCTTTTCTGTAGGGCTATTCTGTCCGCCATAGAGAGGGGAATTTTTATCCATTTGTCAACCTGTTCTTCTAGTCTCACCAGCACCTTGCCATAATTCTCCCTGATGACCAGTTCCGGATCTCGGTGTATCAAGATACCTAAGTATTTTACTGGGTCTGTGCGCCACTTTAAAGGATATTCCAGATCAGGTTCCAATGTGTCCACGGTGGGAGTTACCACAACTGACTTATCCCAGTTTATTCTGAGGCCTGCATATTTCTCATATCTGACATATTCTCTAATGAGCTGATTTAGGTTCCTGTCTGGGTGCGTGGTGTAAAGGACCATGTCATCAGCGTACAGTGCGATTCCAATGGGCCTGAGCTCGAATTGTAAGGCCGATTCAGGGTGTTTCTGTCGAATTTTGCAGGCCAGTGGTTCCAGGATTAGTACAAAAAGCATTGGTGACAGTGGGCAGCCCTGTCTGGTGCCTCGTGTGATCTCTATAGGGTTGGATGTGTACCCGTTTATTCTGATCCATGCCCTCGGCGCAGTATATAATAGTGATATCCATTTTAGGAACGGTTCCGTAAACCCCATTTTGCGAAGGGTAGCAAACATGAAGGGCCATTCCACCGAGTCGAATGCCTTGGCGGCATCCACTAGAGCCGTGGCTGCTGGCACAGCGGATCTATTTGGTGGTACAGCGCAAAGATGGTACGAATATTGTGGGTGGTGGACCGTGTTGGCATGAAGCCAGCCTGATCTGGCAGTACTAGATTACAGAGAAGCGGTTGTATTCTGTTCGATATTATTTTTGCTAAAATCTTAGCATCTATGTTTATCAGGGATAGAGGCCTATAAGACTCGCACTCGGTGACGTCCTTACCTGGTTTCGAGAGTGCTATCAGAAGCGCCTCACTTAGTGAGGACGGGAGTGCGCCTTCTTCATAGGTTTCTTCAAGCATTTCAGCGAGATGTGGTACTAGTAGATCCCGGAATTCTTTATAAAATTCCCCCGGAAGTCCATCTAGCCCCGGTGCTTTATTATTTAGGAGGGAGTTAATGGAGTCTATAATTTTGTCTTTAGTAATGTGGTGACAAAATTACTCCCAGTGGGTATCTGATAGCCATGCCAGTGCTATGTTATCTAGATAACCTTGTATATCATATTTGGAGGACTGCGACTGCGCAGTGTATAATTGGGTGAAGTATTTGGCAAAACAATCCAGTGTTGTATACTGTTTGGCGCTGCGTCCAGAGTTGTGCGTAAAAAGAGGGGTCATCGTTATTTGGACCATATACATTGGCGATTATTAGTACCGTGCCCCCAAAACTGCCCTTCACTATCACATAACACCCCTGATCATCTCTCACAGAGTCAATAAGCGTGAAAGGTGTGCTGCGTTTTACCCAGAGCAGAACCCCCTAGCATATGAGGAATATGACGATGTCAGCCTATATGTAGACCACTTAGCCCCTATTTGCTTCACTTTAAGTTCTGTCAGGTGTGTCTCTTGTAAGCAAGCCACATCTATTTTATGCCTATCTAAATACGCCAGTACTTTACGTATTTTCTGTGAGTTGTGTAGCCCCCTAACATTCCAAGTCAGTAGTGTCAGCGTTCTGTGCTGTCTCAAAGTGTCAGGCATCTGTCAAGTCTCCGCCATTTGTCCAGTGAATGTGCCTATGGTGGTCAACAATTACTCCTATGTGTCTGTCTGCCGTTTTGCCGCTGGTCAGATTTTTTTGTTTAACCCCCTTTCCCCCCCACCCACTCCACCTATCCAGCACCAGTGGATATATTCCTAACACTAGCATGTAATATTTCCCCGCAAAATACAACAAGAAGAAAGCAATACAAAAACTTGTGGGGTACACACGTAGGGGTCAGAGCTGCCATCCTGTTTCTTGTGGCACCGCCAGCAAGCAAAAAGTCCACTGTATCGTCCAGCATGTTCCTAGTAATATTGTTCATTCAACATCAGACATGGTGGCCTGTTCCCCGTGCTCTCCTCTCGGCGATCTTCTCTGCGTGCCCGTCTTGCCTTTCTGTTGTATAAACTTCATAACTCCCGGTGGTTCAGTGAAGATCTGTGTCTTGCCGTCAATGGTGATTTTGAGTCTGGCTGGGTACAGCATAGCGTATGGAACATTTAGTTCTCTTAGTTTCTGTTTCACTGTAGTGAACTTCTTCCGCGTTTCCTGCACAGCCGACATGAAATCTAGGTACAGGGATACACCCATACCTTCATGGGACAGTTTGCCCAGTTCTCTGGACTGCCAGAGCACCGCATCTCTGTCCCTGTAGTTTAGGAGTTTAGCAGTAATCGGTCTCGGACGGGATCTAGCTGGTGGTTTTGGCGCTCGCGACCTGTGGGCCCTCTCGACGATAAAGGCATCTGAGAAAGTGTCTCGTCCCAGCATGGAGATTAGCAACTGCTCCACATAGCGTTCCATTGGGGCCGTGTTTTTCGTTTCTGAAATTCCCATTAGGCGTATGCTGTTTCTTCGGGTCTGTGCTTCTAAGTCTTCCGTCTTTGCCGTGATCGCCACCAATCGCTTCTCCATCTTGGTCTGCTTCGCGTCAATCTGTACTTGGCCGTCCTCAGCTTCTGATATTCTTCGCTCTGTCATGTCTATTCTTTCTGTGTGTTTGTCTATTCGTTCGGACATCCTGTCCACTCTATATGTCAAGGAACCAATTTTTCCATCAATGTTTGACAGCGCAGCTTGGATCGTAGTGAACATGGTTTGTATGTCAGCATTCGTTACTATTCCTGTGGCCTCTGTTGTCGATTGTGCCGTTGAATGTTAGTCCGGGCTTTGTTCTTGTTGCTTCTTCGCCTGCTCAAAGTAAATTTTTGGTTGGGTGCGATCTGTCTTACCCATGTCGTAATTGTGTGTTTTTCGTTTCACAGATTCGCCGATTCTAGCGTCACTGGTCTACTGGCGCCAGCAGTTGTTTCGCCTCGTCCTGTACAGTAGCGTGGAGGATGACGATGTCACGTAGACCGCCCGGCCTGCAGGCAGGTCCTCTGGCCATGGTGTTGTCTCGAGTGGGGGCTGAGATCTCTGGTGTGATTGTGGGCTCTATAGTCAGATAGGGGATTGGTAGAGGCAATCTGCCGCTTCCCGCTTGTTGGTTATCTGATCTGGTGCCCTTTGCTACTACGCCCTTTTCTGCTGAAGTGCCAGGATTCAAGTATACACCTCAGGTCTATTGTCTCCAGCGACTATGCCCCCAGCTTCACCCGCAAGGTAGCTCACTGTGACTATGGTGTGCACAATCTCGGCCTCACCCCCTGTGACTGTTGTTGCAGACCAGTAAGTTTGCAAGTTCAGGTGGGGGGGTTAGGAGTGGTGCCACGATCACTCCGCAGCTCCACTTTGAGCATGTAGGTCTGCACAATTTGATTCCTGTTGGTGACTTTAAGGTCCAGTTGTAAATGCCCACTCGTGCCGGCAGGAGACCTTTTAGTTCAGAGATCCACGTACTGGAATGGCCCTCAGTCTTTAATTGCACAAGGTGGTTCTCCTGCAGCGCACCTGCGCTTAATGCCAGTGCCTTCTGTGTATATCTGGGCTGCAGGTAGTCTATGAGTCTGCCCTCGTGACTTACCCTTCGCACCCAGTGAAGCGCTGTTAGCCCGGTCTGCAAGTGTACGCTCGCGTTGCTTAGGGCATCTGCCGGGGCTCTCTCCAGCCGGTATTATGTCCTTGCGTGGGGGGCACAGCGTCGTCCGCAGTGAGGGGCGTGTGGATCTGCCCAGTCAGGCCCAGGGTTCAGTTCCCGATCTGCGTGGCCGCTAATTCGATGCCCCTTGTGGGTAGCTTGGTGCGTGTCTGGCTTCCCCTGGTGCCCCGCCGTCTCGCACTCACCGCACCATCAATGTTGAGTCTTGCCTCTCGCAGCCTGTATTCTGTTCCTCCGGCCCGGGATAGAGTTTTGGTCGCTGCAGGTCCGACCTCTCCGTCACGGCCGCACTGCGAGCCGTACGTCACGGTGTATCGCACCACTGTGTCTCGCGGCTTTTTGCTTTCACTTTTTCCGAGGAGGCCGCGTGTCGCTGAGCGCTGTTTTGGAATTGTAAGGTGTGTCAGGATGCCGATCTTGTCTCCACAGGCTGTTCGCTTCAGCCCACTACCTGTTTCGGGTGTTTTAGGGCCGTGTTGAAAGATTATTGCAGGATATCTAGGGCATTTGCGAGGAGCTCGCTCAACCAGCGGCCATCTCGCTCCGTGGCTAGCTCCGCTCCCCATCCATATCCTTAGAGTTAAAGTCAGAGTAGCAACTAAGCTCCACATTAGTGCTCCCCAAGGACTCATCACAGATAACCAACTAATGCTTCCTTCCTTTTGATCCTTTTGCACTTTCTTTATTTGGGCCTTTATCTTGTCTGCCTTGTGTGCCCTCGGCACCTTCATTCTCCTTATCGTTACAGCAAACATGTTCTACCAGTGAAGATCTCCTTCCTTTAGCCAAACCTTTGTTGGGAACCAAATCCTTCCTTTTACGAGAAGCTTTGACTCCTGATTTTACTCTTGCATCTGACTCCGGCACAGACCAAAAATGCTCCCAATCACCACTGTGGCCCTTACCAATCCCCATCTCAAACTTCTTATCCAACCTACTCGTTACCTCCATTGTTATTTTCTCAATCTTAACTTATTCTCTCCTCCATACTTAATTTATGAAAGCCTTCCCCTTGCTCCATATTGCACCTTATAAATTGAAAAGATACTCAAAATGAACAAAACCGCATTAAGCCAATTGAGAACTTCAATGGACTAAAAGTAGATACACTCCAGACTACAAAGACCTAAATGTAGCAACACTCTGTATTCATCAAGAACTTCTAGCTTGGACTGATCCTGTACTACTCTACCATATTTCCCCAAGAAGCTGACTGAAAACAAAACAGCTGCGAGTCAGCACTCTTAAACGACACTACGGTGTCAGCTCGTGGTCAAATTAACTCAACAAACTGTGACGCAAGCACTCAAAATGCAGTCAGCAGCCCAAAATCATCAATAGGCTGTATCCTCGATATATTTAATCTCTTTGAAGGGTATTCGGGATACAAAATAAACAGAGATAAATCCCTAATCTATGTGCTTGCCAGATCCGCTCCAACACTACCATCCAGTGCACGTGCACTAGTGGTCAAAGATAATTTCAAGTACCTAGGAATAATAATCTCTAGGAAAGAGACAGAATTCCTAGTAGATAACTTTTCAAAAAATATTTCTTTATTAGACAGCTTGTAGGCAAGTGTGTGTACATCACCCCAGCATGGGGTCCCGTTGGCACATTTGCATCGGATATCAATACAAGCTGTGTTTTTCTCGTATAAGTGAAGAAAACAACCCTTGACTACTTATAAGCATGACTGCTGCTACAAGATACTCTATTTCCCATGCAACTGTGCATGGCGTATGTGTGACGGCCTGCACTCAACTTGATCAGGCAAGCCTAGTTATGACCGCACTCGAACGGCACTATATGTATCAATTATATATTTCCTTTCACATTTGATGTCTCCCTTTTTTTTGCTTTTATTTAGTTTTCGTTGGTTGTGGTTTCAATGTTGAAAAAAGAAGATATCTGACAACGAATACTGGCATATGTATATCCTTTGCATTTTATTACTCATGAAACATTGCGTGTCATGCTCTTGAAGCCGAGTTAGGTATGGGTCACGTACCCTTGTATATGCTGTTGTGTTTGTATAAAGATGACCACTGCTGGAATGAGATACAAGCGACAACCTCGTATCGCTCCACGATCAGAGATAACAGTATATGTGGCGCCTATGTTATTTTTTATTTTAATTTTTTACATATGCACGTCAAATCCTGAGACCTAGATATGAGAAGTGCTATGACTGTATGCAGGAACAATGTTGAATGTTATACATAGTACTTTGGCACTGGCAATGTAGCCACAAGCGCAATATATGCTGATGATTAAATCCAATGTAACAGTAAAATACAAAATGCAATAAAGATATTTAAAAAAAAGAAAAAAAGTGAAGAAAAACAACCCGCCCTGAACAAACCCTCCTCCCATCCCTTCCCCCCCACATTCCTGGCACTGTGCTTAGCAATCTTTTATAACTGGGGTGTCCTACAGAGTGTAATGCATTAGTTCACAATAATCATCCCAGAACTCCCCGCATGCATAATAGCAATTGTACTACAGAAGATCATCTCAGCTCGGGTTTCCCAAGTGAGTACCCCGTGAGTGGAGCCCAAACATCTTTAGGGCGAGAGGCCTCTGATATTTCCTCCCCATAAACTTCCAATTGGTCCCTGTAATAAAGTAAATCTCGGATCCATTTCCTCACCGTCGGGACAGTCCTGGCCCCCCAATTTTGCGCCATTGCCCGCTTAGCGAATAAAGTGGAGATGGCCACCAGCGCCTATTGCATGGTTTGAGCTTTTTCACCCAGCCCGGCAGACAAATAGCAGGCAAACACTCCACTGGTTCCATCACAACATCCATTGTACCAGCACACACCCATGCTAAGTGCAGGAAATCAGCATCTGTCTGTCCACAAAGCTCACATCATGAACTTTCCCTGAGGCCGAATCTGTGCAGTTGCATCGGGGTGTAATAGAGTTGGTGTAAGTATTTAAGTGAATGATGCGGAGATTGCAGTTCGCCGTCAACCGTCCCGTTAGCACACATCAGAAGTTCCAGTCATCTAGCGTCAGTATAGTGCCCAGCACCGTCACCCACTTAGTATAGGAGGGGGATTCCTCGAGGTCATTCTCCCTGAGGGACGCGTTATACAATTTGGTTATCAAGCCTCCAAGCTCTGCCCCGCTAGCCTCGAAAGCAGTGCCCACAGGGCGCGTGGCTCAGCCGGATACCCAGGGTAGATATCTCTGATTGCTTTCCGCACCCGCACATAAGTGAAACCAAGCATCAGACCCGGCCCTGATTATAGAGATCCCCAAGGTGGGTAATCACCACCCGACTCAGCGCCTTCAAGGCAGAGGGGTCCCGCGCAGCAGATATGTCAGGACTGCCAAAAGATGCAGCACAGGGGCTTAGAGGTAGTCCACCTCTAGTAGATAACTTAATGCCCCAACTAGATAGACTTTGAGAGTGTTGCAAGGATTTCTGCTCATACACAGAACTGTGCACAGAGACATAGGACATTAGTGAATTGTGGTGTACCAGAAACTCACCTCAGTACCTAGAAACCCCAACCAGCTAGCATCAGTGTCACATCAGCTCCTCGTCCTATAGCAAAGTAACCAATGATTAGACAACCTAGAACATGCGACTTAGGACCATCTCAGGAATGGTTGGAAGTGAGATCACTATTTTGTTATACCTTTTTACCAGTCCACAACAGGACTAAAAGAGAGACACAGTAAGGTTAAAATGTTTATTTTAACGACGTGATCTCATACGCAGTATTTTCGCAAACACAAGCAGACATATGATTATAGATAATACGGTCAGCATGGTTACAACTCCATAAAATACAAAAGGAGGAATCATATTACAATGATAATACAAACAGGTAAATTAATGCCTAGTTTAAACACCCTCCCTACGTAGGAATGATTATTATAAGCTACAGAAGGTCTCTTGGGCTTTTAATCAGGGGGACCCCATTACCTGTCCGCTCAGTAAGTGTAAATTACATCGGGATCTGCAAAACTCTCTGCATCGCTGGAATCTTCCAAGTGTGTGAAATTATGGCAACTGTGCAATGATAAAGGCGCCAGAATCTAGCTCAGCTCGCAGCTGCCAAAATGTTGTGTCTAGAATGTGTTACACGGACATGCCGATAAACAGGCTCACACGTTATGATAACCTTGGCGGCTCAGCACGCACTGTACAGACTGGGGACATGATGGGTGTCTAGAGATGTAGAAAAACAACCCTTTCACATGTATAGACCTTCGTAAATGCTAACTTGTAAAAACAGCTAAGCAGTGTTGTGTGCAAAAGCAGCAAATGGTAAAATGGCGTTTAAACGTCTAATAAGCCATGCTAACATAACATGCGCGCAAAAGGAGGCCCTAAACCATACTACAAGGGGACATCACACACTGGAGACAACTCCTGCCATCTTTAATAGGACGGGCAACATTGTTGAGAATGATGGCACTGCCATGCTTTTTGTCTGTCTTGCAAAATACGCCATGTAGGGTGCCACCAGAATTTTTCCAGAAAGTAGATAGTGAAATAAGATCGCTCTTATGGGAAAGGGGATGCATGAGAATAGCATTGCACAAACTCAAGAGAGGAGTGTTCGAGGGCGGTTCGGCAATCCCAGACATTAGAAAATATTACTGGGCATCACAGTGGAACCCGCCTATAGGGTGGATCATTTATCAATGGGGAGGAGAGAATGCCCTGCGGCTTTATACCACAAACGGGTAGGAACGCAATTGCCACCGCATACACAACAGGTAATTCGGATATGGAGGGCGGCAACAAAATTCTTGGGTTGGGAAGGAAGACTAACAGAGAAAATTCCACTATGGGATAGCGTCTGCCTAAGGGAGGTTGCAGGCTTGCAGGGGTTTTACAAACGGGGAATGTTGGAGATAGTCTGGGGGACGTGTGGAGAGGGCAAAAGATGATCGGATTTCACGACCTACAACAGAAATACGAAATGCCTGACTCTGAATGCTACAGATATATTCAATTAAAGCACGCACTGCGATGTCTTGTACCAGAGGGTGAACACATAACAGAATACATACCCATGGAGGACAGATTTGTATTAGATCCTATGACTTTCGTTATCAACAAGAGTGGGAGGGAACATGTAGAGAATACACTCTTAGTCCCCCAATAAGTAGTTTAAACAACAAAAGAGTGTGATGACTGTAAGCTCAAAAGAGGGAGCATAGGGATAGATATATAAATCTTTTGGATTTATATAGAAGGCCCCACCAGGAGAGGCCGAGTGCCTCCCCAGTGTGCCAGAGTTACTGCGGAGCTGGTTTTTTTTGTTGTGACAAGTGAAAACGTGATAGTGTGGTTTACATAAAATTGTCATTGGGAGAGGCATCTCGGACCACGCGCCAGTCTGGCTCCGGCTGGAGGTAGACTGTTTTAATGTAGGCAGAATTGCCCCCATTAGTGGTTGGCAACTGAAAGACCCCGCCACAAAGAAGGAATTGATTAAGGTCACGGACAGGTACTTTCAGGAAAACAGGGAAACGGGGGACTCTTCTCAGACTCTGTGGGTAGCATATAAAACAGTAGTCCGGGGGAGGCCTTGATAGCCAAGAAGAAGAGGGAATGATTGGCAGACTTGGAAAAGGCGGAAGAAGAAGTGTTGAGATTGGAAAGAGAGGTGGTCCTGGCAGCCACCCCGGAGGGCCTGCACCAGTTAAAACTGCGGCAGGATGAGTTCAGAGGTCTAGCCAGAGACACGGCCAAAGCACAGAATGAAGAGACACAGAGTACGGAGATAAGGTGGGGAAGCTAATAGCCTGTCTTGGAAGGGGAGAGTGGGCATCGCGGCTGGTACTGGAGTTGTTGACAGAGGCTGCCTGTAAAATTACAGACCCGCAGGCAGTGGCAGATAGTTTTGCGGAGTACTATAGAGGGATATGCACCTCTGAGGAGAGATACACAGAGGCTGAGAATAGAGCAATCATTAGAGACATCCAACTGCCCGAACTCTCGGAAGATGACAGGAAATATCTAGATTTGCCACTGACAGACGACGAGGTGGCGCAGGCCATACACGGTGTGCAGTCAGGGAAGGCCACCGGTCCGAACGGAATCCCTATAGAGCTATATAAGTTGAGTGCCAACCGTCTTGCTCCGTTCCTCCGCTCTATGTATGAGGAGAGCAGAGAAGAGGGACTGCTTCCATTCGACCAGCGAATGGCCAATATTGTAGTAATACACAAGGCAGGCAAATCCAAAACTAGTTGTTAGTCTTACAGGCCCATCTCTTTATTGAATGCAGAGCCTAAGGTCTTGGCGAAGCTGTTGGCGACAAGACTGGTTAAGGTTATTACTTCCCTGATACATGCGGACCAGTTCGGTTTCATGCCGCGTCGCACTACTGCCCTTAATTTGCGCCGCCTACATGGGGTGCTGGGCAGGTCACCCCCGACCCAGGACCCAACGGTACTGGTATCCTTGGATGCCACTATGGCTTTTGATAGGGTTTAATGGCAATACATATTTGCGTTGTTGGGAAAGATGGGTTTTGTGTCCGAATTTATCACTTGGGTGCGTCTCCTATATGCTGCCCCTCTGGCCAGGGTTGTTGTCAATAATCGAAAATACTCCTACTTCCCCCTCGGCAGGGTTGTCCCCTTTCCCTGCTCCTTTTTGCCCTGGCCTTGGAGCCGCTCGCTGCCTGGGTTCGGTGGGACCGATTGATTCGTGGCCTGTGTTGGACACTGGAGTGGGAGGACAAGATCTTTTTTTATGTGGACGATATCTTGCTTTATCTCACTAATCTGAGGGGATCGCTGATGTGTTTCCTAGATTTGCTTGCGATTTTTGGGAGATACTCAGGCTTCGCAATTAATTCGTCAAAATCAGTTCTTTGGGGGGGTGTAGCCAAGATGGCGGGCTGATCGGACGTGGTTTCCCTCGGCTCCCCGGCCCAAGCCCCAAATTTGCCCTTACATAGCGGTGGTGACCCCCGGACATCGGCGATTTCCCCCTACTGAGGTGCGGACAGGTGACCACCGGCGGCGAGACCGTCGTCCTGGCCCAAACTTGCGGGAGTGGACGAAGCGGCCCGCGCTCCGGCCCGGGGCGGGAAACGGCCGCTGGCGAAACAGGCTCCGGAGGTGGAGCGGCCCTGAGGAAAGCGGCGGAGCGGCCTGCAGTGGACCCAAGCGGGTCGGTATCGAGCCCCGCGAGAGGCGGGCGGGCTCCATTGGCGGCCTGCGCCGCGCGTTTTCCCGGAGGCAGCAGGATGGAAGAGAAGCGGCAGCCGCCCGACTCCCAGCCGGCAGGCCGCACAACTCGAGGCCCCGGCTTCAGGCCTAGGTGGACTATGGCGGAGCCCCGCTGGGAAACGCAGCAACGGAGCTTGCCAGTGGGGATGAGGCCCAGCGGAGACAAGCGCTGCCCAGAGAGAGTGGGGGTCTACGGCGAGGCGCCTTTGTCGCAGCAAGGACGGTGCTAGGCCGCAACCGGGGGTGCGGTCGTGCGCCCCGGGGGGAACCGCGGCACTGGTCATCGGAGGCCGCGGAACCGGAGCGGGACCAAGGCAGCAAGAGGCCCGGTGGTGTGTGGCTGGGCCCCCCGTCGCGGGCGCCGCACCTGTGTGTAGGGCCCGTAACCTTGGGACCCTGCGAAGAGACCGGGCGGAGATGTGCCGCTGCCGAGGCCCCGGCTTCGGGCCTAGGCGGCTGGACGTACGCTAGCAGAGCTAGGTGCAGGCCCCGACTCCCCAGTGAGCAGGAAACAGGCCTGCAAGGCACAGGCCCCGATATTGCAGCAGCCGGGGTGCCCCGACTTTCGGGATTGTGAGTGGCCTGAGGCCCGGGCCCGCGGCGGCGAGCCGGACGAGACAAGGAGAGGACGGCACCCCCAGGGGCATGAGACGCAGGTCCACCGCCGGCACGCCATCCGGCCACCCACGCACCTTTAGCAAAGAGACACTGTGCCCCATCGTGGTTGAGAAGGCGCAGCGCTACTGGGAGACGCACCGGTGAGGCGCACCGCGAAGCCCCAAGGACGCCCCGAGCTGAGGTGAGGATTGGGTCGCATATCTCGGGGGGCAGGACGATCGAGCCCCCGGCGGGAAGTGAGAGGGGCACCTGCCGGACCCGGGCCGGGACTGTGGAGACAGGTGGAGACAGGCGAAGCACGCGGTGCGAGCAGGAGCCGGAGGGGTGGGGGCCACAAGGCTGGTCTGAAGGCCACTGAGGTGCCGCAGGTGGAAGTAAGCCACTCACTGGCAAACGGGAGCAGGCGACCCTCTGGGCTCGAAAGAGGCACCGGCCCTACACCTGGGAGCAGAATGGCGAACTCGAACCGCAGAGCTAACCGCACCATCACAGACATGCTCAGCAAACCCACGTCCAAGGGAAGGAAGGCTCAAACACCCCCCTCCACACCAGCCAACTCAGAGGTGCAACACCAGGAAGAGCGCGAGGCTCCCATTACACGCACCTTCCTGGAATCGCTGTTCAATACCCTCAGGGACGATTTCCAGGCACTCAAGCAGGACATCGCTGGGGAACAGAAGGAACTCTGTCGAGACTTGGATGGTTTGGGCGAGAGGGTGGCCGCGGTGGAGGAGGCCGGGCACGCCCGCAGCGAAGAGCTGGTGCACCTGCAGCAGGAAGTCCTCCGTCTCCAGGAACAGCAGGTGGGCTTGCAGGCACACGCGGAGGACCTGGAGAACCGCTCTCAGAGAAATAATATAAGGGTCAGGAATGTGCCACAGGGTGCCGAGGGGAATAGTGTCACTGGATACTTGCAGGATCTTTTCCGGGAGGTACTGGGAGAGTCAGAGGACTTCCCCATACGCATAGACCGTGCGCACAGAGTGGGCCTGCCAAGACGTGCCCCGGCCCCGCCACCGGACATACTGGCCTACCTACCTGATTTCCTTGTGAAAGAACGGATCCTCCAGGAGGCGCGGCAGAAGCAACCTCTGCAATTCAGAGGGGCTGGCATCGCGCTGTTTCAGGACCTGTCAGCCATCACGCTACACAAGAGACGCGAATTCAGGGTTGTCACAACCTTCCTACGCGAGAAAGAGGTGCCATACTCCTGGGGCCAACCGTTTCGGATCATATTCACATGGCAAGGGAAACTGCATCAGCTCCGCTGCCTTAGCGACACCTGCACCCTCCTGAACATCGACCTGCCGGAGCCACGGACTCGGAGGATGGGTCGCCCCATGGCTCTCGGGACAGGCTGACGCAGCGTAACCAAGACAGCTGGCAGAAGGTCCGAAGACGGTGCAGGCGTGGCACGCGCCTGAAGCCAGATCCGGAGACGATCGCTCAGGAACAAGCTGCAGCCATCCAGAAAGTGGTGCGAGATACCACTGTTGCCCTATGAACAGCATGATGGGGTCGACCATCACACTTTGCTTTAATACTGGGGGGGGGGTAGGGAGCCCAAGGGGAGCCACCACTGCCACGTTTTCCACAGAGACTCTTCTACGGACCTGTATTGCCTACCAGGGCCGGGATTATGGTTTGTTCTTCGGGGTTTTGTATGGGGTATGGTGGGGGGGGGAAAGGAGGGGCGGTGTGGGAGTTGATGGGTTCTCCAGTAGGGGTTAGGGTGGGACAGTCTCTTGGGAAGGTGGGAGGAGGGAAGGGAAGGGAGGGGCCTTTTTGTCCGCAGTCGCTGAGATGCACCACTGAATTTTTATTTCCCCCTTGCAAGCCACCGGCCTACCCTAAACATGAGCATGCCCCTGCTCCGTGCCTAGGATGACACGTCCACTGACTGTTCTTTCCCTAAATGTCAGGGGGCTTAACAGCCCCAACAAGCGCAAGGCGATCCCCTCCTTCCTAGAGCACTCACAGGCCGACATCTGCCTCCTGCAGGAGACGCACCTGCTGTCCAAGGACCATCATAGGCTTCGGTCCCGCTCCTTCCCGGAGCAGCTCTTCTCATCCACGTCCAAAGAAGTTGCCGGGGTGGCCATTCTAGTGGCAAGGTCCTTTAGGGGTCGGGTGCTACAGAAGGAGGCGGAAGTGAGGGGTAGGCTACTGGTCCACCGCTTCCTTGTAGCGGGACAGACGCTACTGATAGGCTCCATGTACGCACCCAACGAGGGGCAAGAGAAATACCTGCGCTCCGCGCTAGAGGCGGCCACAGCCAACACGCAGCATCACCTACTACTAGGGGGGGACTTAAACCTGGTGTTTCATAACATTGCGGATCGCTCCAACCAGAGATTTGGCCAGGTAGGGGCATTGTCAGCGGAGGGCCACGCACACCTTGAAGACCTGGGTTTGGTCGATCTGTGGAGACATTACCATCCCCACGCCACAGCCTACACTCACTACTCAGCTGCCCACAAGTCTTATGCAAGATTAGATTACTTTCTATGCTCCGCCCAATTAGCGACGCGCGCGCAAAATGTTGAGATCCACCCGGCCTCGCTCTCTGATCACTCCCCGATATCAGCATCCTTTCTGGTACCCGACACACCTAGCCCACAACGTCACTGGTGCTTGCGAGACGGCTTGCTGCAGAACCCCTCCTCGGTGGAGAAAATCAAGGCAGTCATCAGCCAATTCCTCACGCACAACGCTAACGACGACACTACCAAAGCTACCCAATGGGCAACGCTTAAAGCTGTCCACCGCGGGGAGTTTATTTCACTATCTGCGGCCAACAATAGGGAGCGCGCGCAGAAAAGGGCCGACCTCACACAGCTCGTAAAGGAGCTGGAACAATTGCACCAACGTACCGGGGCGGCTAGGGCCTGGCACCAGCTCTGCATGGAGCGGAAGATGTTGGCTGCCCTAGATCAGGATGTAGCGGAGTTCGGGGCAATACGCCTGAAACATGCCTATTATATCGGTGGTGACCGATGCGGGAAACTGTTGGCCTGCAAACTGCGGGAACAACGGCAGCAGCGGAACATAAACACCATCCAATCCACCAGAGGGGATGCAATCACCGACGATGCTGCCATTGCGGCAGCATTTGGGACCTTCTACGCCGACCTATATGAGGCAGACAGGCTGGACTTACGGTGCGGCAGCGACTACCTAGACGGGGCAACCCTTCCAGCACTGAACGAGGCGCAATCACAGTTCCTCGATAGGCCCATAGGCCTGGAGGAAGTCATTTCGGCGATTTCCCGCCTCAAGCTTGGGAAATCCCCAGGACCGGATGACTACACCGCAGCTTTTTATAAGAAATTCTGTCAGCAAGTGGCCCCCCTGCTGTGGGATCTCTTCAACACCTTCGATCGGACCGGGGCTATCCCTCCCGAACTACTAGAGGCGGCATTCTCGGTGATACCCAAGGTAGGCAGGAACCCCACCCGCTGCGGCTCCTACAGGCCGATTTCTCTATTGAACGTAGACCTTAAGCTGTATACGGGCATCATTGCAAGCCGGTTAGCGCCCTACATGCAGCAACTGGTCGAACCTGACCAGGCCGGCTTCATCCCCCAGCGGCAAACGAGTGATAACACCAGACGCGTCCTCCACCTTATCGAAGCATGATCACGCTCGAGACCAGGCTGTATGCTTCTCACCATAGACGCCGAGAAGTGCACTGGCCCTATCTAGAACAGACGCTCCAGAGATTCGGCTTTAGGGAGACTACCCAAAATCGGATCTTCAACTGCTACAGACAGCCTACCGCGACTGTTCGAGTTAATAGTCATACCTCGCCGCGTTTCCCGATAGGCAGAGGGACCAGGCAGGGCTGCACGCTCTCTCCTCTCTTATTTGCGCTCTACATGAGCCACTAGCACAGCGGGTCAGACACCACCAGCGCATCAGAGGCATCCCCTTTGGGGGAGACACGCATAAGATCAGCTTATATGCTGACGACATCCTGCTCTCTCTAATGGATCCTATGCAATCCCTGCGGGCGCTCCTCGTCGAACTGCACTCCTTTGCACAGGCCTCGGGTTTTAAAATTAATGTAGAAAAATCTGTAGCCCTGAACGTGTCCCTGCCCCCCGACGTGTTGGCGGAGGCCAGAGCCGAGTTTGACCTGCAGTGGTCCAGCTCCACGGTGCCATATCTGGGGGTCTTACTAGCCCCGACGGTGCGAGGTACGGCGGAAGCCAACTATGCCAGGCTGAGCACACAAATCAGTGAGACACTGCGGAAATGGAATCGCCTCACCCTTTCCTGGCTTGGACGCGTAGCGGCAGTTAAGATGACCCTCTTACCGCAAGTCCTCTACGTTTTTCAGACCCTTCCCCTGCGCCCAGCGATGGGATGGCTCCAGAAGACGCAAACAGATCTGGCGCGCTATGTCTGGAACGGGCGTCGTCCCCGCTTTAAGCAGCGCATTGCAACTCTTCCTCCGGCCCATGGAGGCGTGGGCCTGCCGGACCTCACCCTGTACTTTCAAGCAGCGCAGCTGCGTACGCTGGTGGAGTGGTACCAGCTTGAATCCAGCAAGCATTGGCTCTTCCAAGACCAAGCAGTAGCCGGCCGACCCCTTCAAGGCATACCCTTTTTACCACGGCGCCACAGGCCACCCAGCCTCTATGCATCATACATTACAAGTACGGTGATGACGGTGTGCGACCAGGTGGCCGTCCGGAGAGAGCTCACCTTGTTTCCCTCTCCACTGACGCCAATTTTAGGGAACCCCGACTTTACACCGGGCTTGATAGGCTCCATGTACGCACCCAACGAGGGGCAAGAGAAATACCTGCGCTCCGCGCTAGAGGCGGCGACAGCCAACACGCAGCATCACCTACTACTAGGGGGGGACTTAAACCTGGTGTTTCATAACATTGCGGATCGCTCCAACCAGAGATTTGGCCAGGTAGGGGCATTGTCAGCGGAGGGCCACGCACACCTTGAAGACCTGGGTTTGGTCGATCTGTGGAGACATTACCATCCCCACGCCACAGCCTACACTCACTACTCAGCTCTCCACAAGTCTTATGCGCGATTAGATTACTTTCTATGCTCCGCCCAATTAGCGACGCGCGCACAAAATGTTGAGATCCACCCGGCCTCGCTCTCTGATCACTCCCCGATATCAGCATCCTTTCTGGTACCCGACACACCTAGCCCACAACGTCACTGGTGCTTGAGAGACGGCTTGCTGCAGAACCTCTCCTCGGTGGAGAAAATCAAGGCAGCCATCAGCCAATTCCTCACGCACAACGCTAACGACGACACTACCAAAGCTACCCAATGGGCAACGCTTAAAGCTGTCCTCCGCGGGGAGTTTATTTCACTAGCTGCGGCCAACAATAGGGAGCGCGCGCAGAAAAGGGCCGACCTCACACAGCGCGTAAAGGAGCTGGAACAATTGCACCAACGTACCGGGGCGGCTAGGGCCTGGCGCCAGCTCTGCACGGAGCGGAAGATGTTGGCTGCCCTAGATCAGGATGTAGCGGAGTTCGGGGCAATACGCCTGAAACATGCCTATTATCCCGGTGGTGACCGATGCGGGAAACTGTTGGCCTGCAAACTGCGGGAACAACGGCAGCAGCGGCACATAAACACCATCCAATCCACCAGAGGGGATGCAATCACCGACGATGCTGCCATTGCCGCAGCATTCGGGACCTTCTACGCCGACCTATATGAGGCAGTCAGGCTGGACTTACGGTGCGGCAGCGACTACCTAGACGGGGCAATAGGCCCATAGGCCTGGAGGAAGTCATTTCGGCGATTTCCCGCCTCAAGCTTGGGAAATCCCCAGGACCGGATGACTACACGCAGCTTTTTATAAGAAATTCTGTCAGCAAGTGCCCCCCCTGCTGTGGGATCTCTTCAACACCTTCGATCGGACCGGGGCTATCCCTCCCGAACTACTAGAGGCGGCATTCTCTGTGATACCCAAGGTAGGCAGGGACCCCACCCGCTGCGGCTCCTACAGGCCGATTTCTCTATTGAACGTAGACCTTAAGCTGTATACGGGCATCATTGCAAGCCGGTTAGCGCCCTACATGCAGCAACTGGTCGAACCTGACCAGGCCGGCTTCATCCCCCAGCGGCAAACGAGTGATAACACCAGACGCGTCCTCCACCTTATCGAAGCAGGATCACGCACGAGACCAGGCTGTATGCTTCTCACCATAGACGCCGAGAAGTGCACTGGCCCTATCTAGAACAGACGCTCCAGAGATTCGGGTTTAGGGAGACTACCCGAAATCGGATCTTCAACTGCTACAGACAGCCTACCGCGACTGTTCGAGTTAATGGTCATACCTCGCCGCGTTTCCCGATAGGCAGAGGGACCAGGCAGGGCTGCCCGCTCTCTTATTTGCGCTCTACATGGAGCCACTAGCACAGCGGGTCAGACACCACCAGCGCATTAGAGGCATCCCCTTTGGGCGAGACACGCATAAGATCAGCTTATATGCTGACGACATCCTGCTCTCTCTAATGGATCCTATGCAATCCCTGCGGGCGCTCCTCGTCGAACTGCACTCCTTTGCACAGGCCTCGGGTTTTTAAAATTAATGTAGAAAAATCTGTAGCCCTGAACGTGTCCCTGCCCCCCGACGTGTTGGCGGAGGCCAGAGCCGAGTTTGACCTGCAGTGGTCCAGCTTCACGATGCCATATCTGGGGGTCTTACTAGCCCCGACGGTGCGAGGTACGGCGGAAGCCAACTACGCCAGGCTGAGCACACAAATCAGCGAGACACTGCGGAAATGGAATCTCCTCACCCTTTCCTGGCTTGGCCGCGTAGCGGCAGTTAAGATGACCCTCTTACCGCAAGTCCTCTACGTTTTTCAGACCCTTCCCCTGCGCCCACCGATGGGATGGCTCCAGAAGACGCAAACAGATCTGGCGCGCTATGTCTGGAACGGGCGTCGTCCCCGCTTTAAGCAGCGGATTGCAACTCTTCCTCCGGCCCATGGAGGCGTGGGCCTGCCGGACCTCACCCTGTACTTTCAAGCAGCGCAGCTGCGTACGCTGGTGGAGTGGTACCAGCTTGAATCCAGCAAGCATTGGCTCTTCCAAAACTAAGCAGTAGCCGGCCAACCCCTCCAAGGCATACCCTTTTTACCACGGCGCCACAGGCCACCCAGCCTCTATGCATCATACATTACAAGTACGGTGATGACGGTGTGGGACCAGGTGGCCGTCCGGAGAGAGCTCACCTCGTTTACCTCTCCACTGACGCCAATTTTCGGGAACCCCAACTTTACACCGGGCCTTGACCCACAGCTTTTTAAGACGTGGAGAACCACTCCCTGTAGGGAGACGGGCCACATGTTTAATCTTGAGGGCGTCTTCTCCTTTCAGAAGGTAAAGGAGGAGTATGGGATACCAGAGGCTGACCGACTTCCCTACTTTCAGGTCCGGCACTGGGTCCTACACCCCTCCATTAGGCCGAGAGCGCAGCGTTTCCTCACGCTGTATGAGAAATGGCTCCTCACGCGCACAACCGAGAAGAAATTACTCTCAGATTTATACCAACACTTGCTCCTCTCCAACATATACACCTATAACTCGGGGAGGGCTAGATGGGAGGAAGACTTGGGGAGGCAACTCACGCGCAAAGAATGGGAAGGGGTATACCACAGAGCCAGGCACTCGGCCTACCACACCGGCCTCACAGAGACCCTGACCAAAGTAGCCACATATTGGTACCATACTCCAGTCCACCGTTGGGATCCCCAAGCAAGCGATTGCTGTTGGAGGGGGTGTGGGGAGCGGGGAACGCTTGAGCACCTGCTATGGAGTTGTGAGCGGCTGCGACAATACTGGTCCACCATCCTAGATCTCGTAGATGCGCACCTAGACACCCAGCTCCCTAGGTTCCCGGCCTATATACTCCTTGGCCTACCTAATGCGCTGATGTATCCCCTGAAATCCATGAGGGGGAGGTTGATTGCCATCGCACTGGGGGCTGCAGTGCAGAACATTGTGGCCCGTTGGAGAGACCCACAGCCCCCAGTACACCTTGGCTGGCTACATAGACTTTGGACAGTCCTGGGGATGGAGAAAGTGTCCCTGACACCGGTGGGGAGAAGTGAGGAGCTTGCAGACCTCTGGTGGCCATTCTTGACTTTGCTCACTGGGGAATTCAGGGAGCTGAGCTGTCCCCGATACCTAGGATTGCTGCACCTCGCGGACACTCCACTCACTGAACCCAAGATTTAGGCTCGCAGACGTAAAGTTCAGATATAGGACTGGTTGGCGACAGCCCCGTTATAGCGGCAAGGCTAACTGGGGTTTTGCTTGGTTTACTCAGCGGACAAGAAGGGGGGTGGGGGGGGGGGGGGGAAGGGGGAGGTTGTTGGGAGTTTGGTTTTGTTGCACAGAGGACTATAGCATGCGACCTGTTCCATTGCCTTTCGACGCGGCCGGCCCAACTGGGTTGTAGGCGGCTTGCTGTGTTTAATGCTTCTTGACTGACACTTGCACCCGCTATGGTGTTGTTTTACATTGTAATTGTGTGGCCGGTGCCTTCACAAGCATGGGTCGGTTCTTTTGCTCTGAGTAAAAAGATTTAATACTAAAATCAGTTCTTTGTTGTTGGACTTTGGCCCTTAGGGCAGGTTCACCCCTAGACTTTTTGCGTGAAATGGTGACCTGGCAATGATGATTTTAGGGATTCTGCGCACTTTCACTGTGTCCCAGTGGAAAGTGCGTGCGCACTCTGAGTGCATGTGCTGAGCTAGGCCTGCCCGCCCATAGGAATGCATGGGGAATGTATGTGTCCCTGGTAGTTCCTGATGCGTGGGGTGTACAGGCTTGAGTCTGGTATGTGTGAACTCGTGAGAGTGAATGCTGCGAGATGGTGTATGCAGCATGTATGTGTCTAGTAGGGAAGCGCCATTTCTAGACATGGCTGTACGTGTGCTGTGAGGGTGCTGGCGTGTGATTGGCTGGAGCTGGCTGGCATGCCAGGCTCCAGGAAGTCTGGATGGGTCTGCCCGGTGGTGAGTGGGAGATTAGCATGAGTGATGTGTGGGAGGAGTGTACCTGTGTCCTGGAGGGGCTGGGTTTTCCCCACACAATGCTGGCTCCGCCCCCCTGTGGTGCGTCTAATGACCCAAGCCCTGCCAGTGAATAGAGAGTGTGGTTGAGGTAAACAGAGTACTCAAGAACCAGCTGCGACTGGTTTCTCCCCCACCCTGCACCTTCAGACAAAGGAATGTACTGTATAAAAATGGGGCTGTGTCCCCACAGAAGTTGTTCTCTTCTAGGATCCTGAGGGGGCTGTTTCTGCTGGGCCAGAGGACCGCCACTTGGGGTGTCTCCCTGCCTGGAGACCCAGTGTGCTGGCTCTGGGCCCAGCCTTGCCCCCCCCTGCCCCCTGGAGGACTTTTGCTGGACTTTGGGCTGTCCTCTAGCGCTGGGAGCGCTGGAATTGCCTCTTAGCGCTTGGAAGCGCTTTTGTTCTGCTATAGCGCTTTGGAGCACTTTCTTGTGGCTTGTAGCGCTGGGGAGCGCCTTATTTGAAGAGGCCGGTGCCCACCCGGCATTGGCCGCCCCAAGCGAGTGCCACCTCGCTTATTCTCGAGTGTTTTGTCGCCTGGCAGGTGCCCACCCTGCCAGGGACCTTGCCGCTGTTTTTATAATTTACCTCGAGGGAGGCCACCCCTCGGTAAATTCAGCCCCCGCCTAGAAGCACCGGAGACGGGCCGCCGCGCTGCCCGCGACGACCCGGAAGTGTTTCTGCCGGCCGGCCAATCCAAGAGCGGGCCGACCGGAAGTCCCGCCCCGCACCCGCGACCTGGAAGTCAGGCAGGCCGGGGGCAGGAGAGAGGCAGGCGGAAGCTGCTGCCTGCAGGGAGAGCCCCGAGGGAGAGACAGAGCCTGGACGTGTGCCCCGGGCGGAGCACGAAAGAGGAGTTCCCCGCCCGCCAGGAGTCAGAGGCAGAAAGTGCTGCAGCCTGCAGAGACCGGTGAGTGCCCGGGAGGGGAGGGGGCGTCGGGGCGCATTTTCGGTGCCCGCCCCTCCCCCCTAGTAAAAGGCTCGTGGGGGCCTTACCTGTTGTTTGAGCCTGCGAGGCTCAGGGCAGCAGTTGTTTTCAGAGCCCGAGAGGCTCGTGTGGGCATTACTTGGTTCGCTGAGTCCCCAGGAGGGGGACTCCAACTACGCCCCCATTTTGTGTTCGGAGCCCGGAAAGGGGCTCCAGGCCTTGTGTGCAGAGCCCAGTGGGGCTCAGGGGGGCATTTGTTCTTCGAGCCCACGAGGCGCAACAAGGCTGCATCTGTGCATTCAGAGCCCAGAGGGGCTGCATTGATTTACTTGGAGCCCTGAGAGGCTCAGGGGGCCAATTTAGTTCTTGAGAGCCCAGCGAGGCTCCCGCATTGGCCCCATTGTTGTTTTAGAGCCCTGAGAGGCTCTCCCTTGTTGCCCACATTGTTCTGGCCAGAGCCTGCGAGGCTCCAGCAGTGGCCCAACAGTGATTCAGCTGCCCAGCACTTCGTGGGCAGCTGCCACGTTTAGGACCCTGACACTTTGGACACAGGGCGTCCTAGCCCCAACATGGCCAGAGGGCCTAGGGACAGTCACAGGTGGTGACTTACGTGAGTTTGGCGCAATTGTACTTTCTCTGCACCTCTGAATGTATTGTTTATGCGTCATGTGCCTTTACACCTCTGAATGAATGTCATGCATTGCATCATGTGTATGTTCTTACACCCCTACAGGTATTGTGATACTTAGGTGGTTGTTTTCTCCCTAGTGCAGGTGGTGCTAGTGAGATCCTGGTTACCAGTAATTACTGGTTGTGCGCTCTATTTTTATATTGTGTGCTATTTTGTGCTAAAGATTTTACATTCTAAGTGCTATTTTTGAAAGTGCTACTTCTGATTCCTGACAGTGGTCCAGGTGGCCCTGTCTTGTACAATATCCCCTGTAAATTCTGCCCGTGCCTCTGGCACATTGTAAAGTGTGTGTTTTATCTAATGTGTTTTGGTGTAATACAAAGGCTATTTTTATATAACCTTGTGTGGAGTTTCCTTTGTGGTGGGCCTTTGGTTGTTGTTGCTGGGGTGCATGCGCAAATACTTAACTCATATCGCCTCCAAGTTTAGCCTTGACTGCTCGCGCCACGTTACCTAGAGGGCGAGTGGGGTTTGCCTTGGTGTGTGACTCCCTTGCCCTGACCTTAGGAATGGTGATCCCTGACTGACCTTGACGCGGGTCTTGGCCGGCCAGGGTCCCGTTTCTAACATTTGTGTACTCAGGGGGGATCCGCCGATCATTCCTTATTCTTGCCCGATACGGATTGAGCCGGTAGGATTTAAATACCTTGGTATTTACGTAATGCTTGACCCAAAGCTACGATTTGCCAACAATCTGGGTACCCCCCTGACTCGGCTAAGGGGAGATGTGGCGCGCTGGAGTCGAGCAGTGCTTTTTAAAATGATGGCCCTTCCCCTGTTTTTATATGTGCTCCAAAATGCGATGGACCCAGTCCCAGCCTCCTACTTTAAAGACGTAGAGTCCCTACAGAGACAATTATTGTGGGACGGGAAGCCCCGTATTGCGTTTACTAAACTCACTCTTTCATGGTATGACGGAGAGATAGGACTTCAGGACCTGGGTAAATATTATTGGGCCTTGCAGCTGGCCGCAGTAAATCACGCTATTTACGGTCCCCCAGGGGACCCGGGATACGCCATGGACCGCCGACAAGTGCCAGGAGGCGACTTCAAAAGGGTGCTTTATGCCAGGCCCGGTCAGTTCCCCCTAGCGGGACCAACGGCACACGCCGTTCAGGTGTGGCACACAGCTAACAGATATCTGAAGTGGGAGGGGAAGCTTACACTCCCTACCCGGCTGTGGAGCTCAGAGAGATTGGGGAGTCTGTGGAAGAGTAGGTGCTTCGATAAATGGGACCTCATTGGGATCACACAGATTAAGGATGTTTGGGGAGATGGCGCGGTCCACATATTTCAGTCACTTCAGCAGCTGTACCACCTTCACGAGCGGGAACACTACCTCTACCTTCAGATTAGTCATGTATTGCGCACACATATTCCCAAAGATGCATTGCTTCCCGACGCATCCTCCCTTGAAGACCGGGTACTGGATGGTCACCTCCCAGAGAGGACTATCTCTTTAATTTACAGGAAACTCATAAATAACATGGAGGATCCACTGGTACTCATTAAAACACGCTGGAATGAGGATGGTCTGGAATTCGATGAGGAGGACTGGAGGGAGGAGGTTTCCTCTCCTCGGGTGGTGGCGATACAGATGCGGCTCAGGCTGGTGCAATTACACAGGTCATATGTTACGGGACCGAGCCTGATCCGTATGGGCCGTTCGGAGGGTGGGGAGTGCAGGAGGGGATGCGGGGAACTTGGAACGTTTATGCATATTTTGTGGCACTGCACAGGAAAACAGACATACTGGTAGAAGATCCATGATAAGATGCGGGAGGTCCTGGGGTGGAGATGAAGCTGAAGGCCCGCAGATGCATTCTAAACGTCTGGGAGCCCACAGATCTGAATGTGCACAGAAAGCAGTGGGCGAAATTGGCATCTATGGTAGCGAAACGTAATATTGCTCAGCTGTGGGTGGCTAGCCAGTCGCCTCAAGTAGAGAAGTGGGCGGAAGATTTGGACTGGTGCATGTTTCGAGAACGCGCAGTATATGCAGCCAGGGGGTGTCCTGTAAAGTGGGGCAAAGTTTGGGGGGCTGGGAACCACTACCGTGGAGACATCTGTGACCCCCCAATGCGCCAAGATGACGATGAAGTGCACGAGTCCCCTTGATCCACTATTACTATTCTGTACTGTATCTTCTGATGTATGGAAAGATATGATGAAGCTTGCAATAGTTTACATTGTCACCTGATGTCTATTTATTATTGATGTTTTAAGAAAAAGATTTTCAAAAAAATAAAATGTCTAGATTGTGTCCCAGAAAATATTTATTGGGTGGCCTATCAGACATATTAAAAACCAACGACGTCCGGTTTCAGAGGGATCGACGCAGGTACCGAGCAGGTGCCTAGCGATGCGTCGGTGTGCCATTTTTGTCTTCACCCCATCCCGAGACCCATGGTGTGAGGATCACTCACACTACAAGTGCAACAGGTTCCTCTAAATTAGAGGTCAACCAACATAAAAGGTTTTTCAACTTGCACTTTTTACACATATTTTTCATTTTCACGCCGTCTGGTTAGGGTGGGCCTTAGCGCGCCCATACCACTGAGGTTTAATTCTCATGGTCCTGACGAATGCCAGGTAATTTACAAAGTAATGACAGAAACATGTTGCCCCCACTTAAGAGAAAGCAGCCGAACAATTTATTTGGCTCCCTTCCAACACTTTGTTTTTAATATGTCTGATTGGCCACCCAATAAATATTTTCTATGACACAATCTAGACATTTTTAAGTAAATCACACTATCAAGTTTTCACTTGTCACAACACAAAAAAACAGCTCCGCAGTAACTCTGGCGTCGAAACACACCAGGGAGGCACTCAGCCTCTCCCGGTGGGGCCCAATGATGACGCATGTCACCAACCAAGTTGGTGAGTGAGGGCCTTCTATATAAATCCAAAAGATTTATATATCTATCCCCATGCTCCCTCTTTTGAGGTTACAGTAATCACACTCTTTTGTTGTTTAAACCCCTTAGATCCCATGACGTCCAAAGCAACCTCTCTGATATATTAAAAAATATTAAATATTACCCCAGACCCGTTGATGTCTCTTCAAGCAGCATGGGAGTCTGACCTAAGTTCAATGGAGGAAGACCGATGGGCTGAGGGGGTACAAAGCCCAGAGAGGTGGCAATAAGGGAGAGATTCCGTCTCATACGACTACGCATATTACATAGATCATGCACTTCTAGAGCACTCTTATACCGAATGAACCATAGTGACACAGACATATGTAAGCAGGATTGTGGGGCAAGGGGCACCTTTTATCACATGCTATGGGACTGCCCCTATATACACCAGTTCTGGAAAGAAACAATCCGGATAATGGTTGAAGTGGTGGGACAAGAAGTCCCTATGGATGCCAAATGGCATATTCTATGTGTTAAAGGGGTAGATAGATGGCCTAAATATCTGATGCTTTGGTTTAAAACAGCGGACATAGTAGCCAAAAGGAACATAGCAAGGGTATGGTGAAAGAATCAATCACCAACCGTGAATCAGTGGTGCGAAGACTTAGACTGTTGCTGTGTGGCAGAAAAAGTGTTGTTTCAAAGCAGAGATTGCCCTAAGAAATGGGATACAATTTGGGGTTGTTGGACGAAATATTGAGGACATTGAGGCCAGAATACTTGCATGAATCAGTATACATTCATAAAGCATGAAGTGCTCCATACTAAAGTTAAGAAATGAAGGAATGCTGTGGATGACATTGAACACGTTATTGCAATACCGTAGTATAAATGTAAGAGAGTGAAAAATACCCCTATATATGTACAAAGAACGTAATCTGTTGTATGATATTCAAATGTATCACCAAGTTTGTTATTAAAAATAATTCCCAAAAGAAAGTGCAGTCAGCAGTCAAGTCCCAATTCAACATGTCCGCCGGAACGTACGTACACAGCCGCACATTATGACGGTCCATTACAAACATTCGCATCCGGCATGGGGCTCCTGGCTCACGCAATGGTATAATTATTTAAAAATTTTTTAGCAGTCTCCCATGTGGTGTGCGAGGTCAGGGCCTCACACGTGGGCATACAGGCTATACAGAGGGACACAGACACTGAAGGTTTGCTGGTATGCCGGAAAGACCCCGAGCGGTCTTCCGCTTGTTTATTTTATGCCTCGGAGCGAGCCCGCCCGAGGGTGTGGGGATGCATGTAGAAGTGGATACATTGTAGGTGTAGGGCCGGGTGGTTCTCTACATCCCTCCTTCAATTTAGCTGGTTAGTAGAGTCACTACCTCACTAAGGTGAGGTCCAGGCAAAGTATCTTAGCCTTTGGCGCAGAACTGGGTTGGGCCTCAGATGGTACCTGCGGCTTCTGCACGCGGGGGAACCGGCAACCCCAGCCGGGGCCCCGTCGGTACTCCGCACTGGGGACGGGGGGCCTGCCACGGTGTTCTGAGATGTGTCTGGTTGGCTAGCCCTTTCATCAGGCCCTTTCTGGCTCAGCCGCGGGGTGTTGGCTTCAGCCCATGGTCCTTCTTCGTCCTGATCGTCTGTCTCTGTGTATGATGCTTCAATGATGTTCTCGGAGGTGCCAGCCGGCTCTCTCACTTTCTTGAAGCAGGATATGTTGCGGGTGACTGTATGACGGCCTCGGCGCGCCGTCACCATGGTTCCCTGAACTTTTTCCACTGTCCCCCTCTCTGGTTCAAAAGGAGTCCTGAATTTCCACCCTGGATGGCGATCTTGGACCACCACAGTGTCTCCTTCTCGTATTCCGGGTTGTTTTGCGTGCCGAGCAGCGCTCGCCTTCTGGTTAGTTAGGAGCCTCCGCGACTGGATGTCTTCGCTGTTCCTTGTCTGTGGTGTCCAGGTGGGTGCTGTTGGTATATGGGCATGGACATGTGCTGGGGCACATTTTGTGGTGCTGTATGGGGTCTGCCTGTATGCACTTAGAAATTGATCCTGGGCAGCCTCCGGGTCGTTCCCACCGTCAACTGCGATCCGGAGGGCTCTGTTAAGGGTCCGCATTAGTCTTTCTACTTCCCCATTGGCTTGGGGCCATAACGGTGTTATTTTCCTGTGCCGTATCCGGAGGTTGTCCAGATACGCCTGAAAGTCTCTCCCTTGAAATGGCGGCCCGTTGTCGGACTTTATTTCCTCGGGGAGCCCCATTGTTGCGAAGATGTGATCAAGTGCCTTTCTGACTTGGGGGAACGCTACTGATGGGATGACTTCTACCACAGGGAATTTTGAAAACGAGTCTATCACCACAAGTGTGTGTCTGCCATCCGGGAAGCTCCCGAAGTCAACGCTCAGGTGAGTCCACGGGGTTTGAGGCGCTTCTTCCGTGATGACCGGGGCTGGTGCCGGTTCTAGTCCTGTTATGGTGCAAGCGTGACAGGAGCGTACCATATCATCTACCATGCTGTCCATGGCGGGGAACCATACCTTGTTTCTCAGCCTGGCCTTCGTCTTGGCCATCCCTTGGTGTCCCGCATGTGCAATGGTTAGCATGTGCCGTTGAAGGCTCTCGGGCACAACAATGAGATGTCCTCGAAGCACGACCCCTTCATCTCCCACGCTTACTTGATTTCGGATCTGCCAGATCTGTTGTCGTGCGTGGCTGACTTCCGGTCTCAAACCTTGGACTCCGTCGAGGAATCGAGTCCAGCTATTGTCTTCGAGGGCCCGTTTGACTCAAGTCAGCGTCTCGTCAGTGGCGGTGGCCTCTCCTATCTCCTGCAGCGTCAGCGTGTCCGGGCATGCTGCCTGAGATACCATGTGGACGAATTCTTCTGCTCCTTGCCCATCCGCGAGGTTGTGTGCTCCCGAACGGAACACCAAGTTGAAATTGTAGCCCTGCAGTTGAACGGCCCACCGCTTGATCTGTGGGGGTGCAAGCCTGGATGAGCCGGTGAAGAGTGGCAGTAGTGGCTTGTGGTCGGTCACTATGGTGAACTCCTGTCCGCAAAGGTATAAATGAAAGTGTTGGCACGCCCACTTAATGGCCAGGGCTTCTCGCTCAATCTGTGCATATCGAGTCTCAGTGTCGGTTAGGGCCTTGCTTGCATAGGCAACGGGTTTCCATTTGTCTGGGCCATACTCTTGTAGCAGCACGGCTCCCAGGCCCACCGGGCTGGCGTCCACGATTAGTTCTGTCTTCCGGCGTGGTTGAAAGTATGCCATTACCGCCTTGTCTAAAAGGCTCGCTTTGATGTCTTGGAATGCTTGATTCGCTGAGCATGTTCATTCCCACTCCTGATCGTGGCGCGTAAGTGCCCTCAATGGTTCTGCCAGGGCCGCTAAATTGGGGATAAACCGGCCACAGTAGGTGGCCATTCCGAGGAAGCTCCGCACTTCGGATGGATTCCGTGGAGTGCTCGCGGTCCGGATTGCCTCTGCCTTCTTCGGGTCTACTTTTAGACCCTCCCGCGTGAATGTGTATCCGAAGAAGTCGACAGCTTCTTGGTAGAAGGAGCACTTCGCTCTGTGCAGGGTCAGTCCATGCTCCTCCAGTCTCTGCAGCGTGACTCTCAGGTGGGCGTGGTGTTCCTCCAGCGTGTTGGAGTATATGAGGATGTCATCGCTCAGGTTAATTACCCCGCTCAACCCCGATAGGACTTCTCTTATCGCGTTCTGTAACACTTCGGTGGCCGATGACACGCCGAAACTCAGCCTCTTGTACCGTCGGAGCCCGACGTGAGTCGAAAAAGTTGTTATGTATCGTCTTTCGGGTTCAAGCTCCAGCTGGTGGTACCCTGCGTTGAGATCCAGCTTGGAGAACCACTTTGCTCCATTCAGGTCGGCGACAATGTCATCCATCGTCGGGGTGATATGGCGCTCTCTCTTCACGGCGGCATTGGGGAGCCTCATGTCAACACACAGCCTGATGGCGCCAGGCTGCTTGGGTTTGGGCGCTAAGAGCAGTGTGGACACCCAGGGAGTCGGTCCGGACACCTTCTCAATGACTCCTAGATCTTCTAGTCTTTGGAGCTCAGCCTCTACTTGCGGTACCCTTCGGTGTCTTAGGGCGACTGGGCGTACAGAGGTGTTGATGTGTAGTCGAACCTTCTTTCCTTTGAGCTTTCCGAGGCCACTGAATAGCGCTGGAAATTCTTGTAACATGCTGTCTGCGTGTGATTGGTGGACTTGGTTTGCGAAGAACACTAGTCCCAGGTCTTCGGCCATGTGACAGCTGAGGAGTGTGCCCTTCTTCCCCTCGGTTATATGGAATCGAGCTTCTGTCGAATATTCACCATTGACGATGGTGGTGCTAATGACCCCTCGCAGTGGTAGTGGGTCAGTGCCACCGTAGGTGTAGATGCGCGCGCTCGAGGAAGCCAGCGCGGGCCTGGGTGACATTTGTTCGTATTGTTCAGAGTCCATCACATTTACCGACGCCCCGGTGTCTATGAGTGCTCGCATTTCAGTACCTTCTACCGAGATCGTGCACATGGGTGGTGGTCTTCTCTTCGTGGATATTCTGCTGACTTATGATATTACATATACTTTGTCATCATCGTCATCTTCGTAGCGCGGTCTTCTTTCTTGAGCTTGACTATCGGGTGGCGGATGTTCAGGCTCCAACGACAGTTGCCTCACTCTTTGTGTTAATGACTTGGGTCCATATCCTCCACGCGACCTAGGGGTATTTGGCCTGTATCTCCCTTCTTGACACACTGCTGCAAAGTGGTTCAGTCTGCCACACTTAGAGCATGTTTTTCCTTTGGCGCTGCATGTCGCTGTTGTCGGATGGTCGCCACCGCAGTATGCGCACTGGGCGTCTCGGGATTGCCATTGGTGCGACGATTGCCTTGCGGTCTTCTCTGCAACGCGTCCACCCTTTCTTCTTTGATTGGCACCATCTTTCGAGTTGCCGGCAGGGCCATGGGTGAGCGTAATGCCATTTCCATCTCATCTGCCCTTGCATCCGACAGTTCATGGGATCGAGCGAGGACGAGTATTTCGTCTAGAGTAATACCTGGCTGTCTGAGGATGAGTTTTCTGAGCAACTTTGACCGGCACCCCACGATAATTTGGTCTCTGATCTCTTCCCTCGGGATAGCGAACGGGCAGCTACTGGCTAACTGGTGTAGTCTGGCATAATACATGTCTACAGATTCAGCTTCCGTTTGCCAAGCCCTCTTGAACTTAAATTTCTCAAAGTCATTGTTTAGTTGGGGGTCAAAGTGAGCGTTGAGTGCGTCGACCGCTGCTTCATAGTCGTCTTCACCTCCTGTTTCCGGGAGAGTCTCAAATAGGTCATATATTTCGGGGCCTCCATAGAGGATCAGGAGGGACCTCTTGACCGTGCCATCCGTCTCACGGGTCCCTTTGAAGTATAAGTTAAGACGACCAAGCCACGCTTTCCACCGTGGCGCTGCAGTCTCCGGGTCGGCCGATTCGCTGAAGGGAGGAAGGGGTGCAACCCCTGTGTGGGCATGGCTGATTGTCGGCAGATTGGCAGCGAGGTTCTGGGGTGGGCCCGCGGGGCAGGTGGCGCTGGGCCTGGTGCCGGTGCTGCCGTCGCGTTTCCCTGCGACGCATCCGTCATCGCGTTCCTTGCTTGCCGACGTGTGTGCTCCTAGGCAAATCAGGTAGGAAGACTCGGGGCACCCTTCAGTGGAGGGGAGCAGTTGATCCCCTTCCAGGACGCAGTTCGCTACTGGCGTGTTCCTAGTCTGTGTCAGCACGAGCAGCTGAGGGTATTGGAGCAGACCCGCGGATGCGCTGGTCCCACCCAGGACCCGTGTTCCCAGGAAGCGAATGAGCTGTCACTTGCGTTGGCCAATGCTTGTTTATTTCCTTTATTATTGTATGTTATTTGTGTTTTTTTTTCTTCAGACGGTGTCGCCTAGTGGAATCCCAGTGCCAGTGGCGAGGCAGCGGAGAAGGCCGTGTAGCGAGGTTCCTCGCCGGTCGGGGCAGTCGGGAAAGCCCGGAGCCGACGTGCTGTGTCGCTCCTCTTCACCCCTCCCCCACCGGGGCAGTGCGTGATGTGTGGCGCGCAAGAGCTGCGCACCTGGGACCGCGTGAGGCACGGCAGGCTTGGTGCGCGCGCAGCCTGGTGGGGGCCTGGTAGGCCGCAAATTCGCCACTCTGGCAGGGCCGCAGGCAGTGCCGCAGGCAGAGCACTCACCCGAGTCAGACGCGTGGCGAGCTCCCGCCAGCTGAACACGCTCCTATGGAGGAGGCGCGTGGGCGGGCCTCGAGCCGGCGCGTCGATGGCAGTCAACAGCAGGCGGGCTGTGGGCAGATGGACGGCCACAGCGGGTGGGCTCCGCGGCCGGAGCTGGTCGGCACGGATGGTTGGCTGAGGCGAGGGCACCGTCAGAGGACAGCCGAGGTACTCGGCGGTGGCAGGGCACGTACAAGGTTAGTACCGGCCTCGTCGCCAGTGTGGTGTGCGAGGTCAGGGCCTCACACGTGGGCATACAGGCTATACAAAGGGACACAGACACTGAAGGTTTGCTGGTATGCCGGAAAGACCCCGAGCGGTCTTCCGCTTGTTTATTTTATACCTCGGAGCGAGCCCGCCCCCAGGGTGTGGGGATGCATGTAGAAGTGGATACATTGTAGGTGTAGGGCCGGGTGGCTCTCTACATCCCAGACACAACATCTTACTGATCTAAAAGCAAATTAAATTAAGCAATACCGAATTCATGTGTGCTTCAAATTAAAAGCAACGGATCTTCGTAAAGTAAACCCGGCACTAATGTCAGCAAAACCTCCTAAACCTCCTCCTATGGACGACATTGTCCCATGAACTCCTAATCTGTCATACCGTGCATCTAATATAGCGTGCTGGCCTGATGCAACAAGAGGTTAACTAAGTGGGACGCTCTCAGTCACATGCTTAGCAGAAGACAACCAGAGTTTTAAACACACTCAAGCAAACATCTTATGAAAAGTATACTTTCCTGAATAAAACTGTACGCTGATACTACACATTCAAAAATAGCCGTTTGTTCCCGAAAGTTTTTAACATTCAAAACCGTGATTCTTCAGCAGAGCACCACGCACAAAGCAGCAGAGTACACAGACTTATCTGAGGGAGCAGCAGCAATAAAAGAAGGGTGAGGACTGGTTGCTGAGGGGTTTTATTATGTTGGATTGTTCTATGATTCTAAATTCTGTTCGCTTTAAAGGTCCTGCTGAGTGGTGGCGACAAAGGGATTGACTGCATAATGTTGGCCTCCGGCTCTTGATATAAGAACAACCTTTGCCGCCTTCTATATGCTAGAAATCAGGGATCCTGCGACCAGGGATTTTCTAGCTTGAATTCCATGAATAAAGAAAGATAGACTGAATGAAAGCAATGAAATGAGAAGTACATGAGCCAGGCATAAATTAACAACCCATAACCACCCCAAGGAAACACCTACCATTGTAATAAGAAAGGTAAAGCACTCTCTGGCATCTTGGTCTAAACAGTAAACACCAAGGCAAGAAAGGACAGACTTCTAAACTTTCTGGAGAAATACATATATAATATAACACTTTGCTAATTGCAAACTGATAAAAACCTCAAGGAAATAAGAGGCACATACAAAAGACAATGTCTGGCAAGGCAGAAAATAACTTGATAATGAATGCGAAAAAAACAAGTTGAACACAACCAATGTTACACAGAAAGTAAACTACTGACATGTCAAAAATGTCCACCAGAATGACAGTGTTGTTCAGTAGCATTTGGACTAGAGGCATGGCCCCTCAAGTAGGGCTTGGGAAGTTGCACCCCACAAGCACTAGTTCCCCATGTCTGTTTTAACATCATTTTTTCTCAATGGGATTGAAAATATGTGAGTCCGCCAGCAGGGTTCTGTGTTGTTGCTGGGATGTGCCCAGAAGATGTACTCAAACTGTGCCCTCACCCACCGCCAAGAATGGCCTCTGCCCCTCATATCACAGGGTGACCGAGAGTTGAGTGCTAAAGGGCACTTGACCTGTACTCTGGTGCTGGTAGACCCTCCTGGCACAGCCCCTATAAAACCCATGTGTTCCCTCAGAATTGGGGCCATTGCAGTTCCTGCATTGGGTGTTGTTGCATTACAGCAATAACCAAATAACTGTAACACATTAGCAATGAAAGAGTACCAAACTCTACCGAAAAGGTGTTTTGATGAAAAAGGTATACTATATAAATGCTGTCTGGGTCTACAAGTATTTTATTTTGTAATCGTAAGGTTTAAACATAACCCGGGAGTGTATGCACAACTTTACTGGGATGTCTTACCTGCTTGGGTTGTTGGGGGGCGGGGGGTGGGGGGGTTGTGGTGAGGGCTTTGCTTACATCAAACTACTAAACTGAGTAGACTTCTCTCTGAGCGAGCCGACAAATGAACCATTGAGTAGCGCATTTTATGTCAGTACTCAATGCACTTTTCCCCCTGTTACGTTGTGTTTTGGCTTTAACACAATCAAGAAGTGTGATTTTTGGATTAGTTGATGAATCAGTTACTGCAGTTCACTGTTTAGTCTGTTCTCCTTCCTGCACAGCTGGGCAGCTGCATGTGTACACCTTATCCTCCCCAATCACTCCAAATGTCTGATCAGAAGCATTCTGTTGAGTGAAACATTTCATAGACAGATGAAGATAAAAGGATGTTGCATTAGGAAACTGTGCACCACCGAGACTTTCAGGTGGTTCTTTTGCAGTCTTTCTTGGTGGCTGTTACTGACAATCCTTCTCTCTTCCAGCATCGAATATGATTTAAGTTAGCTTCGATAACTGAAGAGGAGTGCCCAAAAGAAGACTGACGCCTGTCATCTGTAATCATTGTCAACATTTGCTGTGTTTTAGCTACTTCACTACTACATTAAGACACATGTTTTAAGAGGTTTCTGAATGTTTGCATTTAACCGTAAATCACATGCATCAATAAAGGCTCTCAAGCCAAAATAATTGTTCCAATATTAAAGATCTATCTTCAAGGTGTTTTCAAGCCTCAAGATCTTAATTTTAAATTATAGCAGTAGTGGGTTGTTCTTTCATATTCAAATAATGAAAATGTAAGTAATAAATATATTTTTCTTTATATGGTACAAACACAGAATATCAACTACTTCCTTACCTGGATTGGGATTTCCTATGCAGGCTCAGTGGGATCACCTTTTTATTTTATCCTGTACAGCTACTTGAGTAACAGTAATTTAAAAACGTTTTACCATCTGTATGTGTCTGCACTTACTACAAGCATTCACCAAACAAATACACAAATTATGAAATATTTAATTTAATTCACAAACAAATATAAAACAAATCCAATCTTTAATGCAAAGGTTTTAACATTAACTTTCCTGAATTCTATTGAGGCCACCTAACTTCCATATTCTATTCTGGTTGATGCACTAGCACTGCTCCGACAAATTCAAATGAGGAGACCAACTTAATTTTAGACTCCAGTTTCAAATTCCTTCACATTTGCAGGATGTTTTCTAACTCCAATTTTGCATTTTGCTTATTTATTTATATATAGTTAATTATTCTGTAATATTATTTAATTTTCAGAGCAGTCGTCGACCCCCTAAGTAGGCGTCGTAGACCACCAAGGATCCCCAGACCACAGGCTAAGAACCACTGGTTTACAGACATCATGTGCTCCTGGCCGCACATGTTTTCACTCATGCCTTGAACTGAGTATTTTTTCCATATACACAATAGTTTCTTCTCTCACTCCTTCATATCCACCTTTCCACTTCATATAATCCAAATAACGAAATTTCATTTTAAATCCAATCTCAATACTATTTTGCACCCATCTTCCTTTATCAATTTTGTCCTCTCTGTGAAGACTACTCTGAATCTGGTAATAGTTGTTCACACAGCTGACTAATCGTGGTTCCACTAGCAGTCCAGGCTTTCGTTGATGTACTCGAAGGATGTCGATTTTGCTGTGCCTTGCCCTGATCACGCCGCAGAGACCCTCTTCACTGATTAGTTTTCAGCTGCAGTATGCACTAATCTCGCGACAGTGAACTCTCTAGATAATGAATTTTCTCCCTCGTTATTGTAAATAATGTTGAATCCATGTTGACCTAGTCAAATTCACAATTTTAGAACCGTTTACCCTGCCCTATAAGTCATTGAGTGTGGAGTCATTTTTCCACTGCTTTTCCACCATCCATTTTCCAAAGTAGGATACAATATTATAGTGGCCTGCTGATAGCTCTATAAGATTGAATCAAGCCTATGAGTAAACTGTACCCACTCATGAAGCCCTCATTTTACGTAACTTTTTTAGAAGTACTTATATTTATCCATTTCTAGAAACTGGTGCTCTGGAAAACTCTACTGTCCTGATAATCACCTGTTACTTACAAAGAGGCCACAACACTGTTGATGACACTAGGGACCTATATTAGGAAACCATTGTCTATTGTAGTTTGACCAGCTTTCCCCTCAACAATTTGCCGCAAAAAAAAGCAATGTATAAGTACTGGTGCTAGCTTTTACTGATACACAATTAATTGTAACCCTGAATTTATTTTTATTTAGCACTTCTGTGATAATAATAAACACCTTATTATATCACAATACTTGTTGTCTGTCCTTTGATTTTTTGCTGTGGTTACTGACATATAGATGAGTTGTGCATATATATGTACTGCACTATGTGTATTTACTTGCTGTTGTGAATGTGAATGTGAATAGGCTTTTATAGAGCGCACTTACACTCCAGGGAGCATCTTGGCGCTAGACATCATTGTCTCGACAGAGAAATAAATAGGGCAGCTGCTTAGGTAGATCCTAATTATAGATCCTGGTCTATGATAAAATGTGGTTTAGATTAACGCTAAGCAGATTGAGTCTTCGATATTGAAGATCCAGGTTTTGAGCATTTTACGAAACAATTTTTCGGACTGGATCAGGCGCATTTGTGGTGGGAGCTTGTTCCAAGCTTTGGCTCCCAGTACTCCGATTGATTTTCCTCCTTTTGTTCTCTAACCATAAATTTAATGGTTGATTTAGGGGACCACAATTACCTTTTTATAAAATCCACCTAATAATTATGCCCTTGTAGAAACAATGTTGATATCTACACAAACTTAGGGTCACAAACAGAGGAAGGGTGGGTAGGGGAGATGCCGAAGGTGGATTTGAAGTGCTGCCAGCAACTGCAGGATTCATTTTGTTTATTTTGATTCCATTGGAGGTGTCATTTCTGAGCTCATGTTTGTCTTGACAAATAGTTCATGTTTTTCAAATCTATCTTTTATTGCACCAAATGCTTTTTTCCAAATATAAGTCTACAGTCACTTTTTTAACTTCGTTCTTCTTATGATAGTGAAGATAAATTTACATTGCTTTCTGCCATGGCAATAATTGAAAAAATTCAAGCAGCAATTGGAAAATTCTAAATTTGAATATAGCAGGTATAGCCTCAAAGATTGTATTGGAGGGATGGCGGTCTTTTATTATGACCTATGATGTTGTTTTTATGCAAGAAACGTGGGAGAGTAAGGATATTGTTTTTGATGGATTTATGTGTTTTAACCTGCCCGCTGTTCCATCCAAAATCAAAGGGGATGATGGACGGAGTGTTGAACAATGCAAGCACTAACCCCAATTCAACTGATCTGGGTATCATCCATCATCATTCTTTAGCTCACTCCGCCAACCCAGTTCAGACATGGCCATATGCAAATCAGTCTGACCCTGTGCCTCATTGGAACAGTCCAGCCCGAACTGCTGAGCCATGTTTTCCCTGGATCTGAAACAAGCATTGGGACCGGTTTTCTGGCTAATCAGCCAGGCTAGCTTGTAAACAGTGGCAAAGTGAGCAAGGGACCCACGTCTGGGCATACCCTGCCAACTTAGGGCGAACAAAGCAAAACCAAAGGGGATGATGGATGGAGTGTTCAACATTGCAAACACTCACCCCCAGTCAACTGATCTGGTTTTAATCCATCATCATTCTTTAGCCCACTCCACCACCCCAGTTCAGACATGGCCATATGCAAATCAGGCTGACCCTGTGCCTCATGGGAACAGTCCAGCACCGAACTGCCTCTCTAAACTTGGGTAGCATGGTGTTCAAAAGAATGATGGATTTAACCCAGATCTCTTGACTGGGTGTGAATGTTTTGATTTGTTCCGCATTCCGTCCATCAATTGTGTGTCTTTGGGTTCCTTCTCCATCCAGCAGAGCTAAGGGGGGCATTTCGGCCTTGTTTAAAGTGGAAATTGCTGGCATGATTATTCAGCTATACCAGGAGCAGGGGGAGGTGCAAGTGTTTTGTTTTGCCTGGAAAGATACTTTTAAGCTGTACCTGGTACATTTTTATAACAACAACTTCACATCCAAAGGCAATTTTCGAGGGCTGTTTCTGCTGATTGACAAGCTTGTGGAGCAAGAGGCTCGAGTGGATAGTCCTTTTAAGTTGTTGGTGGCAAGGGATTTTAATGCGAAATTGGGTCTTCCAGTACCGCTTTCCCAGTCCACTTTTAAGCCCGCCTCTGCTGAGCAGGACCAAAATATAATGGATGCTAAGGGCGGGTCCTATTCAGCCACCTGTTAGAAAGAGGTTTGGTTAATATGGCGCCCAATTTGACTGACCACTATATTCTCACCTTGGGCATGTTTCCTTTTGTCATGGACTGTGAGGTCCTTATCGAGCCTTATAGTGACCACAATCTTATCTCTGCTAAGTTAGTGTTACCGAGCTTGGTAGATCTGGGTGTCGCTAGTTGGCAGAGGTAGGTACCACTGTACAAATAGGGACCCTTGCTTCTAGTCAGGGTAAGGAGGAAACACTCTTCAGATAACCCCTGCTCACCCCCTTGATAGCTTGACACGAGCAGTCAGGCTTATCGAAGGCAATGTGTAAAGTATTTGTACCAACACTAACAGTAACACAGTGAAAACACCACAAACTGACTCCACAACAGATCAGAAAAATAAAGGTATTTAATCTAAACTACACAAGACCAAAACGACAAAAATCCAACATACACAGTTCAAGAATATGGTTTCAAAAGTGTTCTTAAGGTTGCATTAAAAATAATCCACAATTGCATCACGTTTTAGCCAACAGTACCTTTAGATGCAACAAAAGTTCCAAGTGAAAGCTGTGGCATTGAAAAGCAAGTGATGCGTCACTCCTGAGACCCTGGGGAGGCGATGCGACAACCCCACTGGACGTAGCGGGCGTGTTGCAGTGACTCCGGTCTGTATGGGGAGGGATGCAATACTTTGCTTGGATTCCGGTGCACAGGTTTCGGTGAAAACGGCTCGCAAAAGGTACGATGCGACGACCTTCGGGCGGCGACAATCTCCGGTGCGATGACGATGCGCGGCGATCTTCTCCTCTCGCCGCCCCTCGATGCGATGGCTCTGCGACGACTCTCGCAGCGACGTAATGCGGTCCACAAGCAAGCGGTGCGTCGATCTCACACAGTGACGGCAGGCTCAGCAACAATACTCGCAGCGATGGTAATCTGTCCGCACCAGTCTGGTGCGTCCCGCAAGCGAAGGATGCGACAACTCTGGCAGCAGCAACAGGTGCTGCGACAATCTCGACCCTCGCGGCGGCGGGAATTTCCTCTCACTGACGGGGACAAGCGAGCGATGTGTGAAAACTTGCAGAAAGTCTTTAAAATCTTGGTTTCCAGCTTCCCAACACAGGTACAACTTCCAGAGGCACCAGAACTGGCCCAAACACTCGAGGAAGGACAGAACTCTCTCAGTAGAGTTCAGGGAAGCTGGGGATGAAGTCCTTTTGTTCCTGGGACTTGACAGAAGGGAACTGGAGGCCCCCGAGCCCTCCTATTGGGTGTGGTCATGTTCACTGTGATCTGAAGTACCGTCTCAATAATGCACTGAGAAAGGAGGAACAATGAAGTGAGATGACAACATTTCATGTAGAAGTGGCACTTTATTACACAAAAGCACATGTATTTCAATAAAACGCATTGCTAAAGAACACTCTTAAGAAAACCTGGCTTCACTCTGCCAGGGGTACATGCTAGATAAAGATTGCTTCTAAAATGCTGTGAAACAAGCAGAAGTGACTATCAACTAAAATATGAGGTTTAATTAAATTGGAAACTTTAAGAAGACATTAAAACCTGTTCAAGAAAATACTGCGCCTTCAACCAACTTTCCTGAAGAGAACCATCTTTGCAGGTTGAAGCATTATGGAAAGAGCAAAAATACCAGAGACTAAGATCCTTAAAAAGGTACAATTTAATTTAGCTGGGTTATACAGAGTACATATTTATCAGGCCTAGCGCCTTAAAGCACCTAACTAGGGAGAACAACCCTACAAGATCTAATACTGCAAAGATACCTTAAAAATGCAAGGAATTGGGTGTAGATGGAAAAATACTTGGTAAAGTCAAGATTTCCAAGAGAAGTAAAGATATTATCCTATTTGGGAAGGCATCACCTGATAGAGTAGGCTTGACAGTCCCAAATCAGATAAACGGCCGGCCGGAGAACCACCAAACACAGCTGGAGAGTTCTGCCTTCTGATTGTGGAGATGGATCCTTTATACCTGAAATTGCAGAAATGACACTGTCTTGACGTATTTTCTGACGCAGGTGGCTTGACCGCATTGTCCTAGGACAGTGGGGGCGGTCAGGTGTCCTAACGGTTGGTCGGCCATGCTTGACCGCAGAACATAAACAAAGAACATCTTGTCCTGTACATATTTCTAAAAATGTATGTGAGAGCGGAACTTACGCCAGGTGCTAGCATTTGCAAGACGTTGCAGCTTTTATTTCGGCAAGCTAAGTTTCAAAACAATATTTCAGTAAAAAGTCCCAAGATGTGCCAACTTGTACCAGCTGGGTTTGTGTACGTGTGTGGGCATTGGTCTTGATGCTGTGGAAAATTACTGTACTTCGTGTTAGCCCAATTTACCCCGTTGTTTTCAGTGCAATAGAAATGCATGTTTAACATTATTGTGGGCCTAGTGTATTTTGTTAGCCTAATGCATGTCTTTTTGGCCTTTGGCTTGGATCTATAACCCCGGGATTCAGGGAATTGGTGGGATTTCATTTGATGATTATAATTGGCAAAATGTGGGGGTTTTAAAGCATATTTTCAGATTCTCTCTGGCGGCGCCATTTAGGACCTTTATGCTACCAAGGTAGATAAAAAATGCTCTTTTTGGTGATCAGATGGTAGAGCGTGATTTTAACCCTTCATCATCTCCCTCCTCTTGTTCATTCATGAACATACTCTTTATGGAGTATCTTGGTGACCCTTCAGATAGTGGTTGTATACAGGGCGTGTCGTTAACATAACCCTTAAAGCTGTCTTGCAGTGGTCCTTGTTGCCTGGCTCGTTCTCCTATTTGCCTAACTAGTATTGCGGCATAATCTGCACTTGATTCATTGAGCAGACGTTCATATTGGGCTGCTGCAGGGCTCTCGATCAGTGTGTCTATACCTGGGGGAAGTGGTGGAGCTGATGGTATGCCATAGTGAGTGCCTGGTGTTGCTAACTCGCTCATTTCTAATTGTCCTCCAGTTCCATCCCTGGGAATCCTGTCCATGTCTTCATACTTTGCTACCTGGTAAATCCCTATGCTAGCATAATTCATCCCTCCTGCCTTGGTACTTAATCTTTTACAGTGACTCCCAATCTGAAAGGCGCAACACAGAAGCAACATGATACCAACTATGGGTATCACTAATTTCAGTATTGCTGTAAGCCATGAGGGCATCCAGCCAAAATCGAACCAGTCCGTTGGAATAAAGTCCACAGGGGCACCTCCTTCCTCTGTCATTTCTTTTCCCAAGTTGGTCAACTCTAAGCATGGGCGGATTTCGCGGATCCACGATCCGCAAATTTGCGGATTTGCGGATCCGCAAAATCCGCGGATTTGCGGATTCGCGGATTTTGCAGATTTTTGTAATGGGGGGGGGGTCTTCTGTGCGAGTTCAAGTGCCTCTTGTGGGTATAAATGGTCAGAGACCGATCAGAGCAGCAAATCAAGAGAAAGAAGCTCCTGGTCACAGGAACAGCACGAGGATTGCGCTCGTGAAAGTCAAGGATACAAAGGCCTCTATCCAGCATCACAGCTGATTTTCGACTGTAGATTTGGGAAGAAGGGCAACACACCTGCTCAGCCTCGGCGACGCTCACGATTGTTTTTGGGCTGATGAATGAGTCACTGAATTTGAGCTTCAACTAGTTCCAGCGACCATGTGTGTGTTACTATGCAATCGCCCCGAAGGGCGCAGGGGTCCCTTGAGTGAGCTGTCCAAGGTGTCCATCCATCATCCTGGGCTGTAACTATTTTAGGATGGCGCCGGCAAGCTGCCAGTGCCATCCTAAAATAGTTAGTAAATTAGCTTCATCAGGAAGCACTAATAGATAAAATAAAGCAGGTGCTCGAGCACCTGCTTTATTTTATCTATTAGTGCTTCCTGTTGAAGCTAACTTAGTAACTATTTTAGGATGGCGCTGGCAGCTTGCCGGCGCCATCCTAAAATAGTTATAACAACAACTTCAAGCTTGAAGGCTTGAACTTTTGCCCCCCGAATCTGCCGCTCGCGGATTCGCGGATTTTTCGGTAAATTCGCGGGAGTTCGCGGATTGCGAATTTACCGAAAATCCGCGAAATCCGCGAGCGGAACGGATTTTGCGCTCTTGCTTAGTCAACTCCTCAATGGCCCTTGCTATTGATCCGTTATCCTCATCGTTTCCTGGTATGAACGTGCAGCAGGATTTTCCGATTTTATGGCACAAACAACCATCTTTGGCAGTTAGCATGTCCAGGAAGTAGGGATGCTCCAGAACCATCAGTCTTAAGGGGCGTAGTTCTTCCCTAATTGCATTCAGTCCGTCCCTATTGCTGTGGATGGCCTTCATGACCTCATAGCGCGTCACTTCCAGCCAGCGAGCATTAGCCTGAGTTTGGAACATTGGAACTGCCCCTCCGAAGAAAAGCTGGGCCTCGATGAAGAGGCGGAATTCTTCTGGAACGTTACCAAGGGCCTCTGTTGCGAAGTACTCAGCTTTTCGCCTGTGACGGTGGAGGAATGTAACATCACCTGTCATTGAGTGTGACAGTATGTGGGAAGCATTCAATGCCTGCACAACCAGGTGTACTTCATGCAGAGTCACCAAAGAGCACAGTCCGAGCCACTGAGGAGGTAGCTGGGGATAGAGGCGTTCTCCGCAAGCCCAGTAGTAGTCCATTAACGTGGAGGTGCCGAACTGCATTTCAAAATTGAAGATAGTTGTGTTGCAATCTGTGTTCCGCCCAACAGATACAGAGCCGTTAACTATGAAACAAAGAGAAGGGTTCTTTAGTTTAAAAGCTTTTTTAGGTTTAGACATTCCTTCCCCACCCCAGGTATATCTGCCACTTTCCTGAGCCCATATCTGTTCACAGTCCTCATCTACCTTCCAGTCAACGTCTCCCTCATAATCTGTTTCTCCAGCCCAAGAGGGACCTAAGGAGGCTGCTCTACATACTAGGCCATCAACAGGGATCCATCTGCCCTTTGTGTACACCTGTGCTGATAATTTCAGCACCGTCCTATCGCGGCATGGAAATGTGCGGTCGTCATGTGGTAGGGAATCATCGCAAATGGCTACGGGCAGTGATACTGTAAACCATCCTTGTTCCAGGATGGTTGGTCCATGAAGGTCCATTTTCTCATATACCCTTCTCCGCATTCTTTCTATCGCCTCTATCAAGGCGGCTGTCTCTGTGATAGCCTTGTGTAAAATGGGGGTATAGTCCCACGTTGTGGCATTCGCAAACACTGTATCTAATTCAATTTTACTGATCTATATCTGTCCTTGTATGGGGCAAAGGTACAGGTGCAGAAGGCACATAGCAATTGGAGGTGGGACTTCTTTAGGGAAAATTAGTCGGTCAGCTCCTACTGCATGAGGGATGTATGAGCATACGTAGCATGATCATTTGTTATTGTCTTCCCTACTGCTGTCATCTCCCTGTACCGGAAGTTGTCTACTAAAGAGGAGTGGACCAAATGATCTCTTACTGACTGTTGTAGGCCTAAAATGGGCCCTAGGCCCCTTTGTATCTCTACAAGATGTTGGAATGTCTTATGCCCTGCCCTCTTATTCATAGGCTTGCGGGGGACAAGGGGCTTTGTTCTGTGAGGAGAAATAGCAAATCGGGGAACCCTGTGGTGATGAGAGGGGCGCTGACGGGAAACTGGTTGTGGTACAGTGAAGTTAGCAGACCTATTCCATGAACTATTCCTATCCTCTGGGGTGAAGGGTGAGAGTTCAAGATGCGCACTAGTGCATGTATTGCTAGCAGTGCTACTTTCTGGGAGTTCAGGACCTAGTGTGCTGTGTGTTGCTGTCTGCTGATTGAGTGTGACCGCTGGTACAGTTGCCCTCCTCTGCTTCCTTAGATAGTGGGTACTGTTTAATTCTGGGTAAAATTGCGCCTGGTTTCAGTGTTATTTTAAATGGGGTGGCAGAACTAATAAGGCCTACATCATTGGGACCAGTAGTCCACAGATGCGGCGGGACTTGAGCCAAATCCGCTTCACGCACTGAATCATATTTTTGTGGGGCAGTGGGTGTTCTCTTTTCCACTGTCACCGAGAGGGGTACCTCATACTCATAGAGGATCTCCGTTATGAGATATTCATCAGGATCATCAAAGAGCTGTTCATCTGAGAAGTGTGGCTCAATGATTAGAGCGGCAGACCCTGATGCAGAGGTCTAGCCCGGGACCAGGGTTCAATTCCCCGCCTCGGCGGGTCTTGGGAACAAAATTCCACGGACCTGACAATTCTCGCCTCAGTGCCTATTCCAATCATGGAGTCCCACTCTGCAACTCTGGCCAATAGCTTGCTTAATCTCCACAACGGCACCCACAACGCTAAAAGGATGCCTGGCCTCCACCTTGGGGGTGCCCAGGAGTGGACGCCTCACAGGGAAAGCCAGGATGGGTTCCACAGCGGTATTCGTACAAGCGCTTGAGACCCTTGCGGGTGAGTAGTGCGCTATACAAGTATCAATTTACATATTTACGTTACATGAAATGTCTCTCACTTGGTGTCCGGGCTCGATGAAGATTACACAGGGCCAGGAGCACTTATTGTCGTCTCCTGCTATGAATGCCCCGTATGTAGGTGTAATGTGAAGAGCGAGTATGCCTAAGATCATGTTTCTGTCTGATATCTGGGAGTTCTGGGACTGTGGGCGAAAGAGGAACTCTTTTGTGCGCTGGACAGTGCGATTTTGGAGTTCTGGTGTGTTGGCTACAATGATATGTACAGCAGTGGAGAATACTTGCTCATCCACAGGGTGAGCTCTGATTTGGTCCTTCAAGGAAGAGTCAACAGTGAAGGCCATCATCCTTGTCAGGGGTACACCTGGTATAGAACAAACCATTGTTCCGTTCTCATGGAGGTGAATGGTCATGTTAAATTTTGCCATGAGGTCTCTCCCTAAAAGGTTAACTGGATAATGTGGCGAGTAGAGCAGTTGTTGCTCCAGCACCCGGTCTCCTATTTGTAGGGGTACTGGCTTGGTGAAGGGGACCCTTGCTATTGCCACAGAGAATCCCTGTGTGTCCGCTACTTGATCAGAAATAGGCAGAGATCCGCCTGTAATGCAGGAGTACTTGGCGCCTGTGTCAATGAGGAAGCTATATGTTTTGTTATTTATCGTGACCAGGACGGTGGGGTCATCTTCACTGCTCATGATGCATGATAAAACTGGGCACACAAGAGTTGTCTGTGGGCTGTCCTAGAAAGTGTATCCTCCAGCTTGATATTGTTGGATAGTGCCTTGTGTGAGGGTATTGTTGGGGGTAATTACCACTCCTCCTTGGGGTGTAGTGTTTTGGGCTTGGGGCAGCATTTGGTACGTGGATACCTGCTATTGCGGCTGCATGGGGGCTTGCATCTTCTTGGGCTGCATAGTTTGCTGTGGGGCAGGTTGGGCATAGGCATACAATATCTGGGGCTGTTGTGAATACATGTGTCGTTGTTGCTGGAATTGTTGTGGCGCTTGTTGGATGGGGCCTCTGTGTTGTTGGCCTTGGTCTCGAAGTCTAGTACGACATTCTCTTAGCATGTGGCCCGGTTTGTGACAATAAAAGCAGGTGCGTGACCCTGCCTGTAGTGGGGCCCTTTGCTGTCCCATTCCATTTCCCCTTCCCTGCATGCCTGTGTTTCTGTTTGGTGTTGTTTCTGTCATTGTTGTAGTGCTGTTGCTGGTCACTCCCGTAAGCAGGTAGTGGTGCCACGTATTGTACAGGGGGCTGTTGTTGTACGTACTGCACTGTGGGCTGTTGTTGAGCCTGTACATACTGTACTGTAGGCTGTGGTTGGGCCTGTACATACTGTACTGCTGGTTGGGTTGGGGTGGGGTCTGCACATACTGTGCGGCTAGCTGTGTTTGTGGTTGTGCCTGTGCCTGCACATATTGTATGGCATGAATATCAAGGAGAGAGGTAGGGAGAGTATATGACACTCTTGTTCCCCGGTCAAATATCAATAAACAAAAGAAGAGTGTCTGGGAGGAGGATAAGCCATTCTGGGAGAACAATAACAACCACACTAGGATGTTTAGGAAGGCCCTCACTCACCACCTAGTGATGACATGATTCATCATTGGGCCCCACCAAAGAGACCGAATGTCTCTTTGGTGTGCTGCAACGCCAGGATTACTGCGGAGCTGGTTGGTGAGTTTAGGGCGTGTTGAGTGGAAATGAACATATAGTGAGTGATGAGGGTATTTTAAAATTGTCAGTAGTGTATCTGAAGTAATTTTATTAAATGATCACTAAAGACATTGATTAATTCCTAATTACTCCTGGTTTAGGAGGCTTCTACTGATCGTTTCTGCACTTTTAAGGTGTTGGGAATAAACACCATGGGTCTCAGGAGGGGGGTGGGAGCGTATTCGGCACACCGCCCTCGACGCTCGGCACCCGTAGTGTACCTACGTCGCCCTCGAACCGGACCCCGAAGATACTTCTAGGAATTAATCAATTATTCCTAATTTTTTTGCACTTTTTTCACCCACCATTTTTATAATTTTCACGTCTCACGTCCCTAGGTAAGGGTGAGCCTTAGAGTGCCCATACCGCCAGGGTTTATCACACCCAGTCCTGACGAATTGCCGGGTAAATTAATACTGCTTCGATGGCAAGAAACATGTTGACTACTCTCTAGGATCCCACCACTCAATTAAAAGTGGACTGGATCCTCACATATATTTTATACTTTTTGTCTTTAGTGATCATTTAATAAAATTACTTCAGATACACTACTGACAATTTTAAAATACCCTCATCACTCACTATATGTTCATTTCCACTCAACACGCCCTAAACTCACCAACCAGCTCCGCAGTAATCCTGGCGTTGCAGCACACCAAAGAGACATTCGGTCTCTTTGGTGGGGCCCGATGATGAAGCATGTCATCACTAGGTGGTGAGTGGGGGCCTTCCTCAACATCCTAGTGTGGTTGTTATTGTGCTCCCAGAATGGCTTATCCTCCTCCCAGACACTCTTCTTTTGTTTATTCATATTGTATGGCAGGCTGCTGCACTTGTTGTGGGGTAGACTGGGAATTGGTGGCGAGGGCAGTTTGAGCGGCCTGTGGAAAGGTGGTATCTGCTGTCCTTTGGCTGAGAGGTGCAGCCAACATGACAGTGTCTAAGGCGTCTTTTTTCTTATTAAGCTTCTGCTGTACCAATTTTGCAGCAGCATTTTCTATAGCTAGCTGTCTACTTTTTTCCTGTTCTATTTTCTTTTTGCAGAAATATATGATGTGGTCTTGGATCTCAGGCCATGGTTTTGCCTCCATGGCTACTACCCAATCTAATTTTTCCTGCACTTCTTCTGGCAGTCCTCTCTTGACCATATGGTAAAAAAGCCTGCTATTGCCTCCAGTTGTATTCCAAGAGTCACCTAACTCCTGATGCCATTTTTCTTTCATCCTGAAAATAAAGTTAATCGGGTCCTCATTTGTTTGCATTGTTAGTGACATGAGAGACCCAATATCTGGAACATCAGGGTACTCTATTCGCATTTAGTCCAGACCGCCACCCTTATTTTATCAAATGGTTCTCTATCGTACTGGGTGTCGTTCATAGTTATTAACCCTCTACTGATACTTTAGAAATTTTCTTCTGCTTCCCCTCCCATGAGGGAGATAAGCAAACTTTTCATATCGCCTATCCCTGGGGTAGTGCCTGTAGTATTCTTCTCCAGGGCCACTATCCATTTGCTGGCACCCTCCGCGAGGGGCGGGAGGTTCTTTTTAATAGCTTCCTTCTCTGCGTAAGACCAACAGTTATAAACTGGGGGGTCTTTTGCTCTTTTGTACAAAAGCGGCATCTGGCGGGCAATTCCTGCACCTTGATGCTTTGGTCTTTTGGGGTCATTTTGAGACTGGCTCGCATATAGGCATAATCCCAATCCTCATCCCCTACACCCTGCAGGATACATTTTACTGCTGTGGCCATATGCTGAGGTTCGAAAGACCCTTCTCTTGGCCAGGGGAGCATCTGCGGGGCCAAAGAGTCTGTCCAGCCTGCCAGATCATCTGTGAAAGGGTTGACAGCATAATCTGAACCCTCTCCTTGTGTCACTATTTCGTTGGGAGTGAGGTCATCATCTCGCAGGGCACATGGTCTGCTGAGGAACATGCCATTACCCTTTTTAGCTTGAGTGGTGCGCATGGAAGTGGTGCCAGTGACATCATAGTCGATGTCCTCTGGGTGTCTGTGTTTCCCTCATACTCTGAGATTCTCTACCTCTGTTGTCCTAGTCCTCCTTCTCCCATGTGTATCTCCTGAATTTGGGAATTACTGATGTTGCTGGTAGAATGGGTTTGTCGTATTTGTGGATTGTGGATGGCTGGATGAATCTACCATGGCTGTGGCGGATGGGGGGCAAACGGATCCACCACGGGTACAGTATATCATGGCGGTGGCTCTGGTTGTGTGTTGTCGTGGTAGTTGTATGTGTTTGGTCTGGCGCAGCTGTCTGAAGGCAAGGGGAGCGGGCGCTGTGGCACAGTACTTCCACCAGTCCTTCGTTTTCTCCCCTGTCCCGAAAGGGACCCGAGCTCAGCAAAGGTGTGGACGGGGTACGAGCTGCCAGCTGTGCATTATGGCCCCGCTCTTCATTTCCCTCAGTATCCCTAAAAGGAACTGCCTGTACTGCGTGTAGCTGGGGAGTGCTTATTGATGCTTGTGCGTTTGATAGATCAGGGGCGGTATTTTTTAATGTTTCAGTTATTCTTTCATTTATTTGTTCCATTTTTAGCGACATTCGTCGAAGTGTGGGAAGTAGAGAATCGGTATCGGGGTTAGGTACCATCGGTCTGCCGAATATGTCTGTACTAGTGTCTTCAATCGGACTGTACTCTAGACTTTTGTTAAAGTCTGTAGGGGGTCTCCAATTGTCGTAGTGGACTGGCCGCTGGGGGGTTTGTTGTTCCCTGTCCTTATGCTGTTGTTGTATTGTCGAAAATGTGAGTAGTTGGTCTGAGTTTACGTTGCAAAATGGCAACTGCGTTTGAGGGGGCCATCTGTTGCTCCTGGGGTGGTGGGTCTTTTGCGCCTCGGAGGTTATTGAGGTCGGGTAATGGGGTTGCACAGGGTGAGACACTGAGAATGAGTGGTGAGATGACGTGCGTGAGTTGTTTGATGGTGCGAGGGACACGTTGTCTGAATCTTCCTCGTCTTCCTCACCAGGTAGGACTGCGATGGAAGTGGGGTTCAGTTGTAGCGTAAATTGCGCATTTATTTGTCCTGGTAATCCTGGCACTGTGGCGTGCAGTGTTGGACTACCACCGGTGAAGGTTGTAACAGGTGAGGGAATGACAGGGGCTGGCACTGTAACGGGTATGGGTGAGCCACAACTGGTGCCGGGTGGTGCCAATGGGGCAGTACTACCTTCAGTGACAGGATGTGATAGTGAGATCACTTGGGAGTTGACTGTATCCGACAGTTGGCATATTATTAGTTGTACACTGTAGGTCTAGCTCTTTATTTTCGGCGAATGCTATTGCGGTATACATGCCATTGGCCTGGTATGGTGGGGGCGCCGAAGGGGCAGTGGACAGGGTAGCAGTGTGCTCTTGCGTATTGTCTTTAAAGATACGCCAGAGATCTAAGGTGGCCTTCCTTTTTTGTAACTTGGTGCCGGAATATTTGGTGTCTAGGAAAGTGGTGGTGTGCTCGGGGATAGTTACATCAAAGCTCCCTTCTGAGGGCCACGGATAATTCATATTTTTTGTAAGCTTATGGAGCTCCCTACAATGTTTGAGTATGCGTGGTTCCTGCCCACCAAATGCTTTCAGGACGTGCTGGAGCGGTGTCGCCAAGATGAGATATTTGTATGATCGGGAGGTAGACCCGTCAATGGGGGATGGTGCGGTCTGTGCTGTCCTAGAGATCAGGTACCAGTTCACCTGCTACTGCCTCAAGGACACGGTCATATATGGCGTTTCGTAACTCGGTGATTTGGGAAGGAGTGCAGCCGGGGAAGAGAAGCTGGCCCCCAAAGCAGGCGTCAGCAATTTTAGACAGGTGTGGGTGTCTGGGAAAAACGCTAGATAGGACAGTCGGCCCACCCCACCCTTCAAGGTCTAGGATAAAATATATATAAAAGCCAGCAGGTGTTTTGTATATAGTGGAACTCAGTATCCTGTTCATGGGGACACTAACGTGTTGGTGATGTTGTGTGTTCTGCACAGAAGGGTGGGTGTACTTCACCTAGGTATTTTGTAGCCTAGGCGCTGGGGAAGTTGGGGAATCAATTTTTTATGAGTTTGTCTCCTACTTCGCAGAAAACAATGTGCATAAGTATTAGCCTTAAGTCCAATTTGTCAGGTCCCCGATATATACCTGTAGCTGAGAAATCAGAAAATTCAAGATTATAACGGGCAAGGGAAAGGATAATCTTACTCTGTATAGGGTTTCGGGGCCAGGAAGAAGTAAAAGTGGTGGGGATTTCTAAGCCTGGGGATAATAGACGGATGTGTATGTGGATCCACTCTGGTGTTTTGAGCGATGATACGCCTATTATTCTTTTGTCAAATAGTGCCTGAAGCGCTTGCATTAGGCTTGTAATGGAATGGGTTGTGCTAGTGTATGAGGGTGTACTATTTGCATCTGTGTTTGAAGGTGTTTGGTGCTGGCTCAAGGGGGCACGAAAATGTTGGTGTGATAGATAGAGTAATCTGTCTGGTGTGGCTATAATCAATGTTGAGTGCTTGAAGTATTGTGAGAAGAACCGAGCTGGTGAGGAGTGTCACGTGGATGAAACAAGACGGACGACCGTCTGAAATGCCCACAACGTTATCGTTGATCAGAAATATTGTGATATTGTCATGGGTATTTAAAGTAGGAACAATCGGGTAAGTTGTCGAGGTTAGGTAAGGATGCAGGCCCTGCGGGGTCTTGCAAGTATTCGGACAACAGTGCTCTTAGAAGAGGTGTTGTATCGTCCTCAGACTGTGAGTGGAAAGAATTAGCGTCGGAGACTGAGGGTGTAGGGGAGTCAGGACCTTCACCTTCCAGAGGTGGAATGGACGCCGCTTCAGATGAAACAGCTGACTGTATGGAATCTACTGAGGAATCTTCGTCAGTGATAAAGATAGGCGAGTTGGCAGGATGGTTAGGGTAACCTAGGTATTCACGGGGTAGAAAGGGAGGGCAGATAGGGTGGAGGAATTAGAGGCTTCTTCTGCGTACAGTAGGTCAGGGCCGGTAGTGTCTGGAGATGGCGGGGTGAGAGATATATCTGTGAGGGCGTTGTATATGTCGTTCAGAGAAATCGCGGAGATGCGAACCTGGGTGTTTTGAGTGAAGTTGATGTCTAAAATTGCCCAGGTGGCTGTCAGTGTTTCTCGGAGATCGTCATCAAGGGGAGTGATTTGGCTATTGGTGGTATTATGGACATGCCTCAGGAATACCGTTAACAAACTGGATATTACAATGGATAAGGCGTGGTGGGGCGTCGGACATCACGGATATAAGGGGAGGCTGGTGTGGGGGGGGTGCAGAACGAGGGAGGCAAGGGGTAGGAGAAAATACAAGTCTCCCCCCTTTTTTGGCAATCAATTGCACGAGCAAATGATAGACAAAACAGTTGATAGTAATTGGGAAAACGCGATGCAAGTGTAGTGAATGGGGTATGAGAAGCAATGCTACCTAGCAGGGGTGCAATGAAAGGAAATGTCAGTGAGTTTGCAACCCAGACACCGGGGGGGACGGTGAGAAAGGAGGTGGGGGAAGGGGAGCGATGGTGCAGATGTTATCAAAAGCACAAGTAATGTTATCAAAACCACAAGCAAGGAGACTGATGACATGAAGCACAACAAATGAGCATAAAACATGAAGCACGACAAATGACCATAAAACAGGAAACAAAAACAGTAAAAAAAATGTTGTATTAAACATAAATTCAGATGGAGCAATAAATACTGATCAGGTAAAAAAGATGCATCCTAAAAGAACGAAGCAATACGATAGACCTGATATCCTAAAAAAGAAAGAGAAACGGCGGAGATGCTACAGTGGAGGAACGTAAGAGAGGTAGTGGAGGACATTGAAACGGGGAGAGGTGGTTGGGAGGCAAGTGTGCCGATTGAGAGTGGGGAGGAGGTGGAAGGGGGGAAGGTGTTGTGGAGAGAGAGAGAGGAGCATAAAGGGATGAAGAATTCAAGAAAAAAGGTGGCCAGGAGGTGGGGGGCACGAGGCAGGCGCTCAATAGCGTCTGTGGAAGAGAGAGGGGTGAGGCGCCATGGAAGGAAATGAATGACGGTAGGAGAAGATGATCTGCAAATAGCAAGAGCAACTTCCTCTTTTTGTGCACGCAGAGGATGAGCTGTCAAAGGCTGTCGATAATGCCTAATGAAAAGTGGAAGTGAGATATAAACAAAAACACCCAACCCTTGGAGAAATAAATCATGAAGAGAAGGAAGGGAAAGAGTGAAGGACGTAAAGGCAGTCCTCATAAATTGATTTGCAGGGGCTAGCCTGTGAGGGGAGGCACAGGCACCGGAACAGGGAAGTAAAATATAGAGTAAAAAGAATATGAAATACAATGTCAAGGCACAAGTCAAATCAGAACGAAAACAGTAAATGCCATGGAATGTAATGTGAAATCATAATGCAAGGCAGATAAATGCAGTGGCTATGACCCGTAACAAGAGACACAATGTTCGACGTTTGGAAAATCAAACAAGATAGAAGTGAAACGTAGAATCTGTCAGGGAATTGAACCCTGACCCCATGCAAAAACCTGAAGTGCTGAGGGAATATGAATCTAGAATCTGTTGGAGAATTAAACTCCGACCCCATGCACTGACCGGAAATGCTGAGGGTGTAGAACTGTTGGACCATAGGCAGATAGGACCAGAACCATTCTCAACTGTAAACCATCCCCTCCGGGCTACCCCCGGCAGGGCAAAAAAGAAAAACCACAAAACCACGGCACCTGACGCCACAAGAAACACAATGGAGTAGTCAAAATACACAAGAGGGGGCCCATTGCATGTAAGAAGGACGAGCAAAATCGTGACCACAAAAAGAGAGAGCGAGAGAGAGAGAGAGAGTTCAAATCGTGACCAGAGATAGTGCTGCAGGGGGACAGGTGGCAGCCAGAGACAGTCCAAAAAGAGTCAGTCGCACCCCCAGGCAGCAGAGACCAAGGAAATTCAAGGGAAAAACAAAAACCTTGACTTACCCGAGGTCTTGCCGCAAAGTAGCGGAGGCGGGACTCTCAGGGATCGGTCGTGGATGTGCACCAGATCCGCCGCAGACAGTACGTAGTACGATTTTTCCGTGGTCGCCAGCTGACAGAGGGGAACTGGAGACCCCCAAGCCCTCCTATTGGGTGTGGTCACGTTCACTGTGATCTGAAGTACCGTCTCAATAATGCACTGAGAAAGGAGGAACAATGAAGTGAGATGACGACATTTCACGTAGAAGTGGCACTTTATTACACAAAAACACATGTATTTCAATAAAACGCATTGCTGAAGAACACTCTTAAGAAAACCTGGCTTCACTCTGCCAGGGGTACATGCTAGATAAAGATTGCTTCTAAAATGCTGTGAAACAAGCAGAAGTGACTATCTACTAAAATATGAGGTTTAATTAAATTGGAAACTTTAAGAAGACATTAAAACCTGTTCAAGAAAATACTTCGCCTTCACGCAACTTTCCTGAAGAGAACCATCTTTACAGGTTGAAGCATTATGAAAAGAGCAAAAATACCAGAGACTAAGATCCATAAACAGGTACAATTGAATTTAGCTGGGTTATACAGAGTACATATTTATCAGGCCTAGCACCTTAAAGCACCTAACTAGGGAGAACAACCCTACAAGATCTAATACTGCAAAGATACCTTAAAACCGGGATACCTCTTAACAGGGAGCCAGCTCTTCTTCAGGCCCTTGGAGATTCTTTCAAACAAGGGGACACAGCACAAAGCAAAGTCCTTCCCCTCTCCTTGGCAGCAAAGCAACTGCAGGTCAGTCCAGCAAAGCAACAGCTGGACAGTCTTCCTTCTTCAGTTTTCCAGCTTTCTCCTTGGCAGAGGTTCCTTCTTGATTTCAGGATGATCTAATTTTCTGTAGTCTGGGGTCCTGTATTTATACCCCTAAAAGTCTTTGTTCCCTTTTTGCAGGAGGGTTCTGAGCCAGGTCTGAACCAGTTCTGGGTGTTGCTTGAGCACTTTGTTTTCCTGGCTTCTCCTTTCCTTTCAGAGAGAGTGGCAGGGTCGTCAGCCGCCCAGCAGGCGGTGGAGCCAACATTGTGGAGGGAAGCACAGCCCTGGAGCACTTTGTTGACATGATTCCTCCTCTCCTTTCACAGTACAGGGCAGAGACATCAGACGCACCACAGGGGGTGGAGCCAGCACTGTGGGGGACAGGCACAGTCACATTCAGGTCCCAGGTGCAACTCCTCCCTCCCATCTAGATGCAGATCTCTCTATTCACCACTGGGTGGACTCATTCTGTCTCCTGGAATCCCCCAGCCCTGTCACTCACAAACCAGACAGTCAATTCACAAACAGAAAGTTCAGACAAGAGAACCGCCACTTTCTAAAAGTGCTGTTCTCAAACACAGGATTTAAAAACCACCTTTCCTAAAAGATGTGTTATTAAATTCTGAGTTCAGGGATACAAGACGTTTATGTCCTATCTTGCTCCTATGGGAATGTATGCAGGTAACCACTGTACACAGCATTCCCCATTATAGTCTATGGGCAAGATAGCCTTACAGCAGTGAAAAACAAAAATGGCTGTAATTCACCCCCAGAGCATGTCACCCACACTAGTACATGCTCTACCTCTCACATACACTGCACCCTGCCCAGGGGGTACATTGGGCCTTCCACAGGGGTGTCCAATGTGTACAGAAAGGGAAGGGTTAGGCCTGGTCAGTGGGGACACTGCAAAGGTTTTCATGGCAGTTCACAGACTGCACACAGGCACAGTGGTGGCAGGCCTGAGACACCATTTTAGGGCTACTCATGTGGGTGGCACAATCAGTGCTGCAGGCCCACTAGTAGCATTTGAATCACCAGCCCTGGCACACTCAGTGCACTTTACTAGGGACTTCTTGGTAATACAAATATGCCAATCATGGATAACCAATTACAATAATAATTTATGCAGAGAGAAAATGCACTTTAGCACTGATCAGCAGTGGTAAAGTGCCCAGAGCCCTATTGCTAACAACCACAGGTCAGGAAAAATAAGGGAGGAGGAAGCAAAAAGTTTGGGGATAACCCTGCAAAAAAGGGCCATTTCCAACAGAGCTGAACTCAGGTAAAAACTGAGGTGGTGCTATTTGGTAACCTCTCCCCTCAGTGGTCACCAGTTTGGTGGCCGGACACACTGGGCATTACTCCTACACCAGTGGCCAAAGCTAAGAATTTGGGGGTCATTATAGATGAAAAACTCAACATGAAGTCCCAAGTTTCAAAGGTGGCCTCTTCCGCATTTCTCACTATTAAAATGGTACGGAAAATTCTGCCTTTTATTCCTATAAACACTAGAAAAACTGTGATGACCTCCCTTGTGTTATCCAAATTGGATTATTGTATTGGACTGTACATTAATCTGCAATCCAATTTACTCAGAAGGTTGCAGGCAGTACAGAACACCGCAGCTATACTGGTCCTGGATGTTAGCAAGTTTACCAGCTTCCACGGGAACGAAGAAGAATCCCACTACCTCCAGGACACAGAAGCAAGAATGTGATAGGGAACACACTCCTGTCCACTGTCCCCTAAAAGTATGAGGGAAAAACCCAAGGAGTGTCCACCAGTCTCCTCATACGAGGGGTTCAGCATACAGGGAGAAGTACTTCAGGTGTTCAGGTGGTGGTCCAGGCTAGGAAAAAGAACAGGATGCTCTATATAACATATACTCTAGCTAGACATACATGTAATACTCAAAACATTGACATGTGTGGTTGTACCAGGTAATTCTTACCCCAGATGAAGGTTGTGATCGCCGTAAAGATGAGTTCTGTAGTTCAAGGGGAAATCCAGGAGGCCCAATCACCAGGCCAGGAATGACAGAACTCACAAAGAACACACCCAAACACACAAAAGAAAACAAGGTAAGTAATGAGGTGTACCGACCGGCTGTGCAGGGGCCAGAACAGCGGAGCAGTATCACACTCAGGAGGAGAGACACCCCGCCCTGAGGGAGAACCAGGGAGGAGCGCTCACTCTCAGAAGGGATAAATAAAAGGGAAGAATAAAGTCACCTCTGAATGCCACAGAGTTGGGGGCTATAGTAACGGGCAGAGCAGGACGCCCACAAAATGCGTGAGAAAAGGTAGGGGAAACAGCCAGTGCCTGCCCGGGCGCTGCGAAGGAGAAATGGTGACAACCGGCAAGAAACTTGCCAAATGAGCACTGTGAAAGCTGGGTACAGCGGAAAGGAACGGCAACAAGATGCAGGAAGGATTGTCACAAAAACGCCCTGAGGGAGCTGCAACACGACGCGGAGAACGCATTCAGGAATCAGGAAGTAGGAAGGGGGCGTGGTATTGGAACAGTAAGCCAAGCAACAGCTACGTTCCGATGCACCTCTTTATGCGCGCTAGGGAGCTTCTAAAAACACCTATCCATTACAGTGGTTAGGGATAGGGAAAAATAACGGGATTCCTGCACCAACACACATGTCAAGGTTTCTCGCAGCCTCACCGATTCCTAACACTGGATGCCCCTAAATACCAGTCTATTAGTGCAGGCATTCAGGAATTACACTGGCTACCAGTCAGCCAACGGATCAAATTTAAGGCACTTTGCATGGCCTTTAAGGCCCTGCATGGAGAAGGACCACGATTTCTGAAGGATCTTTTCAGCTGGCACTCGCCCAACAGATCGCTTTGTTCAGCCAATACCTTCCTGATGCTCATCCCCAGAATTAAAAGGACTAATTGGGGGAGAAGGAGTTTCAGTTACAACACTATTAAGGAGTGGAATGCCCTTCCGCTCCCTCTCAGGAAGTCCTCCTCCTTGTTTGAGTTTAGGAAACTGCTCAAAACATGGCTTTTTAGAAACTAGCTTTTCTGACACCGTTTTTTTTTTGGGAGACCGTGAGCGCCTAGACACCTCCGGGTAGTAGTGCGCATAATAAATTGTTATAACATAACCGTTCAGGGAACCGAAGCAAGCCCAAGTCTTTATCCATTCAGCCATTATCCATTATAGATGCTGGCCACAAAGTGGTCTGGTGTTCAGTAAACATGCATAGTATTATGTTGCAGATGATTCCATTTAGTTCTGCCCTGGTGTCTAGGTGTAATCGTATACCACGTGAGCCGGCTCGCATCATACAAGGTTTCGCAATCCTGTTAGACAAAGTTAAAGATCTTCTTTCTAAACCTACGTCCCAGTCCTGTAATCAGGCGTATTCCTGGTTCAACTAGGCTTGCAGAGAGTCTAATAATACCGTACGTAGGGCTTTAAAACAAACCCCTAGAGACCTGATAGTGATAAGGGAAAGTAAGAAGCTGTATAAGCTTGCCATTAAGAAAAGAAAGGCAGCACTGAAGGAAGAAAAGTGGGAACAAGTGGTGCGCTCTTGCTTATCAAGAGACCCTCAGGCCTTCTGGAAGGCCATACGGTCTGTTCTATCAGGGGGATATGGACAAAGTTACTGTCCATATCCCCCCTGAGATTTGAGTGACCCACTATGCTGGCCTTTATTCGTCTGACCTTGCTGCAGAGAATGCCCCATTACAGCTGAATTTAACTTGTCAAAACCTTGTTTTTAATATAGGGGAAGTACAGAAAGCAATTGATAACAGTAATGGTAAGAAAGCACCAGGACCAGATGGAATTCCTCTGGATTTATTTAAGTGGTACCTACCGCTGTTTTTAATTCGTACTTCAGTGATAGTGCCTGTTTTTAAAAAGGGTGATGTGCATGATCCCAAATGCTATCATTCAATATCTCCTTTGTCCTCTTCTGTTAATGTTATTGGGAGAGTTGTACTAGACCGCCTAGTGGACTGGATTAGTGCAAACCATATTTTGGCTCCAACCCAGTATGGGTTTAGGAAAGGTCTAGGCATGATCAAACAATGTCTTAATCTCCACCTTAGTCTGGCCAAATATAAATATGCGAAGGGCACCTCTACTCACCTAGCATTCATGGATTTAACCAGCGCGTTCAACTATGTTTCACGCTCTAAGTTGTGGGACATTCTAGTAAATATGGGTGTTGACGCGGGTCTGGTTTCATTTCTGAGGCTCCTTCACCACGATCTTTCTGCCTCAGTGAGGTATGGTAATGCTGGTGAATGTTCAGAACAGTTCAGTATTAAGCGAGGGGTATGCCAAGGATGTGTCCTCGTCCCAATTTTATTCCTCCCTTATAAAAACGACTTGGAGAAAACATTAGTTACGGTTGGGGCGGATGTGCCGCAGGTGGAGAATAAGGCTATGCCAGCGTTCCTTTATGGGGAAAACTCATTTCTAGCTATGTTAACTTTAGGAAGGATTTGGGGTTGGAGCCAAACTATAAGAAAACCTTTGTTCTGATTTGTGGCCTCTAAAACCCTAAGTCCTGTAGCCTGCATATAGAGGGTAAAAAGCTGGAAAGGGTTAGCTCCCGGTCTGGACGTCGATGAAGATTGTACGTGGCATACCTGCATAAAAAAATAGACTAACAAGATTTACACGCCCAGTTGGTACCAATTATTCACTAGCTATGTCCATAGGTAAAAAGACCATAGCCCCTATTTTAGAGATTTATAAGCGTAAATGTATTCCGATTTTAACATATTGTATGGGGATCTGGGGATGTATGGATACACATGCTATGCAGCTGGAGGAGATCAGATTTTGCCGTAGAGTTTTAGGAGTACCCCCTTCTTTGCCGCATTTTCTCCTCCATTTGGAGTTGGGTCTTGAGTATGTCCAAGATACTATAAATGTGGCACCTTTAGCTACCTGGTGTTCCAGCTGGACAAAAGAAGAAGCTGATTTTAATAGGGCAATTATTAGAAACTGTCTAAACTGTACCCTAGGCCTTTGTATCCCCTGGCTCCAATACATTAAAACCTATTTTACGGAACTTTGTTATCCCTCTATGTTTGAGCACCCAGATCAAAATGTTAATGGGGATCGACAGCGGTTTTTGCTGAGCTTCCGAAAACACAAAGATCTGTCCAGGGAATTGACTGAAGTAGCCAAACCCACGGTCAGGGATTATTGTCTTATAAAAGGTCCTCCCTACATTGCCCCATATTTAATATATGTAAATAATGTGCATGAAAGGAATCGGTTATCTAGATTCGGGCTGGGATCTTTTCGTTGGTTGATATGCTTCCCCCTGGGTCAGCATTCTTCAGAATCTATTATGGTCTGCCCCTATGATGAACATTTGAGTCAAACCATTTTACATTTTGTATTTTTTTGACAGTTTTATCTTCCATTTACCAGGAAACTTTGAATACCTCTCTTGCGCAGACACAAATTTTCTAAGTGTAAAGCGGCTTTGTACTTTTTGCAGAAACTTATTGATTTCGATGTCTGTTTTGCTGTTGGCAGCTTTATGAAGTGCATTTTAGCAAAGAGAAGGAGTATGCGGTTTTAATTTTAATGTATTTTATCACTCTCTGTATGGAATTCATTGGTATTGCTGCTAAAATGTTTATCTGATTTGCTAACTCCTTTGTAGGCCCGATTTTATTATTCGTGTATTTTTTGATAATAATTGCTGCTATTGATGGCTGCAGTTGTCTCTCCTTGTTGCACTAATAGATAATATTTGCTGCTATTTACAAACATAAGCGTTTTGCACTGCCACTTTAGTTTTGCGAAAAAGTACTGTATTTGGAAAATGAGTTTGTATTTGCTGCGACAAGATTGATTTTATATGCTAGTTATATCTATGTGTATCTTTTATGTCCTATCTTTGGAAGGACGAATAAAGAAAGAATCAAATTGAAAAGTAGCAATGGAAACCAAAATGACATAACTACTTAGTCCAGCATTTCAGAGGCTGAGCAAAACGTTCAAGCTCTTTTTTTTAAATTCAACGATGGGCATACAAGAACTTCAAAACTGGCCCATATTAAATTCCAATCTAATTCCAATCTAATACATTTATAATACCCTTAGAGACATGATGGCATCTAAGCTGGTAATGCTTGTGAGGCTGTAGACTTAAGGTTGTTGCTCAATACTCTCTCAATCTGGCTTCTAAAGGTTTGGGAAACCCTGCCCTTAGCACTGGCTTTGCCAGGCTTGAGTCTCCAGTTTGATCATGTAATTCAGCTAAACAAACATGGACTGGCAGTGTCAACAGGCGTTCAGATTCTGGCAGTCCTGAGTTGGTCTCTCAGCATTCTCACACACATTTGCCACTTTGCCAGGGCATGAGGCACAGATGAAAAATAGGTAGAAGTTAGTTACTAGTCGTGTAGGGAGCTCTGAATTTTGGAGTCACATGCCGGCCCCTCAGCATCCACACTCAGTTTTGCCAACTCCTATGAAGTTGTATTGTTTTTCTTCTCTGTGTGTTTGGTAATGTGTTCTTCATCCTTTTAACTGACACAATCAACATTCATTTAATTAGCATGCTTTTTACTTGTGTTTTTTTCGCTGATGGATCTTTAGTTTTGAACACTCTTTGTAGCTTTTCTCCACATTGCCTGCAGTTATATGAATTTTCCCCTGTGTGTGTAAGCTGATGGACTAGTAGATGGATTGACTTGACTGATAAAACCTCTTTCCACATTCATTGCATGCATATGGTTTTCCTCCTATGTGTCTTCTTTGATTTTTTTTAGGTGTAATAACTGGATAAAATTCTTCTCACATTTGTTGCAGCTGTATATCTTTTCTCCTGAGTGTGTTCTCTGATGTACCTATAAGGCTGATGAGCTGAAGTAGGACATTTCACATTCACTGCACCTGTAGGGATTTTCTTCTGTTTGCATTTTCAGGTGGCGCCTTAGATCTGTTGATTCATTAAAACATTTCACACACTCTGTGCATGTCTATAGTTTTTCACCATTGTGTGTTCGCTGATGTTTCCTTAAGATTGATTGTTGATTAAAGCCTTTACCACATTCACTACACTTGTGTGGCATTTCTCCTGTATGTATTCTCTGATGACACGGTAGATCTTATAAGTGATTAAAACTCTTTCCACACTCGCTATATGTGTGTGATTTTTCTTCCGTGTAAGTTTGCATATGATACTTTGACTGTGATGATTGATTAAAACGCCTTCCACATTACCTGCACATGTATGGTCTTTCACCTGTGTGTGTTCTTTGATGGCGCCCTAGGTCTGATGGTTTATTAAAGCCTTTTCCATATTCACTGCATGTATATGGTTTTTCCCCTGTGTGTGTTCGCTGATGTACCAGTAGATGGTATGACTGGTTAAAGCTGCTCAAACATTCACTGCACCTGTATGGTTTTTCTACTGTGTGTGTTTGCTGGTGACGCTTTAGTTTTGATCCTAGGCTAAAGCTTTTCTCACATTCACTGCAGGTGTGTGTTTTTTCTTTCATGGATAGTGTCTCTTGATTAGGTATGTTTTTACACATGTCCCATGTTGGGGCTTGCTTTTGGACCATCATGGTTGATGGATTATATTTAGGGTTTGTCCTTTTTAATTAACAAAAAGGCTAAATGATGACTATACCTCTTACCACACTCATTACTTGTGCATGGCTACTCTGGCCATGGTTGTAATTTCAAATAGGATTAGGATAGTGGCGTGTGCAAAATGCAGCCGCCAGAATGCTAGTAGGCTTGCCCAAATTCTGTTCCGTCAGTCGCACCATCCACGATCTTCACTGGTTGCCTGTCGGACAGAGGATCAAGTTCAAAGCTCTGTGCCTGACCTTTAAGATTCTAAAGGCCTCTTCACCTCCTATTCTTGCACAGGCAATTACCTACTACACCCCTGCTAGAGTACTATGTTCAACGGGTCAATTTCTGGCCTGTGTTCCTCGCTTCAGGAAGGCCAGAGTGGGCGGTCGCTCCTTTGGCGTTCTGGCAGCGAGTCTTTGGAACACACTACCTGTTGACATCCGTGCTATATCTGACATATTGTCTTTCCGAAGAGCTATCAAAACTTTTCTGTTTCCATTACCCTAATCTTGGTTCCGGCTAAATTCCCTCTTCTGGTTGTGTTATTTTGTCCATTATAGCGCCGGGACGCCACTTTGCTGCGGCAGCTGAGCGCTCTATAAATTTTATAATATGACAACATAACATAGTGTGCACACATGATGGACTTTGGTTCATTCTTGTGGCAGTGCGTGCTATGATAATATTCTGCAAAGTGTATAGGAAACTCTTGTTTTCTACACCTTAGAAATATTTGACAAATTGTTACTGTTCAATCAAAAAAGGATTTACAATGCACAGAGGAAAATCAGTTGTTATCATTTGGTAAAAATATGCATTGCTGCACCGTCTGCATACTGTCTCAGAAAAAGGTTTGTCTTTGAACGTTTCGATACACAACTTGTTGTCCCGGTGCTGTGGCCTTGTAATAACCTACTTTTTCCGGCCCTTTTTAGAGGGAGAATGATGGAAGATGACTCCAGCCTATTACCCTTACAGTATAGGGATTAGGACTATAAGTAGGACCTGTCCATGAGGCACAGTAGTGCATTTTCGTACCCTTTTCTTTAGATCAGGGCTTATAAACTTAAGCTAGGGGATAGATATATAAGTATTAGTGATGATCCATCCTTTTGCAAGAGTGTTAGTATATCTTCTATGGAGTTATGCGTATTTTGGGCCTTGTAGGCCTTAAACGGGACAGACTCCATCTTGCCTTCTGCCCGGTAGCTTGAGAGGCTTTCTAGGTCAAGTGTAATGGTTTAGTTTCAAGGTGTTGTTCGCTTGGAGAGAACCGGTTCAGGCTGGCCCTTATCGAAAGACTGTATTTTTCTCCACTCCGAAGACACAACTTCAGGCCGGCCGGCTGGGAACGTGTCCTTGGTACGGGGAGGTACAAGAATTTGGTGGGCGGCAGGTTACTGGCCGTAACTTTCCATGAAGGGACAGGCTTTGATATTAGCGAAAGTGTTAGGCGATGAGTCAGTTAGTTCGTAGGCGGCAGCTAGCCGTTAGCATCTATGCTATTAATTATTTCCGAGGCGGACAGTCGCCATTTTGAAGTCCGAGAAAGATTCTGAAACCGAGACTCTCTGAGAAAGACTGAAGGAGAAATAGCGCGGAGCGCACAGAGACAGAGAGAGAGAGAGACGGTAGTCAAGAGCAAGCAAGGTTCCAGTGACTTGGAGGGAAGCAGAGGAGATTGAGCATAGCGGTGCAGACGTGTACCCGTGACTGCTGAGGTGTGATTCCGAGACGAGCCAAGACACAGAGACGAGAAGGGAACCTAGATGACTGCCGAACCCCAACTTCATATTAACCAGGTGACCTCCGCCCTTTCCCATATTAAGCGCGCATTCTAACCTTTTTCCTTTTCTTTGCAGAATATACATTTCATAGTATTGTGTTTATTTTTATTGTAAATAAATACCCCAGTTCTTAGTGAACCGACATGTGCCTTGTATTCTTGTTCAATCAGGGTAACCTTGCCTTCTAGTCAGACATTCTTTGCGTGAACGGATGTGACTCCCGATCGGGTAAGAAATGACTGAATAATGAGGGAGGAAGGGAACGTTTGATGCCAAGAGCAGAAGGTACATATATATCAATTTGGAAAGTCGTATTGATTTCTATTGTCATAGTTTTATCCCGAGTAGACAAATGAGAGATTTCCCTAAGTATTCATAGGAAAGTGATCGTCGTTAGTATACGACATTAATGAGAGCACCGGAGGGATACGGTGCGTAGGTTCGCCAGATTGTGAACCGTGTGTAAATGAGAGCACCGGGGGGATACGGTGTGTAGGTTCGCCAGATTGTGAACCGTGTGTAAATGAGAGCACTGGGACTGCAGACCCATGTGTGTAGACACGCCGGATTGTGTGTCGAGTGAGCACTGATAGTGACAGTGTGTAATGGTACATAATCAGATCTGCCCCAGGGTAGATTAGTCTGGGCCTAAGTGGCCGCGAGACTAGTTGGTATGAATAGGATATTGTAGAAAACCTATGCATGTTTATTGCTATTTCCCCATCCTTAGGTACAAGATGTACATACATATATATATATCCATACCCATTGTAAATACGTTCTAAGGTGGGAGGTGATTACGTTCCGACTAGGTTAGAGGGGCTCCTAGGAGCTGATTCCATCTAGGCGGAAAATCCGGTTGTTACATCTGGCGTCACAAACTGTTTACGAAGCCTGTGTGCGCTGTATTGTTTTCATCTTGTTGGTTTGCGCTCGGCTCGTACGTGTTTTCTTTGTTGATAATTGTGTATATATTTTTTGTGTGTCAAAATGTTTTTGAAAAAATCGGGATCTGTTTTCAAGTTGCCTATTCAAATTCCCGGCTGGGAATGTACGCCTTACGAGGCCTTGGCCCGTGAGTGGGCCGATTCTACTGGTTTGAGCGAGAATTGGACTTCTTGTTTGGAGCAGGCGGAGCCTGCTGATGTGGTTTCTTGCTTGCAAAAAGCTCCAGTAGTGAAAGGTGATGAGCTTCCTATTTTAGGACGCAGAGGTTGGATTGTGCTGCATGCATACAGAATTCTTCATGAGAGGTTTGTTCAGTTGCGAAAGCAGTGTGTGGATATGGAAGGACAGGTTGTTGAATTGCAAAATGCGCATACTCCTTTGCGGTGTCAAAATAAATTGCTTGCCGACAAACTTGAGACTTATCAAACTATAGCCGAAAGGGCTGCGGTTCGCATTGCGAGATATAAATACAAACACCGTCTTGGTCGTGTGTCTACACGGAAAGTGCGTCTGGTCGTGGCGAAAGCCGGACTGGATTGGAACCCTGACGAGTGGGATGGTAATATCTGGGATTCTAATGCTTCTGACTCCTCGGCTGAGGAGGGTGACAAGCGCGAGTCTTCTCGCTCCGGACGTGACTGTAAATCTGCTTCTTGTGACAAAGACGACATGTCTAGCAACCGTGGTCGCTCTTCCCGTTCTGATGACGTATCTCATCCTGATTGTTCTTCTAAATCTAAGGACGGGGCTTCTTCGGAAGCTCTTCCGGAGGTTTCTGCTCATCCTGTATTTCGTCGCAAATTACAACAAGCTCCTGGTAATCCGGCTGGTGTTGCTCTGGATTGTATTGAGGATTTTACTCAACAGGAGGTTAGTGACATTTTACAACGATTTCGTCAACGGCCCGGTGAGGCTTTGCTTACGTGGATGGTGCGCCTTTATGAACTGGGTGCTGCCGGTATCATGCTTGATGCTGTTGATTGTTTACGATTTTGCTCTTTGAGTTCCGATTCTACTATACAAGATCATTTTCGAAATTGTAATGGTGCTGGCCAGATTAGTTTGCTCCAGCTTGCGTCTGAAGGCTGTAACCATAAATACCCTACTGAATCTGATTGGCCTGTCAATGACAAGCCGTGGTACACTTTACGTGATGCGTCGCAACGTCTGAAGGAGGAAGTGATGAAGACCGCGATTTTTCTCAGTACTTCTGACAGGTTGTTGGACGGTCTTTTAACATCTTCTGTACGCAATCGTATTATCCGTTCTTCCCCTGTTGCTTATAAGCAGGTTATGATGACTTTATTGATTTATCAGACTGGCAATCCTTTGTCTATGGTGCTTGAATCTGTTCGTCAGCTTGGTGAGTTGGGTGAATGGTTTAAACCTGAGAGACAATCTCGACCTGAGGGTCGTACTGCTGGGGATTATAAGTTCTCTAGACGTGATATGTTTCTTGCACTTTTGGCTGATGGTGTGAAAAGGGAGGACATTGACGGCGAACCTAATAATCGCTTATGGGAGATATTCCGTAAGCGTGGTTTGGGTCGGAAGGAGGGTGCCCGTCGTGTGCGAAAGAATGATTGTGGCCATGGTTCTGATGACAGTGGTGATGAGAGGCGCCGTGTGGATTCTGATCGCCGTGGTGACCGGCGCTATGATCGTGATGTGTCCCCTCGTCGTGACAATGTGAGAGAGAGAGAGGGGGAAAAAGAAAGGGGGAGAGATGATCGTACTTCCAACCGATATAGAGATGAGAGAGACTATTCCTCTGAGCTGAGGAGAAGGGAGGATCGTCACAGGCTTGCTGATCGTAATTCACAGTACTATGAAAATGACAAAAATCCATTTCGTAATGGAGATGGATATGAACAGGACATTTTGATACCCAAGAAACATGAGAGTATTTATCCTGATTTGTCTTGGTTGACAGAACGCAGTAAAAATGACTAGGAAATAGGTCAAGCTCCAGTACGCAGGTGGGCTCACAGAGACAACAGACCCTATGTAGATATTGAGATTTTTTGGAAACATCGTAATATCCAAAGGGCCCGAGCATTAGTGGATACAGGAGCGGAGGCCACTTTAATTCATGGTAAATCAAAGAAATGTAAAGGACAATTCTTCACAATTACTGGTTTAGGTGGAAAAGAGACCCCCGCAGTACAAACTACACTTGAGATGAAAATTGGTAGGATTCCCCGTAAAGAATATTCTGTGTTAGTTGTACCACTTTTGGAGTATATAATTGGAATTGATATTTTGAAAGGAATGACTTTGCATTTGGATGATGGTTGTTATCAATTTGGAACCAAGCATTACATTTCGTCCAGACCCGTACGGGTTGGCCGTTTACGAATGCCTCCCATTAAAATTCCTCAAGCTACGAAAGTAGTTTTTCAGAAACAATATCGTATTCCAGGTGGTCATGAAGAAATTAGTGCCACAATTCAGGATTTGGTTGATGCAGGAGTTATAACTCCGGTCACTTCTGCTTGGAATAATCCCTTTTGGCCCGTGCGCAAGAGTGATAATTCTTGGCGCATGACTGTTGATTATCGAGAATTGAACAAACACACACCTCGTTTGACTGTTGCAGTGCCAGACATTGTTACTTTGATTCAGAGAATTCAGAAGCATCCAGGTACATGGTATGCGTCCATTGATATTGCTAATGCTTTCTTTTCGATTCCAATTGCCCCCGAGTGTCAGGAAAAATTCAGTTTTACCTGGAATGGACGTCAAATGACGTTTAGGAGTCTTCCTCAAGGTTATGTACATAGTCCTACGATCTGTCACCGGCTGGTGGCGGAACATTTGTCTGAGGTGCCCGTACATCCACAAATACAGGTGTGTCATTATATTGATGACATTTTGATCCAAGGTGAGACGCAAGATCAGGTCCAGTCCCATTTAGATCAGATTCTTGATTGTTTACAAGCAAAAGGTTGGGAAATCAATCCTGATAAATTACAAGGCCCATCCCAAAATGTTAAATTTTTAGGTATTAACTGGCATGAAGGTCACAGAGAAGTGATCCCACAGGTAAAGCGGAAATTTTTAGATTTTGCGGTTCCAAGGAATAGAAAAGAAGCTCAGAGTTTCATTGGTTTGTTTGGCTTTTGGCGTCAGCATATTCCCCATTTGAGTCAGATTTTAGCTCCCTTATATCGAGTCACTCGTAAAAAGAATGCATTTGAATGGGGTGAACCACAACAGAATGCATTTAATTTGGCGAAAGTGATTCAGTATGCCTTGGATTTGTGGCCTGTGGGCGAGGGTGATGTGGATTTGAATGTGTCTGTGGAAGGTCCGTATGCCAATTGGAGTCTATGGCAAAAGCAGGGCAGACAAAAATTGCCATTAGGTTTTTGGACTAAAAAGCTACCTGAGGCTGGTGAGCGTTATACACCTTTTGAAAAACAGTTGCTTGCATGTTACTGGGCTCTGGTGGATACCGAGCAATTGACCCTAGGTCATGCTGTGATTTTGAGACCTGAAATTCCTATCATGCAGTGGGTTTTGAGTTCGCCAAAATCCCATCGGATTGGACATGCTCAAGAGGCGAGTGTGATTAAATGGAAATGGTACATTCAGGACAGGGCACGTGTGGGTCCGAAAGGTGTGGCAGTGTTGCATGAGCGAGTGGCGCAGGCGCCATCGAATGAGACTGGAAGTGATTGTTCTGTGCCTGTAGTACAGGAATCTCCTGTCAAGTGGGGTAAATCATTTGATGATCTGTCCGCGGAGGTATGAAAACATGTGTGGTTTACGGATGGTTCAGCGAGGTTCATTGGTGAGAAACGGCATTGGAAAGCAGTGTCATATAATCCGATCACGCAGAAATTATTGAGTACAACTGGTGATGGAAAAAGTAGTCAATATGCTGAATTGTATGCAGTTTACCAAGTTTTGAAACAGGAACTACCTGGCACATGTCATATTTTCACTGATTCCTGGTCCACTGCTAATGGACTGGCGGTATGGTTACCAACATGGCATTCTCATAACTGGGAATTGCATTCAAAAGAACTGTGGGGAAAAGAACTATGGCAAGAAATTTGGGAATTGCTCCCACAGAGTACTGTGACAATCTTTCACGTAGATGCTCACACCCCGATAGACTCCCTTGACAAATTCTTTCATAATATTGCAGATGAAAAGTCTAAAATTGCTGAGGCAGTGGTGGACATGCAAGATTCTGATTTGACGGGATTGGCGAAATGGGCCCACCAGAAAGCGGGACATTTTGGAGAGAGAGCCACTAGCAGGTGGGCTGCCGATCGAGGAATTCATATTCCTTTAAATTTGATTAAAGATGTCATTCTGCATTGTCCCATTTGTCAGCATTCTAGAAAGAGAAAAGTGCCTCATATTGTTCGAGGCCATTTACATCGAGGAAAGTTGCCCGCTCAAATTTGGCAAATTGATTATATTGGCCCGCTCCCTATGAGCAGAAATTGTCAGCATATTTGTACCGCTGTTGATACCTATAGTGGCCTTCTGGTCGCTTTCCCTTGTAAACATGCTACCCAAATCAATACCATTAAAACATTGGAACTACTCATTTTATATTATGGTGTTCCATTTCAAATTCAATCTGATAATGCATCCCATTTCCGTGGAAGATTGGTGCAGGAATTCTGTGTGGAAAATAACATTGAATGGGTGTTTCACATTCCATATTATCCACAGGCTTCGGGATTGATTGAGAGGATGAATGGTTTGCTAAAGGAACAATTACGAAAGTTAACGGATGAACATTACAAACACTGGAGGGACTTCTTACTCCAGGCATTATTGATTTTAAACAATCGTCCCTTGTTGCATGCTGAATCTCCTTTAATGCGTTTGTTTCCTCCAACTGTTGATGCGAAACCCAATACCCTTGTTAATACTGTCATGTACTGGGAAATTACCCCCGGAGCTTTGGCTCCATGCAGAGCAACCCCAGGTTCCGCAGGCTTGGACCTGCATGCTATGAATGACGTTGTCCTAAAAGGTAGAGACCGAATCATCGTTGAAACTGGCATTGGTGTCTGTATACCAGCCGGTAGCTTTGGACTGATTTCCCCTAGATCGGGCCTTGCCTTAAAGGGTATTCAAGTTCTTGGAGGAGTGATTGACAGCGATTATCAGGGAGAGATTAAGGTCCTCCTGCTTAATAGCAGTGAGATTGATTTATCATTTAAAAAGTCTGACCGTGTTGCTCAGTTGCTGATTATGCCTGTCTTCTGTGGTGAGATTAAGAAAGGCACTGCCCCGACTTTGCTAACGACACGTGGCCAAAAGGGCTTCGGCTCCTCCGATAACCCTGGTGCTAAAATATGGGTGCAATCGCCTAAACATCCCCCTGAACAGGCTGAAGTTATTGCGACCGGCCATGACAACACCATTTTGGTGATGAAGCCAGGGAAAGATAGCTGGGAAGCTGTCCCAGCTGACAAATGTTACTTACGAGAATGATTAAGGCCTGTGTTTGTATTCTTTCAAATCATTCTCTGGACTGCTGCTGCAGGATGTGCCGGCGTTGGACTCCTTTTGGTCTGCTACGCCGGGAGAGGAGAGAACCCACCGGCTTCGGTTGATTGGAGAACCCGAGTTCCTCGTTCCTTCGCTGCGTGGGATTCTTCGTCGAATTTCTGGATTACTCTTGCCAAAAGAGTTACTAACTCTCCACATTTCTGCATCACTCCCATGAGGTCTGTGACTGATATTCTGGCGACCTGTTTGGTTGCTGTCCCTGCTTCCACTGAGACTTTGCGACATATTTTCAATATTTCCAGTGCCCGACCCAATATTATTCTGGGCGATTTTGCGGCTCACGAATTTTGCCCTTTGTGTACGGTCCTTTCTGACTCCATTCCCCCAATTCATTCCCAAATCACCACCTACAATATTTCACAGGGTGATTTATGCTTCATTTTGACATGTGATCCCAAGGCCATCTCAGAATGTCTTAAATTGAAATTGCAGGCTGCCACTTCTTTTTCAGCTCATCAACGATTATTGTGTTTACAAAGACTTCCAAGTTCGTGTATTTCCGTTAAGAACAATATGACATGTAAACGTATATTGGTTGCTCCTAGTTATTACCGTGCAATGTTACTGCCTGCTGGATGGCTGTTCTCCTGTGGGAATACCTCCTGGCCCTATATTCCCGCTAATATTTCTGGAGGTCCATGCGCTATCACTAGATTAAGCTTGTTAATGTTTTCATCGCACCCTGGTTCCCATTCCCGTGTAGTACGAGACTCTATGATGTTACATGAAGACTGTGATTCCTCCGTACATCTTTATTCTAAATCTGAGTATCTTAGTTTAGCTATTTCTATCATTGGTGTCCCGGCTTTAGCCGTTTATAACGCTAAAACAATTGGCAAGATGGCCTGCTGGATGGTTAAATCCATTAATCAGACTACTACTGTATTATCTGACCTATTATTAGATGCCCAGGGTGAACGTCGAGCTATTCTGCAAAACCGCGCTGCGATTGACTATCTTCTGTTAAAACATGGACATGACTGTTCTGACTTTGAAGGTCTTTGCTGCTTCAACTTATCTGACCACTCTAAATCGATCCAAGCCCATATTGACAAACTCCACGATTTGACTGCAGAAGTTAGACAACATATTGGTCAGGGCTGGTTTCATTGGCTCTTTAATTGGTTACCTGACTTACATTCTTTACGACAGATTCTAGGGGGTATTATGATTTCTGTTTGTGTTTTAGTGGCTATTTGCTGCTTTATTCAGTGAATTCCTTCTCTACTCCAATATTGTAGATTTAGCGGGAGACATAGAACAGTTAATTTTGTTTCTTATTATTTTTCTACTGATGTTAGTTCTATGTAGAACATGGCTAATAGACTGGAGTCAAGGGTGAAGTGTAATAACTGACTTTTTCCGGCCCTTTTTAGAGGGAGAATGATGGAAGATGACTCCAGCCTATTACCCTTACAGTATAGGGATTAGGACTATAAGTAGGACCTATCCATGAGGCACAGTAGTGCATTTTCGTACCCTTTTCTTTAGATCATTGCTTATAAACTTAAGCTAGGGGATAGATATATAAGTATTAGTGATGATCCATCCTTTTGCAAGAGTGTTAGTATATCTTCTATGGAGTTATGCGTATTTTGGGCCTTGTAGGCCTTAAACGGGACAGACTCCATCTTGCCTTCTGCCCGGTAGCTTGAGAGGCTTTCTAGGTCAAGTGTAATGTTTTAGTTTCAAGGTGTTGTTCGCTTGGAGAGAACCGGTTCAGGCTGGCCCTTATCGAAAGACTGTATTTTTCTCCACTCTGAAGACACAACTTCAGGCCGGCCGGCTGGGAACGTGTCCTTGGTACGGGGAGGTACAAGAATTTGGTGGGCGGCAGGTTACTGGCCGTAACTTTCCATGAAGGGACAGGCTTTGATGTTAGCGAAAGTGTTAGGCGATGAGTCAGTTAGTTCGTAAGCGGCAGCTAGCCGTTAGCATCTATGCTATTAATTATTTCCGAGGCGGACAGTCGCCATTTTGAAGTCCGAGAAAGATTCTGAAACCGAGACTCTCTGAGAAAGACTGAAGGAGAAATAGCGCGGAGCGCACAGAGACAGAGAGAGAGAGAGACGGTAGTCAAGAGCAAGCAAGGTTCCAGTGACTTGGAGGGAAGCAGAGGAGATTGAGCATAGCGGTGCAGACGTGTACCCGTGACTGCTGAGGTGTGATTCCGAGACGAGCCAAGACACAGAGACGAAATGGGAACCTAGATGACTGCCGAACCCCAACTTCATATTAACCAGGTGACCTCCGCCCTTTCCCATATTAAGCGCGCAGTCTAACCTTTTTCCTTTTCTTTGCAGAATATACATTGCATAGTATTGTGTTTATTTTTATTGTAAATAAATACCCCAGTTCTTAGTGAACCGACATGTGCCTTGTATTCTTGTTCAATCAGGGTAACCTTGCCTTCTAGTCAGACATTGTTTGCGTGAACGGATGTGACTCCCGATCGGGTAAGAAATGACTGAATAATGAGGGAGGAAGGGAACGTTTGATGCCAAGAGCAGAAGGTACATATATATCAATTTGGAAAGTCGTATTGATTTCTATTGTCATAGTTTTATCCCGAGTAGACAAATGAGAGATTTCCCTAAGTATTCATAGGAAAGTGATCGTCGTTAGTATACGACGTTAATGAGAGCACCGGAGGGATATGGTGCGTAGGTTCGCCGGATTGTGAACCGTGTGTAAATGAGAGCACCGGGGGGATACGGTGTGTAGGTTCGCCAGATTGTGAACCGTGTGTAAATGAGAGCACTGGGACTGCAGACCCATGTGTGTAGACACGCCGGATTGTGTGTCGAGTGAGCACTGATAGTGACAGTGTGTAATGGTACATAATCAGATCTGCCCCAGGGTAGATTAGTCTGGGCCTAAGTGGCCGCGAGACTAGTTGGTATGAATAGGATATTGTAGAAAACCTATGCATGTTTATTGCTATTTCCCCATCCTTAGGTACAAGATGTACATACATATATATATATCCATACCCATTGTAAATACGTTCTAAGGTGGGAGGTGATTACGTTCCGACTGGGTTAGAGGGGCTCCTAGGAGCTGATTCCATCTAGGCGGAAAATCCGGTTGTTACAGGCCTGTGCTTCATTTTGTAAAGGACTCTCTACCTGCATAAGTGCTGTTGCCTGTTTCGTACATGGTGTATCTGAGAGATCCCTTGTTTCTTACCAGTTTGTCCTTTTCCTGAATATAATGCAGGAAGATGCTATTTATGGCGCTTCTTCATGATACTTGATGTGTACGATTTTACAGTAGTTTCTTGCTTAGTCGTCATTTTATTAAGAATTCAGGGGTTCACTCTCTGTTGAATAAAACGAGGTTTCAAATTATTAAGTTGGTTAACCATACTAATAATTAGGACTTACTTTTTAATTAAATTGCATAATGCTTCTAATAATATTGAAAAACATCAAATCTCAGACAAAGCGTTAAACAACTGGCAAATAAGTCTCAGTTTTAGCACTTTGAAAATAAGCAAGAAATATTGATACCTTTTATTCTTCTTTGGGGCAGGTCCTGTAGAAGTAACAGTGCACTTGCTGACGAGAGTGGGCAAGTTAACATGCCTACTCGTATGAGAAGTGCGGTGCAGCTTGTAGTACAACTCTAACAAAGTTGCCAGCATTTTCAGAACCTGTTGCATGTGGGTCAGCCCCCAAAATGTATTTCTAGACAAGAAACAGTCAAGCAGCAGAGCACATCGAGACTGATGATAGCCCTGTCTGCTCTAAGGCTGCGGAGATGCCACTGATGTGCAGCAGTCCTTCTCACCAATGCCATCATGTCCAGTGAGCAGGTACCTCTGCCTAGAGGCCATAGTAGGGAGCTTCCAGAGATTCTAAGAAGGGATTTAGTACAGAGGAACAGTAAGGTGGGAAAAAGAGGAAACAGTGAAAGATGCAGCAGAGCCACAGCAATAAGGAGTTCCCGTTTATCAACTCCCCTACTTATTTTTCAAGTAAGCCGTTCTGGTAGCAGAGTGGTCTTCTTTTACAAACATCAACACTCCTTGTGTATATTCTTGTGTGATGACTGATAGATCTACAATTCTGTTGACCCTAAATCTCTCCATTCCTGCTATTCCCAGCTCATAAACTACCACACTAACGAGGGACTCCTGAGGCGGAAAGCCGGGAGCGCGAAACCTTGTCTTTTTAAAAATTGGGTGATATTCTGCCTTTTAAAATTTACCTGACATACTTGCACTTTCTTGCATTTCCTGAAACAGCGGGCTTACGCTGCAACGACTATTCACATCCTGGTCGCCATTCCCGAGGGTGAGGTGCGCCACGAGACACGCCCCCTCGGTTTGCCACGCCCCCTCACCATATGTATAAATATTGCGCGAAGATCTTATGGCGCGACACTAACGAGGGACTCCGGAGGCGGAAAGCCGGGAGCGCGAAACCTTGTCTTTTTAAAAATTGTGTGATATTCTGCCTTTTAAAATTTACCTGACATACTTGCACTCTCTTGCATTTCCTGAAACAGCGGGCTTACGCTGCAACGACTATTCACATCCTGGTCGCCATTCCCGAGGGCGAGGTGCGCCACGACATGCCCCCTCGGTTGGCCACGCCCCCTCACCATATGTATAAATAGTGCGCGCAGATCTTATGGCGCGACACTAACGAGGGACTCCTGAGGCGGAAAGCCGGGAGCGCGAAACCTTGTCTTTTTAAAAATTGTGTGATATTCTGCCTTTTAAAATTTACCTGACATACTTGCACTCTCTTGCATTTCCTGAAACAGCGGGCTTACGCTGCAACGACTATTCACATCCTGGTCGCCATTCCCGAGGGCGAGGTGCGCCACGAGACACGCCCCCTCGGTTGGCCACGCCCCCTCACCATATGTATAAATAGTGCGCGCAGATCTTATGGCGCGACACTAACGAGGGACTCCTGAGGCGGAAAGCCGGGAGCGCGAAACCTTGTCTTTTTAAAAATTGTGTGATATTCTGCCTTTTAAAATTTACCTGACATATTTGCACTCTCTTGCATTTCCTGAAACAGCGGGCTTACACTGCAACGACTATTCACATCCTGGTCGCCATTCCCGAGGGCGAGGTGCGCCACGAGACACGCCCCCTCGGTTGGCCACGCCCCCTCACCATATGTATAAATATTGCGCGCAGATCTTATGGCGCGACACTAACGAGGGACTCCGGAGGCGGAAAGCCGGGAGCGCGAAACCTTGTCTTTTTAAAAATTGTGTGATATTCTGCCTTTTAAAATTTACCTGACATACTTGCACTCTCTTGCATTTCCTGAAACAGCGGGCTTACGCTGCAACGACTATTCACATCCTGGTCGCCATTCCCGAGGGCGAGGTGCGCCACGACACGCCCCCTCGGTTGGCCACGCCCCCTCACCATATGTATAAATAGTGCACGCAGATCTTATGGCGCGACACTAACGAGGGACTCCTGAGGCGGAAAGCCGGGAGCGCGAAACCTTGTCTTTTTTAAAAATTGTGTGATATTCTGCCTTTTAAAATTTACCTGACATACTTGCACTCTCTTGCATTTCCTGAAACAGCGGGCTTACGCTGCAACGACTATTCACATCCTGGTCGCCATTCCCGAGGGCGAGGTGCGCCACGAGACACGCCCCCTCGGTTGGCCACGCCCCCTCACCATATGTATAAATAGTGCGCGCAGATCTTATGGCGCGACACTAACGAGGGACTCCTGAGGCGGAAAGCAGGGAGCGCGAAACCTTGTCTTTTTAAAAATTGGGTGATATTCTGCCTTTTAAAATTTACCTGACATACTTGCACTCTCTTGCATTTCCTGAAACAGCGGGCTTACGCTGCAACGACTATTCACATCCTGGTCGCCATTCCCGAGGGCGAGGTTCACCCAGCCCCTGGTCCCCCTTCTTTTGGCCCCCTTCCCTTGGCCCCCCGCCTGCCCCCTCGACCTCAGTAAAAACTCTTGGCATCAAGCTTAACTCCCAACTCACCCTTCACTCCCAGGTCAGCTCTGTGGTTTCCTCTTCCTTCCTGGCACTGCGCACCATACGCAAGGTGTCCCGTTTCTTTTCATTTGATGCACTTAAACTGATTACCCTTGCCATGGTCGTGTCCCGCCTGGATTACGGCAACGCCCTATATGCAGGCATTCCTGCATATAGTCTTCGGCGGTTGCAGCAGATCCAAAACCAGGCGGCGCGCCTGGTGTTTAAACTCCCCAAATCCCATCATGTCACGCCCCTTCTGAAATCCCTCCATTGGCTCCCGGTCTGTGCCCGTGTCCAGTTCAAGCTTGCCTCTATCACCTTTCAGGCTCGACTGGGCACGGCCCCGGCTTTCATCTCATCCGAAATCATTCCCTATGTTCCCACTAGGGAACTGCGGTCCTCTACCCTATCACTTCTCACGGTCCCACGGTTCCGGAGGAAGAAATGGGGAGGCTCTAAGTTCGCGACCCTCGCCCCGATGTTCTGGAACTCACTGCCTTTGGAGCTCAGAGCCTCTACCTCGTACCTACTGTTCCGGAAACAACTTAAGGCTCATCTTTTTGCTAAATTTTTTAACTAACTCCCCCAGCTTCTCCCCCCAGGTTTAGCCATCTGTCAGTCTAGCGCCATGAAACCGCTGGTGTACGTGCGCTCTATAAATATTTTTAAATAGAAATAAATAGAAATAGAGGTGCGCCACGAGACACGCCCCCTCGGTTGGCCACGCCCCCTCACCATATGTATAAATAGTGCGCGCAGATCTTATGGCGCGACACTAACGAGGGACTCCTGAGGCGGAAAGCCGGGAGCGCGAAACCTTGTCTTTTTAAAAAATTGTGTGATATTCTGCCTTTTAAAATGTACCTGACATACTTGCACTCTCTTGCATTTCCTGAAACAGCGGGCTTATGCTGCAACGACTATTCACATCCTGGTCGCCATTCCCGAGGGCGAGGTGCGCCACGAGACACGCCCCCTCGGTTGGCAACACCCCCTCCAACGCCCCGACCATCCAACATAAATTATGTGTCTTGGTAGGAAGCGCAGCGGACGAGCGCAGCCGGCGCGACGATTGCGCGCCGAAGGCGTGCTTAAGGCAAGCCCGTCTGCGCCCGTCCGCGACTGTCCGGGGCTAGGGGCACGTCACTCTGCCCCGCTCATCACCTATACCCCGGACCAACTACGCAGGGACCCTGGCCCATCGCAGCCTCCACTTGTTCTCGCATTTTCTCCCTTGGTCTCTCCCCTGCTGCTCCCCCTCACATCCCCCTTCCTACAGTTGGCCCCTCTCTCTCACCCAGTAGCATCACCCTTCCTACAACCCCTAAAACCCTCACCGCCTTTTATCTTAACACCCGGTCAGCAGTCGCCCATGCGCACGAACTATCGGTCCTGCTGGATCTTCATTCCCCTGATCTTCTTTTTTTAACGGAGACTTGGTTCGGCGACGACTCCCTCCCCGCCCTACTAGCCTCCTTACCGGCCTCTTACTATGCCCTTCGGGCTAACCGCCCTTCTGGCAGAGCTGGGGGCGGCGTGGCGGTCATCGCACGCGCCGACCTTCCTTTTCAAACTCTGTCCCTGCCGACATTGCGACCTCCGAATATCTGGTTATCCGCACTACCTCCATCACTCCTCCTCTGACCTGTTTTCTCACTTACCGTCCTCCTCAATCCCTTTACAGTTTCTCTCTGACTTCTTGGAAGTCTTGGCCACCATCACAGTCAATAATTCTTCTATCCTACTCCTCGGCGACTTCAACTTCTGGCCCTCCGACCCAGCTGAATGTTCGTCCTCAAAGGAATTTTCTGAAACCCTCCAATCCCTCAACTTCACCCCCCATGTCCACTCCCCCACCCACATCAAAGGTCACACGCTAGACCATATCTGGTCCCTGAACTGTCCCGTGGAATCCCTCTCTATTTCGCCCTGCACTTGGTCCGACCACCACCTGTTATCTTTTTCCCTACCCATTCACCCCCCAGCCAAGCCCCCTCGCCCCAAAAACACCTGGGTCCGAGCATGGGGCCGTGTCAATCCGGAAGACCTCTCTTCCCTTCTTATCACCTCCCTCCCTTCCCTACAGGGCCTCTCTACCCTTTCCCAGGTTGAAGCCATAGACCAGTGGCTCTCCACTGGCAGCGACTCAGTTGCCCCGCTCAAACGTATTACCTCCAAGCGTGATAAGGATGCCAACCGGTGGTTCAACGTAGAGCTTAAGGCCACCAAACTTACTGTACGTCGCGCGGAGCGGGCTTGGAGGAGAAATTATTGCCCCACTCTAAGACTGGAGTACACCAACATCCTTACCCAGTATAAAAAAGACATCTTGGAGGCCAAAACCGCCTACTTCTCCTCCAAAATCCTTGCCGCAGAAAACCAGCCTAAGGAGATCTTTACGATTGTCCATAACCTGGCGTTCTCGGACAGAACAACTCTCAAGCCCGCCCCCTCCGAGGAACTCTGCCACTCCCTCAACAACTACTTCATCCACAACATTGCGACCATTAAAGCCAACATCCCGCCCCCTTCTCCCTCCTTTGTTGACCCCCAATGTCCCCCTCCCAAGGGACAACTCACTGCCCTCCCCCCCATATCTAAGGAAGCCCTGTCCTCCTTAGTACCCTTGGTTAAATCTGGCTCTCCACTTGACCCTTGTCCTGCTCACATTCTCTGCCATATCTTTGTTACCTGCCCGGACCCCCCCCTTCATCTCCTCAACAGTTCTCTGGCTCAAGGTGTGGTACCACCCCCCCTGAAGTCCGCGGTTATTGTGCCGATTCTAAAAAAACCTGGGGCAGATCCTTCTGTCCCTGCCAATTTCCGCCCCATTTCCCTTCTACCTTTTCTGGCAAAGGTGCTCGAGCGCCATGTCACCTGCGCTCTGAGCTCCTTTGTAGAGACTCAAGGAGCTCTCTCTCCCCACCAGGCCGGCTTCCGCCCCGCACACTCCACGGAGTCCGTTGTCATCTCGGTCTTAGACAACCTCAGGGAGGGTATGGATACCAACCAGCGCCAGGCCTTAGTGCTCCTCGATCTCTCAGCCGCCTTTGACACGGTGGATCATACCATCTTGCTTTCCCGTGTCAGGGCGGCAGGGATCGGGGGGACTGCTCTGGTCTGGCTATCCTCCTTCCTGAGCGACCGCACCCAGGCCGTCCGCCTGGGTGATTTTACGGCGGACGTCCGGAAAGTCCAGTGTGGGGTCCCCCAAGGCTCCTCTCTTTCCCCCCTCTTGTTCAATCTCCATGTCGCCCCTCTTATCTTTTCTCTTCAACAAATGGAGGTCGCCGTATTTAATTATGCGGATGACCTCCAGCTTGTCTTTAACCTCTCCTCTTCTCCCTCTTCTGTCCTTAATTTCCAATCTGTCATGCTCCATATCCGGGACTGGATGAACCACAACCATCTTAAACTCAACCCCGATAAGACCGAGCTGGTGTTGACGGGTGGTTCATCCAGCCCCTGGTCCTCTCTCTTCTGGCCCCCTTCTCTTGGCCCCTCTCCTGAACCCACTACCTCTGTCAAAACCCTCGGCATAAAACTCAATTCTCAACTCACCCTTCACTCCCAGGTTAGCTCTGTGGTATCTTCCTCTTTCCTTTCACTGCGCACTATACGCAGGGTGTCCCGTTTCTTCACTTTCTCTGCTCTTAAACTCATCATCTTAGCCATGGTGGTGTCCCGCCTGGACTACGGCAACGCCCTATATGCAGGTATCCCTGCATACAGCTTACGCCGTTTGCAGCAGATACAAAACCAGGCGGCCCGCCTGGTCTTCAATCTTCCTAAATTTCACCGTTCCTCCCCCCTCTTGAAATCCCTACACTGGCTCCCTGTGCGAGCCCGGATCCAATTCAAGCTCCCCTCCATCACCTTCTTGGCCCGATTGGGCCTGGCACCAGCATTCATCTCCTCAGAGATCACCCCCTACGTACCCACCAGGGAACTTCGCTCGTCCTCCCAGTCCCTCCTCACTATCCCACGCTACCGGACAAAGAAGTGGGGAGGCTCGAAATTTGCCACCCTTGCCCCGATACTCTGGAACTCCCTTCCCCTGGAACTCCGAACCATCACTCTGTACCCTCAATTTCGTAAACACCTCAAGGCCCACTTGTTCACAAAGTCTTTTGACTAAATTCCCAGCAGTTTCCCCCGTCTTTTAGCCCTGGACCTTGTTAGTTGTAGCGCCAAGAAACCGCAGGTGTATGAGCGCTTTACAAGTATTTTAAAACTCAAACTCAAACTCAAACTCAAACTCCTAGGATACCCAGTACAAGAGACCTAAAGACATGACTGACTCAGATCCTCTTTTTCACTTCTAAGTCGCTCTGCATCCCAAGACAAAATTCCACATAAAAATAAGATACATTTTTACCAATAAGTAAGTTGAGCAGGCCTGAGAAAAGTTCACTGAGCCGCAAATTTACCAAGCCCAGAAAATCTCTGCAAACTAGAGGAAGTCGAGATGATACTGGGCCATATAGTGAATGTGTGAAAAAATGAGATGTAGGGAGGACTGTGCTCAAAGACTAAGTAAATCTGCTCCAACACGGAAGTTTGAAATGGACTGTTTGGCCTTAAAGCAGAAGAGTGGAAACTGGAGGTACATATGCCTGAGACATCTGAAACTACCAGACACAGGGGTATAGTAGAATTGTGCATAGGCTTCAACTAGATGAGGCATGAAGAGCCTTGAGAGAATTAGCACTTTTTCTCCAATTCTTCAACAGACACCTGTGAGAATTGATCAAACTTCCTTGAGTCAATCCCTTTGGGGTACTCCCATCTTGCTCTCACCTTTAACACACTTACGCTTGCAGAAATCAATAAAAGCTAAAAGCATTTGGCGCTGCAATGTCTTCAGAAACTCCGTGGCAAAATATATTTGACTTCAAATGGATGGTGGTGGCACTGTTGGTCAGGTAAGCAAGATCTTTTTAAGAAAATGAAATCTTACAAGAATTTTAGTAATCTGGGCAGCTACCATGGATTTAAATAGGACTGAGCCATAAATTCCAGTGTGAGGATTTACTTGCAGTGGTTGGGAGCGGAGATGTTTTCGGACCAATGAAGATTTCTTGGTTTGCTAGTTACAACACTTGGATTGGATGCTAAGAAGGAAGTTTCAAGAGAATCACGAATCCGGTAGAGGTGTATTGAGCCTTCAGTTATTGGGACATTGCAGATTGTTTAAGAAATGAGAGAAAACTTGTGAAACCTGTAAAAAGAAATATAAAACAACTAATCTTGGCAAAATGCTTGACAATGATTGTATCAGTGCTCGGCCTCATCATATGTGAAAATATTGTGTATGCATTAGTCAACTGGAAAAGAAGTGCGACCCGTCTGTGAAGTAACTGAGTGATACTGAGTGTTGGACTTGGCCCTTATGGCAGGTTCACCCCTAGACTTTTTGCTTGTAATGGTGACCTGGTGATGGTGATTTTTGGGTTCTGCGCACTTTCACTGTGTCCCAGTGGAAAGTGCGTGCGCACTCTGAGTGCATGTGATGAGATAGGCCTGCCCTCCCATAGGAATGCATGGGGAATGTATGTGTCCCTGGTAGTTCCTGATGCGTGGGGTGTACAGGTTCGAATCTGATATGTGCGAACTCGTGAGAGTGAATGCTTCGCAATGGTGTGTGTTGCATGAGTGTGTCATATGTAGAAATGCCATTTCCAAGAGTTGGCATATTAGTGTAAAATATGCCTGGCGTGTGATTGGCTGGAGCAGGCTGGTGAGCCTGGCTCCAGGAGTCTGGATGGGTCTGCCCCGGTGGTGAGTGGGAGATTAGCATGAGTGATGTGTGGGAGGAGTGTACCTGTGTCCTGGATGGGCTGGGTTTTCCCCACACAATGCTGGCTCCGCCCCCTGTGGTGTGACTGATGTCCCAAGCCCTGCCAGTGAAAGAAAGGGGTGATTGGGCCATCAAGTGTACTCAAGGACCAGCTGCGACTGGGTCTGCCCCCACCCTGTGCCAGAACAAAGGATTTGGTGTATAAAAATGGGGCTGTGTCCCCACTGAAGCTGTTCTCTTCCAGGATCCTGAGGGGGGTGCTGCTGCTGTCGCTGGGCCAGAGGACCGCCACTTGGACTGTCTCCCTGCCTGGAGACCCAGTGAGCTGGCTCTGGGCCCAGCCTTGCCCCCCTGCCTTGCTGAAGTACTTTCTCTGGACTTGTGCTGTCCTCTATAGCGCTGGGAGCGCTGGAATTGCCTCCTAGCACTTGGAAGTGCCTAATTTCCTGCCCTAGCGCCTGGAAGCGCTTGTATTTGGCTTACAGCGCTTGGGAGCGCTGTATCTCTCTGCCGGTGCCCACCCTGCGTTTGGCCGCTTAATTGCTGCCCTCGAGGGATTCCCTGGCGTGGGGATACCCCTGTTTTGCCCATTTGCGGCGCGGGAGCTCACCCCGCTTATTTGCCGCTTATTGCCGATCTTTGAGTCCCCTGGCAGGTGCCCACCCTGCCAGGGACATTGCCGCCCTTTACGAGTGCCCACCTCATTTATTAGTCACTTTAAAGACGCCGGTGCCCACCCGGCATTGCCCGCTAGATTGTCCCCGCTGTTGCCGCCCGGCCGCGACCAGGAAGTCAGGCAGGCCGGGGGCGGGACTGCGGGACATCACGTGACCTTCCCCGGGCCGCGCTCGGATTGGCTGCCGGCCCGGGACAGGAAGGAGGAAGCAGGAAGATATCGGGAGGCGACCCCGGGATTCCCCGCAGCTGCCGAGGGAGAAAAGGAGTCCGGCCGCCGCATCGGAGAGCCCCCGAGGAGCGGGAGCTCTCGAGAGAGCCGCCGCTGCACAGGAGGCCCGGTGAGTGTGGGCGTCTTGGGGCTCAGGGGCACTGCTGGTGTTCGAGCCCAGCCAGGCTCAGGCCGTCCGAAGGTCTCCTCGTTCTCCCGGTGAGTGTGCAGAGCAGAGGGGGGGGGCGTCGGGACACATTGCCGGTGTCTGCCCCCCTCCTGCTGAAGAGTTGCCTTCGCCCGGGGGCATTGGTATTTCGAGCCCAGAGAGGCTCCAACGTCGTGGAGGCAATTCTTGGTTCGAGAGCCCTGAGAGGCTCTGGGAGGGCCATAGTTGCTTCGAGTCCCCAGTAGGGGGGACTCCGACGAAAGTGGCATTTCGTGTGTGAGCCTGAGAGGCTCTTGAGGGGCACACCATTTGTTTAAGAGCCCCGAGAGGCTCTTGGGCATTTCCTTGATTCTTGAGTCCCCAGGAGGGGGACTCCGCCGATTTGCCCGCAGTTTGTGTTTGAGCCTGAGAGGCTCCAAGGGGACAGTCATTCTGCAAAGCCTGTGCGGCTCCCCCATTGTGTTGGCCCCATCCTTGTGCTACCCAGTTGCCCAGCACTTTGTGGGCAACTGCCACGTTTAGGCCCCCTGACATTGGACACAGGGCGTCCTAGCCCCAACAAGGCCAGAAGGCCTAGGGACAGTCACAGGTGGTGACTTACGTGAGTTTGGTGCAATTGTTCATTTTGCTTACACCTCTGAATGTATTGTGATGTATCATGTGTTTTCCTCCCTTACACCTCTGAATGAATGTTATGCATTGCATCATGTGTTATGTTCTTACACCCCTACAGGTATGGTGATATGTAGGTGGTTGTTTTCTCCCTAGTACAGGTGGTGCTAGTGAGGTCCTGGTTACCAGTGATTACTGGTTGTGTGCTATTTTGTGCTAATGTAATTTTACATTCTAAGTGCTATTTCTAAAAAGTGTTACTTCTAAAAGTGCTGATTCCTGACAGTGGTCCAGGTGGCCCAGTCTTGTAAATATCCCCTGTAAATTCTGCCCGTGCCCCTGGCACATTGTAAAGTGTGTAATTTATCTAATGTGTTTTGGTAATACAAAGGCTATTTTCATATATAACCTTGTGTGGAGTTTCCTTTGTGGTGGGCCTTGGGTGTTGTTGCTGGGGTGCGTGCGCAAATACTTAACTCATATCGCCTCCAAGTTTAGCCTTGCTGCTCGCGCCCTGTTACCTAGAGGGTGAGCTGGGGTTATCTTGGCGTGTAACTCCCTTGCCCTGACTTAGGAGTGGTGGTCTCTGACTGACTTTGGCGAAAGCCCTGGCCAGCCAGGGATCCCATTTCTAACACTGAGGTATAATTACTTGTTCGAAAGTCATGAGTAGGAAAAGAGTGAGATAAGAAATCTGAGAGAAAAGAGTGAGGAATGAATAGGCAATAATTGTAAATCATAAGGAGAAAATATTAGTTTAGAAAAAGACATCAAGTTGAAAGAGCAAAGACTGGTATAATTAAATGCTAATCTAACCCCACATGTAAAGATCAGGTTTAATTTCAATGGGTTTAGATGTATAGAGTTTAACTGTTAGATTTAATTGAAACCTGTGGCAACCTCTTGTTCCAGAGATCCTTCCCTGCCGTAACCTCCCTACATTTCCTCCACTTGACTAACCATATCGATTTCCAGATTCAGTACTCTCGAAGATTGGCTTCTGGAACATCCTGTCCCAAAGGATTCCAACCCATGACAATCCCCCATTGTGATTCCCCTCAAAAGCCAAATCACAGGTCAAAAACAATATATCGAAGCCCTACCAGGTGTGTTCAAAGAAATATGAAAAAAACCTCATAGAATGTATGACTCTACATAGAGTAACTCCCCTTTTTTGTTTTTTTTAAATCAGATTGGATTGATACATTTAAAACGTATCTATATTCATTAAAACATTCACTGATTGGATGATATCGGATGATCTATGTACATAGGTCTTAAGAATGATTGCTTAAAGAATTATTTTAGTGAATTTCTATCGTCTGTACCCGTTAACAGAGGGAAGACTGGGTTGCCCTACTGTGGTTATACTACAAAGAATAACATCACAGAAATATCACCAAATACCCTCAGGTACTACATATCGTTATATCAGATGATAAATGCAAGGGGGGTGGCCCTGCCCGGCCTCCTCTGCCCCTCGATGGCCACAGACGGTCCCACCCTTGTCCCGGGCTTCTCCCGGCGCCGCCCACGCACGTCCCGCGATGAGGAAGGTGGGTCTGATCTTTGAGCGCCACTGGGCGTGAAGGGGGCGTGTCCCACGGTGTAGGTGCAGGGGCTTCTGGGCATTGTGGTCTCCCCGCACAGCGGCCGCGCCTGGAATGGTTGTAGGCAGCGGCTGCGGGGGAGACAGCTGGCAAAGAACACCCGGCCCCAGCAGGGCGCAAAACAGCGGCAGTTCAACCCACCACGCAGCGGTGAGTGTATTACCCTTGTTATCCGCAGTCAGAGGACCCGCTCAGCCGAAGGTGGGTCTGATCTTTAAGCGCCACCGGGCGCGAAGGGGGCGTGTCCCACAGCGTAGGTGCAGGGGCTTCTGGGCTATGTGGTCTCCCCGCACAGCGGCCGCACCTGCGATGGTTGTAGGCAGCGGCGGCGGGGGAGACAGCTGGCAAAGAACACCCGGCCCCAGCAGGCCGCAAAACAGCGGCAGTTCAACCTACCACACAGTGGTGAGTGTATTCCCCTTGTTATCCGCAGTCAGAGCTCCCCACATATCTACATATCCATTCACCTTAAAAGCAAGTGCCTCCATGCCCACGGTGATACAAAGAAGTATTTCTGAGATAGCTGCAAATAAATGGGTCATCCCTCCCAGGACAGAAAATGATTAGCATTATTTTATCAGCATCTTCTTGTACATTACAAAACTAACCATGCTGTGTCCTATTATCAAAGGCTTTCAGCCTTTAGCCTTTTCATTAAGAACAAAAAATAATTCATTTGTACGTTTGAAATTCTTGGTTTTATGGTTTATTACGCATTACGAACCAAATGCATTAACAAATGTTCTGCATTTTATGTTTTTTTTACACAACATTGGTGTTCAAATTGACCCATTTATTAGAAATCTGAAACCTCCTAGCAACTCATTTGTTTGAGTAGTTAGCACACAATTCTACATACATCTTGGGATGGGCAGCCAAGAATTTCACTCATTTGTCTTGTGGAAATGAGTGTAGCAATTAATACAACTTTCAACAACACACTTCGCGAAACATAAATGCCCACTACTAATAGGGTCTTCCTCAGCAAGGAGCACACCACAGCTGAAGCCAGCAGCCTGACCAGAGTGCCAAAGCCAGAGAAAACCCCCATATTAAAGTACTAAAGCCACAGCTAATATCATAGTCAGTGTACCAAAGCAGAGACAAGCCTTCTCACCATGTGTGGGAAAACTGAGGCCAGACCTCTGACCAGAATACCAACCAGAGACCAGTTTCATGACTGGATCATCAACCCTTGAACCAGTCTTCTGAGCAGGGCACTGAGCTGAAGCCAGCGTCATGGCTGAAGCATCAATGCTGGAGCTAGCGTTCTAACCCGTGTACTGAAGCTCGAGCACACCCAAAGCTCAGTGTAACAAACTTGGCACAGTCTCCTGTCCAGAGTACCAAAACTGGGGGAATACTCCTGACCCGATTACTAAAGCTGTAGTAGCCTGTAACCAGACCAGAGGACTAAAGCTAGGGCCAACCTCCTGATCAAAGTACCACAGCAGTGGCCACACATCTTATCTGAGTACAAAACTAAGCACTGTCCTGGACCATCTTCCAGCACAGTGAACGAGAGCAAGAGCCCTCCTTCTGCCCCATGGATCAAAGGTCCTGAACTGAGTTTTAAAGCTGGGCTCAGCCTCTTTCTCTGAGCACTGACTGTGAACACAGCATCTTAACAGAATATTAAAGCTAGAGACAGTCTCTAGCCCTGAATACCAAGGCTTTGGACAGCCTCCTACGCTACATTTCGTGTGTAATTCCCACCCGAACGAGGAACGCATTGACAACCCGTTCCCTTTTTTACCGAACTGCACCTATTACGTGTGTTTGCTGCCTGGCTATTTAACCAGCGGATTGCCACGTTTTCTACTACTGGCATCGGGCATTCTATACTAGCCCCGCAGTATGGGCTGTACAAAAAGTTATTTATGAACTTTTCATAAAGAAGGCATGTATTGTTTGTCCTGAAGATGAACTCTGAATTACTATAGGGTTCGAAACGTCGTCGACCTTGCCACACTATATGCATATTTATTATGCTAATGTTTGTAAGCAATAGTGTGTTATTTGTATTGTCTGATTATGAATTGCGATACACAGACTAGCTGAATTGACTGTATTTTCTTGTTTGTCTTTCTTTTGAGTGTGTTAGTTGGGCATCGGCTGGTGTCCTGCTTGTATTACACCATATTACCTTTGTATTCCTTTTATCAGATATTAAATAATGTCCGGCTGGACAATGAATATAGTTGCTATTTAGTCTATATTTATTTTGCAAATAATTTAATTGTCTAGGGACCATTGTCCTGTGAAAAAACATAGTAAAGCTAGGCCATCCTCACGCCTGAAGGAGAATTCTGTGAAAAAGGATCCTGTGCACAAGGTACAACTCGCCTGCTTTTTCAAGCATAAACATAACGTAAATTACATTTGTAGGTCTTGGCTCTTGACAGCACGCATGCGCTGCTCAAACTGAGACATGCTATATCTACATCTGGGGTTACAGGCCGCCCATAGTCTTCCCATTGCTTCGCATCACCGCTCATTCTTCCTTCTCCCCATTTGTGAAGGGCATGCATATGTCATGTCTCTTCCGGTCTTTCGCCCAACCCGAGCGATCCGCTCAACTACGATATAACTCTGTAGTGACCAATGTTATTCATTGTTTCAGGACTGATTTACTATTTTTAAAACTGGGTAACCTGTCCCGCAACACTTTAGGAGTGCTGGTGTAATAATTAGCGTGTGCGCAGATTTTATTATACAAAAATAAATCTTGTGCGTTGGCTGAACCACCAGTAGCCACTAAACAGCTGCTGCGTCTGCTGTTCTCTTGTTTCGTTTTCGATCAGTTTTGTGTGCTCCAGTTCTTGTTCTCCTCCTGTTCTAGTGCACAGTTCTCCATGTAGGTTCCTCTTTTCGTGTTCCTCTTTGTCTGCTCCTCCTCTTGCCTCTGCTTCGTTTTTGTGCTCTTCTCCCCTATTCTCCCCTTCTTGTTCTCTTCACTGTGCTCTTCTTTTTGTACTGCGCGCACGTCCTGCTCTGCCCCTCTCCTCTCTCCCTCAGTGCTCAGTGAAGCAGTGAGTCGCTCTGAGACGAGGCTGTAGCGTCTATATTGCTTGGACTCACCTTCAAAAGGCTTCTGAAGCCGTCAGCAGCTGGGAAGCCATTCACATCATTAGCTCTCTGAGTAAGTTATTATGGAGAAGGCTGGCCTCTTGGGACTCAGCTTTTTCCCCAATCAGGATTAGAGTGAAAAGAAACACTCCGACCGGTGCTGTCGCTGGCCCCAAGCCACGGCTGCAAGCAGGCAGTGGCTAGGGTTTTTTTTCTTTTTTTTGCAGATTTATATAACCCGAACTCGACCCAAAGGTATTGGAGCACTTTACACGAGCACCAGTTACGTTACACAAGGACACATTCATTTTTAGGGCTCGCGCCCTGAGTTGCACTGCGCAGCAGTGCTCGCGCAGGCAAGAGTCCTTTTGTCCGGGGTTCTGAAACGGACCCTGGAATTGTACACGCTCGTGCGTGTATTTTTACTTTTGTGGCCTGCTATTGGCCTTTGCCTGCGCGTTTGTTTTAAAAATAGCACCTAATAGGCCAAAGGCGGGCACATTACTCTGCCCATGACCTATTGGTGTCTATTACGCATATTCCTGCCATATGGTTTCAATTATCATGCCCAGACACGGGCGCGATAATTGAAACCATATGGCGCCCGCGGACTACTCGCGGCTTTGTTTTTAAAAGCGATCGCTTTCAGTTTCGCGATCCCTTTTTTTTGTGTGGCCGGCTACAGCTCTCTATTGATGGGGCTGCGGGAGTCTCTCCTCACGCTGGCAGGGCCACGCCTGAAACCGGCCTCCATCCCGTGCGGGAAGAACAACAGTGGCAGCAGGCTTGCCACTCCGAACATCCACCTTCAGCCCTCTGCTCTTCTTTCTCCAGGGACTCTACGGGTGGCAGAAGCGGGGCCCACAGGAACATCGTCCGCCCTCTGGTAAGTGCTGGGCTATTCCAAAACGTTGTGTTGCATGTTCTCGAAGTGCCGGACAGCCTCTGGGGTATAATCGCTACTCGCGGGTGTTGCTGTTTTTTGTTTGTTACAAACTCCTCTGATAATTTGTAGTAGATCCGTTATTGGATAAAGTGTAGTTAGTTGAGTTGTCTTTCATATATTTCATTTTTACACTTTTCTTTGAAAAAATGCTATTGTTTTCTTTAAGAAAGTTTTTTTCTAACTGTGTACTGCACCTTTAGGAGGTGACTAGTGTGACGTGAACATGTGGACGAAGAGCTATGCCCAGCTCTGCAGGAGATGACTACTAGTTTGAGGTGGTGTGCACGAGGAGCTGGGCACGCACCACTAGAGGAGGTGGTGTGTGCTTTGAGTGACCCAGACAGTAACGGCAGAGGTGTGTTTGGGCTGTGCTGAGAGGCCTCACATAACTGCGCAGCAGTCGGCGCTCTGCATTGTCCTGTGAAGGCCTTGCATATTCTCCAGTTTCAGTCGCAGAAGCTATGGAGGACTCTGAAGTCCACTCTGCAGCCACTTCTGTGATATGAAGGCGTGTGTGCAAGGTGTAGCGCTTTGAAGTTCATACTCTGTCACACTGTCAGCGCCTTCATCAGTGCCCCATGACACATACTTTCTTAGTTGAAAGAATGGCAGCAGATAAGCCCCCAGAGACAGAAAGGTGTTTATGTGCTACAGATCCACTGTCCCCTCCCTCCCCCTCCAAAAAAGAGGCATGCCCGTAAAGCTTCAATGTAAGGCAGTAAGGTGGGGAATGCCCAGACATATTCCTATCATTGAAGGTGTTGGCCACGCTGGAAACAAAGAGGTGCCAACTTACCTTCTTGTTTACTACAGGAAATCAAGGCACGTTTACCAGTAATTCAACTGTACATCCACAGTGAGTGCCGTCCTCCATTTAAGTTCAGAGAAACTGACATTGTTTCATAGTTAGGCATACAAACAAAGCCCTGGACTGGAGGGACCCTCCATGCTGAACTGCTTGCCCATATTAATTGCACGTCTGCATCCCAAGCTGTGTTAGAGCTGTACAATATAACATCTGCGTGTTTAAGTCTATGGTCACATTTTACATACAGTAAATGATACCTCTAGCCGTTGCACATCTATCATTTCACTCGGCAGCAGCTATTTTTTATTCCTGAGAAGCTCTCCGCTAAGGCAAGATTATCAGCAGAAGGTTTATCATCCCTAGTTTGTCAACATATGCTCTCACATTTCTATTATGGATACTCGCTAACCCCTTATGTGGTCATGTTTGCTCTTCCACATCTACTGTTAGCACCCCTAATTCTTTGCATACATTCTTAAACAAATATAACTGCTCTGGATGTAGCCTCCAGCATATACACAGTACGTGGGTAGATTTTCTAGAGCCTGCAAACGTGGCAATAGGTCTCGCATTTGTTAAAGTTAGAGCTGTTGGCATTGTAAATGACAATGCCGTTTCTTTATCTGTTTTAAAAAAAATATATATAAAAGGCATTGTCATTTACAATGCTAATAGCTCAAACTCTCATAAATGCGAGCCCTATTGCATTGCAAATTCTTGTTTTGCTAGGCACGGTAGATTAATTGATTTGCCCAGAATCACAGGATGCGGATTCAACCCCGAGGCTTGAACCTTGGTTTCCCAACCCCAAAGTCGGCAGTCTAGCCGTCAGACCAAATCCTCTCCCCAATATATTTATAGGGAGGTGTCTGTCACACATTCCTGCCTGCCGTCTGTGGGTGTCATGGGGCACGACGCAGTGTCCCGTTAGTGGCCCAACAATAAACCTGGGCGGTGAACTACGCCCGCTCGCGGAGTTTCCCGGACTTGTAGTGTAGTTCCTAGTTTCCCACTAGGCCCTGCGCATTGGAATAACATAAACAGTAGTATCGACGTAGAAGTGCGGATCTTCCAGGCCTCTACTGACTATGCTAAACGTAATTGGGTTTGTTACCAACTAGCTCAGAGGTCACTGGAAACTTTCTTGACTGAAATAGGAAGTGATCAGCTTCCCTGGCACAGACAAGAAGGGATTCAGTTTTCCAACAACCGTGCAACATGACAACTTTGCTCCTCAGATCAAGAGTCGATCTCTAGGGTCGTGTGAAACAATAGACAGTTATTTTACTCAGTCAGGTTGGTCCAGATTACTTTCACAATATGTAGAGAATAGAGAGACGGCGTTTGTCAATAAAGGGTTAACATTTATTGAACAGTCTTTCTTCTCGTACAAGAGAAATGAATTGCCACAATTGCAAGACTTGTTATTATAAAAAGTACGTACAGTAAGATAAGTATTGCGAGATAATACTGTAAAAGCATTGAATTGGTTTCTTAGCCATACAATGGTTTAAAATTAATAAAACATATATACAGTCATATATACATTAGGCTAAAATACTCAACTGGTGCTTCTAACTACGCCTACCCCAGTGTACCTGACCTAAGCCTAATACGTGGGAGGGGAGTAAGTAAGTAGCTTTAAGTTAAGTTGGTTTTGCCAAGGTTTGCTTCAAGAATTCTCACTAAGGGTTTAGTCAACACCATACCTCTGAATAGAATGATGGAGGTCTGGTATCTCCTTCAGGGAAACTCGGTATTCCAGCAACCCGCAAGGGTAGACCAGAAACGCCGGAGCTGGATTTCTCTGCAGGAGAAACGCAGCGTCTCTTCTCAGCGCGTCGAGGAGGAGGAGGGGGGACAGCGTCCGCGGGCAGCTTGCATCTGCTGGGCTCTTGCAGAGGACGGCTGTTCAGCTCCTAAGTTCACCACACCATCGTTCGCGCTTTAGCAGTGATAATGGTATCAGCAGCTTCACCAACAGCAACGAGACAGCAGCAGCATCAGCGTACTGCAGACAACGTTTGCTTAAGGCAACGTTGGTAATATTTATACCTGACAGGTGCCTGGTTTGACGTAAGTTTGCTGGACATAAGACGTCAATAAAGATGTCACTTAGGAAGTGATCGCTATCAGTTGCTCATTAGAGTTCTATTACTAATCAAAACACAGCAAGCGGGGATTTCCAAGTTTGCTGAGTTTTTATCTTGTTGAAGAACTCGGAATGTTAATCTAGGAATCTCAGATAGTGACTTCTGCTCTGTCATTGCACTAATTGGTTGCAAAGGAAGTGGCAGAGAAAACTATTCTGGAATGTGGCTCTGTTCGTGTGAGGCCAGAAACGACTTTCTGAATATTGTACTTGAACGGTTATGCCAATATAGGGAATAAATGGATTTATAGCCGAATAGGGGCATAAGGTCACAGTATCGATCAGGATCCTAGAGAAGCACGCAACATCCACTCCACGCATTCATGTCCATCAAATTACTAAAACTAGAGCAATATGATGCATGTGTAACATTGCCCACCCCAAAATACATATATGCATTTGAAATAGGCGTACTTGTAAATACGTGAAAATGTAGGTACTGTACGTTTTCGAAGCATAGAAATCATTCAAAAATTATAGCATATGAAATCAATTAACGATTATGCAAAAAGATTTACACATGAAATATCTCTGAAACAGAAGAAGGGCGAGATAAATGATCACATATAAATGCATTGCAATAACATGTGCTAGAGGCTGATGTAAAGTTATTATGTCTCTAGATGTGTTTAGAAATAGAAGTTGAAGCTTCTGTTCTCTAAGAATAGTTTTTACTTTAAGCAAAGAATTGTTCGTGCCAAAAAAGGGTCAATATTAAAAAGTGTTAAATTCAAAAGAATTAATGCTTGAACGTGGAAATAGAGTTCCAACTCTTTTAGCAGTTTTTGTTGTTCAAAACTGAAGGCCGAATTCAGAGTTCATGGGAACGCTGTGTGTCGGAATGCTTTTCCAAAGTTATTGTTTCTGTTCGGGTGAGAACATCATATCAGACAGGCTCTCAAAGAATTGGTCTACAAAATCAGGTGACAGTTCAACCAAATTCGATAGTGCTGTAACTTGGCAGGTGTGAGAATGATTGCTGTCATCATAGTCGGGATCAGCAATGCTCACAGATGGTCGTACCTGGATGATGTTGCTTTTGTCACTCGCTCCACTGTTACCACCTAGTCGTAGTACAGGAGTCTCAACGAATGCCGTCATCAGGATTGGTAGCCGCTGGGGACAACACAATGCGTGAGCCGTTATCGGACTGAGCAAAGTATCGACGTCCATTGGTACTGCTGATGGAAGTGAAAGACAGATGTCCAACACGCACTCATCTCCGCATAGCATACATCGTAGTACCGGTAAGATACAGTTCTGCCATATAGGTCTGAATGAAAGGAACCAAGTCATGTTTAGATCTCTCAGCCTGGCCAATCCAAGGACGTTAGTTATCCTGTCCCGGTAGCGCATTGCTAGGATTGTCTCTTCCATTCCCAGAGGAGCTATGTCTGAGCTTTGGCTTGCCATAACGAAGCAGGACGGTCAAAAATAAAATCCCTGCTACAAGTCCCAAAAATAGGGGTATGCCGCCAAAAACAGAGTGGACAAAATTAGGAACGATTCCCAGAATTGCTTGAAATGGTGTTAGCAGTCCCGTAAAAATCGTCTTAAATATGCCTGGGATGCCTGTGGCACTAGACATGTTAAGGAGTTGGCTCAACATTTCTACGAAATGCACTGGGCAATTTGTTGATAAAAGGTCATGAACCTCCGTAGCTGTCCTTGCAACTAGAAGATCATACGTCTCTTTTGATGACGTTATGGGCACTGTTGTCTGTAAAAGCACAGACTTCATTTTGCTTAAAGTATCAATTCGTATAGAATAGAGTTTCAGACGAGGCCAGATGGGAGTCTCTGTGTCTACAGGCCCGCTCGGAAACAATGCCTGCATACAGCATTTGACCATGGATGTTACTCTTACTAGATAACTTTTCCCTGGAACAAGGCCACAACATCTGTGATCCGTTCTAAGAATGTAACTCCCGTTTGCAAGTTGCATAAAGAAGGGCTCTATCTGAGTTGCAGGTGTGACTAGCTGGTGGCACGAAAGGTTGTTAGAATTACCTTCACAGGCTCCATGTAAATTAATACCCTGGCACAAAAGTATACCGCTTAGTGAATGTTTACAGTTTTCACCACTAAGAAATACATTTTTGTCGCTGTCACTATAGCAAGAATGTTGGATATGGTAATTTCCATTCTGATTTTACATATCCTTTACCCAATCGTTCATACGGGCCAGTAGGTATGTATTCAAAGCACTTTTTAAATCGGAAAGTTGTTATCGGAATAGTGATGATTCCGTGTATTATCCATTCAATGACCGGACTTTCTGACATTGTCAATTGTAATCTCTCAAGTTTTTCGATGCTCAGGATTGTATAGTCTGCTCCTTTCTGTGCCAAACTGATTTGTTTATCAGTAAGGTTAAAAATGGAAAACAATGACGTTGTGTTGATTAAACGCCGAGGCACATAGCCTGAACGAAGATTTTGCAGCGTCCAGCCCAATTGTACAAAGAACGTAATTGAGATTGGCCATGTTGTAACATTAGCAAGTCTCTGTCTATTATGTCAAAGGCAGAAGATACAATATTGTCCAACGAATATATTCTGGAGGACAGAGTCATTAACCCATTGTCCACTACAGAAAATGATTTTTCCAAATTAATACGATCAATTTCTCGTATTTTTTCAGCTGTTTCAATTTGTGTGACTTTCCAAGCCTCGTTGTACGCAGCATAGATACTGGTCGCTATGAAACGCTTTGTTTTCATTCCTGTTTTATCTAACAGTTTGTAATAAAACGTTTCTGCATCACTGGTGTTAAACCCTGAGAAGTATTTGAATTTCTCAAAGAATGTTTTAGAACTGCTTTTAGGTGGTGTAGCACAATGTTCCCATTGATTATACATAAAAACATTTCTAGGCTGTGCAGATTTATGCAAATAATGATCGCCATAATGTGTGTAGCAGAATAATTGCTCATAACTAGATGAACCTTGTAAATAATCATGTTCTGTGAATCTAGCTGACATTACTAAATCAGACATCATGTCATTAATACTGTTAAAGTCCCAATCATCAGAGAATGTACTAGGTTTTACAAAGTCACTTAAGGAAACCTTCAGTTGATGAGGATACTTAAGGATCTCGACCGGACCATAGATCTCATAGACAGTTTTCTCCCATGGAATTGCTGTGACATTTACTGTTGACAGTTCTCTTTTCTGCACGTGGGATGATCTATTTGGTTTCAGGACTAGGTTGATGTTCTGACTTGCTGTGTCCATTCAATTGTAATAAACTTTCCTAAAATTAAAACTAAAATTAGGCATAGTAGGAGTATGAATACCCCTGAAATATTCCAATGCTCAATCAACGGTGAATCCAGATATAATTCTTTAATTTGTTGAAGGAGTCCTGTTGTATTTTCTTTAGAATATTTTTTTGTTTCTGGCATTACTTCGGGGTTACTTTGATCCTCGGAAAAGTTGTCGAAGTTGATGAAATAACCAGAGGCAGTTCTGTCAATTGTTGGGATTGTTCTTTCAATTGGTCTCTCGTTAGCATTTTCTGATGCCACATTATTGTAGACTGGAGTTTCTTGACGAACTGTTTCAATCTGTGTCTCAAGAGGCACGAGTTCCATGGCATTATTGCATAGTCCTTCTCTGTGCACTGCAGGCTGATCGAATGTGATGAGTCTTTCAGTTTGAACCTCTTGGATTGTTGCAAGTTTGGGTATTCTGTTGTTTCTTGGGAGTCCACTGGGCCTACTGTTGATTATAGGCCACATGCTTGTGGTTTTACCAGGTCGATAGACACAACTCTGTTCTCCTTTTTACCAGCAAGGGGCGGTAGTACTACTGATCTTGTTCCGATGACTGCTAAGACAGGAACTGCTTTTCTGTAAGAAGGCCCAAATTCCTTCTTCACCGCGATTTTTTCTCTGACTAGATCCCCAATCTTTGGAATCCAGACAGGCCTTGCTGGGGCTGTTGCTTGTGGTGCCTCGTCAGTGGTAGATGGCTGTTGCTTTAACTTTATGTTGCTTAAGGATTTTCTTGTTTCATTCAATTCCTGTAAAACAGCCAAACGATCTTTGATGTCAAAGTCTGTTGTTTTTTCTTGTACCACTGACATCTGACTATCGAGGTCCTGAATTTTCATTCTAATTCCGAACAATAGTTCGTATGGGCTGAAACCTTTTAGAGAATTTCTGGGCAAATTGTTAAGACTGGACTGGACACTTATTAGATGTTTGACCCACCCAGCGCCTGAACCTAATACCTTCGCTGTTATAGATTGCTTTATGTCCCGTTTTTTTTCTTTCTACCACACTATTCCCTTCGGGGTGCGACGGACAAGAATACCGCAACCCAATTCCCATGCTGGCCATGGCCTCCCTATAAGCTCGAGAGCTGAAAGCAGGACCCTGGTCAGAATGGAACGTGGTAATTGCGTATGTGCCGAGCGCCGGAGGCCACATTTTTTAAGTGATTTTAGTCTTAACTGATTAATAGGACGCTGAATGGCTTGCGGACATCATTACCCTTTCTATAAATGGTAACTGTGCAACAGGCAGGACCGGTTCATTACTGCGATCTCTGCCACAGTCCGGACAGTTCTTTACATACATCTGATGTTGCACGCTCATCCCCGGCCACCAGTATACTGATTGCAATTCAGTCAGATATTCCCTCATCTGAATGTGCCTTGGACCTTCACCCATGTGTGCGTCTGCTATTAATAACTTTCTCCTGTTCGTGTTTGGAATTACCCTATCCCCCACTTCAGGGATTCGAGCAAAAGGAACTGAGTTTGCATCGATTACGTATGCATAATTGAGTGGATAGTTCACGGGCAGTGCTGTACAGTCACCTTTTACGGTCGTTTTTACTGCCAGCATGGTTTCCCCGTCTATGTATTTTTCTGTACGCTTTTTTGTGGCTATGGAAGCCGGTTTAGTTGCTTCCGCTGTGGCTATATTAGCCAATGAATTCCCTGCAACGTGAACGCCATCACGCTGAAGACTCTGTGCGTGTACCACGTGAGTCTTTTGTAGTTCTTTCTGTAAAAGAGCTACCTGTTTCCAGAGCAATTTATGCTTTATTGTGGCACCTGTGTCATCTTTGTAATCGTTTTCAATCCACCTCTGCAGTTTATTATTGTAAGAGTTGACGCAAAAATGAGAATCGCACACGATAAGTGTCGGGAATTCACGTTCTGTATTTTCGAGCGCCATCTTTAAACATCTAATTTCAGTTCTCTGAACCGAACAGTTTCTTACAGATTCAGTTTTTGTTACTTTCGGTCTGAATTTACCGCACAGCCAACGACCTTTAATAATCGCACATGCTGCATCGTAGGATTTGCTCTCTACGTTGAAATGCTGTACAAATCTATCTGTATAGATTATACAGGCGTATTGTGGGAGAGGCAGAAGTTCGATTGGCAGAGGATATTCTTCTTCATATTCTAAATCATTCAGTTCTTCGAATTGTGGGGCGAAATAGTATTTCACATCTTCCGCTCCTAGAGAATCTACACACTGTATCCATTTCGGATCCAGTGACACTGTAGGCAGGTTTACTGGGCTGAATAGAGCCTCGAAGGCGGATTCCGCTGTGAGGATATTAATCCTTTTACCATGTGCTAGTTCTCGTTCATTTGCTAATGCGATTTGCACTGCTTTCACAGTTCTTTCTGTGTGACTGAATGCATTTTCTGCTTGTGTGTACAAGTGAGTTTTAATTGAAATTGGTACCTTTTCTCCCTCATTAAAGGTCAGGTACGTGAATCCGCATCTTCCTGGGATGACTCGGATTACAAGATTGCTTGTATTGTCACGTGTATCTAATTTAGTTTTCGCTAACATGTCTGTTTGCAGTGATCTCAAAATTTCTGTGTATTTTTGAGTCCAATTGATTTGTTTAAAATCAGGTTTAATTAGTTCGTAGAGAGGTTTAACCCTCTCTGCGTAATTTAGAATGTAAGTTCTTCCGAAATTCAGAAAACCTAGTATGGATTGTAAATTCTTCAGCGTTTTTGGAGCTTGGAGTACAGCGCACTTCTCTAAGAAGTTGTTCGCTAGGCTTTTTCCTTCACTTGATAATTCGTACCCTAAGAATAGTACTGTCAGATGGCAAATTCGAGACTTTTTAAAGTTGAATTTGTAACCCTCTGCTGCGAACCCAAGTATAATGGTGTTCACTCTTTTCAAGTGAGTATCCAAGTCGTCGTCTGTGAGATAGATATCATCTACGTAAGATAATGCCTCATCATCATATATTTGTAGTAACTCTGTTACTCTAGCTGAGAATAGTCCTGGGCTGTTCTTGAACCCCTGTGGGAGTCGACAGAATTTTCTGCGACCCAAATGCTGAGAAAGCGGTCAAATATCTGCTTTCTGGTGCAATGTTTTGACAAAAGAAACCATTAGATATGTCTAATGTCGTTTTATATTTTTTCCTAACTATGTTATTCATTAGGGCTGCACTATGCGAGTTTTGTACTGCAAAAGTTTTGCAACATGCATTAAGATGTCTGTAGTCCAAAACTAGACCATATGAATTGTCTGGCTTGGAGACAGGAAACAAAGGATTGTTCATTTGAGAGGTGCATGTTTCAATCACCCCCTGGTATTCAAGTTGATCTAAGATCTCCCTGACCTGTTTTTTAGCTTCTTGCTTAATGGGATACTGCCGTTGGGCAGTTGGTTCACTTTTTAACTGGATTTTGTGAGGAGGAGAGTCCTCATCCCATCCTACATGATTTTTATATAATGCCGGTGCCTGGGCTACTGCCCATTTCCTTGCATAAGTATATTTTTTGTGAATCGGAATGTGATTCGAGAAGGCAGGCATAATCATTTCTTCGCCACGAGGGCACTCCCTGACAAACTCTGGGGGCCAATCTTTTTCAGCTAACAGAATATTGTAGCCTTTTGAGAGTTTATCCCAAAATAGACCTTTATTTTCCTAGTCTTATCACCCTCTATACGCAATGTTATTTCGTATATTTTATGGGGCTCGCTAAGTCTGGTGTCGGCAGTTTCAACCTGAATGTATTCATTCGTGTCCACTGTCTCCAGATGACTCATCAAGATCTTGCGGGCTATACTGATTTCTGCTGCACTGTCCAACATTGTCAATGCCCACTCCCCGTTTTTCAACTGTGTCCTCAGTATTCTCGGCATGGTTGATTACTCTAATACTGGCTACCTTCTTTTTTGGAATTTGAGATTTTTTACTCTGAGCAGGTTCCTTGTCTTTGGACTTGGTGTGCTCTCCTGGGTCTGACCGTCCTCTTCTTTCCGATTTCTGCGAAAAAGATCGAGAGGGACGTGTATCAATACTTTGATATCTATCAGGTTTTTTCAAATTATCCCTATTTCTAAGGTTATATCTTTTCTCAGAGGGCTCCCTCTGGGGAGACTGGTGTTCTCGAGTCGGAGTTCTTTCCCTCCGTCAAGGAGACCTTTCTCTGGACTGGAAAACTTTTTCCTTTGGAGTGGATTGTTTATTTCCATCCCAGCTCTTTTTAGGAGTGTTTAAATTATTTTTAATAAATAATTTTTCAGGATTTTCGAGCAGTTGGGGCTTTACTGGTTTCCCACCCAAGCTGTCTCTACCTAATTCTTCATTGCATTTTTCTATGATTCTGGCAAGCTCAATTGGCTGATCTGTTATATCTGTTTCCTTCAACTTCTGGCGGATCGCCACAGATGCTGCTTCTCCTTTTATGTTGGCTAGTAATATAGCTGAGACCTGCTTGAAGTCTTTCAGTAATTTCATACCAAGATTTAAAGCAGGTTCTGGACCGTATTCATTTTGAATCTGTTTTAGCACTTCTGGTATTACCGCCATAGACGGAACACCGTGTGTTTTTGTGTAAATGGAAGCAAAGACTGTACCCCAAGTGTCACAGTCCTCCACGTGTTGTGTGATTCCCATAGGAAGGCAGATTGTCAAGATTCTGTGTTTCTCTATAGGGGTAGTATCAGGAAATACTGCCTCTATTTGAGTGATTTTCTGTGCTAACCAGAAAGGGATTTGTTCCCGGTTTACGGGTGTTTTACCAAGACATGACTGTATGTTCTGTGGTGTAATTTTATTAGTGTTCCCCTGATGAGGGGTCAGCTGTGGTACATTAACAGCTGGTTGGACTGTTGCAGTCCGCATTACATATTGGACTAATTGTCTATGTATTTTAATTAAGGTTTTTAGCTGTGCTAACAGCTCTTCTCTAGATATTTTCTCAATGTCCGGAAGTGGTGTGTAGCTGGCTAGAACCGGCCACGTTGCTCCTGGTCTACCTAGTGGACCGAGCCTAGTTATGTGATCATTATGTTTTAGGGCGCCATTAAACCAGAGCAGGTGCTCTTGGAATTTTAGTGGGATTTCAGTCTCCTCGAAAGGAGCGTACTCTTCCGGTGGTTCCTCTATTTTGTAATAGTGAAACTCTTTTGTTCTAGCGTTTGCCGCTGGAAAGTTTATCCATGAATAGAATACCTCTGTCTGCCGATATCTGTGTGCCTCTATCACGAAAATTACTGTACCACCTTGAGGTGTCAGTCCGTTTTCTATAAGTTTTAAAGTTATAGATTTTCTTAAGTGGACCAGGATGTCGATAGCATCCGGGTCAGCATTATCGGGACCCTGCTCATTCGCATTTACTGCGGGTGCAGTGGTTCCATTGTTTTCTGGCATTGTATAAATGCAGGTTTTGCAGAGTAGGTCTCCAAGGAGACAAAGATTAGGTGCACAATATTTTGGAACACTGTATCCTTCAACGTTGAATAAACCAGAGCTTTACATAGGAATCTCTTCCTACTAAGGTCGGGCGGATTTTAACCTTTCACCCACTCCAGATGTCTATTGGAGTATTTACGGGAGAAAGGGGTCTGTGTGAAAAATGCACGACTGAGTTACTCTAACGTCTTGCGTTAGTTTATCGCCTTACCAAACGTTTGGGCGCCATGTAGTGTAGTTCCTAGTTTCCCACTAGGCCCTGCGCATTGGAATAACGTAAACAGTAGTATCGACGTAGAAGTGCGGATCTTCCAGGCCTCTACTGACTATGCTAAACTTAATTGGGTTTGTTACCAACTAGCTCAGAGGTCACTGGAAACTTTCTTGACTGAAATAGGAAGTGATCAGCTTCCCTGGCACAGACAAGAAGGGATTCAGTTTTCCAACAACCGTGCAACATGACAACTTTGCTCCTCAGATCAAGAGTCGATCTCTAGGGTCGTGTGAAACAATAGACAGTTATTTTACTCAGTCCGTTGGTGCAGATTACTTTCACAATATGTAGAGAATAGAGAGACGGGCGTTTGTCAATAAAGGGTTAACATTTATTGAACAGTCTTTCTTCTCGTACAAGAGAAATGAATTGCCACAATTGCAAGACTTGTTATTATAAAAAGTACGTACAGTAAGATAAGTATTGCGAGATAATACTGTAAAAGCATTGATATGGTTTCTTAGCCATACAATGGTTTAAAATTAATAAAACATATATACAGTCATATATACATTAGGCTAAAATACTCAACTGGTGCTTCTAACTACGCCTACCCCAGTGTACCTGACCTAAGCCTAATACGTGGGAGGGGAGTAAGTAAGTAGCTTTAAGTTAAGTTGGTTTTGCCAAGGTTTGCTTCAAGAATTCTCACTAAGGGTTTAGTCAACACCATACCTCTGAATAGAATGATGGAGGTCTGGTATCTCCTTCAGGGAAACTCGGTATCCCAGTCACCCGCAAGGGTAGACCAGAAACGCCGGAGCTGGATTTCTCTGCAGGAGAAAGGCAGCGTCTCTTCTCAGCGCGTCGAGGAGGAGGAGGGGGGACAGCGTCCGCGGGCAGCTTGCATCTGCTGGGCTCTTGCAGAGGACGGCTGTTCAGCTCCTAAGTTCACCACACCATCGTTCGCGCTTTAGCAGCGATAATGGTATCAGCAGCTTCACCAACAGCAACGAGACAGCAGCAGCATCAGCGTACTGCAGACAGCGTTTGCTTAAGGCAACGTTGGTAATATTTATACCTGACAGGTGCCTGGTTTGACGTAAGTTTGCTGGACATAAGACGTCAATAAAGATGTCACTTAGGAAGTGATCGCTATCAGTTGCTCATTAGAGTTCTATTACTAATCAAAACACAGCAAGCGGGGATTTCCAAGTTTGCTGAGTTTTTATCTTGTTGAAGAACTCAGAATGTTAATCTAGGAATCTCAGATAGTGACTTCTGCTCTGTCATTGCACTAATTGGTTGCAAAGGAAGTGGCAGAGAAAACTATTCTGAAATGTGGCTCTGTTCGTGTGAGGCCAGAGATGACTTTCTGAATATTGTACTTGAACGGTTATGCCAATATAGGGAATAAATGGATTTATAGCTGAATAGGGGCATAAGGTCACAGTATCGATCAGGATCCTAGATAAGCACGCAACAGACTCCGCTTTACGCGGAGCTTACGGAGTTCCGAAAAACCCTGCTTTGCATCAACATCAAGTTGGCAAAGTGCAAGCATGGAAAATAAACATCCCGGCAAGATTTCACAACGCGGGATGGTCAGGTTTCTCATTGCGAGTGGTGGCGTATGCTCGCGGCCGCTCGCAATGAGAAACTGCTTGTTTGCATTGGAAAAGCTGCAGCTCAAGTGAAAATCTACTTGAGCAGCAGAAAAGGAAAAGAAAGGACCGCTTGCGCTGTGCAAGGTGCCGTTCGCGATGATTGCACAGTGCGGACAAGCATCCGCACTGTGCGATCACCGCAAACAGTATTTTTCTATGAAGCTTCGCCGCTTACGGAGCTCCGCTTAGCCTGGCGGAGCTTTTTGCCACTTCGCAGAGTTCCACGTAGCGCAACTCCGCCCAGGCTTACCCTACAACTGCCTCCTGCCTGACATGCTTGGCGACTTTCACAGACTCAAAGCACGCTCTAATGTGAGGGTGTGCCTTGCCCCCTTCAGCACAAACTGCAGCCAGAACTCTGCTCCATGAGCAGCCTGAAAGCTCCAAGCGAAGTGAAGCTCCCCCCTCCCATGCAGCAAGAGAGCGCTTCAAAGCCTTTCTAGTGCATTTGGTATGCATGGGAATCAGCCGCAGGGCTGGAAATAGCATACCTGTCTCTAACTTCTTACAGGCTGTATACTTCACGTGAGCAGCGTGAGCGGGCAGCTGTGTCAGTTAAACGTCCACTGGCTAAATAATGACACATGCAGGGCCTTCTTTAGGGTTCACATATAGCTTTTTAGGCCTCGGCTCTAGAAACGCGCTTGCGCGGTCTCAAACTGAGACTTCCTGTATCTAAATCTCGGGTTAGAGCGTGCCCGTAGGCATCCCACTGATTTGCACCACGCATTTAGAGAGGTAAATGGACTATTGCTTTTGACACCAAGATCATTTTGTTACGTCCAGTTCCAAAGTTATAAGTCTTTTAATGTAGCAGAGTGATTGATTTATCAGCATCACAGAGCTGTAGACAAACTGTAAGTCATTAGTTTAAATACTTTTTCGCAAACAGTTTTTATTATATACCTGCAATAAAGACCCGTTGGCTGTGCAGGGTTCGGCCCTGGGCTTTAAAGCGATTCACTTCAAAGTAGGTGTTATAGTAGTCTAAACATATTTGTTAGAATATAAAAGCGCTTATCAGACATGAAGTGATACCAATCTTTATGTAGGAAACCACTTTTATAGCACAACCAAACTCTGAGGTTCTGTATTTCGTGACTTTGTTCACGTTCGTCTGCCATTTTGCGACTTGCCTCCATTTTGTGTTGCCCTCAGTCAGGCAGCACAGCCAGCCAGGTATTTTGTTGTCATTTCCCTCCATTCACATACTCAGTAACCTTTTTGCCTCTATTTACAGGTCTAGTTGCAGGGTCTGACCGAGCACAACAATCCATGTCTCATTAACTAAACCCCGTCAAGACTATCTGTAGGTTCGCATCATTCTTTCCTGAGGTGAGGAACCGCGGCCTTGAGGCCCGGTGGCACAGGGTACGCCTGAAATCCCCGGGATTCACCTGCCTTGTCGAAACAGAGACACGGACACTTCGTCTGGCGTAGAGGATGATATTTATTAGCTGCAGCTAGTACAGTGGTCTTAGAAGTCGTCAGTACAACGATGTTCAAAAGAGACTGCCACTTGACTCCGTGGCGTACAGGTTTATATATGATACAATACAGTACAGGAATGCAATCACACAAGAGCATAAGCTATAGGCAAACGATAAAAACAATGTTTTAAGACTAAGGCAACTCAAGTTCTCAGTTCCGTTTGTTGCTTGACCCCTTAAGTAATTTACAAATTAATCCACACAATTCGATTTACAAGCAGAGAAAACACAGCTGTCTGTCGTAGAAGGACAGTCATGAAACAGGAGAATGCATGAGACATATAACGAAGGACAGAAGATAAGATAACTTAAAGGAAACAATGGTGTGAACCAACATGTAGTCCGGACGGGGATTAATCGGCTCAGACAGAAATTAGTGTACTCGGCCAGACCCTGACACTCGTTAGTAAACATAAGCAAGAAGCCACCTGACACGCAAAGGCAGAGCAGACAAAAACATCTCGTTCGCCGAGCTGCCTGAGTGAGGGCAACATAAAATGCCGGTGACCACAAAATGGAGGCTGAGCACAAACTAATTCATAATTTACAGAACCTCAGCCCCTCCTTTTGCCATTACTCAGGCAAAAACAAACCAACTCATGCTAATCTGAGTCGGAATCGACACTGATGTTCATAAAATCCTCTAACTGTTGCTGCACCATCATTCTAATATTCTCTGTCTTCTGAGTAGCAGGTTGTGGAACACATAGAGTAGCCAACAGGCCACAAACTGCAGGACCACATTGAACGTATAGACAACAGGAGAATATAATGGCCAAAATTGCTCCAAGGAACGTTAAAACCTTCCATCCCAAGCTGACAATATTCCCCAAAAACATCCAATAAAAGACCAATCTCCTTTGTCCTGATGAATCGACTCGGAGATGGTGTGCAATTTGGAAATGGCTTGGTATACTGCCGGGGCATCATCTGGAATATAAATGCAGCAACTAGATCCGATCAATCTACAGACACCTCCTCGGTCTGCTAAGATCACATCCAATGCAATTCGATTTTGCAACGTCATAAGACGATCAGCCTGAAGCTCTGCTGTAATGTTACCTATTGCACCTGCAGTAACATTAATAGTGGTCTCTACCACTCGAACCAGTTGCCTGATGTGTCTGCTGTTGATCATTGGGCCCCAAAAGGGAAGGAATCCTTTAAGGAAATCTCCTCCCTCCTGTTCTGCCGTGTCTTTGGCATCTAATACACCTCTGCTATGTCTAACTCTGTGATGGTCTGACGAAGCTGTATATGTAGGGGGAAGGAAGAAAGCTATGTAACAAGTTCCGGAAAAGTTGGAAGGGAGCCAAGTATAAGCTCGGTCATTACAGACAAAATAGGTTACTTGAGACGGGACCAACGAAGGGAAATCAGGGGACGAAAAATTGTACGTGTATAAGCATTTCTGCTTGGTGTCAGCTTTCTTGCTATTGACTTGGAGACAAAAATTACCTTGATGGGGTACAGTCCATACTGAAGAAGACTCACCCTTTTTAGTTTTGTCACCAAGAATAGAGACATAGTGGGTAACATTCCATCCGTCATGAGCTTTCTTCTCATCTAATGGAATCTTAATTTTCTCTACAGTCTTAGCCATTGCCACTATACCTTTAATCAAGGAGCTGTGACTGAAATCTAGCCCATTCCCAGAAGTTCTTACAGGACTTCTAAGTCTGTTGTGGTATGCGGCTGAAAACATTGTCAGATAAGCCCAAGCTGAACCTTCATATGAGAAGGGAAGAACCAAATATGGCATTCCCTTTTGCGTATTGTGCGGCATAAGTCCGCACACCCAACAGTCCATCATATTAATAGCCAACTGATGTTGGTGCAACAACTGAATAAACGTATTATTCATATATTCGGCTCTCCTGATCTGTTCATGAGGGGGTAGAGTATGCATTTTATGTGAAAAGACAGAAAGACGAGAAGGCCAAGAAGTTGTAGGGTTAACAACGTTTCTTGATTGCAATACATGTACGATCCAACCTGTGCAGGATAATAGAATACACGAAAACATAAGAACACACAAAGTTATACCAAATCGACTACGCAATAATTTACAATACTTTGATTTCATTTCTTGCTTCCTATTTTCCCTACCTACGATTGTGGTACCATCCATCTTTATCTAAAAAAAATTGTCGCTCACAGCAATCTTCCTTAATCACTCAGCTACTTACTTCTGTATCCTGAGGCACTAGCCACTTACTAAAAGAACAGTATTCAGGTTGCAGCCTGAGTCTCCTACCATGACCTTGCGACGGAGACAGATGGTACATCTAATACTTATATCACACAAAACAAAGGGGGCAAAAAAGACCCAAAAAGAATGTCTTTAAATAACTAGAAAAGAAATGTTCAAAGTGCTCAGTTCCCTTGGTTGGCTCTCGGTCTCAAGTCGTAGCGTGTTTTGCTCGGCATGGTCTGGTCCTTGAACAGAGTTTCTGGATTAGTAGTGTCTAATCGAAGATGCGCACGCACAGCAGCTTGAAGAATGTCGTCCTCTGTTTTCTCAGACTGAGTTCCATAAATTTGGGCATCACTGAATGGCACAAAACAAGGGATTGCTGCAGACTCAGATTCTCTTACATCCACTGGTCGAAGGGTAATGGCAGTGGCACCTTTTTACAGTGCACGCCATGCACCCAGTTACGCTTGCCGACCACCTTCACGGCCGTGCGGGTAACAAGCAAAACCTGCATAGGTGCAGACCAACGGGGCTCTAGATTCTTAGTCCGTTGAAAATTCTTTACACAGACCCAGTCACCAGGCAGGATGGTGTGACCTGGATCTGTGGAGGCCTCCGGCAAAACACTTTGTACCTGTTGCCGAATAACACTTAATTTAGTAGTCAAATAATGTAAATAGTCAATTAACAAAGGATATGGGATGTCTGAATATCTTTTGGGGCGGGAAACACCCCAAACATTAGCTGGGCGTCCAAATACCACTTCATATGGGCTAAGTCCCATACGAGAGTGCACAGTAGTTCTGGTTGACAAAAGAGCTAGGGGCAATGCATCAGGCCAAGCAAGACCCGTACTGGCCTGAATCTTGGCCAACTTAAGTTTGAGTGTACCATTGAAACACTCAACCAAACCCGCTGACTGTGGATGGTTTGCCGCATGGAATTTCTGTCTGATACCAAGACCAGAACATACTTTCTGCATAATCTGGCCTAAAAATTCACTTCCATTGTCACTCCAGACAATGCGCGGCAAACCGAATCTGGGAAAGAACTCCTTAATCAATACCTTAGCAGTTGACAGAGCGGTGTTATCTTTCAAGGGGTAGGCCTCTATCCAGCGGGAAAAGGCACATACCACCACCAGAACATACTTGAGGTTGTTGCAGCGAACCATATGAATGTAATCAATCTGCAACACTTCAAAAGGGTATGACGGGGGAGCAAAATGACCTGCTGGAGTTGGGGTACCCTTTCCTGGGTTATGCATTAGACAAATGATACAATGCTTAACCACATTTTCTGCACACTTCGGAATTCCTTTGTTCTGCCATACCGGGGCCAAGAGCTTACATATGCCTTTTGCACTAATGTGAGCTGGACCATGAGCCATCGTCACGACCGGTAACACATAAGCGTCCGGTAACAACCATCTCTGATGATCCGACAACTCTGTCCAACAACCCATTGAATCTAACATTCCCGTACTTTCTTTCCACATACTCAATTCCTTCTCAGTAGCCTCTCCCTGAATCGTTTTCACACTCTCAACCGTATCTTCACACATTCCAATTTCCCTAACCCAATTTGCAGGACCTGCCACATACATTCGGCTAGTGGTGTTTCTAGCTGTAGTTTTCGCTACCTCTTCTGCGAACGCATTTCCACGACCCACATCATCTGTAACTTTCTTATGTGCGCTGCACTTTATGATCACTATTTGTGTAGGTAAGGTGAGTGACTCAAGAAGATCAGTCACTAACTGACCATGCTAAATCTTTGTCCCGTGGGAGGTAAAGAATCCTCTTTCCCTCCACAATTTACCAAAACTATGTGCAACACCGAAAGCGTACTGACTATCTGTGTACACATTCACTCTCTTTCCCTTCGATAACACGCACGCTCTAGTCAAGGCTATCAATTCAGCTGCTTGGGCTGAATTATGTCCAATGCGTGCCGTCTCAACAATTTTGCATAGGGTGGTGACAGCATAGGCAGAAGTGGTTTCCCCATTTGGAAGCTTAAAACAAGAACCGTCCACCCAAACGATCCCGTCCGGGTCCTTGAGCGAGTGTCTTTTAGATCGATCCTACCCTTCGTTTCTTCTTCTGTTCGGAGAAAACAATCATGATTTTCCTGATCGTCTTTCTCATCTGGGAGCGGCAGCAGTGTAGCTGGATTCAACGTGTTGCATCTCTTGATATGTATTTGGCTCGCTAGAAGTGTCAGCTCGTAACCAGATAAACGGGCACTCGTGAGATGCTGCGTCTTTGTTCTATTCAGCAAGGTATCCACTGCATGTGGAACCATAACAATAAGTGTGTTATCAAGTACTAATCCGGCAGACTGTCTAATGGAAATCGCGGCAGCTGCCGTAGCTCTTAGACAACTGGGCAAAGCTTTAGCTACTGGGTCTAATGTAGCGGAGAAATAGGCGAATGGCCTTTGCTTATCTCCGAATTGTTGTGTCAAGACTGACAACGCGCAACCTTCTCTTTCATGAACGTACAATGTAAAGGATTTACTATAATCTGTGGTACCCAACACAGGAGCAGAACACAGGGCAGTACGTAAGTCAACAAAACTTTTCTGACATTCATCCGTCCAAGGGAGCGGATGGGGTGTATCTTTTAAGGTTAGTGCCACCAATGGTTTCGCTAAAAGTGAAAAATTGGGAATCCATTGTCTACAGTAGGAGGTGATACCCAAAAAGGCACGCACTTCTCTCTGTGTCGTAGGTACAGACATCTGTGAAATAATATGAATACGTTCTGGAGTCAATCGCCTTCCCTCCTTCGACAAGAGATGACCTAAATAGGTCACTTCTTGGCGGGCGTATTGCAATTTAGAGGGTGACACCTTATGATTCAAAGCAGACAAATGATGCAACAACCCAACAGGCACATTCTTGCACACTTCTTCCGTATCAGCAGCCACCAGTAAATCATCCACATACTGAATAAGCGTAGCACCTGAAGGCAAAGAAAAAGCATCGAGTTGAAACTTAAGAGCTTTACTATAAATAGAGGGACTCTCACAATAGCCTTGAGGAGATCTTTTAAATCTGAAACTTCGGCCACCCAAGGAATAACCAAAGATGTCCCTACTTTCTTTAGCAATAGGAATACTAAAGAAAGCGTTCTTGAGGTCTATCACTGAAAACCAAGTCGCCGAAGCAGGGATCATCGTCAATAAGGCGGCAATGTCTGGAACAACAGGGAACTGTGGTACCACTATTTTATTGACTTCTCTCAGGTCTATAACAAATCGATAGACAGGAGGCTGTGAAGGATCCGTTCTCTTAAGGATCGGAAGAACAGGACTGTTACAAACATTGCCTCTCGTTTCGTCACCCACACCCTTCTGAATAAAATCGTCAACAATATCCAATAGTGCTCTTTCTCCATCACTAGAAATGGGATATTGAGGAATGCTTGGTGTTAGACCTGACATCATTGGCTTGAGTCTCTCCTCCATTTTTTCTGTTTGCCTCCACTGTTTTTCGATGTTTTGCTGGTATATGCTTTGGGCGCTGTGCCACTGCTGATCAGTGCCACAGCGCAAGTGCTCCCTATGTTAAATTGATGTATCTATTGTATCCATGTTTGGCTTATTTGGTTTACTGTCAGTCCCTAGTCTAGTGCACCAGGAGTGCCGGGGCTTGTAAATACAAATGCCGCTCGTGGGCTTGTAGCACGTGTTGTGCCACCCACAGGAGCGGCCTCGTAAAAGAATGTCTACGGGTCGGTCATTGCGAGACCCACGTGCAGCCTAGTGCTGTCACGCCGGCTGCGCAAGTATACCTACTTGCCAGCCCCAACCTTCCCTTGGCTTCATGTTAGTCACCCCTATGGTAGGCCCACGGGCAGGGTGCATTGTAAGTATAAGGTAGGACACGCCTGACCAAGTTGGCATGTCCTAATAGTGAATTACCGCCATCTTCGTTCTTCACTATTGCGAGGTAGCCTGCTCTCCATTGATTAGAATGGGCCGCCGGGATTATTAACGCTATGATCCTAGCTGGCTCGGGGAGCATGGTGCAATGTCGAGTTTGGTATCGCTGAACTCGGGGTTTAATTACGCATCCGTTGGTGTGGATGGTTTTTGGACTCTGGGTTCGAAAATAGCACTTTTTAGAAAGTGTCTATTTTCTTGTCTAACCATATCTGGTTTCTGCTGGTCTTGCGTGTGTGTGACAGGAGCTGGGTGGCTCCACAGGTTTGGATGAGTCAGTGTGGGATGAGTGGGACATTTGCGTTGAGAGTAGGGGGAGAGTTGTTGTTGATAGCCTGCCCTGCCTGATACAATGCTGGCTCCACCTCCTGCCAAGCGGCTGATGGCTCTGTGCCTGCCATGGACGATCCTAGCCCCACCTCCTGCCAGGAGGCCGATAGCTCTGCTCCTGCCAGTGTCAATGCTGGCTCCACCTCCTGCTGGGCGTCTGAGGACCCAGCCCTGCTCAATGAATAGGCCAGGTGCTTCTGCCTGGCTCCGCCCACAACAGACCCAGGATGTTGGGAAATTCCCCTGCATGGACAAAGGGATCAAAGCCAGAAAGGGGTATAAGAGAAGGACCCCTGAACCGAGAATTTAGATCACTTCTGACAAGGAACCCTGTAACCAAGGACAAGAGGCCTGCTGATCTGAGGACTTGCCTACCCCTTCTACCAGTGTGCTGTTTGCTGGGGGGAATCCTGCAGTGCTTCTTTATTTTTGCCAAGGAACCAGGAGAGAGGAACTGTGTGTGTACTCTCACGCTTGCTAAGAAAATCTCCAAGGACTGGAAGAGTGCCAGTCTCCTGCTGAAGTCACAGGGCTAAAGGACTTCATCTGCTAAAGTGCTATTTGCTGGAATCGTGAATCCAGCACCTCTGAAAGAACTAGCAATCTCGACGCCGACGGACGTCACCGAATCCAGCTCGACGCAGTTGGTAACGGCCCCAGTGTCCCGCTTCCTCGACGACCGGCCGCCGGGCCCGACCGACGCCAGCAGCAACGCCAGTGAGTGGGAGTACGGCTCTAGCTCCAAGGGACCTCGTGTCTGCACCACTGCTGATCGCATCAACTGTGTGCCCTCTCGACGCCGTGAGCGCTGCTCACTCTGTGCAACCGCATCATCGACGACAACGCCTGCTGAGGCCTGATCGACACCGAAGACGCGACGCCGGATTGCTCGACGCCGCTGATCATCGTGTGCTTCATTTTCCAACGTACTGTGTTGTTGGGGGTCCGTGTGACTCCAGGCTCGACGTAGCGCTCCTCGCGGTCGACGCCGAACCTTTGGATTAACTTTGCCTCGACGTCGCGTAGCCCCCGTGTGGGTTACCCTGTTGCTAAGAACTGTATTGCCAAGAAGAAGATTCGCTTTGATACTAAAGACTTTTGTGCTAAAGAAGAAACTACCTTGAACTATCCTTTTTCCCTTCCCCGCGTATTTATTAAGATTGTGTACATTTTTGTCGTTATTTGGTCTTGTGCTAAGCCTTATATAAAAATACTTATTTTTATAATTCTACTGTGTCGTGTCCATTTGTAGTGTATTCACTTTATTACTGTATGTGGCCATAAATGCTTAACACACAGCCTCTGAGATAAGCCTGTCTGCTCTGCCAAGCTACCAAGGGGGTGAGCAGGGGTTATCGAAGGGTGTGATCCCCTTGCCCTGACTAGAAAAAGTGTGTCCCTATTTGTCAGAAGTGCATACCTCTGCCAACTAGAGACAGCGGGTTCTAACATTGGATGCAGCGGTGAGGATTTGGACCTTGCATTTATGACCCATGTGCAGTGATTAGTGTGCGCTACATAGTGAAAGCAGACCATAACGCAGTCACAATCTAATTTGGAAGGATCCTATTTTTGGTTCTCCGCTTTTCTGAAACTTAATTTTTTGAACACTGCCAGTTTTGACCATGAGTGACAACGGAGTCACTGCCCCTGTTGTTGTTGTTGAAGTGGAGGAATTCGACAGAGCGAAGATAAACGACTATGGCTTGAAGAAACTAAAATCCTTCTGCAAGCAGTTTAAAGTTCCCACCAAGGGCCTCTCGTTGAAGAAGGAGTATCTCAAAGCTCTGGAGGCTTGGTTGGAGTCCAGAGATCCCACTGATCCGGTGGTGGTACCGCCAGTGGAAGGGGATGAGGAGGCGCCAGCGAATAGGCCTGAGTCCTCTCCCGGAAGCAGTGTTTCCTCCAAAGGTCTTTCCCCTGAAGAAAGAGAAGAAAGGGCGAAGGAGTGAGCATACAACATGGAAATGGCAAGGCTAAAGATAAATGGGCAGTTGGAGTTAGATAATGCAAGAGGTAGAAGAGAAGCTGATTTGGAGACCAAAAGGTTAGATTTTGAAAGAGAGAAGTTAGCTTTGGAGCGTGATACCAAGTTGAGGGAGTTGGACATCCAGGCTAAGAAGTTAGAATTGAATCCCTCTGGTGGCAGCATTCCATCTGGGCCTGCAGAAAGTAAGTTTTACTTTCCCAAAGATGTGATAAAGGATTATCATAGAAACGAAGATATTGGTCAGTGGTTTAAAGCGTATGAGTTAGCATTGTTGGCCCACCAGGTCCCTGGGAAGTATTGGGGAGCGGGGTTGTGGGGTCGCTTTGTGAATGAGGGGAGAGATACCTTGTTAGACATGCCTGTTGCGGATAGGATGTCGTATGCTCATATGAAAGATGCTTTAATGTTGCGGTATGGCCTAACCCCCGAGAAGTACAGACAAGCTTTTAGAGAATGTAAGAAGTTGCCTGGTACGACGTGGGTTGAATAAGTGTCTTATTTTTGCAGAGCCATGGATGGTTGGGTGAAGGGCAGCAAAGTGGAAAGTTATGAAGCTCTTTATGATTTGTTTGCTTGGGAGCATTTGTCTAATAACTGTTTTCCAGAGCTTCGCCAGCATTTGATTGATAGCAAGATATCTAACCCTAGAAAACTTGCTGAGGAGGCGGACCGCTGGGTCAGTACCAGGGTCCACAAGGGTCCAGTGGGAGACTCAGCCAAAGGTGGGCAGGGTCCCCAGCAGAAGAGTGGGGGGGACAAGGGTAAACAGAAGGAGTCTCAGAAAGGGCCCCAAAGTAATCCCCAAGGGAACCAAGGGAAATGTTCCCAGCCTCCCCCTGAGAAGAAGCCAGGGGCCCCGACGGGTAAACCTGTTCATAGGGGCCCCCTAACCTGCTATACTTGTGGGCAGGTGGGACACCGGTATTACGATCCCCAGTGTCCCATGAAGAAATCGAATGCACCGCCGAGTGCACCCCCCCGTCAGTTGGCGAGTGTAGCCCTGGGAGGGGAGGAGATGGTTGTCCATGGTGGGAGGGGTCCCGCAGAGATGTCCCTGGTCTCGCTAGGAGACATGCAAATGGTCCCTCCACCTCCTCTGCCTAGTAACACTAGTAAATATAGGCAGTGGGTGACCATTAATGGCCATAGAGTGGAAGCTCTCAGAGACACCGGAGCGAGTGTGAAAGCTGTCAAGTGTCACTTGGTGTCCAGAGAGCAGGTGGTTCCCCACGCATTCTACCCCGTGATAGCTGCCGACAACTCCCAGAAAGAGTGTGAGGTAGCTCAGGTTTCCTTTGAATGGGGGGGAGTTTCAGGTACTCTTCAGGTTGCTGTGAGGCCCGCCATGCCTGTCGATTGTCTCCTGGGCAATGATTTAGAAGACTCCCCTTGGGCTAAGGTGGAGAGAGAGGCGCACTTGAAAATGTTGTGCCTGCCAGAGTGGGTATGTGCAACCACTCATTCGATGACAGCGAGTAAGGGTGTTGATGGGGTCCCGGAGCCTGAAAGTACGGCCCAGGACCCAGCTGTGAAGAGAAGAGGCAGGAGGCGCGGGAAACCGGCCCCCGTAGTTCCCGTGGTCCAGGAGGAGGTAGACCCTGAGGGGGATGCCCTGGAGCCCACAGGGGAACAAATTGCCGAACTGGGAGACCTGCCCGAGCTGACCCACTGGCAGCAGGATGGTGGTCCGTCCAGGGAGGAATTCTGTGCGAAACAGAAGGAGTGCCCTTCTCTTGTGGACATGAGGCAGCAGGCCTCAGCCCAATCCTCAGGTGATCAGTCAGGGTCACATTTTGTGTACTGGGAGAACGACCTCCTGTATAGCGAGCCTAAGCTGCTGAGCCTGGGTCAGCCCGTGTGCTGGTGGTACCCCAGCGCTTCAGAGCCTTCCTACTGGGTTTGGCTCATGACGTTCCGTTAGCTGGACATCTGGGGCAGGACAAGACCTATGACAGGCTTGTCACCCATTTCTATTGGCCTCAGATGCGAAGGGATGTAGACATCCATTGTAAGACTTGTCACACTTGCCAGGCAAGTGGGAAAAGCAGAAGGAAGCAGAAGGCTCCCCTCCAACCTTTTCCAGTGGTCAGTACCCCCTTTGACCGGGTGGGTATTGACATTGTTGGGCCCCTGGACCCCAAGACAGCCCTGGGCAACAGGTTCATCCTGGTCTTGGTGGACCATGCCACACGGTACCCGGAAGCCATCCCTCTCAGAACAGTGACGGCCCCCGTGGTGGGACGGGCACTGATGGGTGTTTTCTCCCGGATGGAGTTCCCCAGAGAGGTGGTGTCAGACCGAGACACCAACTTCATTTCAAAGTATATGAAGTCTCTGTGGAAGGAGTGTGGGGTAACCTACAAGTTCCCCACTCCTTACCACCCTCAAGGAAATGGGCTTGTTGAACGATTCAACCGGACCCTGAAAGGCATGATCATGGGTCTCGAAGAACCAATGAGACGGAAATGGGACGTCCTCTTGCCATGCCTGTTGTTTGCTTACCGAGAGGTGCCGCAGAAGTCTCTAGGGTTCAGCCCCTTTGAGCTTTTGTACGGTCACCCGGTAAGAGGGCCTTTGAGTCTGGTCAAGGAAGGTTGGGAGCAATCTCCCCGGAAACCTCCCCAGGATGTATACAGCTACATGCTGGCCTTTCGGAACCAGACTCGGCGCTTCAGAGAACTTCCTCAGGCAAATCTGGAGGCCAGCCAGGAGGAGATGAAGCGATGGTACGACCGGAATGCCACTCTGGTAGAGCTTCAGCCTGGTCAGGAAGTGTGGGTCATGTCCCCTGTGGAACCTTGTGCGCTCAAGGACAGGTGGACTGGACCGTTTAAGGTTGTGGAGAAGAAGAGCGATGTCACCTACTTGGTGGACTTGAAATCTCCCAGGAACCCCTTGCGGGTCCTGCATGTCAACCGTTTGAAGCCCCACTTAGAGAGGTCCGAAGTGGGCATGCTCCTAGCCACAGATGCTGGAATGGAGGAGGAGAGTGAGCCTCTTCCTGACCTCCTGTGTGCTAAAGAGCAAGACGGGTCAGTGGATGGTGTGGTCCTCTCTGACACACTGACCCTTGAGCAGAAACAGGATTGTCGCAACCTGTTGGAACAATTCCCGGATCTGTTTTCCTTGGTTCCGGGTGTCACTCATTGGTGTGTCCATGACGTTGACACCGGAGACAGCCCTCCTGTGAAGCACAAGGCTTACAGGGTGACTGACAAGGTTAGAGCATACATTAAGGAGGAGGTCTCCAAAATGTTTGCGTTAGGGGTGGTTGAGTCCTCTAGCAGTCCTTGGGCCAGCCCAGTGGTCTTGGTCCCGAAGGCTGCAGCGCCTGGTGCTTCACCAGAACTCCGGTTCTGCGTGGATTACCGAGGACTCAATTCGGTCACGAAGACTGACGCGCACCCCATCCCCAGAGCTGATGAGCTCATCGATCGGTTGGGGGCTGCCCGGTACCTTAGTACGTTTGATCTAACGTCTGGGTACTGGCAGATCGCCTTGACTGATGGGGCAAAGGAGAGGTCCGCATTCGCCACACCAGATGGGCTATACCAGTTCCGGGTGATGCCCTTTGGGATGAAGAATGCCCCTGCCACCTTCCAGAGGTTGGTCAACCAGGTCTTGGCTGGACTGGAGGATTTCAGTGCCGCCTACCTGGACGACATCGCAGTGTTCAGCGCCAGCTGGGAGGAACACTTGCGCCACCTCCAGGAAGTGTTGTTGGCCCTGCGCGGAGCAGGCCTCACAATCAAAGCCAGTAAGTGCCAGATTGGGCAGGGTTCGGTGGTGTACTTGGGGCACCAAGTAGGGAGCGGCAAGGTTGCCCCCCTGCAACCCAAGATTGATACCATCCTGGCTTGGGCGCCGCCCAAAACCCAAACTCAGGTGAGAGCCTTCTTAGGACTCACAGGTTATTACAGGAGGTTTGTCAAGGATTACGGCAACATTGTGCACCCCTTGACTTCGCTGACTTCCAGGATGCAGCCACGAAACGTGATCTGGACTGATGCCTGTCAAACGGCCTTCGACACACTGAAAACTGCAATGTGCACAGCACCTATACTCCAGGCACCCGACTTTTCAAAAGAATTTATTGTCCAGACGGACACTTCAGAGCATGGCGTGGGGGCTGTTCTAGCCCAGGTGAATGAAGAGGGCGAGACTTGCCTGTAGCCTTCATCAGTCGGAGGTTACTTCCCAGGGAAACGAGGTGGAGTGCGATAGAGAGAGAAGCATTTGCTGTGGTCTGGGCACTGAAGAAGTTGAGACCCTACCTGTTTGGGACTCACTTCCCGGTTCAGACAGACCACAGGCCCCTCAGATGGTTGATGCAGATGAGGGGTGAGAATCCGAAACTGTTGAGGTGGTCCATTTCCCTACAGGGGATGGACTTTACGGTGGAACACCGCCCTGGTACAGATCACGCCAATGCTGATGGTCTGTCCAGATTTTTCCGCCTTAGTGATGAGGACTCCCTAGGTCAAGGGTAGTTCTCCCCACATTTCAGCTGGAGGGGACACGTGTTAGACCTGACATCATTGGCTTGAGTCTCTCCTCCATTTTTTCTGTTTGCCTCCACTGTTTTTCGATGTTTTGCTGGTATATGCTTTGGGCGCTGTGCCACTGCTGATCAGTGCCACAGCGCAAGTGCTCCCTATGTTAAATTGATGTATCTATTGAATCCATGTTTGGCTTATTTGGTTTACTGACAGTCCCTAGTCTAGTGCACCAGGAGTGCCGGGGCTTGTAAATACAAATGCCGCTCGTGGGCTTGTAGCACGTGTTGTGCCACCCACAGGAGCGGCCTCGTAAAAGAATGTCTACGGGTCGGTCATTGCGAGACCCACGTGCAGCCTAGTGCTGTCACGCCGGCTGCGCAAGTATACCTACTTGCCAGCCCCAACCTTCCCTTGGCTTCATGTTAGTCACCCCTATGGTAGGCCCACGGGCAGGGTGCATTGTAAGTATAAGGTAGGACACGCCTGACCAAGTTGGCATGTCCTAATAGTGAATTACCGGCATCTTCGTTCTTCACTATTGCGAGGTAGCCTGCTCTCCATTGATTAGAATGGGCCGCCGGGATTATTAACGCTATGATCCTAGCTGGCTCGGGGAGCATGGTGCAATGTCGAGTTTGGTATCCCTGAACTCGGGGTTTAATTACGCATCCATTGGTGTGGATGGTTTTTGGACTCTGGGTTCGAAAATAGCACTTTTTAGAAAGTGTCTATTTTCTTGTCTAACCATATCTGGTTTCTGCTGGTCTTGCGTGTGTGTGACAGGAGCTGGGTGGCTCCACAGGTTTGGATGAGTCAGTGTGGGATGAGTGGGACATTTGCGTTGAGAGTAGGGGGAGAGTAGTTGTTGATAGCCTGCCCTGCCTGATACAATGCTGGCTCCACCTCCTGCCAAGCGGCTGATGGCTCTGTGCCTGCCATGGACGATCCTAGCCCCACCTCCTGCCAGGAGGCCGATAGCTCTGCTCCTGCCAGTGTCAATGCTGGCTCCACCTCCTGCTGGGCGTCTGAGGACCCAGCCCTGCTCAATGAATAGGCCAGGTGCTTCTGCCTGGCTCCGCCCACAACAGACCCAGGATGTTGGGAAATTCCCCTGCATGGACAAAGGGATCAAAGCCAGAAAGGGGTATAAGAGAAGGACCCCTGAACCGAGAATTTAGATCACTTCTGACAAGGAACCCTGTAACCAAGGACAAGAGGCCTGCTGATCTGAGGACTTGCCTACCCCTTCTGCCAGTGTGCTGTTTGCTGGGGGGAATCCTGCAGTGCTTCTTTATTTTTGCCAAGCAACCAGGAGAGAGGAACTGTGTGTGTACTCTCACGCTTGCTAAGAAAATCTCCAAGGACTGGAAGAGTGCCAGTCTCCTGCTGAAGTCACAGGGCTAAAGGACTTCATCTGCTAAAGTGCTATTTGCTGGAATCGTGAATCCAGCACCTCTGAAAGAACCAGCAATCTCGACGCCGACGGACGTCGCCGAATCCAGCTCGACGCAGTGGGTAACGGCCCCAGTGTCCCGCTTCCTCGACGACCGGCCGCCGGGCCCGACCGACGCCAGCAGCAACGCCAGTGAGTGGGAGTACGGCTCTAGCTCCAAGGGACCTCGTGTCTGCACCACTGCTGATCGCATCAACTGTGTGCCCTCTCGACGCCGAGAGCGCTGCTCACTCTGTGCAACCGCATCAGCGACGACGACACCTGCTGAGGCCTGATCGACACCGAAGACGCGACGCCGGATTGCTCGACGCCGCTGATCATCGTGTGCTTCATTTTCCAAGGTACTGTGTTGTTGGGGGTCCGTGTGACTCCGGGCTCGACGTAGCGCTCCTCGCGGTCGACGCCGAACCTTTGGATTAACTTTGCCTCGACATCGCGTAGCCCCCGTGTGGGTTACCCTGTTGCTAAGAACTGTATTGCCAAGAAGAAGATTCGCTTTGATACTAAAGACTTTTGTGCTAAAGAAGAAACTACCTTGAACTATCCTTTTTCCCTTCCCCGCGTATTTATTAAGATTGTGTACATTTTTGTCGTTATTTGGTCTTGTGCTAAGCCTTATATAAAAATACTTATTTTTATAATTCTACTGTGTCGTGTCCATTTGTAGTGTATTCACTTTATTACTGTATGTGGCCATAAATGCTTAACACACAGCCTCTGAGATAAGCCTGTCTGCTCTGCCAAGCTACCAAGGGGGTGAGCAGGGGTTATCGAAGGGTGTGATCCCCTTGCCCTGACTAGAAAAGGTGTGTCCCTATTTGTCAGAAGTGCATACCTCTGCCAACTAGAGACAGCCGGTTCTAACACTTGGCATTCTAACATTATGTTTAACTGTGACAACGTAAGGTGGGATCGCAAGACAACCAACGTCATTTGGGCCCGTGGCCCAAAGGCTTTCTGGGAGGGAAAGTAACTCGGGTGCAAACTGGTCTCGGGACAAATATATGGAAGACCTCAATTTCTTTCCCAACGTAAGATGCACACCAGAAGGGGAACAATACAATGTTGCATGTAGTCTTTTCAATAAATCCTAGAACCAGTTGTCAGGATAAGTGAAGCTTCCAAATCATAAGGACCAATCGAGACAGGCCAGGGGCAAGAAACCGTATTGCGGACTGGGGCGCCAGAAAATCCCACAGAGGAGTTCATTAAGCCAGACAAAGGTGCCCCAGAGAGTTTAGAATGAATGATAGAACTTCTCATCGCACCAGTATCCAAAAGAAACTGTTCCGAAACACCCATAGTATTGACAGTGACATACGGCCCATTTTGATCTACTGGGATCGACACAACTCCCTTACTTTGTCCATGGCTGTCCTATTCGATCTGAAAATCGTCAGCCCTATCTTCAACATGGTAATCATCATTGTAATATTGTGTGGACGAAACTGTCTGTTGGTCAAAGTAATTCGAGGTAGGTGGAGGAAAAGAACGCTGCTCCCGAGTGGACGCACCTCGTCCTCTACCTCTAGATCCTGTCTGAAAATTAGCACGACCTCGGGGAGCGGACATCCCATTATTACGTTGTAATAAAGCCGGGCAACTATTCTTGAAATGTCCTTCTTCCCTGCAGTATGCACATTGATTAGGACCTAACGAAGGTCGTGGCGTATAATACTCGGGCTTCTGCAACAATCTCTGAAACTGCGGAGGCTGCTGAAACTGGGAGGATTGCTGATGCCGGTTCGAGCGAGGCGGATACGCCTGCTGTAAAAGAACCTTTGTTTTTAAATCTCTGTTTTTCTTCTCTTGTTTCTCTTTCTTCTCCTTATCTCTGTTTTCATAATACTGTGCAGTGTCCAATATTTTGGCAGGGGAAGAGACAGCCCATGCACTTTCAGAACTCTTTAATTTATTCGATATTTCGGGAAGCAAATTATATACAAACTTGTCCACAAACAATCGCTGACCACCCTCTACACTCAAATCCTGGCCACTGTGATCAATAAACGTCTCTTTAAAGCGAGTGAAGAAATCCGAGACACTTTCATCTTTCTTTTGCTTGCATGCAGCCAGCTTATTCCAATTTACTCGCACTGCAGGCATCATTGTCTTCATCAATTCAATTATTCTACCTAGAAGGGCCGTAATCAAATCCTCTGGTTTGGCACCACCCACCTGAGTCGCATTCGCAGCTCTGATGGCAGCCCAATCACCACCTAATTCAACCACATGATTTTCCTTACGAATCCGTGCCCATATGCCTTGCGGAACAACATTTCCAAATACCTTATCAATGTCGGCCAGATTCATAATACAAGCGTCAACTGTTTGGGACAATTCTTTATAATATCCAGCAGGTTTTTTCCGGGGGTCTGGAAGAGTGTGCTTAAGCGCCAATACTTCAGACCTTTTCCAGGGTTCGTGGACCCATATGTGCTGGAAATGAGCAGGGACTTGAGGTGGACCAATCACCACTTCTCTCCATACGGGGGGAACTTCATGCATCGGATAATTCTTACTACCTTGTTTATTGGCGGGATTAGTCTCGGGAAACGACAGGGACAAAAACATTTTTCGAAACGCAATGAGTCTATTCACTGCCTCTTCAACTCGATGTCCTACAATAAAACCTTTATCAAAATCATCTTGTAATTTCAGTAGCTCCGAAGGAATTGTATCAGTCTCCGTGTCTTCCCAACCTTTAATAAGAGTTTGACACATAACGTTGAAAACATATCTCTGTGTGGGCTCTGGCCATTGATAGAAGCAACTCATAATATCTTCGGTACTATATTCTAATCCATGCTCAATCCATTTGCGAGCGAGAGAACCCAGAACTACTTTCTCGTCCGTAAGAGGAAGTTGACAACAAGATTGTCTTTTGGAGAGAGCTGGAGACAAGTTGAAAGACCCAAGAAGACGAGAAAAGAAACTTGAAACCGCGTCTGCTATCCTCCTTTGTGAAGTTGGAGAATACCTCAAGAGGATAGGAGGCATTACAGGCGTAGAAGGCAACGGAGACTGAAACGTAGCAGACTGAAGAGTAAGAGCGGGAGAAGGTGGGGGCTGAATTACAGACTGTGAGGAGAGTGTAGAAGCATGCAAAGAAACATTAATAGGCTGGGGCGGTTGCTGGACAATCGGCAACTGAGCAACCACTTGTTGAGCAACGGGAGGGGGTAACGGAGGTGCATTAGCATTTTGGACATAAGGCGGAGGGGAATTCAATAAACAAGACATTAAGGCATCTTCTTCTACTTCCTTATTTTTATCTGAAGAGGAAGTAGGCAGCATCGGATAGCATCTATCTATTGCCATACAATGTTGTCTCTCTAGTACCTCCTTCGTACCATCTACTTCGTTATCCTTAAACTGCTGGGCAGCCTGTAAAATCGACATGTCTTGTGCTTTCTTATCCTTTTTTGCTTTTTTGATTTCTTTCTGTTTGTCTTCTTTACGCCAAAGGCGAAAGGAGTCAAACATGGCCGGCCGGGCTTTTCTTCGAAATAAAATAGTTTCCAAATTATCTAGTATGGCGGGGTCAAAGCTACCATGCTGGGGCCATCTCAAAACTCCACTATTTTTCGTATATCGAACCCATGTCCTGTTAAAGGTGATGGGACCAATACCGTGTTTCGAATAGAGCTCATAAGTGGGAGTTCCAACTGGAGGGATCGGACATGATTCCTCCAATTGGGAATCCCTCGTACAACCTAAACAACAAAATCTCTTAAACTTACTCAGCCCAGGCATCGTCACTTCTCTAGACTGCTCACAAACAACAAGGGGTACAGATCAGTGAAACAGTACAATCGTACTTACCCCTTGGCTTCAGTTATTGCAATACCTGAATAAAACCCAAAAGCAAAACAAAACAAAGGTCGGTGGGAGCGACCCACCAAATACTTAACTAAGAACCGCTCTACACCAGTGAAGGTCTGTCTATCGTCTCGCTTTACCAAACATCATCAAAGGGCCAAGGCAGGGCGACAGTCAGGGCAGCAGTCGTCAGTAGCCGGTCCACTTTCAACATACAGGGGTCGATCTTGTGGTGCGCTTCCTTCGGGATTTTCCTGCGTGGCTCCTCACGATCCTTGGGCTCAACTGCTACCGTTGAAGTCGCCCCACGTTGGGCATCAATTTGAGGAACCTTGAGGCCCGGTGGCGCAGGGTACGCCTGAAATCCCTGGGATTCACCTGCCTTGTCAAAACAGAGACACGGACACTTCGTCTGGCGTAGAGGATGGTATTTATTAGCTGCAGCTAGTACAGTGGTCTTAGAAGTTGTCAGTACAACGATGTTCAAAAGAGACTGCCACTTGACTCCGTGGCGTACAGGTTTATAGATGATACAATACAATACAGGAATGCAATCACACAAGAGCATAAGCTATAGGCAAACGTTAAAAACAATGTTTTAAGACTAAGGCAACTCAAGTTCTCAGTTCTGTTTGTTGCTTGACCCCTTAAGTAATTTACAAATGAATCCACACAATTCGATTTACAAGCAGAAAAAACACAGCTGTCTGTCGTAGAAGGACAGTCATGAAACTGGAGAATGCATGAGACATATAACGAAGGACAGCAGATAAGATAACTTAAAGGAAACAATGGTGTGAACCAACATGTAGTCCGGACGGGGATTAATCGGCTCAGACAGAAATTAGTGTACTCGGCCAGACGCTGACACTCGTTAGTAAATACAAGCAAGAAGCCACCTGACACGCAAAGACAGAGACGACAAAAACATTGCATTCGCGAGCTGCCTGAGTGAGGGCAACATAAAATGGCGGCGACCACAAAATGGAGGCTGAGCACGAACGAATTCGTAATTTACAGAACCTTAGAGGCTATCTTATCTGCTGTCCTTCGCCATTTCCTTTATGGACTCTCTGATTCCACAACTCTTCTTCTTAAACATACAAATGTGTTTCTTCACCTGCAAGTTGGATTGTGTGGGTTCATTTGCGAATAGCTTAAAGGGGTTGGGTAACAAATACAGCCGACAACCAAGTTTGTTTGAAGTTACGTAATACTTTGCTTTCCGAACCCTTCGCATTTGTCTGATTTGTATGTCTTGGGATTGTTCATTGTGTATCTCAAATGTATATAAACCTGTGTGCCACGGAGTTCGAGAGCAGTCTCCTTTGAACATACTTTCTGTACTTCAGGGACAACTGTGCTGGCTGCAGCTAATTAAATACGATCTTCTACGTCAACGGAGTGTCCGGTGTCTCTGTTCCACCAGGCAGGAGAACTCGAAGATTTAGGTGTACCTTGCGTTGCCGGGCCCTTAAGGCTCCGGTTCTTCAACTCAAGTAGTCTCAATAATAGAGTATTTCTTGCAAAACCCTAATTAGGCACTCCCATTGCTGAGACCAATTGGCTATGCCAATGCTTGTTTATTAATATATGATCTTAAAGAAAATGTTGTGTCCCCATTAATACCAATCTCTCTGGAAATTGTGGCTGCCAAGGTGCCCAGTAGCTGCTTTCTATAAATACAAAAATCTAAAGTCAGTTAACTGCTGTCAGAATCATTTTAGAAGCACTAACTGTGATTCATTTTACATGCGTTATGAACTGAATTTAACTGCCATCTGCACTTTAAGCATGTTTGTACATTTCTGTTTGCACTAATTAAGGCAGTATCAGGCACTACAATGCCATGTTCAGAGTGTTAGTGTCCTTTAGGTTTATTTATATCTTGTCGGACGTAATAAGCATTGTTAAAATCTGCTCCTAGTACGGGGCACTTTCTGTCTGCATCTGCACTTTGGACCTGTGGACCGGGACAGGAATGCTCCCAGGCACGTTCCTCGTTTTTTGCCACCATCTTGAGGTTAGCGGTCTAGTTGCGGGCGGGGGATGTCTCCACCCTATATTAAGGCTGCACCTTTCGGTGATTGGGCCCCACCAGCCACGCTGCCTAATATTCTTCTGGTCAGGACCAGCGGTCAGTGTATTCCTCGTCAGAGCTTCCCTCACTAAATGAATGCCTTCCTTGTCTAGGTGTGTGCAACCTCTCAATCTCGCCCTTTCCTCCAATTTGCTCTTCTTGTTCCACTAAACTGCATGGTATTGACCTGCCTAAGAGCAGTATACATATGCCATCTAAATATACTTTGAAATCTGCTTATATTCTCCTGGTTCAGGCTGCATTTGTCAATGTCCGTTTCCTCCACAAGAACGCTTTACATATCTATGATATTCTGAGGGATGATCGTCTTGACCGCCTCTTTCTCACTGAAACATGGATAAATGATAGCTCGGTGCTAGATATAACATTAGCTATTACTGAGGGCTACTCCATTGTGTACCGAGATAGAGCTGGCAAAGGAGGTGGGGTGTTGCCATGAAATCACAGAACTCATGGGGGCTGAAGGCTTATGCTTTTGACTCTTCCGTTCGGTGAGCAACTCCTTGGCGGGAGTTTTAATTTAATGCCATCCTGGATATACCCAGAATTTTTGTCCCGATTCTGGGTGATTTGAATCTCCACCTAGATAAGGTGGATGATCAACATGCATGTCTGCTCCTTGACAATTTGTCCGCTTGGAATCTACCAACCCAATTAGCTCGTAATTGTCAGGTCCCTGTATGTGTAAGGATTGCAAGTAAGTTCCACAGGAGCGTCAGGAATCCGAAGAATATTCCACAGCCTTCCCCTACGGCCTTCCGACTCTATCAAACACTAGAGTACGAGAGACACGCCAGGGGAAAACAGGGAGACAAAACAAGGAAAGGTGGGGAAGAAAAATGGTGTTCGTTGGTACTCTTCTGGAGATCTGCGTGGTACTTCAATTGGGGAACTGGTAACAGGTGGCCTGCAAAGATAAGTAAGTAAGCAACTAGCTATTGGCACCTTACAGGGAAAACACTAGGACACCTACAAATAGAAATAACACATACCAGGAATCCTCACTCTTCGTAGAATATATATATGCGAGGTTTAGATAAGGAACATCATCTGGCGCTGTGACAAAGATAATGTAATGTGTTAGTGAGAATGCACTGAACTAAGTAGTGATTCTATAGTCTAATTAATACACTTCTCACTTCAGCTGTCTTGTAAACGTCTTGAAGAACATTCACTATCGAGTGGTATATCGGAAAACCTTTAGCCCACCTCTTCTGATGCTGGGTTACCCCTATATGAAAATCAAAACAACATATATAAATCATATGTATAACCAATCTTAATAAGAGTATTAAAGAGCGCAAAGGCGCTGTTACCGTGATTCCCTGTAGTGAAGCTGAAGAATGTACCCACTTGGATCCACGCAAGAATCACTCCAAACACAAAAGGCAAGATTCCAGAAGTAGTAAAGATAGGGATAACTTAATTACTGAAGGGGGACAAATGAATGAAGCAACACTAGCTAACTAACTAAAAGGGAAAGGGAGAGAGTACGGATGTCCAAACCGGAAAACGGAGATCAGGGATGACCGTCCGGTAAGGCAACTCCAAACAAGCACAAGCTGAGTTCAGCTGGAAAGGCGGGGGAAAAAACCCGGCCGCCGGTCGGGACTCAAGGTAATGGGGAAATAGGGAAAGGTTCACAAAGAAGAACGTGAACTCGTATCACTTGGGATTACAGGCGCCCAAGCCTGAACGCCTGTAACCAGCGAACCGCCAACAAACAGATAAGCAATCCGAGGCCCGCTCAAGGACGCGGGGCCGGTAAAGCACTCTGCCGAGCAGCGGTCCAAAACAGGAAACTCCAAGGCGAAAACGGAAGTCAGGCAAGGAAGGTCAAGACGGATGCAGAACACGAAGGGAGCTTGACGCAAGAACGTGAAGCGTCTCTCCCAAGTTCCTGATGCCCTAAATAGCAGTCGTCTTAAAGGGACAGTGTCTTTTAGGAGTCTCGAGGCATGACAGTATGGGATGTCAAACAGAATACTTGGGCAGACCACGCAACTATACACTTCTGCTGGGAATCTAGAGCAGGGCCCTACTGACAGCGAATCCATCCCATCCTTACCTGACCGAAGTTGGGCTACTACCACTATGGAGGCAATGACGTCCATTCTTAACACTAGTGCTCCACCTTTGCACAGATCTACTGAGTCGGATGCACAGGAAGCGAACGCTTGGTTAATTTATTTATTTATTTATGATATTTGTTGAGCGCGCAAATACTCAAAGGTGTCTCGGCGCTTAGGATAGAGTGATTGTGTGGTAGGTGTTTATTGATTGAAAAGCCAGGTTTTTAGCTATTTACGTAAGGTTATTAAGGATGTAGTGATTTTAATTTGGTGCAGCAGGATGTTCCAAAGTTTGGCCGTAGTAATTGAGAAAGATCTGTCACCCCAGGATACTTTCTTTGTTTTTGGAACCTCTAAGAGGCTGGTGGTGGAGGACCGTAGTACACGTGCTGGTCTGTAGGGTCATAGGGATTGTTTCAAAAAAGCAGGTCCTGATGCATGGATACTCTTAAAAGCTATGCATAATGCTTTGAATTTAATTCTGATTCTTACCGGTAGCCAGTGAAGCTGTCGGATTGTTTTAGAGATTGAGACAGAGGAGTCCGTTACAGTAGTCAATGCGTGACATCACCAGAGTGCTGACTAAGGTTTTTATTGTACTTATGGGAAGACAGGGGAGCAGTTTCCTGATCATTCCTATTGTGGAAAACGCAGAGGAGACCACAGCGTTAGCATGATGCATGAATGACAGTTTGTTGTCAAAAATCACCCCTAAGTTTCTAACTTTGGTGACTGGGGTGGGAGGTAGTCCAAGATCTTCTGGCCACCAAGTGGGGGACAGACAGATGGCAGATGTTACTGTACCTATTAAGGCTGGGTCTGGCCTTCTAAGTCTCCCCACTGCTCCTTGGTTTAATGAGGAGCTGAGGGATAGAAATCAACAACATAAGCAATTCAAAAGGTCTTGGAGAAAGTTCTATCTTCCTGCTGATAAAGAACGTTATAAACAAGCATTGGTAAATTCATAAGGTTTCGCCTATGTGATTAATAATCTATTTGGTGTAAGTTGTAGCTTGCTGAGTAGTACTACAATATAAGTTACAGTCTGTTAAAGTATTTTGGCTGATTTATGTACAAAAAGGCAATATATTGAGCTGTTACTAGTGATATAGTGTGGACATGTAATAGCAAAATTTTGGAAAATGAAACGAAAGAGGGAAATAATAGAATTGATTGATGCTCTGAGGGGGGCTCTGAGCAGTGCGAGCGGACAACCTTACATGGGCTGCATGTTGCTGTGGGCCATTGCTGGTGTTGCTCTTGGGACGTGGGGACACTTGACGCTGGTCTCCCCCGCTGCCGCTGCCTTTCTCGATCCCTGTGCGCGGCCGCCGAGGATGGGGACTACATCGCCCAGGAGTCCTTGCGGCCGGACGCCGCAAACGCCCATTTCGCGCCCGGTGGTGCACAAAAGACCGCCAGAACTCCTGCGTCGCAGGACGCGCGGGCAGTGCTGGGCTAAGCCCGGCCGTCAGAGGCCGAAGGAGTCCAGGCTGGGCCACCCCCTTTTTATGTTTCTAAAAAGCTCATACAGCTGCTGGAAGGTACTGTCTTTCGCTACTCGAAGTTACGTATTCCCCTAATATTTGACAATTATTTGGAATTAAATACTTGCCTGTAACTTCCGGCTCGAGCTGCGATTTATTTACTGGTGAAATCTAAAAATGGCAAGAAAACGGGGCAACAAAAACCTGCTGGATAATACATGTAACACTTTGGACACATATTTCGTTAAAGAAGTAAGTGTTTTGTCAGAGGAAATCGATCGCACAGAGAGACGTTTATCAATGGGTTCAAATGCAGTGTTTGGCAATAGATCTAGGGAAGATTTTAATGTGGTGAATACAGATGATACTAATACAGGGTCACCCCTTATTGTGGAATGTTGATGATGTAAATGATACTATAGAAGATCCCTCTCGTATTTCAAATACACCCACTCTATCTATACCGGTTACCCCACCCAATGTATCCCCCACTCCGCCCCAAAGGTTATAGGTACTAGGAAAAAATTAACTGGGCAGGGAATTACCAAGGTGAAGAGAGACAAAAAATACCCTACCCGAGGCAGCGTAGCAAATACAAACAAAGACTCTGATCTTAATGTTGTTTCCAAAACTATGAATATAAAAGCTATTTTTGATAAATTAGTAGTATTGCTCAGGCCGCTGCATGATAGAATAGATAATATAGCCAAAGAGGTACAGAAACTTAGTGGGCGTCTTGAGAAAATTTATGGCAGAATTGAGAGAGGCAACGTGGGGGTTAGTGTAAATGGAGAGGGTCCCAAATTGAACTTCGTTAGTGATGGTAACACACCCGCAACTAGTACAAACAACCAGCATAATGGGAAAAGGGAATCACACCCATACGAAAGAACCCAAAGAAAACCCCCAACAGATAAAAGATGAGCACGCTGTTATAATTCAAGGTGAGAAGGATCAAAGGGAAGTAATATACGTAGAGAATGGAAACCCCCCTGCCTCAGTTATACACGTATCTGGTAATACAAATACCACTACTGTGAATATAAATATAGTACCCCCATTCATTAATCTACCTCCTGAGTTTGGGGCTTATGTGGCGGTCCTGGTGAACGTACCAAAACTAGGGAAAGAACAATGGGAAAACCACGCTGCACTCAAAAATAAAACACTACACTGGTTGTCAGAGAAATGTGGCTTCCCGTTGTCGGGTGCAAATCAGATATTGCTAACGTAACGGTGGGCTGGATTGGTCCCCTCAAGAAAAAATTTGAGGGAGACTGTATTATCATTAATTTTAAATCCCCGGTCTGGGCGAGGAACACCTTAGTAAATGCCCCTCCACCATCTCAATGGGAATGTAACATGACCCTCCTGCCACTAGGATATTTTTATGGACACCTTATGATGAACCCTGACCAGGGGGGTACCACATACACCCCAATCCTAAGTACCAGACACCCTTTCCCGCACTGCCACTTTTACGCCCAAGCATCCCCTTATTTAACAGATTTCAGCTATTGAGTTCTATGGAGGATAATGACTGACTTACTTCAGAGGAGGGAACACCACCAACATTAGATCTAACAGGGACTAGGCCTAATATAGGTTATAAAGGAGCGCGAAAGGACAGCCTGCTACCAATTTTGCCTAGTGGTTACCAGGATTGCAACAAACTTAAGTTTAATTTCGTTGCAACCTCTGGAAATATTATACCATCACTAAATATAGGGGGATCACCAGAAAAAGAGATATAATCTAGGGCTGTAATATCTAATATCTGCACCTACATATAACGAGAGCCCCAATAATTTATACTCAACTGACATGTCTAACACAGTTAACCGCCATGAAGGTCATGCAGTTAACGACTACGAAGGCTACACATTTATGTCATGAAACATAGCAGGTCTTAATAGTAAATTAAACACACCATTTTGGAAAGATCTTATTACATCAAATTATGATGTAATTTGTCTACAGGAGACCTGGCATAGAGACCCAATCTTTGTAGAGGGCTACACCACAAACTGGATTGAAGCGGTTGTTTCCACTTCAGGCAGGGCAAAGGGTGGTCTCTTGATACTTGTTTCCAACAAATTAGTCGAATGTAAAATCATCAGCTGCATAACTATAGCTCTCAACTGTCAGTTAATGAGACTCAGATTTAACAAGGGAAAAGATCTGCTCCTTATCAATTTTTACAATAATACTTTTAGTAATAATAGAGGTTGCGCTATTCACAACATAGAAAAGGAAATATATAGGGCATTGGTAGTGCCAAATAGACAAGCGACTATTCTTTGGATGGGAGACTTCAACGTCTAATTGTGTCCACTCGCCCACACCAAAACCTGCGGTTTTACAAAGGGCCATATCTTAGACGAAGACGTAGATTTTTTGCATTTCCCCCCATGGTGAATATGGTACAGCATTAAATTCTATATTATCTAAATATGACCTGGAACTTTTAACCTGCACCAGGAATAAGAATAACATTAAATTTCCAACTTTCACTGGCAGGGGTACGTCTACAATTATAGATCACGTTCTGTTATCATGTAATTGCGATTACACTAATCTTTGGATTACGGAAAAGGTGGTCAGCGACCACAACAGTATTTCATTAGCCATATTATGCTGGGGAAATAAGCAACCTAACACCTTAAATTGCATTATTGATATTGTCCCCATAAGATAAAATGGCATGAGGTTAAAGTGGGCAGCTGTTGATCCAAACAAAATACAAAAAGAAGTTATCACTAATTGCAAACAGGAAATAGATCACTGTTTAAGCGAAGAGGCTGATTTAAATTCCCTGATTATCAATGTCCTTAAGATTAATGTATTTATAGAAAGGCTTCTTATTAAGAAGCACAAAGCTAGGAAACAGACACACACGGGATGGTTTAACAAGAGTTGTTTCCAGGCCCTACACAATCTGAAGATAGCATTAGGAACAAAACCTCGCAATAAGGAGCACATCAGAGATTTACGTCTCAACTATAAACAAATTATAGGGGTCCGCAAAAAAGAATTGCAAGATGAAGCATGGGACAAACTTAGCCAAGCGGCAACTACTAATAACCGCAAATTATTCTGGGAGACGGTCAATTGTCCTTTTTCAAAGGACGACAGTCGACCAGAACTTACTTCATATGTAAATGGTGACACCTGGATCGAACATTATACATCAATTTTCAACCCAGACAGGATTGATATTAATCAATTATTTGACTCCATCTGGCCCATACTACCATATGGCCTGGGCTTCGTGCCTACCACCCATATGGATAAATTTCAGGTGAGGTACGAATTCAGTGAATTCTTTCGAAAGATGTGAGTGAAGACCTTCTTTACAGGAAGGGAAGAACTGGAGAAGGATACCGGCCACACCACGCTACGCCCGAAATCTAATTGTTTCCCCCCGTCTTCATTGTTGCCTCCGGAGGTGATGGCCTTTGAAGAGGCAGTTACTTTTTTCTTTTTTTTTTTAAATAAAGAAGATTTAATAACACAAAAAAGACAATATATTGGCGTTACTTTACAAAGGTGTCAATCCATTTACAAGTTGAAATGTGTGTTTTGTGAATAATAGTATTGAATTTGCATACGTTCATTCTGCTATTATGCATTCCTTTTTTTTTCATATTGAGAATCCATTAAACATAATAAGAAAGCAATATACATGATTTGAATGAGAAAGGCGAGATACAATATAAACAATCCACCTAAATTGACAATAGGAAGGGAATATACAGATCGGTTGTCAGATTACATAGCTTGGTGTCTGATTGAATGGTTCTTTTAGGACTTCAAATATTTAATATTAATAATATAAATATTATAAATATTAAGCTGGCTTCCACAAACAAAAAGGAGATGAGCGAAGAAAAAAAAAAAAGGAGATGTAACAATTGAGAGCACTACCATAGCCATAACCATGGTCCTAGAGATCCTATGACCTTACTATAATCTGCTAGCACGCCAAGCAGCAACTGGTGCCCAGATCTTCATCCCCACTTGTCTTGATTTTTTTACCCTTGAGTTCATACAGAGCCGCCTCAACGTTATGTATTCCCAATAGTCTGGACAACCATATTTGGAAGGTTGGGGCCTCAGTGTCTTTCCAGGCTGCTGAAATCAAAATTCTAATTACAGCTGTAGAGATAAAAATTAAAGCTTCAGTTTCAATATTTAATTTCAATTTGCTTTGGCATCCTATAATCATGAGTGTTGGAGACAAGGTTATCTGAGCATCCAACAGCCCCGCCCAGAATGATTCAATCTCTGTTTTGAATGATCCAAGTTTCTCGCACTGATAAAACATATGGATAATATCAGCAGGGCCTCTACAGCATCTGGGGCAGTTGTTGTTCTCCCTCTTACCCCAATCATAAAGCTTAGAAGGGGTGTAATACAGGTTAAATAATGTTTCATAGTGCTGAGCTCTTAAATTGGAGGAACGTAGAAATCGTCTATCCATTCAAATAGCTCTGTTCAGGTCAATGTCCGAATCCTCCAATTTTAAAGCCCAGGCTGTCTCAGTTTTGTCCATATCATCCTGGGATTCCTCCGCAAACAACCTATACACTCCGTTGATTCTAAGTTTACTCCCCTTCAGATAATCCAATAAATTACACCTCTCCCTTAAGATGATACGAGGTCTTATTGATCTAATTGTACTAACCACCTGGGCGTATTTATAATCTTGACTACCCTGAAGGGAGTACCTTTGTCTTAGTTCTTCCAAAGTTCTACACTCATCTCTAACCATAACTTGCCTGAGTGTCTGGATACCCTGTCGCTCCCAGTGTCTCCAAGATCCATCATTGCTTAGGTTAGGAAAGACGCCTGAGTTCCAAAGTGGGGTGTGGTGATTATATTTAGGGATTGACAGTGCTTTCTGAGCTGCTACCCAGACCCCCCATATCCCTTCAAGTGTCTTGAGTGTCGACTTATTGTAATATCTTCTTTCTGTTCTCCTTAATAATACCCCGGTAGCCTCACTGCCCAGCATCAATTCAAAGATAGATGGAATAACATCTTGTCTACTCGGGGAGTTTGTGTTATTTCCCACGGGATCAAATAATATAGCCATCTGTGTAAGAAGACAGGACCAATGATAGTATCTGAGGTTTGGCAGTCCCAAGCCACCTCTTTCCTGAGGCAAAGACATAAATTTCATAGATCTTCTAACCTTTCCATATTGCCACAAGAAATTCATAAAGATGGATTCTATTTCTTTGATAATTTTCTGCTCGATTTTAAAGGGAATCGATCGGAATTTATATAGCACCTTGGGGAACATAGTAATTTTGATGACATTAGCACGACCTATAATTGAAAGTTGTAATGTATCCATTCTTTACAGATTCTCCCTCATGGATTTCATAAGAGGGATGAAATTGTCTCTGATTATCAGCTCCGGCTGTGCATTGATCGTTATCCCAAAATAAACCACAGAATCAACGAATCTGGAGTCTGATTTATTTACATTCTTGGAGCAGAGCACCTGCGCCTTACCGACATTTAAACGATAACCTGATTGTCCACCAAATTTGCTCGTAATGTCCACCACTTTGCGCATAGCAGCGTCACGGTCGGTGGTAATGACAGCCAAATCATCGGCATATGCCAACATTTTTGTTTGAAATCCCATCGTAACTACCGGTTTGATTATTTGGCGTATTAGAGGATCGATGTAAAGTACAAATAAAATGGGTGAGCATGGGCATCCCTGCCTTGTCCCCCTTGTAATAAAGATCTTATCCGAGCTCTCACCCATCATTTGGATTTTCGCGACTTGGGTAATGTACATAGCCTGAATAGCCTTCATAAACCTCAGTCCAAACCCCCTTTCAACAAGCACACCCCACAGAAAATCCCATCTGACGCGATCAAAAGCTTTCTCCGCGTCTAGGAGGATCATTGCGACCCCGCCCTCCCCGGCAGCATGAATATCAAACAATGTAATAGCTCGTCTGATATGATCGGTGGTTCCCCTACCGGGAATAAAACCGGGGAAAAAACAAAAAAGAAGAGGCAGTTACTAAAGAAGTGGAACTTCTCAAACCAAGAAGTGAAATGTATAACAACTTGAGGAGAAAGGAACATACAGCCCTCAAGTCTCTGAATGCTAGATGCAACATCATTATCAAGCCGGCCAACAAGGGCGGGGCCACTGTCATACAAGACAGAGAAACCTACAGAGATGCATGCTTGACCCTACTGGCCGAAGAAAGATATTACAAGAAGAAGATCTCTAGAGACCCTACTGTCCGTCTCCAGAAAGATATTGAGACAATGACCCAGGAAGCACTTGACAAGAATTGGATCACAATAAATGGACGGGATTTCCTCATTTCAAAAGAACCCAGGGTTCCATTATTCTATACGCTCCCTAAGATTCATTAGGGCAAGGTCCCCCCTCCTGGTTGACCCATGGTATCAGGGATTGGATCATTATTAGAACCTCTGTCCAAATATACTGATTGGTTTCTCAGACCCTTGGTCTCTAGGATAAAATCATATGTCAGGGACACAAAACATCTACTGAATCTCCTCACAGATCTGGAGTATGACCCTAAAGTGAACACCATGGTCTGTTTGGATGTAGAGGCACTGTATATGAGCATTCCGCAAGATGAAAGTCTAGGTGTCATCAAAAACATACTGCAGAATGAGGACTGGCAGTGGGACGCACCTGTTGAGTGGATCTGTGGAAATCGCAAATAATCTCTGTTAGCATAAGCTGAAACCATCTTCTTTGTGGCATCCATTTTGTCAGCTATGTAATTCTTCTATACTCTGCTGCTCAGCTTTTTCCCTGCCTGTGCTGTCTATTTTAGTTAACTTCCTGACTCATCTAAAAGCAATATGCATGCTAAAGAGTATGTAGCTGCCAGTACACCTGGTCTCAGACTCAACTGTCAATCTCTTAGTGCTGCCATAAGCACTCCTGGTAAGGTTGTTGAAGCGGCACTCTTGATTTTGGATTTGCTTGGCCAAGATTCTGGTTTGGTTTGGTTTGTTTGTTTACCTATTGCAATAGTTAAAGTCAGGTAATGTGGAGATTTTTCTCTACTTTGATATATCTGGGATAAGTAATATTTTACTATAATTTGGCAGCATGCCTGCTCCTAGCGCACTTCGTAGTTTGTGTTGTTGTCTTGGAGGTACCAAAATGGATTCAGAAAGAAGTCAGCCGGCTGCCCCAGAGGGGACACCTAATAGACATATGTACATTAAATCCAGTATTTCTTCCATAATGTATAGTAAACTGTGGAACAAATATATGAGAAAGGTTCCTGATTTACGATGGCTGTGAATGGGTCATTTGACTTAAAACAAATTCAATATTTAGAGCAGTGTTTATTTAAGAAGAAAACTCGACAAGATATGTTTGACTGTGTACGGATGTGGGAGAAAGAAGTGCATGAGAGAGGGAGGAAAGAAGAAACTATAGCAGAAAAAGAACAGCAAAAAACAATATATAAAAAAGCGTTAGAATTAAAAAATAAGGAAATAAAAGAAAAAGAGGAAAGGGAGCGTCCTTTAGAGGTAACTGGCCAGTACCCTATTAGGCGCCCCATTTATCCCATACTTAATAAACCTCAAGATGATTCCATCTTGTTAGATAGACCTCCACCCCTGTATAAATTCCCTAGTTCCCATGAGAATGAGGTTATCTGACGAGGAGCCTTTATCCTAAGATGAGAACGATATAGTTAAGCATGATGGGCGCCTGACTCGTTCTACTCTTCCACTCTTATATCCGCTGCTCGTAATGCGGCTCATGGGAATGCTTCCGCTCCAGAACTCATAGCAATGGTTCAGCAGTGGATAGATTTAGAGCAGTTGTATTTTGTAGAGTCATTTACTTAGGAAGTAATACTTAGTTTTAGAAAACATTCTGGTTGATCTAGAGCCTTCTGATATAAATTCTGATTATAAACAATTAAGGGAGGGCACCTTTCTTTCTTCACAGGTGCCCGATCTAATTAAGCGAACTGACGCATTCCATCTGCGAGAAGAGAAAAAAAGCAGCCTGCAAAGATACAACTGGTCAAACAGTTCAGTCCCCGGTGCGACAAGAAGGAGCTGCACCGACAGATAAAGACACTAGTGATACTGTAGTTACGTGAAACCAATGCAAGAAGCTGCACCTCTGTATGCTCCCCCGAAGGGTGTGGGCACCTAAGACGATGAAACCTCAGATGATACAAAGGGATATTTTATTTATAATTGGGTTTATACCCCTTGGGATAGAGCAGATATTATGGCTCTTAAAACTGCTTTGCCCCATCCGCGGAACAATCTGGCCGCTTTTTATGAAGAAGTGGAAGGAACTATTAGTTCCTGCACTATGACCCTGCCAGATATCGATGTTTTTTGGACTTATTTTGCCCCTTGATATGAGGAGAACAATTCGGAAGGTAGACGATATTGCAGCTTATGGTGATACTTGGTTGCATTTAGAGGACATAGATATAGCTAGAGAACATGCGCAGAAACCACAACAGGTGATATTGTAACTAAGATAAAAACTCTTACAACCCTAAGAAAATAGATTGGACAACGTTAGCGTCTTTAAAACAGAAAGTGGATGAGTCAGTTTCCGATTTCTTAACACGATTTGAAGAGACATTCCATGACTTTAGTGGGCAGTCATTGACAGATGACACGGGTAAGCATCTGTTCGTCGACAAATTTGTCGCTAACATGTTGCCAGAAATAGCTAGTCGCCTAAAGGCCAGCGAGAGTTCATGGACTACGTCTTCCCCAGTCTCCCTTTTGACTATGGCCCAGTATTATGAGCGTCAGAAATTGGAAGCAAAAGGCAAGGAGGATAAAAAGGTTAAGGATTTAAAAACAAAAGTTATGTTGGCTCAAGTCTATGGTCCAGTAAAATAAAGTGTTCCCTTGAGCGTAAATGAGTGGGAGAAGCCAGAGGGTCAAGGAAAAACAATTACAAAATACAAGTATATATAAAGAATTCTTACAATTTATTTGAAAATACAAATGTTAAAACGAGAGTGGTCCAAAGTGGAACCCACTCAACACAGATAAAACAATAAAAAGTTTTTTTAACATTCAATTTTGTCCAGCAAGATTGAATCACAAGGACAGAAAAGACTGTAAGACATGGAATTTGTGCAATACTTGTTGTATATTCGGACTCTATTGTTAACACCTAAGCTATGTGCACTATAATACAGTATATCAGCAAAGATGTCGAGATCCTGAATTATACTGGGTGAAGCGTCGTCGCGTTTCGGTGGTTTTCCACATTTTTGTCCACCTTTATCAAGACACCTTTTAGTTTCTGTTGAGGTATTGGGGTCAATATAATTGCCCTTGGAGTCCGTATGCGAGGGTTGAATCGAATTTTTATATTAATCCATTGTTGGTCGCAAATTATTAAAACTGTATATCTGGGTCGTGCTACCAATATGGTGCTCCTGTTGATATAGGTACGTGGGCATACAGTCAATTCAGAATTGTTGTGCCCAATGTGTGTTGCTGCTCTTCACTACAATGTTAAAATCCAGAGGCGCCTAAGTCTTGTCCTTGCAGAGTTAGATTCCGTTTCTCTAATAATCCGCAAAGGACTGCTCACTTCTCTGGTTACGGTTAGTCTTTAAGTTGTAGAACCAGAGGCATTAACGTCATGTCATCGTGTTATGGGATTCTTTTCCTGTTGTTTCACGACGGACTGCCTGCTTCTCTGGTTCTGATTCCATCTTGTTAGATAGACCTCCACCCCTGTATAAATTCCCTAGTTCCCATGAGAATGAGGTTTCTGACGAGGAGCCTTTATCCTAAGATGAGGACTATATAGTTAAGCAAGATGGGCGCCTGACTCGTTCTACTCTTCCACTCTTATATCCGCTGCTCGTAATGCGGCTTAGGGGAATGCTTCCGCTCCAGAACTCATAGCAATGGTTCAGCAGTGGATAGATTTAGAGCAGTTGTATTTTGTAGGGTCATTTACTTAGGAAGTAATACTTAGTTTTAGAAAACATTCTGGTTGATCTAGAGCCTTCTGATATAAATTCTGATTATAAACAATTAAGGGAGGGCACCTTTCTTTCTTCACTGGTGCCCGATCTAATTAAGCGAACTGATGCATTCCATCTGAGAGAAGAGAAAAAAAGCAGCTAGCAAAGATACAACTGAACAAACAGTTCAGTTCCCGGTGCCACAAGAAGGAGCTGCACGGACAGATAAAGACACTAGTGATACTGTAGTTACCGTGAAACCAATGCACGAAGCTGCACCTCTGTATGCTCCCCGAAGGGTGTGGGCACCTAAGACGATAAAACCTCAGATGATACAAAGGGATATTTTATTAATAATTGGGTTTATACCCCTTGGGATAGAGCAGATATTATGGCTCTTAAAACTGCTTTGCCCCATCCGCGGAAAAATCTGGCCGCTTTTTATGAAGAAGTGGAAGGAACTATTAGTTCCTGCACTATGACCCTGCCAGATATCGATGTTTTTGGACTTATTTTGCCCCTTGATATGAGGAGAACAATTCGGAAGGTAGACGATATTGCAGCTTATGGTGATACTTGGGTGCATTTAGAGGACATAGATGTGGCTAGAGAACATGCGCAGAAACCACAACAGGTGATATTGTAATTATCGGGGAACCAGAGAAGCAGGCAGTCCGTCGTGAAACAACAGGAAAAGAATCCCATAACACGAGGACATGACGTTAATGCCTCTGGTTCTACAACTTAAAGACTAACCGTAACCAGAGAAGTGAGCAGTCCTTTGCGGATTATTAGAGAAACGGAATCTAACTCTGCAAGGGCAAGACTTAGGCGCCTCTGGATTTTAACATTGTAGAGAAGAGCAGCAACACACATTGGGCACAACAATTCTGAATTGACTGTATGCCCACGTACCTATACCAACAGGAGCACCATATTGGTAGCACGACCCAGATATACAGTTTTAATAATTTGCGACCAACAATGGATTAACATAAAAATTCAATTCAACCCTCGCATACGGACTCCAAGGGCAATTATATTGACCCCAATACCTCGACAGAAACTAAAAGGTGTCTTGATAAAGGTGGACAAAAATTTGGAAAACCACCAAAACGCATCGACGCTTCACCCAGTATAATTCAGGATCTCGACATCTTTGCGGATATACTGTATTATAGTGCACATAGCTTAGGTGTTAACAATAGAGTCCGAATATACAACAAGTATTGCACAAATTCCATGTCTTACAGTCTTTTCTGTCCTTGTGATTCAATCTTGCTGGCCAAAATTGAATGTCAAAAAAACTTTTTATTGTTTTATCTGTGTTGAGTGGGTTCCACTTTGGACCACTCTCGTTTTAACATTTGTATTTTCAAATAAATTGTAAGAATTCTTTATATATACTTGTATTTTGTAATTGTTTTTCCTTGACCCTCTGGCTTCTCCCACTCATTTACGCTCAAGGGAACACTTTATTTTACTGGTTAGTCAACCCTATTTCCCTTGACTCTAGTTAAGGGGTACCTCTCGTATTTACCCTCAAGTCTATGGTCCACCATTTAGAGGGAGTGGTAGAGGTGGACTTGCAGTATATACCCCTGGTGTACCCTCTTTCTCTCGAGCAACTTTGTCTTCTGATCAGTTTGCTTATTGTAAAGAGTTTGGACATTGGTGTTCTGAGTTCCCCCTTTTGCGAGGTCAGCAGTATCAACAGGGTAGAGGAAGCATGAGAGGACGCCCAGGAAATTGAGGACAAAGGGGAAGAATAGGAAATTGTACCAGATTTGATGCAGCTGAGCACAACCCAAATTATTCTAATACCTTCGATTGGCGAAATCAATATCAAATGTCTGATCATTCGACCGATGGTCTTGGGGATTCAAATTATGCATAGGAATGCCTAGGATGGGGTAAGAAACTGGTTGAGGTGCCAGTAGATCAGACCGTAGTGCTCTGTCTAAAATCTAAAAAATTGGTTCCTAGGGCTTTCCTCTCTGGCGCAATGATAACATCGATAGGACACCTATGATCTGGATCTTGTTCAAAAGGTCACAGGCCCTACACATCAGGCTTGTCACACGTTGGACCTCCTCTTCTCAAACTCCCCTGACATCATGGTAGCCTCTCCCATTCCATTACTTTGGACAGATTACCACCTACTGAAATTCACTTTTTTCATGGCCTTAACCAAATTGGCACTGGAAAGCGAACTTACATTACGCAGGCCATTGAAAAAAATTACATTACCTATGTTTTTAAAAAACTTTCACTTTGATTTGGTATCTCTGCCCATGAGTGCAAATACAGCAGCACGACATTTCGAAAATGCCATAGAGACAGCACTCAACAAAATTGCCCCCTTGAGTAAAGTCAAGTGTAAGGTTAGAACTGCCCCTTGGTTCATAGAGCAGTTAAAAACCAGTAAGTATCTGTGCAGAACTGCAGAGAAAAAATGGCGGAAAAGCAAAGATCTGGCCGACCGAAAAGCATATAAAATATTGCACTCCAGATACATGAGTGACATAAAGGCGACAAAGAGGGCTTCCCTTATGGAACGGATAAATAAAGCTGAAAATTCTTCCAGAGAACTTTACCAAATTTTGAAAGACTTCACTACCTCCAGAAACCCGTTAGAAATACTGAATTCCCAAGAGTGGACAGGAACTCTTTCGAAATTTTTCGAGGATAAAACAACTGCCATTCACCTCTCCTTTCCTCCTCTTTCTAACATAACGCAGCCTGAAGTCTTGACAAATTTGTCTCCTGACCCGCCATATGTTTTGAATGAGTTTGAAAGACTTGACAGCAATGCGATCATGTCGGCCGGGCTGAAAATAAAGTCTGGGTCCCCCACTGATCATATCTCTCCCAAACTTTTTCCACACTTGCTCCTGTGCTGGTGGAACATCTGACCGGTCTATTCAACAAATCACTTTCGGAAGCAGACTTTCCTACTACATGGAAAGCAGTTAGAATAAGACCAATCTTAAAAAAGCCCACGGCCGATCCTAACATCCTACTAAATTATCGGCCCATCTCATTACTCCCATATTTCGGAAAAATGCTCAAATTCCTTGTTAACAAACAGCTTGTGAGCCACCTTGAAAATCAAGGACTCCTAGACCCTTCACAATCTGGCTTTAGGGCATCACACAGCATGGAGACAACGCTGGTCGAGGTTGTGGACAATATCAGATTGGCTTTAGACCAACGCCAATCAATCATTCTTGTCCTGCTCGACTTGTCGGCGGCCTTTGACACCATCTTGCATTGCATTCTAATTCAACGGCTGTGGGAGATTGGTGTCAGAGGAACCGCCCTAAAATGGTTCACTAGCTACCTACAACAGCTGTCCAGATTGAAAGGAACGTAGCAGGTGAAAGACCTGTAAAGATGGGTGTACCACAGGGTTCTTCTTGAGCCCAATGCTTTTTAATGTCTACATGACACCACTGGCCAGAGTGATCAGAGCCTATGGCTCTGATGTTCTGTCCTATGCCGACGATATCTAGATTTTAATCACACTGGGTCCAAATCCAAATGAAACCAAACGTTTCAAAAACTGCCTGACCCATGTTGAGAAATGAATGAATACCAACCACCTTCAGTTAAATGGCAGCAAATCAGAAATCATGCTTTTCGGCAAAGCTGCAGAACACTGGACCAACGACTGGTGGCCAGCTAATTTGGGAAACTGTCCAACGCCCAAGTAATCAGGCCGGAACCTGGGTGTCTACATGGATAACAAATTATCCATGACAAAACAAATTAATTACATTGTGGGCACTTGCTTTGGACTAATGCGTAGCCTGAGGAAAGTTTGTAAGTGGATCCCTGTTGAGGCCCGGAAACCCCTAGTCCAGGGTTTAATCATAAATAGAATGGACTATGGGAATGCACTTCTATTCTCTATAAATGAACATCTTTTGAATAGGCTCCATGTTCTTCAGAACACTGCAGCCCGGCTGATTCTCAATCTTCTGCAAAGATCCCCATCGGCCCCCTGTTTAAAAAGCCTTCACTGGCTTCAGGTAAAAAAGAGAATTCTCTTCAAAACCTTATGCTTGGTCGACAAAAACATGTATGGAAACGGTCCAAAATACTGGTCTCAAAAGCTAAGATAGTATAAGCCTCAAAGAGAACTCAGATCTAGTAATGAGTCACGACTGACGCCCCGGAGAATACAGACCTCCAGAAACGGAGGTCGTGCGTTCTCTTTTCTTGCCCCCGCCTCAGGGAATAAAATGCCTCTTAATCTCCGCATCATCCCTGAACACAGCTGTTTTTGCAAGAAGCTAAAGACTTGGCTATTTGCATATTAGACCACCTGTTTCTCTTGTCAGAGCCGTCTGCAAGTGCCATGAGACTCCCCGGATGTGATTTGTGCGCGATACAAATGTCCTTGTCTTGACTTGACTTGACACCTACACTTTGCCCACTGTCACAGCCACTTGCATTTAGTCCTGATAAAATCACTGCAGCATGTCCATTTTTGCTTTCCCCTAACACCCCGGATAACATTGTGGGTATCGATATGCTTAAACATTGCTACAATACGTTGTTCCCCAGAAGGTGTGCGTGTTATTTTAAATGATAACTATCCAATGGTTGAGAGGTCTTGTCTCATTGAAGAGGACGTTGCTCTGGCATCGTTACCTAGTACTTTGTGGGCTAAATCAGATACTGATGTGGGAGAAATAGTTATTCTATCAGTACATATACAAGTGAGAAGGAGCTTCATTGCCGCGACTGCCCCAATATAAAATATCTTGGGAAGGAGAAGAAGCATTAATACATATTGTTCAGGATTTGATCAGAGTGGGGGTTGTGAAAGAAGTCCTTTATAACATTTGTAATAGCCCTATTCTTCCTATTTTGAAAAAAGACACTGACACTAAAATGTATAGATTCATCATTGACCTACGAGAAGTCAACAAAAGTGTAGTGCCCCAATATCCGGTAGTTTCTGACATCACAACACTTCTAACTATGGTTCCTCCTACTGCAACTACATTTAGGGTCATTGATTTGAAAAATGGATATTTCTCAATACCTATTCATCCTGACAGCCTCTATTTGTTCAGCTTCACTTTGAATAGTCTGTCCTTCAGATTCTTCAGAGCACCACAAGGGTATATAGAGAGTCCTAGCATTTATAGCCAGGCATTGAAAAGACAGCTTAATTCCTTTGATGTACCAAAAGGGGTGGCTCTTATTCATACTTCACATGGGACACAAATAGTGCATGGGGAATTAGTACATAATCTCCTTACTGCCTTGACATATCCTAAGAAAGTGGCAATTGTTAAGTGTAGTGCACACAAGAAAGTGACTGATAAAATAGGAAAAGGAAATGCCTTTACAGATTACACAGCTTGTGAGACTGCAATGCAACAACGTACTACATCTATGTATGTATTTAAGTCACAGGCTGAATGTTGGCATGATGCCAGACAAGAGGTGCTGTAAATGCAACAATCTGCCTCTGTCGATAAATTAGACCAATCGTCCAAGGAGGGAGCATTGGACGATGAGGGCTGTTGGAGGAATAAAGAAATGACCAAATGGAAGTTATCCTCAGTCTATTTACATCCTATGATTCACATGGCACATGGGCTGGCACATGTTGGAGCATCCTCAATAGCAAAGCAACTTATGCAAGTTTGAGATCATCCAGAGACTGTTGGTACAGCTAAGAAACTAGTCCAGTCATGTCTGATTTGTCTTCAGTATAATCCTAGAAATGGAACACAAAGTCCAGCAGGAGGGTTTGCAACACCTACTTCACCTTTTGAGGTTCTGCAAATGGATTATATCCAGCTTGAACGCTGTAATAATCTGAAGTATGTTCTAGCAGTGATTTGTGCCTTCAGTAAATTGGTGGAGGCATACGCCATAAAAGATAATACAGCTCTTACTACAGCAAAGGAGTTTTCCCCCAGATTCGGCATTTGTTTACTTTTGTGGAGTGACAACGGACCCCATTTTATTGGGCAAGTTGTTGAGTATCTTATGAAAGGGTTGGGAACTAAGCAAAAGTTTCATGCTGCTTTTCACCCATAATTAGCAGGACTAGTGGAACGTTACAATTCTACCATCAAACTAAAATTGTCCAAAATACAAGCTTCCACATCTTTGAAATAGCCTGATGCACTGCCATTGGCTTTACTATCTATTAGATCGGTACCACATACACGATCTGGCCTCACACCATATGAGGTGGTTTTTCGAAGGGAATGAATATTTGGGGGATTCCTAAGCCACGCCCTATACATGATGTACCCAATGTATTGATGAACGACTACTTGTCTTAGTTGGCTGACAGTTTGTCTTCTATTTATCAAGAGGTTCGGGAGACTCTTCCAGACAGGTCGCAAGGTGAGGGCCACTGCTTGCGCCCTGGAGATTGGGTGCTGACAAAATACTTCGAGAGAGCCAGCTCCCTAGTACCCAGATGGCGAGGCGCTGAGCAGGTGCTCCTGGCTACCTGGACTGTGGTTCGAGTGACCAACCGGAAGAAATGGGTACACGCAACTGTTTTGCAGGATCTAGTGATCCCAGCTATGTTGGCAAATCCCTGCGGCATCCTGGACACCGAGAAAGGACAAGCTACATCACCTGAAGGACCCGAAGAAGTGTTCCCGGACCACACGATCCCTGGTGTATCTCGATATCAGCTTTGACCCCGGAATTAAGACACTTTGTTGCTGAAAAAGACTGTTTGAGCCACTGTCCTGGGTGGTTAAAGACTGAATACAAAGGGGGTAGTCTTTTATTGACTGCTCGTCTCGACCTCAGTGAAGAAACCAATGTCTGCCCAGGACCTTAAGGCACTATCTGTTTTCATGTTCATCGACGAGATGAACCTGTCCAAGGAGAAGAAGCAAACCGCTGCAAGAGTTTGTGATCGAAAGAGTATTTTCATTATTGGACTCACTTCGATTGTTGTTCTCATTGCTATAATAACATGAGTTGTAGAGGGAGTAGCTCCTGCTCGAAAACTACTTACTGCTACGACTCCCCTCCCCATTGAACACCATCATTTCACTCTTCCTTATCAAGAGCAGAAGCATAGACTGTCTTATCTCAACAATACGTTCATTCAAATGTTGCATCACACCCATATTGCTACAAACATTACTATTTATTTATTTATTTATTTATTTTGCATCTTGTACCGCGCAAACTAAAACCCGAAGGTGTCAACTAACTGTTGGGTGTGTGGAATGATGCCAGCTCATCAGAACAAGCATTGGCATAGCCAATAGGTCTTGCTTTTGGGACCTTATAAGTATTGAGTTATGCAGCACAATATCCTTGGTGCAACAACATTAACTGTTGAATGGTTAAACACTTATAAGGTCCCAAAGGCGAGACCTATTGGCTATGCCAATGCTAGTTTACTTAGGAATGTCAATGTTACTCGAGGCATTGGCGAAATATATTTCGCGTAATACGATATTAATGTCCTGAAAATTATGGAAATGTAGAACATTTTTAATTTTGCATCAGACTCTGAAAGTCTGTTGCGGCAGATACATCTGACCAAACATTAGTCGGCCCTGTACTACAGGTACAAGATTCGAATCCCTAAGCAAAAAAAAAAACAACACGAAGCACTCCTTCACATTTCTCTTGGCGCTAGGTCTTTTTACTGGTTAGGCATCAGATACACAGTTGGACTGTGCAGGCCTGATGGGGGTGGGTGGGGAGTAGAACTAGCTGCCTGAGCAGATACACTAGCTTTCAACCTATGCAGTTGTCAGTGAGACAGACACAAGCCCCAGGGCCCGCGCATTCTCATCATGGACCAGAGAGATGCTGAGAGTCAACACAACAGAAGGGGAGTGGAGAGAACCAAAATTACGTCATTGCTGGCTCCCTCAAAATGGAGCATCCTTATTTTTTTTATTTGTCACGGTTGTGTCACTATCGGCCCTCTTTATATTTTGGAAGTGATACCTCTAAGTACGTATACGAGTGCACGCACATCATTCATTTATTGCAGCGACTATGTTTCAAATACTTTCTTCATTCCATCAGGGCTGTCTATAAATGTGCTCACTCAGTACATTGCAATCCTGGGGCAATGTTGTCTCTTGTAGGTAGTAAGTTCGGTTGCCACTGGTCTGAGAACAGTGCACATCTCGATATGCACAATACTTCCTGCTCGAGGGCTTTTTTTCTGTAGTTTTTATATAGTGAAATCTTGGTCACATTTTATTTTTTAAACACCATGGGGCAGATGTATCATCCGTTTTTTTTTGTCGCAAACACTGCGATTCGCAAAAAAGCAGGGTTTGCAACAAAATAATCGGCAAATGCGATGTATGATGAAAATTTCATCGCAAAATTAAGAAATCGCAAAATTTGTGAGTCCTTAATTTTGCGCAAGCATTTAAGGAATCGCAAAAAGCGATTCCTTAAATGCTATGTAAGAAGCAATCAAGTTTTGCGATTTCACATTAAGAAATCGCAAATTACCACCAACTTGTAGTTGGTGGTAATTTGCGATTTCTTTTACAAATGCACTTTTTGGCATTTGTAAAGGTGTCATGTGGCGCTCATACATGCCCTTAGGGCATGTATGTGCGCCATATGCGCACACATGTAAATATCAGAGATGCAGCAGGTTGTCCTTAAGACACCCTTGCACCCTTGAAGTTCGCAGCGCCTATGGATGCCAGCGCCTCACCTTGGATGTGGCAGGAACTTTGGCTTCTACTGTGATGGTGACTGGAAGTCTACCTGGGCATCTATTGTAGTGTCTGGCAGCACATTCTGCTGTTACTGTGGTTTTCACCAGCATTCTTGAGCTCTAGTGTCTTGGTTATCAGCATTCCCTGGCCTCTTCGGAGGTGATTGACAGTGCTCCTACGCTTCCCCTGTTTGACAGCTTGCTTGTGCTGCCCAGGGTGGTTGGCAGTGTGAGTGAGTTTCTGCTGTTGTGTCAGACAGGATGTCGTAAATAAAGCGCTATATTACATATTAACTCTCTGGTAGTTTATTGTAGGAGAACAGTAGAGTGCAACTCTAGCGTCTGCTGACCAGCTCAAACTGACTCACACAGAACACCGAGCGTAGAGTTAGAACTAACTCCATTCTGGAACACAAGAAGTACATGAGGAGAAAAGGGTCAAACTAGTAATAGGCAAATACATTTACAACACATCTTCCTTCTTTACAAAAACAAAAAACAATAAGTGCAAGAGAAAAAACAAAAGCAAGAAATGAATCACAACAATAGTCATTGAGATATGCTGGTGGTTTACGGTACCGTGTAACTCTGGTATTAGCCTCAAAAGAAGAATTTTGAGTGCAAGAATTGTCAGTTGAAACACTTGGAACACTCGAGGAACCAGAATCAGACGCATCACCACCACCAATACAATTCTTGTCAACAGGAGATGAAAATGAAACAGGGTGTTCTGAAGATGATAACATATAACCACTATTCCCCTTGTCAGAAAACAAATCAAAAGAATCCTTCAAAGCATTATCAGGAGAAAACGATGCACTTTTCTGATACAATGCAACTCTCCTGATATTCCACTTTTCTCCATTCAAAAGTACAACCTAGGGGCCCATTAGGATGTCGGGCGAATTTCCTCCGCCAGGGTAGCGGTGGCCACCACCACCCTCGCGGAGGCAATCCGCCCGACATCCTTCCCTGCATCCCCCCCCCGCCATATTACGATGGCGGAGGGGACCACAGCGGTGGGAAACACCGCCCGCCTGTTTTCCGCCGCGGTCGCCTTGCGATTTTTTCCGCCCGCCATCCTAATGGACCTCTTATAGGATGGCGGGCGGAAAAAGTCCGCCCGCCACCCTAACGGACATCGGGACCGCCTGCCTGAAGGGCGGGGGTCCCTACATTGGCATTAGGATGCACCCGCCACAGTGGCGGGCGCATTCCTCAAATTAACATTGTGGCCACAATGTGAAAAACACGAACGGTGCCTGCCGCTGCGATTATGCAAATGCAGGGGGGTACCACAGGTACCCCCCGTGTGCCACCCCCCTTTGGCCGTCACTCTGGGGGGCCCCCAGGGGCCCCCCAGAGTGAACACTGCATGCCTTTCCGTGGTGCCACGGACAGGCATTGAAAAATGCCTATTCTAATATGGCTGGCGGTGTCTGATAGACACCGCCACCATGTTATCCCTTTTCCGCCCCTGCCGCAAGGCGACCGGGGCGGAAAACAGGCGGGCAGTGTTTCCCACTGCTGCGGTCCCCTGCGCCATCGTAATATGGCGGGGGGGAATGCAGGGAAGGATGTCGGGCGGATTGCCTTCGCCAGGGTGGCGGTGGCCACCGCTACCCTGGCGGAGGAAATCCGCCCGACATCCTAATGGGCCCCATATTGTGGAAAAACTTAATTTACCTTAATGGGTCCCCTAAATTTTGAAAGACCTCTGATTATTCTCCCAGATTTACTTTCACATAATCACCTTTAGAAATGTTTGAGGTTACATTTACACTTTTGGGCATACCTGAGATTCCTGTGCTGTGAATGGTGGCGACTCCGGCTTCGACCACTGTGGTATGGAAAAGCGCCTTTCACCACTAATGAGGTGTTTGACACCACCCCACACCACCCCTAGGCTTGTATACCGATGACTGGCGCCTCTCAAGCGTCTGCTGTGGGATTTGGCAGCACACTGTCAGTGCTGCATCAACCTAGTTACTGCTGTGCAGGTTTACATCTCTCCTATACTTCGAGGAGGAGTTTGGAAGCTCATCTGTGCTCCTCGCATGAAGTTTGGCAGCCAGCACCGCTGCGCGCCCACTGTAAAGTTCTGAGTGGGCAGCGGCACTTCAGAGCGAGGAGTTCTACCCTCCCTGTTATTTGGTGAAGCTAGTGCCTCTGACAGGATCGCCGCTCACCCCTCATGAGGTAGCATTTGCCTCAGCAGCACCGCTCTGCGCCCACTGTAAAGTTCTGGATAGGCAGCATTTCACTCTACCTGTCATCCAGTGAAGCTTTGGCCCTGAAGCGCTTCTGACTGGATTGCCGCTCGCTCACCCCTCGTGAGGTAGCATTTGCCTCAGCAGCACCGCACGCATCCACTCCGGCTCTGCGTCACTCCACTGTGTCACGTGCGGGAAGCTTCAGCCCTCAATGCATCTTATCTCTTCTGGGGAAGAACATGAGACTTGGCTGTCATGAATCGGCGTTGTATTTGCCGGGACTCCGTGGAGATTCCCGGGTGTTCCCAGTGCTGGGGCTTACTGCCCTGCTCCCCATCTGCGAGATTAGACCACCATGTGCGTCAGACCTCGTGAGGGAGCCACATCCTGTCAGCAGCGGGTATCTAAGCTTCTGCTTGTGAAGCATGGCAATCACTATCGAAACGAGCAAGTGCAGGTGCTCACTGTCTGACAGTGCCGGGCCATTAAATCACTGCTTTCTTCCACAAAAATAAATTCCTCCAGTAAATGTCGACGGCCATGTGACACTCCGCCTTTTTTAGCAATGATTGGAGAGGACTGAATAAGAGCTGCTTTATACACACAGCAAGGTTTACCAGGATCTCCGTCAATAATTTTTTTTTTCTGTTAACCACAAGCGTGTTAAGCACCTAATGCCAGACACAACGAGAAAAACAAATGCGCGCCCACGCCTCGCGCTAAAGGAGGAGGCAGCAGGGGGAGGGGAGACAGGAGGGGGCCTGCGCCTGTTTCCCTTGCGGGAGTGAGCAGGGGCACCATATGTTTGCAAGTTACAAAGATATGGTGTCAAACCTTGCTCCTGCAAGGGAATCGCCAGACGTGCACGCGTTGCCATTAAAAGCAATGCAACGCTGAAAAGGTGCATTGATGGCTAAAGGTCTTTCTCCTATGCAGCGCATAGGCGAGATCTAAAAAGGGAGGGACGCCTTTCATTCATTTGCCGTTTTCGCACAATGGCTCCTGTAGAGCCTGGTTTGCATTGTTGTGGGCCTTTGAAGTTACTAAGATTTCTTATGCTGATGTAGAAAGACTAAACTTTCAGTTAAATAAAGCTTGTTAACCTGATGAGAAAGGAGATCCACAAGCTAAAGGAACTGTATGGGAAATGGAGTAGAATCGTCGAGGAAATTCCACTGTGCGCTATGTTTTCCCTAACACTCGAACTATCAAGGGTAATGGACCTTCTGTTATTGCTGTTACTAGGGCTCGAGCAGACCTTTGTGTGAGCAGTATTGGCAGTATCCCTGTAGGAAAAAGTATCTAACTATAACATTGAACATTACTGGAATAAACCAGTAGTTTTTTGTCCTCACATAACACCTATTTCATTTGTGGAATTAAAGGTTATTACCGCCTACCTATTGGGTGGTCCGATAGCTGCTTTGTATCCTTTTTGCTACCACCTGTGTTTTTGGCACCTTCAACCTACCATAAAGATTATAAACTGTATAATGACATTTCTAAAAGCCGATTCAAGAAGACAATAAACAATGATGAGGTGGATCAAACTGATACTGCACTGCAGCAGTACTTTGACTTTAATTTGGGACTATTCTTCTTTGTTGGTGCAGCCTTAAACAGCAGAAAGATAAGGCGCTTGACACGTGTTGTGGAGGCTGTAACCAATCAGACAGCCATGGCACTTGGAAATATCACAGAAGAACTACAAATTGCAAGAATTGTGGCGCTCCAAAACAGGATGGTCCTCGATGTCATCTGGCCGACCGTGGTGGAGCATGCCGCATCAATGGGAGCAGCTGATTTGTATATATCCCTGACCACGCCCCTTCAGTTTTTGAAGCGATTTCCAAGCTGCACAAAATAGCCACTGAAATCCATCAGGATTCAGGGACATGGATTTTGACTGGATGGCAATGGACTATGTTTACTGTATGGGGCTGGAAATTATTGTCAGCCCTATGTATATTTCTTGCTATTCTCTTTATTTGCTGCCTCTGTATACAATGTGGCCCGATGCTCAGTTCCCTATGTATTTCTACTTGTACCTCATGTATACCGACTAAACGAAATGTCACTAATGTAAATGCTAGCTTGGCAATGGACCAATAAATTACTGAATTAATGCAGATAGATGTGCACAATGTGTTCCGTACTCCCTCAAAAGTATAGGAAGATGTCTTCAGCATATGCTAAAAGGGGCATCTATGGAAATCGCAAATAATCTCCGTTAGCATAAGCTGAAACCATCTTGTTTGTGGCATCCATTTTGTCAGCTATGCTATTCTTCCATCCTCTGCTGCTCGTCTTTTTCATTGCCTGTGTTGTCTATTTTAGTTAACTTACTGGCTCAGTTTAAAGCCATATGCATGCTAAAAAGTTTGTAGCTGCCAGAACACCTGGTCTCAGGCTCAACTGTCAATCTGTTTCATCCAAACATGGGCTTCTTCAGGGCAATACGATAATGATATGAGTTTGATCCTCAGTAGCTCAATTAAGAGCGGAGAATAAAACAGTTCTATGACATTAGGTAGAGCTCTACTAGACACGCTGGCTACAGGAAGCGCACCGGACACGGCTCCAATCAATTTCACAGCGTATACCGAAATACAGTACCTCGCTTAAATATAGAACTTTTCTCCTCCACAAGAACTCTTCATAACGTCATAGAACGGTTTTATTCTCCTCTCTTAATTCAGCTACTGAAGATCTAACTCATATCATTATCGTATTGCCCTGAAGAAGCTCATTATTAGGCGAAACTAGCATATGTATTTATTTTTTATGGTCTATAATCATTTGAGGTAGGCAATATCACTTTTTGATGTAGTTACCAGACCAGGTTGTGCAGTCTCCTAAGACCCAGCTGCTTTCCTTTTTTATACTTCAACTGTCAATCTCTTAGTGCTGCCATAAGCACTCCTGCTCCCCCTCCCACTTTGCTGACTAAGTGATTTCCCTTTTGCCCATGTTTGTCTGTAGTTATTCCTGTGTAGGCCTTTACCTTCTATTTGTAACTGCATGCTAACCAGTGCAAAAAACTATATACAAACCTGCAGACAAGAACAGTCTATTACGCTTTGATAGCGCACATTCCCGGCCAATGCGAGAAAATGTACCTATCCGACAGTTCCTTAGGATCCGAAGAAACTGTTCTGATTTAGAGGCCTATAAGAAAGAGACCGGAAGATTGACCCTTAATTTACAACAAAAAGTCTATCCAAAAAAAGTCATAGCTCAGGCCCGTAAAAGGTCCTGTAACACTCCTAGGACAGCACTACTAGAAACAAACACGAGGGCAGAAGTCAACTTACTCATATCTGTTACCACTTACAATTCCTCATCAAATGTGATAAAGAAAATTGTAAACAATAAGTGGTCAATCTTGACATCTAACAAACTCACATTTGATAAACCCATGTTTTCTTTTAAACGAAAAAAATGTTTGAGGAATACACTGGTACACACAGACACGTATAAACCGAAACTTAGTAACCAACTCACTCTGTGCAACCAACCTCCGGTGATGGGTCATTACCCGTGTGTTTTTTGTGTGGTGTGCCCGTTCACTGAACATACGAAGCAGATAGACCTGGGCCATGACGTGGGAACGACAGTCACATACCAATTGTAATTCCAACAATGTTGTGTACCTCATTACGTGCCCCTGCCAATTCAGGTACGTGGGTATGACCACTAGGAGGATGAAAGTACGTGTTAGCGAACATCGTAGCGCAGTCAGACAAGCAGTTTCAGCCACAAAAATAACCGCTCACTTCCTAGAGAAAGGACACACTGACCAAGATCTTAAATGGACCATCATAGAGAAAGTGAAAGGAGGTGGGAATATAGCCAGTACTGTATTAGAAAGAGAACAGCGTTGGGTGTACCGACTTGGAACGCATGAGAAGGGATTAAATGATTCCATCCCATGGAACCAATTGAACCACAGATAAATCTAAGGATTAAAGATAAGTTCCATGTCTTCCCTGGGTATTCCTTGACAGGGGTGTGAAGCCATACTGTTAATTACATCCATTCCCACTCCTTACGAAGGTACCATTGACACATATGAAGGAACAACCCCCTGTTTTCAGACGGTTCTATTCCCATCTGTCACAGCAAGATTCCGTTGTAAATATTATTGCAATCCCTAGTATGATAGCCAGGTTAGAGGCACACAAAGAAATCAGAGTACATTTGGAAAAGGCATAGAGATCCTGCATATGTAGAGGTAACACACATCCTCATGTGATTTCCTCTGCAATCTCGAGAAACGCTAGATCGTACAGTGTGGGACGGTATACAGACAAAATATTGAATCAAAAATATAGAATAGCACTAATATCGAAGTGAAAATATAGAATGGACAAAATATCGAATGGACAGAATATAGTCAACAAAAATATCGAATTTAAGGTAAGTAATTTAATATCGATTTTAATAAATATAGAAAGTCAAAATATCAAAATATATAATATAGGTATTAAATATATCACATTTTTAAAGTGTTTTGTATGTTAGTACATGTGTGAAACATGTATATTTAATTTATAATTTATTTTAAGTAATTCATTTTATGTTATTTAATTTTTGCATAATTTAATTCTGTTGCGGGTTGTGGGTTTATAGGGGAATAGGGTGGGAAGTAATTTAATTATAATTAATTAAATATTTAAATTTATTTATTGGTATTTATTTTGAATTCATTGTTAATTAATTTTTAATTGGTAATTAATCAAATTTTATTTGGTAATTAATTTTTATTAATTGATTAATTGATAATTATTTAAATTTTATAAATGTATTTCCTGTAGCGGGTTGGGAGTTTATAGGGGAATAGGGTGGGAAGTTATTTATTTGTAATTGATTCAATATTTTAATTTATGTATTGGTATTTATTTTGAATGAATTGTTAATTAATTTTTAATAACTAATTAATCAATTGTTAATTGGTATTTAATTTGTATTAATAGGTAATGAATTTTAATAATTAATTTTTATTTGTATTTTTAATTGATCAATTATTATAATATATTAAATTGGTAATTACTTTTAATTAATTTTTTATTGGTATTACTATTGAATTTATTCTTATTAATATATGAAGTATTTACTTTCCCTACTGTTGCACTCACTGGAGTGGGAATAGTAATTTGTACCCCAACGCTATCCAACGTATTACCTACTGTTGCACTCTCTGGAGTGGGAATAGTCATTTTTACCCCTACGCTATCCAACGCTTTCCCTACTGTTGCACTCACTGGAGTGGGAACAGTAATTTTTACCCCTAAGCTATCCAACGCTTTCCCTACTGTTGCTCTCTCTGGAGTGAGAATCGTAATTTTTACTCTTACGCTATCCAAAGCTTTCCCTACTGTTGCACCCTCTGGAGTGGGAATAGTAATTTGTACACCTACGCTATCCAACGCTTTCCCTACTGTTGCACTCTCTGGAGTGGGAATACTAATTTTTACCCCTACGCTATCCATCGCTTTCCCTACTGTTGCACTCTCTGGAGTGGGAATACAAATTTTTACCCCTACGCTTTCCAACGCTTTCCCTACTGTTGCACTCTCTGGAGTGGGAATAGTAATTTGTACCCCTACGCTATCCAACGCTTTCCCTACTGTTGCACTCTCTGGAGTGGGAATACTAATTTTTACCCCTACGCTATCCATCGCTCTCCCTACTGTTGCACTCTCTGGAGTGGGAATATTAATTCTTTCCCCTGCGCTATCCAACGCTTTCCCTACTGTTGCACTCTCCTGGAGTGGGAATAGTAATTTTTGCCCCTAGGCTATCCAACGCTTTCCCTACTGTTCACTGTCTGGAGTGGGAATAGTAATTTTTACCCCTACGCTATCCAACGCTTTCCCTACTGTTGCACTCCCTAGAGTGGGAATAGTAATTTTTACCCCTACGCTATCCAACGCTTTCCCTACTGTTGCACTCACTGGAATGGGAATAGTAATTTTTACCCCTACGCTATCCAACGCTTTCCCTACTATTTCACTCACTGGAGTCGGAATAGTAATTTTTACCCCTACGCTATCCATCGCTTTCCCTACTGTTGCACTCTCTGGAGTGGGAATAGTAATTTTTACCCTCCTGTTATCCAAGGCTTTCCCTACTGTTGCACTCTCTGGAGTGGGAATAGTAATTTTTACCCTTACGCTATCCAACGCTTTCCCTACTGTTGCACTCTCTGGAGTGGAAATAGTAATTTTTACCCCTACGCTATCCAAAGCTTTCCCTTCTGTTGCACTCTCTGGAGTGGGAATAGTAATTTTTGCCCCTACGCTATCCAACGCTTTCCCTACTGTTCACTGTCTGGAGTGGGAATAGTAATTTTTACCACTACGCTATCCAACGCTTTCCCTACTGTTGCACTCCCTAGAGTGGGAATAGTAATTTTTACCCCTATGCTATTCAGCGCTTTCCCTACTGTTGCATTCACTGGAGTGGGAATAGTAATTTTTACCCATACGCTATCCAACACTTTACCTACTGTTGCACTCACTGGAGTGGGAATAGTCATTTTTACCCCTACACTATCCAACGTTTACCCTACTGTTGCAGTTGCTAAAGTGGTAATAGCAAATTTTACTCTCCCGCTATCCTACAGTAAAAAGTATTGTATATTATTAATTAATATTATGTTAATATATATATGTGTTAAAAATTGAATTTTTTTGTACTTAAATGAATTATTTAATACTTTTAAAGTTATTTAAGTATTTTTAAGTATGTTTTAGTTAATTATAGTTATTATTTCATTAACTTTAAATTACTTTTAAGACATTTAAAAAAATTCGATATTTTGACTAACTATTCTTTTTTCTCGATATTTTTGATTCAATATTTTTGTAATTACCTGTTTGTAGATAGGACTAAGATATATTTGCTTTCTATATTTTTACTTGGATATTTTTAGTATTCTATATTTTTGTATTCTATATTTTGTCGGTGATCCGTGTGGGACGTCGTTCTGAAAACATATGTTGTTTTTCAAACATTGCTTTGCAAATGGTGTCTCTAATAGTGTGTACATCATAACCGAGAGCCCGCCCCCAGACCCAAGAGTAAAGAATCAGGGGAGACAGAGTGTTAATAACTTTAGGCCCCCAAACCCACGAGTAAAGAATTAGGTGATACAGTGTGCTAAAAAACGTTATGCAACGTAGGCACACTTGGTGGGGCATTTTCCATTTTAATAACTTTATTTAAACGTCACTGTGCACAACATTCAAAACCAATGAGACATAAACTACAAATCCCCAGAGTGCTTCATGAATCCGTAGTTTACCGGTACCACAAGGTGAATGAATGAATAGGGATTTATAATGAATGAATAGGGATTTATAACGCGCAACTTAGCCCAAGGGCATCAAGGCGCGTAAAAAACAGATATGAACGCATCAGGTCTCAGAACACCGGGTCCATGGTTAAGGATAAGCCTTTCAGAAAAGCCAGGTTTTCAAATCCCTTCGGAAGAGTGCAAGAGATGGTTGTCCTAACAAATGAGAGGGGAGGGAGTTCCAGAGCCTAGGAACCAGTGTGGAGAAGGCGCTGCCTCCCCATTTTGCCGTAGCAAATCTAGGGACTGCAAGAAGATTTTTGGTGGAAGACCAAAGGGCTTTGCTGGTTAGGTAGGGAACTAAGAGAGACCTAATGCCCTCTGGACCAGAACCATAGATAGCCCCATGGGCAAGGCAAAGAAGCTTGAAAGAGATCCTGGACTGAACGGGCAGCCAGTGAAGATCTTTCCTGGCCAGGGAGACTGAGGAGAGCCTAGGAAGATTAAGGACCAGCCTAGCCGCGGCGTTCTGGACCATCTGCAGACGGTGAACAAGACCCTTGTTCATGCCTGCATACAGTGCATTACAATAATCGAGTCTTGAGGAGACCATAGCAAACGTGGCTTGCTTCCTTGCCTCAAGAGAAAGATAACATCCGATCTTTCTGAGGGTGCTGATGATACCACAACAGGTGGACACTGTCCTACTGACCTGACGGTCAAAGGAAAGTGCTGTGTCAATCAGGACCCCCAGGTTCCTGGCAGAGTGGGAAGGTAGAGGGCAGTCCCCAAGGCAGTCCGGCCACCAGTCTTTAGACCAGATATCCTGGCCACCCCCGAAGATCAGGACCTCGGTCTTTTCTCCATTCAGTTTTAGGAAGTTTTGGACCATCCAGCTGGAAACGGCCTCCATGCAAGATCTAAAGTTGAGGGCAGAGTCATTCACCGACTGTGTTAGGGAGACCATGATTTGTGTGCCGTCGGCATACGACAACACCTCAAACCCATAAGATCTCACTACCCTGGCAAGTGGGGTGTTAGAACTGGCTATTTCTGGTTGGCTAAGGCTGACGCCAAAGCTAGGCAGAAACCACCATTCTAGTCAGGGCCAGGGAGTCACACGCCAAGATAACCCCTGCTCACCCCCTTGGTAGCTTGGCACGAGCAGACAGGCTTATCCCGGAGGCAATGTGTAAAGCATTTTTGCCAGCACACAACAGCAACAACATCCTAGGCACACCACAAAAGGAACTCCACACAAGGTTATATAAAAATAACTTCTGTATTGTAAAAACACATCAGATAGAAGTCACACATGTACATTGTGCCAACTGGCACGGGCAATATTCACAAGGGATTATTTACAGGACAGGCCCACATGAGCCACTGTCAGAATCATCACTTTTAGAAATAGCACTTCTAGAACTTAGAATAAGTATAGCACAAAATAACAGTTATAGATCACATCCAGTAACTACTGGGAACAGGTAAGTACCACCTACGCAACCTTAAACACCTTAGGAGAATGTCACGCAGGGAACCAGGACCTCACTAGGACCACCTGTACTAGAAAGAACAACCACCTAAGAATAAAATACATTTAGGGGTATAGGTAAGAACACATTATATATGATGCAAAACCAACATTCAGAGGTGTAGGGAAGGAAAAACACATGATGCATAAAACATACATTCAGCTGTGTAATAACATAGCACATGATGCATCACTCACACATTCAGAGGTACCGGAGAAAATCACATGATGCCTAAAACATTCAGAGGTGTAAGGAAGGAAAAACACATGATGCATAAACCAACACATTCAGAGGTGTAAAATCAAGGAAAAAATGAGGGAGTGCAGGAACTGCCTGCACTGTTTCCAAAGGCACTCCAGTGGGAGAATATACTCCTGAGTTATGGTTACCTTATAAGGTTTCTCACATTACAAATGAGCGTAGTCTGTTGTAATCCTTATTTATTGTAAGTTCATTTACTCGATGAGTCACATATTATTTCATCATAGTGACAAATTAGTGCAGCAATATGTCAATTGTATTTATTCATAATGTCCAATGATCAATGCATCTTCCCTATGCATTTCGGGCGGAGCCCTTCATCAGGGGATAGCAAAAGATCTGTGAATAAACATACTAATGTCAGGAAGGGGAGCTCGCAACCACGAGGTAAACAAGGTAATCTAGAAAATAAGGTTAACCCAAGCATGCATATTCCGATGCTTAAAGAAGTGAAAAAAGTCTCCGAGTGGTCAAGTGCGTGGTGAAAAATGAAAGAGACCGAGTTATTGGTGAGGAAATCGTCACTAATACACCCGTTGAGTGCAAACTAAATTCAAATTAGAACACGAGTAGACCGGCAAAACGAGGCAGTCTATCATTTAAAACATCCCAAGCTGACATGCATTAGAAACAAAGCGGTAACAGGTTAAGTTAGATAACCGAGAAAGTGGTAGTCCGAGAGAGTACTGAAACGCGCTTACCAGGTGTTGGAAACAGCAACGCACGACATGCGGGGCTGCCGAATGTTAGTGTGAGGTCGGGATGAATGCGGAAGTAAATACGTGGATGGAAAACTGAATATAGAAAACGGACTTCCGTGAATATTAGTAACGCGAGGAACATGCCGATAATCAAGAGTGAATTTGGGAAAACATTCAAAACATGATAATGGCCGTGGCCTAATACTCTACTGCATCAACAGAGTCAGTGTGTGATAAACAGACAGAAAAATATATTGGTCAACGTATATCAGCAAAATAACATTGTCGATCGACTATAGCGGCCATCTTGGAATGGTCAATCGCATTATTTATTAACAATGGGTACCATCGTGAAACTAAACAGCGTGTATACATCGTGAATAGTGAGAAAAACAGAATAAATGAAATTAAGAGGAACATGAGTAAACAGTAGAGAAATAGAAAATGGATGGGGACCAGAGGTGGGGAGGAGGGTTGCCAGAAGGTGGTGTAATGGTAAAACGAAAAAGAGGGTAAAAACTGGATAAGAAGAGATTAGATGGGTAGACAAAAAAAGAAGTAAGCCATAGGGTAATTACGCAATGGGTATAGAACAAGAATACGGAATGTTAACATGTGAGTACAGAAAGATGGAAGAGGAAATATATACATTGGGACAACAACTCATTATAGGAAACAACTATATTCAAGTCTGTCATTAAGGCCCTTAGGCTGGCAGGCATCCAATCTCTTGATCCAAACGGTTTCCCTCTGAAGTAGTATTTTTCTGTTATCAACGCCAGTTCTCAGTGGGACAACCTCCAATACAAGGAACCTCAGTTGGCTCACGTTATGTTGGTGTGTACTGAAGTGAGCTGCCAGAGGTGCTTTAGTTGATTTGTTTCTGATGGTGCTTTTGTGTTCTGTCAAATGAACTTTGATTTTTCGTTCAGTTTTGCCTACATAAGGCAGTCCACAGGGACATTTAAGTAGATATACTACGTTTTTGGAATCACAAGTAGCATTAGTCCGTAACTTAATGGCTTTCCCTGATGATGGATGGTTTAGGATGTTGCCTGAAATGATGTTGTGGCAATGGCTGCAGTTGAGACACGGTATTGTGCCTGAATAGTGTGCAGAAAACTCTACGGGTTTAGTCTCAAGAATGTTTTTGATGTTTTTTGCTCTCTGGTATGCGAAAAGTGGTCTGCTATTAAAAATGCCCTGAAAGTCTGGTTCAAAACGTATCATATCCCAACTCTTTAAGATGATATTCTTGATTTCCTTGCTTCTTGTCGAGTACTTAGATACAAAGACTGGTCTCTGTTCACCGGTGGGTCTTGTGTGTGTGGTTAGGAGATCCAATCGAGTTTTGGTGGCTACACGACTTTTGGCTGCTTGTAATGTAACCTCAGGATATTTCCTGTCTCTGTATCTTTGGAGTATCTTTTCTTCCGATCTTACATAGGCTTCTGATTCTGAACAAATCCTTTTGGCCCTTAGTAGTTGAGAGTATGGCAAATGTGTTTTGAGCGGGGTAGGATGACAGCTGGTAAATAGTAGAGCATTATTTCTATCCGTCGCTTTAACAAATAGGTTGGTTGTAAGTTTGTTGTCCACTAGTGTCACATCTACATCAAGGAATGGTAGGCTGTGGGGGCTGATGGTGTGTGTAAACTTTATGTGATCATCCAGAGTGTTGATGTACTTCAAAAATTCAGGAATTTCATCAGGTTGGCCAATCCAAATAAGAAAAATGTCATCTATGTATCTCCATAGGGTCAAGATGTTGTTGGTCCATTTATTGTGGTTCAAAATGTGGTCAAGCTCCATACGGTGCATAAACAAGTTCGCATAGCTGGGAGCAGCACAATTTCCCATTGATGTTCCAACAAGTTGAAGATAGTATTCATTGTTGAAGGAAAAATAGCTATGGTATAGGGTGAACTGTATGAGTTCAAGTATCAGAACTTTCAAGTCGTCATCGATCGGATGGTTGAGTAGGAAAGATTCAATGGCTTCAATGCCCCTGTTATGTGGAATCGATGTGTACAGAGCACATACATCAATGGTTACCAAAGTATGTAGTTTACCTGGTTCGATGGTGACCTCTTGGAGGCGGTTCAGGAAATCGGTTGTGTCACGTAGATAGGTTGACATGGATTTGACAATATCTTGTAAGTATAAGTCAATGAACTTGCCGGTGGGCTCGTGAATGGTGTTTTTTGTAGAAACTATGGGACGGAACGGTGGACGGTTCAAATTTTTGTGAATCTTCGGAAGCATATGTATGCTTGGACATTTTGGATGGGATTGTGTGAGGTATTTGTAATCCTTATCCGTGATCGTTCCCATTGTTAGTGCTTTATCAAGAATAGCTTTGAGTGTGTTGGCAAAAACTCCAGTCGGATCGCTCGGTAATTTCATGTATAAGTTCACGTCATTGACGTGGTCACTTACACTTGTGTTGTAGAAATCGCTGTCCATGACAACAAGTGCACCCCCCTTATCCGCTTTTACTACAGGTGATGTCTGGATTGTTGACAATTTGATTTAGTGCTCGCGATTCCTTAAGTTTGAAGTTGTTGTACTTGGGGTTGGGTTTTTTGAAGTTTTCTCTGATGGAGTTCAACGTAATTGTTTCAAAAGAGTCAAATATTTTGTGACTAACTGGAGCCACAAATGTGCTTTTGCTTCTTAGGTCTTTGCACACATGTTGTATGGGCGTGCTTGTGGGGGGACACACGTTGGTGAAGAAGTGTTGAAGTCTTAAGGTCCGCATAAACTTGTATAGGCTTATCTCAGTTTCCAATTCCGAGGTGTTGTATGTAGGAACAAAAGTGGTTCCACGTTCAAGAGTCGATAGTTGTAATTGGGATAACTTCGTTTTGGATATATTGATCACGAGGGTTTTTTGCTCCTGGTTGCCTGGGCGATCGGTGTTGTTTTTTCTTTTGCGCCCAGGCAACCAGGAGCAAAAAACCCTCGTGATCAATATATCCAAAACGAAGCAGCTGGGACATCAGTAAAATTATGGCATGGGCTCTCATTAGCCCTTGAGCAGAACTGCGCCACAAGGTAGGAGCCACACAGGCTCTTGAACAAATATGCCCCCATGAGCCTCTCTCAGGGCTCTAAAACAAATATGGGCGATGAGCCTCTCTGGGCTCTAGTACCAGTATGTCCCGAACGTTGGAGTCCCCCACTGGGGACTCTGAAAACAACTGTGGCACCCAACAAAAATGCCGCCTGGATGGGGGGAGTCCCTCTCTGGGGACTCCAAGCAAAACTATGGTCCGTGGACGGGGGCTAGGCAGGGCCCAGGGATTCCCCTGGGCCCAAGCAGCAGCACGCCCCTGGTAGGATTCAAGTCAGAAACAAGAACATTTTGGAAGGGGACATAGCCCCTTTTTATACAGAGAAATCCTTTGTCTAGCAGGGTGGAGGCAGTGTGAGAACCAGCTAGAACTGGTAATAGGGAATTCCTTTCACTGGCCAGGCTAGGGACATCAGACGCACCCCAGGGAGTGGAGCCAGCATTGTGTGGGGAAAACCCAGCCTCATTCAGGACCCTCAAACCAGATGGTCAATCCACAATCAGGCCCAGGCTCACTCCTCCCCTCACATCAGCATGCTAAACATTCCATTCTCCACCGGGGCAGACCCTCCCAGACTCTTGGAGCCAGGCTCACCAGCCAGCCTCAGCCAATCACACGCCAGACACAAATTACACAAATATGCCAACTTCTAAAAGTGGCGCTTCTGCACTAGACACAATCATGCCGCATATACCATTGTGCAGCATTCAATCTCACGAGTTTGCACATACCAAACTCGACCCTGCACTCCCCACACATCAGGAACTACCATGGTCATACATATTCCCCATGCATTCCTATGGGAGGGCAGGTCACTCACCACACATACACAGAGAGCTCAAGCACTTTACACTGTACCACAGTGAAAAAGTGAGCAGAGGCCTAAAATCACCACCACCAGATTCCAGAAACAGGCTAGAAAAAAGCAAAAAGTCTTGGGGTGAACCTGTCAAAAGGGCCGGGTCCAACACAACCCACTTCCAGCCAAAACGCAGGGTAGACCAATCACTCCACTGATGGGCTTCCCTGCTTTGGGCAACAAAACACGGACACGGGCCCGCACGGCAGGGACACCCTCCGGTTTTTTGCCACTCTGAACCCACATGGTTTGCTTCAAACAATAACTCTCTGACCCAACTAGGATACCCCACTGGTACTCTCTAGCTGTCCACGGCCAGGACCAGGCCCTAGGCAATCCAAATATCACAGGTCCTAACCAATCCACAGAGTGGGGGGCAGTAGCCCCTGGCACACAATAGCCATTCTCCACTCTCCCTCTCAGTGTATCTACAACTACCACTGATCCTTCAACCTAGGGACCATACCCTCAGGCTGACCAGAGGTCACGGGCAAGAATGCCCCACCCTACCTCTACTTCTGGGTTTCCGCACCCTCACAGGGAAGCACTCACCAGAATACCATTCTCCTACCAGATCAGGGCCTCACTCCATCACTGGTCTACCACCTGGAAACTATTTCACTTCTGAGGCACAAAACACACAGCACAGTTCCTCTTCAAGCAGGCGGGGGGGACACAGCACACAGCAATGCCCCCTTTCAAGCAGGTGGGGGGACACAGCCCACAGCAAAGTCCCCTTTCCTCTACCTTAGTGGAAACAACAAACTGCAGGTGAGCCCCTGATCACACAGCAAGGGCAGCCCCCTCAGTCTCTTCAGCTGATCCACTTTGGTATAGATTCCTCTTAACCTGGAAGCTTCCTAATCTCCCAACCTAGGATCTAAACCCTCCGGTTGCACCGGAGTCAGAAGTACACCGTCCCTCTGCACCCCCTTCCAGAGTTCTGCACCCTCCCGCCTTGGAGCGGTACCCCTGGAAGCCAAACACCAGGACCGCCGGAGTTCTGGTTACAGACACTCCCCGTCCTCTAGACACAGGAAGATCCTCCTCAAATGACCTGTAAGTACAGCCTAGGCCCCTGACCTGGTGCTCCCTTAGGGAACCCTCCAGGCCCTGAGACAGGGTTTCGGGCCAACGTAAGACACACCGTCCCACTCTCACTCTGCCTCCACTGAGACAGGATGTGAGCCCCTACACCCCTACCATCCTACTGGGACCTAGCTGGGTTACACATGTACCTCTTCCCCTATACAGGATCATCAGATACACAAGCCACTACTTTTAGAATCACTCCCTAATGCCTCAGCAAGACATCTAGCACACCGTCAGACATCCACCTTCTCATCCAGTGCCTCTGCAGGACCTCCTGCACACCACCAGAGGTACACCTCCCGTGCAAGCTCCTATTATCACTAAAAAAAAAAACTCACACCAACTCCTCCAGTTCAACACACCACTTATCCACACACTCCCCCTCCAGACTGGTGAGACAGTTCCTCACTGCCTCTGACTCTCAACCTGTACCCCTTTTACTGAGCACCAGGCACCATACTCTGGGAACTGGGAATGGGACTTCACGCACTGGACACATTTTAGCTGCCACCACTGGATCCTACCATACTGTGGAATCCAGACACACACACTACACTCAGGGGATAACCATCCTCCCGAGCTAGCCATTTCTCCTCTACACTCCCTTTCTTCCATCTACCCACACAGGGACAGGAACAGGGATTGGGCACTGAACCCAGCAAGGGATTCCTAATCAATGGGAACCTCCCCCTCTACTAGCGTCCCGCCCTGTCACATTCTCTCATCTGCCACTCAACATAAAGCGCAGGAACACATTTGAAAATGACACTCTTGAGGAAAAACAAAAATCAAAAACAATAATCCCAAACATGTGACTATCTATAAACTGCAGAGTTTTGTAATGTAGCCAGCTGTCGCTGTGGGACTGCGCAAACACAAGTCCTAATCCACACCGCTGTCCAACAATGTTAGAACTGGCTATTTCTGGTTGGCTAAGGCTGACGCCAAAGCTAGGCAGAAACCACGATTCTAGTCAGGGCAAGGGAGTCACATGCCAAGATAACCCCTGCTCACCCCCTTGGTAGCTTGGCACGAGCAGACAGGCTTATCCCGGAGGCAATGTGTAAAGCATTTGCGCCAGCACACAACAGCAACAACATCCTAGGCACACCACAAAAGGAACTCCACACAAGGTTATATAAAAATAACTTCTGTATTGTAAAAAAACATCAGATAGAAGTCACACATGCACATTGTGCCAACTGGCACGGGCAATATTCACAAGGGATTATTTACAGGACAGGGCCACATGAGCCACTGTCAGAATCATCACTTTTAGAAATAGCACTTCTAGAACTTAGAATAAGTATAGCACAAAATAACAGTTATAGATCACATCCAGTAACTACTGGGAACAGGTAAGTACCACCTACGCAACCCTAAACACCTTAGGAGAATGTCACGCAGGGAACCAGGACCTCACTAGGACCACCTGTACTAGAAAGAACAACCACCTAAGAATAAAATACATTTAGGGGTATAGGTAAGAACACATTATATATGATGCAAAACCAACATTCAGAGGTGTAGGGAAGGAAAAACACATGATGCATAAAACATACATTCAGCGGTGTAATAACATGGCACATGATGCATCACTCACACATTCAGAGGTACCGGAGAAAATCACATGATGCCTAAAGCATTCAGAGGTGTAAGGAAGGAAAAACACATGATGCATAAACCAACACATTCAGAGGTGTAAAATCAAGGAAGACACATGATGCATAAAAACATTCAGAGGTGCCAGAACATAACTCAATAGCGCAAAAACACATGATGCCTAAAAACATTCAGAGGTGTAAGATCAAGGTGCGTAATCATATTAAATGCATTACATTTCCTAGCACCACATCACATTGCGCAAAACTCACATTAGGCAATTACCATCACATAGATAATCACATTGCGCCTAAATAAAATCACATACCAGCCCCCTTCTAATAAAGGGACTAAAGAGCCCTGTGTCCAGAATGTCAGGGCACTCTGCCATGCAGCGCCAGTCAGGGGTGCGCCACTGGCACAAAACCTAAACGTTGCAGGTGCCCACTACTTGCTGGGCACCTGGGAACCACACAAGACCTAAACGGTGCAGCTGCCCACTAATTGCTGGGCAGCTGGGACATCAGTAAAATTATGGCATGGGCTCTCATTAGCCCTTGAGCAGAACTGCGCCACAAGGTAGGAGCCACACAGACTCTTGAACAAATATGCCCCTATGAGCCTCTCTCAGGGCTCTAAAACAAATATGGGCGATGAGCCTCTCTGGGCTCTAGTACCAGTATGTCCCGAACGTTGGAGTCCCCCACTGGGGACTCTGAAAACAACTGTGGCACCCACAAGCCTCTCGGGGCTCGCAACAAAAATGCCGCCTGGATGGGGGGAGTCCCTCTCTGGGGACTCCAAGCAAAACTATGCTCCGTGGACGGGGAGTTCCCCCTCTGGGGACTCGTGATTGCAAACGGCCCACTGGGGCCTCGGGGCTCCAAGCAATGACTGCCCCGTGAGCCTCTCAGGCTCTCAACAAAGAAATGCCCCACTGGTTGGAATGGACCCCTGGCAACCGGGGCCGCTCTGCGAACAAAGCAGAAATACTGTCCCTCACTCACCGGGACGGAGGAGACACTCCTCTGGTGCTGCTCTGGAGGGGAGGGCACCGACAGTGTGTCGGAACGCCCCCTCCACCACACGGGAACAGCTGCCACACTCACCGGCTTGTTTTTAGGCCTAAGGCAGTCTCCGGTCTTGGCTTAATCCGCGGCGGGGGCCAGGCACCGACAATGTGCCTCAGGCCCCCTCCGCGGCCATCACCTCTCCTCTCACTTCTTGGGTGCCGGTGGCGGGCGCGAGACTCCTCTCGCAAAACCGGAAGTCCCGCCCACCGCCAGGCAAAACATCGCCTGACTTCCTGGGTCTGAGGGCCGCCAATGGCAGTGCGGCCCCAGGCAGGGAGGCGGGCGCAGCGCCTCCATCTCGATCTCCGAGCGAGCGGCGGTGAAACACGGGTGAAACAAGAGGGGTGCAGCCTCGCCATAAATATAAAAATAAAAGTGCTTTCAAGCGCTAGGGGCTGATTACAGCGCTCACAAGCGCTCACAAGAAAAATAAAGCGCTCTTAAGCGCTAGGAGCAAAACAAAGGGCTCCCAGGCGCCAAGGGCAAGGCAAAGCGCTCCCAAGCGCTTTAGGACAATCAACAGCGCTCCCAGGCGCTAGAGCAAAAAGGAAGCGCTCCCAGTCGCTCAGGGGGGAAATACAGCGCTTCAAAGCGCTAGATGCCCAAAATAAAGCAGCAAAGTCATTCAGGAAGTCCAGGACCTCAGCAGTCCGGGACATAAGGTGGAGCACTGCAGCTCCCAGAAAAGGAAAGTCCATCAGATATCCAGGGGCTAGGCAAGCCCAGGGATTCCCCTGGGCCCAAGCAGCAGCACGCCCCTGGTAGGATTCAAGTCAGAAACAAGAACATTTTGGAAGGGGACATAGCCCCTTTTTATACAGAGAAATCCTTTGTCTAGCAGGGTGCAGGCAGTGTGAGAACCAGCTAGAACTGGTAATAGGGAATTCCTTTCACTGGCCAGGCTAGGGACATCAGACGCACCCCAGGGGGTGGAGCCAGCATTGTGTGGGGAAAACCCAGCCTCATTCAGGACTCTCAAACCAGATGGTCAATCCACAATCAGGCCCAGGCTCACTCCTCCCCTCACATCAGCATGCTAAACATTCCATTCTCCACTGGGGCAGACCCTCCCAGACTCTTGGAGCCAGGCTCACCAGCCAGCCTCAGCCAATCACACGCCAGACACAAATTACACAAATATGCCAACATCTAAAAGTGGTGCTTCTGCACTAGACACAATCATGCCGCATATACCATTGTGCAGCATTCAATCTCACGAATTTGCACATATCAAACTCGACCCTGCACTCCCCACACATCAGGAACTACCATGGTCATACATATTCCCCATGCATTCCTATGGGAGGGCAGGTCACTCACCACACATACACAGAGAGCTCAAGCACTTTACACTGTACCACAGTGAAAAAGTGAGCAGAGGCCTAAAATCACCACCACCAGGTTCCAGAAACAGGCTAGAAAAAAGCAAAAAGTCTTGGGGTGAACCTGCCAAAAGGGCCGGGTCCAACACAACCCACTTCCAGCCAAAACGCAGGGTAGACCAATCACTCCATTGATGGGCTTCCCTGCTTTGGGCGACAAAACACGGACACGGGCCTGCACGGCAGGGACACCCTCCGGTTTTTCGCCACTCTGAACCCACATGGTTTGCTTCAAACAATAACTCTCTGACCCAACTAGGATACCCCACTGGTACTCTCTAGCTGTCCACGGCCAGGACCAGGCCCTAGGCAATCCAAATATCACAGGTCCTAACCAATCCACAGAGTGGGGGGCAGTAGCCCCTGGCACACAATAGCCTTTCTCGACTCTCCCTCTCAGTGTATCTACAACTACCACTGATCCTTCAACCTAGGGACCATACCCTCAGGCTGACCAGAGGTCACGGGCAAGAATGCCCCACCCTACCTCTACTTCTGGGTTTCCGCACCCTCACAGGGAAGCACTCACCAGAACACCATTCTCGTACCAGATCAGGGCCTCACTCCATCACTGGTCTACCACCTGGAAACTATTTCACTTCTGAGGCACACAGCACACAGCACAGTTCCTCTTCAAGCAGGTGGGGGGACACAGCACACAGCAATGCCCCCTTTCAAGCAGGTGGGGGGACAGCCCACAGCAAGTCCCCTTTCCTCTACCTTAGTGGAAACAACAAACTGCAGGTGAGCCCCAGATCACACAGCAAGGGCAGCCCCCTCAGTCTCTTCAGCTGATCCACTTTGGTATAGATTCCTCTTGACCTGGAAGCTTCCTAATCTCCCAACCTAGGATCTAAACCCTCAGGTTGCACCAGGGTCAGAAGTACACCGTCCCTCTGCACCCCCTTCCAGAGTTCTGCACCCTCCCACCTTGGAGCGGTACCCCTGGAAGCCAAACACCAGGACCGCCGGAGTTCTGGTTACAGACACTCCCCGTCCTCTAGACACAGGAAGATCCTCCTCAAATGACCTGTAAGTACAGCCTAGGCCCCTGACCTGGCGCTCCCTTAGGGAACCCTCCAGGCCCTGAGACAGGGTTTCGGGCCAATGTAAGACACACCGTCCCACTCTCACTCTGCCTCCACTGAGACAGGATGTGAGCCCCTACACCCCTACCATCCTACTGGGACCTAGCTGGGTTACACATGTACCTCTTCCCCTATACAGGATAAGCAGATACACAAGTCACTACTTTTAGAATCACTCCCTAATGCCTCTGCAAGACATCTAGCACACCGTCAGACATCCACCTTCTCATCCAGTGCCTCTGCAGGACCTCCTGCACACCACCAGAGGTACACCTCCCGTGCAAGCTCCTATTATCACTAAAAAAAAAACTCACACCAACTCCTCCAGTTCAACACACCACTTATCCACACACTCCCCCTCCAGACTGGTGAGACAGTTCCTCACTGCCTCTGACTCTCAACCTGTACCCCTTTTACTGACCACCAGGCACCATACTCTGGGAACTGGGAATGGGACTTCACGCACTGGATACATTTTAGCTGCCACCACTGGATCCTACCATACTGTGGAATCCAGACACACACACTACACTCAGGGGATAACCACCCTCCCGAGCTAGCCATTTCTCCTCTACACTCCCTTTCTCCCATCTACCCACACAGGGACAGGAACAGGGATTGGGCACTGAACCCAGCAAGGGATTCCTAATCAATGGGAACCTCCCCCTCTACTAGCGTCCCGCCCTGTCACATTCTCTCATCTGCCACTCAACATAAAGCGCAGGAACACATTTGAAAATGACACTCTTGAGGAAAAACAAAAATCAAAAACAATAATCCCAAACATGTGACTATCTATAAACTGCAGAGTTTTGTAATGTAGCCAGCTGTCGCTGTGGCACTGCGCAAACACAAGTCCTAATCCACACCGCTGTCCAACAATGTTAGAACTGGCTATTTCTGGTTGGCTAAGGCTGACGCCAAAGCTAGGCAGAAACCACGATTCTAGTCAGGGCAAGGGAGTCACATGCCAAGATAACCCCTGCTCACCCCCTTGGTAGCTTGGCACGAGCAGACAGGCTTATCCCGGAGGCAATGTGTAAAGCATTTGCGCCAGCACACAACAGCAACAACATCCTAGGCACACCACAAAAGGAACTCCACACAAGGTTATATAAAAATACCTTCTGTATTGTAAGAACACATCAGATAGAAGTCACACATGTACATTGTGCCAACTGGCATGGGCAATATTCACAAGGGATTATTTACAGGACAGGGCCACATGAGCCACTGTCAGAATCAACACTTTTAGAAATAGCACTTCTAGAACTTAGAATAAGTATAGCACACAATAACAGTTACAGATCACATCCAGTAACTACTGGTAACAGGTAAGTACCACCTACGCAACCCTAAACACCTTAGGAGAATGTCACGCAGGGAACCAGGACCTCACTAGGACCACCTGTACCAAAAAGAACAACCACCTAAGAATAAAATACATTTAGGGGTATAGGTAAGAACACATTACACATGATGCAAAACCAACATTCAGAGGTGTAGGGAAGGAAAAACACATGATGCATAAAACATACATTCAGCGGTGTAATAACATGGCACATGATGCAGCACTCACACATTCAGAGGTACCGGAGAAAATCACATGATGCCTAAAACATTCAGAGGTGTAAGGAAGGAAAAACACGTGATGCATAAACCAACACATTCAGAGGTGTAACGTCAAGGAAGACCCATGATGCATAAAAACATTCAGAGGTGCCAGAACATAACTCCATAGCGCAAAAACACATGATGCCTAAAAACATTCAGAGGTGTAAGATCAAGGTGCGTAATCATATTAAATGCATTACATTTCCTAGCACCAGATCACATTGCGCAAAACTCACATTAGGCAATTACCATCACATAGATAATCACATTGCGCCTAAATAAAATCACATACCAGCCGCCATCTAATAAAGGGACTAAAGAGCCCTGTGTCCAGAATGTCAGGGCGCGCTGCCATGCAGCGCCAGTCAGGGGTGCGCCACTGGTTCAAAACCGATACGTTGCAGGTGCCCAATACTTGCTGGGCACATGGGAACCACACTACACCTAAACGGTGCAGCTGCCCACTAATTGCTGGGCAGCTGGGACATCAGTAAAATTATGGCATGGGCTCTCATTAGCCCTTGAGCAGAACAGCACCACACGGTAGGAGCCACACAGGCTCTTGAACAAATATGCCCCCATGAGCCTCTCTCATGGCTCTAAAGCAAATATGGGCGATGAGCCTCTCTGGGCTCTAGTACCAGTATGCCCGGAACGTTGGAGTCCCCCACTGGGGACTCTGAAAACAACTGTGGCACCCACAAGCCTCTCTGGGCTCGCAACAAAAATGCCGCCTGGATGGGGGGAGTCCCTCTCTGGGGACTCCAAGCAAAACTATGCTCCGTGGACAGGGAGTCCCCCCTCTGGGGACTCGCGATCGCAAACAGCCCACTGGGGCCTCCGGGCTTCAAGCAATGACTGCCCGGTGAGCCTCTCAGCCTCTCAACAGAGAAATGCCCCACTGGTTGGAGCGGCCCCCCTGGCAACCGGGGCCGCTCTGCGAACAAAGCAGAAAAACTGTGCGCACTCACCGGGACGGCGGAGACACTCCTCTGGTGCTGCTCTGGAGGGGCGGGAACCGACAGTGTGTCCCGTCGCCCCCTCCACCACACGGGAACAGCTGCCACACTCACCGGCTTGTCTTTAGGCCTAAGGCAATCTCCGGTCTTGGTTTCATCCGCGGCGGGGGCCAGACACGACAATGTGCCTCGGGCCCCCTCTGCCGCCATCACCTCTCCTCTCACTTCTCGGGTTCCGGCGGCGGGCGCGAGACTCCTCTTGCAAAACCGGAAGTCCCGCCCACCGCCAGGCAAAACATCGCCTGACTTCATGGGTCTGAGGGTGTCTTGACAGGCTTTTTGGCTCTATTTCGGAGTGATAAAGACTTTAAGCTTGCTCACACCTATAGGCTGTATTCTTCCCTTTTAAGCCCTTTCTTCCAGACTTAGAAGAGGATAGCTGCTTTATATGATGATAGATCCCTTACTCTAATCCATCTATTGCCTATTGGCTTTGCCTTTCATTATTTTGCCTATAGTAGAGGGTGGATCCTGTGGTCCTGACTTTATATTATGGTTTGTGTAGGTACTCTGACAGAGCTAAGGGTTATTTCATCCTTCTCAGGCCTACAAGGCCCAGAACTAGAGAGACTCCATTTTGCTTTCTATCCCTGCAGAGTTGAGATGCTTCAAGGGGAAAGGTAATGTTTATAGTTAAGGCTGTTGTGTGCTAGGGGAAAACCAGCCAGGACTGGTTCTTATCCGAAGAATGTGTTTGTCTCTTGGGCCCAGACGTAACATGCAGATGGCCACTGCGGTTGCGCAAAGAGCTCTGGAGCTAGCACAGGAATTCGGTGGGAGGCAGCCCTCTCTGGAAATTTCCATGAGGGGAGAGGAATCCATATCAGCGAAGTGCAGAAGAGGAGGAGTGGTCAGTTTGGTTCTTGAAGAGTGGAGAGTAGGATGTCTGCTGGAGCTGCAGAGTGCAGTGCAGTTCTATTAGTTTTCTGGAATGGAGAAAGAAGGCAGATGATTGCTGAAGCTGAAAAGAGCAGTACAGAATGCATTAAAGCAGATGGAGGAGTTGAGGCTGTCAGCTGGAGCAATTGAGCCAGAGGCGTGTAGCTGTGGTGACGGAGTGAGAGACAGAGAGAGAGCCCTGATCCCACCAGAGACAGAGAGAAATCTTCCTTCTAATAGGTGAGGTAGTCTAAACTAGTCCACTTTACACTTACACCTTAATTTTGTCTTTATTCCCTAGGCTATTGTATGTCTAATCCTTTTCTTTCAGCGGTGTGTTAAAGTTCCTGTTAATCAAGAGACCCCGCAGATAACCTTGTCCTCATGCTGTATGTCGTCTAATCCTTTTCTTTCAGCGGTGTGTTAAAAGTTCCTGTTAGTTATAGAGACCCCGCAGATTTGTGTATGTGTATTTTATGATTATTGTAATAAAGATACCCCAGTTCTTAGTGAACTAGTGTGCATGTGTTATTCTTAAGATAGAGCTAACCTTTCTTCTAACCAGATGCTGTGTAGCAACTGATGGATCAAAAGGGAGTAGGAGCGCTTAAATCAGGGAATAACTCTTGCATACAGTGTGTATATCTCTTGTACCTACACAGTGAAGGTAGGTAACCTTGTCTCCTAGTCAGGTATTACTGTTTGAACAGATGCTACCCCTGATCAGGTAAGTGATAACTGAATAATTAGGGAGAGAGAGGAGCCCTTGAACTGAAAGATAATTGATATACTAAGTCATTCGGCCATCCCATAATATTATTGTAGTAGCAAACCCTTAGTGAATAGTGAGAGAGACTTCCCAACATAGAGAGAGAGCTGAAGGTATTCATAGGAAAGTGGTCGTCATTGGTAAGTGGCGTTAGTGAGAGCACTGATTGTGGTCAGTGTGTATACCCACAGGATTGTGGCTTGTGTGAGTGAGCACCGGGGGGGATACGGTGTTTAGGTCCGCCGGATTGTGGGCCAGATAAAGAGAGAGAGCACTAGGGCTGCAGCCTAGTGTGTAGACACGCCGGATTCCGTGTTGAGTGAGCACTGAGGGTGAGCAGTGTGTATGGCACGCCAGATTGTGTGCCGAGTGAGCACTGATGGTAATCAGTGTGTAATGGTAAATAATCAGAACTGCCCCAGGGTAGATTAGTCTGGACCCATGTGGTCGCGAGACTATGAGGTATGAGTGTGGTGTAGGGCATGGATGTCCTTAGTAATCAGTGAGTATTCTTAGTATCCCTATAGATTTAGTGGTGTTTTTGATGATATGAGCTTGTATATTGCGAGTTCCCCATCCTCAGGTAGGTACCCAGGTGCCTGGATAGATGGGTCCTGAGGAGGGAGGTGGTTACGTTCCGGCTGGGTTGGAGGGGCTCTCAGGAGCTGATCCCATCTGGTCTAGAACCCGGTCGTTACATCTGGCATAGTCGGCTGTTTACGAAGACTGTGTGCCCTGGCCATGTGTTTGGAGAGTTTCCCATATGTTGTGGAGGAGTGCCCTAATCGCCAGTAACATCTGGCGTAGTCTTGCAGTTTACGAAGCCTGTGTGCCCTGGTCATGTATTTCAACTTGAAACCCTTTCAATTTGACATCTGGGAACAGTCTGTGACTTGCTTGCACACTAAATTATGCTGCAATGCAAAATTACATGTTACCCCTTGTTTTACTTCTCATGTTATTTTCAATATGGAAAATTAAATGCAATGTTGTTCTAATATTTTTCCCTTTCAGCCAATAGCTGTTTTTATAATTGATTTATTTCAAAATGCTAGCCTGTGACTTAGTTGCAAAAAATATGTCCTTATTAATTACTGATTTTAGGATGCTGTTCATCACGTTTTAATTTTGCTTCGGTTGGTTGGAGAATAATGGTTAGCTCTCTGGCCTGGGAACAGATATGTTTTGAGTTCCAAAGAATGTGTTTTTCGACCTTGAGTTAGCCTGGCTCCCAGAGAAAGCTGTTTTGTAAAGGGAGGGCCTTTCCCTCTTGGAGCGCCGAGCAGTGCCTGTCTTGTTATTATTGGCCATTCTCCAATTCTTTTCCGCGAAAGGTTGTTGGTATAAAGGGAGGGCTACGGTCCTCCAACTGACTCAGGCTTCCTTCGCATGTAGATTAAGGATGCTTGCAATTTGACCAAACCCTCTCTTCAGTAACTTGGCAGCTGTTCTCATCTCTCAGAGTTTTGAAAGGGTGGAGGAACCGCCCTGTGGGTGACATCACGAAGAAGGGGAAGGCAGTGTAGAAAAAAAAAAACTTGATGAGCCGCGGAGAAATGTTTATGTAAGGGGGGGGTCAAGTCGCTCTTCCTTGCTGTCGGCGCAGACAGCTTCATGCACTTCAGATAAGGGATCCTTGCACATGCAGAATAATTGGCAGACGCTTGGCCCTTGGAGTTAGATAAAAACAGTAGGCCTAAGTGAGCTTCCCTGACTAGAGATTAGAGATGGTTGGACAGAATGGTTGGCAGCAGCCTTACTCCTGCAATGAGATCAGCACTTGGCAGTGATTCAAAATTACATCGTACTGTAGCTCGGCTCCTGCTTATTTTTTGGAGCGGATTCAAAACTCTGAGCGCGAACATCTTTCTGAAGGGAGGGGCTGTTTCTCAGATGAGTTGAGAGAAGCTAGGGCCCCAGCCCTTCTGGCTGTGTATGGCAAAATTAGATTTTGCCCAAACAAATTTAAAAGAATATGATTTAAATTATTCCTTGAATTTAGAATAATTATTTTTTTTATTAATTAGGAGGTTTCTTTCGACAATAAAAAGCACTTGGGGTGTTTTTTAAATGGAAAATTTATTTTTGCTAGATTAATGATACTTGTTTTTTTGTTTCAGCTTGTTGGGTTGTGGTGTTTGGTGTGTGCGTCGGCCCACCCCCCTCCCACTCCCTTTGTTATTTTACTTTTTTGTTTTCATTTTTTTATGTTAGTTTGTTGTTTTTGGAAGATGGAACCAGACCAGACCGGATTGGTGGCGGATGAACGGCGGAAGCTGGTGACTAATGACCAGATCGGAGGAAGTGCTTCCTTGGCACCGGATACAGATGGAGATGAAGGGTCGTGGCCTACATCAATTAACTGTTGTTCTAAGAAGAAACCAACGATGGATTCCTATAAAAAAGAACTCTTACATTGACTGAACTCTACCTCAGCAGTCAGGTTCAAACCCCATACACTATCTTTGGATTTACTAAAAAAAATATATTTATATATATTTTTGACAAAGCCTATAGTCCCATTTTTGAAAAGAAAAAAAATATTTTGCAAATGATGATCTAAAAGAACCCATCTTTATTTGGTTATAATTGAGCATTGCATTTTTCCCATGTTTTTTTTTCAGAAGGACATTATGCCACTTTTTCATTTCAGTGATATATTTTGCCTTTAGTATGCTATGCTATTACAGATTGACTTTACACTGGTTTATCTTTAACCTATTATAGTTTTCCTGTTTTCTGCAACACAGTTTTTGCCAATGAAAGAAATGTAATCTTTTAAATGGTGGTGCACACATGTGTTCCACAGATCGATACAGAAGGATTAGATACAAACTGTTTCCTGAGTTAGATGACTTATGTTCTTTACCTATTGCCTTTGGCATGGTTCAAATTTATCTTTTAGATATGCACCACACTTAGACAATTTTCTTTGACTTATTGCTTGATATGCATAGTGCTACACCAGCTATTTTGTAGGAATGGGGTTATCCTTATTTTCCTGTTATTACACTTTCACTTTGATTCATTGACTCTTAATTAGATCAGTGGGATTAGTTCCAAGGGTGGTTACCCTAGACTTCAAGTTGTCCTGGGAGGTGTGTCTTTTAGTATGGTTATGTCCTACATCTATTAGTGATGTTTGCCCAGACCTTGAGGACCGTTTGTCATGTTTATTTGTCAGATTTCACCAAATTCTTTCTTAAGTTGACCAAAGTAGGTAGGCCTCATTTAGGCCCATTGTTATTTTCGTTCCACAAACATGGCCCTACACCAATGGATTTCATGAGTTATCACTAGGAGTTGAAGCACATTTAGTTCTTAAGTTGACCAAAGTAGGTAGGCCTCATTTAGGCCCATTGTTGTTTTATCATTAGAAGTTGAGGTACATTTAGTTCTTAAGTTGACCGAAGTAGGTAGGCCCCATTTAGGCCCCTTGCTGTTTTCATTCTACAAACATGTCCCTACATCAATAGATTTTATCAGTTATCACTAGAAGTTGAGGCACATTTAATTCGAGGGTGCTTTGGTTGGTTTCTGTTGTTATCAGATCAATCTTAGTTATGTTTCAGCATTCAGGTCAAGGGTGCTTTGATTTGTTTTCAGTTGGTTGTTAGATTTGTATTCCCTACATCAAGTTCAGGTGGAATTTTCTTAAGTTGTCATTTAATTTAGAGAGCCTTTTGGTTTTTGGTTTTGTTGATAGATTATGTTGATGTTTGTTTACTTGGATGTTGTTGTTTATAGATGTTCGCAAGATAAAGTCTAAGGGTGGAATTTCTTGACAGGCTTTTTGGCTCTATTTCGGAGTGATAAAGACTTTAAGCTTGCTCACACCTATAGGCTGTATTCTTCCCTTTTAAGCCCTTTCTTCCAGACCTAGAAGAGGATAGCTGCTTTATATGATGATAGATCCCTTACTCTAATCCATCTATTGCCTATCGGCTTTGCCTTTCATTATTTTGCCTATAGTAGAGGGTGGATCCTGTGGTCCTGACTTTATATTATGGTTTGTGTAGGTACTCTGACAGAGCTAAGGGTTATTTCATCCTTCTCAGGCCTACAAGGCCCAGAACTAGAGAGACTCCATTTTGCTTTCTATCCCTGCAGAGCTGAGATACTTCAAGGGGAAAGGTAATGTTTATAGTTAAGGCTGTTGTGTGCTAGGGGAAAACCAGACAGGACTGGTTCTTATCCGAAGAATGTGATGTGTTTGTCTCTTGGGCCCAGACGTAACATGCAGATGGCCACTGCGGTTGAGAAAAGATCTCTGGAGCTAGCACAGGAATTCGGTGGGAGGCAGCCCTCTGTTGGAAATTTCCATGAGGGGAGAGGAATCCATATCAGCGAAGTGCAGAAGAGGAGGAGTGGTCAGTTTGGTTCTTGAAGAGTGGAGAGTAGGATGTCTGCTGGAGCTGCAGAGTGCAGTGCAGTTCTATTGGTTTTCTGGAATGGAGAAAGAAGGCAGATGATTGCTGAAGCTGAAGAGAGCAGTACAGAATGCATTAAAGCAGATGGAGGAGTTGAGGCTGTCAGCTGGAGCAATTGAGCCAGAGGTGTGTAGCTGTGGTGACGGAGGGAGAGACAGAGAGAGAGCCCTGATCCCACCAGAGACAGAGAGAAATCTTCCTTCTAATAGGTGAGGTAGTCTAAACTAGTCCACTTTACATTTACACCTTAATTTTGTCTTTGTTCCCTAGGCTATTGTATGTCTAATCCTTTTCTTTCAGCGGTGTGTTAAAGTTCCTGTTAATCAAGAGACCCCGCAGATAACCTTGTCCTCATACTGTATGTCTAATCCTTTTCTTTCAGCGGTGTGTTAAAAGTTCCTGTTAGTTATAGAGACCCCGCAGATTTGTGTATGTGTATTTTATAATTATTGTAATAAAGATACCCCAGTTCTTAGTGAACTAGTGTGCATGTGTTATTCTTAAGATAGAGCTAACCTTTCTTCTAACCAGATGCTGTGTAGCAACTGATGGATCAAAAGGGAGTAGGAGCGCTTAAATCAGGGAATAACTCTTGCATACAGTGTGTATATCTCTTGTCCCTACACAGTGAAGGTAACCTTGTCTCCTAGTCAGGTATTACTGTTTGAACAGATGCTACCCCTGATCAGGTAAGTGATAACTGAATAATTAGGGAGAGAGAGGAGCCCTTGAACTGAAAGATAATTGATATACTAAGTAATTCGGCCATCCCATAATATTATTGTAGTAGCAAACCCTTAGTGAATAGTGAGAGAGACTTCCCAACATAGAGAGAGAGCTGAAGGTATTCATAGGAAAGTGGTCGTCATTGGTAAGTGGCGTTAGTGAGAGCACTGATTGTGGTCAATGTGTATACCCACAGGATTGTGGCTTGTGTGAGTGAGCACCGGGGGCACCGTTTAGGTCTGCCGGATTGTGGGCCAGATAAAGAAAGAGAGCACTAGGGCTGCAGCCTAGTGTGTAGACACACCGGATTGCGTGTCGAGTGAGCACTGAGGGTGAGCAGTGTGTATGGCACGCCAGATTGTGTGTCGAGTGAGCACTGATGGTAATCAGTGTGTAATGGTAAATAATCAGAACTGCCCCAGGGTAGATTAGTCTGGACCCATGTGGTCGCGAGACTATGAGGTATGAGTGTGGTGTAGGGCATGGATGTCCTTAGTAATCAGTGAGTATTCTTAGTATCCCTATAGATTTAGTGGTGTTTTTGATGATATGAGCTTGTATATTGCAAGTTCCCCATCCTCAGGTAGGTACCCAGGTGCCTGGATAGATGGGTCCTGAGGAGGGAGGTGGGTACGTTCCGGCTGGGTTGGAGGGGCTCTCAGGAGCTGATCCCATCTGGTCTAGAACCCGGTCGTTACAGAGGGCCGCCAATGGCAGTGCGGCCTCGGGCAGGGAGGGGGGCGCAGCACCTCCATCTCGATCTCCGGGCCAGCGGCGGTGAAACACAGGTGAAACACGAGGGGTGGGCACCGTCGCCATAAATATAAAAATAAAAGCGCTTTCAAGCGCTAGGGGCTGATTACAGTGCTCACAAACGCTCACAAGACAAATAAAGCACTCTTAAGCGCTAGGAGCAAAACAAAGGGCTCCTAGGCGCCAAGTGCAAGGCAAAGCGCTCCCAAGCGCTTTAGGACAATCAACAGCGCTCTCAGGCGCTAGAGCAAAAAGGAAGCACTCCCAGGCGCTCAGGGGGGAAATACAGCGCTCCAAAGCACTAGATGCCCAAAATAAAGTAGCAAAGTCCTTCAGGAGTCCAAGACCTCAGTGGTCCGGGACATAAGGTGGAGCACAGCAGCTCCCAGAAAAGGAAAGTCCATCAGCTATCCAGAGCTGGGCAGGGCCCAGGGATTCCCCTGGGCCCAAGCAGCAGCACGCCCCTGGTAGGATTCAAGTCAGAAACAAGAACATTTTGGAAGGGGACACAGCCCCTTTTTATACAGAGAAATCATTTGTCTAGCAGGGTGCAGGCAGTGTGAGAACCAGCTAGAACTGGTTATAGGGAATTCCTTTCACTGGCCAGGCTAGGGACATCAGACGCACCCCAGGGGGTGGAGCCAGCATTGTGTGGGGAAAACCCAGCCTCATTCAGGACCCTCAAACCAGATGGTCAATCCACAAGCAGGCCCAGGCTTACTCCTCCCCTCACATCAGCATGCTAAACACTCCATTCACCACCGGGGCAGACCCTCCCAGACTCTTGGAGCCAAGCTCACCAGCCAGCCTCAGCCAATCACATGCCAGACACAAATTACACAAATATGCCAACTTCTAAAAGTGGTGCTTCTGCACTAGACACAATCATGCCGCATATACCATTGCGCAGCATTCAATCTCACGAGTTTGCACATACCAAACTCGACCCTGCACTCCCCACACATCAGGAACTACCATGGTCATACATATTCCCCATGCATTCCTATGGGAGGGCAGGTCACTCACCACACATACACAGAGAGCTCAAGCACTTTACACTGTACCACAGTGAAAAAGTGCGCAGAGGCCTTAAAACCGTACCACCAGGTTCCAGAAACAGGCTAGAAAAAAAGCAAAAAGTCTCGGGGTGAACCTGCCAAAAGGGCCGGGTCCAACATGGGGCCACGTAGCTATTGAAGAGAATGGGACTTAAAGAAGATCCCTGGGGGACCCCACACTGCACAGGGATAGAAGGGGACAGATAATCTCACAATTTCACCCTCTGCTCCCTTTGATGGAGAAAGGAGGCTAGAAGACTGGGGGCGAGGCCACCGACACCTATCTCCCTAAGCCTGAAAACCAGGACAGAGGGTGACAGGGTGTCGAAGGCAGCCGTCAGGTAGAGTAGGACAAAAAGGGTTACATGGCCCCTATCGACCTTCGAGCAGATGTTATTGGCCAATACAGTAAGGGCGGATTCCATGCTGTGGGCTCGTCGGAAGCCATGCTGCGAACTGTCAAGCAAGTTCGAGTCATCAAGAAAGGTGGTAAGATGGTGATTTAGATGGACTTCCAATATTTTTGCAGGGGCCGGTATGAGGAAAATTAAATTTTGGCCATGTTGTGTTCCCTAGCGCGTACCCCACCGACTCCATGTACCAGCTTAAAGTGCATGTAACTTCCCTCCTGTACCAGTTATGAAAACGCAAATACATTTGCGTCCACCGTCAACTTGTCCTCTTTCAGACGCACCATGAATGGATTATATAGTCCGTTCCTAAGTATGCTATGCCAACGTCTTTTTGTAGTACACTTTTCGCTTTTTCCTGCTCTAGCCAGAGTAGGCCCTGAATTCCTGCCATCTGAACCTCTTTTGTGGCTCCTGGCTCTGCCCAGGCTACCTCTGTACTCATGAACTATGCCCTATATTCAGCGCGGCCCCTCGCGCTCAGCTCAAGCCTGCTTTCTGCCAAGACTGACTATAACCTTCGAGTTATCTGTTCCGCTCCCCGAGAATACATTCCTGCCTACTAGATCCTGTAAACATCCTCTCCAGCTGCAGAGCCAAGAGGCCGAATCTGTCTTAATGCAAGTAATTCATAGCCTCCGTTGCCATGCTGCCATGGAAGGCCCCGTGCCCCCACGCTTCACATGTAGACACTCAGGCGCTTATACACACATCCACAGTTAGCATAGAATAGCTTCTACCCTAGAGACCTTTCCGCCCAGATAGTATAGTTCCTAAAACATCAGATATCAGATATGATAGAAGTACAAGTTGATCTGACATGCCAGACTTCTGTCTCTTTCCGTCAGTGTAAATGTCAAGACCCCTGCACCCCGTCAGTCACACGTCATGCAGCTGCGCGCGCATCCAAGCTTCCGATTTCTGCTGACATTGCAACATTCTGTTAGCACCACCCCTTTGGTGCCACCCACTTGCGTCACCTATCAGTGACGTTTCTAGCACACACCTCTAGTTCACGCCTAGTTTACGCCTCTTGATGATGTATTGGTACCACGTGTATACTGTTATCTTGTCTTCTCTCAGCTGTTACGCCTCTCACATTGAAACCTATGATGTAAATCAAGTATATAAGCTATGTAATGTCAATAAACGAGAGCGCGCTCATCTATCCCTTCTGACACCCCTGTGGTGGTCAGAACATGATATCCTGATTCCTTTATGAGGAATAAAACCCTTAGAAACTCTAACACCACGGACTCTGTTTTCTTTCCTTCTGATTGAGTTATTATTGATTAAGTACTTACCTGCCTAGAAATTAAGAGAGTAAATTAATTATTTACGTCATTTTGGCGCCCGAACAGGGACCCCTCCCCCACCTCACGCGCCGGAAGGTGCGTTGCAATCCGTGTCCCCTGCCATCAGTTAGACGGACAACACGTGTACTGGCAGGATTTCCTGCATCCCCCTCTGACACACGGAGGTGACGAAGACTGCGATCAGTGCCCAGACGAGGCGGTGAGGAGTGCGGAGGATCCCGACCAGAGCCCAGCCGAAAGAAGCAAGGTCCGAGGTGTGAAGAGGCCCACCAGTTTTCCGAAGTTTTTCCGAAGTTTTCCGAAGTTTTTCCGAAGTTTTCCGAAGTTCCGAGTCGAGTCCAGTCGAGTTTTCCGAGGCCTTCTGTTTCCGTGCTTCCCGGTGAGTACCATTGCTGGGTCGTATCTAGACGGGTTTGGGTACGCAAGTCCGGTCTGCACTGTTTTTAGGCAGTGTATCTGTACTGTTTAGCAGTATATAAAGTATTCCGAATTTCTGCACTGTTACAGCAGTGTATCCGTACCGTTGAGCGGTACATTCAAGTGTAGGGGGTAGTCAGCTATGTCTTCAATGTCTTCAATGTTTTCATGTGATTAATGTTGTGGTATGAATGTGACTGTTTTACTGTGTATTATTGTATTTCTTGTATCAACTAGCAACTCGTATCAAGGAATAAAGATCTAGCGTTCAAGTAATAAGTAAACAAGATGCCGTTCCTCAGCAAGTTAAAACAGATAGGAACTAGGAAAGGGTTACTAGAGGAAGAAATCCCTATCCCCCCTAGGGACACTCCAGGCAATTTTATGTATCAGAAGCACGGCATAGATGCCATATTATATCTAGATTTATGGGCCGATTACACCAAACACCTAGACGAGAGACACAGATGGCCTGTTACCGGAACGTGGGATGCCGAGTGCATCATGAGGGTAGAAGAAGCATTATGGAAAAAGAAAGCTAGGCAATCTCAGAAGGACGCCATAGAATTTTGGCGTAAGGAATCACGTAAGCGTGCTGACAAAGCACTCCGTAGAGAAGACAGACTTAAAGAATCAGATAAAGAGCGAGAAAACGAATTAGTTACTGAAGGGATCCGAGTAAAAACGGAACAAATAGACCGTGCCCGAAATAATATTGTAAACGGTATGTACCTCGCAGCAGATGGCCCATCCGAAACTGAATCAGAAATACCGAAAAACTTACCGACACCATTAGTTCCAACTAAGGTAATGCATAAAATTACTAAAGACATATTCCTGAATTCATATCTAGAGGATGTAGCACCAGCTTACACCAATCTACCGGTTCGTGCCCTGCCTACTGACAGGGATGGGGGTGGCACTACGCCCCCAGATCCAGTTCCGCCGGTACCGCAACAGACCTCTCCCGCTCCGCCAGCTCCGCCACCCCCCGTACTTAAGACAGACCTACCGAAACCAGTACTACCTGATCTCACTAAAAGACAGATTCAAGTTCAGATACAGACTCCGCGGAGAGATAATGCTCAAGCATCCGCCTCAGGAGGTGCGACAGCGGGTCTACAGACCCCGCCACCGACACACAGATTACATTTAAAGGACACACAGAATCCTTCCCAGTCTCCCTATTCAGCCCGGCTAGACGCATTCAAAGATAGGATGTCATTCTGCAGATATGATCCAGTACCCGGAACAGACGATCTGATGGTATTAGCATCACTACGCTTAAGATCTGCCACCGATAGCTTGCTATGCTATGTAGGAATGCAGGAAGCTCTCGACAGACTATACAAATTCATACAGACGGGGAAAGACCCCGACAGTGTCAAAGCTGCCATGTATAAACAGAAAGTTGACGTTCAAAAACAGATTTTACGATTCTTCATAAATTGTGTGATAAGAGAACGAGACAGGCCCGGGACAGATCAAAGTGAGTTAGACGAATTAAACAAGTGGGGCCAAAATATAGCAGACGCGAAACATGACAAGCTATCATGTATAGGCACTATGTCCCAGAAAATTAGAAAGGCAGTATTAACTGCACATCAGGAAGAAACAGATAAAACCTCCTCCGGGGAGGAAGATGAAGATGAAACATCAGAAAAGTCTACAGATATCATAGCGTATGTAGGTAGGGGAAACTACCTTAGGAAAGGTGTCCGTCCGGAGAGCAAGAGAGTTCTTTTCTCCGCTTTAACAAATCCGAATTCTTCTGAACATCAGTTCCAGGAAACTGATAAAAGGCTTCGAGATCGAGTAGGGTACCATATACTCAATTCTATGGATGAACAGGAACTAGCCCGGTCCGCCGTGTTGTGGGCAGAAAATGCAGATATATATAATGATGACACGTTAGTGCAGACATTTTTGAACCTTTCCCCGGAAGAGCAGAAAATAGCAGGTGTATACATGATTCAGCACCTCCTTATCAAGTTCAGAAACCATCATTCTGATCCAGGTCCCTTACACGAAACATTAGAAGCACTAATCATGGATAGATGGAGAGGTTTTAGTACCAAGTTAATACAAATAATTCTAGAACAACGACGTAAGTATAACACTTTCCTGAGCTCTGAATATGTTCCCGCCCCGCCTCCAGAAAGAAAAATGTACCACATGCAATGCGGTGGCGGCATTGAAAGCCAGAATCCCTTACGAGAAGTACACCCAGTTATGGGTGCGGACCAACGCCTGAAACGTGTGTATGTTCACACACCACTGACTAAGTTAGAACTATTAGAAATGAAGAAATTAGTTCCGTGCCATGATAAAGACCCTGCAGGTTTTCACAGAGAGCTTAAAGACATGTTATTGATGGGAGATTACACGTATGATGATATTATGAAAATGTTGAAAGTACTGTTGCCCACGGGCATTTACGAGAAATTAAAGGAGAAGGATTGGGAGGTGGGAGAGTCAAAGATAGCATGGGCAGAAATAGAAGACGAAGAAAGCAAACGAGTCCCAGGGGTAGGCCTTGGGGATAAGACTAAAGCATTACCAGGTCTAATAGTACAGGTTCTGCCAAGATTACTGACAACTAGAAAGGAAGATTGGGACGCAATCTCGTCCTGCAAACAGAAACAAGATGAAGATACTAGTGACTTTTACTCAAGATTCGAGAAATGTTTCATTATCAATAGTGGTCTAAAAACAAGTAGCGAGTCATATCCACACCTTTTTGTAACGAAATTAGTAGAGAACGCCCTACCACTGGTTAAAAATAGAGTGTACAAGGTTGAAAGTACTTGGCAGGCAAATACGCCATCACAGATGTTACAAATGTTACAATATCACCAGAATAGAATTAGGGAAGAACAAGAGCAGGAACAGAAACGTATGAAAGACACGAAAATGAAAATGTTAGTAGCTCAGACAATTCCAGCCGAGGGTCATAGAAAAGGTGGGGCTCAGACAAATCATTCTGCTGCTCCCGTTAAAGGGACATGTAATTATTGCAAACAGCCAGGTCACTACGTACATGAATGTCCAGTCCTGAAACATAACATCGAGACAGGTAAAACTAAAGAAAGACCGCGTCCGCCTAGACACGAACAGGGTCATCAACAGACCTCACAGAACGAACAGCCGATGCAGAATACACAGCCTATGCATGATCAGTCCCATACAGTACAGACCGTAGCAGTACCGCAGCCACGGCATGCTCAGACACAGCCCGCTGCTGCAACTAGAGAAGTCTCACAACAAATGTACCAGTATGCCCAGTCGGCATATCCGGACTATCAGCGTTACACATGAAACAGCCTAGGGAGGGAAAGTGATTTGCCTCTTATTGAAATTCCTGTAGATCAAGAAGGTCCATATGTACATAGTCACGTATTAGGAAAAGACAGAAAGTTTTTAATTGACACAGGGGCAAGTCGCACTACTATAAGTCATAATGAAGTTCCAGGGGCACCCCTCTCAGGCTCACAGAATGTTTCCCTTGGTTTTTCAGGACAGCCCATTGTAAATGAAGTATCAGAACCAGTACCACTAGCTGTGGGTCCATTATCTCGAGTTACAGACTTGTTACTCACGAAATCATGTCCCGAAAATCTGTTAGGAATTAAAACACTAAAGGCTTTAGGAGCTATAATTTGCTGTTCCCCGGAGGGAGTCAGACTCTTTCTACGAGATTTCAAAGGTCATTATGTTCTACGTGACTTTGATGTCAGATTGAAAAATGTACCAGATCACTTATGGGCAAAAGGCCCAGCTGATGTAGGTTGTATGCATATCACACCATACCGTGTTACACTTAAGACAGGTGTTGTTCTACCCAGAATCAGACAATACAAGTTACCACCCGATGCTGTAGTGGCCTTACTGAAAATCATTGAAGAGCTTATCGCCCAAGGAGTGGTCGTAGAGACCGACTCCAATATCTGTAATTCGCCTATCATTCCAATTCTTAAACGTACAGACCGCAATGCACCGCCAGTATATCGGTTGGTGATTGATCTTCGAGAACTGAACAAATGCATTGTACCACAGTATCCTGTGGTCCCCGATATCTCCACCCTGTTAACTGCTATTGATTCAGAAGCAACGTTCTTTACTGTAATAGATCTCAAGAACGCCTTCTTCAGTGTACCCATTGACCCGGAGAGCCAATATCTCTTCGGATTCAGTTTAAATGGACGAAGTTTCAAATTTTCACGCGCACCTCAAGGATTTACAGAAAGCCCCAGCATCTATAGTCAAGCACTGAAAAGACAACTAGATTGTATCCAAATGCCAGTTAATACAGCTTTACTACAGTACGTCGATGATCTGCTGATCACCGCACGAAGTGAGCCCGAATGTGAACAAGCATCTCTGATGGTTTTGCATTTTCTGGCCGACAAGGGACACAAGGTGTCTCCTTCGAAGCTACAATTCTGTGTTCAGCAAGTTGTGTACTTGGGTCACTTGCTGTCCAAAGTGGGGAGACAGCTCACTCCCGATCGCATTCAGTTAATAGTAAACATGCCCCGACCCCAGTCACAAAAAGAAGTGCGGGCCTTCATAGGCCTCACCTCGTACTGCAGACAATGGATTCCTCAGTATGAATTTCTAGCCAAACCACTCATCCAGTTAACGACACAGGAGGCAGCGACTTCGACTGTCCTTCCTTGGACTCAGGAACACACACAAGCCTTTGAGGAATTAAAGAAAGCTTTATGCCAAGCACCGGTTTTAGCGACACCATGCTACAGTAAACCGTTTACACTTTTTGTTACAGAACGTGATGGTACAGCATTGTCCGTCCTCACTCAAGATCAAGCAGGTTCACATAAGCCTTGCGCTTATTTTTCAAGTACATTGGATTCAGTAGCACAGGCACTCCCTGCATGCTTAAAGTCAGTAGCAGCAACAGCGTTAGCAATCAGACAAAGCGATTCAATTGTTTTAGGTCATCAGTTAACAGTACAAGTTCCACATTCTGTAGAGGTTCTGTTAAACAGAACCCAGACTCAACACTTGACTATAGCACGATTGACAGGTTATGAATTGACATTATTCCAGCCACACATAGAAATCAGACGCTGCAGTATCTTGAACCCAGCAACATTGTTACCTACAGTTATGACAGATCCAGCCCCACATGATTGTATAGAGATTATTAATGCAGTAACAAAGCCCAGACGAGATTTAACAGATGTTCCACTGACAAATCCAGACCTGACACTTTATGTGGATGGTTCATGCATGAGAACAAGTACAGGAGAGTTAGTGGCCGCATATGCCGTGACCACTGAAACTGAAGTTAAAGAAACACATCGTATTGATACACTGTCTGCTCAAGCGGCAGAGCTCATCGCTCTGACCCGAGCCTGTATTTTAGCAAAGAACAGAAATGTTAACATATACACAGATTCCCGTTATGCGTTTGGAGTCGTACACGACTTCGGCATGCTCTGGCAGGAACGAGGTTTCCTGACCTCTCATGGTACCAAGATTCAGCACGGTCCTCTCATTCAAGCACTGTTAGAAGCAATACATCTGCCTTCAGCCATATCAGTCATGAAGTGTAAAGCACATACTAAAGCCACAGATTCTGTCTCCCAGGGTAACGACCTGGCAGATCAGACAGCAAAACATACAGCACTGACTCACACTCAGACAGCTGACACGATCAAGACAACAGATCCGACAAACTGCATGACAGTCAGAGATCCCACACTAGATGTTATTGACATACAGGCACATGCTACTCCAGACGAAATAAAGAAATGGATCGAACTAGGAGGGATCCAGACAGATCAGGGTTGGATGACGAAGGGAAAATCTACATGGTTTCTCCCTGACTCTATGGTTCAAGTCATGATAAATACAGCACATAGTCCTGCCCACCTGGGAGAGAAAGCCATGCTAGACAGTTTGCAAAATCTCTGGAACAATAAACACTTACGAGCAGCCGCAAAACAGAAAGTGCGTACTTGCATGATCTGTTGTCAGTTCAATCCAGGTAAAAGCGTCCCTGTAGAGCAAGGTGGATTTCATCCTCCCGATCACCCTTTTGAAGTCCTCCAGATGGATTATATCCAGATGGACCGTTGTCGAGGATTCAAATATGTTCTCGTAGTTGTCTGTGCTCTGTCCCGCTGGACCGAAGCTTACCCAGTCCCAGATTACACTGCTCCGACCACTGCCAAACAGTTGGTTCGTGAATTTTTCCCACGGTACGGCTTGCCTCGTGTTGTGTACTCAGATAACGGTCAGCCATTCTCGTCTGCCCTAATGAAAGAAGTTTCCTTGTTATTGGGATACCAGTGGAAGTTCCATTGTGTCCGACATCCAGAAGCAGCAGGCCTTGTAGAAAGGCATAATCAGACATTAAAGATTCGCCTTGCCAAAATATGCCAGGACAAAGGGGTCGACTGGATAGTCGCCCTGCCGGTGGCACTATTCTATATGAGAATGGTCGCCCATTCGAGATCAGGGCTATCTCCGTACGAAGTGGTCTTTGGCAGACCACCGAATATGTGGGGGACGCCCATTCCGAAAAAGATAACCGATGTTGATTCTAATATGTTGACAGATTACCTTGCCTCCTTGATGTCTGCACTCCAATCATGTCGTTCACAGGTTGCCGCTGCCTTCCCTGACAACACCGATGTGAAGGAGCATGATGTCCGCCCCGGTGACGTTGTTTTAGTCCGAAACTTCGACAGGAAAAGTCCGTTGGAGCCCCGCTGGAAGTCTCCGAAGACCGTTCTTTTGACAACAAAGACCGCAGTCAAGTTGGAAGGAAGAAAGGGGTGGGTCCACCTAAGCCATATCAAAACATTCCCAGGACTGAAACCGGAACAAGACACACCCACCCCCACCAAAGACTCAGATATCAAAGACTTTTCCGAATGCAAACGAGAAAAAACTCCTCAAGAACAATATCGTATGAAGTTACGATCTAGCAAGTCAGACAGTTTAATTGTTTAAGTCCTCCCCTAGGTGAATCGGTTAAATAGTTTCTGACATGTATCCCCTAGATCGAGTTAGAGAGAGAGAGGAAAAGAAAAGAACATATTGCAAATCACTTCGTAGTCACTGCATAGTGACACTAATAATTATGTTTATTATCAGCATATTAATAATCATTGCTAGTATCTTGTTATCGATATACTATCCTATCTTCAAGCGTGAACAATCTGCTTACAATGTCTCTGCGGAACACACTTTTAGTGAGTTACCTCCTCATGAGCTTTCCTACAGACTTGCGCTGCGCAACAATACATTCATTAGTATGTTACATCATTCTCATCAAACTAACAATGCTACAAACTGCTGGATATGTGGCCGACTCCCTCCCTACCAGAACTACAAGGGAGCTCTGCCTCTCTTTCCGTACCCGTTCACTCATAATGGCTCCTGCGGAGCATGGTTTAAGATAATTAATTCTCTAGATCCCGACACTGCTGTTTTCGATGGGGGTTGGGTTTGGGGAAACTTGAACTTGGTCCTACTAAACGTCTGTTACCCGGATAAGGAGGGACTCCCCATTAGAATAGGAACTGATCTAGAAAATGAAGTATATGGATTAGGTAATTACACAATTAGCCTTATGATTCTTACCGTCGAATCCGAAGCTGCACCAGTTCTACCTATTATGTCAGTACTGCCAGTCACTGGTGAATTATGTATCAAGAAGAAAGGTTCAGTACACTTAGGTCATAGTAAATGCACTACTGTGGTCGAATTCAGTGATGATGGAAAGTCATCTTTCAAAGCTATCAGTCATTCTTACTTTGTGTGTGGTCATACCGCATACATTCGTCTACCTCCAGATTGGGATGGTACCTGTTACATTGCATTCCTTCTGCCACCCGTTTTTCTAGCTCCTTCTGATTACCATAGAAATAGCAATCTAGTAAAGAATAGACCCAGAAGAGATGCCCCCCTTGTCGACTACACAGAAACGGCATGGGAACAGTACACTGACTTTAATAAAGGATTCTTTTTCTTCTTAGGCCCTGTCCAGAATAGTAAATTAATACGCAGATTAACTAGAACACTTGAAGCTGTAGTAAATGAAACTACCTCCGCCTTAGGAAACTTAACAGAGGAGCAGTCCGCTATGCGGGTTGTTGTCCTTCAGAACCGTCTTGTAATTGACGTCATCTTGGCAGATAGAGGTGGAGCTTGTAAGGTCATCGGGTCAAGCTGCTGTGTTTTCATTCCACAGAATGCACCATCCGTATATCAAGCTATCACCCGTCTTCATAAAATTGCAAATCAGATACATCAGAATCCAGGCACCTGGACTTGGTCCGGTTGGTTCTGGACAACGTTAACAGCTTGGGGATGGAAAATCCTATCCTTCCTAGGCATTGGCCTAGTCCTAGTATTCAGTTGCTGTCTGTGCCTACAGTGTGGGCCAGCGATTTGTGGACTGTGTGCCACTTCTTGCATTAAACATTCCAGTTTTCACTCAAAACGTAACAGAAAGAAAGAAGAACAAATGATGTTACAAGAACAGACTGATCGATTCATGAGGATCGATATTTCATGAAGGGTCCGTAGGGAACAAGGAGGGAATGAGGAAAATTAAATTTTGGCCATGTTGTGTTCCCTAGCGCGTACCCCACCGACTCCATGTACCAGCTTAAAGTGCATGTAACTTCCCTCCTGTACCAGTTATGAAAACGCAAATACATTTGCGTCCACCGTCAACTTGTCCTCTTTCAGACGCACCATGAATGGATTATATAGTCCGTTCCTAAGTATGCTATGCCAACGTCTTTTTGTAGTACACTTTTCGCTTTTTCCTGCTCTAGCCAGAGTAGGCCCTGAATTCCTGCCATCTGAACCTCTTTTGTGGCTCCTGGCTCTGCCCAGGCTACCTCTGTACTCATGAACTATGCCCTATATTCAGCGCGGCCCCTCGCGCTCAGCTCAAGCCTGCTTTCTGCCAAGACTGACTATAACCTTCGAGTTATCTGTTCCGCTCCCCGAGAATACATTCCTGCCTACTAGATCCTGTAAACATCCTCTCCAGCTGCAGAGCCAAGAGGCCGAATCTGTCTTAATGCAAGTAATTCATAGCCTCCGTTGCCATGCTGCCATGGAAGGCCCCGTGCCCCCACGCTTCACATGTAGACACTCAGGCGCTTATACACGCATCCACAGTTAGCATAGAATAGCTTCTACCCTAGAGACCTTTCCGCCCAGATAGTATAGTTCCTAAAACATCAGATATCAGATATGATAGAAGTACAAGTTGATCTGACATGCCAGACTTCTGTCTCTTTCCGTCAGTGTAAATGTCAAGACCCCTGCACCCCGTCAGTCACACGTCATGCAGCTGCGCGCGCATCCAAGCTTCCGATTTCTGCTGACATTGCAACATTCTGTTAGCACCACCCCTTTGGTGCCACCCACTTGCGTCACCTATCAGTGACGTTTCTAGCACACACCTCTAGTTCACGCCTAGTTTACGCCTCTTGATGATGTATTGGTACCACGTGTATACTGTTATCTTGTCTTCTCTCAGCTGTTACGCCTCTCACATTGAAACCTATGATGTAAATCAAGTATATAAGCTATGTAATGTCAATAAACGAGAGCGCGCTCATCTATCCCTTCTGACACCCCTGTGGTGGTCAGAACATGATATCCTGATTCCTTTATGAGGAATAAAACCCTTAGAAACTCTAACACCACGGACTCTGTTTTCTTTCCTTCTGATTGAGTTATTATTGATTAAGTACTTACCTGCCTAGAAATTAAGAGAGTAAATTAATTATTTACGTCAGGTAGCAGAGAAATAGGACGGAAATTTTTCAAGACTCCGGGGTCCAAAGAAGCTTTCTTCAAGAGTGGCTTAACCACTGCCAGTTTCCAGGAGAGGGGAAAAACTCCCTCAGTGATGGCAAGGTTAAGCACCTCTAGAAGGGTGCGATTACAAACCAAGTGATACGATGATGCTTCCACGTTGACGCAACCGCGCCCACTGCAACCCAGAACAATTCACGGTTTCGCCTTTCAAATAGCAACGGCTATCAAGGAAATGGTGCGAAAGCCCGGGGGCGCAGACCGACTCGGTGCGCATACGGGGCAGGACTCTTGATGTTATTAGTATGGGGCAGTAGGTTCGGCCGCACTTGCACTATACAGGTATGATGTAGCGATGTCTCTGATTACGAGGCCCTAACAGCACATGTGGCTATTTTCTTCTTTTTCCCTTTAAATATTACTCTCCCCTCTGGACCAAAATGACCAGAGTTTGGCTATAGGGCTACCCCAGAGTGCTGCGGTCCCCTGAGAAGCAGACACTCTCCCGAATTGGGGTAAGGGTGGCTCTACACAAATGGTCAATTCGATTTTAATGACTGATGATGTGTATGAGACATAGTGTGTGGTTTGAGTGAGAAGGGTGTGGTATGGGGACGAGATTCTGCTGTATATGCATTCACTTGGAATAGTGGCAGAATGCGAATCATATCGCCACTTCACTAAATAGTTTACAGAGCAGTTGGCTCTGTTAGGATTTGATTCAAGATCATGTTACAAATGGCTATGACGTATGATGGCTCCTACACACCCTTCCTGGTTGACAAGCATGGGTGTACAGAGCACGTCACAGATGGGAATTTTGAAATGCAAGAATTCTTTTGATTGTTGTTCTTTTTTCCCCCTTTTTTCTTTCTCACAGATGGAGTGCGGCACACCTACTGAAGCATAAGATAAGTGATCTTGCTTTCGGGTGAGTTTCACTAAGGAGCAGCCATCTGCCCTTACATGGATAGCGATAGGTATTTACCTTTTGTGATATCTACCAGGGAGGACATTTTTGCCCTGGAGAAAGACTGAGACCTTTTTAGGCCAATTTTGACACTAGGGTCATTGGACCATAATAATCCTTGCGACCCACACCGTTTTTTGTATTTTAATATCCCCTGCGGCCCCACTAATAAAGGGATATCGGGATCTGCAGGAGGATTTTTAATCTTTATACCCCCTGGCCATTTCTTCCTAAGTGCTCCCTGAAATATGGTCGAGCTCACCCTGAGCTTTAGGAGTCAGGGTGACCCAAATGATGAAGCATGACACAACCAGAGTGTGTGAGGGTAACATGAACAAAAGGAATTGCTTAAGTGATAATGTTCATTGGCCCATGGTCCAAGTTGTCCATGAGGGAGCTCGTTTGACTTCTTTCACCCTGTTGCCCTAAGAATTTAGGGGTGTAGTTCTCCAAGTAGGTGATTGTTCCTCCACCCTTTTTGTCTTTGGTAATACACACAGGCTGGGCCTACATATCACATATGGCTACTCCCAGTGGTGTGCTCCATGCAAGGACCACCAAGGAGACCTTACCTTTCCTCCTCCCCAGCTCAGCTGAGATTGGATGGCGTCTCTGGTGGAGGTGGGGGTGTGCTGTGAGTCCAAGTAGAGCAAGCAACTCCAGCAGGTCTTCCTACATCTCCGATAACAGCCCCCAGCCAAGTTAGGAGACCACCTTGGTTGCAATGGTGTCTTGGGCAATGTTTAATGTTGTCTTCTCTTAACAAGGACTCATCTATCTTCTGAGCACAGCTCAGTCCAGTTTAATCACTACAGCGGTCGTATGTTGATGAGTGCTTCTGACTTTTAAGTTCTAGCTTCTTTTAGTGAGGTCACCCATTAAGCATTTTGTGATTCTTCATGAAGACCCCTTGACTTAGGGCTCTTACACCAAATAGCAAGCACTGCTGTTAAACTTGGGTGATCCGGAACTCACCGATTGTCACAAGCAGTGGAAATCCTCCTCGGGCTGCAGCGGCTGTCACAGTTTGCCACCTTCTAAGCCCCTTTCTTGTCTTCCTAAAACAGAACCTCCAATGACCCTCTTCAGCAGTCAGTTTCCTCTGCAGCAGCTTCTCCTGGCAGATAATCAATCTTCTACAGGTTCAGGTCCCAAACTTGGCAAAGGGGGCTGGTAGTGTAAACCCGACCGTGGAGCGAAGAAAAACTCCTTGATCATGATCGGCATGGGACCCTGAGATCCGGTATAGAAATCTTGCCACACTGGCTGGACGTCTCTGTCCCATCTTTACACAAACGTTGCAGACAGTGACTGTTTATTCCAGCAGTAATTTCTGAGACAGTTTCTGGGCAGTTCTGCCTAATTTTATTGCACCCAGACTGGTGGAGCTAAGGTCTATCTCACAAAGTGGGAGGAGGAAGGCGGTTTAAAGCTGGGATTCTCAAGAATGGCGAAACCCAAAACAAGGGTCCAAAGGCAAGAGAGGCTGCCCCACTTAACTACCTAATGCCTGTAGGGCTAATACCATTTCTAGAGGACAATGGGCCTGAAAAGGTAACTGGGGGGAAACTGCTCATCAGCTTCAAAGCAACCATTTGAGTCTTCCTCTTTTTTTTTAAACTCTTTTTATTATTTATTAATTTGTTGGCACAGAAAACATAGAACACACATGACAGTGACATGATGACCAAATTGTCATAGCAGCAAGAACTCACAATGAACCCCTTCTCTTTGTATGTCTGCTCCGCAGGGAGGATGTATTCCACCTACCTTTCCTTGGACTCCCCCTGTTTCGTTGGTGGCCCTCGGAGGAGTCTCACTATGGATTAATGGCGCCTGCAGAGGTCCTCTAGGTCTTCAGTAAAACAATAACATGCCCCCCATTCACTTCACACCTTGTGAAACTTCCGGGTGCATTCTTGCCCCTTGTATACCATTCTTTCCACCTCCATGCATTTGGTTAATCCTGACTACTATATCTCTCTGCAACTATGAAGTCCAGCATACAGAATAGCAATGTATCTACAACATTAGGGATTTCAAATATCACCAGGTGGTGTATCCTGGGGAGGTCCACCTGCAGAATATAGTCCAATTCCTGGATAATTTCCACCCTTGGGCAGAACTATAGCGTGTGTGGAAGTGTACCTTCCTCTGTTAGGAATCGTAGGCAATAGGGCTCATAAATAATTCAGTAAGTCCTCCATTGTTACCAGTGTGGCTATTCAGAAAGGATAAAAATTCCTGTGGAGCCTTAAATGAGGGTAACTTTGGTAGTCAACGATTCCTTGCCTCACTAGTAAATAAAAGAAGAGTGTTCTCTGCGAATTTGTATTTCTTCCAGAGACCGGTCATCCGGATCCGTCCACTGTCTAATTCCGGTATATACCTCATTTGAGGCTCAAAAGGAAATTTGATCCTTCCTGAATTGCCACACTGGTGCTAAAGGAGCTGTTACTGAATCTGTTATGAGCCACCGGATATATTTAGTATACACAAGACAACCAAACAGGCTGTCTTGTAATATATATCTAGTCCTAAAGAAGAAGACCCGTGGAGATGTTTTTCATTTACAGTAATTGAATAAGGGTCGAAACGTCGACGTACTGAACAGGCATTGTGCACTAGCATTTCGCATATTGGTGCTCAATGATATGGCTTTATATGTTAATTAATATGCTAAATTACTATGAATGTCTAACAAAAAAATATATGTATTTCCTTCTCAATATGTATTGTAAATGTTAAATGTTGGTCTATGTTGAGTATAGGCACATATCTATGCATAATAATAATAATAATACAGATTCTTGTATAGCGCGAACAGCTACCTCACAAGGAGGTGTCCCGGCGCTGAAAAGAAACTACAGCAGCAGAGTGGATTACAAGGTGAAGTTCTAGGCTTTCTGCAAAAAGAGCCAAGTCCTTAGGAATTTCTTAAAACTAGCTTCTGACGTGGCAGATTGGATGGCAGAGGGGAGGGAGTTCCAGAGTTTCGCCGTGCCAACAGAAAAAGACCTGCCACCAAGTCTAGCTCTACTAACTCGTGGGACAGCTAGTTGGAGCCGGGAGTTCGATCGCAGGTGTCTCTCTTGATGGTAACGGGGAAGTCGGAGTTTTAGATAGTTGGGACATGTCCCTTTTTGTGGTCTAAACGCCAGGGTGAGAGCTTTGAATTTTATTCTGCTCGCCACTGGGAGCCAGTGCATCTTGTGCAGATGCGGAGAGATATGATGTTTAAACGGAATGTGCTTTATCAATCTCGCAGCCGCATTCTGCACGCTCTGCAGGCGTTGTACCAGATATTTCGGTAGACCAAGGTAAAGGCCATTTGAGTAATCCAGTCTGGATGTGACTGTCGCATGGACCACCATTTTTCGACAATCAATTGGTAGAAGGGAGAGAAATTTTCAGAGGTTTCGGAGTTTTTGGTGGCATCCTGTAGTGACTTGTTGTATGTGAGAGGAAAAGGAGAGAGTCTCGTCCCACCTTACACCCAGATTTTTTGCATTGGTTCCAGGGGTTGGTGCTGGGCCCATTTCGGAGGGCCACCACAGATCTGGGGAAGGGTGAGTACTTTTTCCAAAGAATAGTACCTCAGTTTTGCTTGTGTTCAATTTTAATTTGTTAGTGTTCATCCAGCTGTTTAAATCTCTAAGACCGGCTTTTATTTTGCTAAAAGCTGCTTCTGACACCTCCGCGTAGGGGAAGACTAATTGCGTTTCATCTGCATACGAAATCGCCTTGACCCCCCATTTGGCAATTAAGGTGAAGAGTGGGGCCAGATAAACATTAAAAAGTAGCGGGCTAAGAGCAGACCCTTGCGGGATACCACACCACAGCCGTTTTGGTTTGGAGGAGAAGGCACCCAGTGCCACTTTCTGAGAGCGGTTTGTAAGATAGGAGTGCATCCAGCTCAGTGCCTTGTCCTCCAGACCTATGTCCTTCAGCCTAAGCAGCATTCTGCCATGATCCACAGTATCGAAGGGGGCAGATAGATCCAGGAGCACCAGCATGGCTGATGCTCCTGAATCTAGAGACCACCTGATCGACTCAGCAACCTCGATGAGGGCAGTCTCAGTGCTGAAGCCAGCCCTGAAACCTGACTGTGTTTCGTGTACTATACCTCTTTTTTCGAAAAACTATTAAGTTGGCGTTGAATTAGTTTTTCGAGCATTTTACCTGGGGCTGCTAATAGGGAGATGGGGCGGAGATTGCTCAGGTCATCGGGGGCACCATTGGGTTTTTTTCAAAGGGAGAAGAGTGGCATGTTTCCAGCAATCAGGGAACGTGCCAGTCTCAATGGACATGTTCCAGATATGTAGGAGTGGTCCCACAATTGCATCCGACATCATTTTCCAGAGTTTGGGGGGACAGGGATCATCAGGAGCACCTGATTTGCATTTTTGTAATTCTTTCAGTGCTTCCTCGTGGGCGATAGAGTGGTAAAGAGTTAGGGGAGGGGTAGGCAACTCAGTATTGTCGCGGTCCGCCATAGCTGTCGGCTCGGAGGGGGTAAAGGAGTCATAAACCTACATGATTTTTTTGTCGAAGAAATCAGAGATATCTTCACAACGTTTAGAGGAGGGGGTCATTTCTGTTTCGATAGCCTTAAGTTTAAAGAAGGTTTGAACTATTTTAAAACATTTCTTTACTAGGTTGTTCCGCTTGTTGAATAGAGGATACGATGAACAGTTTTTTTGCTTTTTTTATGGATTGATGTAGGCTGTGTAGGGCTTTTTTGTAGCAGATTTTTGCTGAATCAGAGTAGTTTGCCCGCCACTGGCGTTCTAGTCTTTTGCATTTGCTTTTTTCAGCCATCAGTTCTATGGAGAACCAGGGAGCAGACGGGGATTCTCTTCGTGATGTGGCTACTTTAGGAGGAGCAATAGAATCTACTGTACTACTTATCCAGTGATTCAGTAGCAACGCATCGGAGTTCACGTCTGATGATAGTAGTGGGGGGGGGGGCGGCTGCGAGAGCGGGACATAAAGTCTCAGCTGATAATTTATCCCATTTCCTCCGCACATAAGAGCGTTTTCCTGTTGTTTGAGAACGGGAAGGGAATGAGATTAAGAAAGGGACTAGGAAATGATCTGTCCATAAAAATGGCATCGGGGGTTTAGCTGAAGTGTCCAATATGTTAGAGAAAATGAGGTCTAGCATATGCCTGCCTGGTGCGTGGGACCAGGGGTGATTAGGATTAAATTGGCCGATTGTAGCGTATTAATAAGTTGGGAGGCCAGAAGACAGTCAGGTCTGTCTGCATGAACATTAAAGTCGCCGACTACAATATAGTGTGGGTGGGAAAGAGTGTTTTGGACTATAAAGTCCATAAGTTCATGGGTGTGGGTCGGAGAGCAGTCCGGGGGTCTGTATATTATCAGGCCAGCTAAGGACGTTTGAGGGTTGATTTGAAGGCAGAAGTGTAGCCCCTCTATACCAGAGAGGGTAGTTGGTGTGGAAGAGGACAGGGTATATTTATCTTTAAAGATAATAGCCACTTCGCCGCCTCTTCTGTTCTTCTCTCTATTAAAGAAGCTTAGTATGATTCCGGGCGGGACAGCCAAAGAAATGGATGCCATGTTGTCCTCATTGAGCCATGTTTCGGTAAGAAATAAGGCGTCCCACTCAGAGTCGGCTAACAGCAGATAGATGTCATCTGCATGTTTAGGGAGGGATCTGCAGTTCAGTAGCCCAGCTCTGAAAGAGGCGGTAGAGGTGTTGGCTGAATGATGATTCAATATTTTTGGGTAGGTGTTTATTGAATGTGAAGCGTCACACAGTGACTTGTTGCACAGTGAGCAGGAGGGGGGAAGGTCAGGGATTGAGAGATCGAGCCTGAGCGCCTGACATGGTTTGGCTGAGTTTAGTGCTAGTAGATCACTGCTGGTCCAGACTATCCTGCTTGTGTGTAACTGTTCACTGGCAGCGTGGCCGGCGCCGGGCACGATCTGGGCGCATGCAGTGATATACGATGTTGAATTGTCTTGTGCTTTTATTTATTTGTATATGTATTGTTTGTGCTATACGATATATGACTGATAATATGTTTAATTCTACCTTGCTTGACAGAACTAACCATTAGCATGTACAGTTCTAGTCCCCCAGGTTCTGTGAGGTACTGGGTAACCCCATTAATCTTTAATGGTTATATGCAGAGCAGCATGCACACATTCCTCATAGTGCAGTATAAAGCAGTGATTTGTGAGCAGATCTGTCCGAGTGCCGTATGATGCAGTGCAGTGTGCAGAGATTCCTCATAATGCAGTGTGATGCAGTGCAATACGCACAGATTCCTTCTAGCGCAGTATAAAGCAGTGCAGTGTTCAGATTTCTCATACTGCGTAAGATACAGTGCAGTGTGCACTGATTCCTTTCAGTGCATGCAGTAAGATGCAGTGCAGTGTGTACAGATTTCTCATAGTGCAGTAAGATAAAATGCAGTGCAAATATTCCTCATAGTGCAGTAAGATGCAGTGCACAGATTCCTCACAGTACAGTCAGGTTTAGTGCAGTATGCACAGATTCCTCACAGTGCAGTAAGATGCAGTGCACAGATTTGTCATACTGCAGTAAGATGTAGTGAAACAGATGTCACACAGTGCAGTCATATGCCGTGCAGTATGCACAGATTCCTCACAGTGCAGTGACATGCAGTGCAGTGTACAGATTCCTCACAGTGCAGTCAGATGCAGTGCAATATGCACAGATTCATCACAGTGCAGTCAGATGCAGTGCACACAGATTTCTTATAGTGCAGTAAGATGCAGTGCAGGTCACAGATTCATCATACTGCAGTAAAATGTAGTGGAACCGAAATCACTGTGTAGTCAGATGAAGTGGAGCATCCACATTTTCCTGACAGCGCTATAGGAAGCAGTGCTGTGTACAGATTTCTCACAGTGCAGTATGATGCAGCGCTGTGCGCACACATTCTTCAAACTACGATAACATGCAGTGTGCAGAGATTCCTCATAGTGCAGGAAGGTGCTGTGCTGGGTGCACTGCTCCCTTATAGTGCATTAAGGTGAGGTGCAGCGTGCACAGACTCCTCCGTGCAGTAAGATGCAGTGCAGTGCAAACAGATCTTCTCTTTAACACAAATGATGCCCACAAACCCCCAGGACAGGAAGGAAAGCCCCCCAGGGCCCCCGGATAGAAGAGCCCACCTCAGCCCCAGGGTCCCTCGGATAGAAGAGCCCAGCTCAGCCCGGCTCCTGCAGAGATTCCCTCCAGGATTATTCAGTCTATTTCTACAAATACAGCAGAAGGTGCTGACATTCTCCTACCTGTGGGACACGTCCTGCTCCCTCCCCCTGGGGCTGTCTGTGAGGGCCCCATGCACCCTTCACCCCACAGCAAGAACAGTAACAGCAGCCAAGAGCCTGCGGGAGAGGCTGGATGTGCGTCACCTGCTGCTGCAGTCACTGACCCGGAAGCGGAAGTTACTTTTCTTGTGCGTGACTCGAAGAGCAGGAGCCGGCCGGGCAGTGTCAGGAGAGTCCCCTCTTCGGGGAGGGGGCCCGTCCTTTAGGCCGCTCTGAAGAGGGGGGCTGAGTGAACACGAGGCGCTCCCAGTGCCCCCTAAAGAAGCGGACGCTTCCCACCGTCTACTGGTGTGAGGGGCACCCCACAGGGATGGTGTATGAGGGGGAGGCATCCTTCGAGGGGGGGGTCTGGGCTCCCACAGGGATGGTGTATCAGGGGGAGGCAGCGGGGGGAGGCAGGGGGGAGGGACTGGGTACCACACAGGGATGGTGTATGATGTGGTCACCTACACGGGGGCATGAGCACCCAACAGTGAGTGAGTGAGTGAGTGTACACTTGTAAAGCGCATGGCTACCAAAGGCCTCCCAGCGCTGGAGACAAGCATAAAACTCAGGCAAAGCAGCCGGGGAACAGCATATTCTTTAGATATTTGCGGAACCGTAAATGGTTAGGCTCGAGCCGAATATGGTCAGGCAGAAGGTTCCAGCACCTTGCGGCAATAGCGGAGAAACGCCGGCCACCACTCCGCACTCGGTTCACTCTGGGAATAATGGCAAGATGTTTCTTCTCAGAGCGCAGTGAACGCTTAGGAAGATACCTGGGAATGATGGCATGAAGGATCGGAGGGCCAGTGTCTGAGAGAGATTTGTGAGCAATGCACAATGACTTGAATTGGATTATCTCTGCAACTGGCAGTCAGTGCAGAGGAAATATGTGGGCTAGCAGATTCCCGGTTGTGGACCTGCATCAGAAGACATGCGGAACAGTTTTGAACTATTTCAAGTTTTCTGATGGTCCTAACAGGAGCACCTAAATAGATCACATTGGCATAATCCAGCCGAGAAAGAATCAAGGCTTGTACCAGTAGTTTCCTGGCATTGAAAGGCAGGAGTGGTAAAACCTTTCTTATCATTTTGAGGATGCCATAACAGGCGCCTGCGACTTTACTCGTCTGTACCCCAAAATTCAAGTTGCTGTCCAACCAAACCCCAAGACTTTTTATATGGTTTTTGGGGGGAGGTATAGAATTTAGGCAATTGGGCCAGAAAGCATTGGGATTCAAGTTGATAGGTTTCCCCAAAAACATGAGCTCTGTTTTAGCCGCATTCAGTTTTAAAAAGGAACTGTCCATCCATGCAGACACTCTTTCCAGGCAGTTTGCCAAGCTGGCACTATTGTTGTTCAGAGGATTAAGGGACACCACCATCTGAGTGTTGTCAGCATAGGTAATGATCCTAACTCCAAAGGGCTTAACTACATCGGCCAGGGGGTGCATATAGACATTAAAAAGTGTGAGGCTTAAGGAAGAGCCCTGAGGCACCCCACATCTCAAAGGCATACTATCTGAGACAAACAAATGGTCTCTGTTACCAGATTCCTAAGAGCCTTGCTAGTTACTATGAACCACAATCAACACTCAATGGGGTCGGTCGTGGAAAATTCATATTATGTAAAAAAGGAGAATTTGCTCCTTTTTTAGGTGTCCCCTCACTCACCAGGGTTGCCCCATGGTGACATGCTTCATCATTGGGGCCATCCCAGTCCTCTACGGGCTGGGGCGTGCTACGACTTGCGAGTTACGTAGGAGCACTTTTCAGAAGACTATGTGTGGTGCATGTGTTTTTGGGGAGTGGACTATGTGATGTATCTAAAAATACCTGCCCAGTAGGTTGACAATAAACTTTATTTTTGCCTCTAGGTGGTAATATTAAAAACGGGGTCGATAGATAGGGCGCCCTAAACGTAATGTGTCAAGGTGTACCTATCAACTCCTATCGTCGACATGTTTCGTGCATACCCCAAGCACTTCTTCTGGACTACACAGGGACCAGCCCTGTGTTCGCCACTGCTTAGCTCTCCAATGAGTTATTTTGGTACAATAATACAATAAGGTGAAGTTGCAGCAAACTTTAATAAGTGCATGCAGTAATACCTACATATTTTAATCCAAACACGTGGTTCATGTCATGAGACCTAACTGGGCCCCATGGATTCGGAGGGGTTCAGTATCCCAGCAGATTTATGTTGTGGATACCTCCCTCTTATAGGCACCTACTTGTGTCCCTCCGGTCCGAATGTTCATAGTAACTAGCAAGGCTCTTAGAAATCTGGTAACAGAGACTATTTGTTTGACTATAGTTTTTGGAGGGCGAGCCTTAGCTATTGTTCCTCTAACTCCCTTTCTTTAATGTTGATACTATCTGAGACAACATGATCTTCAAAGACCTGGAAAGACCTTTCTGAGAGGAATGACTCCAGCCAATTCAAAAGCATACCCGTCACCCCGCATTCTCTTAGTCTAATTACCAGGAGCTGATGGTTAACCGTGTCGAAGACCACGCTAAGGTCGAGTAGTATAAGAGCTGCGGAACCTCCGGCATCAAGATTTTCTGTGACTCCTCGATAACCACTAGTAAGGCCGTCTCTGTGCCTTGGTTGGGTCTGAAGCCAGTTTGCGAGGAGTGTAAACAATTATTTTGTTCTAGAAATGTGGAGAGAACAGAGTTAATGTATTTTTTGCAAATTTTGGCTATCCCAGGCAAAAGTGAGATTGGGCGGTAATTCACAAGGTCCTCGGGGTCCATAGATGGTTTTTTCAACAAGGCTCTGACCATAGCCCGTTTCCAGGAGAAGGGAACGATCCCGGCAGAAAAGGAGGTATTAATAAGTTCCAGGATAACAGGAGCAATAGCATCGAGGACCTTATTAACCCCTCCCATGCTCATGACGAGCTCAGCTCGTCATGGCCCATGGAACGCTCAGGTGCGGGGAGAATTCCCCCGCTGTGCTGAGCGTTCCACTGGAGGCAATACACCTGTGACGAGCTGAGCTCGTCATGAGCACAGGAGCGCCCCCCTCCCCCCCAGCACAGCGGGGGATTATCCCCCGCAGCAAAGGGGTTAAGGACAGTGGGGGGAGCGTTATCACACGGGGAACCAGATTTCAATTGGGCAAAGTAGGTCTTTAAAGTTTTTATATCCATGGAGGGAATTATGTTGATAGTAGGGACAGGGGGTTGGGTAGGGTATTCAAACAGGTCCGACCCTATTGACATTGCTAGCGGGGGAAAGGTGGAGTAAATGTCTTCAATTTTCTTATGGAAAAACAGTGCCAAATTATTACAACTTTCATCTTTATCCTCTGAGGGTAAAGGGGGTACTGGTGTTTTCAGAAGGGACTTAGTGATTTTAAAAATTTCCCGGGGGGAATTGGCAGCAGAAAGTATTTTCTTTCCATAGTAGTCAGATTGAGCAATTCTAATTTCTGTCTTATAGGCTCTCAAGGCAGCTCTGTATTTAGTTTTTTCTGTTGTGGAGAAACCCCTTCTTCAATTTCTCTACAAGCGCTTACACACTTGTTTCATTTCTCTAAGTTTGGGGGAGTACCATAGTGCAGAATGCTCTACTTTTTTGCTGGATATCCATTTTTTGGGAATTAAGGTTTCTAGTGAAGTCTCCAACCACTGGTTGACATTAATGCTGGCAGATTCTGGGTCGCTCCCGAGAACCGGCCTCGTATTATTCAGAGTCGATGCCTGCCCAGGAATCAAGGGATAGTTTGGCCCAGTTCCTATTCCATGTTTTTACCCTTTCCCATGGCTGGCCACCCTCCTGAAGGGTCCAGACAAAAGGAACTAAAAAATGATCTGACCGTGGCAGGGGAATATGCTCTTCCACTGTCAGACTATCAATGTTGGAAAAGAGGGGATCCAAAAGGTGACCCTTTTGATGGGTAGGGTCAATCCCCTTAAGCTTCAGGGACATAGCATCTAATTTATTCATTATTGCCTCTGCATCAGATGAGGATGTCAGGTCAAAATGGACATTCAGGTCTCCTAACACCGAGAAGTTGGCGAAGGTGCTCAGTGGTTTAGCTATCATTTCTGGAAGCTCTCTGCTGAAGAGGCCAATTGGGCCAGGAGGACGATAGATAAGTACCCCGAAAAAGGTGCATGTAGGCAAAAACTGAGTATAAAAAAACAGCTTTCGCAGTCAAGGATCAGGCTAGCAGAGAGATTACAATTAAGTGTATCTTTATAGATGATAGCTAGACCCCCACCTCTACCCAGTTCTCGATCTTGTCTCTGGATCAGAAACCAAGGGGGCAGGGCTTGGACAACCGCTGGGTCTGTGGTACTGGAAAGCCATGTTTCAGTAAGAAACATGGCGTCAGGATTATATTCCTCCAGGAGTAGATGGAGTTCAGTACTATGTTTGGGTAATGAGCGGCAATTCAAAAGAAGCGTCTTAAAGTTTTTATCGATGGTTTTTCCAGCTGGGGTAATGTTTAATGAGTTAAACTCGAAGGGGCAGTGAGGACATTTGCTGTGGCTGGTAACTGGTAATATTGTATGACAGCATTTAGAAGGTAGAGACTCTCAAATAAAGTGCAATTGGTGGGAGGGGTAAGCTAGTTTACCTGATGTAAAAGAACCAGGGGTTCTGGCACCGGGTTCCGGTCGGGCACGGACGGGCACAGAAGGGCTTGCCTTAGGTGCGCCTTTGGCGCATCCGCTGCGCAGCCGCATCACCTGTTCCTTAAGAGGGGCTACTCCCCCAAGCACCCATCGCTGGAGTGGACTTCTTGGTCGCTCGCTCCTCCAATCTGCCTGCACCGCTCACTGTTGTCCTTGTTTATCGCCCTCCCCTGAACATGCCCCTGTTTGTGGCCTCCCTGCAGGAACTCCTCGCCACGCTGGTGGTTAATAACTCCTCTGTTCTCCTGCTTGGGGATTTTAACTACTGGCCTGGCGACCCGAGGGAGGACTCAGCATCCAAGGACTTCACGGCCACTCTCCTCTGCCTCAACCTGAAGTCCCATGTTCTGGTCCCTACCCACAATCTTGGACACATCCTGGACCAAGTGTGGTCATCTCAGGACATAGTTTCCTCTCCCAGCATCCTCCCATGTACATGGTCCGACCACTCTCTCATTTCCTTTTCTATCACTACTGGCCCCCCTCACAAGCCCCTTCGTCCCAAGAATGTCTTCACCCGTAGTTGGAATCATGTTGACTTGGCCTCCCTTTCTCACTCCCTTGCTTCCTCTTCCCCAGACCTCACTGACATTTCCCTTGACTCTCAGGCCGTTGCAGTTGGTAATTGGCTTTCCTCCGCATGCGATTTAGTAGCCCCCCTTAAGTTAGTCAAGTCTATTCGCCCTCATGAGGCTCATCGTTGGTTTAGCCCGGAGCTCAAGACTCTCAAATTGGAGCTTAGACGCTCAGAGCGCCTTTGGCGCCGTGGCTACTGCCCTGACCACAAGGCCAAATACAAATTACTTCTTAGGGAGTATAAGAAGGCCATCCTGACCACTAAGACCAAATACTTCTCCGAACAAGTGGCGCTCTCGGCTAATAAATCCAAAGAAATCTTCTCTTTGGTTAAGAACTTGGCCACTTCTGATCGTGCTTGCCCTCACTTCACTCCCTCCCAGGCCCTTTGCTCTTCTCTTAACAACTTCTTCATTGAGAAGATTGTTAATATTAAATCTAACATCCTGGTCACTCCTTTTACTCCTCTTCACTCTGTCCCCTCTGCGCCTAAATCTTCTTTCTCTTCTTTCCCTCCCCTCTCCTTGGACGCTTTTCTAGCTCTGCTCACTAAAATCAAGTCTGGCTCCCCCACTGACTGTGCCCCTGCCCGTATTCTCAAAACCCTTTTTTCTTCCTGCCCTGATACCCCCCTCTCTCTTCTTAGTGCTTCTCTTTCCACTGGATTGGTCCCTTCTTCATTTAAATCTGCTATTGTTTCTCCCATTCTTAAAAAACCTGGTCTCGATTCTTCTCTTCCCTCTAACTTTAGACCTATCTCTCTTCTTCCCTATCTTGCTAAAATTCTCGAATCTTATGTTACTTCCTGTCTTTCTGCTTATGTTGAACGGAACCAGCTTTTGGCCTCTCACCAAGCCGGTTTCCGTTCAGGTCATTCGACCGAAACCGTGGTGTTAGCCGTCCTTGACGAGCTTAAAGCCAAGGCCGACGTCAACTCTCCCCAAGCTTTGATCCTCCTCGACTTGTCCGCTGCGTTTGACACGGTCGACCATAACATTCTTCTGGACCGTGTCAGCGCAGCGGGCATACGAGGCACTGTCCTCTCCTGGATCACCTCCTTTCTGACAGGCCGTTCTCAAGCTGTTCACCTTCCCGGCTTTTCTGCTTCCCCCCTGCCGGTGCCCTGTGGGGTCCCCCAAGGTTCCTCCCTGTCTCCCCTTCTTTTCAATGTCTACATTCACCCTTTTATCTCTTCCCTTCTTGAGCTGGGGGTCTCTGTGTATAACTACGCTGACGACCTCCAGCTCGTCTTTGACCTTTCCTCTTCTTCTCACGCTTTATCCTTTTTTCATTCCACCATGGTTTTTATTTCTGGGTGGATGAGCGCCAACCACCTCAAGCTCAATCCAGATAAGACTGAGCTTGTCCTGATTGGCGGCTCATCCAGCCCCTGGTCCTCTGCTTTCTGGCCTCCCATTCTTGGCCCTTCCCCCACCCCCGTTCCCTCCGTTAAAACTTTGGGCATCAAGGTCAGACAGGACCTGTCCATGCACGGCCAGGTCAGTGCCGTGGTGTCCTCCTGTTTTCTTTCCCTCCGGATGATCCGGAAAATCTCTTGTTTCTTTTCTCTTGACTCCCTTAAAATTATTATTTCTGCCCTCATCACCTCCCGCCTTGATTACGGCAATAGCTTGTTCGCTGGCATTCCTGCCTATGAAACCCGCCGCTTACAAGCTATCCAGAATCAGGCTGCCCGTCTCATCTTTCACTTGCCCAAAACCCATCACATCACTCCCGTCCTTAAATCCCTTCACTGGTTGCCCATCTTGCAGAGATCCCTGTTCAAATTAGGGTGCCTTGTCTATCGGGCCCTTGATCACTCTGGACCGGCTTTCATCAATTCTCTGATTTCCCTTCACACCCCTGCCCGTACTCTCCGTTCATCATCTTCTGCCCTCCTCACTGTTCCCCGCTTTCGCAAATCTCGCACTGGTGGAACCCGTTTTTCTGTTCTTGCCCCCCGGTTCTGGAACTCCCTTCCTCTTTCTATGCGTTCGATCCCTATCTTTTCTCACTTTCGTAAAGCGCTAAAAACTTTCCTGTTTGCCCAGGCCTACCCCCGCTAAATCCTCCTGGCCTTGTCTGTCCGGTTCTTTAGAGCTCCCAGCGCCAGGAAGCCGTTTGGCCATCGCGCGCTTTACAAATAATTTCATTCATTCATTCATTCATTCATTCATTCATTCATTCATTCATTCATTCATTCATTCATTCATTCAGCGTGGAGGGTGTCGCTGCTAGACTGCCGCCTCCGAAGTGATGAAATTCCTCCTGAGGTCCCCCCGGAGCATTAAACAGCTCCCTACTTCCTACTCGACATGTGTGCAAATTTTAGCAATGTGGTGTCCCGGAGCATTGAATACAGCTTCTTTCCCCCAACAGTGCAAGAAAGCAATCAAGAAGTTACATTGGTAAAAATCGGTTCAAAAATCACAATATCACAGTAATTAAAATAATTGTTTGTTTTAAAAAGGGAGGGTTCGCGCTGCAGCTACTACCTGCCAACCCGAGCCGCTGGCATGGTGTATGAGGGGGAGGCCACCTTCGGAGGCGGGGTGGAGGCTGAGCACCCAACAGGCATGGTGTATGATGGTGAGGCCGCCTCCGGGGGGGGCTGGGCACCCCACATGGATGGTGTATGAGGGGAGTCTGCCTTAGGGGGGGCTGGGCACCCCGCAGGGATGGTGTATGAGGGGGAGGCTGCCTTCGGGAGGGGTTGGGGACCCCGCAGGGATGGTGTATGAGGGGGAGGCCGCATTTGGGGGGGGGCTGGGCACACCGCAGGGATGGTTTCTGAGGTAGAAGCAGCCTTTGGGAGAGGTGGCCTGGGCACCCCGCAGGGATGGTATGTGAGGGAGAAGCAGCCTTTGGGGGGAGGTGGCATGGGCACCCCGCAGGGATGGTATGTGAGGGGGAAGCAGGCTTTGGAGGGAGGGGGCCTGGGCACCCCACAAGGATGGTGTATGAGGGGGAGGCCACTGTCAGAGGAGGGGGGCTGAGCACCCCGAGGGGATGGTATATGAGGTGGAATCAGCCTTTGGGGGGAGGTGGCATGGGCACCCCGCAGGGATGGTATGTGAGGGGGAAGCAGGCTTTGGGGGGAGGGGGCCTGGGCGCCCCACAGGGATGGTGTATGAGGGGGAGGCCACTGTCGGGGGAGGGGGGCTGGGCACCCCGCAGGGATGGTATGTGAGGTGGAAGCAGCCTATGGGGGGAGGTGGCCTGGGCACCCTGCAGGGATGGTTTGTGAGGGGGAAGCAGCCTTTGGGGGGAGGTGGCCTGGGCATCCGCAGGGATGGTATGTGAGGGGGAAGCAGCCTTTGGTGGGAGGGGGCCTGGGCACCCCACAGGGATGGTGTATGAAGGGGGAGGTAGCCTTCATGGAGGGGGGCTGGGCACCCCGCAGGGATGGTGTGTGAGATGATCACCTTCAAGGGGGGCGTGAGCACCCCACAGCCATGGTGTGTGAGGGGGGATGGGCACCCCACATGGACGGGCTGAACACCCAGCCCGAGTGCACTGAGGCGTCCCTGGTCCGCAGACACCGCAAAGCCCTCGAGCGCCCCAGTTGACCAGCTAAGTACCCTGAGGCGGAAGCCGGGGTGTCTGTGCTGCTGCTAAACTAGCGTATTTTTAACTTTGTCTAATTGCACTTGTGTCTTACGTTGATTTTAAAGACCTCAAACTTACTTGGTTGTTTGTTTTGCTTTTTGCACTGAAGCAGCGCCTGAGGGGGAAGATCAAATCCCTACTCAGCGTCACTGCACCCACGTGACTCGGGGCCACGCCCACCCACGTAGCCACGCCCACTCCAGGAAGTTTGAAAAGCGCCGCGCTCGCTCTAAGCCGGTGTTGACCAGCTAAGTACCCTGAGGCGGAAGCCGGGGTGTCTGTGCTGCTGCTAAACTAGCGTATTTTTAACTTTGTCTAATTGCACTTGTGTCTTACGTTGATTTTAAAGACCTGAAACTTACTTGGTTGTTTGTTTTGCTTTTTGCACTGAAGCAGCGCCTGAGGGGGAAGATCAAATCCCTACTCAGCGTCACTGCACCCACGTGACTCGGGCCACGCCCACCCACGTAGCCACGCCCACTCCAGGAAGTTTGAAAAGCGCCGCGCTCACTCTAAGCCGGTGTTGACCAGCTAAGTACCCTGAGGCGGAAGCCGGGGTGTCTGTGCTGCTGCTAAACTAGCGTATTTTTAACTTTGTCTAATTGCACTTGTGTCTTACATTGATTTTAAAGACCTGAAACTTACTTGGTTGTTTGTTTTGCTTTTTGCACTGAAGCAGCGCCTGAGGGGGAAGATCAAATCCCTACTCAGCGTCACTGCACCCACGTGACTCGGGGCCACGCCCACCCACGTAGCCACGCCCACTCCAGGAAGTTTTGAAAAGCGCCGCGCTCGCTCTAAGCCGGTGTTTACCAGCTAAGTACCCTGAGGCGGAAGCCGGGGTGTCTGTGCTGCTGCTAAACTAGCGTATTTTTAACTTTGTCTAATTGCACTTGTGTCTTACGTTGATTTTAAAGACCTGAAACTTACTTAGTTGTTTGTTTTGCTTTTTGCACTGAAGCAGCGCCTGAGGGGGAAGATCAAATCCCTACTCAGCGTCACTGCACCCACGTGACTCGGGGCCACGCCCACCCACGTAGCCACGCCCACTCCAGGAAGTTTGAAAAGCGCCGCGCTCGCTCTAAGCCGGTGTTGACCAGCTAAGTACCCTGAGGCGGAAGCCGGGGTGTCTGTGCTGCTGCTAAACTAGCGTATTTTTAACTTTGTCTAATTGCACTTGTGTCTTACGTTGATTTTAAAGACCTGAAACTTACTTGGTTGTTTGTTTTGCTTTTTGCACTGAAGCAGCGCCTGAGGGGGAAGATCAAATCCCTACTCAGCGTCACTGCACCCACGTGATTCGGGGCCACGCCCACCCACGTAGCCACGCCCACTCCACTATCTACTTTTTATCATGCTCACTTCTCGACAGCGCAGCGGTCGAGCGCAGCGGGCACACCATCAGCACGCCGAAGACACGCCAAAGACTAGCCCATCTGTGCCCGTCCGTGTCAGGACGGGGCACGAGGCCGAGGCTCCCACTCCTTCTGCACCCCCTAGGCTGGTAAGAACATCATCTGCTCTGAAAGCGTTGCGCCCTACCCCCAATCCGAGTTGCTCTATGTTTAACCTTCATAAAGTTGGAACTCATGTCTGCTCCGAATGCAAACTGTCTACCACCATATATCAACCCCACCCCGACCCATCTAGGAGACACAGGAAATGCAAACTGTTACGTAAAAATGTGCCCCCAACTTATGTTTTTTATAGCACAAATTGTCGATCACTGCCCAAGCATAAGCATGATATATTCAACCTCTTTACCGAAAAAAGTCCTAGTGCTATTTTCTTAACCGAGACATGGCTGCATGACAGCGCCGGCCCGGATGTTGCTATTGCCCTCCCCGATAACTACGCCATTGTCAGAATAGACAGGGAAAAACAGGTAGGGGGTGGGATAGCTATCATCTTTAATAGAGAATTCAAATGCACTTTGGAATCTGTATCGATTCCAGACTGTGAAGCGGGTCTTTTTAAAATCTCTTTGAACCCCAATTTTACAATGTCAGGCCTTCTGATTTATCGACCTCCAGGCAACCCATCACAATGGGTATCAAACTTTGCAAATCTTATTACTCCCTACTATATGTCATCAAGCAATTTCTCCCTGCTGGGTGATTTAAATCTGCACCTAGAAGATCCCACCATCCCCTCATGCTCTAATCTGTTGGAAGACCTAGCAGCACTAAATTTGTCTATAAAAAATTCTAGCCCTACTCACATAGCGGGCCACCTGTTGGACCCCATAATATCCAACATCAGGGAACTTACGTGCATTGCCACCTTACCTTCCGGCTCGTCCGACCACCATCTTATTAAGTTTAGCATTACCTGTCCACCCTCCCCCAGTTTGGAACAAAACACTGACACCACATACAGAAAAAATTGGAAGTCAGTAGACATTGATGCATTGAATGCGGCACTAAAACAAAACCCTCCAAGCCTAAACTCCAACATGGACTGCATAGCAACTGAAACACAAAACTGGCTTACTAATGCAGCAAACAAATGTCTGCCTTCTACTCGCACTAAAGGGAGTAGGCATCGCCCTCCGGCCCCTTGGTTTAATGATAGCCTTAAAATTGAAAAATCAAAATGCAAAGTACTAGAACGCAAATGGCGTAAAAAGTACGACCCCAATGCTAAAAGAAGCTATCATGAAGCCAGGAATCATTATCATGCTGCCTGCACAAAAGCAAGAGCTGCTTTTGTCTCTAAAACAATTATCGAAGCAACTAACATGCCTAAAACTCTCTTTTCCAAAGTCAAGGAATTGGCGGGCGCACACACCACAGCTGCTGCACCCCCACTAAGCACACAACAATGCCAGGCGTTAGCATGCTTCTTTACTGAGAAAATCGATAAAATCATCTCAGACATTAAGACAAAAAACTCTGATACAGACCTTCCCCCTCCTCCTGACCCAATATTGACTCAACCCACTTCTCCGGGTGAAAATTTACTGGAATCCTGGCCGGCTCTTTCAATAGAGAAACTGAAAGGAATCCTAAAAACTGTTAAATCCGGCTCCCCTAGGGACCCCATCCCTATTAAAATTATTAAAAAATTGGATGACCAGTCCTTGGAAATCATTGCCAATCTCCTAAATTCATCCCTCGACCTAGCCATTGTCCCAGCCTTATGGAAGCATGCCATGGTGACACCCCTTCTGAAAAAGCCAACTGTCAACCCAGAAATACTGGCCAATTATAGACCCATATCTCTGCTCCCAGCTTTTTCTAAATGTCTTGAGAGACACGTACACTCTACTTTAGCCACTTTTGCAGAAGAAAATTCCCTACTCCATCCTTCGCAATCTGGCTTCAGGGCTGGTTTCTCGACTGAAACCGCCCTGTTAGGTGTCACTGAACACATCAGAAAACTTCTTGACCAAGGCCAGACGGTCGCACTCGTGTTATTGGACCTAAGTGCGGCGTTCGACACCATCTCCCATGAAACTCTCATTAAAGAGTTATATACAAATGGTGTAAGAGGAAAGGCTCTGGATTGGATCAAATCCTTCCTGGCAAATAGAACCTTTCAGATCGCATCTGCACAAGCCGTGTCAGACACTCTACCTGCATCACATGGAGTGCCTCAGGGGTCCATTCTGAGTCCTCTATTTTTCAATATTTATCTTAAACCTCTGGCCGATCTTGTTGAAAAGTTAGGTCTAACGCTTATGAACTACGCCGATGACACCCAAATCATTTTTTCCCTATCTGAATCTTGTCCCCATTCCCCTTTGTTACTTAAGGAAGGACTATCAAAAATATTGAACTGGATGACAACAAACCAGTTGAAACTGAACGGCGACAAGACGGAAATACTGATCTTGGGAAAGGATCATACGTGCAAGAACAGGTGGCAGATCTTTTGCCTATCTGGGACCCTCCCTTTGGAACACGCTTCCCCCCTATATCCGGAAGGAAGAAAACTACTGCAGGTTCAGAAAGCTTGTAAAGACCTGGCTGTATGAACAATAACCACTTTACAGTCACCTCCTTTCTCTGCCCTCAATCTAGCTGTGTCTAGGCGCCGGGAAACCCTTCTTGGGTAGCTGTTGCGCCCTATAAATTGATAAAATATATAAAAATAGTGCATATATGAGCGCCGCTCCAGCCCGGGGGTGTTTTCATTCCTGTGTCAGCCGCCCTGACACGTACCGTGGATCCAGGATTGAATATCACGAAGTCCTGATCTGTCTGTGTAGCTGCAGCCAGGAAGCTCTGGCCATGCCCGTCTCCAGCGCAGGGGTCCACACGAACCCCGCACCCTGAACCTGGCACATGCGGATCGGGTCATTGGCTGGGAGGAGGGTGATCAGTTTGAAACAGGAAATACCAGGACAGGCCAGGCATAAAGTAGGACCAAAGCCTTTGGTCTTACCTCTATATCTGGCCTGTGCCGCTTTATGCGTAGCCTAGTAAATGTGTGCCTATGTACATTTATATTTATATACATACATATATATACACACGTGCGTATATATGTACATATGTGTATATATACAGGAAATAAACAGCTTGATTATTTTATACATTTAGAGAGGCCCAGTAGAACGAGAGCATACATGTCTATAGTTTCAAGTTAAAGTTTATTGAAGAAAAAGAGTATAACATACAAAGAAATGAACAGCGTATAAACGAAATACACTATGAGAATTAATGTTATACATTGTAGAACAAATTATATGCTAGGCTTTGAGAACGAAGGAGGGAGAGGAGGGAGGGGGGAAAGAAAAGGGGGAGGAGAAGGGAAAACATCATTAAATAACAGTACAGGCAAGAAATAAAATTACCTGAATCTTTTTTTTTATATTTATTTTTATTAAGTATAACAAGCAAGGCAAAAAACAATATACATAGCGCTTCGTTCACATGAGGTCAGGTAAACAGTACTTCAAATAATAAGCAATCATTGTAAGAAAGGAGGGGTACAGGGGAGAAACAGTAAGCAGACAATATTGCAAACATTGAATGTGGGGTCAGGGGGAAAGTGGGATATCGACGTTATCTACTGCAGGTGGTGTACATATACATAAACAAAAATGGAATCCACTCAGCTCACTCTCCAACCAAGTCACCAAACTGGTGAACAGGCACTGGCGCATACTAACGAGTGGTACACTAAACTTGGAGAAACCACTCTTTGCCCATGGGAGAGGTAAGAATCTCAAAGCTATCCTTGTACATACGAGACCACCACCCCCAGTTATCCAACACACACAGCTACAAGGTTTACATGGACACCACCCATGCGGAAACTGTAACAGTTGCCATTTAACGAAGAGAAGTCAGACCCTCACTTTTAAGAATGGCACAATGTGGGAACAACGAGTGTTCACAAACTATAACAGCAAGAATGTTGTCTACCTTATTACGTGCCCTTGCAATATGGAGTATGTGGGCATGACTACCCGGGCAGTGAAGACCAGAATTAATGAACACAAGAGCAATGTGAGGTGCAAAAAATCAACCACAAAAATGGCAGCACATTTTTTGGAGGCACAACATTGCGTTAATGAACTGCACTGGACTGTCATTGAACAGCTACCCACAGATGTTGGACTATTTGAGAAGGAGCAGAGATGGGTTTTCCGTCTGGGCACGGACACCACCGGACTCAACGACTCCATCCCATGGGGCCAGTTGCGATGACTTGTGGGCTCACTGGTCCAGTATCATCCTAGACCCCCCGATGAAAGCTGCAGCTAAAAAAACCCTATCATGATATCATTTCCTTTAAAAGAACCCACTAATATGTGATATGATTTTGTTGGGGATCTATTACCCGTGCACAAATAATGGACCTGTGCAGGAGTATGCTACATTGAAAATCCTAACTCGAACTGACACTTCGAAATTATTCTTAAAACACCTGTGGGTCAGGCGATTTAAAATATCTTTCTTCAGGTTATAAGACCAAGGTGAACTCTTATATCACCACCATCTGTAATAATCTCCAGTGTTTTCCATATAAACACGCGCACTGTCATCGCGCACGATCGCGCATGCGCGATATTCTGAAGATAGTGCTTGGGCCTTTTTCGCTACTCTGTGGTAAATAAAATATTACCCTAACATAATTTCTATACATTAATAAAGATTGCTCATAAAATGAGAGGCAGAGTCCGTGGTGTCCGATTCAGAAGGGCTTTAATACTATAGCTCGAGCTACAGGAGAATCGGGTTCCGTCACCACTAAGGTTCAGGAAGGGTCGACATCTAACGTTTATTATACAGAGTACAATATATATAGTTAAACCATACATTGAATTCAACAAAGAAGGCGGAACGCTCCAGGCGGAGCAAGAGAGAGAGAGATAAGAGCACATGGGCGTGTAAAAAGGCGTACATGTAGGCATTCACTTGATGAGTCATAGGTGTGTCATAGGTAGGTGGATGCATAGAGGGGATCTGCATGGGCAACTGGAACCTTTACCCTACTTGTGCGCACAAAACTAATCATGACGTGACATTGACGTGTAACTGGGGAGAGCTGGGGGGAGCTGACTTTAGCACTAGTAAGAGGGTCTGGGATGTCAGGACGACCTGTACCTTTGGCATTATCTGGTATCTTATGTTTGGAGTACGTGTTGTCTGACTTAAAGGCCACCAGGCCAAAGGCTGCTCATCACTAAAGGCTGGTGTATGCATGTATTTCTTTATGTAATACGTGGGGCCATGGGTCTTCTATGGAAACTGGTTCAGTAAATCACTTGCATGGAGACAGAAAGGCTGGGCTCTATCTTCTGCAGGCAGAATATGTTTATCCTTTTCATTAGTTAGGAATGTGGTTCCGTGGAGCTGAACAGTTAACGGTAGTCAAAATACTGTCTTGGCAGGCAGGCCAGGCCGGGCCGGGCACCTCTCGGCTGAGCAGGAAGTAAGGGAGAGGTCAGGGATGCAGGCGGGGCTGCAGCTTTCGGAGTGTTTCAGGAGGCTTGGATTCGGGTCCTGGCCCTACGGAGCCACAAAACGGGTGCATCTCGATATTTAAACGTGCACCATGTAAATGCATTGGCAACATAGGCCTCAAAGCAGAATTATCGTTTCTTTCATGGAGGGCCTGGTAACTGACATGTTAACGTTGGACGCAAATGCAAATGCGTCATCATTTTTTTTTTTTTTTAAATATATTTTTATTGCAGGAATTAGTACAACAATACAGTAACGACCAGCATCATATTATAGCCAACTCTTACAAGATACAGCCCACCGACCCCCTTCCATAGTATTGCTGTACGGCCAAGCGGCCCGTGTTCTTGGGGTTAGGCGGTGAAGGTAGCTGGGGTCAGTAGGGTGCTGGAGCTGGTCCGGATAACACACTGTCCGTCATCTGCTTTTCTAAACAAACCCCAACCCCCAAAAAAAAAAAGGAAATCCCCCCCCCCAACTACCAGACATTATGAAACTCCCCCCCCCCCCCACCATCAGCGCCAGGGAGTTTATCACTGTAGGATCCACTGTTTGACCCACGGGGAAGGTAATAGTGCTGTTAATGCTAGTGGTTAACGGGACTCGGGTCTAGTTGCTTCTTCGTTTTCGGAGTCGCTGGGGGTACAATAATCCCTGAGGGCCTGCACCAGCGTTTCCCATTCTAACGCGGCCTCCTGCGCCTTCTCATTGCTTTGCCTCCATGCCAACTGATATCGCAGCGCGCTCTCACCCGCCGCCCATTTCAAAAGTTCACCGTGCCATCTGCAGCCCGTAGGACCAGCACGTGCCTTCCAATTCCTGGTCACCTCTCGCTTAGCCAGTAGGAGCCCCAGGTCTATAAATTTACTAGTGATTTTATTCCGGGGGGTATGGGGGAACCAGTGCAGTAGCCCTACCGCCGCATCTAACGATAAGTGCCTCCCCGTCACCTCTTCTAAAGTCGCCGTCACCTCCTGCCAGTAGGCCGTCAAACCGGGACAGGCCCACAGCATGTGTAAGAGGTCCGCCTCCTGAGCCGGGCACCTAGGGCATTCCGCCGAGGCTGCGGCAAAATAACGCCTGATCTTAACCGGGGTCAGGTACGCCCTATGGAGAACATAGTAGTGGACTAGTTGGAAACGGGCACAACGCGTACCCTTCCATGCTCGCCTCACCAGCTGGGACCAGGTCGTCTCCGGGATCTCCCTACCGATGTCCTCTTCCCAGCGGGACTTCAGTGTGGTGAGAGGGACCAACCCCTCGGTAATCAGCCTGCCGTAAAGGCAGGTGACCGCCTTCACTGTTCCCGCCGACATCATTACATACTGGCACACCTGAGACAGCTGAGGTTCCTCTAGTCCGTTTTGCCAATACGCCTGGATCACTCGCACAATGGCCGAATGCAGCAGAAAGTCGCCCCGGGGGATCCCAAAGCGATCAATGAGATCCTGAAAGGACAGGAGCACTCCGTCCTCATACAGGTCTCCGACGAGCTGTAAACCCGACTCCTCCCAGTCCGCCAATCGCGACCAGTCTCCTCCGTGGGGGAGGGCCGTCAGCATCCCTAATGGTATTTCAGGTGCATATGGGGTCCGCAGGTGACCTCTGTTATGAGCCCGATTCCAACAGAGTCGGATAGTCCGCTCCTCCATCGACAGGTCCCGAAGGACTAAACGCTGTCGCAGCGCGATAAAGGAGAGGACGTGCCTGGCTATACCCGTCCCCCTACCGTCTTCCGGGCCTCTGAACTCCCTGGCTATCTCCTGGGTGTATGTCTGGAGCTGCGCCGCCAGATAGTACTTCTCAAAGTCCGGCACAGCGAGCCCCCCTTCGTCTTTCGGCCTCATCAGGGTATTGAGGGCCACCCGCCGCCGGCCCGTGCCCCAGAGGAACCCGATCACCATAGAACGCAATCGGCGAAACGTAGCCGGTGGTACCCAGATCGGCAAAGTCCGAAAGTAATACAATAGTCGGGGGAGCGCCACCATTTTGAGCAGGGCAATGCGTCCTGCCACGGAGAGCGGCAGCGTGGCCCAAAAATCCATGCTGCCTCGGAGTGCTCGCATGCAACGGGCAATGTTTCCGTCTAGGAGGTCGGGCTGGTCGTGGTACACAAATACCCCAAGGTATTTAAAGCAGTCGGGTTCCCATCTGATCTCTCTACTTAGCGCCGGATTGGGGACACCCCTACGCATCGGGAAGAGGCAGGTCTTAGACCAGTTCACTCGTAGGCCTGAGACTTCCCCGAACTCCGTTAGCGCTAATTCCGCTCCCCGCAATGCGTCGATCGGATCTTCCAGGAAGAGCAACAGGTCGTCCGCATAGAGCGAAACGTAATGCGGGCCCGCCGCTGTCCATAAGCCCGTATAGTGGACTCCCGAGCGAAGATGCATCGCTAGTGGCTCCACCGCTAGTGCAAAAAGAAGCGGGGATAAGGAGCACCCTTGCCGCGTGCCACGCTCCACCGGATAACGCGTCGAAATCAAAGGGCCCGATCTAACCCTGGCTGAAGCAGAAGCGTAAAGAACTGCTGTCCATTTAACAAATCCCTCTCCAAGGCCGAATTTCCGCAATACCACGTCCAAATAGTCCCACTCCAGGCTATCAAACGCCTTCTCCAGGTCCACCGACAAAACTACCGGGGACGGGGCATCCGCAAACGGTTCCCCAAGCAAGCGAAACAACCGTCGGATGTTCATGGTTGTATTTCGCCGTGGGATGAAACCGGCTTGGTCCTCGTGTACTAGGGAACCCATGTGTCCCAACAGCCTCGAGGCCAAGATACTGCTCAATATCTTGTAGTCCACCGTCAACATTGAGAGGGGACGGTAGGACCCCGGGTCAGACGAGTCTCGGCCTGGCTTGAGAAGAGGAACCACCAACGCCTCACACATCGAGCCGGGGAGGCGACCCAGCCTCTTCGCCTCTCTGTAGACCACCAGTAAACGAGGGGCCAGAAGGTCAGCATAAGCTGCATAGAACTCCACCGGCAGGCCATCCAGGCCCGGGGTCTTGTTCCTCGCCATCCGTTTGATGGCCCCGCGGATCTCCCCCAAGCCTATGTCAGATCCCAGGGCGTCTGCCACCTCTCGTTCCACTGTGTGGAGTTCCAGCGGGCGAAGATAGTCAACAAGCCGATCCGGGTCGCGCGCGGAACGACTGCGATATAAACATTCGTAATAATGCCGGAAGCAAGTAAGAATCTCCGGTTGGGTGTACACCTCGGTCCCATCCGCCCCACGCATCTTAGTCGACGTTTGGGACTGGCGCGTAGGGTTGGCCAACCACGCCAGTAATGCGCTCGACCTGTCGCCCTCCGCTATAGACCGGACCGTGTAGGCCTTGTAATCGAAACAGCGGAGCCGTTCGACTTCCACCGCCACCCTCTCCCTCGCCTCTACCGTTCGTGTTTGCAATTCCGGGTGTCCGGGTCGGCCAATCTCGAGCTCGCGAAGCGTTCGGTCCGCTGCGTCTAAATCAGCCAGGATAACACGCCGCATGCCCACCCTCTTAGAGATACAGTACCCCCTCACCACCACCTTGAAAGCGTCCCATTCGAACGCCCTAGTACTCGCGGAACCACCGTTGGATGCAAAATAATCCGTGATTTTCTCCCCTAGGTCTGCCTTGAAGACACTGTCCTCGAGGATCTCGGGGCGCATCTTCCAGGTGGGTACCGCTGGCGTCCCAGGGAACCAGCGAATGTCCAGTAGGAGGGGGTTATGGTCCGAAATGGTCCGCGATAAATACTCCGATCGGACCGCTGCCGAGACTACTTCAGACGAACCAAGAAAGCCGTCCAGTCTGACATGCAGCTCATGAAGGCTCGAAAAGTACGAATAATCTCTAGACGCGGGGTGGTGCGCCCTCCAGATGTCCGTCAAACCCCAGCGGGTCTGCCAATCTTGACGGCCCTTAGCCACCCGCCGGACCGGGGAGTCGGGGAGCGGGGGATGTGAGCGGTCCATGTCTACATCTACCACGGAGTTAAAGTCTCCCCCTAGCAGGAGGGGACCGGTGAAAAGGTGGGCCAACGAGCCCGATAACCCGGAAAGGAAGGCAGTCTGATCCATATTAGGGGCATACACACAACAAACATTCAAGTCCCTCCCTCCTAGCGTGCCTGATATGGCCACGAAGCGCCCCTCCGGGTCCAACACTGTCCTCGTGACTTGAAAGGGGACTCCTGCCCTGATCCATATTAGCGCCCCCCTGGCATAAGCAGAGTACGCCGTGGAGAAGACCTGCCCTCGCCACCTACGCTGAAGCGCCGCCCCTTCCGCCTTGTTCAGATGCGTTTCCTGCAGCAGCGCCATTTGCACTCCCCTACGCACTAAATAAGCGTGGACCTTGTGACGCCTAGACATAGTGTGAAGCCCCCTCACGTTCCAAGTAATACATTTCAAGTTAGCAACATCAGCCATTGTCCCAAAGTGTTCTTGCACAGTCTCCCCGTCTGGGTCCCCACAAAGAAAAAACATCATTCCTCCCAGCGCTGTCGGCGGCCATTTTCCCCAACCAGAACCAAACCCCCCAAAACTCAACAAAACCCCCACCCAACCACCCCAGAACAGGACCCAAACTGCACCATCTAGATCCCATCCAAACTTCTACGGAGAACAACCCCAAAAACCCCACTAGTCCTACGGTCGCCACCGTAGGAAGGCCTTATGGGCCAGGTGCGGGCTGAGCGGAGGCAGTGGGCCCTCGTCGCCCAGGCTACCAGGACTAACATAAGCCCCCCCGTATCAAAATCTTTCGGGGCAAGAGTAGAAGCCTCCCGACCCCCCCTCTCCCATTGTCAGCAATAAAGGACGGCAGCCGCCTCCCCCCTGCCGGGCCCCCACCCAAAACAAGGCAATCGATCCCATTACCCCTGTCCGTCCAGAAGGTCCTCCACCGACTTCGGTGTGATCACCGGTGTGTGGGTACTGTCTGCCACTGAGTCTTCCGAGTCCGACGGTGCCCCCCGAGCACCCGGGCCTTCTTCCTCCTCTTCGATGTCTTCGCCCTTTGCTCTCGACAGTTCCGATAGAACTTCCAACACTCCCCTCCGCTCAGATGATGTCTCTGCTGTCGAGGGTCCTCCTGTGCGGCCGCGGCGATTCCTGTCCCTTTTAGAGCGCCTCCTTTGTTCCGGCTCCTCCGCCTGATGGGTCGAGGCGTTATAACCATCCTTCCCTGTTCGGTACAGTTCGAGCCAGTCACAGGCCTCCTCCGGGGTGTCAAAGAACTGGGTTTTGTCGTCGACAATGACTCGGAGCCTCGCGGGAAATAGGAGTGAATATTGGATGCCTTCACTCCTGAGTTCACGCTTAACCGCCAGGAAGGAGAACCGCTTGCGCTGCGTCTCGTAGGTATAGTCAGGGAAGATGTTCACCTGGCTGTTTGCAACCTGGAACGGGCCATTGTGTCTGGCGGCATTTAGGATCAGGTCTCTGTCCCGGAAATGTAGCAACCGCGCCACCACCGGCCTCGGGGCTCGTCCCTGTTGCGGGGGTCGCGCTGGAACTCTGTGGGCCCGTTCTAGAGTGTAAAAGGAGGACAGGCCCTCCGGGACCACCGTGTCTCGGAGCCAGGTCTCCAGGTAGCGCACCATATCGCCCTCCTCGACCTTTTCCGGCAGGCCCACTACCCGAATGTTATTCCTCCTGTTTCGGCCTTCCGCATCCTCCGCCCTCCGTTCGAGGGTCTCGATTCGGGACATGGCATCCTTGATCGTCGCAGCTAGGGTTCTCTGCGCCGGTTCCATAGTCCTCACCGTGCTCTCCACCTCCTTGACCCGGTCCGAGAGCTTTCCATGGTCTGCCCTAAGAAGGCCCAGGCCAGTCGCCACCTGGGCAATGTCCTGTTGAAGGGCCGACCGAGTTGCCTCTATGGCTTCCAGTACACGGTCGAATTGTTGCTGGAGTGGTGCGCCACCGGGTCTTTTAGGATCTCCATGTTCTTCCTTGTCCTGGGCCTCAGAGTCCGAGGTGGCCTGGCTGGGTCCCTTAGCTCCTCTAGGTTTCCCCATGCTGCCAGGGGCTCTTCGCAAAGGTCCCGGAGTAGTCGCCTCCGTGTGCAAGTGTCTAGCCCCTTTTTCCCGGGATTCCGCTCTCCAGTCCGGGATGGGCGATCTCCTTCTCCAGAGCCTGTGGAGACTCCGCCGCTTCGGCTCACGCCACCGCCACGGCGTCCGAGGGCACCGATAAGGGGGCGGAGATACCCGTCTCCGAGTCGGGCAGGCCCGTTCACCTACTATAGCTCTGGGGCACGGGCCACCAACTCCCCCGGTTGTCCTGTGGCGCCCGAGCGTCGCGCCATCCATGTAGTTGGGGCGGCCAGGAACTCGCAGCCAGTTGCGGAGTCGCGGTGTCGACCACTGCCTAGAGCCGAGTGCTCCCGTGCCCGGCGCCCTCTAGCGCGTGGGCACCCGCTCGGACGTCCAATCGAGTATGGTCCCGCTGTAGAGGGTCCAAACCAGCCAATGTCTAATGTCTAAAACGGCTGAGGCTGGTGAAGCCGGGTGCCGGGCGACATCCGCGAGACCTCCTCAACTCCGTAGGTCCGATCAAGGGGACAAAGGGGTCCGGGCGCCATATTGGGTCGCACTTCGCCACTCCGCAAACTTCGGCATTTCTCCAAAGCCACCTCCGTCCAAACTCCACCAGGGCCCTCGGAAGGGTGTCGTCGCCTCGCTCAACCGAATGCGGGGTCTGGGGTGCCCCTCAGCCTCCGATATTCAGGATAAATCCGGGCTCAGTCCCGGAGCCGAGCTCTCAGGCGACCATCGCCATCGGCGCCCAAGCCACGCCCCAAATGCGTCATCATATGCGTCACTATTTCGGCCATAGAGGGAAAATGCATGGATGTCATGCGTATATATTGAACGTTGGGGTACACGATAGGGGACATACTTGGCCATATAAAATTCAATTTTTCTCATTCCCGCCTTTTCCCCTACGTTCCCTTCAAGTCACATCTAATTTCATAAGACCTTGTATATGGTCATACTGCATCATTTGCTCTTCTTTTCTCTTCTGGATACGTGGATGGGGAATACAGGCAGTGGCGCACAAGCCGCAAATCGACGGGCCACATTGTAAACAGAGGCAGCAACTGAATATGACCGAAATTTTAAAAATCTAGTTCTTCAATATTAAAATATTTCTGGTTTAGGCTAATGCCCTCGATCCTAGAGTCCTCCCGGCATGGTGGTTCTTCGACCGAAGAACCACCATGCCGGGATTTTTAAAATTTCGGACACTGTACATATCTGGAAATGAGAATTGCCAACGTGATTTAATCCATCTAGCCTTGAGAAAGCCCCGGCGCAATTCGCCAAGAGGGGGCGAAACACGTGTCGGCTGTCCTTGTCGTATGAATTAAAATAAAGAAATTTTGCTACAAACAGAAATGTCTCTGTCCTCCATATCATGAGCTGGATAAAACGGATATTAATCCTGGAAAACTGAATAAATTCTATGTGGAGATCACACTTACAACTTTTCAAACCTGATGAGAATGGTGTAACATACGAATAAAAGTGTTATTGCGCAATGCTAGTCGATATGACAATTCATGGGGTGGCAGGTCACTGAATGTGTGCTCTACAGTGTCATTGAAGGAAGAATGTATATGTGAACCAAGAGGAGGAAAGAAAACATGTAGCATCAAGCTGATACATATAACAGTTATACTTAAAAAAACATAATAATCAGAGTTACTATACATCTGCTGCGTAGGGACTTGCAATATCTCTCTCTCTTATCTCTCTGTCTAGTACTATTCTGGTCTACGATCATATTCATGTCAGGAACCTGTCTAACCGATTCACCCGAGAGGGACTTAAACAATTAAACTGTCTGACTTACTAGATCGTAATTTTAATTTATACTCCTGATGCGGAGTTTTCTCTAGCAAAGGGGGTTTTGAGTCACTGGTTTTGAGGCAGTCCTTTTTAACAGAGTTCGGTAGTCCAAGGAGTTTAGTTTCGATTCTAGTTTGTCCATGAAGTTTTTTTATGTGCTGGGCATGGATCCAGCCCTTTCTTCCCTCGACTTTCACTGCGGTCCTCGTTGTTAGAAGTACAAGCTTTGGCGTCTTCCAGCGGGGCTCGAGAGGACTTGATCGGTCAAAATTCCGCACAAGAACTGTATCACGTGGAACGACGGCGTGCTCTTTCACTTGGGTGTTGTCGGGGAAGGCGGCTTCAACCTGTGAACGACAAGATTGGAGTGCAGACATCAAGGAAGCCAGGTAATCTGTCAGCATATTACTATCAACATCGGTAATTTTCCTGGGCATCGGCGTACCCCACATATTTGGTGGTCTACCGAAAATTACTTCATAGGGGGACAGACCTGTTCTGGAATGAGCTACCATACGCATGTAAAAGAGGGCAACCGGCAAGGCTACCATCCAATCCAGCCTTTTTCTGCACAGACTTTCGCTAATTTTGTTTTGAGTGTCTGATTGTGTCTCTCCACGAGACCTGCTGCCTCTGGGTGTCGTACGCAATGGAACTTCCATTGGTACCCTAACAGAAGGGATACTTGTTTCATCAGTTCAGAAGAGAATGGCTGACCGTTATCTGAGTACACGACACGGGGCAAGCCGTACCGCGGAAAGAATTCTCGGACCAACTGCTTGGCAGTGGTCACAGCAGTATAATCTGGGACTGGGTACGCTTCTGTCCATCTGGATAGTGCACATACAATTACGAGGACGTACTTGTATCCTCGACATCTGTCCATCTGAATATAATCCATCTGGAGGACTTCGAAAGGGTGGTCAGGAGGATGAAATCCACCTTGTTCCACGGGAACACCTTTGCCTGGATTGAACTGGCAACAGATCATGCAGGTACGCACCTTCTGTTTTGCTGCTGCACGCAGATGCTTGTTAAACCAGATGTTCTGTAAACTGTCTAACATGGCTTTTTCTCCTAAATGTGCTGGACTATGTGCTGTGTTTTGTCATCCACCCCTGGTCAGTCTGGACCCCTCCTTGTTCAGTCCATTTCTTTATTTCGTCTGAAGTGGCATGTGTCTGAATGTCGAGTACGTCTTGTGAGGGATCCCTGATCTGCCAGGTCGTTACCCTGGGAAATAGTGTCTGTGACTTTCGTATGTGCTTTGCACTTCATGATGGCTATAGCTGTAGGCAAGTGTATTGCATCTAACAGGGCTTGAATGAGGGGACCATGCTGAATCTTGGCCCCATGAGAGGTCAGAAAACCTCTCTCTTGCCAACGGACTCCAAAGTCGTGAACGACTCCGAATGCATACTGTGAATCTGTGTATATGTTTACTTTCATGTTCTTGGCTCGTATGCATGCTTGTGTCAAAGCGATGAGCTCTGCTGCTTGGGCTGACAGGGTGTCAATTCGATGTGTCTCTATGACTTCAGTATCGGTGGTCACTGCATATGTGGCCACTAACTCTGGTGCTTGTTCTCATGCATGAACCGTCTACATAAAGTGTCAGGTCTGAGTCTGGTAGTGCAATGTCTGTCAGGTCTTGTCTTGGCTTGGTGACGGTATTAACTACTTCCACACAGTCATGTGGTGCAGAGTCTGCTGTGCTTGTGGGCAAGAGTGTAGCAGGGTTCAAGGTATTGCATCGTCTAATCTCTATGTGTGGCTGGAATAATGTCAGTTCATATCCTGTCAGTCTTGCTATAGTCAGGTGCTGTGTCTGTGTTCTGTTTAAGAGAACTTCCACTGAGTGTGGAACCTGTACTGTCAGGGGATGGCCTAACACTATAGAATCGCTTTGTCTGATTGCTAGGGCTGTCGCTGCAACTGATTTCAGGCATGCAGGCAGAGCCTGGGCCACTGGATCCAATGTACTAGAAAAATAAGCACAAGGCTTGTGTTTTCCTGCTTGATCTTGTGTAAGGACAGATAATGCTGTACCGTTGCGTTCAGTGACAAAAAGAGTAAAAGGCTTGCTGTAACATGGAGTTGCTAAAACTGGTGCTTGACATAGAGCTTTTTTCAATTCCTCAAATGCAAGGGTATGTTCTTGAGTCCAGGGGAGGACAGTCGAAGTTGCTGCCTCCGTGTTGTCAACTGTATGAGTGGTTTGGCTAGATATGCATACTGGGGAATCCATTGTCTACAGTAAGAAGTGAGGCCAATAAAGGCCCGTACCTCCTTTTGTGTCTTGGGCTGTGGAAGGTTTGCAATTAATTGAATGCAGTCTGGTGTCAGCTGTCTACCCCACTTGGACAGCAAGTGACCAAGGTAAACAACTTGCTGGACACAGAATTGTAATTTAGAAGGGGACACCTTGTACCCCTTGTCTGCCAGAAAGTATAAGACTGTCAATGAGGCACGTTCACAACCTTTTTCTGTTCGTGCAGTGATTAAGATATCGTCAACGTATTGGAGCAGCGCAGTGTCAGTAGGCATGTGAATACTGTTGTCTCTTTAATGCTTGACTGTAAATACTAGGACTTTCTGTAAAACCTTGAGGAGCTCTCGTAAATTTGAAGCTGCGTCCATTTAAACAGAATCCGAATAGGTACTGGCTTTCTGGATGTATTGGGACACTAAAGAAGGCGTTCTTGAGATCAATTACGGTAAAGAACGTCGCTTCAGAATCAATTGCAGTTAGTAATGAAGAAATGTCTGGGACCACTGGATACTGTGGTATTATGCATTTGTTTAATTCTCGGAGATCTATCACTAATCTGTAGACTGGAGGTGCATTTGGGTCAGTTCGTTTAAGAATAGGGATGATAGGTGAATTACATACATTGGAGTCAGTTTCTACAACCACTCCCTGTGCAATAAGCTCGTCAACAATTTTCAGTAATGCTATTACAGCATCAGGTGGTAACTTGTATTGTCAGATTCGTGGCAGTACAACTCCTTATCTGAGAGTGACACGGTGTGGCGTGATGTGCATATAACCTACATCAGTCGGACCTTGCGCCCATAAATGCTGTGGTACATTCTGGAGTCTGGGATCAAAATCTCTCAACACATAATGTCCTTTAAAATCACGTAAAAACAATCTCACTCCTTCCGGAGAACAACAAATCACTGCTCCTAGTTCTTTCAATGTCTTTATACCAAGCAAGTTTTCTGGGCATGACTTAGTAAGTAACAAGTCTGTAGTACGGGACAATGGACCAACTTCTAGGGAAACTGGCTTTGACACTTCATTAACAATAGGCTTTCCTGAAAAACCCAGGGCAATATTCTGTGAGCCTGAGAGGGGCGCCCCTGGAACCTCGTCATGACTGATGGTAGTTCTGCTCGCCCCCGTGTCAATTAGAAATTTACTGTCTTTTCCTAATACACGACTATGTACATAGGGACCCTCTTGATCTACAGGAATCTCAGTAAGGGGCAAGCCAACCTCCCTCTCTAGGCTATTTCATGAGTACTGTTGGTATTCTGGGTAGTCTGACTGTGCGTACTGGTACATTTGTTGAGTGACATGTTGTGTGGCAGCTATCGGTTGAGGAACTGCTACTGTCTGGTGTGAATTCTGTGGCTGTTGCGTGTTCTGCGGGATGTTATCCTGTCTAGGCGGACGCGGTCTTTCTTTCGTCTTGCCTGTAGCTATGTTATGTTTCAGGACTGCACACTCATTCACATAGTGACCTGGCTGCTTGCAGTAGTTACAGGTTCCCTTAGCAGGTGCCGTGCCCTTTTTATGGCCATCAGCTGGTACTGATTGTGCGACTAGTACTTTCATTTTCGTATCTTTCATGCGTCTCTTTTCGTGTTCCTGTTCCTCTCTAATTCTGTTCTGGTGGTACTGTAACATTTGCAACATTTGGGAAGGGCTATTTGCTTGCCAAGTACTCTCAACTTTCAGTACTCTATTCTTGATCGGGGGCAAGGAATTCTCTACTAATTTGCTTACGAAAAGATGTGGGTACGATTCACTATTTGTCTTCAGGCCACTATTAATAAGAAAATTCAAATCTAGAATAAAAATCACTGGTGTCTTCATCTGGCTTCTGTTTACAGGCTGAAATAGCATCCCAATCTTCCTTTTTAGTAACTAATAATCTCGGCAAGACCTGTATCAATAATTCAGGCAGTGCTTTAGCTTTCTCCCCAAGACCAACACCAGGGAGCCGTGTTCTATCCTCGTCTTCCAATTCTGTCCAATTTATCTTTTTCTCTCCCACCTCCCATTCCTTCTCTTTAAGCTTTTCATAAATACCGGCTGGTAACAGTACTTTCAGTAACTTGATAATATCAGAGTATGTGTAATCCCCTATGCGGAGAATGTCTTTTAATTCACGGTGGAACCCCCCTGGGTCTTTGTCATGGCAGGGCAGCATCTTTTTCATTTCTAATATTTCTAATTTAGTCAGGGGTGTGTAAACATATACTCGTTGGAGCTCGTTGGTTGCATTTCTGACGGGATGTACCTCTCGTAGGGGGTTCTGTCTGTCTACGTGGAAGGTCTTTCTGACATGGTGTGGGGCAGGAAGCGTGCGTGTGGTCAGGAAAGTCAAGTACTTATGTCGTTGGTCTAAAATGACATTAATTAATTCGGTACCTAGGCCTCTCCATCTCTCTAGGAGTAAATCGTCCAGTAACTTATGTAAGGGACCGGGATCAGAATGCTGGCTCTCGTGCAATGTGATCAGATGCTGAACCATGTAAATACCAGCTAAGCGCTGTTCTTCCGGAGGAAGACTTAAAAAGGTTTGTGCCACTACGTCATCATTATATATGTTAGAATTACAAGCCCATTGAACGGCTGACCGGGCTAGTTCCTGTTCATGCATAGTATGATGTCTATCGTGCTCTACTTGTCTTTTCAGTGCTTTCTCAGTAGCTTGGAATAGGTGTTCAAGAGAATATCTTTCTGGTATGGGAGGGCCATGCTTACTGTAATCGAGGCCTGTAGGCCTGTCAAACTGTCTTGCTCTACCTACGTAGTTCAATTTATCCACGTCCTCTGTTTCTGGCTCATCCTCTTCAGAGGCTGAGTCGTTCTCTTTCTCGGCTTGTTCCTTCTTGTGTATCTCAAGAATTTCCTTACGTATTTTTCTATACATGCATTCTATTCTGTTCTGTGTGTCATGTTTACCAACACCTATATTGTCACTCCAAGTCCTCATACCTTTAGTAACCTCTTTATCTGGCTGGTCTCGCTCCCTGATCAAACAATTAATCAAAAACTTTAAAAGCATGCTTTGAATTTCCACCTTTCTGTTTGCCATGGCCTCATGTATACTTTCTGGTCCCTCCCCCGTTCTAATGAAGTGGTATATTTTGTCTAAATGTTCTTTCATGTCTGGTAAGGTAATCAGATAGTCTGCAACTCGTCTTAAACGTACTGAGTATATGAGCATTATGCCCTCACCTGGTACGGGATCATATATGCAATCGGAAAGTGACTGTCTAAGAGATGCTGGCGTCGTGGGCTTTGGCGTGTGTTGCAGTGCTATGTCTCGTAATGTTCGCTTTACTTGTGGTGGAGTGTGCGGTGTGTCTCCAGAGGGCCCCCCTCCCGATGCCCCTAGACTTGAGTCGTCTCGCACTGTCGGTGCTGCTATTAATGCGGGTTGATCCTGTGCTGCAGGTTGCTGGCGAAAAGGATTGGCAGGGATATTGACAGGAGCATTGACCGGGTTGGGAGGAGGAGGAAGGGCTTCATTTGCATACTCTGGAGCAGCGTCATCTAAATAGGAGGAAAGAAAAATGTCCGCTGCTGTCTGTTTATGACTACGGAGTTTAATCGGGATCAGTGGTGGCGGCAAGTTACTGGGTACTTCCGGGGTCACCTTAGGTAGGCCCTCGGCGAGGACGGGGTACATGCCTTTAATAAGAGCATTTCTTTGTCTATCCACTTGTTCTACCTTAACCCGTTCACCTTCTTCTTTTAACTCTTTTTCTCTAGCTTTTTCTGATGCTTCTCTACTTCTCTCTGCTTTGTTGATTTCTTTCTCGGATCTCCTATGCGCTTCTTTACGCCATAACTCTATGGCATCTTTCTGGGACTGTCTGGCTTTCTTTTTCCACAATGCTTCCTCTATTCTCATAATGCATTCAGAATCCCATGTTCCTGAAACAGGCCATATTTACTTCTCTTCCAGATCTTTCGTGTAGTCCACCCATAAGTCTAAAAACAGTATGGAATCTAGCCCGTATTTCTAGTACATAAAATGACCAGGAGTGTCTCTGGGCGGAACGGGGACTGACTCTTCAAGAATCCCTTTCCTAGTCCCTATCTGACGTAGTTTCGAAAACAATGGCATGTTGGAACTTTAACGAAAACACAATATGTACAAAAAATAGACTGAGAACAATCATTCATACAACAACATTAAAACATTAAAAACAGATACATCCTAACTAGTGCATAGAAATAACACGATCCTGGAAACTGTTTACTTTATGTACTGAAGAACAGCACAATCATACCGGTCTCATAAAGAGACACGTCTTTACCGTGCCCACATAAGGGGACACGTCTTTACCGTATCTGTGTACCCAGATATGTCTTTACCGGACTCAAATCAATGAACCCGTCTTTATGCGTTCCCAATAATGGTACTCACGGGGAAGCAGAACTGAAGGCCTCCGAAACTCAACACTGGACTGGACGGCTACAACGTCTGATGCTGCGCATGTGCCTCAGATCAGGTATCAGGTGGGCCTCGGGATACCTCGGACCTTGCTCTCTCTGCTTGGGCTCTGGTCGGGATGGTCCGCAATCCTCACCGCCTCGTGTGGATGCCTGGTCGCAGTCTCCGTCTCCTCCTTGGGCCTGAGGGAGTAGGCAGGAAATCCCGCTATCGTGTACACTTGGACCCCGTCACGGCTGTTGAAGGGGTCAGGGGGCTGCACCTGCATCGCCGGCGCGTGGGGAAGGGGACGGTCCCTATTCGGGCGCCAGATTAATGTGGTAAATAAAATATTACCCTAACATAATTTCTATACATTAATAAGGATTGCTCATAAAATGAGAGGCAGAGTCCGTGGTGTCCGATTCAGAAGGGCTTTATTACTATAGCTCGAGCTACAGGAGAATCGGGTTCCGTCACCACTAAGGTTCAGGAAGGGTCGACATCTAACGTTTATTATACAGAGTACAATATATATAGTTAAACCATACATTGAATTCAACAAAGAAGGCGGAACGCTCCAGGCGGAGCAAGAGAGAGAGAGATAAGAGCACATGGGCGTGTAAAAAGGCATACATGTAGGCGTTCACTTGATGAGTCATAGGTGTGTCATAGGTAGGTGGATGCATAGAGGGGATCTGCATGGGCAACTGGAACCTTTACCCTACTTGTGCGCGCAAAACTAATCATGACGTGACATTGGCGTGTAACTGGGGAGAGCTGGGAGGAGCTGACTTTAGCACTAGTAAGAGGGTCTGGGATGTCAGGACGACCTGTACCTTTGGCATTATCTGGTATCTTATGTTTGGAGTACGTGTTGTCTGACTTAAAGGCCACCGGGGCAAAGGCTGCTCATCACTAAAGGCTGGTGTATGCATGTATTTCTTTATGTAATACGTGGGGCCATGGGTCTTCTATGGAAACTGGTTCAGTAAATCACTTGCATGGAGACAGAAAGGCTGGGCTCTATCTTCTGCAGGCAGAATATGTTTATCCTTTTCATTAGTTAGGAATGTGGTTCCGTGGAGCTGAACAGTTAACGGTAGTCAAAATACTGTCTTGGCAGGCAGGCCAGGCCGGGCCGGGCACCTCTCGGCTGAGCAGGAAGTAAGGGAGAGGTCAGGGATGCAGGCGGGGCTGCAGCTTTCGGAGTGTTTCAGGAGGCTTGGATTCGGGTCCTGGCCCTACAGAGCCACAAAACGGGTGCATCTCGATATTTAAACGTGCACCATGTAAATGCATTGGCAACATAGGCCTCAAAGCAGAATTATCGTTTATTTCATGGAGGGCCTGGTAACTGACATGTTAACGTTGGACGCAAGTGAAAATGCGTCATCATATGCGTCATTATTTCGGCCATAGAGGGAAAATGCATGGATGTCATGTGTATATATTGAACGTTGGGGTACACGATAGGGGACATACTTGGCCATATAATATTCAATTTTCCTCAACTCCCCCGCGCATGCGCATAGGCAATGGTACGCCCTAGACATCCGTTCAGAACAGACAAAACAATTTAGGGATTCACTCCTCTTTTGGGCATATTCCGCTTCCAATTAAGCAGCAATTAAACTCATTTCTTGCAGTATTTAAGGGGGTAGTCTTCCGAAACACGGCAGTTCATCAGAGCTGCGTTAAGGGGAAGACAGCCTACCTGGTGTTGCTGAAACCGTGAGTTGGGTGCTTAAATAACGAAGGAAGTGATATCAAATCCACTCGAGAGTAATACCAACAAAAATCTGAATGGAGCTTTCTGACATCCTTTATGTTGCCACATTGAGCTGGATGACAACCCCCAATATCACGCAAAAGCTCATCAGGCCATCCAGCCATAGTATATAAGTAAGCATTGATAACACCAATTTTCCTCCTGATATTCAATCTTTAAGGAGCAGAACAAGACTTATCCAGTTGAGAAAATGTGTGTGTCATTGTCTTAGTGTGTGTCCTTGTCCTTTTTTCTTTTACAGGGTTCTAGACCTCATCCGGTCCATTACTACCCTTTATCTTGAACAGGTTATTTCTCCCTGATCAAAAGCTACGTCCGATTGTGATTTGATGATTTATTTTGCTTTTGTTTCTTCACAGGTCTTGTTTTATGAACGCCAATTGGGCGCAACAGACTAATACTTTCAAACATTATTAGGAACATTACACCTAATTCTTATTTTAATTTTTGTAGAATTCACTTTTACATCTACATTACATGTGAGTAAGGTGAGGAGAGTTGTGCATTTCCTCCTCCAGAAGAAGGAGTTTTCACACTCCGAAACATGTTGATGCACTTTTGAGGTTGATGTACCTTAATACACAGTAACAACCTCACCCTGCACCCCTTTTAACAATACCATCCAAGGGCTTAATAAATTTTGTTTTTCACCCTATGAGCCAGGTATCTTTTAACCATCACTTTTCACCACCTCACCACTCACACTTCCTTCTCACACACCAACACATAGTACACTACAAGTGCTCCTACGTAGTCGTGAGTCGTAGCACGCCGCATTGTCATGACACTGGCTTTCCAAGCCCATGACGAGCTTAGAACACCCTTCGAGAAAAGCCACCCCTATCCCGTGCAACCTGCACTCCTGTACCTAAAAGGAAGAAAGGGGGTTAGTATGTAAGGAAACCCGGTTACTGTGAACTATGTCATTATGGTCATCAATATGTCATTGGTAAAGGTTCACTGTTCACGTTTTTATGCATGTTTAAAGCTCTTATACGTTTTTCATGTGGTATTCCATGTTGTCAAATCCCAGGGAAAAAGACGCGCTTTGTATTGCATCAAAGAAAAGAAAAAAAGACGCGCTTTAAAAATGACACGCATCTTTTTGGTGCGCGATGCAAAATGATTCGGTGCTCCGTTCTCGGAGTGCTCGGCAGGTTTGGGCGTGGCACGCTGCCGTTCCCCGACGTCCCAGGGTGTGGCTAGACTATAAAAGCCACACCCAGGGTTCCAGAAGACGCTTGGTCTTCGGAGCATCGTGGAAGCAACACCTGCGTTCGAGAGCTCGCGTACTTCGTCGAAGGCCCGAGTCAGAGTCAGCCATCCTCCAGGAATCATCGGATACCTCAGAATAAAAAGCTAAGTACATTTTTCTCGTCAAGGCGCCCAACGCTAGGATTCAAGAGACTTTGTTTTAGGATTCAAGAGACTTTGTTTTGGACATTGGCAAATAATATTTAATGGTGTTTTCCAGCATATTCTTTTGTGAACCAAGTCAAAGACTAATTAGAACTTGAATGTTTATGGTTATTTTCAAGGTATTCTTTTGTGAAGCAAGTCAAAGACTAATTCGAACTTTAATGTTTACAATGTTTGAAAACCTAGGTGGTACATGTTAAAACAAATGTATAGATAATATTTATCCTCACAGAATTTTCTGAAGTTTCAGCCGGAATCTCAATGGATTTAATAGTGAACTAAACTATTAATCTTTACGGAAAAAGTCGTGTTTAAACCTACCAAGCAGGGAAAGGAAGTGAGTAGAATTTATTCTAAGGCATTTTACAGATAAAAGAAAAGGTTTAAGGAAAGTGCAAATAAGTGTTGTTTCTCTCCATAGTATTTTCAAACCTAATCTGGGGGCGGACAAGTCAACCACCTTCAACTGAAAACCTCAACCCTTGCGCACACCACGACGACGACATCCTGGACGCGAAGACTTATCGAGTAGTTCGCAGGTAGGAGACTGCTTCCTCAAAAGTCAAGGAAGAGTTAGAGGAGTAGAATAGGAGATTAAAGTGCTTAGGATTCTTGCTAAAATATATTCTTGTATATATTTTCAGGTCGACTACTAAACAACAAGTAGCGTCAGATCCGGCCTCTCTCCCTGACTGCTACCCATCATCCTAGTGTGTTAATAAGAATCACTGGCTGAAAAGGTAGGGTTTTGGGGGATTGGTCCATAGCGTCTCTGCAAAACCGATCAAGCACCTTACAGGTAAGGTTGGTGTTCAGCTCAGGTAAGAGTGCTTGATCATATCTGACAGAAGACCAAGCCCACGGCAAAGTTTTGCCCAGACGCTATGGATGAATCTCCTCAAATCACGTTGCAGGATTTAGCTACAGTACTATTAGAAATCAGGGCAGAAAATGTAGAATTAAGGAAGGATTTAACGGCTATTCAGAATAAAATTACACCAAGTCCTCAGACCTGGACCTTCACTTCAGATAAAAAATCTTATATGAAACCACCAATCTTTCAGCCAACCATGCATACTCTGTATAGTGGGGAAGCTAATTCTAATACGTCAGGTAATCCTCAAATTCAGGTGGTTACTCCAGTCTCTATACCATTAGCACCACCTGAGAGGTTCTATGGGGATTGTAACAAGTTCACCATTTTCTTAAAACAATGTCAGTTACATTTTGTGGCGAAACCTACAGCATTTCCCGATGACTCTTCTAAGGTGGCATTCATCTTGTCCTATTTGGGCGGAGATGCTGCATTATGGTCCGTACCTTATGTAGAAAGGAATGATCCCATGTTAACTGATTTTAGAAGATTTAAAAGAGCAATGAAGAAATTGTTTGCAAAACATGTATTTGTGCAATCTGCAGATCATGAACTGCTGAATTTAAAGCAGGGGTCTTCAGATCTTCTACATTATATTTCAATCTTTAACAGGCTGGTTATTGAAGCAGAGTGGCCTGAGGAGAAAAGAGTTTCATTGTTTTATCGTGGGTTACGCGATGATCTAAAAGACATGATAACACAAATTTTAGATCCACCTACAGATTGCGAGGAATTCATAGATCTGGTTGTTAAATTAAATCACAGAATTTCAGAAAGGAAAGGCGAGAGGGGGAAAACAGACTTTAGAATGATGATCTTTAAAGAAAAAGGGAATGTAAGAGCAGAGTCTTCCCCTTCTAAACTTGATCCAGTTGAGCCAATGCAAATAGGCACAATTAGAGGACCCCTCACTAAGGATGAGAGAGAGAAGCGCCGAAAACTGAATCAATGTATGTACTGTGGGAAAACCGGACATTTTATAAAAGATTGTCCCACACGTCCAGTAAGGCCTAAGACCAAAATGCCTGAAGTTGCAACTATACAACAGTCGGAAAACTAGCTCTCTCGGTAGATACAGAGGTCAATCTACCGAGTCCATCTATCACTTTGGCCTCCTTAACTCCAACTGCCTCTCATTGTCACCTGAGTATGCGTATTCTTCTTCAGTCTCAACTGAATAAGGAACGGTCCTGGTCCATAGATGCCTTAATTGATTCCGGAGCAACTGGAAATTTCATTGACACTAAATTATTCCAGAAGTTAGGTCTAGAACAAATAGTTAAGGATTCACCAGAAGTAGTTAGGGCTGTGGACGGAAAGGAACTCACGTCAGGACTCATACAATACCATACAGAAGTTTTAAACATGACTTGTGCAGAAAAACACACAGAGGAAATAACTTTTGACATAATTGATGCACCTCAATTCGGTTTGAATCTGGGGATTCCATGGCTAGTTTTACACAATCCTTATATAGATTGGACTAACAGGAGTATTTTATTCAAATCCGATTACTGTCATGCTAAGTGTTTCAAACAATTCCCAGGTTCGGAATTGTTAATCCAAGGATATGACTTTCCAAAAAGATCCAAGAGTGTTCTAGTGGTCGCTGGGGTACCTGAAGAATATCAAGACTTATTGGATGTATTTGACAAGAAAAAGGCAGAGACATTGCCTCCTCATAGAGACTTTGACTGTCAAATAGATCTGGTCCCAGGGGCATCCTTGCCCTGTAGTCGTATTTACGCATTAACAGAGAAAGAAAATGAACATCTACGTAATTATTTGGATGAGTACTTGGCCAATGGGTTCATCCGACATTCTAAGTCTCCGGTCTCTTCTCCTCTCTTTTTTATCCCAAAAAAGGGAGGAGAATTGCGCACCTGCATCGACTATCGAGCCATCAACAATGTGACGGTAAAGAATCGATATCCATTACCTTTGATTCCGACCTTACTTGATCAGATCAAAGATGCCACCATTTATACGAAACTGGATCTGCGAGGCGCATATCATTTGGTGCGAGTTCGAGAGGGCGACGAATGGAAAACTGCCTTCAGAACTAAATTTGGTTTATATGAATACCAGGTGATGCCCTTCGGACTTTGCAATGCACCAGCGGCGTTCCAGTTTTTTATAAATGAGGTGCTGAGAGATTTTTTGGATATTTGCTGTATTGTCTACATTGATGATATCCTAATTTATTCAAAAAACAAAACCGAGCATGTAAAGCAAGTACGAGCCATTCTTCAACAGCTTTTACAAAATTCTTTGTTTGTCAAACTTGAAAAAAGTTTGTTCCACGTGACCACAGTGGACTTCCTGGGGTATATCCTTAGTCCAGCTGGAATTGAAATGGACCCAAAGAAAGTCAAGGCAATAATTGAATGGCCCAGTCCCTCTTCAGTAAAGCAGATACAGAGTTTTCTGGGTTTTGCGAATTTTTATAGGCGATTTATTAAGGATTTTTCTCAAAAAGTTACGCCTATCACAAAATTGTTACGCAAGAACACAAAATTTGATTGGACTTCAGAAAGTGAACAGGCTTTTCAAGATCTTAAAGATCTATTTGTGACAGCCCCAGTGTTAAAGCACCCTGACCCCTCCCAGCCGTTCATAGTAGAAGCTGATGCTTCACAATTTGCCATAGGAGGGATTTTATCTCAGAGAAGTATTAAAACTGGGCAACTACACCCCATTGCATACTATTCTAGAAAGTTAACCCCTCCTGAACAGAATTATGCAATTGCAGATCGAGAGTTATTGGCTATAAAAGCTGTGTTCAAAGAATGGCGACACTACTTGCTAGGGGCTCGACATCCAGTAACCATATATACAGATCACAGGAATCTACAAACCCTCAGATCCGCTAAAGCTTTGACTCCTCGCCAACTGCGTTGGACTTTGTTTTTTAATGATTATGATTTCATCATAACCTATCGACCAGGAAAAGAAAACAACAAAGCTGATGCTTTATCTAGAATCGGTTTAAGTGATGACCTGAATCTACAAAAGGAAAAGTTACACCCTATAATTTCAGAGGATAGGTTTCAGATTGGTCTTGTTAACTCAGACGTTTTACCTGATATTGAGAAAGCCTTACAAGATCATACAAATGCTGAATGGAGTAAGCGTTTTCCTTTGTTGCAATGGAAAGATAATTTGTTGTTTATGAATGACCAAGTTTTTGTTCCCAATGCAAATTTACAAGAAAAAGTAATGCAAAATTACCATGATTCTATGCTGTGTATTCATCCAGGGGTTACCAAGATGTATCAACTCATAAAAAGACACTTTTGGTGGCAGAGCATGTTAAAGGACATTCAGAAATATGTACAAACATGCACTGTCTGTAGCAGGAATAAGGCGGTTCATAAATCTCCTTCTGGTCTACTTATGCCTTTGCCAGTTCCTCCTCAGCCTTGGCATACGGTATCTTTAGATTTCATTGTAGAATTGCCTCGCACCACTTCAGGGTTTACCACCATTCTTACAATAGTGGACCACTTTTCTAGATATGCTCATTTCATCCCTTTAAAAAAGCTTCCATCTGCCTTGGAGTTAGCACACATTTTTGTCACACAGATTGTTAGGTTACACGGAATTCCATCTGTGGTATTATCAGATAGGGGTTCACAGTTTGTGTCACATTTTTGGCAAGGTCTAGGGAAATCACTAAAGATGGAAATGCGCATGTCATCCAGTTATCATCCGCAAACTGATGGACTAACTGAACGCACAAATCAGACAGTGGAACAGTTTCTACGCTGTTTACTAACCACCCATGATCAGGAATGGTCAGATATTATTTGGGCCGCTGAATTCGCTTATAATAATTCAAACAATTCTTCAACTGGTATGTCACCCTTTTTCTGTGTCCATGGTTTTCATCCTAAGGATATGCTAGGTATAGATAAAAAGGTTTCTGATGATATGCCAGCAGTCACTGATTTTGTAAATAATCTGGTCTCGATTCAACAAGAAGCTCAGCAGCAGCTAGTACATGCAAAAGAAGTACAAAAGAAATTTGCTGATAAACATCGGTCAAAACAGCCTGAATATTCAGTGGGTGATGAAGTGTGGCTGGCCACAAAAAATTTAAGATTAAAAAATCATAAAACATTTCGTCCTCGATACATAGGACCTTTTCCAATAGAAAAGATTGTTAATCCTGTCAGCATGAAGTTGAAACTACCTGATTCTTATCGTATCCACCCAGTGTTTCACGTCTCACTACTGAAACCTTATGATCCTGACACTCGGAAGCTTATTCAGCCACCTGCAATCGATGTAGAGGGTGATTTAGAATACGAGGTAAAGGCAGTCTTAGATTCCAAGAGAAGGAAAGGTAAATTGTTTTACTTGGTGGACTGGAAGGGCTATGGTCCAGAGGATCGCTCTTGGGAGCCCCTAGAAAACTTAAAAAACTCTCCCAGAGTCTTAAAGACTTTCCATAATCGTTTCCCAGACAAACCAAAGCCAATCCCAATGGTATTAGGGGGGATTCTACGGGGAGGGTACTGTCATGACACTGGCTTTCCAAGCCCATGACGAGCTTAGAACACCCTTCGAGAAAACCCACCCCTATCCCGTGCAACCTGCACTCCTGTACCTAAAAGGAAGAAAGGGGGTTAGTATGTAAGGAAACCCGGTTACTGTGAACTATGTCATTATGGTCATCAATATGTCATTGGTAAAGGTTCACTGTTCACGTTTTTATGCATGTTTAAAGCTCTTATACGTTTTTCATGTGGTATTCCATGTTGTCAAATCCCAGGGAAAAAGACGCGCTTTGTATTGCATCAAAGAAAAGAAAAAAAGACGCGCTTTAAAAATGACACGCATCTTTTTGGTGCGCGATGCAAAATGATTCGGTGCTCCGTTCTCGGAGTGCTCGGCAGGTTTGGGCGTGGCACGCTGCCGTTCCCCGACGTCCCAGGGTGTGGCTAGACTATAAAAGCCACACCCAGGGTTCCAGAAGACGCTTGGTCTTCGGAGCATCGTGGAAGCAACACCTGCGTTCGAGAGCTCGCGTACTTCGTCGAAGGCCCGAGTCAGAGTCAGCCATCCTCCAGGAATCATCGGATACCTCAGAATAAAAAGCTAAGTACATTTTTCTCGTCAAGGCGCCCAACGCTAGGATTCAAGAGACTTTGTTTTAGGATTCAAGAGACTTTGTTTTGGACATTGGCAAATAATATTTAATGGTGTTTTCCAGCATATTCTTTTGTGAACCAAGTCAAAGACTAATTAGAACTTGAATGTTTATGGTTATTTTCAAGGTATTCTTTTGTGAAGCAAGTCAAAGACTAATTCGAACTTTAATGTTTACAATGTTTGAAAACCTAGGTGGTACATGTTAAAACAAATGTATAGATAATATTTATCCTCACAGAATTTTCTGAAGTTTCAGCCGGAATCTCAATGGATTTAATAGTGAACTAAACTATTAATCTTTACGGAAAAAGTCGTGTTTAAACCTACCAAGCAGGGAAAGGAAGTGAGTAGAATTTATTCTAAGGCATTTTACAGATAAAAGAAAAGGTTTAAGGAAAGTGCAAATAAGTGTTGTTTCTCTCCATAGTATTTTCAAACCTAATCTGGGGGCGGACAAGTCAACCACCTTCAACTGAAAACCTCAACCCTTGCGCACACCACGACGACGACATCCTGGACGCGAAGACTTATCGAGTAGTTCGCAGGTAGGAGACTGCTTCCTCAAAAGTCAAGGAAGAGTTAGAGGAGTAGAATAGGAGATTAAAGTGCTTAGGATTCTTGCTAAAATATATTCTTGTATATATTTTCAGGTCGACTACTAAACAACAAGTAGCGTCAGATCCGGCCTCTCTCCCTGACTGCTACCCATCATCCTAGTGTGTTAATAAGAATCACTGGCTGAAAAGGTAGGGTTTTGGGGGATTGGTCCATAGCGTCTCTGCAAAACCGATCAAGCACCTTACAGGTAAGGTTGGTGTTCAGCTCAGGTAAGAGTGCTTGATCATATCTGACACGCATTCCGTTGAGGGGTGCGAAGACCCCAATGATGAAGAATGACACCATGGGGCCTGTTGGTGTGTGAGGTGTATTCTAAAAAACACTGTGTGCTCCCCACTGTTGTGGGGTTCACTACCACTACCTGAGTGGATTCCATTTTTGTTTATGTAAATTGTCTGGGGAGACCGAATCCACTTTCCCTCTCCCTCCCTCCTTTGTTATAGATTGGTGGTGTACATATGTCACCTCGATACCTATTCCATAGCCCCCAGACTCTATGCCATTTCCGGGGGCGGCCCCGGGCCAGATACACCGTTTTTTCACAAAACATGCACCAATCCATGTTTTCCTTCCACATCTCAACCGTAGGCGGCTTTTGGGACCCCCACAGTCGAGCGATATCATGCTTAGCAATCATGGCCCCCAGGGTCGCCCTCTGGGTCTGGGCCACGTTGTAATCTGTGGGTTCCCAGACATTTAGCAAACAGCGCCTGGCCTCCGGTAAGAGAGGAACACCCGTAACTTCTTTCATTACATCATACACCCCATTCCAATAAGCCGCCACGTCAGGACATTCCCAAATAATATGAAGAAATGTCCCCACCAGACCACATCCCCGCTTACACAAACCCTACTCAGAAAAGCCCATGTGAACCAAATGGGGGCCTGTGATGTACACCCTATGAAGAATCTTAAGCTGGACCAGCCGAAGTCTCGCTCGAATCGCAACCTCCTTTTGAGAGGAGATCGCACACTGCCAGTCCTCATCATACAATTCGAGGCCCTCCCGGACCCAGAGGTCACGCAAGGGCAACAGGAGATCCGACCTATCGTTGATCAGTTTTTTATAGACAAGGGAGATTGTACTGTCCGGAACGTGGCCATCTAGCAATCTATCTTCAAGCGGGGACGACTCGGGTATCGCCTCCCCCGTCGAAAAGACCGACATCAATGCATGGCGGATCTGGACATAGCGGAAATACTCAGAGTTCTCCAATTCAAACTCCTTCTTTAAAGTATCAAACGATTTCACTTGTCCCTTAACCCAGAGGTCTCCCACCTTGCTAATGCCAATGAGATTCCACTTATCGAACCCTTTTGTCTTCCACAGAGTACCAAGTCTATCTGAGTCGAAAAGTGGGGTCGCTAAAGTCAGGCGGTCCTTCCATCCCATAGAAGCAGTTGCATCTTGCCATACACGAACCGCCCTCCTAGTAGGCCCCGACAATGACTTGACCACTGATTTGGAGTACAATGCCCTATAGTAATTGCCCCCCCCCGGCAACAGCCATCTATCCATAGCGAACGCAGGATTCAGTTCAGGACCATACATACCGTGATTAATGGCCCCCAACTGAGACGCCCAGTAATATCGCTTGATGTCCGGGAGGGCGATACCCTCATCGTACCACGAGAGCGTTAGTTTGGCCAGCGCAATGCGAGGTCGACCATCCCATATCAGTTTCCTCTGGAGACCCTCGACTTTACGAAAATAACCGGCGGGGACTATGTCAAGTGTGTTTTGGATGGCATATAGGAAACGAGGCAGAGACATCATCTTAAAGAGGGCCATGCTTCCCAACGGCGAGAGTGGAAGTCTATGCCATCCCGCGACATCCTGCCGCAATCGAGTTAAAGGTGGGAGAAGATTCAGCTCATACCGAGCCACAGTGTCTGTGGAGACCCAGATACCCAGATATTTAAATCCCGTCTGTGTCACCTGTATGGGGCAGTTACGCGGGAGGAAGGGGACGTCGCCAGAAAGAACGTACAAATGGGATTTTGCCCAATTGATAAATAAACCCGAGTTTCTACCGAAGGAGGCCAGGACATCACAGAAAACCATCAACGACTTCCTGGGCGAGGTCAGATATAGCAGAATGACGTCTGCATAGAGCGAAATGGACGCCAAAATGGCCGGCTCGCGCAGCGTCGCAGCCCTCGCGAGAACTCCATGCAGACGCCTGAGATTCCACGCAGTGTTCCGATGGGGAATAACACCGGACTGATCCGGATGGACCAGTTCGCTAATGACAATAATCAATCGATTGGCCAGCACCTTTTCGAGAATCTTAGGCTCGGCGTTCAGAAGAGATATAGGACAGTACGACCCACACTTGTCCCTCGGTTTCCCTTTCTTATGTATAACAACAATCGTCGCAAGTCGCTGATCTCGGGGGAGAGAACCACATTCATGAGACTCCAAAAACATATCTCTCAAATAGGGAGCTATCTTATCGGGCCGCAACTTGTATAGCTCTATCTGCAGCCCGTTAGGACCCATGGCCTTACCAGACCGCAAGGAGCGGATCGCAAGGGCCACCTCATCGGCGTTATTGCGATGTCCATTTGCTCTCTATCAGTGTCCTGTAGACTCGGCAAAGCAATGTCACGCAGCAACAAATGAGAGTCTTCCTCCGGTCTATCCGACACGGGGGAGTACACCGTCCGAAAATGATCAGCAAAGCACTCAACAATCTCTACCGTGTCCGAGACCCGCACACCACTCAACATCTCAATCTCAGGCACAACACAACTAGCTCTATCCCTCTTGTCCAACCATGCTATCAATTTACCTGCTTTATCTCCCACGTCATATAGACGACCCTGTTGCTCTCGACTTATGGCCTTAGCTGCATCTGTAACCAACGCCCTGTATTCCAACTGTTTCAGTCGCAGCGTACGTGTCTTCGCATGGGTAACCTCCTGTTCCAGGTCTAACTCCAGGTCCTCTATTTCAGTCTCAACCTTCACAACCGCCTCATCTCTCTGTTTCTTAACGCCCGCAATCAAAGACAGGGCTTGACCCCTGAGAACTGTTTTAAAGGCCTCCCAAAGTGACACTGCGGACGAAATGGAGCCCTCATTCTCTGAAAAATATAGATCAAGTGACTTTATCAAATCGATACGAGTTTTAGGGTTACGGAGATACCAAGGGTTGATCTGGGCCACCCGCCCCTCGGTCCCCGAAGACAATTCAATTCGAAGCCACAAAGGAGAGTGATCAGAAATTCCCAGAGCCAAATGTTTAACCTCAGCGACAGAAGGCGCCTGTGCAGCAGGCACCAAGACATAATCAATCCTCGAACGGCTACCATGGGCAACAGAGTGGAATGTGTACTGCCGCTGAGTGGGGTGCAACAGTCTCCAACAGTCTACAAGGCCTAAGGTATCGATGAGGTCATGAAGCCAGTTCTGCCCCCCCCCCCCGAGGTCCCTAGGTGGGTGTCTATCAAAAATACCAGACACAACTGCATTAAAATCACCACCCAGTATTAATGATCCCTCAGGGAGAGCAAGGAGAACCCGCCCCAAATCTGCGAAGGTAGTGGATTGTAGGCCGGGAGGGACATACACGGAGACCAGGGAAAGGGTCCTGCCCTCCCAACGACCAGTAAGGACGACATAGCGCCTTCTATCATCGAGAACCGTTGCATCAACCTCCAACGGGAGAGATTTCTTAATAAGAATACCTACCCCTCGGGAACGTGAGGAGAACCCTGCATGGGCGACCAAACGATACCCCTTCCTATTCATAGCATAGCAATCATTTCCTATCAAGTGAGTTTCCTGAAGTAGGACCACATCTGGGGAATGACGTTTTAACAGCTGCAGCACTACCCCACGCTTTAACCTATCCCCCAACCCATTCACATTCCAGCTCAGAATCCTCAACCCCCTACCCCCCATCCCATACGAGGAAGAGAATCCAACCCCAAGAAGAAACCAGCGCTTCAATCAGAAAGTCTTGCAATACATTGCCTTGCGGATAACGAAACTGAAAAAACAACAAAACCCCCTTCCTCCCCCACCAACAGCCTGTTACAACATCCCCCAACCTGTACCCCTGCATAAGACTAAAAAGCCACCCCAACTTGCAGTGTGCCTGTCGCCCCCACATCTAAACTAATCTAGTCAAGTGGAGGAGGAAAACGACCCCCTGATAGCCCCGCAACCCCCCGAAATGTCTTACAGAATCATATTACACAGTTATTGCACCACAGTTTGAAACCTCCAGAATACCACAGGAACCAGTCAATGATTAGACTTATTCCTGGTCCATCGATCCGCCCTCCATACCACCACTCTGCCCGCGCTGCGGATGATGGGCCGGAAGAGTATCAAGCCAGTCGGCCACCACGTCTGGACTGTCGAAAAAATAAGTCAGCTCAGCGTGTTCGATGCGCAACTTGGCCGGAGAAAGCATGGCATACTTGAGGCCCATCGCACGGAGTCTCCTTTTCACCCCAAGAAAACCCAGTCTCTGTTTCTGAACAGCTTGGGTAAAGTCTGGATAAAAACTGATGGTAGTGTTCTCAAACTTTATGGGAACGCCTGCCCGCGAAGCCTGCAGGATAGCGTCTCTATCATGGAAGTTAAAAATCCATGCTATCATAGGCCGCGGCGGGGCACCGGTCTTGGGTTGTCCACCCGGAACTCTGTGAGCTCGTTCCACTGTGAAAAAATTACTCAGTCCCTTGGGTGCAAGGTGATTCATGATCAGGTTCTCCACAAAAAGATCAGCTGCTGGATCCTTTGCCTTCTCCGGAACTCCTATGATACGGACGTTGTTCCGCCTAGACCTTCCTTCAAAATCCTCCAGACGATCAAGGAGGTCATTGGAGGCCTTCAGATTGCGAACCTCCGTCTGTATCTCAACGGCGTCGTCCGTCATACCAGAAGTCTTAATATCCAACGATTTAACCTTTTCATTGGTTTTCGTTAGGTCCGTGCGAATCAAATTCACATCAATCGCCACAGTGTCGAGTTTGTGGGCGAGAATCTCCATTTGTTTCCCAAGGGACGATCTGATCCCATCGATGGCGGCCATGACGTCTTGCAGGGTAGGCTCTGCCGCTGAGGTCAGTGGATCTCTCGTTCCCTCCAGCGACCTACCCGGTCTACTGGGCGACACCTTAGCCTGGGCATAGCGGTCCATGATGTTGGTTTGGGTATAGCCACCCTGCCGAGTGGTCTTAGACCTCTGCTTGTCCCCCTCCGGCTTCCCCGTCTTCGCGAAAGACAGTAAATATGATTCCAAACTTGGGGTGGGGGGATAAAAGCGCAATCAAGAGGCTGAGTGGAGGGCCATGCCCGGCAGCAATCGACGTAGGTCAACCCGAGCCAGTCAAACAAAGTAGAAAGATGGAGATCTCTAAGATCCCTTGAGCAGAAGTGTGGAATCAGCCCAAAAACACGGCTTAAACGTCTCTTCAAGGCAGGTCCATCTGTGAAATATTCACACTTGAGTGCCAGACCAGACCGTTACCTCCAGCGAGAGGGGGGCACTCACAGTATCTGGTCTCTCCAGCAGGTGAAAACGAAAGTGAAAGTGGGCCGGACCGGTCGTCCCCACCACCTCAGGCCGATGTTGTTCAACTACAACTCGGGTACCATGCCAACTCCACAGCCGGGCATCACGGATGCGTAGGCCGCAATCTTCCAGTCTTCACAACTCCGGCTCCCGGGGTCGATCTGGATTCTGGTTGCAGTTTTAGGCTTCCGCGTGGTTCGTCTTCACGGAGACATATATGAAAGTCAGGATAGTCTACATGATATATGCGGGAGGTTACGAGGGTCTCGGGAGCCCTGTGCTCACGCGGCTATCGTCGTTGCGCGCGAAGCTCCTCCCAATCACCTGAATCTTAAAAAGAAATGCAACACCAATAGGTAGCAACAAACATCTTGTAAATATAATAAACTCTAAAATGTAATAGTTGAAAAGGAAAAAGGAGTCACATCCAATATTATGAGCACTGGAATAATAAAAAAAGTAAAAAAGACAACAAAAGGATTTATGGAGGCTTCCTGACTTCATCAGGAGTAGTAATTGTATTAGGAAGAGGTGATGCTATATCTGTGAGACTGGAAGTTAGTGGTAACCAGAAAAGATCTCTTTTAATGGACAGAGATAAGTGGGGTGGGTGACATTGTTAGTATCTAATCTGTGATGAAAACACACAGCGTTCCACCAAGCTCTGAAAGTAACTTTGTCAGCTTGTTTCCAGTTTGATGTAATTAAATGAAGAGCAATCGCCAATAAGAGGTCAATTAAGGAAGGGTTGGGAGGTGAATGAGACCAAGAAGGTGATAAGGAACCTAAAACGATATTGGAACTAGAATAAGGAATTTGTGTGTGAAAAATGTTATTAATTTGGGACCAAACCAAATGCCAAAAACAAGAGAGGGAAAGACAATCAAAAAGCATATGTTTTAAATCAGCGAAATAACCATTGCATGACAAACAGGCAGAGGAATGGTCCGTAGAAAAAGAGGCTAATTTCAGTGGTGTAAAAAGAAGGCGTTTGTAAATAAAATGAAGAGTTTGAGAGACATTGGCTGCTCTTGAAGTCTTATGTATTTTCAACCATAATGTGTCCTAAAAAAGGAATAGGCCAACATTCTGCAAGATCTTTTTCCCAGGCCAATTCAAACTTCCCCTTGGCTCTATCAGAGGAGAGAAACAGAGTTCTGTAGAAAGAAGAAGCCGAGGTAGTATTAGATAATAGATAAAAAAGAGCAGAGGATTTGGTGGGAATAACAGGAGATGATGGTCGGGAGAGAAGATATTGTAGGAGAGAAGGAAGGAGGGAGTCATATTGGGGCTTACAGGACGAAGGTAAAGAAAATTGTTGTTGAAGCTCAGAAAAGGTTAAAGGAGAATTATTCAAAACTAGCTGTGAAATCCAAATTAAACCGCGAAGTCTCCAGGTTCTCCAAAAGAAGGTAGGACCTTTAATAAGTAACAAGTGATTATGCCAGATAGGTTGTCGGTCTAATGAAGAAAAGGAAGGATAAGAAGATGGAAGTAGAGGAGTCAAAATCTTACGTGAATGGGAGATCACTTGAGAGCGAAAGGAAGAAAGAGTATTAGTAAAAGCAAGAGATTTGTTAAAATTAAAAGGAGCTATCAGATGCTTTTAAATGTTCAACCAAATAGGAGGATGAAAACATTGATCAGGATAAAGCCAATGAGAAGATTGTCTCAGATAAAAGGCAAGATGATATGATTTAAAGTCAGGAAATTTGAGACCACCAGAGAGTTTGTCTGCTTTAAGGGAGTTGTGAGATATTCGGGGAGTTTTATTTTTCCAAAGGAATTTGGATAATAAGGAGTCAAGTTTCTTAAAATACAAACAAGGAATATGTTCCGGAATCATAGATAAAAGATAGAGAATAAGTGGAGAAAGCATCATCTTAATAGAGTCTAATCAACCCCACCAAGAGAGAAAAAGTGAATAGAGACAGATAAGGTTTTGGAAAGGTGGTCAAATTTTTCTTTCAAAGTTTCAGAAATAGTGGGGGAAAACCATAAACCTATATATTTAATTTTAGAGGTTTTCCAAGAAAAACCAGTAGACAGAAAATCCTGTTTCAAACTATGAATGTTTAGGGGAAGAATTTCACATTTATCGGAGTTAAGCCGATATACGGACAACTGAGAAAAGGACTCAACCTGAGAAAGAACAGATGTAGAAGGGTTGGAACAGTATAAGAGAATGTCATCTGCATAAACAGACAATTTAACATGAGAAGTATGACGTTTGAAACCACTAATTCTATCATCTAACCTAAGTTTCGTTAAAAAAGGTTCAAGAGCAATTATAAAAAGAAGAGGCAATAAAGGACAACCTTGACAAACTCCTCTAAAAAGAGGGAAATAATCCAAAGTCTTTCCATTCAAAATAGATGCTTTAGGGTTAGAATATAATAAAGAAATAAATTAAATTAATTTAGCAGGGAGGCCAATCCACTTAAGTGCCTGAAACATAAAGTCCCAAACAATCCTACCAAATGCTTTCTCAGCGTCGAGTGCAATTGCGCAATGGGATAATCTAGAGAGGACACTTTACTTAAAATGTTTAAAAAACTCTGGAATTATTGGAAGATAAACAGCCTTTAACGAAACCTGATTGTTCTGGGCCAATAATGTTGGGTAAAATAGGATCAAGACGAAGGGAAAGAATCTTTGCAAAAATGTTGTAGTCCAAATTAACTAAAGATATTGGGCAATAGTTTTTACATAAAGAGGGGTCTTTATTGTCTTTGGGAATTAAACAAATTACCGCTTCCTGAAAAGAGCCTGAAGAGGAATCATCATTAACAAAGGAATGAAAAAGCAATAAGAGTTGGTGGAAGTAGGAGAGACCCAAAGTGAGCATAAAATTCAATAGTAAAAACGTCTGGTCTGGGTGCTTTACCTCTTTTCAATTTTGCTACAGCATTTTTGATTTCCGAAAGAGTAATGTCGGATTCTAAAGAGGCAAAATCAGTGTCATGAGCAGGAGGAGAGTGTATTGAATGAAAGAAGGATGAAAGTGCATCTGAGGACGGGTGTTGTTCAGGGGTGTATAAAGTTTTATAAAAAGTAACAAAGTCATTTAGAATGTCAGCATATTTAAATAATGAAGCACCGGTATTATCACGGATGGAATCAATTTTAGTTCTTTCACGCCGGATCTTTAGATAATTAGCAAGTAAGTTACCCATCTTATTCTGGCCACCATAATAACGAGCACTGCTTTTTAAGAGATAAGAGGATGCAGCTTCTGTAGAGGATTTATTAAAAGAAATGTTTGCATCAAGGAGATCTTTTAATGTTGCCTCAGAGCTAGATCGGTAATAACAATATTCAAGTTGTTTAATCTTAGCTAACAACTGAGCATTTTTAGTTTAAAAAAATTTCTTTTTCCGCAATACAAAACTTATAATAAAATCTCTTGCTGCTGCTTTAAATGAATCCCAGACCATTACCGGAGATGATTCTGGAGTAGAATTAATAGAAAAGAACTCAGTAGCAAAAGAAGTGAATTGGCTTGTGAAATTAGGATCCAACAGTTATGATTTTTTTTTTTTTTTTTAAACCTTTATTTACGTTTGCACACATATACAAAACCGGGCCTACAACCCCCAGGGCTGCCGCTAAGCAGTTCAATACAGTGTCACAATCAATGTCAGAGCAATCGCCCCTGGGGAGCATAGTAACTCAAATTACCAAGCACAGCGGTTGTGAATGCAATGCGATGCGGCATCAGGATAGGAGGTTTTCATTTTTCAATATAAAATAGAAAGGATCAGGTATCATATAGTGTCTCGGATCACAAAAAGGAGGGGGGCGAACAGAAAAACGATGTGTCCATACCAAGTTCGCAACCATGAAAATCAGCGACGTTTAGACATGTAGCATCAGGATAAACAGCACATTATTAATATCTACTTCATCATCACTGTCCGCCCCGCAGCTCCAAGGCCCCAGAGAGGTCAAGGCACAGGCATAGCAATAAGGATGCAAAGAAAGCCGAACCCACTGCACTAACCCGGAAAAGAAAGGAGAGAAAGGCTAGAAAGAGAAGAAGAAAAAGAGGCCATAGAACAAAGATAAAAAACTAAATACCCACCCCCACACCCCCCCACCCTGCACCCCTGCAAATGACTACGGCCACCCCCCACGCAGCGTGCCTGTCGCCCAGCAACCAGAGCCCGAAATATAGGAGAAAGGGAAGAAAAGAAAGAAAAGAAACCCCACTCGAGAGGGGAAGTCGGAGGAGGGCATAATATTACGGACTCCCGGTCTCCTTCCCCCACCATAGCCAACCCTGCCCCGGAATCCGGTAGGACAATAAATCAATCCCGTCAACCATAATCCCACAACGAGTAACTCAGACAAGGATGTCAACCCTGGCCCCTTCGATCAAATGTACTGAGGTCGGTAATTAAGGGAAGTCCTTTACACACAATGTCACAGAAGTCGGCAGACCAGGAGAGCATAGGTGTAGGTCGCTGGTACCACTGTCGCTCCTCCCCATCTCCTAGACCGAGCTCCATCTCATCCGCCATCTTGAAAGACCGGTGGAGGAGGGGAATCGACACAGTCCTAGACAGCATATAGTACAAAGTAGATGAGTCCGTAATGGGGACGGCATGTAACTGATCCGAAGGGTGCAAGATCGAAAGTTTCAACGGTTCAATTGGGTGTTCAGGCACATTCCAGTCCGGCAATTCCATCACAATAGGGGCAAACACTGTTTCCACCGCCGGGTCTAAATACGCCTCCGAAACATCCATTGCAACATGGGCTGGCTGCCGGGTCACAAGCGTCGAGTCAGGGTCCGGTCTCAAGCCTGTGGTTTCATCCATCGCAGACAGCAAGTCTCGAGTCCGGGCTTTGATAGTGCCCTGAAGCGCCATAAGTGCCTCCAGCACCGTCAGCAAAGACCAGGGCCAGGTCGAACCCGCTCCGTTAAACTCACTCTGTCCTCAGGCATAGCGGTCCCCATGGAGAGGCGCCTTCTCCGGGGCAAGGCCAAGCGGAGCAGGAATAAGCTGTGAGGGAACGGCGGTCAGCGAGCAGTGGCACGCGGCGAGGCACCGACACAGGGTGTTCGGCGATGTGAGTGCCGGATCCCCGGTCGGGGACCCTCACAATACAGTATCGTGCGTCACTCGTCGCCTCACCTGCTATAGGGCACCAGGCAGCTGATGGTAACAAGACAATCGAGGAAAAAGTGCGAGTGAACCGGAGACCAGGCCCAACCGCAGTCAGTAGCCCGTTGTTGTTCAGCTCGGACCCGGCAGGGCCAGCACTAGAGGTCCCGGCTTCCCAGGTGGGTTAGGCCTCAGTACAGACTTCGACGTATCTTCGCTCCACGACGGCGGAAAAACTCCGGGATTACACCACTGGAGTGTGGGACGGATCACCCACACGGATCCGGTTCAGGTGAGCAGGATTATCGACAGGATAGTGAAGCATAGGACGGAGGTCAGCGGAGCCGGGAGACTATGCGGCCATCTTGGCTGATGTCGTAGCTCCTCCCCAGTTATGAATTATTAAAACGCCATCTACCTGCAGAAGGGGAAAAAGGTAACAAATCAACGTCTACACAAACAGGGGCATGATCTGAAATTAGGATGGAGCCAATTTCAGCATGGGAAAGAAATTGAGATAGGAGTTTACTAAAGAAAAGATAATCTATTCTGGATTGTGAATTGTGAGGGGGGAATAGAAAGTGTATTCCTGTAGATCAGGATTGCAAAGTCTCCAGGTATCAATTAAAGCCTTACGACGTATGGCAGACGAGAATTGCAAATGCATCTTGGATTTAGAGAATTTAACAGAGGAGCGCCTATCTAAAATAGGGTCGAGAATTTGATTACAGTTGCCTACAAAAATAACATAATCCTCCTCAAGGAGAATGAGTTTATCAGCAATCTGGTTCCAAAAAACATTATCAACTGTTACAGGTGCATAAACGTTGAACTATATTAAAGGTATTTGATCAATAAGCAGTTTAACAATGACCCAACGACCATCAAGGTCATGTTCCTGTTGTATCACTGAAAGTTGGTGTTTTTTATGACATAATATAGATGTGCCATTTTTCTTTCCCAAAGCTGGGGAAGAGAAAACATCTCCAACCCAACTTCTTTGCAATGTAGCTGCTTCAAGTTCCGATAAGTGAGATTCCTGAACAAAAGCCATATCCGTATTCAATCTAGCTAGGTGAGTTAATACATGTTGTCTTTTTATAGGGTTGTTAACTCCCTTAACATTCCAAGTTACTACTCTAAGGAAATATGACTAAAGCAAACGTGAACAAACTGCATAAAAGGCAATAAAATAGTATCTGTCTAATACAGCACAAACAATCATTATGCAAATAATCGAAGACTGTAAATTTTCAAATTTTTAGTAGAAGAAAAACAGGGGAGAAACAGTTACAGGAAAGATCCAGAGATAAAAAGATAAATGAAGTAATAAAAAGAAGAGTACTGTAGAAAACATAGAAGTAGATAAAAAGAAAAAGGAAGAGAAAAGTCGGGAAAGGAAAAAACTGAGGAGAGAAAAAACAAAAAATGAGAAGACAAAACAAACCCATCAATTGATAATGAAAAAATATGTTGTAAAATCACGAACCAACAATAAGACTTAGGGTGGTCGAACCACATAAGGAAGGCAGCACGTCAAACCAGGAACTCCACAAGGACGCGCCAGAAGGAAACATGCTTCCAGGTGGAACAGAGAGGACACATAAAACAAGGGTCCACAAAACCGCATCTAAAAGGAAAATCAAAAGGAAATGATTTGAACCACTAAAATCACAACAAAACAAAGCACATATTATAATATACATAGGGGAGGGTGAGGTAATAAGCAACCATCATAATAGGACATAACATCAATACATAAATCCAGGTCACCCGGGGATCATGAATGAGGCACGTCCATTGAATCAGCTCTGCAGGGGTCTAGAAATTGTTGAAGCAACGCCGGGTCCTCGTAATTCGTTGTTCAGTTGTTATAAGTCACTTTGAAGAGGCATGGATGGAAAAGGCTGTAACGACCATTTAAGGAGCGAAGGGCAGGTCTCATCTCTAAGAATTTCTTGCGACGATCAGCAGTGGCTTTGGCGTAATCTTGAGCAAAGAAAAGATTAGAACAATTCCAAACGATCTTTCCTTTCTATTTGGCAGCATGAAGAAGTTTAAGGAGATTTGTGTATTCCAAAAAATATAAAATAACGCCTCTAGGTTTTACTGAAGAAGATGATGAGACAGACGGGCGAGATGATGGTCCTAGTCGATGAACCCGGTGAATATTTAAAGAGGGAGAAGGGGGAAGACCAAGAAGTGTAGGTAGAAAGGTTTGCAAAAAAGAAATGGGGTTGGCTCCCTCAAGACCTTCCACAAGTCCATAAATGCGTAGGTTATTGCGTCTGTTCCTGTTTTCTAAATTCTCAAGTTGCTGCTTAAGGTTGGCAATTTCTTTATGAACATAGGGTACTTGGTCGATAACTGGTTGAGTTGAAGCAAACTGTCTTTCAAGATTTTCCACCCTTTGTTCAGTGTGAGACCAATTAACTTCAAGGCTTTGAAGACGAGAATTTGTTTCAGTCATGTAAGGCTTGAGGGTGCGAATTTCCTCAAATAAAAGATCCATAGAGATAGAGGGAGCTGAGTTGGTAGGAGAGGGAGGATTCGTTTTGATTATTTTCCCTGACGAGGGATTAGATGAAGAGGATGCCTTGGCAGGTGATTTTGATGTAATACGAGAAGAAGGAGAAGAAGTGTATTTTGCATTCTGTGACTTAGTTGGTGCGTCATCCAAGGTATCCTGCAGAACACTGAAAGGATTAGCATCTTCCAAAGGTGGATTAGTCGCCGTGCGTTGTTGGGTGGCGTTCCGATTAGTGCCTGACGACGCCATGATAAGTATGAAGAAACGCTGAAGAGCTTATCACTTCAGTATACAGAGGAGAGCTGCTGACTTTATAGACTGGTAATGAAACAGTGCCTTACTTCTAAGAGCAGCGACTAAGGAAAGCAGCATGAAGATTGGGGCTAACAGAAAGCATCAAAAATCAAAAATGATGGTCCCTCTGAAGTAGCAAGTATATATGAAGAATGACATGAAAACTCGGCAAGTAGAGCAAGCAGACATCAGCCAGGTCAAAGTAGCAAGTAGTAGAGGTTCATCTGAAAAGATATTCCGTCAAATGCCAGGCATGGCAAGCAGAAAAAACTAATGTTGGCTGAGGAAAGGTATAGGCAGGCAAAAGAAAAATGCAGAGACTCCAAAATTGTGGCTGTAATACAATTAGCCAAACAATTCCATTTGCTGGCGTTTCTACAGCAGTTTGGAAGGGCTGTGGAAAAGCAATAAAGATTAAATGCTCAAAAGCGCCTCCTTAAAAAGTTCCTACCTTTTCTGAATTGCCTGACAAGAAACGGAGCATTTCACCAAATGCGTAGCGGCAAAATCCGAAATGGCGGACGAGCCTCAGACGCGCTCCGCCCGATAAAAAGGAAAAGTTTGGGAAAGGCGGCCCACCCTGTGGCTTTAAAATGACATTTCCCGATGTCTGAAACAGTCGGTTGATATTACCCGCAGTTCCAAGGATCAAATTACAAGATAAAGACCCGGAGCAGCTCCCGTTCCGTCACCCCTCGACGGAGCTCCCGAGATCCGCGGCCATCTTCTTCGGCGCCGTAGCCACGCCCCCATACATGTCTATTCTGCTCTGCAGAATAACTTGACCCTTGTCCCAAAAACCGGGACACGTATTTAAATTTAAGAAACTAGTTGGGGCTGTCCGGGGAAATCCTGGACGTCTGATCACCTTATATTGGAGTAATGATGAGGCAGCAGGAGCACCGTTGATCCACCCAAGGGGGGATTGGGGGGGGCAGCCGACCGCAGGGAGGTCCCCCCCCCCCGGGCAATTTGGGAGGGGCTGTGGGGGGGGGGTTCAGAGGCAGGAGCATCGGCCATTTTAGGGTTTGGGCTTTTTCTAGTTTGTAGCCCAAAAGGAGCCCAAGCATAAATGCTTTGGGCTCCTGCTCCCAGCCACCATTTTAGGTTTGGTGACCTGGTGGCTGGGAGCTCAGGCAGCAATTTTTTAAAGGAGTATTTAGTGCGTTTTTCTGTAGTTTTTATAGTTGCACTATTTTCATTGTCAGCTAAGTATTAATTAATATAAATTGTTACCTGAATTGTGGTAGAATTTAAGGTCCTGAAAGCGCTTGGCTTGTCGTGCCAGGCTGGGAGGAAGGACCTCGTCGTTGGAGCAGGGTCAGCGCGCCCGTTGCGACGGGCCTCGGCGGGGGTCGCAGCTGTGTTGGCTGCATGCACCTCCTCGAAGCGGCGTTGTTCATCTTCGGTAAGGGAAGTCGGCCCCGCTGTGTGCAGTCTGTGGTAGGATCGGGGAAGCCTCTGAGGTGTTTGTCAGTTCCTCGCGCGCGGCACAGGGGGTGTCGCCCAGAGTTTGCCTAGTGAGCAGCCGGTGTTAGATGCGGCCCTGCCCCATGTGCAGAGTGAAGGGGCGGGCGCAGCATTTACGGTAATGGTGAAGCATGGGGGCTGGCGGGGGACCAGGAAGCGCTCCTCTTCGGCGGGTGCAGCTCAGAGTTGGTTGGTTCCTGGAGGCAGCGCTGGTCTCGCGAGCATGTGCGTGGGTGTTACTGAGCTGGGGAGGGGCGGGGATTTGTGGAGGAGGGAGGAGACCCTGGAAATAATTTCTCGCAGCTCCTGTTGGCAGTGGTTCTAGTTTGTTGGATAATTTTTTTTTTTTTTTTTTAAACCTTTATTGCACCTTCGTACAGTTACACAGCACGTCGCCTACAACCCCGAGGGGCCGGCCGCTAAGTGAAAAGAAGTAGCAATGACAGCCTCGAGAAGTTAAAGTCCATGTGATGAAAAAACCACTGTATTGAAAGGCTTGCCACAGAAATGAATGAAGGTCACTAGTACACGTTTCATACAGAGTAAATGAGGTTTTCGTTTTCTTTTTTTTGAAGGAAACTAACAAAAGAGACAAAAGAACAGCAGGAAATCACAGTGCGATCATTGATAAAGAACATTGCAGGACAGCTATAGGAAAGACCCCGGGACAGGATAAAGTGCCGTGTAGTATCTAGAAGCCAATGTGGAGAGTGTAGCAACTGCCACCCCCCCATTGTCCTCCCAAAGGGCCCCCCACCTCAACCACTCCCCCTATTCCATCCCTCCCTCATCATCTGAGTCTAGCGGATCGTCCTCTGGCAGTGGATCGCAAATGTCGCCTCGGTACACATTCCATGGGGACCACACCTTATTCCACTTGCCTGGACAAGCCCGACCTAAGTACACCGCCCTTTCCGTTACCATCGTTCTGTCCATGTTCAAGCACCACTGTGACATTGTTGGAAGGTCTGCCGCCCCCCAACGCTGCGCAATGTCCCGCTTCGCTACCATCATTCCCAGTGTCACCCAGAGTCGACCATGCCTGGACAGATCTTCGGTTCCCAAATGTTGAGGAGACACCGCCTTGGCTCCGGGAGAACCGAGACCTCCAGCACCTGGGACACAGTGCGCAATACTTGGCGCCAATATTGTTGTATGCGAGGGCATTCCCAGAACGTGTGGAAGAAGGTACCCTCGTCCCCGCAGCCACGCAAGCAAAATGGGTGTGGAGTTCTGTGGATGCGGTGTAGCAGTGTCCTTGTGTAGTATACCATGTGGAGGACCTTAAGCTGGACTAGTCTCATCCTGGCCGATATGCCTGCCTCTTTTGGGAAAGCCAGAGCCTCATTCCACTCATACTCATCTAGGGCGCCCACCTCCTGTTCCCACTTCTCCTGGAGGGGGACCAGGGGGTCTGGTAAATTGTTTAGGAGCTTACGGTACGTCAAGGAGGTTGCCCTCTCCACCATGAAGTCGGTCAGAAGGCGATCCTCCAGCGGGGAGGACTCAGGGAGAGTCGATCCGGAAGGGATGGCCGAGAGCAGAGCATGGCGAATCTGCACGTATCGATATGATTCGTGCGGCCCAAGGTCATATACTTCTCTCAGGCGGGTGAACAAAATAACATCCCCCCGCTCCCACATGTCCCCCACTGTGGAGATGCCTATGGAGTCCCAATGGGAGAACCCCTTACTGGTCCTCAAATTGCCCAAAGCACGCGCGTCCCAGAGCGGGGTGAGCTTGGTGAGTGTACCTTTCCATCCTAGCGCAGCTGTCGCTGCGTGCCAGGTGTCAACAGTGAGTTTAGTGGGCCCTATGAGTAGTCTCAGCTTTCTCCGATCATAAAGGGGGGCAAGTATGTTGTTGGTGCCCAACTGCGCCCTGTCTGCTTGGAATGCCGGGTCAGACTGTGGGGCGTGCAGCCACTGATTAATGGGCCTGAGTTGTGCCGCCCAGTAGTACAAGTGCAAGTTGGGAAGTGCAATGCCCCCATCATACCAGCCTCTGCAGAGTTTAGCTTTGCCCCACAACAGCCCGGAAACCACCGCTGCAACCTCTCTGAAGTATCCCGCTGCCACCGGGAATGGTGTGTTATCCAGAATGTACAGAAAGCGAGGCAGCGATTTCATCTTGTACAACGCTGCTTTCCCCAGCATTGTTAACGGCAACCCTGCCCAGAAACTGGCGTCCTGTTTGAGACGTCCCAGCGGTGGTATCAAGTTTAGTCTCTTGTATTCAGATGGGTCCCTCGTGACATGGATGCCCAAGTACTTAAAGGCGGAACCAGCCAACCTCAGAGGGCAGTCTGGCCCGAGTGTCGGGGCTCGGCCCGCCAACACGTACATCTCTGACTTGTTCCAATTTATGGTGTAACCAGACACTTCACCATGCTCGTCGCACAAGTGCAAAAGGGCCGGAACTCCATGCTCGGGATCCGTCAGATACACCAGCATGTCGTCCGCATATAGGGACAAGCGGTCCTCTCACTACTTCTTCCACCGAATTCCCTTGAGTAAAGGAGTTTGTCTGATGCGAACAGCCAGAGGGTTCCAGAGTAAGCGCGAAGAGCAGGGGAGATAGAGGGCAACCCTGCCGGGTGCCCCTTCCAAGCGGAAACGTGCGTGAAATGTGGCCGTTCGCCACTACGTGCGCCACTGGTGCTGCGTAGAGTAGGTTTATCCAAGATATGAAGTTCGGGCCGAAGCCCATGTGAGACAGAACCTCGAAAAGGTAGACCCACTCCACCAAGTCAAAAGCCATCTTCGCATCCAGGGCCAATATAACCGCACTATCACTAAGTTGGTCTGCTCTCGCCAACACCCCATGAACCCTACGGAGATTAAGCGCAGTGTTTCTATGGGGCATGAACACCGATTGATCTGGGTGGATAAGATCAGGCAGGTGAGGCAGCAGGCGGTTTGCCAGAAGCTTCACCAAAATTTTACTTTCTGCATTTAGCAGGGAGATAGGGCGGTAGGACGAGCACTCCTCCTGGGGCTTGCCGGGCTTCGGTATAGCCACGATCGTGGCCGTACGCTGGTCCAGTGGGAGCTGCCCCCTCTCTCGACATTCTTCATACATCCTAAGTAGGTAGGGACAAAGGTCCTCAGAGCGTGCTTGGAACCATTCGACCGGAATGCCGTTCGGGCCAAGTGCCTTTCCAGGCTTGAGCGCCCCTATGGCTATCCGTAGTTCGTCGGTAGTCAGTGCCGCTTCCAGGTCGGCCACAGCCTCCGGTTGCAGTGTTGGGATATCTATGTCACTCAGCGCACACTGGGCCGCAATCGCAGTCACCTCCCTCTCGGGAGTATACACCCTTTCGAAGTGAGTCGCCAGCGCCTCCACCACCCGTTCGGGGTCAGTCAGCGTCGTGCCATTCCCATCCTTCACCTGTTGGATCCCCTTGGAGCTACCCCCTCTCTTATCAAGCCAGGCCAGCATCTTCCCCGCTTTGTCCCCAACATCATACACCCGATTCTGTGTCTCAGTGATATGTCCCTGTACTGTGAGGCGTGCATGGTCCGTGTATAATCGCTGTTGGAGTGCAAGGTTGTGTGCTGTGTCCTCTGTGGGGTCAGCTTCGTGTGCAGTTGTGGCTGCGCGCAGTTGGAGCTCGAGAGCAGAGTGTTCAGTTGCCTGTTCCTTCCTATGCGCTGATATTGAGCTGATGGCCTGCCCCCTCAGCACTGTTTTATAGGCCTCCCAGAGAACCTCGGTGGATGCCACAGTCGATTCATTCTCAACAAAGTAATGCTCCGTGGCCCTCTGGAGAGCCCTCCTGATCTTCGGGACTTTAAGGTAAGAGGCCTGAATAGGGTATACGCGGCGGCGAGACTTTGCCCGGGTGGAAATGGTGAGGGTCAACGGAGAGTGGTCAGAGATGCCTTGAGGGTGTATGTCTACCGTATCCACTCGTTGTATCCCCTCCCCCAATGCTAAGAAATAATCAATGCGGGAGAGACTGTTGTGGACTGCGGAATGAAACGTGTATTGTTTGACCAGGGGGTGAACATGGCGCCAAATATCTGTCAGTCCCAGTGCCTCTAGGAACCGCTGAAACCGGGAGGGTCCCCCCGGCACAGTAGCCACCGGAAACTTGTCAAGCTGCGGGTCCGCAGCTGCATTGAAGTCCCCACCCAAGATCACGTCACTGTCCGGGAGAGATAGCAAGAAGTCCCCCAGGGCTGGAAGCATCACTGAGTGTACGGACGGCGGAACATACACCGAGACCACTGTTAACGGACGACCGTCCCACTGTCCCACCACCGCCGCAAAGCACCCCTGAGTGTCAGCTTTAGTGCTCAGTGTGATGAAATGGGAGGACTTTTTAATCAGGACACCCGTGCCCCGTGAACCAGATGAAAATTCGGAATGTACAATCATCCTATACCCCCTCCTGTCCAGGGCTTTGGTAGCCCCACCCACCAAATGAGTCTCCTGCAGGAGTGCTATGTCTGGCTTACGGCGCCCTAGCTCAGACAGAACTAGGCCACGCTTCACCTTATCTCCCAGGCCCCGCACGTTCCAGGAAAGGATCCGGAGGGCGGAGCCACCAGTCGGCGCCCCATCCATCCACACGGCATTGAGTCGTTCATCCGCCATCTTCAATCACCCAACACACAAAACGTCCAGAAGGAGTCATTCGCACCTGCAATAACACAATTTTAGTAGTAACACATTTTACGGTTCGTGATCGACTTAGTGAATTTCCCATGAAAAAGAACCAACCCCTCCCCACCCCTACCCACCCTGCCTCCCTGCTTAACGGACCTTCAACTGCCCGCCACCCCAACTTAGCAGAGCGCCTAATCCATCCCACAAACAGAGTACTTGCACGTCAGGGGAGAGTGTCCCCCAAAGCAGGCGGCCCCCTTGCCGCCCTCGGGATGTCCAGGTCGGAATCCAGTAACGACGAGGTTGAGCAACTCTTGTGGGAGAAAGACAGAGTCAAACAAGTCCATGGCCTGGGGATCTTAATCGCCCCCGGCGGTCCCGGAGAGCTCTTGCGATGGCGATGCACTCGCGCTCCTTCTAGCCGACGTCTGTGAGCCGGGCCGGCTGTCTTTTTGGGGCCTGTTGCGTTGTCAGCCAGACGTGCGGTCCACTGTGCGCCATCCCTCCAGCCAGTCCCTTGCTGTCTCTGGAGAGTCAAAAAACCAGACCTTCTTGTCGGCCACCACTCGGAGCCGGGCCGGGTACAGCATGGAGTACGGCAATTCCTGTTCGCGGAGCATTTTCTTTACCTCCAGAAAAGTTCTCCTCCTTCTCGTGACCTCCGCTGTGTAATCCGGGAAGAAGGAAATGCGCGAGTTCAGGATCTGAATAGGTGGTGCCACCCTGGCCGCTTGGAGGATCGTGTCTCGATCCCTGAAGTTGAAAAGTCTCGCCAGGATAGGACGAGGAAGAGCCCCTGGTTTAGGTGTTCCACCGGGTACCCTATGGGCTCGTTCTACAGTAAAAAAGTTGGAGAGCCCCTTAGGGGCTAGCTGATTCTTGATCAAATCCTCCACGTATAGGTCCATGGCCCCTTTAGTCTCAGATTCCGGGACCCCCAAAATGCGGACGTTGTTCCGCTGGAGCGCCCCTCGTGATCATCCAACTTGTCTTTCAAAAGTTTATTGTCCGCCTGCAACTTTTCCATCGCCACCTGTAGATCCGAGACGTCTTCCACAAGCGATTTGGCCACCACCTCCACTTGCTTTACTCTCTCGCTCATCTTTTGGAGGTCAGCACGTATTAGGGTTACCTCGGTGGCAGTCGAGCGCACCGTTGCCTGAACCTGCTCCAGGGCACGTAGAACATCATCCAGGGTAGCCTTTTTAGCCCCGTCACTGTCTGCACCTTTGCCCAAAGATTTACGCTGCTCCGACTGGGAAAGCGCCTGCTTGTCGTAGGCGAATTTGTCGAGCTTCACTTGAGCGGCGGTTTGTCGGAGTCCCTTCCCCGCCATTTTGGCTCGACGTCGGGGCACTCTCGGTAAAGGGAGTAAGCAGGCCGCCTACGTTCAGTGGCGCCAAGGCGTCTTGATGGAGAGTCTCGCTAGGCACAGTTTGTAAACCGTTACTGGAGTTTTAGTCCCTTCGGCAGTGAGTCTGCATCAGCACTGGCAGACGAGGTGCAAGATGGCGGCGACTGCGCAGTGATTTTCGATCTTCAGTTGTGGCAGTTCGCTGCCGTAATTCACTGCTCCGCCTTGTCACCGGAGAGTTAGGGTCAGAAGTTGAGTGTGCAAGAGGGACCCGCCAGTCCGGAGGTCCGCTGGAGTCGATCTGTGTTCGCAGCGGGCACTTCCTGTCGGCCACGCCGATGAGGGTCCACTTCCGCCCGGATGGAACTCGACTGGACCACCGCGGCTGCACTCGTGCCACCAGGCCGCACTTCTGCAGAAGTCGCAGTAGTTCCTTCTTCCTCTTCCCGGGGCGTAAACGCTCCCAAATTTCTCCAGAAGTGGCTCACAGAATGCACCCGCCAGATCACCAGCACTATTGTGTTTCAGATCATGTCACTGAACTCTCCTCCTGGAAAATCCTTCCCACTGGCTTTGCCAGATTCTGTGTCCTCCCCAAAATGCTGGGGTGAAACGGGCAGAGTTGCATCATATCTACCTGTGGCGCGTACGGACAGGACGGTGCAGTCAGGGCATGTAAGAAGGCGGTCAGCGGGCCTGGTGGTGTCTAGTTGACAGAGGCTGGTTTCAGTTTTTCTATTAGGGTCCCAGCACATCAGTCCAAACTTTTTTGTTTCAGGATTCAGATCAGCGCGGCGCAGCAGACTCGGTAGGGCACGGTTCGGCCCAGCTGCGCCGAGGTGAAGGGAGGACAGAGCCTTGCGTGGCACTTTCCGTACCGCCGAGGGACCCTGTCGCGGTCAGCGCACGAAGGTCTGGCGCGACCTCGCTGACCCCAACGAATAGCAGGTATAGGTGGTCTACCTTACCGTCGGCTATGGAGCTTCAGAGTCAACGCTTGGGGGAGTACCGGCGGGTACAGTCGGCTCCCTCGCCAAAGTAACTTCAAGTGTACATGAAGGACAGCATTGTTGATGCGGGCTTTGGTAGCACCCGTGAGGTTACATTTGATAATGAGGGGCTTCAGGTGGTGGAGCCGAGTTTGCTTGTTTATGATGAAGACGGCCCTGAGGAGGGGGATTTGCAGGTTATGGAGGGGGGAGGGCCCTCTCATGCTTCTCATAGTGTTTTACAGGTTGCAGGAGTGACAAAGCAGCCAAGGAACAGACGGGAGCGCGGCCCCTAGGTGAGGGCTCCTCGGACAAGGGAAAAAGTGGAATCACGGCGGTCGGAGTCGGCTAGACCAGCCTTTTTAGAGCTAGGTGAGGAAGCTCATACACAGGCCAAACCGAAAATGGTGTCTGTGGGGACTGGGGAGGTGGGGGTCGGGGAGGAGTTGGTGGGTAGATTGCTGAAAGGTAAATATGTCACGGACACAGGAATGGGCACTGAGGATTTAAATGTGGCTTTGGACACTAAGGTGGTGAGCGGGACTACTACCGATTAAGCAAAGGGGGTTAATGAGCCACTTGATAGTAAAAGATTGACAAATAAAGGCTGCCTTACATGGGGGTAATTAAGCCGTTGGGTGCTCATTTAATGTTGGTGTGTATATGGAAGGGTGAATATGTTGAGATATTGAAACTCCTGCACAGAGAGGCCAGGTCTAAGGAAGGTCCAAGGAGAAGCAGTATGAATTGGCTAAATGCCCTAAGGTGCCGTTGACTATTGAAAGTTGGGCAGCAGCGTTTTTAATATACACAAGTGTTTGTTGTGAGAACTTCCTGGAGCACAGCGTGTCTATCTTTGCCTATATGGATGTGATGCAGAAAGCGCAGATTACTGGAGGAGGTTATGGCATGGGCTCAATACGTTGAGGAGTTTAGGGCTCGGGTGGCATGGGACCCAGAAGCAAAGTGGGGGGAGTTAGATACAGATTTATGGAAGCATAATACAGGAGCGGCTGCAGGCGGCAAGACCATTTTTACAGCTAGCGGATTGCCGTTAATTTACTGGCCCCTTTTCAGGGGAAGCCCACCCGGGGTGGGGAGGGCAGCGGAGCGGCTACACAGTCTGGAATGGGCACTTGTTGGGACTTCAATTAAGGATTATGCACTAGGGAGTATTGCAGGTACAGACATGAATGCTCCAACTGTAGTAAGCACCCTCCCCTGGTTAAATGTTGGGGGCCTAAATCGCCAGGTAATCAGCAAGGGAATCAGACAGGTGCAGGAATATCTGGCACCCCACAGCAATTCCAAAGGGTTCAGGGAGGTAGAGGGGCGCAGGGATCTGGGCCAAAGGGCTCCTACGCCAGTTGGGCTGTCAAAGCTTGAACAGGCACTTCAAGGGTATGAGAAGGTAGGAGTGAGACAGTAGCTTTTTGAAGGTTTTTCAATATGGATTTCATTTAGGTTATCTTGGGCCAAGGCAGAGAAGGTGGGCAGATGACTGGAAGTCAGCGCCCGAACATAGTAGGGTGGTGCGAGAAAACTGAGCAAATAAGTGCATGGAGGAAGGATGGCAGGCCCTTTTTGATGATTGGCCGATCCAGAACTTGATAATATCACTTATTGGAGTGGTGCCCAAGAAAGAGCAAGGGCAGTACGGGCTAATTCAGCATTTGTTGTGGTCTGAAGGGTGTTTTCGGTGAATTATTTCATTGATGAGTAGGCTGCCTCGGTTTCATATTCCTCAGTTGACGTGGCCCTGTCACTTGCGGTGACCGCGGGCGCAACTGCAGAGATGGCAAAATCTGATATTAAGTCTGCGTTTTGATTGCTTCCAGTCCATCCAGATGATTGGGATCTTCTGAGTATCCATTTCAAGGGTGAATGGTACGTGGACAAAGCATTACCAATGGGTTGCTCCATGTCACGTGCTTCATTTGAAAGGTTCAGCGCCTTTTTTGCAATGGCATTTCACGCACCAAACTGTTCATACCTTGGTAACACACTATTTGGATAATTTTTTCTTGTTGGTTCCCCTGGCTCCGCGGAGTGCCAGTCAGCGCTGGACACTTTCCATGAGCTCATGGAGGATATGGGTGTTCCCTTGGCTCCTAAAATAAAATAAAAAAATAAAAATAAAAAATAAAAAATTGGACCTGCTGCAGTTTTATCCTTTTTGGGTATTGCAACCGATTCTGTGGCAATGAGGGCTCGCTTGACAGTTGATAAAAATTGCAAATGCTAGAATTGCTGGGCGGGATGCTGTCAAAACAAAAGGTGAAGTTGGAGGAGATCCAGGTGTTGCTGGGACATCCTAACTTCGCTTGCAGGGTGGTCATGGCAGGAAGGTATTTCTGTAGGAAATTGGGCAGAGCTTTGGCTGGTCAGCATTTGCCTCACCACCGTGTCTGCTTGCCAGCATGAGTGAAAGAGGGTTTGCGTATATGGTCCTTTTTTCTTACTTTATTTAATGGTGTGCCCTTGGTCTGGGAGGACAATGTGCAGTGTGTTGGGCAAATGTTTTCGGATGCAGCGGGCAGTGACGATTTTGGTATTTATTGGCGAGGCAGGTGGTGTGCAGAAAAGTGGGGAGATTCCGTGGGCTGGCCAGGGAGGTGGACAGGACAGCCACCCCAATGCAGGAACACTTGTGGTATGTAGGCGACGTGGGGTATTACAACTGGTGATAGGTTCTTTGTTTATGTCTACGCGAGATGCATATTCCTTGGCATGGAAGGACTTTTGAGCGCCTGGGGCATATAGGCGAGTTGAAGCCTGGCGTCGTTCTGAAGATGTAGTACAGTTCATTTTGGATCTGATAGAGAGAGGCCTGTCTCGAGTGACCATTTCAGGGAAGCTAACAGGTGTATCTTTTATGGGGACACTCTTTTGGCTCTATTCTCCTTCCGCTGGCGAGGTCGGGAAGAGAATGCTTGACGGTTGGGCCAGGGAGCATGGAGGTTTTCATTTGTCTCGTTCTCCCCTCTCGTGGCAGAATTTGACTCGTTTGTTAGACGTTTTACTCTTGGTTTGCAGGGGTGTCTGTGAAGCTTGTTTGTTTGCTGCTCTGATGGCATCTTTTCAAGTCTCTGAGTTATTAGGTATCCAAGCAAAAAGGGGATTTCTTGGCTAGATGTGTTTTTCTCAGAAAAAGGTGTGCACATTTGGCTGTCTAGTTCTAAAACTGAACAGAAAAGGATGAGGAAAGGGGTTTGGTTAGAAGCAAGGACTCCTAAGGTTATGTGTCCATTGCGTTTGGCTCGTCCTGGAAGCAATTGCGGAGGGGTCAGAGTGCGATCCGGTTTTTCAGTACATTAATGGGGCGCCAATAATACCATACCAACTACGCACGGTGTTGCCAAAGGCTTTGCAGAAGTTTGGGTTGGGAGTGGTGTAATATGGAACTCATTCTTTTAGGATTGGAGCAGCTTCTGCAGCGCATAATAAGGGTTAGTATCAAAGGGAAATCATGCGGTTAGGGCATTGGACTTCAAATTGTTTTCAGCGTTACGTGCAGGGCAACACGGGGGAGGTGCATGCGTCATCCTCTTTGCTTTGAGATTCATTGTCTTTTTCTCGTTACAGGTTCTGTGGCTGGGCCCCAGTCTAAGAAGTGTCGGTTTGGATAATGGGGCATTCGTTCATCAAATGGACCCAGGTTCAGGCAGCCCAAATTTCTGTTTGAAAAATGTTGGGTTTTAATGACCAAATGTTTAATATTGTGTGGAAGGGAACAGGGGGTATGCTTTGAAAAAACTCATTACATGTTGAATAAGACGTTGGTGATGGGCATATGTCCGGATATTTTATTGATACACTTGGGTGAGAACGATCTTTGTGGTGTTATAGGTGGGGTCCTGCTGCGGTCTATGGAGTGGGACTTGACTTTACTTATGGAACAATCGTCTGGTTGCCATGTGCTATGGACTGAATTAGTGCCTCGCAGTGTAGGGGGCGGGCGGTGAACCCCACAGAGATTGACAGGGCTCAGAAGGAGGTGCACTTAGAGATTTCTAGGTTTTGCCGTTAGTTGGGTTTCAGGAGAATGCCACACAGGGATATCCGTTTTGACTCAGTTGAATTCTTCCGGGTTGATAGTGTGCATTTATCCAGGCTTGGAGTGGTTCTTTAATGGCTGGAGGTCAGGGAGTTTGGTTCAGATGCCTGCATGTTCGGCAGTGAGGTTTTTTAGAATATTTCCTACTGGGGGGGCAGAAAGGGGGGTAGTTTCCTCCCCCGCCTTTCTGGGTGGCGGGGTCTAGTTGTTTTTGGGCAGTTTTGGCAGAGGTTTGTTGATTAATGGGCAAGTTGTGTTATCGACAGGGAAAGGATAGGTTGGTCGTTTTTAGTTTGGATTACATGTTTTGGGGGATTGACAGATGTGAAGGGGCATGCATGGGAGTTGGTTAACAGAGGGATTGTATTTATAGGTTATGATGGTTGATATGGTGATGTAATGTTTGTGTAATGTTGAAATGTATTGTATGGGGGGGGAGGGGTCATGAACTTTTAGGGGCAGGGGCGGGGTTAGGGATGTTACGTATTTAGTGAGGTTTCGTTTTGGAAGGCTTTTTGCCAAGGTTGATTGAATATGTGATGCGCACCTGTTCCAATAAAAGCGGCCTTTTCCAAATATTCCTTGTCATGGTCTGCTTCACCTCCCCTCACCCCTCCCTCCCAAGGGAGGATTGTGGGGGGGCAGCCGACCGCAGGGAGGTCCCCCCCCCCCGGGCAATTTGGGAGGGGATGTGGGGGGGGGGGGGGTTTAGAGGCAGGAGCATCGGCCATTTTAGAGTTTGGGCTTTTTCTAGTTTGTAGCCCAAAAGGAGCCCAAGCATAAATGCTTTGGGCTCCTGCTCCCAGCCACCATTTTAGGTTTGGTGACCTGGTGGCTGGGAGCTTAGGCAGGAATTCCCCCCCCCCCCCTCCCTCCCATTTACTGTTACATTTTATCTTCCTTTTTCAGTTTATAGGCCTTCTTTCTTTACTTTTTGTATATTTTTTGTACGCTATTATCTTGATTGGTTTCTTTGGAACAGGGGAGCAAGGGTTGTTTGCTGTTTTCTGTCGCTTGGAGCAGGTGCCGTGCGGGGTCTAGTTGTTTTTGGGCAGTTTTGGCAGAGGTTTGTTGATTAATGGGCAAGTTGTGTTATCGACATGGAAAGGATAGGTTGGTCGTTTTTAGTTCGGATTACATGTTTTGGGGGATTGACAGATGTGAAGGGGCAGGCATGGGAGTTGGTTAACAGAGGGATTGTATTTATAGGTTATAATGGTTGATATGGTGATGTAATGTTTTTGTAATGTTGAAATGTATTGTATGGGTGGGGGAGGGGTCATGAACTTTTAGGGGCAGGGGCGGGGTTAGGGATGTTATGTATTTAGTGAGGATTAGTTTTGGAAGGCTTTTTGCCAAGTTTGATTTAATATGTGATGCGCACCTGTTTCAATAAAAGTGGCCTTTTCCACATATTCCTTGTCGTGGTCTGCTTCACCCCCCCACACCCCTCCCTCCCAAACATCTCCGTGGCCTTCGCTTGTGGCTGCTCCCTGGGCAGGGTGCGAGGTTTCATCTTGTGCTACTGCCCCACACAGTACTGAGCGTGCGCATAACATCTGGTGTCATTCCTGATGTGTCTTGGACACGTCACATAACTGTATCACAGCCTATTGGGTGCACCATTACCAGATATAACATCCAGAGATATGTTGTTTACATATCATAAATGTTTTTAGTCGAAACGTAGACTAAACAAAGCAAAAACAGAAAGATTGTAGAAATGCAGGGTACAGCGCTATCCACGGTTCCCCTTAGAAATTACACTTTAGCCTCAGTCCGGTGACGTCCTTCTTTGAAGTTGAAAATGATGTCCAAACGATTGTTTGTAAATACACGTGCAAAGGGCGCCGCCCATCTGACCTCCTCAGCCCAGCCAAGAGGTTACCTGATGACGAGCCAGGGGAGGAGGGAATGTTTCCACGCTGCTCTCCCACTGGACCATATTAGGCCAGCCTCACAGAGGCACAAACAGCGAGCGCTGAGGGCGCAAAGTCTGCCTTACTGGCACAGGGTGACATCAAGGCAACTGTGTTAGAAGTGAACCACACTGTCTATCTCCTGGCCCTGCTTCAATGGTCATACCTGGCGCCACTTTAAGACAGTGGTTACACCTTCGCAAAGAACACCGTCGATTCTTGTCCTCTCATAGCAATGTGAGGAATCCTGACTGGTTGACAGCTCTTTCTTTTCATTACATCTAGGATTTCCATATGTGTGACATTCCATTGCCTTTTGTTGACACTCTAGCAGTAGAAGGACAAAGCAGTATATGCACATAATACAATCAATCTCAGAAATAACCCCTCTGAGCAGTGTAATGGTCTTAAAATCCACCAGGCGCCAACCAGCAGAGTTACAATGGTCCACTCATGCAAGAGAAGAAGGCCCTCTGTCCCTGCCTACGCCACCACTACTACGAACGAGAGAGAATACAAGCACTGCATACCACTACACCTTACAGCTGGCGCCTCGCGGGCCTCGCGGGCCTCGCTTGCCTTCAGATACTGACTCTTCTCTTGTTGCACCAATACAGCTCCTTCCTGAGGTCACCATACAGTTCTTTCTCTCCCCTTCACGTGCCGACCACTGTCACTACGTGCAATGGTTGCTGCTGATGTCCTTCAGGGCGCTGTGTTCTTTTGCCAGCGTCCCATGGATCTGAACCCTTTGTACCACATGTCCTAGATTTGCATTCCCCGTGCTGACCACGATGCTAATGCCTGCACTCCATCCAAAAACAATTCAGAGCGATTTGGAAACAAATATGACAAACATAGTCTGTTTTCTATTCCACTCGCAACCCCCGGACACACCTGAAGCCCCCACAGGAGGAATGTATGAGCAGAGAAGGACCCCACTGTTAGCGGCCTCAGTGTAAATGAACAACTTCTGCTGGCCCAAGGGCCGCACTCGATGTTCCAAACAGCTAATAACAAATACCGAATCCTGTAAGGGTGAACGGGGTGTCACTTTGACACCCTGTAGCACCCCAATTCCAGGCTTGTGTGCCATGTGGCACACAGACATGCCCTTAGGGCATGTCTGTGTGTTACATGGCACAGGTGTACATGCACAGATGTGCATGTACACCTGAATTCGGTATTTTACCACCCAATTGTATTGGGTGATAAAATACCGAATTCTGAAGGCCTGTAGCACTGTAAACAGTGCTACCTACATCTGGGATTTACCGAATCGGTAAAATAACCGATTCGGTATTTTACAGATTCAGTAAATTTACCGATTAGGTAAATTTACCGATTCTGTAAAAAAATGGCCCCTACATCTCAAAAACCAATTACCGGGCGGTAACGGCCGAAATCGGCCATTACCGACCGGTAATTGGTGACCTACATCTGACCCTTAATCTCTATCTAATCTTTTTGACTAAGCCCCATTCACCATCTTTACTTCTGAACCCGTCTCTCTCCCTAGTTCCATCTTAAAGACTCCTAGGGGTGCGAGGCAGGACCCACTGCAACCTTTTTGTGTCACCCTGTTAAAGTTTATCATGTAATTTAGTATCATTTGGTATTATGTGAAATTGATTTAGCTGGAAATGGGTAATACAAAGTCAAACTTATACTGTTCTGTGGCCCCTAAAATATGTCTTGTCCGGGGCTCCCAAAATCCTTAATACAAGTGGATTAGCAAGTCCAATGAACAAGCATTTGCAATGCAATAAGTCTCGCATTAGGAAAGTTTGAGCTATTGGTATTGTAAAAATTAGAAATGAGAAAGCAACTCCATGTTGGACTAAAATCATTGAGCACCCAGATCTACTTGACTGGGTCAAAGAGAATAAACCAGCGATAATAGGAAATGCTGTTATTGACAATCTTAGCTATGAAAGATGGATGAGAGCTATAGGTGAGAAACTGACGTCTGGAGGAACCAAAAAATCTACATCCAAACAAGGGAAAATATCAGCTCCCTGGTTTACGAAAGAATTAAAAGATACACTACGAACAGTTCGTAGACTTGAACGTAAATGGCGTAAGCACTATGATGATGATGACCAGGTTAATTTTAAAATAGCAAGACGGAACTATCACGCACCTATTAAACGCACAAAACAAATTATTTTACAAATAGGGTAGAAGCTTCACGAATGATCAAAAGGAAATCTTTCGTATTGTTACAAGTTTCCGAAATCCAAAAATCCTATCTCAGGATATACCACCATCACAGATTTTTTGCAATGAGATTGCAAACTACTTTGAACAAAAGATCGTTAACATTACGAAACATTTTCCAGTTATCCCTCTAAACAATGAAAACAGTATACAAGGAAATAATCCCGGGACAACCAGATGGAACACTTTCGCCATGATTGATCAGGCAGACACCTTACAAACCATGTCAAAAATTAAATCGGGCTCGCCACTTGACCCATGTCCCCCTTCACTGGTTCACGTGATTAAAGAAGAGGTAAATCCCATGATTAATGATATTATCAATGCCTCACTCCAATCTGGAGAAGTCCCCAGTACATGGAAAACTGCGATTGTAAAACCACTGCAAAAAAAGACTTTACATGATCCATCTGTACTAACGGACCTGGGACCTATTTCTCAACTCCCTGCACTATGTAAATGTGCTGAAACCCTGGTCAACAAACAGCTATCAACATTCTTGGAGGTAAATAACATCTTACACCCCAACCAGTCAGGTTTCAAAGCAAACCATTCTACAGAATCAGCACTACTATCCACAACAGAAACCATAAGAGCTGCACTAGATCAAGGGAGTAAAGCTGTTCTGATCCTCCTTGATCTATCAGCAGCTTTCGACACGGTGTCCCATGCCATCCTACTACATCGCCTAGCTGAGGCTGGCATAGGGGGCACCGTGTTGAACTGGTTCACACATTTTCTGTTACATAGAAAACAAATAATCAGGTTAGGACAATATTATTCAGAGGAGAAGGAGATTGGCTCAGGGGTGCCTCAGGGCTCTAGTTTGAGCCCTACTCTATTCAATCTGTATATGGCACCCCTGATCAACTTAATTGCTTCCTATAATGTGAATACGGTTGCATACGCCGACGACACTCAATTGGTCCTGATTCTGGATGATGATACAGATAAGGCCGAACGGGTTCTAAAAGAGTGTCTGACTGCAACTTTCAACTGGATGCATGATAACCATCTTAAATGCAACTCTGCTAAAACAGAGATCCTTCCATTCGGAAAAAACAATCTCTTCTCTCCACACACCTGCTGGCCATCTGATGCGGAAGCTCCCCCAAATACCATCAACACAACTCGTAACCTGGGCATAAAATTTGACAACATGCTTTCCTTTAAACAACAATCTAAAGAAGTAGCGGCCGTCTGTTTAACATCATAAAAGGCCTACGCAAATTCTTTGACAACTTGCCGCTGTCTGCCCGCCGAACAGTAGCAATTGCTTTAATCACATCAAGAATTGACTACTGTAATAGTCTGTATGCAGGGGTGGCAAAATCCACCCTGCATAAATTACAGATGGTTCAAAACGCGGCGGCGCGGCTGGTCTTAAAATCGTCAGCGTCAGCCGCCCTGGACAAGTTGCATTGGCTTCCCATCCAGAAGCGTATATTATTTAAAATCCTTGTGATCACATTTAGGTGTTTTCACAAGCGTGGCCCAAAATATCTGTCCAACAAATTTCACAGATATCATCCCACTAGAGAACTTAGGTCAGCCACGGCCAATTTGATGACTGTCCCCAAGTTTAGACTTGCCACTAAGGGCGGAAAATCACTGGCAGTTCTTGGAGCCAAAGCCTGGAACACACTCCCCATGCACCTCCGCCTAATCACATCAGAACAGATCTTCAAAAAATCTTTAAAAACCTGGATCTACGGATTGGCAGAATCAAAGTGCAAAACTCTGGTATAACAGTACATAACAACTTGAACTCAGATAAAAACATCTGATAATCTATCAGCTATGAAGTCAAAGCGCCAGGATGCTCCCTGGAGTGACAGAGCGCTTTACAAAAACCCCCAAACTTCAAACATCAAACATCAAATGACAAATTTTGTATTTATGTGTTGGTTTTGAAAGTGGCAAAATTAATAACTTTGTCACTTACAATGCCAATACTTTTAACTTTTGCAAATGTGACACCTATAGCATTGTAATGCAATATGTGTTGTAATAACGTAATTGGGGCAGACCTCCTCCATATGCTCTGGCTATGTCCTGACCTCCCAAGACTGAGAACGGGTCTTTTTCCGTGGTCCCTTTATCGTTTGGAATCACGTTTGCATCCATTTTCTTGGTAAGAAAACTATGCTCAACATTCATTAGAGCCTGACATGTATAGATACGAAGTAATCCCAGTTTCTAGGGTAAAAAATAGCCATCTAATTTTCCAATTCTTGTACCTAGAACGCAGAATCGGACTCACATATAGACTTTGGATAAAATAAATCAAGAATCACATATATTAAGGAACCCTCTAGATGTGGAGGCATTAAAGGAAATCAAATGTATATAGAAACTCTTGATAATTTGGAGGACCCCTTCTTTTTTTTCATTGCATACGTGTTGTTTATTTCCAATATTAGTTTTATTACAACAATTGATATAATAAGTAATACCATACCTGCATTGAAAATCTTTAGTACCAACCCATAGATACAGTATCTGGAACTGCTATGTATCTCTAATAGCTATGTTCTTACCACCCTAGATCACAAGTTTCGTCTAGTGAGATGTGACTCCACCTAGATGATAGGAATTTAAAAAGACTATACTTCCATTCGGTCTTGAGACATATATATAAGGAATACAGAGTGAACGCTCATCCCGTGTTCTCGCGGGTCAGGTACGAATATAACAGAACAAACATGCTCATAGTTTTTCAATCTCTCATTGTGAGTAATATGAGTCCATTGTATCAGGTTCACTTAATGGGGGGGCAATAATTCAGATGTTGAACTATCCTATCTGGACCTTCCCAATAAACACCATACCACTGCTCAAATATAAAATGTATAGTTTGTACCTTGTGTAGCTATATTGTTTAGCTACATAAGTAGGGAGGTTTTGATATGTAAGCACAGTTATAAACAGAGTCATATGCATATGTATTGAGACATTTATAATAGGCGAGTGGAATACTCCTTTGTATGATTTTAATTTATTTTATATGTTTTCCAGATTTTTACGTGGCTCCTGAAGAAGGCGTTCTTGTTAAAACGCCGAAACGCGCGTCGATGACTATATTTGTCCACCACTGTTTTATGAATTTTTATTTAATTGTGTTATAAATATTTTCATTTGTACTTCATTGATTGTCCATTTAAAATATTGGTGCTTATGTTTTTGAATTAAAATGTTTTTATCATGAGTATGTACACTTATAAATAAATACAATTTTGTGCTTTTTAATTGGTTGTTGTGCTTTCCATATGTTTTTCTCTCCCTGGTTATATTACATTTCGTGTTTTTCTTACATTGTCTATTTTCCCTGTATAACAAATTCCGTTGTCTAAACAGGGGGTCCTTGTTATTTACGCCCAGGGGCGTAGCTAGAGCTTGTGGCGCCCGGGGCTACCCCTCGGATTGCCGCCACTTGCGGGGGGGGGGGGGGTGCTGGGGGAAAAGGACAGGTGAGCACTTGAAAGATGTCCGAGCCTCCGAGGAGAGACACATAGTATTGCTTCTAACAGTTACCTCGATCGTGCAACCCAGACACAGAGAAACTGTCCCCTTATGAGTGCGGATTCGACCCCCTTGACTCAGCCCACATTGCCCGTGAATTATTGAAAAACTGAGATCAGCTGACAGGAAAACAACTGCAGACTTAATACCCCCACCCTATTGGCTAAATCTGTAGTTCTCCTCTTCCTAATAAATATTGCAACCATTGCTATGTCATTGACATTACTCGATACTCAAAATGCGCAACACAGGTACACTATCATCCTAGTCTTTCTTACATGATTAGGTCTAGTGTTGTGCAGTCTCCTGGCCTAAAGTAGAGAACCCTCTAGACAGATAGGATTTTTTTTATCGCGAAATAGTGTTTGGCCTGGTCAAATAATATTTTAACAATCCATATGCCTAAAGTTCTGGCAGAAAATAAACATCTGATCAGGCAATTCCCATTGTTGCTACAGCATAATTGATGCACTTTGTGTGGACACTTCTACACCAAAATAGCAGGCAGGCCAGAGTGATTTTTGTTTTACATTATCACCCTTTCGATGTCTACCAGAAGGTTCTTCTTCAAATGTCTACTGGCTGCTCACAGAGTGTCACATGGTAGACACCCCTCGTGACCCATCCCTCCCTTCACCTTGTCATTCCAACACTTGGGGAAAGAGCTTAAGTGGTCGAGCCATCGCAAGGCCTAGAACCCCCCTTTCCCCCTCAACCCACACCCACTAACAGAGCATCGATGCCCTAGGGCGTTCACATCACACGCCCCACTCACCCAGCTCTGCGCTTACCCTGAGACAGCACACCCCAACTGTAATGAATGGTACCCTCCACTGCGCACGAGATAACGGAAATAAAGCGCAGGCGATACAAACGCGACGCCCTGGGGTATATCGTGGGATTCAAAAATAATGTAAATAAGTAAATGACATCAAATATTCATTGGCAATGCTCCCTGTGACTCCCTCAGACCTTTCTGAATTAATGCAGTTGCAGTATTTATTCTGCACACCTCAGCCGGGGAGGCCTGATAGGGACGAAAAGCAGGCCAGGAGTGGACGTCACGTGATGGAGTTTAAAAAGGGGCAAAAGACAGGCCTGGCATCCTGCATCACTGAGAGAGAGGTGGTGGTGGGGGGAGGAGGGGGGGGGGGGTGATGACCACCCCTCCCGGGCAGGAGCGTGGAGCGGGCGCCATCCTGCCTACTATGATTACTTTATTACTTTCTCACAGTCTGTCTCACCTTGAATTACAGTAGCAGGCTGCAGGCAAGTTACTCAGAATGGTCGTCTCCTCTCCAACTACTCGACAGGGCCAGGGCGAGGGGCGAGCGAGCGTAGGGGCAGTGAGCGTCACACTGCTACGGTGCGGCGAGGGGCGAGGGCTGGCCAAAAATGTCCTACAGGGCCGTCATTGGTTGCACCGCGCACGCTACCACTGATTGACGGCCCTGAAGGACTAGTGTGAGCAGGGGGGGGGGGCCAACAACGGTCGGGTTCACACAGATTGATGATGCTGGCTGCATGAGTGATTCGAACTGACGATTTGTTACAGAATTTATTATTGCGCCATGAATCGATCATGTATTGTAGAACTTATCAGATTCAGTCATATGCCATGCATTGCAAATGTCTGTGCAACTGCTAATTTGATTGCTGGGTAACGGTAACGGCCGGGTTTATTATCAAGAAGTTAAGAACTTAAGTGATCGAACACTCCTGGATCAAAGAAGCGCCCTACAGTCACAGAGGCCGCCGCGGCCGCAACGGGCCTCGGCTGCAGTCCAGACAGTCAGTGCCGGCCCGCGCGGCCGCGGCCGCCTCAGACTAGTCCAAAAGTTGCCGCCTCAAAAATGGTGCCGCCTGGGGCGGACCGCCCCCCCGCCCCCCCCTAGCTACGCGGCTTTTTACGCCATATGTCCTGACCTCCAACAGTATTGGGATGGGGTGACTGTGATACTCACGCAATGCACTAGCGAACGTGTGCCACGAACTTGGGAAGCCTGCCTACTGGGCCTATATAGACGCACGAAGATGAACAAAGTGCAGGCCCGGTACTGGGACCTTTGGCTGATCACGGCTAAGCGGCTGCTTACCAACCGGTGGAAAGCCGACGCCCCCCGCATATACGGCACTGGCGCCTATCTCTCATGAACTGGGCGCAAGCGGGGAGCACGGTCTTGCGCCGAGAGGGGATGGCAGGGCTCAGGAAATTTCCTATTGCACAACAATGGGATGACATCCTTCGATCCTTCCGACAAACATGCCTGGAACATGGGATTACGTAAAAGAGGTAGTGCCCCCACCCCGGTGCACCCCTTTACGGGAGACAATAAGGTACACGCCTGTACCTGCCAACCCCCTCACTCCTATGGCTTATCTCTGCCCCTCCCGTGCCCACACAATATTATCACATGCCACATACCACACTAACCACCAACTGTGCTGCCCCCATGTTCTGAAGAGCGTATGTTGCTTGTCTGATTGTTTAGCGATGACGCTTTTGGTGCCCCCCACCCGCCCACGCCCCCACATCTCTAGCTCTTGATGTACACTCTGACCAGGGCCCACCTCGTGCGCTGGGTCTTGGAGTCGCACTCGATGCGCCCTCATGGCGGGGAACACCCCCTTCTCATGTAGATACGTACACGAACCGCAAACTACAATCTCCTACCCGCCCATTAGACCGCTATTGACACAACGACAACATGTATATTTCCATACACACAAGGACACGCCCACCCAGGCTCCCCTTCCCTTTGACACATACTCCCCAAGTTATCGTTCTGCTATTTTATTGTTACACTGGTCCCATTTTCTTTTTGACTGAGCTCCTTGAGGTTTGTTCCTAGACACATTACAACATGGGGCTTCTGAACGTAACAGTCAAAGTCGGAATGATCCCTACTGGACACCACCACCATCGACCACTCCTCCTGCTGGGATTGACATGCCACATCGACTCACTTAAGATGTCGCACAGCTATATCCTCTCTCATGCATGCATCATGCCCAATTATCAGGCGGACCCCGCCGACGCATTTACCTATAACACCCATTAGTAAGAAAGGGCCACTATCCGTATGGCGACATTGAGAATTATCACCATAGTTCGGTGACCAAAGTACTACGTTAACAACAAAAATCAAAAAATGGAAAACCTACAGGTCTATATATTTTTACCACTACCTACTATGCACAATGTACAATGTTGCCATAAAACTGCTGTGGGCCTTGAGGCTATGTTCAACAGATAAAACGTACCCGACTATTGACTGACGCGGCTGGCCCGGAGGGGTTGTAAGCTAAACGCTGTGTATTGTACATTTTGCACAATAAAGGTTTTTCCCAAAAAAATAAAAATAAATGTGTTGTATTAACGTAACTTAGATGTATTGATATTACAAATAACAATGGATTTTAGTTTTTTTTAAATTATTAATACTTAAATAAAAGTAGAGGGAGGGGGAGGAGCTACGACAGCAAACAAGATGGCCGCTTAGTCTCCCGGCTCAGCCGACCTCCGTCTTTCGCTTACAGATCCTGTCATCTATCCCGATTTTCCGCCACATATCCATGTCTTTGAACTAATCTGCAGTCCGATGGAGCAATCCCGAGACTTTTACAAAATTGTGGAGTGGAGTAATGTCGAGGTTTGACTCGAAGCCTAAACCAGTCTGGAAGCCGGGGTCTTGAGTGCTGGTCCAGCCGGGTCCCAGTTGAACAACAGCGGACTGGTGAGGGTGGCAGGGTCCGGTCCGTGGAACTTTCGACATCTTTTGGACTGCTTTGCTACCGGTCTGCTGCCAGGTCTCGTATCGAAGGTGAGGAGACGTGTCACGCCCGAGGTGGTGTGGCGGAGGTCCCTGACCCGGAGGCTTAGTGTCCGCCTCGCTGGTGCCTTTGGGTTGGGGTCTTGGCGCGCACGAACGCATGTTGACGATCTGTCCCTCACGCTTCATCCCTGCTCCGCCTAATCTTCCCCCGGGGAGAGCGGCTCTCCGAGGGGATCACCATGCCTGATGTTATGCGAGACCTGGCGGAGCGGGCTGGGTGCGACCCGTCACTGCGGTCTGTGCTGGCGGCCCTCGAGGCATTTCAGGTGACTATGAAGGCCCAGGTCTGTAAACTGATGTCGGCAGCGGATGGAATTAGGGAATCGGGACCGGACCCTGATTCATCGCAAGGGACTCGACGGCCAGCTCTACTCCCGATAGACACCCCAGCGGTGCATTCAGACCCGGTGCATGGAGCTGTGCCTGCCCCTACAGAAGTGGAACTGATCGACCATGCTGCGACCTGTGTATCGACTGTATGGTCGGAATCCTTGGTTTCGCTACCAGAGGAACATTTAACTGTTGTTCCCACCCTGAAAACTTTTGGTCGAGACTGTGAACTGCGTTGGATTGTGTCGCACCCCCTTCCCAGCTGGTTCATCAAGATGGCAGAGGGAACAGTGTCGGGACTTTGAGTCAGGGAGGGGCACCGTTGGAACCGGCCATGTACTTTGGGGTTTGCCATCTTTTCTCCATCTAGCAGACTATATTTCAGCAACTTCTACGTATATTTTGACAATTTGTGGATGGAGTTCTACTTATCAGAGGGAGTCAACAAGTTTGATCGACGGGGTCAAGGCTGAGACTGTTGTTTTGGGTTTACTATTGTGGTTTAATTTTTGTTTTGCCTTTATTTGTTTCTATGGCCTTTTTTTCTCTTTCATTTCCTTTCTTTTGCCTTTTCTTTTGTTCTTCATTTTTCGGGTCAGCATAGTGGGTCCACTCTTGTGTCTATTATCGATCTTTCTTTATCTGTGCCTGTACTTTCTACAGTCTTATCAGTATCAATGGGGGGGCGCTTACCTGGTGCGAACTGTGACTGTATGCTTGTTATCCTTTAGCGCCACTGTTCTCACTACGTTCGTTCTAACTGTGGATGTCTTACTGTTTTGCCCGCCCTTTCTGCGACTCTGTGTTATTGTATGGCACCTGATCCTTTCATTTTTTTACATTATAAAATGGAGCCTTTTGAATCTTGTAATTTAGTTGGTACGCTCAATAACAAGTTTTAACCGAATCTATGATACCTCCGATTCACAGGCTGCCGAGTCGTGTCATAACTGACTTGCTGTGATGGAACTGTTTAGCGGCCGGCCCTGGCGGTTGTAGGCCCATACTTGTAACTGTTTGAAGTAACAACAAAGGTTTTCCCCCCCAAAAAAAAAGTCGAGCGAGGGCGATAGAGTGAGGGTGATAGATAGAGTGAGGGCGATAGATAGATAAAGTGAGGGCGATAGATAGAGTGAGGGCGATAGATAGAGTGAGGGCAATAGACAGATAGAGTGAGGGCGATAGATAGAAGGAGGGCAATAGATAGAGGGAGGGCAATAGATAGATAGAGGGGGGGCGATAGATAGAGGGAGGGCGATAGATAGAGGAAGGGCGATAGAAAGAGGGAGGGCAATAGATAGATAGAGTGAGGGCGATAGATAGAGTGAGGGCGATAGATAGAGTGAGGGCGATAGATAGATAGAGTGGGGCGATAGATAGTGAGGGTAATAGATAGATAGAGTGAGGGTGATAGATAGATAGAGTAAGGGCGATCAATAGATAGATAGAGTGAGGGCAAGAGATAGATAGATAGATAGATAGATAGATAGATAGATAGATAGATTGATAGATAGATAGATAGATAGATAGATAGATAGATAGATAGATAGACAGACAGACAGATAGATAGATAGATAGATAGATAGATAGATAGATAGATAGATAGATAGATAGATAGATAGATAGATAGATAGATAGATAGATAGATAGATAGATAGATAGATAGATAGATAGATAGATAGATAGATAGATAGATAGATAGATAGATAGATAGAAAGATAGAGTGAGGGCGATAGATAGATAAAGTGAGGGCGATAGATAGATAAAGTGAGGGCGATAGATAGGTAGAGGGAGGGTGATAGATAGAGTGTGGGCGATAGATAGAGGGAGGGCAATAGATACAGGGAGGGTGATAGATAGATAGAGTGAGGGCGATAGATAGATAGACAGATAGAGTGAGGGCGATAGATAGATAGCTAGACAGATAGAGTGAGGGCGATAGATAGATAGAGTGAGGGCGATAGATAGAGTGAGGGCGATAGATAGAGTGAGGGCGATAGAGTGAGAGCAATAGATAAATAGATAGATAGAATGAGGGCGATAGATAGAGTGAGGGCGATAGATAGAGAGATAGATAGATCGACTGAGGGTGCTAGATAGATAGAGTGAGGGTGATAGATATATAGAGTGAGGGCGATAGAGATAGATAGAGTGAGGGTGCTAGATTGATAGATAGACAGAGTGAGGGTGATCGATAGATAGATAGAGTGAGGGCGATAGATTGATTTATAATCCCTTGAATACCAAACAAAAGGACACCACACCAGGTATATATCAAATATATATGTATTTATTTCTAACACAACCCCTCGGAACTCTTTATAAGCTCAGAGGCAAAAGCACATTACAAGTTACTCAATTAGCATACTATAAGTTGCATAAATACAGTTTTGCCCTAGGGGCCTCACGAACCATATACTAAAATAGTGGTAAAAGAGCCACTACAGAAAGAGTGAATTGGCCTAGGGTCTAGGGAATCGCTGGGGCTACACTAAACAACCAAGGGTTAGGAAGTAGGAGGCCCACGGGAGACACGTGCAGTGTGTAAACACAGTCGGGAGTTACCATTGAGTCACAATAAAGAACAAAGAAGTTACAAAGTTAAAGATTTAGGGCACTTCCGGATGGACTACAACAAAACCACTTTAGACTAGAACACTTGGATAGTCAATACCCACGGGAGCACCGGAGTACTCGAGTTACGTCACCAAGGGAAGCCGGATGCATAGGTCTCTTTTGGTGTCGGGTTTCATCGATCGTTTCAATGGAGATCTTCAAAGAAGTGCTGCAGGAGACCAGATGAAAAGTGGCAGGGTCGGTCCAAGGCTTGATCAAAGATCTGAAGAACCTGAAAGCAGAGGGTACAAAGTCTGGGTCACTAGCCAGTGACCAGGAAGGTACCAGGAAGGAACCAGGCGATGTTGCGTTGATTCAGGTGAAGATGAAGCTTGTCTCTGGGGCCACGAGGACCAGGAGATATCGACGATGACCAGGGGCTGGATTTGAGCTGTCCCACAAAGGATCTAGTAGACTGCGGTGCTGGAATCTGGGTTGGACGCAACAAGCCTTGCCAAATGCAATCCACGCGGGAAGTGAAGATTGGCTTCGAGTCAGACCAGGAAGGTCTGGGGAGCTTCTCCTTAGGAGGGAAGCTGGAACAAGCCTGGAGCAACCAGGCTAGTGGTGAAAATTCAAAAAGAAGTCTTCAGAGGGCTAACTAGCCAGCAGGCTAGCAACCGGGAAGATGCGTTGAGCTGAAATGCAGAGCAGGCCCCACGCGGCACTCGTGGAATGTAGAGGGCTGAGCTTTGGTGCAAATGACACTCGGGTCTGGGGCTTCTCAAAGCCCAATGCACAACTTCGAGGGTACCTTGGGAGTCGAGCAGTTAGCAAAATGCAGGAAGTCCAGGGTGTCAGGTCCCACGTCTCTCGTGTCCGCCATGGGTCTCAGCTTTGCTGTGGATGTGGATAGGAGTCAGAGAAGTCTGTAAGTCCAGTTCCTGAGTCACTGAGCCAACGGGTTCCGGCAGGAGCATCGACAAAACAAACTGGCAAGTTACTGGTGGTGCCTGTTTGCACAGGGTGGTCACTCCTTGACCACAAGGGAGATGTCTTCAGCTTCTAGTCGAAATAGAGCGTCGAAGGTCCAAGAGTTCTGTATCAAAGTTTCGTTCTCGGATAATCAAAAGCCTGGGGACACAGCTCCTATCCTTACACTGATTTTAGGGGCTGGATTACCTACTAGTTCCCTCCTATGGGTGGGAAGGGAAGGGAGTGGTTACACCCCTTTCCCTTTGTCCATTTTCATGCCAGAGCGGGCTGGAGTGCCCCGGCAACTGGTTTGAACTGGGCTATGCATGGAGCACCTTGTGTGCCCCAGGCAGTGTCTGGAAAAGCATCTTTCCATTAACCCACCCTGCCCCAATACACTACAGGCTGTCTGGGGAGGTGCTAGCACCTCCCTCGACAGGAAACCTATTGTCCAGGCCTTCCTTGCTGGAGTTTCCCCCAGCTGCAGAAGGTCAGACTTGTGTCTGTGGCAGCAGCATCTGTTTTGTGATGCTGAGGCTCTGTTTAAATTTAACCGGGTAAAGCAGTAACTACATGTCTTCTCCCTCTAGAAGGGTGGAATGCTACACCCGCCACCAGGACTGGAGGGGGGTAGTATTCCAAAGTGTTTGACACCTTACATGACATGTTTCGATAAAGCCAAATCAAAGGTAGCAATAACCGCAAGGATTAAAATGCACTTAAGAGTATATGGTATGGCCTTGTTTTCCCTTGTTTTGCCAATAATTTATGCTTGCCTTGTTTTTTAGTGTTTAAGTCTGTTTTGCCGCTTCCAGCGGTAATTTGTGCCTGTTTTTCTACTTTTCCGTGTTTTATCGTGTCTGCTCTCCTTCCTGGTTGTCCGCCTACCGCGCCGCCCCCCGCCCTCCCTTCCCGCCACCGCCGCTTGTCCCCGCCCCTTTTGTTTTCTGTAACCCTCCCCGCTCCCGCCTCCCAGCTGCCCCGCCCACCCGCGCACTTCGCCTTAAATGGCGACCGTGCGAGCGCGCAGCGGTCACGCGCAGCGGGCGCGCCGATTGTGCGCCGAAGGCGCGCCAAAGGTAAGCCCGTCTGCGCCCGTCCGCGACCGGATCGCGACCAGCGCCAGGACCCCTGGATCTCGTAGACCCCGACTCACCCGCCTGAAGTACTCAGCCGCCACCCTCATCGCTCTCAACACCGACCGACTCCCAGAATGCCACCAAGCCACTCCAAGACGCACCCACGGACCGTTCAGCTGTCACGCCTGCAAGTTCTCCTGCATCCGGACCAGCCCCGCACCAGCACCCGTCAAGTCGAACTCCAGCAACACCCACCTCAAGTGCATCCTCCTCAACACCCGCTCCGTCCACAGACACGCCATCGAACTCTGGAACCTCCTAGACGCCACAGCCCCTGACGTTGCCTTCCTCACGGAGACCTGGATGAACGCCTCATCAGCTCCCGACATCGCCATCGCTATCCCAGAGGGCTACAAGATCGTCCGGAGGGACCGAAACGCCAACCAGATGGGAGGAGGCATCGCCATCATCCACAGGAACACCATCCGCCTCACGACCAGCACCGACAACACCCTGACCAGCGCCGAACACCTGCATTTCCAGATCCACACCAACCCGAACACCACCCTCAGAGGCACCCTGATCTACCGACCCCCTGGACCACGCACGCAATTCAGCGAGGACATCGCCGACTTCGTCAGCCCGCATGCCCTCCCCTCCGCTGACTACATCCTCCTGGGAGACCTCAACTTCCATCTGGAGAACAACAACGACCACAACACCAGCACCCTGCTCGACAACCTCGCCAACCTGGGACTCAAGCAACTGGTGTCCACCCCCACCCACCTCGCCGGACACACACTCGACGCCGTCTTCTCATCCACCACAGACATCGACTTCAGCCACGCCACAGAGCTCCAATGGACGGACCACAGCTGCGTCCACTTCACCTTCAAGAGAACAACGACCCACCAACACCAGCAACACACCGCCCGCAGAAGCTGGAACAAGATCACAGCAGACCAGCTCGCCACCTCCCTGAGCCAACACCCTCCTGCCAGCTCAGCGAACCCCAGCCAGGCCGCCGATAACATCACGAAGTGGATCAGCAACTGCGCGGACGAACTCGCCCCGCTGAGGACCCCGCCTAGCAGACCCGGCAGCAAGAAGGCCCCATGGTTCACCGACGAACTCAAGAGCTCCAAGAAGAACTGCCGAGCCCTCGAGAAAGCCTGGAAAAGGGATCCGACACCGGACAACAGGACCTCCTACAAACTTGCCACCCGGAAACACCACCAGCTGATCCGCGCCGCCAAGAGAACAGCATTCAAGGACCGGTTGGACAACAACGCACACAACAGCAAGGAACTCTTCAACATCGTGAAAGAGCTTTCCAACCCCAACGCAGAAAACAACGACATCACCCCATCGCAAGACCTCTGCAACTCCCTCGCCTCCTACTTCCACAACAAGATCACAGACATACACAGCAGTTTCAACAACCAGCCAACGCACACCACGACCGACCAGCCACCCCCCCCCACCGCCACCCTCCACGCCTGGACCCCGATCAGCACAGAAGACACCATCCGCACGATGAACTCAATCCACTCCGGATCACCAACCGACCCCTGCCCCCACCACATCTTCAACAAGGCCGACGCAGTCATCGCACCCCACCTGCGAGACATCATCAACACATCCTTCGACACCGCCATCTTCCCCGAGAGCTGGAAACACGCCGAACTCAGCGCTCTACTCAAGAAACCAACAGCGGACCCCACCGACCTCAAGAATTACCGCCCCATCTCGCTTCTCCCGTTTCCAGCCAAAGTCATCGAGAAGACCGTCAACAAGCAGATGGCCGCCTTCCTCGAGACGAACGGATCCCTCGACCCCTCACAGTCCGGCTTCCGAGCCAAACACAGCACCGAGACCGCCCTCATCGCCGCCACCGATGACATCCGAGCCCTGATGGACAATGGAGAAACAGCGGCCCTCATCCTCCTAGACCTCTCCGCGGCATTCGACACGGTCTGCCACCGCACCCTAATACGGCGCCTCAGCAACATCGGCATCCAGGACAAGGCGCTGGAATGGATCATCTCCTTCCTCGACGGAAGAACACAGCGAGTCCGCCTACCACCGTACAAGTCAGAGGCCTCCGAAGTCATCTGCGGCGTCCCCCAAGGATCATCCCTGAGCCCCACCCTCTTCAACGTCTACATGAGCCCCCTCGCGGCCATCGTACGCAAACACCACCTCAGCATCATCTCCTACGCCGACGACACCCAGCTGATCCTCTCCCTGACCAACAACCCCGCCGCCGCCAGAGCCAACCTACACGAAGGGATGAAAGAGGTAGCCGAGTGGATGACGACCAGCCGCCTGAAACTGAACTCGGACAAGACGGAGGTCCTCATCCTGGGCTCCTCTCCCTCCGCCTGGGACGACTCCTGGTGGCCTCCCGCCCTGGGCACCGCACCCAAACCGACAGACCATGCACGTAACCTGGGCTTCATCCTGGACTCCTCCCTCTCCATGACCAGGCAAGTCAACAGCGTCTCCTCGGCGTGCTTCAACATCCTACGCATGCTACGGAAGATCTTCTGGTGGATCCCCACAGAGACCAGGAAGACCGTCACCCAGGCCCTCGTCACCAGCCGACTGGACTACGGCAACGCCCTCTACGCCGGGACCACCGCCAAGCTCCAGAAGAGACTCCAGCGGATCCAAAACGCCTCAGCCAGACTCATCCTCGACATCCCACGATCCAGCCACATCTCCGGACATCTGAGAGACCTTCACTGGCTCCCCATCAACAAGAGAATCACCTTCCGCCTCCTCACCCACGCACACAAAGCCCTACACGACCAAGGCCCGAGCTACCTCAACAGCCGAGTCAACTTCTACGCTCCCAAACGCCACCTCCGATCAGCCAACCACGCCCTCGCCGCCGTCCCCCGCATCCGAAGAGCAACCACAGGAGGAAGGTCCTTCTCCTACCTGGCCGCCAAGACCTGGAACTCCCTCCCGTCCGACCTGCGCCTGACCCAAGACCACCTCTCCTTCAGGAAGAAGCTGCAGACCTGGCTGTTCGAGCAGTAGCGGCACCCCCCCCCCCCCCCAGCGCCTTGAGACCCTACGGGTATGTAGCGCGCTTTATAAGTGTCACTGATTGATTGATTATCATAGAACAGATATAAGGAGATGGTTCCGAAAGCTGCAGAGGGGCTCAGCTCATGCTAGGGCACCCTCTCACATAAAACCAAGCACTCTGCCTCCTGGATTGTTAAGGCCTGCCATAGGAGTGACTTATAGGTGCATTTGTGTCTATATATAAGGTAGATGTAGATATACTATATCTAAGTAAAGGCTGATTACACCACCTTACCCAAACTGAGTGATCAGCCTGTGGCGTCAGTTTAGATGGCCAGCCAGGGGTGGCATAATTCATGCTTCAGCCCCTGGTAGGCCTTGGATGCACCTGTGCCCTGGGTACCTCGGGTACACTATACAGGGGCTCACAAAGGTGTCCCAATATCCAATCTGGTATGTACCTAAGGTACATTGAGTCCATTTTATAGGGAGGGCAGATAGCCTGGGGCCCTGAATAGCAGAATCCCAGGCAAATTAAGTCAAAAACCAACAAAACACTTGGCAAAAAGTAGGGGTAACCATATAGTCAGATATCCACCTTCCTACACAACCACCCCCCCCCCCCAAACGAAAGGAGATAAGGCTATCCTTGTCCAGGTAAGCCTATATTGCCTAAGTGGCCATATAAGGAAGTACCTGCACTAGCATGGTTACCCCCTGTCTCATGGTCCACTAAGCATCCCTCACCCTAAGGGTATCTGAGAGTCTCCACCATAGGGAATGTGTACCTGTGGTGTGTTTTGGCAAAGTAAAAGGCTGGTCCTGGGGTGGAGTACTGAAGTGAGGCTCCACTAATGTTGAGCTCAGCTTCCTCCAATCACTATCCCCCATGTAGGCCTTTCTTTCCATGACTGAGTTGCACTGTGCTCTCAGGGTCAACCTCTGGCTGCCTACAGCTGGAGGCTGGGTCCCTTTGGTGGGACCACTGGAGGGACAGGTCAGGTTTGGGGCCACTGGGTCCCTGGTTTGCCGGTGCCCAACAGAGTCCATCTGGGGGAGGGTCCCTCAGAGGTTTGAGGAATTTTCACCTGGCTAGGGCTACTAGACTGGGTGCCCCTAATCTGCTGATGGGGGGGATCCTCTGGACAAGGGGCCCTTTGAGGTCCATTGGCCTCCCTGACCTCTACAGCCCTGGGCTGACTGAGGCAGGGTAGAGAGGGGCAGGTTACCTGCTCCAGACTGGGTACCACCTTGGAAGGGTCCACTGACATCAGGGGTTCTGCCAGGCCAGGCCTGACTACCTCTGGGGCAGTTCCTTCACAAGGGGTAGGGTCAGTTCCCTGAGGAGGCTGACCCTCACCTAATGTCTGATGGAAGGGAGACTTTTCTTCCTCCTCAATGCTCTGTCTGAGTGGAGTGATACATAGTTTCAGGCTTCACAACACAAAAATCTGTTTGGGTTTGGGCTGTGACCATCACAGCCCTACCAACCTTTTCAGGAAGGCCTACCATTTTGGAATGGGTTTCTCTTTCTATCTCAGCCCAGGCTGAGATCTCAAGATCATTGCATAGTAAATAATCTACAGGCAAGTTTGTAGACACTGCCACTCTCTTTGGGCCAGTGACACCTCCCCAGCTGAGATTTACTACCGCCATGGCATGATCTTTCTGCACTCCATCAATATTGGTCACCTGGTATGTGAACCCAGGTAAAAGCTGCTCTGAGGGTACTAGTCTCTCAGTCTCCATAGTGATGCTTGCCCGGGTATCTCTATAGACCTCAGTTTTCTGACCATTGATGTGGGGCTCTTATCTGTACTTGCCCAAGGTATTGGGGCAATCAGTAAAGTTGGCAACCCCAATGCCACCATTACAGACTAGAGTTGCTGTGGTAGGGGACCTGGTTAGTCCAGAGTCCAACTGAGTTCCCCTAGTAAACCCAGCCAAATTTTTGGGGGCACTCCCACCACCTGGAGGCTTACTACTAGTAGTAACAGGAGGTGTTGGAGTAGTACGTGGAGGAATATTTTCCTTATTGTTGGCCTTTGGGCAACTGCTATCAGTTTTCCAATAGCCAGGTTGCTTACATACATGGAAATAAGGTTTCTTAACAGTAGAGGAAGGAGTTTGGGACCCACCTCCCTCAGAGGATTTTTGGGGCCCTGTTTTGGGTTTGTCTTTTGATTTATCCCCACCCTTCTCTTGTGGTTTGGTAGAATCTTTCTTCTAGTCACCACCCTGATTTTTAGGCCTAACCCTGGTTATGACCCACTTGTCTGCCTTCTTACCCAATTCTTGGGGAGAGGTCAGATCATAGTCGACCAGGTGCTGGTGCAGAAGCTGGTTTTGACAACTATTAAGGATCTTCTCCCTCATAATCAAATTATACAGTCCTGCAAAGTCATGTACTTTGCTGCCCAATAACCAGCCCCCCAGAGCCTTAGTAGCACCATCTACAAAATCAGTCCAGTCCTGAGTCTGTGTCTTCTGGGTGTCCCTGAACAGCAACATGTACTGCTCAGTGGTTAAGCCAAACCCATTTATCAGAGCACTCTTCAGGACAGAGTAGTTGTCAGCATCCTGTTCATTAACTGTGAGGAGCTTATCCCTGTAGGAAGGTAGATACCTGACTATGGTTACCCCCAACTTTTTTCCTGGTGTTTTGCTGGTTTTCTGACTTAGTTGACCTGGGGCCCTGCTATTAAGGACCCCAGGCCCACTGCTCTCTCTCTAAAATGGATTCCATGTACCTTAGGTACATTTCCAATTGGTACTGGGCCACCCTGTCAGACCCTGTAACTCAGGGCATAGGTGTACCCAGGGCCTACCAGGGGCTGAAGCATGTATTATGCCACCCCTGGATGGCCATCTAAATCTGACACAACTGGCTGCACGCCAGCTGGGGCAAGGTGGTGTAATCACCCTTTGCTTTAGATATAGTATACCTATATCTAACCCTCAAAATGGACACACAGATTCCTATCAGTCACTCCTATGGCAGGCCTTAACAATCCTGAAGGCAGAGTGCATGGAATCGTGTGAAATGGTGCTCTGGCATGAGCTGAGCCTGTTTGCAGCTTGCGGAACCAAGTCCTAATAGCTGTTCCATGATAACGCATACCATAAACTCTTAAGTGCATTATAATCCTCGCGGCTAAATGCTATCTTTGGTATTGCTTTATCAAAACATGTCGAGTAAGGTGTCATACGAATTGGAATACTAACCCCTCGCCAATTCTGGCGACGGGGTTAGCATTCCACCCTTCTAGAGGGACACGACATGCATGTAACTGTGAACCACGGTTAAAGTTAACTGAAGCCTCAGCTCCACAAAATGGATGCTGCCACCACAGACACGAGTCTGACCTCCTGCTGCTGGGAGTCCTTCCAGCGAGGAGAGCTTGGACAAAGGGTTTCCTGTCAGGGGCGGTGCTAGCACCATCCCAGACAGGGTTTTGTGTATCCTGGGTAGGCAGGGCTTTACAGGAAGGTGACTGCTGAGTGGCACCCCGGTGCTCACTACGCATCTGCTGGCTAGAACCAGTTCCAGGGGCACACCAGCCCCTGGCCTGGGGAAAGTCCGGCATGGGAGAGGGGTGTAACCACCCCCCTTCCTGGTCCCACCCCTAGGGCAGGACCTAGTCGCGTACCCACCCCTTTCTTTAGGGTAAAGGCAGGAGCTGGGACCCTTCCAAATTAGATCATCTTTGGAATCAAGACACGACTTTCTACGAAAGGACTTCAAGATTTCTTCTTCAAGATTCTCCCTTGTGACTAAGGAGTAGTCACCCTGCATCCGCAGGCACCATCTTAAGAACACTGCGGTCTGCTGCAAGTCCTTCCTCCGGAATCCGACTACCCAGCTCGACGAGAACCGGCTTCCCTGGCACCTCTGACCTCTACCCACCTCTACAGCTAAGCTGAGAACCGTGGGTGCGACAAGACCTCGAGGGACGGGCCATCTTCAAGAATGCACGATTTCTTTCCAGCATGACCGCCAAGGGATCCTCTGGTGAGTGCTTTGGGGTCCGAGAAGCCCCGACCCTGAGCAGCTCCAGCACCGAAGTTCAGCCTCCCAGCATCTCCACGATCTGCGTGGGGTCCTTCTGCTTTTTGCTGCTCACCGCGTTGTTTGGCTACTAGCCCGCTGGCTTGTGGCCTTCTAACGACGCCCGACTACATCACTGCAGCTGGTCTGGTTGCTCCAGACTGGCCCTTGCTCCCTTCCAAAAGAGGAGCACCCCAGACCCTCCTGGTCCAATCCAGACGCCATTTTGAGTCCACCGCGTGGGCTTGAATTTGCCAAGGCTTTGTTGCCCAATCCTGGGTCCAGCGACGTCGACAGCATCATCCATCGTGGGACAGCTCGCACCTCCATCCTGGTCGCCGACAACGCCTCCTGGTCCGTGAGATCTGCAGAGCACAGCGTCGCCCACTCACCTAGTCGAGGTGACTACCATCCGGTGCCCTCCTGGTGCCACCTGACTACTGGCTAGTAGTCACGAACTTGGTCCCCTCTGCTTTCAGGTGTCATCCATCTTCGATCCAGGCTTGGATCACTCGAACTATCTTCACTGGTCGCCTGCCAGCAACTCCTTTCTTCAGGCTCCTGGTTCGTCTACGAGGATTCCCGACGTCTTTTGAGACATATGCAGCTGCAGCCCCTGGGCTAGGTAACTTCGGCATTTCGGTGCCCCAGCATAGCCTCACTCTCCAAGGGTCAGGATCCACTTTCGTTTTCCTCCTACCAGGTCGGGTTCGCCCGAGAACACTAACTTTGCTTTTACTAGCTCCCATAGACTTTGTCCCGCATCACGCGTGAGAGTGCACACTCTGCACCCGAGTCCCCTATGCCTCCTATTAGTAATCTGAAGGTTCAGTAGTCAAGTCCTAGCGATTCCAAAGCCTATTAGTCCAGTACATACCTGCTAGTAATTTCGCATTCCACTTTTAGAGTATATGGTTTTTCGTGCCCCTCGGGCATTTGTGTAAGTTGTGCGACTTAAAGTATTTTCTTAAGAGTTTTGTTGTGTGCTTAGTACCCTGTCCTCATAAAGAGTACAGGGCTGTTGTGATCTAAATAAATACACTGTTTATTTTCATAACACTTGTGTGGTGTCCTTTCACTTGGTGTTCAAGGGGTATATGTGATGGTATAACAGCTGGCTTAACACGCCCTCTAGAGTTTAGCCCGAAGACTGCTCGTATCCACGCTACTAGGATAGCTGGTCTATAAGGTTGACTTACAACCAATCACCATAAGGGTTGTTTGGACTGATACAAAGTGCTCACTAGAATAGTGAACATTATATATCAGGCCAACTTCTCACATTGGTGAGCAGCGGTTGGGATTTGAGCTTGCTGTTGTTTTACCACACGTATCCTAAGAATATCTTGTGAAAGATCACATAAGTACTTCAGGTACATATAACTTAGCTTAGAATACTCTGAGTTCTACTGAAGCAGCTGTTGTAGCTCCTCAAGGCTTAGCACACCTTGGCTACAACTCTTAGCAAGGGATCAGTAGGCAAACAAATAGTGTAGGTAGGTGCATCACTTACACCACACTAGAAGCATGTCTAACCACGGAGAGTCTTCAGAGACCCCTCTTGTGGTGGTGGACCTTCCACAGGTCACTTCCAGATATGCTGCTCTTAGCTTCCAGGAGATGAGGCAAATCTGCACATCCAGGAAGTTAAAACAGGGTTCTAACCCTACAATTCCCTTTCTGATTGGTCTCTTAGAGACCTATGATGCCAGGAGGGCTGGTAACCCAGACCCTTCTAATCCAGATGGGAATATGCCTCCCCTAGAGGGAACCCGAGGTGATCCTGACCTAATTCACCTCTCAGCTGAGACTGAAGAGGGGGATGAGGATGAGGATTTATCTGGGGATGAGGCAGATAAGGGACAGGTAGAAGTCAGTAGACTAACCAGGTCCAACTTAAGCAGGCATGAGAATGGTACTAGGAGATCCCTGGGGCCCCTCTCTGGCCAGCTTAACATTGGGAGTGGACGAGTTAGGTCTCTATCCAGAGGCTCTAACAGATCCATTCAAACCAATGGCTCTCAAAACTCTTCTCACAGAGGGATGACATCCCCTCAGAGGAGAGTGTATGAAGCTAAAGAAAGGGAGGTCAATCTAAGGATTGAAAGGGAAGAACTTGCCCTGGCCAAAGAGAGACTTGCCTTTGCTAGAGAGCAACAGTTGAGTGGGGCAAACCCCACTGGTGGCAGCATTATACCTAGCAATAGGGACAGGAGTTTTGATATAAGACACCTGAGTAAGATAGTGCCCCCTTTAAGCAAGGGGATGATATCCACAAATGGATTACTGCTTTGGAGAGGACTTGCACTGTATAGTGTGTCCCCCAGAGTCAGTGGGCAGCTATCTTGTGGCTCTCCTTTGAAGGCAAAGGTAGAGATAAGCTCCTCACTACTAGAGCTGAGGATGCTAACAATTACCAAGTCCTGAAAAATACACTGGTTGATGGGTTTGGTTTAACCACTGAACAGTACAGGTTGATGTTCAGAGACACCCAGAAAACTCAGTCTCAGGATTGGACTGACTTTGTTGATTGTGCCACTAAGGCTTTTGAAGGCTGGCTACTGGAAAGTAAGGTTACTGATTTTAAAGGATTGTACAATCTAATTATGAGAAAGCAAATCTTAAGTAATTGTCAGAACCAGTTATTACACCAACACCTGGTAGACTCTGATCTGACCTCTCCACAAGAATTGGGTAAGAGGGCAGACAAATGGGTCAGAACCAGGGTCAGGCCTAAGAACCAGGGTGGTGACCAAAAGAAGGAATCAACAAAGCCTCAAGAGAAGGGTGGGAATAAATCTTCTGATCAAACCACCGGGCCCCAAAATTCCTCTGAAAAGGGTGGGTCCCCAACTTCTCCCAAAACCCAAAAGAAACCTTATTGTCATACCTGCAAACAGGTAGGCCATTACAAAAGTGACAACAGGTGTCCCAAGGCCAACAACAATAAGGAGACCAAACCCCCAGGTAATACTCCCAGACCTCCTGTTACCACTAGTGGTAATCCCCCAGGTGGTGGGAGTGCCCCCAAGAATGTGGTGGGCATTACTTTGGGTAACCAGGTGGACTATGGCCTAGCCAGGTCCCCTAACAACACTCTTGTCTGTGTGAATGGCATGGGGTTTGCCAACTTCACTACTGGTTCCCACATTTTGGGAAAGTATAGACAAGAGCCCCTTATCAATGATCAGAAAGTTGAGGCATACAGAGACACAGGGGCCAGCATCACCCTGGTGATTGACCATCTGGTCCCCTCTGCTCAACTGACCCCTGGTTTCACTTATCAGGTGACAGACGTTCATGGAGTAAAAAGTAGGCATCCCATGGCAGTAGTCGAGCTCAGCTGGGGTAATGTCACAGGGCCCATGAGAGTGGCAGTGACAGACACCCTACCTGTAGATTTCTTACTGGGGAATGACCTGGAAATCTCAGCCTGGGCTGAGGTGGAGCAAGAAACTTACTCCAGGATGATAGGCCTACCCAGAAAGGTTAGTGGGGCAGTTATAGCTACAGCCCCAGTCCAAGCACCATTCCTCCCTGAAAAGGTTGGAAGGGCAGTGGTAGCCACTGCCCAGGCTCAGACAGACTTTCCAGAACAGGATAGGAGGGCTGTGACAGTCACAGCCCAAACACAAACTGAGTGCCCTCCTGAAAAGGTTGGCAAGGCTATAATGGTCTCAGCCTCTACTCAAACAGATAGTGAGGTTGTGAAGCCTGAAACAATGGATCACCCCACTCAGACAGAGGGCATTGAGGAGGAAGAGAAATCTCCCTCCCACCAGACTCTAGGGAAGGATCAGCCTCCTCAGGGAACTGATCTGACCCCTTGTGAAGGAACTGCCCCAGAGGTAGTCAGGCATAGCCTGGCAGAGCCCTGATGTCAGTGGACCCTTCCAAGGTGGGACCCAGTCTGGAGCAGGTAACCTGCCCCTCTCTACCCTGCCTCAGTCAGCCCAGGGCTGTAGAGGTCAGGGAGGCCAGTGGTGGACCCCAAAGGGCCCCCTGTCCAAAAGAACTCCCCAATCAACAGATTAGGATCACTGAAGCTAGTAGACCTAGCCAAGTGAAAATAAAACAGACTCCTGAGGAATCCCCCTTAAACTTAGTTAGGGAAATCCCACAGCTGGACACTGCTGGGCACAGCCAAACCTGGGGCCTAAAAACCCCAAACCTGACCTGTCCCTCCAGTAAGCAAAAAAGAAGGACTCAGCCTCCAGCTTTAGGTAGACAGAGGTTGACCCTGAGAGCTCATAGCAACTCAGTACTGGAAAGAAAGGCACATATGGTGGATGGTGATTGGAGGAAGTTGAGCCCAACAGTAGTGGAGTCTCACTTCAGTGCTCCATTCCCACACCAGCCTTTTACTTTGCCAAAGCACCCCACAGGTAGTGATTCCCTATGGTGGAGACCCTCAGATACCCTTAGGGTGAGGGATTGCTTAGTGGACCATGATACAGGGGGTAACCATGCCAGTGCATGTACCACCTCATATGGCCACTCAGGCAATATAGGCTTACCTGGACAAGGATAGCCTTATCTCCTTTCGTTTGGGGGGGGGGGGGAGGGGGGGTTATGTAGGAAGGTAGATACCTGACTATGGTTACCCCCAACTTTTTTCCTGGTGTTTTGCTGGTTTTCTGACTTAGTTGACCTGGGGCCCTGCTATTCAGGACCCCAGGCCCACTGCTCTCTCTCTAAAATGGATTCCATGTACCTTAGGTACATTTCCAATTGGTACTGGGCCACCCTGTCAGACCCTGTAACTCAGGGCATAGGTGTACCCAGGGCCTACCAGGGGCTGAAGCATGTATTATGCCACCCCTGGATGGCCATCTAAATCTGACACAACTGGCTGCATGACAGCTGGGGCAAGATGGTGTAATCACCCTTTGCTTTAGATATAGTATACCTATATCTAACCCTAAAAATGGACACACAGATTCCTATCAGTCACTCCTATGGCAGGCCTTAACAATCCTGAAGGCAGAGTGCATGGAATCGTGTGAAATGGTGCTCTGGCATGAGCTGAGCCCGTTTGCAGATTGCGGAACCAAGTCCTAATAGCTGTTCCATGATAACGCATACCATATACTCTTAAGTGCATTATAATCCTCGCGGTTAAATGCTATCTTTGGTATTGCTTTATCAAAACATGTCGAGGAAGGTGTCATACGAATTGGAGTACTAATCCCTCGCCAATTCTGGCAACGGGGTTAGCATTCCACCCTTCTAGAGGGACACGACATGTATGTAACTGTGAACCCCGGTTAAAGTTAACTGAAGCCTCAGCTCCACAAAATGGATGCTGCCACCACAGACACGAGTCTGACCTCCTGCTGCTGGGAGTCCTTCCAGCGAGGAGAGCTTGGACAAAGGGTTTCCTGTCAGGGGCGGTGCTAGCACCATCCCAGACAGGGTTTTGTGTATCCTGGGTAGGCAGGGCTTTACAGGAAGGTGACTGCTGAGTGGCACCCCGGTGCTCACTACCCATCTGCCGGCTAGAACCAGTTCCAGGGGCACACCAGCCCCTGGCCTGGGGAAAGTCCGGCATGGGAGAGGGGTGTAACCACCCCCCTTCCTGGTCCCACCCCTAGGGCAGGACCTAGTCGCGTACCCACCCCTTTCTTTAGGATAAAGGCAGGAGCGGGGACCCTTCCAAATTAGATCATCTTTGGAATCAAGACATGACTTTCTACGGAAGGACTTCAAGATTTCTTCTTCAAGATTCTCGCTTGTGACTAAGGAGTAGTCATCCTGCATCCGCAGGCACCATCTTAAGAACACTGCGGTCTGCTGCAAGTCCTTCCTCCGGAATCCGACTGCCCAGCTCGACGAGAACCGGCTTCCCTGGCACCTCTGACCTCTACCCACCTCTACAGCTAAGCTGAGAACCGTGGGTGCGACGAGACCTCGAGGGACCGGCCATCTTCAAGACTGCACGACTTCTTTCCAGCACAACCGCCGAGGGATTCTCTGGTGAGTGCTTTAGGGTCCGAGAAGCCCCGACCCTGAGCAGCTCCAGCACCGAAGTTCAGCCTCCCAGCATCTCCACGATCTGCGTGGGGCCCTTCTGCTTTTTGCTGCTCACCGCGTTGTTTGGCTACTAGCCCGCTGGCTTGTGGCCTTCCTAACGACGCCCGACAACATCACTGCTGCTGGTCTGGTTGCTCCCGACTGGCCCTTGCTCCCTTCCAAAAGAGGAGCACCCCGGACCCTCCTGGTCCACTCCAGACGCCATTTTGAGTCCACCACGTTGGCTTGAATTTGCCAAGGCTTTGTTGCCCAATCCTGGGTCCAGCGACGTCGACAGCATCATCCATCGTGGGACAGCTCGCACCTCCATCCTGGTCGCCGACAACGCCTCCTGGTCCGTGAGATCTGCAGAGCACAGCGTCGCCCACTCACCTAGTCGAGGTGACTACCATCCGGTGCCCTCCTGGTGCCATCTGACTACTGGCTAGTAGTCACGAACTTGGTCCCCTCTGCTTTCAGGTGTCATCCATCTTCGATCCAGGCTTGGATCACTCGAACTATCTTCACTGGTCGCCTGCCAGCAACTCCTTTCTTCAGGCTCCTGGTTAGTCTACGAGGATTCCCGACGTCTTTTGAGACATATGCAGCTGCAGCCCCTGGGCTAGGTAACTTCGACATTTCGGTGCCCCAGCATAGCCTCACTATCCAAGGGTCAGGATCCACTTTCGTTTTCCTCCTACCAGGTCGGGTTCGCCCGAGAACACTAACTTTGCTTTTACTAGCTCCCATAGACTTTGTCCCGCATCACGCATGAGAGTGCACACTCTGCACCCGAGTCCCCTAGGCCTCCTATTAGTAATCTGAAGGTTCAGTAGTCAAGTCCTAGCGATTCCAAAGCCTATTAGTCCAGTACTTACCTGCGAGTAATTTCGCATTCCACTTTTAGAGTATATGGTTTTTCGTGCCCCTCGGGCATTTGTGTAAATTGTGCGACTTAAAGTATTTTCTTCAGAGTTTTGTTGTGTGCTTAGTACCCTGTCCTCATAAAGAGTACAGGGCTGTTGTGATCTAAATAAATACACTGTTCATTTTCATAACACTTGTGTGGTGTCCTTTCACTTGGTGTTCAAGGGGTATATGTGATGGTATAAGAGCTGGCTTAACACGCCCTCTAGAGTTTAGCCCGAAGACTGCTCGTATCCACGCTACTAGGATAGCTGGTCTATAAGGTTGACTTACAACCAATCACCATAAGGGTTGTTTGGACTGATACAAAGTGCTCACTAGAATAGTGAACATTATATATCAGGCCAACTTCTCACAATCCCTCCCTTTGTCTGCAAAGGAGAGCCATAAACGTGCTGCCAACTGACTCTGGGGTACCTGCTGTACCTTGCAGGCCTTCTCCAAAGTAGTGATCCACTTTTGGATGTCATCCCCTACCTGATAGGGGGGCACACTTTTACTCAGGTTTCTATGGTCATGAGACCTTTCCTTATCTTTAGGAATTATGCTGCCACCAGTGGAGAAGTGTGGCTCAGGGGTTAGAGGCGGCAGACCCGGAAGCTGAGATCGGCCCTGGACCAGGGTTCAATTCCCCTCCCCGACAGGGGTTGGGCGCAATAATTCCAAGGACTCGATAATTCTCGCTCCGGTGCCTACTCGACTCACGGGTTCACACTCTGCGACTCTGGGCAATAGCTTGCTTAATCTCCACAACGGCCCCTCGCGGTGGGATGCCTGGCTTTCACCTTGTGGATACCCTGCCGGGGTATCTCACAGGGGAATACCAGGACGGGTTCCCTAAGCAAGCGCTTAGAAACTGCTTGATGATTTGCTCTATATGAATTCCTGTACATTTACATTTACATTTCACCCTACCCCTAGCGTTTCGTCAGGACCATACAGGGACCAGCCCTGTATATGCCACTCCTAGAAACCACTCCTAGAAACCTAAATAGAGTTAAAGGATTACTTAGTGAAAAAGATATTTACAGTGATAAACGTTGCTCAATTCAGACAACTGCATGGTTCAAAAAATACATACGCGGCAATTTCCAGGTGTATGTATTGTTCACTGAGGAACCTGTATGAAAAATTAATAAACAGAGTTTAAAAACAACTCGCCCCTTTCTCAGAGAGATCGGGGTCATGTATGTCCTTCTTGGTGCACGTTGTTCATACATATACAGGTATATATGCATACTTAATATGGTGCGTTTGTCCCATATTGGTGCGTGCAAACTCTCAGGTCCGGTGTCTGCTAGATAAAAACACGTAAGGTGAATGTGACGTGAATTATCTGTACAAACATTCAGAAGTGACTAACTGTGACGAAGACGGTGAACACACATTACATTTAACACGAAAGGAAAAAACCCAAATATTTACATTAGTTGGTGCTTAATAGCACGTCATGGTCTCTGAGGGGGGCGGTGTCGCCTCGGTGGAAGCAATGCTGTAAATACGGGATTGATGAAACACGGTTAATTTATAAGAAAGAAACCGAAGGTTATGAGAGCGGCAGGTGTTTAGTTTTCTCCGGCAGGAGGGACAGTGTGGTTCACTTACTCCCTGATCAGCAACGCCGCACGGTATTACCTAGCTGCTTCCCCTCGGACCGCATCTTAGCATGTGTTCCGAGGGTACCGTTTTTGTTTGCTTTCATTTCCGGGTGGAGACTAGACCACTTCGTACAGGCGGCCATGTTGGGAGGATGTAAATTGACATTGCGGGGAGGTCTTTTTTCAGTTGCCTTGGTTCTTGTTTTTAGAAACGCAAAAAATATAATAATAGTGATAATATTTACAGAGGAGATTGTTCTTTCCTTAATTATGCACGAGGTATCTCATTTTTAATGCACAAGTTTAGAAGAGTGTAGGATTTTCATTATTCCGTGGAAGTGGGTAAATTTCTCATGAAAATTCTGTTTCAAAAGGATGTCTTATTGATTGAATGCACCCCATGGTATATCATCGTTCAGACCTAGTACATCTGTTTGAAGCTTGAAAACCCATCGTTGTTCGTGCTCATGAAGGGTTTTTTCAAGATTCTCTTTATTCTTCACGCATTCCAAAACCACCCATCTCAGATCATTTGGTGTGTGATTTCTTTCGATAAAATTATTGGTAATGCGTGTTGTGGATCTCTTGCACCGAATATTACTCCTGTGCTCCACGATTCGAGTGCTGACTTTTCTAGTGGTCATGCCCACATAATGCAAATTGCAGGTACATGTGAACAGGTAAACTACCCCGCTTGTGTTGCAATTTGAAAAGTGTTTGAGTTGCCATGTGGTATTGTTGTTAAACGTTACAGATTTTGTAACTGACGTCAGATGACAGACACTGCAATTGTTGCACGGGTAATGACCGTTTGGTAGTGGGTGAAGTCTATTCGTGCTTTCAGATGGCTTTGGTCGAGTATGGACCAGGTAGTTTTTTAGATTCATCCCTCTTCGATGACTGAACATCGGTGTTGGGATGCTGAGATTGATGGAGCAAGGATTCACACGTAATGGGACTTGCTTGAATTCAAGAACCTCGCATAATCAATAACGTTATTAAATCAACCCGTTCTGTTATTAATATCGCACTTTCACACTACACGCGGGTGTCCCATAGACGCTTGCTTATGTGTTTTCTAATCCTAACAAAGCTTGCACACTGACTGGTCGCTGCTATGCGGGATTTCAGTATGCGCATGCGTCGGTCATACCCATGTGATGTGACGCACTCGTAGTTCTGGAGGGATTTTTTCGCACATGCGCATTATTGCAAACATGGCCGCTTTATTTTTAACATGCATCTTGCTTGCTATCGCTGCTACTGCACAAATGTCTATTTCTGCCTAACTCTTAACGCTATAGATATTATAAAGTAAGGGATGTAATATAGCCAATCACGGTATACAGTGTAATAATTTTTTTCTGTGTTCCTAATTTGTTTTCGCTTACTTTTCATGTACCGCGTATCTGCAGGCCTGGGAGTGGGGAGCCTCTCCATCTTGGAAGTCTGAGTGGAACTGACCACGTGATAAGAGAACCTATTCTTGCAGCAGTGGAACTCAGCCAGCTGGCTGCCGAAGCTGAGATGCTCCTAAGAACCTGCACTCTGACCCAGCGAGAAGAAGCTGTACTACACCTAAAAATGATACAAAAGTATAAATCCACTGTGTGTCCTATTGTTCTCTTTTACACGTATGCCATGGGAACTGGAATGTAAGGGGTGGGTACGAAAAATGAACATTAATTGTGGGAACACTAAATTCTAGGTAGTAACAATGACCTACCACCTCACTTGTCCAATCCAAAGTTGGGGATCCTGTCACTTGCAACATTTGTGGGTGGTCCACTGACCCGAAAACAGTATAACTAGCCTAGGTTTAGCTAGAGAAATTGTCCGACTTGTCCGAGTAGCTGACCTGTCACTGACCCTACGAACTCTATAGGTGATTGATACAGAGAGCTGCGGAGCACTCTGTCCGTAATTTCCACAAACTCACTGGGGTGGAATAGTTTTAAGTGCTGGCGAAGCACTTTGCTGGGAGATTCGAAAACCCAATCGGGGTTATTGGCAGATTCCATGCAGAGAGGGAGTAGCGCAGGCGTTGCATCCGAAGCTGCAGGTGTTGGTCGTACCCTTTGATGAGCCCAGTCCTGATCCAAATCCTGAGGGGTATCCTGTCCTGACGGTCCATGAGCTGTACCTGCTCGCCTACTGGCATCCCAAGTCCTTGAGGGTCCTTGTCCTCGCCTTTTTCTCAACTGACCCGTGGTCAGGGTTAGTCCTCATTTCCGTCCTAGGTAAATATATAACTGTGGGTGTCCGTCTATCTATACTCTTTCCTCTCCTCTTTTAAATAAAGCATCATTGCCTATGTTATTTTCCCTGTCTTTCCCAAAAGATTTTACATGCAAACTGTTTTATTAGTTATGTTCCATTTTTCCCCTTACCTGTAGGATATTATTGAACTGTTTACTTATTCAGTGTGATTTATTCTTACCCTCCTTTAGAATCTATGCTTTAAATAGTAGATAGAATAAGGTCTGTTTTAAATCTCTGATGAATTCTAGAACTCTGCTAAATAGTATGCTCTTTTCCACTTTACCTGCCTTAGTATAAGCCTGTAAACTGAATAGCATTTTCCCTGTTACCCTTTTCCTTTAGTCTGCTCGCACTCAATGGTGCTCACTCTCATTCATAGTTACATTATAGTCCTGATTCTAGTTATTGTTATTCTATTCTGTGTAAACGTTATTCTCATGGCATATGAAATCTAACTTTTACTATATAATGTCTTGAAATCCCTTCAGGTGTCTGTGGTTATTACAAAAGTATAAATCGTTATTCAAATGTACAAGGTATTCTGGTTAGCCTTATCTCCTACCCCTGCTAGCTCCTGATTCATCGGGAACATAGGTACCTGTGACAAGGATTGGTAAGTCAGGTAAACGGGAAATAATAGTAAAGAAAACACAAGAATTACTGATAGTGATGTGTAAGCTCACCCGATTCACAAGAATACAATGCTAAACGCGTTATGGGCCCAAGTGCGTACAATTTGGTGAAATAAAGAGTCGGGCGACCTATGCGCTCTATCAGTAATTTTCTGGTAGCAGTAGTATGGTTAGGACTAGTTAAGATAGGCAGATATGATATTTTGTGAATAAACCGTGAATCTATAACATGTGCTGCTAAAATTTTATTGCTGCTAAAAATATATATATATTTTTTTAAAACGATCGAAAATATTGCTTTGAAAATGTTATAAAATGTTTTGAAATTATATTTTATGAAATGCTGCTATATTATTGCATGTGATTAACAAATTGTTAGTGATTGTTCTATGTTGTCTGGAATCCCCGGGGAATAGTATAGCAGGTGGTGAGCAGAATCTATCTAGCTGTGAGGTCACTGGCTGCGAGGAAGATTAGTGCATGGTTAGGTAGAACCGGAAGCGCTAATTAGGACCTTCTCTGGGTGAGTAATTGAATAAATGATAGCAACGAGTCCACTAACGAAACTTTAGTTGTGATATTACCTAGTAAGGGTCACACAAGGAAGGAGTAGTAGGTTCATCAGAGCTTGAATGATAGCAAAGAAGTGCCTTGGTGAAACTTTTGACTTAGTATATATCCCGGAAAGAGTGGATGAGTCGAAGAAGTAACAGGTTCTCTAATGCTTGTGTGAAAGGGTAGGCAGAAGGGTCTATCCGTAGGGAATGAAAAGTAGACAGAAGTGGTTTACTTGTAGTGAAAAAAAAAACCTTCTTTCTTTTTAAGACACTCGAGCACAGTGGCGAATGTTATATGTTGTTAACTAAATTGAGCACTTGCACTTTAAGAAAAATTCAAAGTTTCCGTTACCTTGTGAAGGAGGGAGTCGGTCGCAAGGCTGCGCTGACGTCACTCAGTGCCGCGCTGGTATTGGTTGAAACAGCTGGCGTGTAACGAAGCTGGTATTGTAAAGGAGGGGTGAGTGCCGAAGCATGAGACCGCGTCTCGCGAAAAGGCCGCGCACCCATTGGCTGAAAATATTGGCAATCAGAGCGTTGATTGGTTAGTGAAGTTTATAAGACGTGCTGGTATTGGAAGTACATTTATAAACAAAAAGTTTCGCAATCCAAGCTTGAAGACAGCCTGGAGAGGTGTATGTGGTATCCCGAATTCTTACCTTATCCGAAAAATCTAGGTTTTCATAAGGAGCAGATGCTCAGAGGTAGACCTTACAATATGTACGTAAGCAAGAGGAAAATGTCATTTGCCGAAAAGATCAAGAATTATTTCAAGAAAGACAAGCCCGTCAGAACTAGGGAGGGTGTAATCATTCCACTACCTAATACTCCCGCATCATTCATGATGTTTGGTAAAGGGTATCATACTTGCGTGTGGTTGGAAAACTGGGCGAAGTATACTGAGGATGATGGGATCCTAGCTTTTCCTGTAGATGGTTCATTCAATGGTAGAATTTTATTTAATTTGAGGACCCGAATGAATGACTTACATCCCCGACCCAGATTGACTCAATATGAGGCTCTAGAGGAGTGGGAGATTGAGGCTCTAGAGCGAGATAGACCCAGGATGGATAAGGGAGTGAGTAAATGGTATCCGAAATTAAAGCGAGAAACCAAAGAGAAGAAAGTGAAACAGTGGAGACAGAACATGATGGTTGAGGGACTATTTCCAGTGTTTGGGATAGAGGAACCCGCAGGAGGGAAATGTACTGAGAAAACCCGACACCTGATGGCTGCAGGTGAATCAGAAGATGAGTAGCTAGAGGATTTATTTATGAAAAATCCACCACCATATGATGAGGAGTCTAGATCCCTGAGTACCAAAAACCCATTTTTCAGACGTCCAAGAAGTAGAAGGGCCAGTGAGACTTATACAACAGGTATAGGTAGTAGACAAACTAATAAGGACGGATTTTGTAGACCTGATACCACTGTCCCAAATTATAGACCATTCGGTGATGAAAGACCAGTTATGACAGTCCCAACTGCCCCGAGTCTGTATCCACCTTTAGTTCCGCAAGTATTACATGACCCATCCATTGAAAGGGTTTTGCACGAACAGGAAAAGGAAGCATTAATCAACCAGCGAAATGCACTCATTCAGACAATAGCACAGATAAATCCCAGTCCTGAAGCCCTGACAATTCCAGTAACTATTGGTCCCGTTGTTCCTCTTTATGGGGATAGACAGGCTAATCCGAGAACTCCAGTCATTTCCCCTGCTGTAGCGCAGCCCAGGAAGGAGCCTCTCATCGTTGATGATCAGGCAAGTGAATGTGAATCTGTAATTTTCCTAATGGATCTGCCCATAAGGGAACCAGAAAGCAGTATACCACGGACAAGACCTCAGACTAGGACAAAGGAAGTCTTGATTGAAACAGCTTCAGGTACCAGGAACGCTACAGTAGTGACTCCAGAGGAACTAGATCGATGGACCCGAAAATTAGAAAAGGAAACTCCACAGCCCAAACCATTAGATATTTACAAGCTAAGAATAGAAATAGAAGAACTAATGGATGGGAATGTGGGACTAGATCGGTTGAATACCTTTGATGAAGATGAACTTTTGTTCATCTGTAAGAGCCTGACTAAGAATACCAGAGTGTTTCATGAGAAACTAATGGACACAGCTGCTAATATGGGAGTAGACATCAGTAAATCTAAGTTGTTACAGAAGCCCTACAGAGCAGAATTTTCAGACAAAGACTTAGAACACATGAATGTGTCTGGGAGAAAGGTACAGATAAGGGAATTGTTAAACCTGTTACAAAAATGGGGAGATTTAGACAGATGGAAAGCCAGGTGGGCAAAGAAAAAGGAAGACAGTAGATCCAAGCAAACATCCTCTGAATATGCCCTAAGGGAAGTTGATAAAGCAGAGACTTTGTGCCCTATGAGAGAAGTGCCAGGAGGGAATTATGTACATGTTCCATGGTCCCGACAAGACATAGTATCTTTCACAAATGATTTCCCAAACTTAAGAGAAAAACCTGTGGAGTGGTACCGACAGGTCGAGAGGTTGGTTAAAGTCCAAAAATGCCTCCTGAAAGACCTGGATGGGTTCTTTGACATAGTAGTTCCCGTAGATCTGTGGACAGACTGTAAAACTGCTGTTGATTGGCCCAGTGAAGAATATCCCAGAGACCCTAGAACCGGAGCACCATCTCCAGACGTAATGAGACAGTATGAGAAAGTAATACTGCATTTGAAAGGGAAAGTGCCAGCTAAAGAAACTGATTGGACCCGTATAGATAGAACTACCCAAAATCGTGATGAGACTGTGCATTCCTATTATGAGCGACTGTTGCAGGTGTTCAAGACCTACGGTGGAATCGAAACATTGAAATGAAGGATATGACTCATTTCATTTACCGATTTGTGCTGGGATTGAGGCCTGAAATCTCACAGTGGATTAGAGACAATAAAATCTGTTGGCAGGGAAAACCCATAGATGAGGTCCTGAAGTACGCCAAGTACTGCGAGGACGAGATGGAAAATAAGCGAAAGGCCCTAAAGGAGAAGGTGATGTGGGCTCAAGTGAAATTGGCGGAACAACAAGAAAAGCAGTTAAGTAAAATAAATAATAACACCCGAATACAGGTACTGGGGGAGGAGGGAAACCCTGAACTAAAATGAGTCGAGAGGAGGCTATGAAAAAGTTTCCCTGTCACGGGTGCGGTCAGATAGGGCACTGGAGAGACGAGTGTCCAATGTTGCAGCATGGTAACCTGAAAAATAATGATCTAAATCCACAGGTGCAGAATGAGGGGCCACGAAAATCCCAGCAACAGGTAAAACAGAATCAGTTGCCTTGTGCTCCTAGGCAAAATTTTAGGCACAAGGCTCAGCAGAATGAAGAGGTCGAGGTATGGGAAGGAAGGGAGGATAGAAATGCAGCAACCTCGCAATTCCTGTTGAATGATACATTCCTCTGTGATGAACCATACTGACGGGGCCTGAGGGGGGAGGACGAGGAGTGCGTGCTTGGCGCCTCCTTACCGGTAGACCAGACAGGGCCATACATTGAAGTAAAGGTTGAAGGAAATGACGTCACCTTTCTGTTGGACACTGGTGCTACCCGTTCTACTGTGAGAACAGCAGACGTTCCTAACCTACCCCTCTCGGGAGAACCTATCCAAGTAGTGGGCGTGTCAAACCAGATAATTAGAACTCCTGTAACTGAACCAATGGAGATTTCTATAGGGAACTTTAAAGAGATGCACAGATTTGTCGTCTGTGACTCCAGTCCTGTGAATTTGCTGGGACGTGATTTGCTGTGCAAAATGAACTGTACCATCTTTTGCACACCAAAAGGCGTTGAAATTCAGACCCCAGATGAAGATGGACTTTACAAATTAATGTTACAAAGGCCTGACTCAGAAATAAAGAAACTGACAATACAGGACTTACCTGAAGAACTCCAACAGAAAGTGATACCAGAGGTGTGGGATTTCACTGGGAGAGATGTGGGATTAATGGCAAATGTAAACCCAGTTAAAATAGCCATTAAGTCAAATGCAGTTTACCCAAATATCAAACAGTATAAAATGAATGCAGAAGTGAAAGCCGGAGTTGCTATTGAAGTAAAAAGATTGCTAGAAGCTAACATTATACTGGAAGTAATGAGCAGTCCTTGTAATTCACCCATAATTGGAATTAAAAAGCCTAGTGGAAAGTACAGGGTACAAAAGAGGCGGTAACTGTTAAGATTAGAGCGCACAGCAGGTAAAGGAATGTCACAAAATTGATTATCTAAAGTGATGCTCAAAATGACTGCAAGTCGGTTACCACGACAGGAAATATGCTATAAATAGCTCAGACAAATTATACTATTCCATCGAGCACTCAAAAAGTCCAATAGAAATCTTTTTCAAGTAATGCAGTAGTTATTTAATCTTTGAAGTTTCAATTCTTTTCTTCATTGAAATACATTCTTCAACATAGTCTCCAAACTGTGCTGTCAACACGTGTTTCGTCTAGTCTGATTCGACTAATGACTTCCTCAGGGCTGCAACCCAAAACAAAGTATAATCGCTATTATAACACTATATCATAGTTCGATATATCACACTAGTCACTTAAAACCATAGTCAACAGGGAAACATCCCAAAGCCAAACTGGTGTTTGAAAAGGAGTATATAATATAGTAAAGTTCTCACCACCAAGTGAAAGCTAGAAATCTCCACAGTGGTCTTTAGATTACCTCAGTGTGAATTATATTAAAAAAGGATTTTATTTATTTGGTGTTACCTCTTTTATTATATTTCATAAAAGAGAGTGTAGTGTAACAAAGAGTAAGTATCAAAAACACGGAGATCGACCATGTTAGAGGGCGTCATACCTATATGCCTCCTCGCTGAGCCAAACTTATCCAGTGTCGTCCTTAAGTCTCAGTATTTCAATCTACAAAGTTATATAATATTCAAAGTCATTGTGTGTTTATTTAACCTTTCAGTAATTAAAATAAGAGGGTTCACAATCATGTGCTCAGTCCGCTGTCTTACCTTAATATCGTAGTTGTTTACCCATATTAAGGGCTATTATTTTCGGGTGATCGTATCCGTCACCTGAAATAATCACAAGATCCTAGTATTAGGTTAAGGATTTACAAGATATGATGGATTTCATATCCTAAGTTTCTGTCTAGATTAGGCTCTATGTCCGTTCTCACCTAGTACAGGTATCTCCTCGCTTCGGATCGCGTCTCGTCGTGTCGGCGTCCTAGTATAGCGCCATCTTGCTATTCTTATTTATACTTGTTTGTTATCAGGATGCGCCATGTTAGTAAAACTGATTAATTAAAGCTCATGTAAATGCTCGAGCGTAACATTTAAATAACAAGTGAAAAACAAGTTATATATATTTCAGTATACTCGTCTCATAATGCGATGTATTTCAGATTACGTGTATCGGTCTAATGTTCATTGGAGTCGTCAAACTGGGGTTCGCGTGACTATCAAATAAATTGCCCATATTACCTTACGATAGATATTTTATCTATTTTAATTATTTATCGAGTAATCTCGTTTAACTTAGACTAATTGGAATTTTAATCCCAGGTAGAGCGAACATGCATCAGAAAAGCCGTCCGCCATCTTGGAACAGTCAATCTATACGATCGTTCCTGCCAAATTAGATCCTAATTTCTTAGAATTAACAATGTATACAGCTTACCACCATGAATCTTAATATCAGTGTACCACACTCAGATCCGGGGGTTACCTGCTCTCACTACAATATTTGAGTAGTATCGAAATAAGTGTTACTAACTATGGGCATCTTGATACCGTCTTAATAAAATCAAAGTTCGAGGTGAATATTGAAGATTGTCACTACGTAATGGTTGGCGCTACGTTGAGGCACATAAATAGTCTGCTCCTCGTCATCGTCAAGAGTTAAGTTGACAAGTAGAGTACTTGCAAGAATATAGGCGGGTTAGGTTGGGAAACGGAGAGCAAAGTAGTGAAATCTACATATTTACTATTTACATCTTATACTTATGAATGGCTCTTATTAAATTAATACAATATTAGGCCATCATTGAATTGTTATACAACAACAAAAGATTCATTATAATTATATGAATGAACATTTGTTCTATGAAAACAATACACAAGTAACAATTCATAATAGCAAACATTACAGATCAATGCGTATCTTTTACACGAGTTCAAGTGAAGGAAGCCATCTCATAAGATATTTACATTCACTCATTTTCTAGGAAAAATTCATACTCATTATCGACATTAAGTCCCTTCTCTACAGCCTTAAGTTTTATTAACCATGTCACTTCCTTTCTCCTAAGTGTTAAAATCCTATTCCCACCTCTGGGTTCAGGATCTACACGATCAATACCATGATAGCTGAATGTGTGTTTCACACTCTCATGTGAATTCCTATTCAGGTGTGCAGCTGTGGGATAGCGCGTATCACCTTGCTTAATAGCTCTAAAATGTTCAGCCATCCTGTCTTTTAGTCTCTTCTTGGTGCTTCCAACATATATCATTCCACAGCTACATAAAATGATATAAACAACATAGGTCGTGTCGCAGTTTATGAATTTGTCAATGACATATTCTCCTGTATCATTGTAGTTGAATGTAACTACCTTTTTCTTGGCCCATCTGCATGAAGAGCATTTACCACACTTGTGGAAACCCCTAGATCCAGAGAGCCAATCTCTGTTAACATGTTTCTTGGGGTAGCTAGGACTCAGTATGTTAGATAGAGTCAAACCCTTCCTGTATGTAACAGAGGGGTATTTGTTAATGAATGGTGTAAGATCTTGGTCTAGCATCAAAAGATGCCAATGTCTTTTGAGGATAGAATACAGTTTGGGACTCTCTGTGCTATAGTGAGTAATCATTCTCACCATAGTTACAGTATCCTTCTTAGTGTTTTTAGGTTTCACTCTTAAGGTATCTTTACGTTTAAGTTTGTGTGCTCTGGTTACAGCCTTATCAATCACTTGTTTATCATAGCCTCTTCTAGCAAAACGACATGAAATGTCTTTAATGTTAGTTTTAAAGTCATGTTCTAAGGAACAGTTTCGCCTAGCTCTCACCATCTCTCCGTAGGGTACTGCTTTTATTTGATTACTAGGGTGACAGCTTTTGGCATGAAGAACTGCATTGCAGCTCGTTGGTTTCCTATACATTCGACTTTTTAGATGGCCTTCCTCAACAAATAACTCAATATCTAAAAAGGTTATTTTCTCAAGGTCATATTGAGTTGTAAATTTAAGATTGAAGGTATTCTCATTGAGATAGTCAAAAAATCCTTTTAGTTGTTCTACTGTCCCTGTCCAGATTAGGAGACAGTCGTCGATGAAACGACCCCAGTAATGAATATACTGGATCCATTCTCTGTTAGCGATCCCCCAGATTCGCTCCGCCTCGAACCACCCCATAAAGAGGTTAGCGAAAGACGGAGCAAATCTGGCTCCCATCGCTGTCCCGAGCTTTTGTCGGTACCAGTTACCATCAAATAGAAAAACATTATTTTTAGGGACTAGTTCAGTCATCTGTAATAACATTTGTGAATGATCATAAAGTTCAGCTGCTCGCTTACTCAAGAAAAAATCAAGTGCTTTAATACCCAAGTCGTGTTCTATATTCGAATATAGAGATACTACATCAAGGGTAGCTAGTATCATTCCATTATTCCATGACATATCATCCAGTATATTCAAAATGTACTTAGTATCTTCAACAAATGATGGTAAATTATATACAAATTCCCTTAAGAAAGTGTCTATATATTCTGAAAGGTGTTCAGTTGGGCCACCTATGCCTGAAACTATAGGCCTCCCGGGAGGTCTGTCTCGGCATTTATGGACCTTTGGTAAGGTATAAAGACAAGGTGATTTTGGATGGGTGGTCAAAAGATAGAGGTATTCTTCTCGATCTAATAGTGATAAATCATACCATTCTTTAACTCTCTTGTTAACGGTCTCCATAACTGCTTTCATGGGGTTATTGTCCAGTCTCACATAGTATTGTTTGTTATTTAGCTGAGATAGGACTTCATTATTATAATCTGTGGTATTCTGAATTACTAGATTACCTCCTTTATCTGCCCTCCGTATTTGTATGTCTTTATTATTCATCAGATCTCTAAGGGCTTTCCTTTCTCCAAGTGATAAATTATCCTCTCTTGGGTTCAGATGTCTCTGCTGTTGGTAGTTTAGCTCCTTGTCAATGTCAGTGCTCACTGCTTTAAAGAATACATCTATCGTGTTACCTTTTGCTAGTTGGGGAGTCCATTTAGATCGTAGTTTTAGACCACTATCTTGTGACTGATATCGTTCAACATCTAATTCTTCCATAAGTCTAGATAAAGTCACTGGATCATCTTCATTCTCTGTTAAGGATAGTAAGAGCTGAGTTTCTTTAAGTTCTTGTATCGTAAGATTACTCAGCCCTCTAGATCTAGGTGTTGCCTTCTTCTCTGGTATATTAGCAAAGAATTTCTTTATCTTAAGAAGTCTCGTAAATTTAAAAAGATCTATTTTAGTCATCACCCAGTCTTGTCTCCTAGCTGGACAGAATCCTAAACCTTTCTGAAGAACACATATCATATCATTTGTGAGTGGAAAATCTGATAGATTAATAACCTCTATGTCACTTACTTCACCCTCATCTCTTACGGTTGTGGCTTCCAAGACCTCAGACTCATTCTTATCCTTGATCCTGGATCTCCCATTTCCTCTCCTGTCTCTCCTGGTCCTCTTGCAGTAGTGTTGCGATTTCTCCCTGTTTCTCGATTCCCCTTCCGTAAACGTTGAACTTCCTCTAAAAAATTATTCTCAGGTGTTGGAACATTCACTGTAGTTGTTGGTATTTCATCATTATCATCACTAGATATATTACTTGATGATGCATCTGTCTCACTAAGGGGTCTTGCGCTGTCTGTCTGTCTTGAATTAGATGGTTTGTTCATTAAATGATCATATTTTTTGGCATATGTATATATTCTACCTGATCTATAATCATTCTCATCTCGCTTGATTTTACGAGCCTTTCTCTTCTTAATATCCAGTTGTAATTCGTTAAGGATTTCATCCATTATGGTATAGTTCTTAATTGTCGCTTCAGGAAGGTTCATTTGCTTAATCTCATCTTCTACTTTCTGGATTTCAATCAGTAATTTTGCCATCTTCCTGTCAGCATTGTCAATCAGTATATTCATGAGATTGCGTGAACTATCATTAAGTTCCTTTTCCCAGGTCTTGTACAATTCTGGTTCTAGATCTTCATATGCTGGTATTATTTGTGAACGTAATCCCCTGGGTATCCTATTCAATGCTATATATTGTTTTAGTGTGGCAGCGTCCCACCACTTATTGAGTTCTTGTCTTTTAAGTGATTCAAGCTTTCTAAACTTGGCACTAAGCCCTTCCGGTCTTGCACTAGCAGGTGGTCTAACTGCATATCCTATAGATCCACCCGCCCTTAGGTTTTTGAATAGTTCCTCTGCTTCTTTCTCTCTATTCATGTTCCCTTTGCGGCTGCTCTATTTAACAAATTGGACACAAAAGAGGCGGTAACTGTTAAGACTAGAGCGCACAGCAGGTAAAGGAATGTCACAAAATTGATTATCTAAAGTGGTGCTCAAAATGAATGCAAGTCGGTTACCACGACAGGAAATATGCTATAAATAGCTCAGACAAATTATACTATTCCATCCAGCACTCAAAAAGTCCAATAGAAATCTTTTTCAAGTAATGCAGTAGTTATTTAATCTTTGAAGTTTCAATTCTTTTCTTCATTGAAATACATTCTTCAACATAGTCTCCAAACTGAGCAGCCAACACGTGTTTCGTCTAGTCTGATTCGACTAATGACTTCCTCAGGGCTGCAACCCAAAACAAAGTATAATCGCTATTATAACACTATATCATAGTTCGATATATCACACTAGTCACTTAAAACCATAGTCAACAGGGAAACATCCCAAAGCCAAACTGGTGTTTGAAAAGGAGTATATAATATAGTAAAGTTCTCACCACCAAGTGAAAGCTAGAAATCTCCACAGTGGTCTTTAGATTACCTCAGTGTGAATTATATTAAAAAAGGATTTTATTTATTTGGTGTTACCTCTTTTATTATATTTCATAAAAGAGAGTGTAGTGTAACAAAGAGTAAGTATCAAAAACACGGAGATCGACCATGTTAGAGGGCGTCATACCTATATGCCTCCTCGCTGAGCCAAACTTATCCAGTGTCGTCCTTAAGTCTCAGTATTTCAATCTACAAAGTTATATAATATTCAAAGTCATTGTGTGTTTATTTAACCTTTCAGTAATTAAAAAAGGAGGGTCCACAATCATGTGCCCAGTCCGCTGTCTTACCTTAATATCGTAGTTGTTTACCCATATTAAGGGCTATTATTTTCGGGTGATCGTATCCGTCACCTGAAATAATCACAAGATCCTAGTATTAGGTTAAGGATTTACAAGATATGATGGATTTCATATCCTAAGTTTCTGTCTAGATTAGGCTCTATGTCCGTTCTCACCTAGTACAGGTATCTCCTCGCTTCGGATCGCGTCTCGTCGTGTCGGCGTCCTAGTATAGCGCCATCTTGCTATTCTTATTTATACTTGTTTGTTATCAGGATGCGCCATGTTAGTAAAACTTATTAATTAAAGCTCATGTAAATGCTCGAGCGTAACATTTAAATAACAAGTGAAAAACAAGTTATATATATTTCATTATACTCGTCTCATAATGCGATGTATTTCAGATTACGTGTATCGGTCTAATGTTCATTGGAGTCGTCAAACTGGGGTTCGCGTGACTATCAAATAAATTGCCCATATTACCTTACGATAGATATTTTATCTATTTTAATTATTTATCGAGTAATCTCGTTTAACTTAGACTAATTGGAATTTTAATCCCAGGTAGAGCGAACATGCATCAGAAAAGCCGTCTGCCATCTTGGAACAGTCAATCTATACGATCGTTCCTGCCAAATTAGATCCTAATTTGTTAGAATTAACAATGTATACAGCTTACCACCATGAATCTTAATATCAGTGTACCACACTCAGATCCGGGGGTTACCTGCTCTCACTACAATATTTGAGTAGTATCGAAAATGTGTTACTAACTACGGGCATCTTGATACCGTCTTAATAAAATCAAAGTTCGAGGTGAATATTGAAGATGGTCACTACGTAATGGTTGGTGCTACGTTGAGGCACACAAATAGTCTGCTCCTCGTCATCGTCAAGAGTTAAGTTGACAAGTAGAGTACTTGCAAGAATATAGGCGGGTTAGGTTGGGAAACGGAGAGCAAAGTAGTGAAATCTACATATTTACTATTTACATCTTATACATATGAATGGCTCTTATTAAATTAATACAATATTAGGCCATCATTGAATTGTTATACAACAACAAAAGATTCATTATAATTATATGAATGAACATTTGTTCTAAGAAAACAATACACAAGTAACAATTCATAATAGCAAACATTACAGATCAATGCGTATCTTTTACACGAGTTCAACTCCTTTTCAAACACCAGTTTGGCTTTGGGATGTTTCCCTGTTGACTATGGTTTTAAGTGACTAGTGTGATATATCGAACTATGATATAGTGTTATAATAGGGATTATACTTTGTTTTGGGTTGCAGCCCTGAGGAAGTCATTAGTCGAATCAGACTAGACGAAACACGTGTTGGCTGCACAGTTTGGAGACTATGTTGAAGAATGTATTTCAATGAAGAAAAGAATTGAAACTTCAAAGATTAAATAACTACTGCATTACTTGAAAAAGATTTCTATTGGACTTTTTGAGTGCCCGATGGAATAGTATAATTTGTCTGAGCTATTTATAGCATATTTCCTGTCGTGGTACCCGACTTGCATTCATTTTGAGCACCACTTTAGATAATCAATTTTGTGACATTCCTTTACCTGCTGTGCGCTCTAATCTTAACAGTTACCGCCTCTTTTGTGTCCAATTTGTTAAATAGAGCAGCCGCAAAGGGAACATGAATAGAGAGAAAGAAGCAGGGGAACTATTCAAAAACCTAAGGGCGGGTGGATCTATAGGATCTGCAGTTAGACCACCTGCTAGTGCAAGACCGGAAGGGCTTAGTGCCAAGTTTAGAAAGCTTGAATCACTTAAAAGACAAGAACTCAATAAGTGGTGGGACACTGCCACACTAAAACAATATATAGCATTGAATAGGATACCCAGGGGATTACGTTCACAAATAATACCAGCATATGAAGATCTAGAACCAGAATTGTACAAGACCTGGGAAAAGGAACTTAATGATAGTTCACGCAATCTCATGAATATACTGATTGACAATGCTGACAGGAAGATGGAAAAATTACTGATTGAAATCCAGAAAGTAGAAGATGAGATTAAGCAAATGAACCTTCCTGAAGCGACAATTAAGAACTATACCATAATGGATGAAATCCTTAACGAATTACAACTGGATATTAAGAAGAGAAAGGCTCGTAAAATCAAGCGAGATGAGAATGATTATAGATCAGGTAGAATATATATATATGCCAAAAAATATGATCATTTAATGAACAAACCATCTAATTCAAGACAGACAGGCAGCGCAAGACCCCTTAGTGAGACAGATGCATCGTCAAGTAATATATCTAGTGATGATAATGATGAAATACCAACAACTACAGTGAATGTTCCAACACCTGAGAATAATTTTTTAGAGGAAGTTCAACGTTTACGGAAGGGGAATCGAGAAACAGGGAGAAATCGCAACACTACTGCAAGAGGACCAGGAGAGGCAGGAGAGGAAATGGGAGATCCAGGATCAAGGATAAGAATGAGTCTGAGGTCTTGGAAGCCACAACCGTAAGAGATGAGGGTGAAGTAAGGGACATAGAGGTTATTAATCTATCAGATTTTCCACTCACAAATGATATGATATGTGTTTTTCAGAAAGGTTTAGGATTCTGTCCAGCTAGGAGACAAGACTGGGTGATGACTAAAATAGATCTTTTTAAATTTACGAGATTTCTTAAGATAAAGAAATTCTTTGCTAATATACCAGAGAAGAAGGCAACACCTAGATCTAGAGGGCTGAGTAATCTTACGATACAAGAACTTAAAGAAACTCAGCTCTTACTATCCTTAACAGAGAATGAAGATGATCCAGTGACTTTATCTAGACTTATGGAAGAATTAGATGTTGAACGATATCAGTCACAAGATAGTGGTCTAAAACTACGATCTAAATGGACTCCCCCACTAGCAAAAGGTAACACGATAGATGTATTCTTTAAAGCAGTGAGCACTGACATTGACAAGGAGCTAAACTACCAACAGGAGAGACATCTGAACCAAGAGAGGATAATTTATCACTTGGAGAAAGGAAAGCCCTTAGAGATCTGATGAATAATAAAGACATGCAAATACGGAAGGCAGATAAAGGAGGTAATCTAGTAATTCAGAATACCACAGATTATAATAATGAAGTCCTATCTCAGCTAAATAACAAACAATACTATGTGAGACTGGACAATAACCCCATGAAAGCAGTTATGGAGACCGTTAACAAGAGAGTTAAAGAATGGTATGATTTATCACTATTAGATCAAGATGAATACCTCTATCTTTTGACCACCCATCCAAAATCACCTTGTCTTTATACCTTACCAAAGGTCCATAAATGCCGAGACAGACCTCCCAGGAGGCCTATAGTTTCAGGCATAGGTGGCCCAACTGAACACCTTTCAGAATATATAGACACTTTCTTAAGGGAATTTGTATATAATTTACCATCATTTGTTGAAGATACTAAGTACATTTTGAATATACTGGATGATATGTCATAGGATAATGGAATGATACTAGCTACCCTTGATGTAGTATCTCTATATTCGAATATAGAACACGACTTGGGTATTAAAGCACTTGATTTTTTCTTGAGTAAGCGAGCAGCTGAACTTTATGATCATTCACAAATGTTATTACAGATGACTGAACTAGTCCTTAAAAATAATGTTTTTCTATTTGATGGTAACTGGTACCGACAAAAGCTCGGGACAGCGATGGGAGCCAGATTTGCTCCGTCTTTCGCTAACCTCTTTATGGGGTGGTTCGAGGCGGAGCGAATCTGGGGGATCGCTAACAGAGAATGGATCCAGTATATTCATTACTGGGGTCGTTTCATCGACGACTGTCTCCTAATCTGGACAGGGACAGTAGAACAACTAAAAGGATTTTTTGACTATCTCAATGAGAATACCTTCAATCTTAAATTTACAACTCAATATGACCTTGAGAAAATAACCTTTTTAGATATTGAGTTATTTGTTGAGGAAGGCCATCTAAAAAGTCGAATGTATAGGAAACCAACGAGCTGCAATGCAGTTCTTCATGCCAAAAGCTGTCACCCTAGTAATCAAATAAAAGCAATACCCTACGGAGAGATGGTGAGAGCTAGGCGAAACTGTTCCTTAGAACATGACTTTAAAACTAACATTAAAGACATTTCATGTCGTTTTGCTAGAAGAGGCTATGATAAACAAGTGATTGATAAGGCTGTAACCAGAGCACACAAACTTAAACGTAAAGATACCTTAAGAGTGAAACCTAAAAACACTAAGAAGGATACTGTAACTATGGTGAGAATGATTACTCACTATAGCACAGAGAGTCCCAAACTGTATTCTATCCTCAAAAGACATTGGCATCTTTTGATGCTAGACCAAGATCTTACACCATTCATTAACAAATACCCCTCTCTTACATACAGGAAGGGTTTGACTCTATCTAACATACTGAGTCCTAGCTACCCCAAGAAGCATGTTAACAGAGATTGGCTCTCTGGATCTAGGGGTTTCCACAAGTGTGGTAAATGCTCTTCATGCAGATGGGCCAAGAAAAAGGTAGTTACATTCAACTACAATGATACAGGAGAATATGCCATTGACAAATTCATAAACTGCGACACGACCTATGTTGTTTATATCATTTTATGTAGCTGTGGAATGATATATGTTGGAAGCACCAAGAGAAGACTAAAAGACAGGATGGCTGAACATTTTAGAGCAATTAAGCAAGGTGATACGCGCTATCCCACAGCTGCACACCTGATTAGGAATTCACATGAGAGTGTGAAACTGTCATGGACAGGCAGCAGCGCAGGCTCACACACGCCACTAACCTTTTTGCAGGGTGTCCGGCAGAAACGACTTCGGATGCTAAGCTCTCCTCCCCCAGCCAACCACGAAACCCACAGTGGAAGCAAAACTCACTGTGCGCCCTCGTACATAGCCGGGAAAGGGGAAGTGGATAAAATAATAAATGGGTAGCGATGATTCGTTGGGATCCCCCGGGAGTCTGGTCACCAAGATGCGGAAGACAGCAAGGAAGGGCCCATCGGAATCATACACAACCCAGGCCGTGAAAGCCCCACAGCAATCCTGCTTGACCAATAATAGTTCTGCCAAGTGTTCAGGACTGCAACAGGCAGTAGTCGCAATGAAAGGAAATAATCGCGGTTGTTAAGAAGCACAAACCGCCCTCCGAGGTTTGCCACGAAATGAAGACAAGAAACCAGATAAACGAACTTCACAGGAAATATGTCTCTGTCTCTATGGCAATATTTTCCGTGGAATCAAAAACAAAAGCAACTTGGAACTACATCTCCCAGAATCCTTCTCCTGGGGAGATCAAACACGGAATATCAGCGCAGCGCGTCTTCCAGCAGAACGCTCCCTGATAAATGAATTACAAAACAAACGAAATGTCCCAGAACCGCCCTAATCTAACTAACTAGGGATGAAAAGATCACGAAGGAAGAAAACGAAAGCGAGCCCGCTTTCGTTACATGAGTACTTAGCCACAGAGCGTTGTCATCAGCCAACCGCTGGGGGAATCACAGGTTTTTCTCCTGGAAACTTCTTTCTTCTCGCTGGGATCCGGCGGGGAAACACCTTCCGCCACTCCGATCGACTCTAGAATCACATTGACAAGCACCGTCCGTGAGGATGGGAGGTGCTAATATGCCTTTGGTCTCGTGGCTCTTCCTGCTTGCCCCTTGGAATGCTGGTCACTGTAGTTCGCTCTACTCCTCCTACACACATCCCCGCAGGCATACCATCTCCTAGATCTTGAAAGTAGAATCATTCCTCGTCCCCCGGGCACCACAATCGCTACAGAACCCCCTCTCAAGGACTGCCGACTCGGCGGTCGACCCGGCTTACCCGGATGTAGGGCATGGAAACGGTCAACTAGCTCTGGACAGTGCAGATTCCCCAGAGGTTCCCAGGACCGGCCTTCAGGGCCATAACCTTTCCACTCCACCAAGTACTGGATTCTGCCCCTCACCATACTGGAATCTAGAATGGATTGCACCTCAAATTCCTCCTGACGATCCACATCAATCGGAAGTGGAGCTACCGGTAATCTCATAGTGGGAGGGCAAGGAACCAGGAGGGAGACATGGAACACTGGATGTATCTTCCAACCCACCGGGAGCAGGAGTTTCACAGCAACAGGGTTAATCACTTCTACTATACTGTAGGGTCCTACATATTTAGGTGTCAGTTTAGTATGCCCTTTAATGTGGAGATTCTTGGTGGAGAGCCACACCTTGTCTCCCACTCCATACGATGGTTCTACTCTCCTTTTCCTGTCAGCGAAGCGTTTCTGCGCGAACTGTGCATCGGCCAGGTTGTTACGTGCATCCAACAACACCGCTCTTAGATGTGCGTGGTGTTCGTGGATGCTAGGAACAGGGGAATGAACAGGCCACTCAAAGGGAAGTATGTTTGGATGATACCCATGGAGGCAAAAAAATGGTGAACAACCCAGTGTTGAGTGCACAGCATTATTATATGCGAATTCGGCCATCCAGAGTAACACAGTCCATTCCATATCATTCCTCAACGAGAAACAACGAAGATATTGCTCCAGGGTTTGGTTCAGGCGTTCTGTCTTGCCATCCGTCTGAGGGTGGTAGCTAGAGGACAGATGGGCATCAATGTTCAAGGTGGTACATAATGCCTTCCAGAACCGGGAAGTGAACTGAGAACCCCTGTCGGTGATCAATACACAAGGAAGACCGTGAGCCCTGACGATATGTTGAAGAAACACTTCTGCCAATTCCACTGACGTGGGTACATCCTTCAGAGGTATGAAATGGCCCATCTTCGTCAAGTGATCGACGACAACCAATATCACTGTCATTCCATTACACGGGGGCATCTCAACGATAAAATCCATGGAGAGAGTGTGCCAAGGTTGGGGAGGTATGGGCAAAGGTCTCAGCAGACCCACCGGGCGAGCATGCACAGCTTTTCCTTGCGTACAGATGGCACAATTCCTCACATAAGACCGGACTTCTTCTCTTAGCTGGGGCCACCAGAAGGAACGTTCCACGATGGCAATGGTTTTGTACATTCCCATATGACCTCCCAGGACCGAATCATGAGACCAAACCAATACTCGTTGCCGTAGGGCTTCAGTGGGAATGAATAATGCAGTATCCTGATAGGCGAGATCATCCTTTATAGTGCGATGCTCCGGATCTTCTTGTATCCATTCAGGTATGTTCATATCTGCAAGGGCTATTTTCACGTCTTCAAGAAAGTTGCTTGATGACAGGAGAGCTACAGCCCCTACTCTGGCAGTTGTTTCCTGAAGGATCAAAGGTGTTTCTACCTCTTCGGTCTTTCTCTGTTCGCCATCCTCCAAACGTGATAGAGCATCTGCCTTCCCATTTTGGGGTCCAGGTTTGTATTTGATTATGAAGTCATAGTCGGAGAAGAAAAGAGACCACCGTAATTGTCGGGGAGTGAGGGCCTTCGCTGTCTTCAAAAATAGCAAATTCCGGTGATCCGTGTAGATCTCCACTGTATGGACCGCTCCTAGTAGATAGTGACGCCATTCCTCACATGCCCTTTTGATGGCTAAGAGTTCTTTATCCGTTATGGCATAATTCACCTCACAGGGCGTGAGCTTCTTGGAGAAGAAGGCAACAGGATGTACTTGACCTGTACTAGGGTGTCTTTGGGAAAGCACTCCTCCCACAGCATATTGTGACGCGTCGGTCTCCAGGATAAATGGCAATTGCGGGTCAGGGTGACGAAGAATGGGAGCTTGAGTAAACTGCTTCTTCAGGTATTGAAATGATGTATCAGCCTCCTTACTCCACACAAAAGGCATATTTTTCCTTAACAAACAAGAAATCGGATGAATGATTTTGGAGAAATCCTTGATAAACCTACGATAGTAGTTTGCAAAATCGAGAAAGCTTTGTACAGCTTTCACAGTTTTCGGTGTAGTTCATGTGAGTATCGCTTCCACTTTGTTCGAGTCCATTTGAAAACCCTTCTCGTTAATGATGTACCCAAGGAAAGACACTTCCTGGACGTGGAATAAGCATTTCTCCAACTTGGCGTATAGAGAGTTTCGTTGTAAACGGTCCAGCACGGACTTCACATGTCCAACATGTTCCGAAAGAGTGGAGGAGTACACCAGGATGTCATCAATGTAGACTATGCAATAGGTCTCCAGACATCCCCGCAGAACCTCATCCATAAAAAACTGAAATGCTGCGGGGGCATTGCACAGCCCAAAGGGCATTACCCTATATTCGAACAGGCCCAGCTTCGTTCGAAACGCAGTCTTCCACTCATCCCCTTTTTTGACACGCACCAGATGATAGGCTCCGCGTAGATCGAGTTTGGTGAAGTACCTGGCTCCTTTAAGTTGGTCCATGAGCACTGGTATCAAGGGGAGAGGGTACCGGTTTTTGATGGTCACACGGTTAATGGCTCGATAGTCTATACAGGGTCTTAATTCGGCGCAATCCTTCTTGGGTATGAAAAACATAGGGGATGAGGCGGGAGATGATGAGTGTCTGATGAATCCTGATGCTAAATTCTCTTCAATGTATGTCTTCAGATATTCTGTCTCCTTCTCGGTCATGGCATAGACCCTGCTACAGGGAATATCTGCTCCTGGTATGAGATCGATTCTGCAGTCGTATACCCTGTGTGGAGGCAAATGAGTAGCCTGTTGTTTGTCAAACACAGGGGAGAACGACTGATACTCCGAGGGGAGTATGGTGGCACAACAATATTGCTCTGGAGAACATGAAGCCGCCAGACAGAGAGAAGACGAGAGTTCTGGAATGCAGGGAACAGCAGAAACCTGAGTACAATGCTCCTGACAGTATGCGGATGACAAGGTGATAGTGCGCGCTGCCCAACAGACCTTTGGATCGTGAAGAGTTAACCAGGGCATTCCCAAGATGAGCCGGAATTGGGGTGCATCAATGAGATCAAACTGGATATATTCCTGATGATCTTTTCCAGTTTGCATTAGCATGGGACAGGTTAAGACCGTACCATCCACTGCTTTCACCAACTCCGGTTTTTCTTTTTTCTCACAAGCAATCCCGATCTTCAGGGCGAATTCCTGATCAATGTAGTTTCCGGTGGCTCCTGAATCTACTAAGGCGTCAATATTCAATGATTTCTGAGGGGTGACCCAGAGTATGATTTGAAGGTTCATATGCGCCACTGCAGGATGCAAGGTATTTGCAAGACAGGGGGAGATCATTTGCGGCAAACAACCCAAGACAGAGATCTCTTCCTGGTTTGGGTTCTTCAGTTTTCCGTCGGTTGATCGGACTCTACTAGGGCTTGCACCCTTGGAACGGGGTTTCTGGCTGGGACTGTATTCCTGGCTCTACAGTCCTTAATGAAGTGGCCTCCTTTTCCACAATAAAGACATTGCTTCAAACGACGTCTTTTCTCCTTCTCTTCCTGTGTCAGTGGTCCACGGATACCACCGATTTGCATGGGTTCAGGGCCTTCGGAGGGTTTAGCACGTTCTTCAATAGGACCCCTAAAGCGAGGGTAGAAAGGGCGAGTGTCTCCTCTTGATCTATCCCCTCTCCTCTCTAGGAGCCTGTGATCCAATTGGACTGTTAAATCGATGAACTCTTCACAGGTATCGGGCAACTGTACCACTTGTGCAAGGACGTCCTTTAATTCTCCACGAAGGCCTTGATAAAACAATGAGATACGTTTTGCAGAGGGCCAATCGGTCTCTACCACCAGCCTGTTGAATGAGGTGATATAAGACAACAAGTCCTGAGAACCTTGACGTATGGTGAGTAGTTCTCTATCCAGGGTCAGCATATGGGATTTACGATCAAAAAGCTTGCGCAACTCAACACAAAAAGCAGAAAAATCGTGCAACACTGGGTCATTCTTCTCCAGCAATGGGATATTCCAACTGGCAGCATTACCCCCCATATAAGACATCATAAAAGCTGTCTTCGCCGAATCATCTTGGAAAACCCCGGGTTTACATAAAAAATGTAACCTTCACTAATTCAAGAATGTTTCAAATTTGCGGGGGTCTCCGTAAAAGCGTTCAGGGGAAGCTAAAGGAACGCCTACGGTCTGTACCACATGTACAGTATGAGCAGCTTCAGCCGATGAGGCACTAGAGGTGGCTAATTGAGGGGGAACAGAGAACCCACCCCCTTCTGCTTCCACAGATTTTTTTGCACCAGGGGGAGGTAATGTAGCTGGTTTAATATAAGGACTACCTCCTGTTCCTTTCTGGACTAGTCCTGCGACTTCCCTTCTTAAGGTACCAACTTCTTTATACAGGGTCTGGTTTTCTGCTCTAGAAGTAGCTACTTCCTGTTGTAAAGAGGCCATGCCTTCCACCAGGGAAGCCAAGACTGCTTCAACATTCATCGTTCGGGCCGGTGTGTAAACTTGGGCTTGTCAATCTGTCATGGACAGGCAGCAGCGCAGGCTCACACACGCCACTAACCTTTTTGCAGGGTGTCCGGCAGAAACGACTTCGGATGCTAAGCTCTCCTCCCCCAGCCAACCACGAAACCCACAGTGGAAGCAAAACTCACTGTGCGCCCTCGTACATAGCCGGGAAAGGGGAAGTGGATAAAATAATAAATGGGTAGCGATGATTCGTTGGGATCCCCCGGGAGTCTGGTCACCAAGATGCGGAAGACAGCAAGGAAGGGCCCATCGGAATCATACACAACCCAGGCCGTGAAAGCCCCACAGCAATCCTGCTTGACCAATAATAGTTCTGCCAAGTGTTCAGGACTGCAACAGGCAGTAGTCGCAATGAAAGGAAATAATCGCGGTTGTTAAGAAGCACACACCGCCCTCCGAGGTTTGCCACGAAATGAAGACAAGAAACCAGATAAACGAACTTCACAGGAAATATGTCTCTGTCTCTATGGCAATATTGTCCGTGGAATCAAAAACAAAAGCAACTTGGAACTACATCTCCCAGAATCCTTCTCCTGGGGAGATCAAACACGGAATATCAGCGCAGCGCGTCTTCCAGCAGAACGCTCCCTGATAAATGAATTACAAAACAAACGAAATGTCCCAGAACCGCCCTAATCTAACTAACTAGGGATGAAAAGATCACGAAGGAAGAAAACGAAAGCGAGCCCGCTTTCGTTACATGAGTACTTAGCCACAGAGCGTTGTCATCAGCCAACCGCTGGGGGAATCACGGGTTTTTCTCCTGGAAACTTCTTTCTTCTCGCTGGGATCCGGCGGGGAAACACCTTCCGCCACTCCGATCGACTCTAGAATCACATTGACAAGCACCGTCCGTGAGGATGGGAGGTGCTAATATGCCTTTGGTCTCGTGGCTCTTCCTGCTTGCCCCTTGGAATGCTGGTCACTGTAGTTCGCTCTACTCCTCCTACACACATCCCCGCAGGCATACCATCTCCTAGATCTTGAAAGTAGAATCATTCCTCGTCCCCCGGGCACCACAATCGCTACAGAAACACACATTCAGCTATCATGGTATTGATCGTGTAGATCCTGAACCCAGAGGTGGGAATAGGATTTTAACACTTAGGAGAAAGGAAGTGACAAGGTTAATAAAACTTAAGGCTGTAGAGAAGGGACTTAATGTCGATAATGAGTATGAATTTTTCCTAGGAAATGAGTGAATGCAAATATCTTATGAGATGGCTTCCTTCACTTGAACTCGTGTAAAAGATACGCATTGATCTGTAATGTTTGCTATTATGAATTGTTACTTGTGTATTGTTTTCTTAGAACAAATGTTCATTCATATAATTATAATGAATCTTTTGTTGTTGAATAACAATTCAATGATGGCCTAATATTGCATTAATTTAATAAGAGCCATTCATATGTATAAGATGTAAATAGTAAATATGTAGATTTCACTACTTTGCTCTCCGTTTCCCAACCTAACCCGCCTATATTCTTGCAAGTACTCTACTTGTCAACTTAACTCTTGACGATGACGAGGAGCAGACTATTTGTGTGCCTCAACGTAGCGCCAACCATTACGTAGTGACAATCTTCAATATTCACCTCGAACTTTGATTTTATTAAGACGGTATCAAGATGCCCATAGTTAGTAACACATTTTCGATACTACTCAAATATTGTAGTGAGAGCAGGTAACACCCGGATCTGAGTGTGGTACACTGATATTAAGATTCATGGTGGTAAGCTGTATACATTGTTAATTCTACGAAATTAGAATCTAATTTGGCAGGAACGATCGTATAGATTGACTGTTCCAAGATGGCGGACGGCTTTTCTGATGCATGTTCGCTCTACCTGGGATTAAAATTCCAATTAGTCTAAGTTAAACGAGATTACTCGATAAATAATTAAAATAGATAAAATATCTATCGTAAGGTAATATGGGCAATTTATTTGATAGTCACGCGAACCCCAGTTTGACGACTCCAATGAACATTAGACTGATACACGTAATCTGAAATACATCGCATTATGAGACGAGTATACTGAAATATATATAACTTGTTTTTCACTTGTTATTTAAATGTTACGCTCGAGCATTTACATGAGCTTTAATTAATCAGTTTTACTAACATGGCGCATCCTGATAACAAACAAGTATAAATAAGAATAGCAAGATGGCGCTATACTAGGACGCCGACACGACGAGACGCGATCCGAAGCGAGGAGATACCTGTACTAGGTGAGAACGGACATAGAGCCTAATCTAGACAGAAACTTAGGATATGAAATCCATCATATCTTGTAAATCCTTAACCTAATACTAGGATCTTGTGATTATTTCAGGTGACGGATACGATCACCCGAAAATAATAGCCCTTAATATGGGTAAACAACTACGATATTAAGGTAAGACAGCGGACTGGGCACATGATTGTGAACCCTCTTATTTTAATTACTGAAAGGTTAAATAAACACACAATGACTTTGAATATTATATAACTTTGTAGATTGAAATACTGAGACTTAAGGACGACACTGGATAAGTTTGGCTCAGCGAGGAGACATATAGGTATGACGCCCTCTAACATGGTCGATCTCCGTGTTTTTGATACTTACTCTTTGTTACACTACACTCTCTTTTATGAAATATAATAAAAGAGGTAACACCAAATAAATAAAATCCTTTTTTAATATAATTCACACTGAGGTAATCTAAAGACCACTGTGGAGATTTCTAGCTTTCACTTGGTGGTGAGAACTTTACTATATTATATACTCCTTTTCAAACACCAGTTTGGCTTTGGGATGTTTCCCTGTTGACTATGGTTTTAAGTGACTAGTGTGATATATCGAACTATGATATAGTGTTATAATAGCGATTATACTTTGTTTTGGGTTGCAGCCCTGAGGAAGTCATTAGTCGAATGAGACTAGACGAAACACGTGTTGGCTGCACAGTTTGGAGACTATGTTGAAGAATGTATTTCAATGAAGAAAAGAATTGAAACTTCAAAGATTAAATAAATACTGCATTACTTGAAAAAGATTTCTATTGGACTTTTTGAGTGCTCGATGGAATAGTATAATTGGAAAGTACAGGGTAGTGCAGGATCTGCGAAAGGTAAACCAGATTGTTGTACCTTGCTGTCCTATTGTGCCAAACCCTGCAGTGATCTTGTACCAAATTCCATGGAATGCGGAATGGTCTACCGTTATTGACTTATGTCATGCATTCTTTTCCATCCCATTGCATCCAGACAGCAAATTTCTTTTCTCATTTGAATTTGACAGTCATGTCTATGTCTGGAAACGTGTTCCTCAAGGGCACACAGAGAGTCCTTCGATTTTCAACCAGATTTTAAAAAGATACCTTGAATCACTAATCTTGCCTAGAGAATCAGTTTTGGTCCAGTATATAGACGACCTCCTAGTGGCGTCTAAAAGTCAGAACGACTCTGTTACTGATACCAGTGCATTATTGAATCATCTAGGCAAAGGAGGACATAAAGTATCACCTGACAAATTACAGTTTTGTAAAACTCAGTGAAATATCTGGGGCACCAGATAGAAAAAGGTATCTGGAAAGTCACTTCAGAAAGAATTAGAATAATTCGAGAAATGGAGTTACCCAGAACCCAGAAAGAAGTTAGAATGTTCCTAGGAGTTGTAGGACACTGCAGACAGTGGATTGTGGGATTTGCTGTTCTAGCAAAACCATTAATAAAGATGACCAAGAAAGGAGCAAAAGATCCAGTTGAATGGGATAATGAAAGTATGACATCCTGGATAAAATTACGAAACTGTCTGTGTTCAGCTCCTGCATTAGGAATGCCTGACTATTCTAAAAACTTTGACCTGTTTTGTGATACACGAGACAATTGTGCATTCTCAATCCTAACACAAGAACATGGTCTGACCAGACGTCCAGTGGCCTATTTTTCGGCTACTTTAGATCCAGTGGCTGCTGGATTGCCTGGATGCCTGAAAGCAGTAGCAGCAACTTGCACTAGTCTAAAACAAAGTGAAAGCATTGTTATGGGACATCCTGTAACTGTATATGTTCCACATTCAGTTGTGATTCTGCTGACCAGAACCAAGACTCAGTATCTCACACCCAGTCGGCTGACTAAGTATGAGAGAATTCCTATAGGTGCAGAAAATGTGATAATTTCCCGATGTAACATACTAAATCCAGCAACCTTGTTACCAAACACCCAAAGTGCAGAAGTTGAGGGTGAAATTGAGCATAATTGCGTTGACCTAACTGAATTTAGCACTAAACCACGACCTGATATAAAAGAAACAGCCTTACCTGTAAAAGACCTTGTGATGTTTGTAGATGGCTCATGTTTAAGACATGAGTTTGGGGGTCTGAGTGCTGCCTATGCTGTAGTCACTCTGGAAAAGACACTAGAAGCCTCCTATTTAAGTGAAATAAAATCTGCACAAGTAGCTGAATTGATTGCATTGGCAAGAGCCTGTAAACAAGGGAAAAACAAAAGAGTAACCATATATACTGACAGCCAGTATGGTTACGGGGTTGTGCATGACTTCGGCCAGTTATGGCTGCAAAGAGAATTCATGACTTCCTCAGGCACCCCTATTAGAAATGGAAAAGTGATACAGAACTTACTGGAAGCAATCCAGTTACCCAAAGAATTGGCGGTGGTCAAATGTGCTGCTCACAAATCTGGAAATGACGATGTGACAGCTGGAAATAGATATGCTGACCAAATAGCCCAATATTGTGCACGACACAAAATGTCATTAAACATCAAATTGTTGTGAGGTGGAAACAGCTGCCAACTTATGGTGTTTGAGAGTGTATCTACTTGGGAGGAACTGAAAGGGTTGCAAATGGCAGCAGGACCAGAAGAACAGGAAAGATGGGAGGATGGCTGCCGGCCCAGGAATAGAGATGGTGTCATTGTTTGTAGTGACGATACGCCTGTGTTGCCAGATAGTATGGTTGCTCCAATGTCCAGACTAATACACGGAGACTCACACATAGGGAGGGATGCGATGGTCCGTGTTTTCAAAGAAGTATGGTACAATTCGAAGTTCAGGAACATTGCAGATGCACTTTGCCAGAGGTGTTTAACTTGTCAGCAGTTTAACCCTGGGAAGAGAACAGTAGTGTTACAAAGTACAATTGGAAATGCAGAAGGTCCTTTTATCAGACTGCAGGTTGACTTTATTCAGTTACCCATGTGCAAAGGATATAGGTACGTTTTGGTTATAGTCTGCCTATTCTCAAGATGGGTGGAGGCCTACCCAGCAAAGAAAAATAATGCTATCACTGTAGCCAAATTGTTACTAAGGGAAATGATACCTAGGTACGGTTTTCTAGACACGATTGAATCAGACAGAGGAGGGCATTTTGCCAATGAAATATTAGATGATCTTTATAAAGCCTTCTAAATTACCCCAAAACTGCACTGTGCATACCATCCAGAGGCTTCTGGAGTAGTCGAGCAGGTGAATGGCACTATAAAGTCAAGATTGGGAAAAATGTGTAACTCTACAGGATTGAACTGGATAGACGCTTTACCCCTTGTCCTGATGGGATTGAGAAGCATTCCAGACCGAAAGACAGGCCTGAGTCCCCATGAGATACTAATGGGGAGAGTGATGCGACAGGCATGGGTACCAGGACACAAACTGCTAAGTATTTCTTATGATTTGGTACTAGAATACTGCAAGCAGCTGGGTGACCAAGTGCGTTCTATCTCTCACCAGATTGGGGAGGACGCCGTCGCCTGGCCAACAACTCCAGTTCATAATCTGAAACCAGGTGATTGGGTTGTGTTAAAGAAACACACCTGGAAGAGTTGCCTTGCACCGAAGTGGGGAAAACGCAGACAAGTGATTCTTGTCACCACAACTGCAGTAAAGTGTGCTGGAGTGCCAAAGTGGATCCATGCCAGTCATACCAAGCGGGTGACCGAAGAAGAAGAGCCTGATGCTGAAGGTTTTGCAGCTGAGGGGTCTCCAGATGAGGGTCCGGAACTAGCTGATGTTGAACAACCGAGCACCAGTCAAGACGAATGGTTCCCAGCAGACGATCTGATTCTTGATCCAATAAGAACCAGGAAATACTCCTACCTAGATAGAGAGTGGGATAGTGAGGACGAGACAGGAAAAGACGGAGATAATCAGGTCATCGAAATCCATGTCAGACCTGCTGAAGAACAAGGTCAGATAGGGACAGACCAAGTCATCGACACACCTCCAAAGACTCCAGAAACAGAAAAGGGACAGATAATAATTAGGGCTGCGGTCCATGTGGAAGAAAATCAAGGGTTCAAAGTGCAGGAACAGGAACAGATAGAAATAGACGAACGTGTTCAGGAGACAGAGTCTGAAACAGTTGAAAGTCAGAGTCAAATCCAAAGTACACCTAAACAAGGCCAGCTTAGAGACCAGGCGGAAGACGCTGAAGTAAGACCTGGAACTAGTCAGACAAGAAGGGACGAAGATACCGTCAAAGAAAAGGTACCACAACTGAATGAAAATAAAAGAGCTCGTGAGGAAAGCCAAACTACAGTGACAGCTAAAAGACTCAAGAAGAAGAAAAGTGAACCCAGATTCATAAAAAGACTGAGACTAAGATTGAAAACAGTAGAAGAGAAATTAGAAGACCGAAAAAGGGCTGCCAGTGAAAAGGAGAAAACAGGAGCCCAGCCAAACAGAAGAAGTACCAGGATAAAAAGACAAAACAAAAATTATCGAAGCCCTGAATGGACTTACCTGGTGTTAGAGGAATTTGAAGATCTCGAAATAAGTGACGAAAGTGAGGAAGATCTGATTGCTGATCAGGTTTCTGAAGAAGAAGACCCAACCTGAAAAACTTAGCCTGTGTAGGCCACTTGTGTAGAGTCACAAAGAGGGGTTGGAAAACTTCTTTAAGCCACGATGTCTGATTCAAATGTGAATGGAAGACCCAGACAGAATTGCTGTAAAACATGCTGTAAAGTATGCTTATGTAGTGTAGCAATAGTACTGATATTATGGATAGGACTAACAATTACTATCCCGTTCATGTTAAGTAAAGACTCTAACCTGTACCCTACTAAACAAGTGACGGAAGACTCAGACATTTAACCGACAGAAGAAACACCATGAAGTGTAGAAAGACGTGAGAATACATTTAGCCTTAAACAGATAAACCCAGACGTAGATACATCAGATGAGGGAGGACTACATTATCACAGAATCAAAAACAGAACACATTTAAATGTATTTGCAAATCTTTTAGTACACTATGTAGAAGCAATGGAAATAGAAGACTGTTATGTATGCATGAAGCTACCCACTTCTGTAGCTGAAGGTGTGGCTTATCACCATCTACCCCTAACCTATGGAATTTCCTGTAGTATATTAGCAAGCTTATTTTACAGAAGCACCTTGCAGTATTACTATTCAAACTCTGACGTAATTTTTTCTGAACTTCCTATTCGGGGAAACCTGAATATTGTACATATTAAAAGTGATGTGACTCGTTATATGGGAGAATATTTTCTGACTATAGGTGACATAGATTTAAATGAAGCGCACAGAAATAATTTGACCTGTTCATTACATGAACAAGAGAAAATGTTTTTGAAAATGGCAGAAAAGAGAAGAGACAGTTTCCAAAGAAAGGCAAATGATAAAAGACAGAGAACTCCTAAGTGGGCAGAAAACATGGAAAGCACCTCAAATGGTGAAGCTAATCCTGCACTGTTGTTGGACTTCGAAAGAAAGGGGAAACTTTGCCTTCATAGGGAAAAGACTAGTTATTATAACAATGTATTCATCGGTTCCAGTGAATGCGAACACAATTACAAGGTAATTGGAGGTTGGGGATTCAAAAATTGGTCAGAACCTGTGTTTCCTGGAATATATTATATATGTGAAAACAGGGCTTATTTCAAATTGCCAGATCACTGGTATGGAAGCTGCTATTTTGGCATTGTCTTCCCGAAAATATACCATGTGAACAACGCCACTGGAAGCAATGAAAATACTAATGGTTTAGTACCTAGTAGAAGAGAAAGTGTAGGAGAAATAATAGGTGATATATTTAGTGCATTGATACCTGGAGTGGGAGTGGTTCTGAATACACATCGAATTTGCAAATTGTCTACAGTAGTGGATCGGTTATCAACTGACACTGCTGCTGGATTCCTGCTGGTCAATACCGAATTGGTTGCGATCAGATCAATGGTTTTACAAAACCGCCTTGCTCTTGATACCTTATTAGCAAAAGAGGGCGGAGTCTGTAGAATGTTGAAAGCGCAACATTGTTGCACTTACATTCCGGATAAGAGCATTGATATTAAGAAATATGTGAGAAACATAACTAATTTGGAAAAGGAACTCAAACCACTGGAGGTTGACAGTGCCTGGAAGAGACTAACTGATTGTCTCTCCTCAATAGGTAGTTGGTTTTCTAACATAGGTAAAAGTTTTGTGAGTAAAATACTGATGCCAATAGCTGGAATAAGTTTGATTGTGCTGATCATAATATTTTGCTGCAAATGTCAAAAATGCAGAAAGAAGTATACTGTGAATAAGAGAGGAGTGAAAAGGAATGTTGATGAACTGGAATTAGAAGAGCTGAGAAATCAGATTTACAAAAGAGCCAATAATTCCCATCCTAATAAGGATGCAGAAAAAAGGCTCAATAACAAGTTTGTGGAGATTGAAATGAATGAGATCTGAAAGAGAAAGTTGGCATCTGTTTCTATTAATAGTGATGATAGTAAATATCATCAAAGAGGGGATTGATGGAGCAAGGATTTGCACGTAATGCGACTTGCTTGAATTCAAGAACCTCGCATAATCAATAACGTTATTAAATCAACCTGTTCTGTTATTAATATCGCACTTTCACATTACACGCGGGTGTCCCAGAGACGCTTGCTTATGTGTTTTCTAATCCTAACAAAGCTTGAACACTGACTAGTCGCTGCTATGCGGGATTTCAGTCTGCGCATGCGTTGGTCATACCCATGTGATGTGACGCACTCGTAGTTCTGGAGGGATTTCTTCGCACATGCGCATTATTGCAATATTGGCCGCTTTGTTTTTAACATGCATCTTGCTTGCTATCGCTGCTATTGCACAAATGTCTATTTCTGCCTAACTCTTAACGCTATAGATATTATATAGTAAGGGATGTAATATAGCCAATCACGGTATACAGTGTAATCATTTTTTTCTGTGTTCCTAATTTGTTTTTGCTTACTTTTCATGTACCGCGTATCTGCGGGCCTGGGAGTGGGGAGCCTCTCCATCTTGGAAGTCTGAGTGGAACTGACCACGTGATAAGAGAACCTATTCTTGCAGCAGTGGAACTCAGCCAGTTGGTTGCCGAAGCTGAGATGCTCCTGGGAACCTGCACTCTGACCCAGCGAGAAGAAGCTGTACTACACCTGAAAATGATATAAAATTATTAGTCCACTGTGTATCCTATTGTTCTCTTTTACACGTATGCCATGGGAACTGGAATGTAAGGGGTGGGTACGAAAAATGAATATTAATTGTGGGAACACTAAATTCTAGGTAGTAAAAATGACCTAACCACCTCACTTGTCCAATCCAAAGTTGGGGATCCTGTCACTTGCAACATTTGTGGGTGGTCCACTGACCCGAAAACAGTATAACTAGCCTAGGTTTAGCTAGAGAAATTGTCCGACTTGTCCGAGTAGCTGACCTGTCACCGACCCTATGAACTCTATAGGTGATTGATACAGAGAGCTGCGGAGCACTCTGTCCGTAATTTCCACAATCTCACTGGGGTGGAATAGTTTTAAGTGCTGGCGAAGCACTTTTCGAAAACCCAATCGGGGTTATTGGCAGATTACATGCAGAGAGGGAGTAGCGCAGGCGTTGCATCCGAAGATGCAGGTGTTGGTCGTACCCTTTGATGAGCCCAGTCCTGATCCAAATTCTGAGGGGTATCCTGTCCTGATGGTCCATGAGCTGTACCTGCTCGCCTACTGGCATCCTAAGTCCTTGAGGGTCCTTGTCCTCGCCTTTTTCTCAACTGACCAGTGGCCAGGGTTAGTCCTCATTCCCGTCCTAGGTAAATATACAACTGTGGGTGTCCATCTATCTATACTCTTTCCTCTCCTCTTTTAAATAAAGCATCATTGCCTATGTTATTTTCCCTGTCTTTCCCAAAAGATTTTACATGCAAACTGTTCTATTAGTTATGTTCCATTTTTCCCCTTACCTGTAGGATATTATTGAACTGTTTACTTATTCAGTGTGATTTATTCTTACCCTCCTTTAGAATCTATGCTTTAAATAGTAGATAGAATAAGGTCTGTTTTAAATCTCTGATGAATTCTAGAACTCTGCTAAATAGTATGCTCTTTTCCACTTTACCTGCCTTAGTATAAGCCTGTAAACTGAATAGCATGTTCCCTGTTACCCTTTTCCTTTAGTCTGCTCGCACTCAATGGTGCTCACTCTCATTCATAGTTACATTATAGTCCTGATTCTAGTTATTGATATTCTAATCTGTGTAAACGTTATTCTCATGGCATATGAAATCTAACTTTTACTATATAATGTCTTGAAATCCCTTCAGGTGTCTGTGGTTATTACAAAAGTATAAATCGTTATTCAAATGTACAAGGTATTCTGGTTAGCCTTATCTCCTACCCCTGCTAGCTCCTGATTCATCAGGAACATAGGTACCTGTGACAAGGATTGGTAAGTCAGGTACATGGGAAATAATAGTAAAGAAAACACAAGAATTACTAATAGTTATGTGCAAGCTCACCCGATTCACAAGAATACAGTGCTAAACACGTTATGGGCCCAAGTGCGTACAATTTGGTGAAATAAAGAGTCAGGCGACCTGCGCGCTCTATCAAGATCACCACTATTCAGAATGGTCCAATGTTTTTAACTATCTTCATGACCTGGTCAGATACTTTGTCAAAAGTTGTGATGCAAATGGGTCTTTCGTTTTTTGTGGGGTTCTGGACTTTCGGTTCTAAAAGGGCCTCTCTGTTATTGTTACTTGCCCTTTTGTTTGCCTCTTTTATTACCTTCTTCGGGTAATCACGTTGTTTTAGCTTTTTGCTCAATTCTTCAGCTTGTACCTGGTAATCCAGTTTACTAGAACAGTTTTGTCTCAACCGTAGGAACTGTCTGAACGGGAGGTTTTGTTTTAGGTGTCTAGGATGGAAACTGTTGTAAGTTAAGAGACAGTTTCTCGACGTTGGTTTGTGGTGCGTAGTCGTTGATAAGGTTCCATCTTTTGCACAGATGTTCAGGTCCAAGAATGCCAAATGAGACCTGCTCATTGTGTTGGTGAATTTGAGAAATGGGTCTTGCTCGTTGAGCCAGGCACAGAAGTTCATGGCCTCTTCCTCACTGCCATTCCAGATCAGCAAAATATCATCGGTATTACGCTTCCACATCTTGATATGATTGGTCTAGGGGTTGTCCATGGTAATGATTTTTTTCTTTTCTAAATGGCGGACGTATAACCCGGCCACGCTCGGCGCGAAAGTGCTGCCCATGCTGGTCCCGTGTCCCGTGTTGTTGACGGTACAGTGTCTCTTCAAAACAGAAGAAATTTTCCGAGAGGGCCAGGTGGCAGCATTCAAGAACTACATGTCTCTGTGTGTGATATGTCCATAAACTGGTGTACAAACTCTCCACATCTAGGCTTATTAGGATGCTAGATGTGGGGTCGAAGCTCTTGTCCTTCAGTAGACAAAGTACATCCTTTGTATCTCTTAAATAGGTATTAGTTTTCTGGACTATTGGTCGGAGAAACGCATCGCCGTATTCGAAAAGGGTTCCAGAATGTATCCTATTCCAGAGACTATAGGTCTCCCTGGTGGTTGTTCCAAACGCTTGTGGATTTTTGGGATCGTGTAAAAATACGGAATAGTGGGTTTGGAGTTCACTAAGAATTCCGATTCTTTTTTGTCCATCCAATCATTGGTCAAACTTCTCTGTGGGGTCTTCCTTAATGATGGTGTAATTCCTGGTGTCTGCAAGGAGGCGTAAACACTCCTGTCTATAATCTTCAGTTTTTTGCAGTACAATAGCTCCACCTTTGTCCGCCGGTTTTATGGTTATGGTATTGTTCTTAGATAGTTCTTGGATCGCTTTTAATTCAAGGTTGCTTGTGTTTCTAGACCTTGATTGTATTGGGGTCCAGGTCTTTAACATCCTTCATAACTGCTTTTTCAAATGCTAGTAGTTCCACTGGTAGGCTCTGTGGGGGTGGGACAAAAGTTGATTTTGTCTTTAATACTGTGACAGTATCTCTGATGTTTGTCTGGTCTTTGTCTTTGAAAAAGACCTGCAGTTTGAATTTTCTGAGGAATTCCTTCAGCTCACAGCAAAGTTTAAATTTGTCCGTTTGGGGGGTAGGGACAAAGCCTAGTCCTTTGTTTAGTACTTTTGTTTGTACTTCAGATAGGTTTACAGAAGACAGATTGACCACTAAATCTAGTGGCTGCTCGTCGTCGGCTATGGTGGGCCCTTGCTGCCTGTATGCCGCCTCGTGGTTTCCACCGGTTGAGCCCATTGTACTTGCTGACCGGTTTTGTTTTTTGCTCTTTGGGTCGTTTGGCCCCTTCCTAAAAAAGGCCGGTTCGGATTTCCTTGGTTGGTATTCCAATTCTGATAAGGTTGTTGGGGGTACATCGGAGGAAATTGTTGGGGCCCATAGAAAAACGGTGGTGGAGGGCTGAACGGTGTTTGGTAGGGAGGCCACATTGGCGGTTGGTTTCCTCGAAACCTCGTATTCCCTCTTCCTCTTCTTTGTTTTCTGTTTGTAGGGTAATTGTAATGACCGGGGGAGTTTGAATTATCAGATCCACTATCAGATCCATCGCTGTCTGTGTTATAACCTATATTCCTATTACTAGGTTTATAATCGTCTCGTGTATGCTGATACACTTTTTCATGTGAGAAATTTTTCTTGTCCTTATCCAGTTTTGTATATTTGGTGTCTTTGAGACTAATCTCAAAGTCTGTCATACTTTTATTGAGTTCATCAAGTCTTTTTTTGAGTTCTGTGGGATTTTGGAAGGTTTTGAGGCGGACTTCTAGGGTGTGCATTTCCTCTTTGAGTGTATCAGATAAGCGGGCCACAGTTTTTATTATCAGCACCAGCCAGTCCCTGGTACAGTGCCATGATATTAATGACCAGTCCTTTTTGAATTGTTTATCGTTTTGAAATATAAAGGGTTCATTCCTTATAATCAGGCCTCTTGGTGCAGCACTAATTTTGAGATATTCCGCCATCATCACTCCGTGGACTAAGGTTTTTATTTGTGTTCTCTTCAGTTCTGTTAATTCATCCCAGCATTGACTTACATCCCCATTGTCTCTACTCGGAGCCCCTGTGTGTGGTAGTATCGAGGCCATTATTCTTTCAACCTCCTCTTCCGAGAAAGAGAGGCCTGTGATCTCTGCCATGTTTTTTCTGAGATTTTTGAGTTTTTTATTAAAAAAAGGTTAATTTCGTAATGTGTGTCAGTCCTTGTCTTTTAGCAACAGGGATGATAGAAACACCTGTTAGTTTAATTCCCGCAGTCAAAAGGCTGCTCTAAACATGTATAAACAGAGGGAAAAGGAGGTTCTAAAGAGCAGGTCGTCCCCCTAAAAGGTCATATGAAGAAATGAGCCCAGAATCTGGGTTCGGAGACCTGTCTCGTTTTGAGGCTATCTTAAACAAGTTTATTAAGTGTAGCCGAAAAAAGAAAGAAAAAATGTCTTTCTTTTAGTCCCCTCACTCACCGGGGTTTCCTCACGGTGACATGCTTCATCATTGGGGCCATACCAGTTCTCTACGGAAAGGGGCGTGCTGCGACTTGCGAACTACATAGGAGCACTGTAGTAGTGAAGGACTATGTGTGGTGCAAAAAGAAAAAGTGAGGTGGAGTGGATGAGTGTATAAATTAAAAATACCGTGCTAGTGGGCCTCAATGTTTTATTTTGCTCCTAGAACAGTATGTTTTAAAAGTGGGGTTATACTGATAACCAACCAACTATGTAGGTAGGTTCAGTATATGGTCAACATGTTTCACGCTACCCCTAGCGTTTCGTCAGGACCATACAGGGACCAGCCCTGTATATGCCACTCCTAGAAACCTAAATAGAGTTAAAGGATTACTTAGTGAAAAAGATATTGACAGTGATAAACGTTGCTCAATTCAGACAACTGCATGGTTCAAAAAATACATACGCGGCAATTTCCAGGTGTATGTATTGTTCACTGAGGAACCTGTAAGAAAAATTTATAAACAGAGTTTATAAACACCTCGCCCCTTTCTCAGAGAGATCCGGGTCATGTAAGTCCTTCTTGGTGCACGTTATTCATACATATACAGGTATATATGCATACTTAATATGGTGCGTTTGCCCCATATTGGTGCGTGCAAACTCTCAGGTCCGGTGTCTGCTAGATAAAAACACGTAAGGTGAATGTGACGTGAATTATCTGTACAAACATTCAGAAATGACTAACTGTGACAAAGACGGTGAACACACATTACATTTAACACGAAAGGAAAAAACCCAAATATTTACATTAGTCGGTGCTTAATAGCACGTCTTGGTCTCTGAGGGGGGCGGTGTCGCCTCGGTGGAAGCAATGCTGTAAATACGGGATTGATGAAACACGCTAAGTTTATAAGAAAGAAACCGAAGGCTATGAGAGCGGCAGGTGGGAGGGCAGTTTTCTCCGGCAGGAGGGACAGGGTGGTTCACTTACCTTCTGATCAGCAACGCCGCACAGTATTACCTAGCTGCTTCCCCTCGGACCGCATCTTAGCATGTGTTCCGAGGGCACCGTTTTTGTTTGCTTTCATTTCCGGGTGGAGACTAGACCACTTCGTACAGGCGGCCATGTTGGGAGGATGTAAATTGACGTTGTGGGGAGGTCTGTTTTCAGTTGCATTGGTTCTTGTTTTTAGAAACGCAAAAAATATAATAATAGTGATAATATTTACAGAGGAGATTGTTCTTTCCTTAATTATGCATGAGGTATCTCATTTTTAATGCACAAGTTTAGAAGAGTGTAAGGATTTTTATTATTCCGTGGAAGTGGGTAAATTTCTCATGAAAATTCTGTTTCAAAAGGATGTCTTAACGATTGAATGCACCCCAAGGTATATCATCGTTCAGACCTAGTACATCTGTTTGAAGCTTGAAAACCCATTGTTGTTCGTGCTCATGAAGGGTTTTTTCAAGATTCTCTTTATTCTTCACGCATTCCAGAACCACCCATCTCAGATCATTTGGTGTGTGATTTCTTTCGATAAAATGATTGGTCATGCGTGTTGTGGATCTCTTGCACCGAATATTACTCTTGTGCTTCACGATTCGAGTGCTGACTTTTCTTGTGGTCATGCCCACATAATGCAAATTTCAGGTACATGTGATCAGGTAAACTACCCCGCTTGTGTTACAATTTGAAAAGTGTTTGAGTTGCCACGTGGTATTGTTGTTAAACGTTACAGATTTTGTAACTGACGTCAGATGACAGACACTGCAATTGTTGCACGGGTAATGACTGTTTGGTAGTGGGTGAAGTCTATTCGTGCTTTCAGATGGCTTCGGTCAAGTATGGACTGTAGGAGGGTGGATACCTGACTATGGTTGCCTGGTGTTTTGCTGGTTTTCCGACTTAGTTGACCTGGGACCCTGCTATTCAGAACCCCAGGCCTACTGCTCTCTCTCTAAAATGGATTCCATGTACCTTAGGTACATATCTAATTGGAAACTGAGTCATCTTATCAGTCCCTGTACAGTGTACCTTAGGTACCCAGGGCATAGGTGTACCCAGGGCCTACCAGGGGCTGCAGCATGTATTATGCCACCCCTGGCTGGCCATCTAAATCTGACACAACTGGCTGCACGACAACTGGGGCAAGGAAGTGTAATCACCCCTTGCTGTAGATATAGTATACCTATATCTAACCCTAAAATGGACACTTGTATTCCTATCAGTCACTCCTATGGCAGGCCTTAACAATCCTGAAGGCAGAGTGCTTGGAATCATGTGAGATGGTGATCTGGCATGAGCTGAGCCCGTTTGCAGCTTGCGGAACCAAGTCCTAATAGCTGTTCCATGATAACGCATACCATATACTCTTAAGTGCATTATAATCCTCGCGGTTATATGCCAACTCTGGTATCGCTTTATCAAAACATGTCGAGTAAGGTGTCATACGAATTGGAATACTAACCCCTCGCCAATTCTGGCGACGGGGTTAGCATTCCACCCTTCTAGAGGGACACGACATGTGTGTAACTGTGAACCCCCGTTAAAGTTAACTCGAGCCTCAGCATCACAAAATGGATGCTGCCACCACAGACACAAGTCTGACCTCCTGCTGCTGGGAGTCCTTCCAGCGAGGAGAGCTTGGACGAAGGGTTTCCTGTCAGGGGCGGTGCTAACACCATCCCAGACAGGGTTTTGTGTATCCTGGGTAGGCAGGGCTGAATAGGAAGGTGACTGCAAGTGACACCCCGGTGCTCACTATGCATAGGCCGGCCTGAACCAGTTCCAGGGGCACACCAGCCCCTGAGCTGGGGAAAGTCCGGCAGGGGAGAGGGGTGTAACCACCCCCCTTCCTGGTCCCACCCATGGGCAGGACCTTGTCGTGTACCAGCCCCTTTCTTTAGAATAAAGGTGGGAGCGGGGACCCTTTCAAATGAGATCATCTTTGAATCCTGAAACTACTTTCTACGAAAGGAACTCAAGACTTCTTCTCAAGATTTCTCCCTTGTGACTAAGGAGTAGTCACCCTGCATCAGCAGGCACTAACTAAGTAACCTGCGATTTGCTGCACGTCCTTCCTCCGGAAGCAGACCGACCAGCATGACGAGACCCGGCTTCCCTGGCACTTCTGACCTTTACCTGCATCATCAGCCCAGCTGAGATTCGTGGGTGTGACGAGACCTTGAGGGACCGGCCATCTTCAGAATTGCACTACGCTTATCCAGCACGACCGCCGAGGGATCCTCGAGTGAGTGCTTTAGGGTCTGAGAAGCCCTAACCCTAAGTAGCTCCAGCACCGAAGTCCAGCCCCCCAGCATCCACGAGATCTGCGTGGGGCCCTTCTGCTCTTTGCTGCTCACCGCGTTGTCCGGCCACTTGCCTGCTGGCTTGTAGCCCTCTTGACGACGAACTACGGCACTTCCATCGCTGGTCTGGTTGCTAAAGGCTGGCCCTTGCTCCCCTCCAACAGAGGAGCACCCCGGACCCTCCTGGTCCACTCCAGACGCCATTTTGAGTCCACCGCGTGGGCTTGCATTTGCCCAGGGTTGTTGCCCCAATCCTGGGTCCAGCATCGCCGACAGCAGATACCTTCATGGCACAGCTCGCACCTCCATCCTGGTCGCCAACAACGCTTCCTGGTCCGAGAGACTGCAGAGCCCAGCGTCGCCCACTCACCTGGTCGAGGTGACTTCATCCGGTGCCATCCTGGTGCCCATCTAATCACTGGCTAGCGATTAAGAACTCGGTCCCCTCTGCTTACAGGTTGTCTCCATCACCGATCCAGGCTTGGATCACATCAACCATCTTCACTGGTCGCCTGCCAGCAACTTCTTCTTTCAGGCTCCTGGTTCGTCAACGAAGAAATCCGACGACACTTGAACCCTATGCAGCCGTAGCCCCTGGGCTAGGTAAACCGAGTACCATGGTGCTCCAGCGTAGACCAACTCTCTAAGTGTCTAGATCCACTTTCGTTTTTGACCTACCTAGTCGGGTTCGCCCGAGAACACTAACTTTTGCATTTACTAGTATCCATAGACTTTGTCCCGCATTACGCGTGAGAGTTCCCACTCTGCATACAACGTCCCTAGGCCTCCTGCTTCTAATCTAAGGGTTCAGCATTGTAGGCCTAGCGTTTCTAAAGTCTCTGAGAGTAGTACTTACCTGCTAGTAATTTCGCATTCCACTTCCATAGTATATGGTTTTTTGTGCCCCTCGGGCATTTGTGTAAATTGTGCGACTTTCAGTATTTCTTCAAGAGTTTTGTATTGTGCTTAGCACCCTGTCCTCATAAAGAGTCCAGGGCTGTTGTGTTATAAATAAATATCTGTTTATTTTCATAACAACTTGTGTGGTGTCCTTTCACTTGGTGTTCAAGGGGTATATGTGATGGTATAACAGCTGGCTTAACACGCCCTCTAGAGTTTAGCCTAAAGACTGCTCTTGTCCATGCTACTAGGATAGCTGGTCTATAAGGTTGACTTACAACCAATCATCAATAAGGGTCGTTTGGACTGATACATAGTGATCACTAGAATAGTGAGCACTGTATATCAGGCCAACTTCTCACATTGGTGGCAGCGGTGGGATTTGAGCTTGCTGTTGTTTTACCATACGTATCCTAAGAATATCATTTGAAAGATCACATAAGTACAAAGGTACATATAACTTAGCTTAGAATACTCTGAGTTCTACTGAACCAGCTGTTGTAGTTCAACAGGGCCTAGCACACCCTGACTACAACTCTTAGCAAGGGATCAGTAGGCAAACAAATAGTGTAAGTAGGTGCATCACTTACACCACACTAGAAGCATGTCAGACAAAGGAGGGAACTCAGAGGCCCCCCTTGTGTCAGTTGACCCTCCACAGGTCATATCAAGATATGCAGCTCTTAGCTTCCAGGAGATGAGACAAGTGTGTACCTCCAGGAAGCTAAAACAGGGTTCTAACCCTACCATCCCATTCCTGATTGGTCTCTTAGAGACTTATGATGCCAGGAGGGCTTCTAGCACAGGCCCTCCTAATCCAGATGGGAGCATGCCCCCCTTAGAGGGAACCCTTGGGGACCCTGACCTCCTCCTCAATGGAACAGTTAGTGAAGGAGAGGAGGAGGATACAGAGCTGTCAGGGGATGAGGCAGACAAGGGTCAGTTAGAAGTCAGTAGACTCACCAGGACCAACTTAAGCAGGCATGAGAATGGACTTGGGGGACCCCCAGGGCCACTCTCAGGCAGGCTTAACATTGGGAGTGGACGAGTTAGGTCTCTATCCAGAGGCTCTAACAGATCCATTCGAACCAATGGCTCTCAGACCTCTTCTCACAGAGGGATGACATCCCCTCAGAGGAGAGAGCATTAGGCAAAGATGAGGGAAGTCAATCTGAGAATTGAAAGGGAAGAACTTGCCCTGGCCAAAGAGAGACTTGCCTTTGCTAGAGAGCAGAAATTGAGTGGGGCAGACACCACTGGTGGCAGCATTTTACCTAGAGAAAAGGACAGGAGTTTAGACACTAGACACCTGAGTAAGATAGTGCCCCCCTTTAAACAAGGGGATGACATCCACAAATGGATGACTGCTTTGGAGAGGGCCTGCACTGTCCAGTGCGTCCCCCAGAGTCAGACACCCAGAAAACTCAGTCTCAGGATTGGACTGACTTTGTTGATTGTGCCACTAAGGCTTTCGAAGGCTGGCTACTGGGAAGTAAGGTTACTGATTTCAAAGGATTGTACAATATAATTATGAGAGAGCAAGTCTTAAATATTTGTCAGAACCAGTTATTACACCAGCACCTGGTAGACTCTGATCTGACCTCTCCACAAGAATTGGGTAAGAGGGCAGACAAATGGGTCAGAACCAGGGTCAGGCCTAAGAACCAGGGTAGTGACCAAAAGAAGGAATCAACCAAGCCTCAAGAGAAGGTTGGGAATAAATCTTCTGATCAAACCACAGGGCCCCAAAAATCCTCTGAAACGGGTGGGTCCCAGACTTCTCCCAATACCCAAAAGAAACCTTATTGTCATACCTGCAAACAGGTAGGCCATTACAAAATTGACAGAAGTTGCCCCAAGGCCAACAACAATAAGGAGAACATACCCCCAAATAAAACTTCCCAGCCTTCTGTTACTACTAGTAGTAATCCCCCAGGTGGTGGGAGTGCCCCCAAGAATCTGGGTGCATTTACTTTGGGAGTTCCTGGGGACTCTGGTCTAACCAGGTCCCCTGACTTAGATACTCTTGTCTGTGAGACTGGCATGGGGTTTGCCAACTTCACAACTTGTCCCAACACTTTGGTCAAGTACAGACAGGAGCCCCTCATCAATGGTACAAAAGTTGAGGCCTACAGAGATACAGGGGCTAGCATCACCATGGTGACTGAGAGCCTAGTCCCCTCAAGGCAACTTATACCTGGAGCCACATACCAGGTAACCAACATTGATGGAGTACAGACAGATCATCCCATAGCAGTGGTCAATCTCAGCTGGGGAGGTGTCACTGGCCGCAAGAGAGTGGCAGTGTCACCAAACTTGCCTGTAGATTGCCTACTGGGGAATGATTTAGAGATCTCAGCCTGGGCTGAGGTAGAGCAAGAAACCCATTTTAAAATGGTAACCCTCCATGGTAAGGTTAGTGGGGCAGTGATAGCCACAGCCCCAGTCCAAGATGTCCTCCCTGAACAGGTCAGGAGGGCTGTGCCAGTCACAGCCCTATCCCAGAAAGATGCCTTTCCTGAACAGGTTGGCAAGGCTGTGATGGTTACAGCCCGTACCCAAACTGAGTCCCTTCCTGAAAAGGTTGGTGGAGCTGTGATGGCCACAGCACAAAGTCAGACAGATAACAGTGTTGTGAAGCCTGAAACTATGGATCACTCCACTCAGACAGAGAGCATTGAGGAGGAAGAGAAATCTCCTTCCCACCAGACTTTAGGAAAGGATCAGCCTCCTCAGGGAACTGATCTGACCCCTTGTGAAGGAACTGCCCCAGAGGTAGTCAGGCCTAGCCTGGCAGAGCCCCTGATGTCAGTGGACCCTTCCAAGGTGGGACCCAGTCTGGAGCAGGTAACCTGCCCCTCTCTACCCTGCCTCAGTCAGCCCAGGGCTGTGGAGGTCAGGGAAGCCAGTGGTGGACCCCAAAGGGCCCCCTGTCCAAAAGAACTCCCCAATCAGCAGATTAAGGGCACTGAAGCTAGTAACCCTATCCCAGTGAAAATAAAACAAACTCCTGAGGGATCCCCCTTAAAATTAGCTAGGGACCTCCCACAGATGGACACTGTTGGGCACAGCCAAACCTGGGGCCTAAAAACCCCAAACCTGACCTGTCCCTCCAGCAAGCCAAACAGAGGGACTCAGCCTCCAACTTTAGGTAGCCAGAGGTTGACCCTGAGAGCTCACAGCAACTCAGTCCTGGAAAGAAAGGCACATATGGTGGATAGTGATTGGAGGAAATTGAGCCCAACCTTAGTAGAGTCTCACTTCAGTACTCAATTCCCACACCAGCCTTTTACTTTGCCAAAACACCCCACAGGTAGAGATTCCCTATGGTGGAGACCCTCAGATACCCTTAGGGTGAGGGATTGCTTAGGGGACCATGATACAGGGGGTAACCATGCCAGTGCATGTACCACCTCATATGGCCACTCAGGCAATATAGGCTTACCTGGCCAAGGATAGCCTTATCTCCTTTCGTTTGGGGGGGGGGGGGAGGGGGTATGTAGGAGGGTGGATACCTGACTATGGTTGCCTGGTGTTTTGCTGGTTTTCCGACTTAGTTGACCTGGGACCCTGCTATTCAGGACCCCAGGCCTACTGCTCTCTCTCTAAAATGGATTCCATGTACCTTAGGTACATATCTAATTGGATACTGAGTCACCTTATCAGTCCCTGTACAGTGTACCTTAGGTACCCAGGGCATAGGTGTACCCAGGGCCTACCAGGGGCTGCAGCATGTATTATGCCACCCCTGGCTGGCCATCTAAATCTGACACAACTGGCTGCACGACAACTGGGGCAAGGTGGTGTAATCACCCCTTGCTGTAGATATAGTATACCTATATCTAACCCTAAAATGGACACTTGTATTCCTATCAGTCACTCCTATGGCAGGACTTAACAATCCTGAATGCAGAGTGCTTGGAATCATGTGAGATGGTGCTCTGGCATGAGCTGAGCCCGTTTGCAGCTTGCGGAACCAAGTCCTAATAGCTGTTCCATGATAACGCATACCATATACTCTTAAGTGCATTATAATCCTCGCGGTTATATGCCAACTCTGGTATCGCTTTATCAAAACATGTCGAGTAAGGTGTCATATGAATTGGAATACTAACCCCTCGCCAATTCTGGCGACGGGGTTAGCATTACACTCTTCTAGAGGGACACGACATGTGTGTAACTGTGAACCCCCGTTAAAGTTAACTCGAGCCTCAGCATCACAAAATGGATGCTGCCACCACAGACACAAGTCTGACCTCCTGCTGCTGGGAGTCCTTCCAGCGAGGAGAGCTTGGACAAAGGGTGTCCTGTCAGGGTCGATGCTAGCACCATCCCAGACAGGGTTTTGTGTATCCTGGGTAGGCAGGGCTGAATAGGAAGGTGACTGCAAGTGGCACCCCGGTGCTCACTATGCATAGGCCGGCCTGAACTAGTTCCAGGGGCACACCAGCCCCTGAGCTGGGGAAAGTCCGGCAGGGGAGAGGGGTGTAACCACCCCCCTTCCTGGTCCCACCCATGGGCAGGACCTAGTCGCGTACCAGCCCCTTTCATAAGAATAAAGGTGGGAGCGGGACCCTTCCAAATTAGATCATCTTTGAATCCTGAAACTACTTTCTACGAAAGGAACTCAAGACTTCTTCTCAAGATTTCTCCCTTGTGACTAAGGAGTAGTCACCCTGCATCAGCGGGCAACAACTGAGTAACCTGCGGTTTGCTGCACGTCCTTCCTCCGGAACCAGACCCACCAGCACGACAAGACCCGGCTTCCGTGGCACCTCTGACCTCTACCTGCATCATCAGCCCAGCTGAGATTCGTGGGTGTGACGAGACCTCGAGGGACCGGCCATCTTCAGAACTGCACTACGCTTATCCAGCACAACCGCCGAGGGATCCTCGAGTGAGTGCTTTGGGGTCTGAGAAGCCCTAACCCGGAGCAGCTCCAGCACCAAAGTCCAGCCCCCCAGCATCCACGAGATCTGCGTGGGGCCCTTCTGCTCTTTGCTGCTCACCGCGTTGTCCGGCCACTTGCCTGCTGGCTTGTAGCCCTGTTGACGACGAACTACGGCACTTCCATCGCTGGTCTGGTTGCTCCAGACTGGCCCTTGCTCCCCTCCAACAGAGGAGCACCCCGGACCCTCCTGGACCACTCCAGACGCCATTTTGAGTCCACCGCGTGGGCTTGCATTTGCCAAGGGTTGTTGCCCCAATCCTGGGTCCAGCATCGCCGACAGCAGATACCTTCGTGGGACAGCTCGCACCTCCATCCTGGTCACCGACAACGCTTCCTGGTCCGAGAGACTGCAGAGCCCAGCGTCGCCCACTCACCTGGTTGAGGTGACTTCATTCGGTGCCATCCTGGTGCCCATCTAATCACTGGCTAGTGATTCAGAACTCGGTCCCCTCTGCTTACAGGTTGTCTCCATCACCGATCCAGGCTTGGATCACATCAACCAACTTCACTGGTTGCCTGACAGCAACTTCTTCATTCAGGCTCCTGGTTCGTCAACAAAGAAATCCGACGACACTTGAACCCTATGCAGCCGCAGCCCCTGGGCTAGGCAAACCGAGTACCATGGTGCTCCAGCGTAGACCAACTCTTTAAGTGTCTAAATCCACTTTCGTTTTTGACCTACCTAGTCGGGTTCGCCCGAGAACACTAACTTTTGCATTTACTAGTATCCATAGACTTTGTCCCGCATTACGCGTGAGAGTTCCCACTCTGCATACGACGTCCCTAGGCCTCCTGCTTCTAATCTAAGGGTTCAGCATTGTAGGCCTAGCGTTTCTAAAGTCTCTGAGAGTAGTACTTACATGCTAGTAATTTCGCATTCCACTTCCATAGTATATTGTTTTTTGTGCCCCTCGGGCATTTGTGTAAATTGTGCGACTTTCAGTATTTCTTCAAGAGTTTTGTATTGTGCTCAGCACCCTGTCTTCATAAAGAGTCCAGGGCTGTTGTGTTATAAATAAATATCTGTTTATTTTCATAACAACTTGTGTGGTGTCCTTTCACTTGGTGTTCAAGGGGTATATGTGATGGTATAACAGCTGTCTTAACACGCCCTCTAGAGTTTAGCCTAAAGACTGCTCTTGTCCATGCTACTAGGATAGCTGGTCTATAAGGTTGACTTACAACCAATCATCAATAAGGGTCATTTGGACTGATACATAGTGATCACTAGAATAGTGAGCACTGTATATCAGGCCAACTTCCCACATGGACCAGGTAGTTTTTTAGATTCATCCCTCTTCGATGACTGAACATCGGTGTCAGGATGCTGAGATCACCACTATTCAGAATGGTCCAATGTTTTTTAACTATCTTCGTGACCTGGTCAGATACTTTGTCAAAAGTTGTGATGCAAATGGGTCTTTCGTTTTTTGTGGGGTTCTGGACTTTCGGTTCTAAAAGGGCCTCTCTGTTATTGTTACTTGCCCTTTTGTTGGCCTCTTTTATTACCTTCTTCAGGTAATCACATTGTTTTAGCTTTTTGCTCAATTCTTCAACCTGTACCTGGTAATCCAGTTTACTAGAAGAGTTTCATCTTAACTGTAGGAACTGTCTGAACGGGAGGTTTTGTTTTAGGTGTCTAGCATGGAAACTGTTGTAAGTTAAGAGACAGTTTCTCGACGTTGGTTTGTGGTGGGTAGTCGTTGATAAGCTTCCATCTTTTGCCCAGATGTTCAGGTCCAAGAATACCAAATGAGACCTGCTCATTGTGTTGGTGAATTCGAGAAATGGGTCTTGCTCACAGAAGTTCGAGGCCTCTTCCTCACTGCCATTCCAGATCAGCAAAATATCATCGATATAACGCTTCCACATCTTTATCTGATTGGTGTAGGGGTTGTCCACGCTCTGTAAATATTATCACTATTATTATATTTTTTGCGTTTCTAAAAACAAGAACCAAAGCAACTGAAAAAAGACCTCCCCGCAACGTCAATTTACATCCTCCTAACATGTCCGCCTGTACGAAGCGGTCTAGTCTCCACCCGGAAATGAAAGCAAACAAAAACGGTGCCCTCGGAACACATGCTAAGATGCCGTCCGAGGGGAAGCAGCTAGGTAATACCGTGCGGCGTTGCTGATCAGGGAGTAAGTGAACCACCCTGTCCCTCCTGCCGGAGAAAACTAAACACCTGCCGCTCTCATAACCTTCGGTTTCTTTCTTATAAACTAACTGTGTTTCATCAATCCCGTATTTACAGCATTGCTTCCACCGAGGCGACACCGCCCCCCTCAGAGACCATGACGTGCTATTAAGCACCGACTAATGTAAATATTTGATTTTTTTCCTTTCGTGTTAAATGTAATGTGTGTTCACCGTCTTTGTCACAGTTAGTCACTTCTGAATGTTTGTACAGATAATTCACATCACATTCACCTTACGTGTTTTTATCTAGCAGACACCGGACCTGAAAGTTTGCACGCACCAATAAGGGGCAAACGCACCATATTAAGTATGCATATATACCTGTATATGTATGAACAACGTGCACCAAGAAGGACATACATGACCCCGATCTCTCTGAGAAAGGGGCGAGGTGTTTTTAAACTCTGTTTATTAATTTTTCTTACAGGTTCCTCAGTGAACAATACATACACCTGGAAATTGCCGCGTATGTATTTTTTGAACCATGCAGTTGTCTGAATTGAGCAACGTTTATCACTGTAAATATCTTTTTCACTAAGTAATCCTTTAACTCTATTTAGGTTTCTAGGAGTGGTTTCTAGGAGTGGCATATACAGGGCTGGTCCCTGTATGGTCCTGACGAAACGCTAGGGGTAGCGTGAAACATGTTGACCATATACTGAACCTACCTACATAGTTGGTTGGTTATCAGTATAACCCCACTTTTAAAACATACTGTTCTAGGAGCAAAATAAAACATTGAGGCCCACTAGCACCGTATTTTTAATTTATACACTCCACCTCACTTTTTCTTTTTGCACCACACATAGTCCTTCAATACTACCGTGCTCCTACGTAGTTCGCAAGTCGCAGCACGCCCCTTTTTGTAGAGAATTAGGATGGCCCAAATGATGAAGCATGTCACCGTGAGGAAACTCCGGTGAGTGAGGGGACTAAAAGAAAGACATTTTTTCTTTCTTTTTTTGGCTACACTTAATAAACTTGTTTAAGATAGCCTCAAAAAGAGACAGGTCTCCGAACCCAGATTCTGGGCTCATTTCTTCATATGACCTTTTAGGAGGACGAGCTGCTCTTTAGTACCTCCTTTTCCCTCTGTTTATACATGCACCTGACCACTGTCTTGGACAGAGCTCTGCCTGTGAACACCTCATGTGAAGCATTGGTGGTTCAGTGGTAGAATTCTCGCCTGCCACCCAGGAGGCCCGGGTTCGATTTCTGGCCAATGCAAGGTTGCATCCTTAAGACTTTGTTTTCGAAATGATATATATGAACTCAGTGGGGAATAAAATGGTAAGCAGTGACCCGGACGTGATTTGAACACGCAACCTTCTGATCTGGAGTCAGACGCGCTACCGTTGCGCCAGGAGGTCCTTACACTTGCAGCCTTCGGTGCCAGATGAACAAATGCTGTGGGTCTTTTGACTTATTTTCCTCTGCTTATATGCCTACGGTTGTATTACAGGGCTTGGCCTTTTGTTTTCTATCCTAAATATTGAAATTGACTGGAGGTGCAGTGAGAACGCGGAGGTTTGAGCTATTCAGGGAAAGAATCGCACGCAGGAAAGAGCAAAGGTACGTATCTGTGTTTCATTAAAGTGCTTCATGCAGACAAAAGGATACGTCCCTGGGTGGGCTTGAACCACCAACCTTTCGGTTAACAGCCGAACGCGCTAACCGATTGCGCCACAGAGACTATTGACTGCAACACCTTTCCTGAGACTCAATATATGTCTTGACATTTGTGCGCCTGCCTGGAGCTTGTATTATATAAGGCGTCTTTATGCCATACAGCATTTGTCATTTGCTTAGTGTCTTGTTACTGTTGTAATTTATGATGTGTAGACTACGATCTAATGGTGTTAGAGCCAGTATTACTACCGGTCACAGTGTATGAGACTCATACATGACTTTTCTCTTTGCCTGCTTAGCGAAGCTCCCTGCTTCTCTGTTTGCGTGCTACCAGCCCGTGAGGCGTGTGTCTTGCCCATCCCATCTTTACTGTGTTATGTTGGACTTGTCTTCTCTGTGAGCAGAGTCTCCTTCCCAGAGCAGGTGCTTTCTCTGAACTCTTGGCTTGTAAGACTGCTGGGAAAGGCACCTCCCTAGCCCCTCAGTCAGATAGATACATTTACCTGCAGAGCTCAGCTTGGGAGAAAGAGATTAGGCAGAGAGCACATAGGGGAAGGCCCACAGAGCACACTTTATTTTACATAAAAGCTCGGGCTTGTGGGAGGACAGGGACATGAGGGTTCTCATGGAAAGAAATCCCAGGAGTATTGATGGCTAGGCCCTGAAACACAACAATCCCGGAATGGCCTGGCACAAGATGCCTCTGCAATAGGCCTGACCCTAGGCTTCCGGTGTTCTTGATCTCCAGAGGCTCCAGTGATCTAAGCCCGACCAGGGCTGTGCCCGACCAGAGCGCGTTGGGAGCGCGTTTGGGATGCGTAAAAGGGGCACAGGGTGCAGAACTCAGCCCGTTTTACCCCAGCTTTTTCGGGAGGACACAGAATCTGGCAAAGCCAGTGGGAAGGATTTTCCACGAGGAGAGTTCAGTGACATGATCTGAAACACAATAGTGCTGGTGATCTGGCAGGTGCATTCTGTGAGCCACTTCTGTCAGGAGCAGCCTGCCATCATGCCCTGATAACCAAAACTCTAGTCCCAAGCCAGTGACCTCAGCAAATGCCAAGACATTCATACTTATAGTCTCCTGCATCTGATTCTTGCCATCATCATGTGAAACTTTGGCGTTATCATGTCTGCTGCACACACTTTGTTCATATGTGTACAATTTAAGTGTGTGCACCTGACCACTGTCTTGGACAGAGCCCTGCCTGTGAACACACCATGTGAAGCATTGGTGGTTCACTGGTAGAATTCTCGCCTGCCACGCCGGAGCCCCGGGTTCGATTCCTGGCCAATGCAAGGTTGCATTCTTTTGACTTTGTTTTCGAAATGATATATATGAACGCAGTGGGGAATAAAATAGTAAGCGGTGACCCCGACGTGATTTGAACACGCAACCTTCTGATCTGGAGTCAGACGCGCTACCGTTGCGCCTCGAGGTCCTTACACTTGCAGCCTTCGATGCCAGATGAACAAATGCTGTGGGCCTTTTGACTTATTTTCCTCTGCTTATATGCCTACGGTTGTATTACAGGGATTTGCCTTTTGATTTCTATCCTAATTATTGAAATTGACTGCAGGTGCAGTGAGAACGCTGAGGATTGAACTATTCAGGGAAAGGATCGCATGCAGGAAAGAGCAAAGGTACGTATCTGTGTTTCATGCAGACAAAAAGATACGTCTTTGGTGGGCTTGAACCACCAACCTTTCGGTTAACAGCCGAACGCGCTAACCGATTGCGCCACAGAGACTATTGACTGTATACCTTTCCTGAGACTCAATATATGTCTTGACATGTGTGCGCCTGCCTGGAGCTTGTATTATATAAGGCGTCTTTATGCCATACAGCATTTGTCATTTGCTTAGTGTCTTGTTACTGTTGTAATTTATGATGTGTAGACTACTGTCTAATGGTGTTAGAGCCAGTATTACTACCGGTCACAGTGCATGAGACTCATACATGACTTTTCTCTTTGCCTGCTTAGCGTAGCTCCCTGCTCCTCTGTTTGCGTGCTACCAGCCCGTGAGGCGTGTGTCTTGCCCATCCCATCTTCACTGTGTTATGTTGGACTTGTCTTCTCTGTGAGCAGAGTCTCCTTCCCAGAGCAGGTGCTTTCTCTGAACTCTTGGCTTGTAGGACTGCTGGGAAAGGCCCTCCCTAGCCCCTCAGTCAGATAGATACATTTACCTGCAAAGCTCAGCTTGGGAGAAAGAGATTAGGCGGAGAGCACATAGGGAAGGGCCCACGGAGCACACCTTATTTTACATAAAAGCTCTGGCTTGTGGGAGGACAGGGACATGAGGGTTCTCATGGAAAGAAATCCCAGGAGTATTGATGGCTAGGCCCTGAAACACAACAATCCCGGAATGGCCAGGCACAAGATGCCTGTGCAATAGGCCTGACTCTAGGCTTCCGGAGTTCTTGATCTCCAGAGGCTCCAGTGATCTAAGCCCGACCAGAGCTGTGCCTGACCAGGGCGCGTTGGGAGCGCGTTAGGGACGCGTAAAGGGGCGCAGGGCGCAGAACTCTGCCCGTTTTACCCCAGCATTTTGGGGAGGACACAGAATCTGGCAAAGCCAGTGGGAAGGATTTTCCAGGAGGAGAGTTCAGTGACATGATCTAAAACACAATAGTGATGGTGATCTGGCGGGTGCATTCTGTGAGCCACTTCTGTCAGGAGCAGCCTGCCATCATGCCCTGATAACCACAACTCTAGTACTAAGCCAGTGACCTCAGCAAATGCAAAGACATTATTACTTATAGTCTCCTGCATCTGATTCTTGCCATCATCATGTGAAACGTTGGCATTATCATGTCTGCTGCGCACACTTTGTTCATATGTGTACAATTTAAGTGTGTGAACCTGACCACTGTCTTGGACAGAGCTCTGCCTGTGAACACACCATGTGAAGCATTGGTGGTTCAGTGGTAGAATTCTTGCCTGCCACGCGGGAGGCCCGGGTTTGATTCCCGGCCAATGCAAGGTTGCATTCTTTTGACTTTGTTTTCAAAATGATATATATGAACTCAGTGGGGAATAAAATGGTAAGCAGTGACCCCAACGTGATTTTGTGGTACTGCAATTCCAGACCCTGCCGTTCCACCAGTATCGGGGTCCACACACTCGTATCACAAAATATCGTCGTACCATGACGAATTTGGTATCGGCGGACCGGTAATGATTAGGACATTATCCCTATACATTTGCGTCATGATCGAGTGATGCTAACACCCTTAAATCGTGGTTTCCGTTCCGAACCCTCAGACTCCATTTTGCAAACGGCATCCATCTTATGACTTGCCCTCATATAGTCAATTGATTAAGGCCGAGTTTGATCTGAAAGGACACGTCCACCGTAGCTGACTTCCCCATGACCCGGCCGAGCTGACTCCACTGCCTCCGGCCGAACCTGTTTGGGCAGCTCCTCGTCCAGTGGCCAAGTAAGATATCATCAAGGCTCAACATGCCATAAACCATTCACTACATACAGACCATGTTTTCCATACACATACACCTGTCCATGGTTCTTGTTTATGACCAGTTTTACGATGGGAGGGTGCCCGACCTTATTGGTGTTTCATCGATATCTGATGGGGATTCCGGGTCTGGCGGGGTAATCCATCACGATCCGGACATCTAAAATATGTGCTGACCAGCATGACTTCGCTCATTGTATTGTTGTGGAAATATGTGTATAACCATATCATAAACTCAAGAATTCTTGCCCGCAGCTGTTATTTATGTATATAAGGAGAAGGCTGGTTCTGTAAAAACGAACAGTCTCCTGAGAACTTACAGCCCGTGTCGTTGTAATTCTAGGACACATGTTACTTGGTTGCAACCAATAAACCTTGATCTCTGACTTCAACTAGAACACTCTGTGTTTCTGTAGTCCATAACAGGGAGAACCTAGAGGTCTTCGGGTGTGGTCCCCTGGCACCACCGGGTCTCTAAAACCCGGCACCTCAGTTGGCGCCCAACTCGAGGCGATATCAAGCGGTGACGGTCCAAGCCAGATGTTCGTGAGGAGCTTCGTGTGAAAATTCCGGAGGAAGGCCAGCCACTTCAGCGACCCCTGCATGTGGACGTGGTTCCGAAGGTCTTTGCTGCGAGGTTCCCCGCGTCCCGACGGCTACGAAGGACTGCTGCCCTGACTATCGCCCTGTTTTGGACCCAGTGATCCTTGGTAGAGCGAAACGATAGACGAGTCTTCTAGTGACGTCACCGATCTTCAATACTCAGTTAAGTATAAGTGAAGCGTCTCCCCAGTTCTTAGTTTGGTTCTTAGTTTTGGTATCCCAGAGATACGGTTTGTATTGGTTCTTGCAAGCACCAAAACCGAGGGATTCGTGTATTCACAAAAATATCGTAATTAGATAATCCCTTGAAGTTTGAAGCTAGACTAGTGAGCAAAGATGCCTGGTCTTAGCAGACTTGGAAACTTGTTTTGTCTTGGTTGTAGTAAGGACTCCCGATTAGAGGATTTGTGTCCAGTTCCTCCGATTGGAACTCCAACATATGAGTTATATATAAAGCACGGAGTAGGTCCTATCACGTATAACGAAGTGTGGATAAAATACACCCGCAAGGATGGTGTTTTAAAATGGCCCCAATATGGTAGTTTTGACTCAGAAGTATTAGACAACCTCGAGGTCAAATTGTTCAAGAAGAAAGCCCGGCCGGCGATGTTTGACTCTTTTCGCTTATGGCGCAAAGAAGCCAAACAGAAAGAAATAAAATTAGCAAAGAAAAATAAAAGAGGCATGCCAATGGTGCAAGCCGCCATTGCATAGAGGGATAATGAGGAAGAACAAGAAAGTGAACGAATGCTTAGGAGCAAGAAGCTAGCAGTAGATAAATGCTACCCGATGTTACCACATGAGGGACAAGGCTCAAAGGGAACATCAGAGAAAGATCCGTTAATGTCCCACTTATTAAGCACACCACCCCCATATGCGTTAGACGCTACTGCACACCCAAAGCGCTTTGTTATACCACGCCCTGGCGCACGAAATGCAGCTCTTGCACAAGCACCAGCTCCTCTTCAGCTGGTTCCTTCTTCTCCGGCGCAGCCTTCTCAAGGGCCGCCGCCTTTGCTACATACTCCATCTACTTCTACAACTTTGCCTACTGCTCCAACTGTTCACTATGATACTACTTCTGCTATTGCTTACACTTCCTCTGCTATTGCCTCGACTTCCTCTTTACATCAGCCTGTCTTTTCTGGCGCATCTGCCTCGCCGCAAGCTTCTCCTTCTGTCAGACAGAGAGTGGCAAATACTGTCACTGGTCTATTCTCACCCTTCTTTGGGTCGCCGAAAACGACCTCTAAAACGGGGATCTATGACAGAATTTCGACAGACAGAATTTCGACCTACACAAATATCGGCGTAATTATATCGATAGCAAAAATATCGACGCCCTATGTACAACATGGTAAGTACCAAAATTTCGAAAAAATAATATCGATGTTAAAAATATCGTTGTTAAATATATCGATTTTTTAAATTTAAAATAACATAAAAAATACTGTAAATAATACTTATTAATTACTTAAACATATTTAAATATATGTAATAATGGTAAAAAAATTAATAATACATATTTAGTTTAAAAAATAATAATTAAAAATAATATATAATATATACTTACTTAACAATAATTACTATTCCAACTCCAGTGGGTGCAACAGTAGGGAAAACTGACCCTGAACCCTAAAAATACCCCTTTACCCAAAAACCTAAAACTGACCCTGAACCCTTAAAATACCCCTTTACCCAAAAACTGAAAACTGACCCTGAACCCAAAAAATACCCCTTTACCCAAAAACTGAAAACTGACCCTGAACCCTAAAAATACCCCTTTACCCAAAAACCTAAAACTGACCCTGAACCCTAAAAATACCCCTTTACCCAAAAACTGAAAACTGACCCTGAACCCAAAAAATACCCCTTTACCCAAAAACTGAAAACTGACCCTGAACCCTAAAAATACCCCTTTACACAAAAACTGAAAACTGACCCTGAACCCTAAAAATACCCCTTTACCCAAAAACTAAAAACTGACCCTGAACCCTAAAAATACCCCTTTACCCAAAAACTGAAAACTGACCCTGAACCCAAAAAATACCCCTTTACCCAAAATTAATTAATATTACAATTAAATTACTTCCCACCCTATCCCTCTATAAACCCACAACCCGCTCCAGTAGTAAAACATATAATTTAGTTAAAAATAAACATAAATTATCAATTAATTATTCTATTAATCAATTAAAATAATTCATTGCCAATTAATATTTAATAGCAAAATAAATTAATCACAAAAAATAATTATTTAATTACAAATAAATTACTTCCCACCCTAATTAAAAAAATACATAAATTATCAATTAATTAATCAATTAATCAATTAAAATAATTCATTGCCAATTAATATTGAATTGAAAAATAAATTAATCATTGAAAAATAATTATTTAATTACAAATAAATTACTTCCCACGCTATTCCCCTACAAACCCACAACCCGCTCCAGTAGTAAAACATATAATTTACTTCAAAATATACATAAATTATCAATTAATTAATCAATTAATCAATTAAAATAATTCATTGCCAATTCATATTTAATTGCAAAATAAATTAATCATTAAAAAATAATTATTTAATCACAAATAAATTACTTCCCACCCTATTCCCCTAAAAACCCACAACCCGCTCTGGTAGTAAAACATATTATTTACTTTTATATATTTTTTATTTATAAAAACATATTAAAAACATATTATAACAATTAATTTAAATACTTAACTAAAATTTCTAACACATATTAGTAAATCGAAATTACTTACATCGATATATATGCTATCGATATAAGTAATTTCGATATTACTTACCTTAGGGTCGATATTCTGGCCATCGATATTCTGGACATCGATATTCTGTCCCATCGATATTAGCAACTCGATATAAGTGTAAGTCGAAATTAAAAAATCGATATTTTGACGGTTTACCCTAAAACGGGACGTAGACAGTTGCGTAGTCAACTGCCCGATTACGAGGAAAGAGAAGTGCTAAATGAGTTAGCACGCAAATGGGTTACTGACACTGCTAAATATGATGTTCAGTCCGTTATGGAAGTTTTCCGTCAGTGGGAAGCGCCCACTCAGAGATACGTATTTGAAGAGATGTGTGTATATCTTTGTGAGGATTTAGAGACAAACGATCCCAAGCGCAAAATGAAGGAATTATTCCGCATGCGTTTTAAGTTCTATGAAGGTATGATTGTAGGTGCCGATGTTGAAAAAGCAATAGATTTATTGTTATCCTATAGGAGTAAGGGAAATGTCTCTAGATCATTGTATGAAGATGATGTGTCAGACAGGAAAAAGGCGCGACAGTACCCCATGAGAGAGGTTCCTCCAGTATGGAGGGAAGGTGACGCGAATGTAAATCCACCAATTCTGCCGCATTTCCGGCGTGTGTGGGTACATGTCCCCTGGAAAAGATCTGAGGTTTTAGCACTCAAACAGACACTACCTGATCCACGTAAAAACCCAGCCGGATATTACAAGGAATTATCACAGACTGCCAGCTCATGTATAATGAATTTAGCAGATGTAGACATGTTATTTGGGAACGTTGTTCCGCATCCTTTATGGAGTAAAATTCGTCATGCAGATCATGATCAAGAACTAGGTGACTCATGGGCTAATATTACTGCTACTGATGCCAGACAAGTCGGTGGTTCTAAGCCCGAGCCTTTAATAGCAGAACTTCCCGGTAGGATTATTGCGTACATGAAAACATTAATGCCTGAATTGCGCGTAAATTGGGACAAGCTGTCCGCATGCAGGCAGAAGAAAGATGAGAATGTGGCTGACTTTTTCACAAGATTTGAGGAGACTTTCACCGATCACAGTGGTCAGGATATGGCCACCGAGGGTGGCCAAAGACTGTTTGTAGACAAATTTGTACATAACTGTGCAATAAATTGAAAGATTCAGAGAGTGCTTGGGCTGTTTCCACGTCGGCGCAGATTTTAACCACAGCCCAGTACTATGAAAATAGGCGCAAAGACGAGCTAGATAAGGCAGACAAAAAGACTAAGGAGTTAAAAACTAAAGCTCTTCTCCAGCAAGCCTATCCGCCTCGCACTGCTAGTCAGCCCAATTATCAACAGCCGCAGCAGTATTCGAGAAACGCGCAAGGAAACGAGTTTTCCCATCAGCGTTCTCCGTATGGCCCAAATCAATGTGCCTATTGCAAAGAAGAGGGTCATTTCAAAAGTAATTGTCCAGCTCTTGCACGACGTTTAAACGGTGTTTCCGGCGCAAGAGGTAGAGGTGTTCAACAGGCTCCCAGAGGTAGGGGCCGTGGAAATTTCCCCCAGAACACCACTTCTTTCCCGCCTCAAAATTCCATGAATAGCTTTGACCAACAGAATAATGCGTCTTCCAGGTCAGCTCAGTACTATGCAGATGACTATTACGCGGAAAACGAGAATGAGGGTAATAATTGCTAGGACAGCCATGGACGAAGAGAGGGAGTTGTTTCAGTTCCAGTAGATCAGAATGGACCTCATGTCGAGGTGATTACATCCGGAGTGTCGGAGCCATTTCTGCTGGATACTGGTGCTACAAAAAGTTCTATCTTCACTCAAAACTTCCTGGCGCGGGGGGCGTGGCTAGCAGCCGATGATGGCGGCAGCAACCTAGAGAGGCTCCCGTAGCAAGGCGGCTTCCCGCAACAATCCGCATGCCTATCCGTTCACTGATCGCTCCAGAAGGGGTGTCCTGGGTGCGGCGACCGAACGGCGCTCGCAGGAGAAAATTGGGAGCACTCAGACCTCGGAAACAGGACGAAACTGCATCCTAGTCCTTCACTGGCGAGGGGCCTAGTGACACGAGGGCGGCCGCGGTGTCGAGTGGAGCCCTGGGCCGAGCGGAAGTCAACCCTCCTCGGCACGACAGACCGGAAGTACCCGCTGAAGACAGCACTCGACACCAGCGGATCGCCGGACCTACCAGCACTCATTCCTCAACGCGTCCTGCTCAGGGGCGCTGCAACGTAGTGCCTCATCACGACACTCGGCTGAGACCCGTAACTTGCTACGCAACACCTGCCATCTTGCCCTGACTTGCCGAGGCTACATCGGTTACATGGCTGCCGGCCGCACCCTAACTTCAACAGCGACCACTGGCCCACTCCCGAACTGAACCTTCTGAACAGACGCCCTGACGCGATTGACTGCGGGCGATCGGCCCACTTCATCGTAAATAGTGTCTCGCCGCAGGGCCAAAATGGCGGGGAGAGGGCCGCGACAGACCGCTGCTCAGGCGAAACTCGGCAAATTCGCCTATGATAACCAGACGCTCTCTCAGCCTGAGCAGCGCAAATCCCCAGGCAAGGGCGCGGACAACGATGGGACGAACAAGGCCACACTGGATGATGTCCTACGTGCTCTGGAACAGGTCAGGCCACAGTGGGCTCGACTGCTACCGAGGTGACCCTCATAAGAGCCGACCTCCAGAAGATGGGCGAAAGGGTGAAACAGGTGGAAGTGGTGACTAAATCACTGATAGAGGATGTCTCCGACCTGCAGGTCGCTATGGAAAGACTGCAAGCAGACAATAAACTTTTAAAAAACAAGTTGGATGACCATGAAGGACGCTCCAGACGCAACAACGTCCGCATTTTGGGGGTCCCGGAATCAGAAACAAAAGGGGCCATGGACTTGTACGTGGAGGAACTCATAAAGACCCGCCTGGCCCCGAAGGGGCTCTCCAATTTCTTTACGGTGGAGCGTGCCCACCGGGTACCCGGCGGGACACCTACGCCGGGGGCTGCCCCACGTCCCATCCTGGCGAGACTCTTCAACTTTAGAGACCGCAACACTATTCTTCAAGCGGCCAGAGTGGCACCACCTATCCACATCCAGAACTCTCGGATATCCTTCTTCCCGGACTACACGGCGGAGGTCACCCGCAGAAGGAGAACCTTCCTGGAGGTAAAGAAAACGCTTCGTGAACAGGAACTGCCATACTCCATGTTGTTCCCGGCCCGTTTGAGAGTGGTGGCCGACAAGAAGGTCTGGTTCTTCGACTCGGCTGAGTCGGCAAGAGAATGGCTGGAGGGATGGAGCACGGTGGAACGCAATTCTAATCGTCGACGCAACAGGCCGGACGACGATGGCCGACCGGGCTCACAATCCTCAGCCAGGGGAAGCGCGAATGAATCGCCGTCACAGGAACACGCTGGGGCCGCTGAGGGCGAATGAAACCCGCACGTGATGTACTGAATGGCCTCTGATTTACTCCCATGAGGATTGCTTTTCACGTCGTTCATGGACACGGGCCTGGACATCCCGAGGGCGGCACAGGGACCGCCTGCTTTGGGGGACACTCTCCCCTGACGTGCAAGTACTCTGTTTTTGGCATGGGATAAGCACTCTGCTGAGTTGGGGTGGCGGGCAGTTCTAAGTCCGTTTGGCAGGGAGGCAGGGTGGGGCGGGTTGGGGGGGGGTTGGTTCTTTTTTATGGGAAATTCACAGATTCGATCTCGATTTGTACAATGTACTTTGACTGCTATTGTAATGTTGCTGGTGCGATGGAGTCTGTACTGGGTGTATTTGTTGCTAATCTCTATTGATGGCGGGTGAACAGCTAAATATGGCGAGGGTAGATGAGACGCAAGTAGGCGGCTCCAGTCTCCGACTTCTCGCCTGGAATGTGCGAGGCCTGGGTGACAAGGTGAAACGCGGCCTCGTTCTGTCCGAGGTGAAGCGCTACAAACCAGACCTGATACTCCTGCAAGAGACCCACTTGGTGGGTAGTGCAACCAAGGCCTTGGACAGAAGGGGTTATAGAATGTTAGTCCACTCCGAATTTTCTACTGGTTCACGGGGCACGGGCATACTGATCAGAAAATCCTCCCACTTCATTATCATTAGCACCAGAAAAGACACGCAGGGTTGCTTTGCAGCGGTGGCGGGACAACGGGACGGACGCCCCTTAACGATAGTTTCAGTGTACATCCTGCCGTCATTACACTCAGTGATGCTACCGGCCGTGGGTGATTTCTTATTGTCCCTCCCGGAGGGAGACATGCTCATAGGTGGGGATTTCTACGCAGCTGCAGATCCGCAGCTCGACAAGTTCCCGGCGACTGCCGTTCCGGGGGGTCCCTCCCGGTTTCGGCGATTTATAGAGGCACTGGGGCTGGTGGATGTTTGGCGCCATGTTCACCCAATGGTTCGACAATACACGTTCCACTCCACTGTTCACAATAGCCTATCCCGCATTGACTACTTCCTGGCTTTAGGGGATGGCCTGCAGCGCGTAGATGAAGTGGTTATACACCCGCGAGGCATCTCAGACCATTCACCGCTAACTCTCACTGTCACCTCACAGACACGATCCCGCCTCCGCATATACCCCATTCATGCCTCCTATCTCAAAGTCCCGAAGGTCAGAAAGGCCCTGCACAAGGCCATGGAACACTATTTTACTGAAAATGAACCTACCGCGGCCTCAGCTGAGGTTCTCTGGGAGGCCTATAAAACGGTGTTGCGGGGGCAAGCTATATGCTCTATAACGGCACATAGAAGGGAACAGACCGCTGAACACACTGCCCTCGAGCTCCGACTGCGCGCAGCCACTACTGCCCATGAAGCCGATCCCACGGAAGTCACAGCACATACCCTCGTACTTGAACAGCGACTGTACGCAGACCACGCAAGACACATAACACAGGGACATATCACTGATACACAGAACCGGATATACGATGTGGGGGACAAGGCAGGAAAGATGTTGGCCTGGCTCGACAAAAGAGGGGGTAGCGCCAAAGGGATTCAGCAGGTGCGGGATGACGTGGGCAGGATTCTAACCGACCCCGAACAAGTGGTAGAGGCGTTGGCGTCCCACTTTGAAAAAGTATACACCCCTGAACGGGAAGTTACCACGATTGCGGCCCAATGTGCACTAAGCAATGTAGACATCCCAACGCTGCAACCAGAGGCCATAGCTGATCTGGAGGCACCGTTTACCACGGATGAACTACGAGTGGCCATCGGAGCCCTCCGAACTGGCAAGGCACTGGGGCCGAATGGCATTCCAGTTGAGTGGTTCCAAGCGCGTACTGACGCTCTTTGCCCGCACTTGCTTAAAATGTATGTGGAATGTCGAGATAAGGGGATGCTCCCGTTGGACCAACGGACGGCTGCAATTGTGGCTATCCCTAAGCCCGGCAAACCCCCCGAGGAATGCTCATCCTACCGCCCTATCTCTCTGCTTAATGCGGAGAGTAAAATCCTAGCAAAACTCCTAGCTAACCGACTAATGCCTCAACTGCCCGACCTTGTCCACCCGGACCAGTCTGGATTCATGCCCCACAGGAACACCGCGCTCAATCTTAGAAGGGTTCACGGGGTGCTGGCGAGGGCGGACTGCATTGGCGAGAATGCGGCTGTACTGGCGCTAGACGCTAAAATGGCCTTTGATCTGGTGGAGTGGGTCTATCTTTTTGAGGTCCTTCTAAGCATGGGTTTTGGCCCAAACTTCATCTCATGGGTAAAATTACTTTACACAGCACCGGTAGCACACGTGGTGGCGAACGGCCACATATCACGCACTTTCCCGCTTGGACGTGGCACCCGGCAGGGCTGCCCCCTTTCCCCTCTCCTCTTTGCACTCTCCCTAGAACCTCTGGCTATCCGCATTAGAACTACCCCCTTACTTAAGGGGATTAAATGGAGGGAGGGGTGGGAGGACCGCATATCTCTGTATGCTGACGACATGCTGGTGTACCTAACGGATCCCGAGCATGGCGTACCAGCTCTATTGCATCTCTGTAATGACCACGGCGAAGTTTCAGGCTACACCATTAACTGGAACAAGTTGGAGTTGTATGTCCTGGCGGGGGACCACCCAATGCTTGGCCCGGACTGCCCTCTGCGGTTGGCCGGTTCCTCATTTAAATACCTAGGCATCCATATTACGCGTGACCCTTCCGAACACGAGAAGCTGAACCTCTTGCCACCACTAGATCGTCTCAAACAAGACGCAGGCTTCTGGGCAGGATTGCCACTAACGATGCTGGGGAGAGCTGCCTTGTTTAAAATGAAGTCCTTACCCCGTTTCCTATACATCCTAGACAACACTCCATTCCCAGTGTCACCGGGATACTTCAGGAAAATTGCAGCAGTAGTCTCCGGATTGTTGTGGGGCAACCGCCCCGCGCGTATAGCCCAAGCCAAACTATGCAGGGGCTGGTACGAGGGTGGCATTGCGCTCCCGAACTTACATCTGTATTATTGGGATGCACAACTCAGGCCCATTAACCAATGGCTGCATGCTTCACAATCCGACCCGGCGTTCCAAGCGGACAGGGCTCAATTAGGCGCTAGTAATAGGCTGGCACCGCTTTATGATCGGAGGAAACTTAGACCTCTGGTGGGCCCCACTAGGCTCACTGTAGCCACTTGGCATGCAGCCACCGCTGCGCTAGGGTGGAAAGACACGCTCACTAGACTCACTCCGCTCTGGGACACGCATGCATTGGGCAATCTTCGTGTCAGTAAGGGGTTCTCCCGATGGGACGACATCGGAATCTCCACGGTGGGGGATATGTGGGAGCGAGGGGATGTCATCACCTTCGCCCGTTTGAAAGAGATTTATGACCTAGGACCGCGCGAAACATACCGGTATGTACAAATCCGCCATGCACTACTATCGGCCATCCCGGCTGGTACGACTCTTCCTGAGTCCTCCCCGCTGGAAGATCTGAGGTTCCGTGGCGATTGTAAGTGGTGTTTTCGACTCGCACGAATATGGTCGAGTCTGGTATCTACGAACCGCAAATGACGAGTTTAGTAAGTGTGCACAGTTTCGCTGTGCTAACTTAAACCGTTCGTTTGTTACGTGGGTTTTTCATCTGTACCCACGGGTTCCATCTTAGATACGGCATCCATTTTGTCTCTTGCCCTCAAGTAGCCAGCGAACGGACGTTGTCCGCTTCGCGACCCTGGGATTCCCAAGATATCTGCGGAAGACACATGTCCTTTGAAAGTGTCTTTATGACGAGGGGGATGATACTGTAAGGCAGATGGCCCCGCTCGAGGCTCATCTCGCCGTGCCGGTGTATTGTCTCAGCCGTGCATCTCATTAGGCACGTCCCTTTGATGCCTGTAGCTCGTGTTTCCCGATACCTCCCCTTTTACACCCTTTCCAATCTCCCCACTGTTTCCATCTTCCTCCACACCTGTTCTTGTTCCTTCTTCGATCTGTTTTACTGCCGATTGGAATGTACTAATGGTGGGAAGATGGGTTTTTACAGTTGGGAACCGCCAAATGTTTCCGCATATATATTCCGGACCTTGAATGTATCAAAGTGACCAAAGCGACCCCTCTCGGGGATAATTGTGGGAGCCAAGTCGTAAACCTTTGTGTACCATGTAAACCTATGGGAGAATCGGGTATAAAAGGAGCGATCCACAGAACCAATTTGAAGCAGTCTCCCCGAACTACACTCGTTGTACTTCCTGTGACTTCTGTGTTTCCCTGCAGTAAATAAACCTTGAATCTTTGACGCCGAAGGAAGTGTCCCGTGTCTCTGTCATTCGTACGCCGGAGCAGGTTACCCACGAAGGTTTCAGGTGTTGTCCCCTGGCACCGCTGGGTCTTAAAGAACCCAGTCCTTCAGTTGGCGCCCAACGTAGGGCTGCATCAGTGGTACCCGTCCAAGCCCGACGATCGTGAGGAACTTCGTGTGAAATCTACGAGGGAAGGTGCACTCCGCTTCATCGATCCTGTTGTCGAAACAAGTGGCCGAAGACTTTTCCCGCGAAGATTCCCGCCTCCTGACGGCTGCGACGGACTGCTGCCCTGACTGTAGACCTGTTTTGGTGCCTGGCGTAGACCTTGGTATAGCGAGACGATTGACGGGCCTTCCTGGTGACGCCATCGATCTTTGAGTTAAGTATTTGTGGGTCGCTCCCAGAGTTTTTGGTTGTGGTTGCTTAGTTGTTGCATGGTTCCATTGCATTTGTAGTTCTTGGTACTTTGTTGTGATATTTGACGTCTGCAGTCGCCAAAAACCGAGGGTTTTTGCTCTTTGCTGGGACTTGGTAAATCCCGTAACCCTTGACGTTTGTGAAACTCGGCTAGTGTGCAAGATGCCTGGTCGCAGTACTTTGTTTAGTTGTTTCAGACGTTGTGGTACGGATTCCCGACTGGAGGACTCGTGTCCGATACCTCCGGTTGGAACTCCAACTTATGAGCTGTACAGCAAACACGGGCTAGGCCCAATTACTTTTAATGATTACTGGATCCGTTACACTAGGAAAGATGGTGCCCTTAGTTGGCCACCTCATGGTAGTTTTGAGACAACAATCTTAGATAATCTTGAGGCTAAATTGTTTGAGAGAAAGTCAAGGTTGATGCCTTTCGGTTGTGGCGTAAAGAAGCCCGACAGAAAGAGATCAGACAGACTAAACGTAATCAGAGAGATGGTGTTGCTACCATTGTAAAGAAAGCAGAGCAGTTTCAGCGTGATAAGGAGGTTAAGGAAAAGGAAGTGTTTGACAGGCTACAGCGTATGTCCATAGATAAGTGCTATCCTGTTTTGCCGACGGAGTCGGATAAGAAGGACGAATCAGTTGAGGATCCTCTAATGTCTTATCTTATGAAGTCACCACCTCCGTACGTGCAGGGTACCGCAGCTCCTGCGGTCCCCCCTGTACTTGTTCCTCAACCTGTTCCTCAACCTGCACCCGTTCTTCCGACTGTTCCCGCTCCTCTGCCTATTGCTATTCCTACTGCTCCTCCGCTTCCACATCCTCCTGCTCCCGCTACTGCTCCTGCTCTACTTACTCCTGTTGTTTCTTCTGTTTCTACCTCTTCTCTTGTTAGTCCCTTGTGCTATACTTCTCCGTCTACTCGTAGTCAGACTTCTCCTGTTGCGGCTAGTTTTTTCCATTCTCTCGGACCCGTTTTTGGGTCCGCTGGTTCAGATGGTCCTCAGAGACGTAGTCAACTTCCCGGTAACAGGGAGCGTGCTTCGCTATACAATATGGCGATGGGTTGGATGACGCACCCTCTTAGAAATCCTCCACGTGTTGTACTTGATACGTTCTGTCAGTTCAATGAACCAACACAAAGATACGTGTTCGAAGAAATGTGCAAAGTTCTGCGTGATCAGATATCGGCCGATGCACCTGACGAGGTGTTGACCGCTTTGTCTGATCTACAGCTTCAGTTCTCGAATGGACTGATAGTGGATACTAATGTTCGACGTGCTGTTGAACGGTTGTTATCTTTCCGTCCCGCTCCTATACCTCAAGCTTTGTTTGTTGAGGATGTTGAGAGGCAGTTAGATGCGTCCGGTCAGTTCCCCATGCGGGAAGTTCCACCAGTGTGGATGCCAGGTAATCCTGCAGCTCAACCTCCGATCTTGCCGTTCTTTCAGAGAGTATGGATACATCTCCCATGGAAACGATCAGAAGTTTTACAGGTGAAGCAATCTTTGCCTGACCCTCGCAAAAATCCTGCAGGGTATTATAAAGAATTATCGCAGCTTGTAGACGCTACGGTAATGAATCTTGCCGATATCGATATGTTGTTCGGCAATATCGTACCGCAACCGGTATGGGCTAAGATTCGGCACGAAGATCACGCAAACGAATTAGGTGGCGATTGGGCTGCTCTTACTGCGGCCGATACGCGACAAGTCGGCGGGGCTAAGCCTGAACAACTCATTACTGCTCTCCCTCAAAGAATAATTACCCTAATGAAAACACTTATGCCAGCTATGAGGGTGAACTGGGACAAATTGTCAGCTTGCAAACAGAAAAAGGACGAGAGTGTCTCTGATTTCTTTACGAGATTTGAGGAGGCATTCATCGATCATAGTGGTCAGGATATGAGCACTGAGGGTGGTCAACGGTTGTTCGTGGACAAATTTGTCTCTAATTTATTGCCCGATTTGAGCAATAAATTGAAAAATTCTGAGAGTGCGTGGGCCGTTTCTACCTCGGCTCAAATATTGGCTACGGCACAGTATTATGAGAATAGAGAAAAAGAGGAGAACGACCGCGCTGATAAGAAGACGAAAGAACTTAAAACTAAAGTGTTGTTACAGCAGGCCTATCCCCCGCGCTCGAATCAGAATACTTCGCAGCAAAATAGACCGCAGTCGCAATCAAATAGGTCACAACCTCGAAATGACTTCTCTTCCCAAAGATCTTCGTTAGGGTACAATCAATGTGCCTATTGTAGACAAGAGGGTCATTTAAAATGTAACTGTCCCGTTTTAAACGATCGTAACAGTGGTAACTCATCTAGAGGAGGTCGTGGTGGTTCTCAGCAGGCACCACGTGGTAGAGGTCGTGGGGTTCAAAATGACCGTTCAGATAACTCATCAAATTCCGATAATTGTTTTGATCAACGTGGATCATCGCAAGGACGATCTGCGCAGTACAATGTAGACGATTATTACGTCGATCAGGGAACTGACGACAGTAATTACTAGGACAGCCATAGACAAGGAGAGGGAGTGGTATCAGTTCCGGTTGATCAGAGAGGGCCTTACGTCGCAGTTGCTACATCAGGCGTCGTTGAGCCTTTTCTGTTGGACACTGGTACAGCGAAAAGTTCCATAATGCATTCGAAACTCCCTGGCGCACCTTTGTCTGGCTTAACAAATGTTTCCGTCGGATTCTCTGGCGCCCCCGTTAGCAATCCAGTTTCACGCCCTTTGCCCCTTACAATTGGGCCTCGTGAGCTAGAAGCTCCGTTGATTTTGACTACGGGTTGTGGTGAAAATCTTTTGGGCCTGGATTTGCTGAAACGTTTGTATGCAACTCTGTATTGTTCTCCTGCGGGTGTAAAGCTTACTTTAGGAGAGAGGGTTGTCTCTCCTATGTTCTTGTCTCTCGATAAGCTTCCACCGGAATTGAGTTCTCTTCCTGCATCTTTGTGGGCAACAGGTCCCAATGATGTGGGCCTGCTTGACATCTCCCCTTATGTTGTTCAGCTGAAATCCAATGTGCGGTTGCCACGTATTCCCCAGTATCGAATCTCTCTTGATGGTGAACGAGCATTGTTAGCGATCATCTATGATTTGATCGAGAAAGACGTTATTGAAGAGACGCGGGGAAACGTGTGCAACAGCCCTGTACTACCCATTCTAAAACGTACTGATCCTTCGAAACCACCTGTTTATCGCTTTGTTATCAATTTACGGGAGGTAAATAAAATTGTGATTCCTCAGTTTCCTGTTGTGCCTGACATCACGGCGCTACTGACTCTGATTCCAGCTTCTGCATCGTGGTTTTCGGTGATCGATTTGAAGAATGCGTTCTTCAGCATTCCCATTGCAGAAGAGAGCAGAGACCTTTTCGGTTTCTCTCTTGGTGGACGCAGCTTCCGGTTTAAACGCGCTCCTCAGGGCTACTGTGAGAGTCCATCGATTTACAGTCAAGCCTTGAAGGGTCAACTGGATGCGTTTTCGTTGCCGGCTGGTGCGGCCTTAATCCAATATGTCGATGACTTATTGGTAGCCGCAGATACTCAGGACATTTGCAAAATTGCTACGGTGTCGTTGCTGCAACATCTCTGTGACTTACATCACAAGGTGTCACCTTCTAAACTCCAATATTGTTGTCAAGAAGTAACCTATCTAGGTCACTTATTGTCAAAGGAGGGAAGACGGTTGACCCCAGAGAGAATTGCAGCAATTGCGCGAATGACTGTGCCAACAACCCAAAGAGATGTGCGTGCCTTTCTAGGTATCACGTCGTATTGCAGGCAATGGATTCCAAATTTTTCATTGCTAGCGAAACCATTGGTGGCTCTTACGTGCAAGGATGTCTCAACTCCTTTACCATGGACGGAAGAATGTCAGAAAAGTTTTTCTGAATTACGTGACTCATTGTGTTCGGCTCCTGTGTTAGGTACTCCTGACTATAGCAAGCCGTTTACACTAGATGTTCACGAGAGGGAAGGTTGTGCCTTGAGTGTCTTAACGCAACCTTTTGGTGGTAAGCAACGTCCATGTGCATATTTTTCCTCGACCTTGGACCCGGTAGCTAGAGCATTGCCGAGTTGTTTGAGAGCAACAGCGGCAGCTGCGGTGTCCATCCGACAATCAGCAGGATTGGTCATGGATAATATGCTTACGGTGATGGTTCCGCATGCAGTCAATACTCTTTTGAACCGTACGAAAACTCAGCACTTGACGAGTGCGTCTGGGTACGAGTTGACGCTGTTGGCAAGTCATATTCAGATAAAACGTTGTAATGTTCTGAACCCGGCAACTTTGTTACCCATTAGCACAGAGTCAGATGAAATAGCAGCCCATGACTGCTATTTGAGAACTGAGGAGGAAACAAAAGGTCGAGTGGACCTTAAAAACACTCCTTTGGAAGATCCAGATGGAACGTTGTATGTGGATGGTTCATGTTTTAAATTGCCGAATGGTGATGTGACTACTGCGTATGCTGTTGTGACTTTGAATACTGTTGTGGAAACTGCGAGATTGAATCAGAACTCTGCCCAGGCTGCAGAGCTGATCGCTCTAACTAGAGCGTGTGTGTTAGCGAAAGGGAAACGTGTGAATGTGTTTACCGACAGCCAATATGCTTTTGGCGTCGCCCATAGCTTTGGACGGTTGCGGAGAGAGAGAGGTTTTATGACATCGCATGGTACGAAGATTCAGCATGGACAGCTCGTGAATGATCTTTTGGATGCACTTACGTTGCCTAAGCAGGTAGCGATTGTTAAATGTAGTGCGCATCGTAAGGTGACGGATGATGTTGGTCGCGGTAATGCCTTTGCGGATGAGATTGCTAAGGAGACTGCACGGGATCTTAGCACTAGAATGTATGTGATGAGTTCGGTTAGGTGGCCTACCGAATCGAGTATGTGTGAGGACACTATCGAGAGTGTAAAAGCAATTCAGAATGAGGCCACCGAGACTGAAAAGACGAAGTGGAAAGAAAGTACGGGGAAGTTGGATGTGAATGGTTGTTGGGTTGATTTGTCGGAACATAAGAGATGGATGTTACCGGATGCGTATGTGCTGGCTGTTGTGACAATGGCGCATGGGTTAGCACATATTAGCGTGAAAGGTATTTGTAAGTTGCTGTCCCCTGTGTGGAAGAATGATGGTATCACGAAATGTGCTGAACAATTGGTTAAGAATTGTATGGTATGTATGTTGTACAATCCTGGTAAGGGAACCCCAACTCCTCCTGGTAGTTTTGCTCCCCCTTCATGTCCCTTTGAGGTGATCCAATTAGACTTCATCCATATGGAGCGATGCAATAACCTGAAATATGTTTTAGTTGTGGTTTGCGCGTTCTCCCGATGGATTGAAGCCTATCCCCTCAAAGACAACACTGCTTTGTCTACTGCGAAAATCCTACTGAAGGAATACTTTCCTCGGTATGGAATGCCTCGGATTGTATGGTCGGACAACGGAAGTGAGTTTGTGGGGAGTGTGATGAAGAGTGTGTGTAAGGGCCTTGGAATTAATCAAAAATTCCATAGCGCCAATCATCCCCAGTCAGCTGGTTTGGTTGAAGGGTACAATGGCACCCTTAAATTGAAACTAGCGAAAATTCAGGCTACGACTGGTCTTTCGTGGCCTGATGCTTTACCCTTAGCTTTGTTATCAACTAGGGCAACCGTACACTCCCGAGTAGGGCTTAGTCCCTATGAAATAGTGTTCGGTCGTCCTGCGAATGTGTGGGGGGTCCCTAGACCGGGTGTGTTCTCCAGTCTCGAATACCCAATGTTGATTGACTATCTTCATGATCTGACTGCTAAACTGAGGTTAATTCACCAACAGGTTTACGAAGCATTGCCGACGCAGACGGAGGGTCCAGGCCACCAGCTCCAGCCCGGAGACTGGGTGGTCACCAGAAATTTTTCCCGCAAGAAGAACTTGGAACCCCGGTTTACTGGACCCTACCAGGTCCTCCTTGCCACGAGAACTGCCGTTCGTTTAGAGGGCCGGAAAAATTGGGTGCATGCCACCCATACAAAGAAAGTTCCTATTCCTTTGCCGGCAGACTCGTGGGTGAGGAGGGGCATTGCTTCATCTGAATCCGAAGGATTGCCGGCGTTTGTACCTTTCAGCGACGCACAACCTGTCGGAGAATCCTCAGTGCAGCAGAAAGACACTGTTGAACATTTGTCATCAAAAGACTCGAGACCAGAACGTTCGGCTGATCAACAGGACTCTGTTCCCTCATCGGATCCTTTGTTTGATGAACATACATGTCCTGGGAAAACTCGATACTCTTTGCGTTCCAGCACTAAGGACAAATAAAATAATATTGTTCTGCCCCTTGATAATTGCATTATCCCGTTTTCCACGATCAGTCCGAACACCCGTATTATTGTAATTATTTTTGTATATATATTGAGTTTCGTTCCATATGTGTTTTTGCTTCCACAGCTGAGAGACATTTTTTTGCATATACATTGTGAATAAAGGCCGTAGGGCCGCGCGTGTACTTCCTTCTGGTTAGCAGGTCTTGACGCTAGGTTAAAGACCGTCGGTTCCTGGGAACTCCTAGGGATTGACTACTGCTACACGGAACGAAGTGCGTCAAGAAACGTTGCGGACGGTCATAGGGGATGGCGTTTTCGAAGCTGATGGACTTGGAAGAAGCTCAGGCGCAAAGGTTCAAGTTACAACAACTTAGTCGTACCAAATGTTTTATGTTTCAAATATTCGTACTGCTCCTGATTGTTTCTGCACTATTGGCAGCTGGGGTGTATTATACGATGTCTTACTTCTTACCTTCTGCTATACCTACTCCTACCTCTGACCCTACACTTACCTCCACTGCATCCCCTCATTCTTTTCATATCTTACCCGAACACGAGCAGGCTAGACGTGCAGAATTCCGTAATAATTCCTTTATACAGCTCCTTCACCAGCACCAGTTAGTGGTAAATACTACTAATTGTTGGGTGTGTGGACTAATGCCGCATACCACGGATAAGGGAATTCCATATCTGGTCTTACCGTATAGTTCCCAGGGTTCAGCTCGAGCATTCCAAACAATGTTTCGAAGCGCACTAGATTCTCACCCCAGTCGAGAGCCACGTTCTCCCTACCTTGGCCTTGGCTCGTACTATAAGCCTTTGTCTATAGCGATAGAAGATTTAGATAGAGATATCTATGAGCCGTCGCTCATCCCAGAGGAAGAGGTACAAGCCTATAGGGTCTTGAGTAAGGTTGAGTATAGTGCGCTCACGAGTGATAAACAGCTTAAAAGCTCACCTCCGATATGGGTCGTACCCCACATTGGTAATTTTTGTCTAATGGGTCGTGGCCGAAGATCGAAAGCCCGACTTGGAGAGAGTGCTTGCACCGAGAATTACATTCTGCCTATGGTCTCGTCCCCTGTGTTTCTGGCTACCAAGGGTACGTACTTTGTCTGCCATGATCGTGCGTATGCATGGTTGCCCTCCGACTTTGCGGGCGCATGCTTTATCTCAAATTTGTTGCCTCCGACGTTCACTGTAGATGCAGATTATCACAAGACAAGAGTTGTGAGAGGCGTAATTAGCGAAGAGGATACCGCCGGTCAAGAGGCAGGAGACTTTTTCAAGGGTTTCCTCCCGTTTTGGGGGCCTATGGTTAATAGGAGGAACCTGAGACAGTTGACTCGAGTGGTAGAATCGACAGCTAATATTACTGCCAGTGCCCTTGGTAATATCACCACAGAACTTCAGACTTATGACGTTACAAAACCGTATGGTTTTAGACGTGATCTTAGCAGATCGAGGTGGGGTATGTAAGGTGATCCATTCGAGCTGCTGTATTTTCATTCCGGATAACGCTCCGACTGTCTATCAAGCCATCTCAAAGTTGCATAAAATCTCTGAATCCATACACGTGGATGTAGGGGATTGGACGCTACTTGGGTGGTTTTGGGGCCTGATGTCGACTTGGGGTTGGAAAATTCTGATGATCATCGGAGTTATTGTGGCGTTCCTGTTCACGTGCTGCCTTTGTGTGCAGTGTGGTCCTGCCTTATGTGGCCTCTGTGCTACAACGTGTATGAGACAGCCACCTGTTACCAAGGGGACTCGGTTGGACAGAGCTATGTTACAGCAACATCTAGATGGTCTGATGAATATCGGGTATGATTCCGACTAGTGCTTGCCTACATGAGGGCAAAAGGAGCGTCTGAGGTTCCGTGGCAATTGTAAGTGGTGTTTTCGACTCGCACGAATATGGTCGAGTCTGGTATCTACGAACCGCAAATGACGAGTTTAGTAAGTGTGCGCAGTTTCGCTGTGCTAACTTAAACCGTTCGTTTGTTACGTGGGTTTTTCATCTGTACCCACGGGTTCCATCTTAGATACGGCATCCATTTTGTCTCTTGCCCTCAAGTAGCCAGCGAACGGACGTTGTCCGCTTCGCGACCCTGGGATTCCCAAGATATCTGCGGAAGACACATGTCCTTTGAAAGTGTCTTTATGACGAGGGGGATGATACTGTAAGGCAGATGGCCCCGCTCGAGGCTCATCCCGCCGTGCCGGTGTATTGTCTCAGCCGTGCATCTCATTAGGCACGTCCCTTTGATGCCTGTAGCTCGTGTTTCCCGATACCTCCCCTTTTACACCCTTTCCAATCTCCCCACTGTTTCCATCTTCCTCCACACCTGTTCTTGTTCCTTCTTCGATCTGTTTTACTGCCGATTGGAATGTACTAATGGTGGGAAGATGGGTTTTTACAGTTGGGAACCGCCAAATGTTTCCGCACTTATATTCCGGACCTTGAATGTATCAAAGTGACCAAAGCGACCCCTCTCGGGGATAATTGTGGGAGCCAAGTCGTAAACCTTTGTATACCATGTAAACCTATGGGAGAATCGGGTATAAAAGGAGCGATCCACAGAACCAATTTGAAGCAGTCTCCCCGAACTACACTCGTTGTACTTCCTGTGACTTCTGTGTTTCCCTGCAGTAAATAAACCTTGAATCTTTGACGCCGAAGGAAGTGTCCCGTGTCTCTGTCATTCGTACGCCGGAGCAGGTTACCCACGAAGGTTTCAGGTGTTGTCCCCTGGCACCGCTGGGTCTTAAAGAACCCAGTCCTTCAGATCGCCTCCTGACGGACTATATGATAGAGAAAGTTTCCTCCCTCACATACCGGAAACTCCTTAATAATTCTCCGGATCCGCTGATATCCCTTAAGGGGAAATGGGAGCAAGAGGTGGGCGCGCTCGACGAACATGAGTGGAATGAGGCATTGGCTTCCCCCAGGGAGGCAGGCATATCGGCCAGGATGAGGTTAGTCCAGGTCAAAGTCCTCCATAGAACATATTACACTAGAACACTACTGCACCGCATACAACGATCCCCTGATCCCTTTTGCTTGCGAGGCTGCGGGGAGGAGGGCTCCTTCTTCCATACATTCTGGGATTGTCCACGCATTCACAACTACTGACGTCAGGTCCTGCGCACCATGTCACAGGTGCTTGAGGTCTCGGTACTACCGGAACCACGACGGTGCCTCCTCAATGTATGGGAACCAACAGATTTGTCCCGGCCCGGCCGCCTTTGGGTGACATTGGGTATGATGGTAGCAAAGCGAGACATTGCGCAGTGCTGGGGGGTGGCAGACCTCCCGACAACATCACAGTGGTGCATTAACATGGACAGGACGATGGTCACAGAAAGGGCGGTATACTTAAACCAAGCTTGTCCCGGCAAGTGGAACAAAATTTGGTCCCCATGGAACACTTACCGGGGTGACATCTGCGACCCACTGCCAGAAGATGATCCAGTAGACTCAGATGAGTATGACGGTTTGGAGTGAGGGTGGTTGGCGGTAGGGTGGGGTCCTGCAGGAGGGATTGGGGGGGGAGATGTCTTTTTTACACCCTATGTTTACTCATGGACGCAAATGACACAGTTTTATTCCAGGTGAACTCTCCTATCTATCTAGCAATATACATGGTCAATGATTGCACCGTGATTTCCCGATGTTCGACTGTTCTTTTAGTTAGTTCCAAAAAATCGAAAATGAGAACCTCATTCACCCAGCATGGAACATTTGCCTTTGTCCTTCACTACTTTCACCGACGGCCTTTACTGATGTGTTTTTTTGCAACAACCTGCGTTGTCTATATTTCTAACTGCCGTTCCAATGTGACATTCCAGATTAGCGGCCGGCCCCTCGGGTTGTAGGCGACATGCTGTGTACAATTGTGAAGGTATAATAAAGGTTTTCAAAAAAAAAAAAAACTTCCTGGTGCACCTTTGTCTGGCAAAATGAATGTTTCACTAGGTTTTTCTGGTGCCCCTGTTAGAAACCTGATCTCCAATCCCATGCCCCTTTTTGTTGGCCCATGCGAATTAGAAGCACCCCTCATTCTTACAACAGGTTGTGGCGAAAACTTGTTAGGTTTGGATTTGTTAAAAAGATTATATGCAACTTTGTACTGCTCCCCTTCGGGAGTACAGCTTACCGTAGGAAGAAAAGTAATTTCTCCAATGTATTTGGCAAAGGAGAATATCCCAACCGAATTGTCATCTCTCCCGGATGAACTTTGGGCAAATGGTTCTAATGATGTGGGTCGTTTGGAGATAGCGCCATATGTCATAACTTTGAAAGCTAATGTTAGGTTACCACGCATTCCCCAATATAGAATATCAAACGAATGTGAAAAGGCTTTGTTAGCGATCGTTTACGATCTGATTGAGAAAGATGTCATCGAAGAGACAACAGGCAACATTTGTAACAGTCCTGTTTTGCCTGTCTTAAAGCGTACCGATCCTTCAAAGCCCCCTGTGTACCGATTTGTGATTGATCTCAGGGAAGTGAATAAGATCGTTGTACCACAGTTTCCAGTCGTCCCCGACATTACTGCCTTATTGACAATGGTTCCAGCTTCAGCCAATTGGTTTTCAGTGATTGACCTGAAGAACGCTTTCTTTAGCATTCCGATTGCAGAGGAGAGCAGAGATATCTTTGGCTTCAATTTAGGAGGACGAAGTTTCCGCTTTAAACGCGCTCCTCAGGGCTACTGTGAGAGTCCATCAATATTCAGTCAGGCTCTGAAAACACAACTCGATACGATTGTTCTACCTGGTGGCGCGACTCTGATCCAGTATGTGGACGATCTGCTGATCGCTGCAGACACCGAAGAGATCTGCAAGCAAGCCACATTGTCATTGTTGCGTCATTTATGCGACATGAAACACAAAGTCTCGCTTTCCAAATTACAATTTTCTCGACAAGAAGTAACCTACTTAGGTCACATCTTATCGAAGGAGGGAAGGAGACTGACCCCAGAAAGGATACAGGCAATTGCAGAACTGAGTGTCCCAAGGACACAAAGAGAAGTGCGTGCCTTCTTGGGCATTACATCGTACTGAGTACAATGGATACCGAACTTCTCACTATTGGCCAAACCTTTGCTGGCATTAATGCGTAAAGACACACCCAATCCTTTGCCTTGGTCTGAAGATTGTCAGGCGAGTTTCCATGAGTTGCGTGAGGCATTATGTTCGGCTCCTGTGTTGGGAAACCCCGACTACAGCAAGCATTTTACATTATATGTCCATGAGAAGGAAGGTTGCGCATTATCAGTCTTGACGCAACACTTTGGGGACAAACAACGCCCATGTGCATATTTCTCCGCGACTCTAGATCCTGTAGCTAAGGCATTACCAAGTTGCTTGAGGGCCACTGCTGCAGCAGCTGTCTGTATTCGACAGTCTGCTGGGTTAGTCATGAATAATACCCTGATCGCTATGGTCCCACATGCAGTAGATATTTTACTAAACAGTAGATTTGCAGGACACTCCCCTCCCTGAATGTAATGATAATTTATGGGTTGATGGTTCATGTTTCAAGTTGCCAAATGGTAATACGACTGCAGCATATGCCGTGACAACATTACGCACGATTGTAGAGACAGCTCGCATCCCCCACAATTCCGCGCAAGCAGCAGAGTTAGTCGCACTCACAAGAGCGTGCGTGTTGGCGAAAGGAAAACGAGTGAATGTGTATACTGATAGTCAGTACGCCTTCGGCGTAGCCCACAGTTTTGGAAGATTTAGGATTTAGGATAGAAAACAAAAGGCCAAGCCCTGTAATACAACCGTAGGCATATAAGCAGAGGAAAATAAGTCAAAAGGTCCACAGCATTTGTTCATCTGGCATCGAAGGCTGCAAGTGTAAGGACCTCGTGGCGCAACGGTAGCACGTCTAACTCCAGATCAGAAGGTTGCGTGTTCAAATCACGTCGGGGTCACTGCTTACCATTTTATTTCCCACTGAGTTCATATATATCATTTCGAAAACAAAGTCAAAAGAAAGCAACCTTGCATTGGCCGGGAATCGAACCCGGGCCTCCCGCGTGGCAGGCGAGAACTCTACCACTGAACCACCAATGCTTCACATGGTGTGTTCACAGGCAGAGCTCTGTCCAAGACAGTGGTCAGGTTCACACACTTAAATTGTACACATATGAACAAAGTGTGCGCAGCAGACATGATAACGCCAACGTTTCACATGATGATGGCAAGAATCAGATGCAGGAGACTATAAGTAATAATGTCTTTGCATTTGCTGAGGTCACTGGCTTGGTACTAGAGTTGTGGTTATCAGGGCATGATGGCAGGCTGCTCCTGACAGAAGTGGCTCACAGAATGCACCCGCCAGATCACCAGCACTATTGTGTTTCAGATCATGTCACTGAACTCTCCTCCTGGAAAATCCTTCCCACTGGCTTTGCCAGATTCTGTGTCCTCCCCAAAATGCTGGGGTGAAACGGGCAGAGTTCTGTGCCCTGCGCCCCTTTACGCATCCCTAATGCGCTCCCAACGCGCCCTGGTCGGGCTTAGATCACTGAAGCCTCTGGAGATCAAGAACTCCGGAAGCCTAGGGTCAGGCCTATTGCAGAGGCATCTTGTGCCTGGCCATTCCGGGATTGTTGTGTTTCAGGGCCTAGCCATCAATACTCCTGGGATTTCTTTCCATGAGAACCCTCATGTCCCTGTCCTCCCACAAGCCTGAGCTTTTATGTAAAATAAAGTGTGCTCTGTGGGCCTTCCCCTATGTGCTCTCTGCCTAATCTCTTTCTCCCAAGCTGAGCTCTGCAGGTAAATGTATCTATCTGACTGAGGGGCTAGGGAGAGCCTTTCCCAGCAGTCTTACAAGCCAAGAGTTCAGAGAAAGCACCTGCTCTGGGAAGGAGACTCTGCTCACAGAGAAGACAAGTCCAACATAACACAGTGAAGATGGGATGGGCAAGACACACGCCTCACGGGCTGGTAGCACGCAAACAGAGGAGCAGGGAGCTACGCTAAGTAGGCAAAGAGAAAAGTCATGTATGAGTCTCATACACTGTGACCGGTAGTAATACTGGCTCTAACACCATTAGACAGTAGTCTACACATCATAAATTACAACAGTAACAAGACACTAAGCAAATGACAAATGCTGTATGGCATAAAGACGCCTTATATAATACAAGCTCCAGGCAGGCGCACACATGTCAAGACATATATTGAGTCTCAGGAAAGGTATGCAGTCAATAGTCTCTGTGGCGCAATCGGTTAGCGCGTTCGGCTGTTAATCGAAAGGTTGGTGGTTCAAGCCCACCCAGGGACGTATCCTTTTGTCTGCATGAAACACAGATACGTACCTTTGCTCTTTCCTGCGTGCGATCCTTTCCCTGAATAGTTCAATCCTCAGCGTTCTCACTGCACCTGCAGTCAATTTCAATAATTAGGATAGAAAACAAAAGGCCAAGCCCTGTAATACAACCGTCGGCATATTAGCAGAGGAAAATAAGTCAAAAGGCCCACAGCATTTGTTCATCTGGCATTGATGGCTGCAAGTGTAAGGACCTCGTGGTGCAACGGTAGCGCGTCTGACTCCAGATCAGGAGGTTGCGTGTTCAAATCACGTCGGGGTCACTGCTTACCATTTTATTCCCCACTGAGTTCATATATATCATTTCGAAAACAAAGTCAAAAGAAAGCAACCTTGCATTGGCCGGGAATCGAACCCGGGCCTCCCGCATGGCAGGCGAGAATTCTACCACTGAACCACCAATGCTTCACTTGGTGTGTTCACAGGCAGAGCTCTGTCCAAGACAGTGGTCAGGTTCACACACTTAAATTGTACACATATGAACAAAGTGTGCGCAGCAGACATAATAACGCCAACGTTTCACATGATGATGGCAAGAATCAGATGCAGGAGACTATAAGTAATAATGTCTTTGCATTTGCTGAGGCCACTGGCTTGGTACTAGAGTTGTGGTTATCAGGGCATGATGGCAGGCTGCTCCTGACAGAAGTGGCTCACAGAATGCACCCGCCAGATCACCAGCACTATTGTGTTTCAGATCATGTCACTGAACTCTCCCCCTGGAAAATCCTTCCCACTGGCTTTGCCAGATTCTGTGTCCTCCCCAAAATGCTGGGGTGAAACGGGCAGAGTTCTGCGCCCTGCGCCCCTTTACGTGTCCCTAACGCTCTCCCAATGCGCCCTGGTCGGGCACAGCCCTGGTCGGGCTTAGATCACTGGAGCCTCTGGAGATCAAGAACTCCGGAAGCCTAGGGTCAGGCCTATTGCAGAGGTATCTTGTGACTTGCCATTCCGGGATTGTTGTGTTTCAGAAACTAGCCATCAATACTCCTGGGATATCTTTCCATGAGAACCCTCATGTCCCTGTCCTCCCACAAGCTCGAGCTTTTATGTACAATAAAGTGTGCTCTGTGGGCCTTCCCCTATGTGCTCTCTGCCTAATCTCTTTCTCCCAAGCTGAGCTCTGCAGGTAAATGTATCTATCTGACTGAGGGGCTAGGGAGGGCCTTTCCCAGCAGTCTTACAAGCCAAGAGTTCAGAGAAAGCACCTGCTCTGGGAAGGAGACTCTGCTCACAGAGAAGACAAGTCCAACATAACACAGTGAAGATGGGATGGGCAAGACACACGCCTCACGGGCTGGTAGCACGCAAACAGAGGAGCAGGGAGCTACGCTAAGCAGGCAAAGAGAAAAGTCATGTATGAGTCTCATGCACTGTGACCGGTAGTAATACTGGCTCTAACACCATTAGACAGTAGTCTACACATCATAAATTACAACAGTAACAAGACACTAAGCAAATGACAAATGCTGTATGGCATAAAGACGCCTTATATAATACAAGCTCCAGGCAGGCGCACACATGTCAAGACATATATTGAGTCTCAGGAAATGTATGCAGTCAATAGGCTCTGTGGCGCAATCGGTTAGCGCGTTCGGCTGTTAACCGAAAGGTTGGTGGTTCAAGCCCACCCAGGGACGTATCCTTTTGTCTGCATGAAACACAGATACGTACCTTTGCTCTTTCCTGCGTGCGATCCTTTCCCTGAATAGTTCAATCCTCAGCGTTCTCACTGCACCTGCCGTCAATTTCAATAATTAGGATAGAAAACAAAAGGCCAAGCCCTGTAAT